>NC_090449.1:296420114-297620114 GCF_031143425.1 Pleurodeles waltl | reverse complement strand
CTTAGAAACAAAGTTGCAGTAGGAGCCCTCCTACTGGTTACAGTCTTGCTCTTGGTGCCAGAGTAGAACAGCAGCAGTTCCGGTGTCCAGGTTGCAGAAGTGTCTTGCAGAGGAGACTTGCAGGCGGTTCCTGAAGTCTTGCAGACAAATCTAGGGTCCCACCCTCAGGGGAGTCCTTAAGTACCCCAGGAAGGGGGTTGGACACATCCTGCAGTGACCCACCTATCATGGGGGTCAGACGTGTCACCCAGCTGGACTAACCAGTCAGATGCTCCTAGGGGACTCTCCTCATCTTATTTCCAAGATGGCAGAATCAAGTGGCCACCTGGTTGGAGCTCTGTGCACCTCTCTAGGAGAGGAGCTGGACAGGGGGGTGGTCACGCCCCTATCCATAGTGTGGTTTTGTGCCAGAGCAGGAGTCGGGGTCCCTTCCATTGGTGCAACTCGGTTTATGCATGGAGGGCACCAAATGTTCCCTTCAAAGCAGTCTTCTGGCGCTCAAGGCACCCCCAGACCAGAGACACCTGTTTCTAAAGAAGAAGTGGTCACACCTCTATCTTACAGGAAATCCTTTGTTCTTCATTCCCCTGCCTGACTTAAGCTCAGCTGCAGGAGGGCAGAACAGTGTCTGGGGTCGGCAGCAGCACAGGCTAGCATGCAGACCCTCCACGGCTGTACAGGCAGACTTTAAAAGATCCCCTAGGGAACCCCCAGAGTACACATGGTGTCATGCAACTAACTCTGGAATCTGTGTAGTTGCATGATTCCAACATATTTAATACTAAACTTGCCTATATTCGGGGAATCCATAATTTAGCTGGACAACTCATGTTGACCAGTGTCTACTACATTCATAAGATGGCTTCCCCACAATTACAAAGCCCAGGAATGGAGTCTGGTGTACCAATGCCCTGTGTGCCAAAGTGCCATATACTAGGGACTTACATGGGTGCACCAGCAGGCCAATTGTGTAGTGTAAAAGTTACCATACAACTAAATTTAGGGGAGAGAACACTGACACTGGGTTCCTGGTTAGCAGGATCCCAGTGCACTACAGTTCAAACACACTGACAACAGGCAAAAAGTGTGGATAACTGTGTCGGAAAGGTGCTACTTTCCTACAGTGATAGGCCATGGAAAGGCGCAAGGACCTGGCCGTAGCTCTACTGTACTTGAAGCGCTTCTGCGCTGAGTCCAGCTTGTCTTAAGAGACAGGAGCCATCATAGGGCATGTCTATAAGCAAAGCTTGGGTATATCCTGTAAAGCCAGTCATCCTAAGGCTTGGCGCCAACAGAGAAGCTGATCTGCTTAGTGAGGTGGTTGTGTCCAACCCACACCTGGTTGTGAACTTGGCTGCACCTCTCCCATCTGCCATAACCTTGGGGAGAGTATGGCCCAGTCCTCTTTCAGAGTGACCAAATCTCATAGTGCAATGGATTAACAGCCCAAAAAGCATTGTGTTCACAGATCATAATGCCAATCTGGTGGGAGAAAAATGTTCTTGCCTGAGGTGTCCAGCCTCTTGGATTCCCTATCCAGTTGGGTGATTGAGAATGCTCCAGGACTTACACACGAAGTGGGGGCTTGGATCTCCAATCTCTTCGTAGGATGTTGTGTAAGTTAACTGGGGTCCTCTGGGGCAGGGTGATGGTGGCAGGCAACTGACCTGTTTACTGGAGATCCTATGCAGGGCTTGGACCAGGCCCCAAGCAGGACATCCATAAGGGCATCATGAAATGGGAGAGGCGGATCTGAGAGGGTCAGTCCCGCCTGAAGCACCTCTGTCAAGGTGTTTTGACTGCCACTGAGGGTAGGCTAAGGTCCAGGACCCCGGCTGCCCTTCTCTACACAACAGTAAAAAAGGATCCCTCCTCCATACCCACTTTGGGAGGAGAGACCATGCAGGTATCTGGGGAGGTGTCCAGTCCACTGACGCCCACCAATTTCTCACACCAGTCCATGTTGGGGTCCAGGGGCTGGGATCGTTCGGGGTCAAGTGGCCCATCCCAATGTACCCCAAGCACTAGCTTGTAGGAATAGGGCTCATGCTTTGATCTGGAAGGCAAGGCTCCAGTAAGCACTGGAGTCTGCATCGAATGACGCCCCTTTGGCTCCATGTCAGTGTCGGGTATGAACATGAGAACAGCGCCAAGAGCGCTGACATTGGGACTGACATCGAGGAAGGTCAAGGTGGTATGACCTGTGCCGGTCCTGATCAGCCATGGATCAAAGGGTTCTGACTGGTGCCGGAGGTGGAACTGCCGGTGGGGAACCAATAGAGGCCCCTCAGGCTGCCCAAACAGCAAAATCAGGAGTCGAATGATGACACTTCCTCTGTGAAGAAAGGACGGGCGGTGCAGAAGCAAACCATCTCTCATTGGGTTGTGCTCTGCATCAAGATCCGCTACACATTGGCCAAAAAACAACCGCCTGAGGGCTTGCGAGCTAATTCTACCAGAGCTAAAGTTGTGACCACTGTGTAGGCACATGCAGTTCCCGTCCTGGACATCTGTCAGGCAGCAATGGAGGCATCCCTGCATACGTTTACCAAACACTACTGCCTGTACAGTTATGTCTGGAGGGACATCACTTTGCCTGTTCGGTCGTGCAAGATTTCCTCTTTCGAAAATAGTTTGCAGACCCACCGATGGGGATGGTATTGCTTGGGTATCTATTCAAAGGTAAGGAATCTGCAGATAGAACTCTATCAGATAGACAAGCTACTTGCCTTCAGTAACACCTTATCTGGTAGAGACTATCTAGCTGATCGACACCACCTACCGGTGTACAGAGGTGGCGCTCACAAAAAATCTTCTGGATACAGTCTGATGCTTGGGGGGTTAATTCAAAGGTAAGGAATCTGCAGCTAGATATAGGTGGTCATTCTGACCTCGGCGGTAAAAGGCGCCTACCGCCGGTCAGAAATCCTCCATAATCCCGCCGCGGTCGCGGAAACCCGCCACGGTCATTCTGACCCGCAGCAGCCAAACCTCCGAAAATCCGACAGCCACAACAGACCGCCAGACCAGCGGTCGGCGGAAAAGTGGAGGTGACAAAACCTCCACCGTCACGCCAACAGAAATACGCCCATGCCATTACGACCCACGAATCCACGCGGCGGTCTTTCAAACGCGGTTTTCCATTGGCGGGACACACCGCCGCGGTCAGAATACACACAAACGAACAAAACCCAGCCACATTGGCCGATTTGAATTCCACACACCTGATACACATACACACACCACTCCCACACACACAATACAATATAAAACACACACCCACATCACCCACAAACCCCTACGACCAAAAATTCAGAAAGAAGGCCAGAGCGAGACACCACCATCCACAAACTAGCAGCCACAGCCACTCAACACCATCACCCACACAATATCCACACACAAAACAACACACACCACCACACTCAACACACTTAACTACACATACTCCACCCCACACATCATACACACCACCCCATGGCACCCCAAAGACACCCCCGCTTCTCAGACGAAGAACTCAGGGTCATGGTGGAGGAAATCGTTCGGGTAGAGCCCCAGCTGTTCGGCACACAGATCCAATACACCAGCATTGCCCGGAGGACGGAGCTATGGCAGAGGATTGTCGACAGGGTCAACGCTGTGGGACAGCACCCCAGAAATCGGGAAGACATCAGGAAGCGATGGAACGACCTACGGGGGAAGGTGCGTTCCATGGTATCCAGGCACAACATCGCCGTGCAGAAGACTGGCGGAGGACCCCCACCTCAACCCCCACAATTTACAACATGGGAGGAGGAAGTCTTGAACATCCTGCATCCTGACGGCCTTGCAGGAGTCGGCGGAGGAATGGATACTGGTAAGTTGAAGCTTCAATACTGCTTCCCCCCCACCTGCATGCCAAATCATACCCCAACCCTCACCCCCATCCTCGAGCCCCACCCCCACCCCCATCCTCACCACCACCCTCACCCCCACCACCATCCTCACCCCCACCACCATCCTCACCCCCACCACCATCCTCACCCCCACCCCCAGCACACCTATTCCCTGCCAATGTCTCACCATCACAACCCACACATCCCAAAACCTAGGCCTGCATGCGTCCACTAAGCATGGACACCCATCACCAAAGCATGCCCAATGCATATACACATCCCCCCCACAAGCCACCCTCACCAAAGCCCCCACACACGAATGCCAGCACTTGGGGACACGGGAACCCACAGATACACCCATATGGCACACATTGAAACTATAACCATACCTCTATACCCCTGCAGGACCCGACCGTCAACACACCGCCACGGAGGGCCCAGAATTCTCCACACCCCCCACCCAAGAGGCCGTCAGTGATGACAGCAGCTCTGTCGACCTGGACACCGATGACCAGCCCGGACCATCGGGGACCTCTGGACAGTCGGTTCCCCTCACACAGGCACAGGCCACTACAGACCCAAACCCCTCTGGGAACACCAGCACAGCTCCCACCCAGCGGGCCCATGCCTCTGTCTCCAGGGCGCGTCAATCTGCGGTGTGTCTACCACTACAGGGCACCCAGGATAACCCACCACCCCAACAACAACAGGGACCTGGGGGCAGTGGTAGTGGGCACACCGGCCAGGGGGCAGAGGCCCAGGGAAACAGGGCAACTCGGAGGGCAGCTGTGCGACAGGGGGGGGACGGGCCCAGGGAACCCACTCTCCACGAGGCCCTCACCACCATCATGGGAGCATACAACCGCTCCCAGGAGACGATGGCGACGGTACTGGCCCGGTTCCAGGAGATCCAGGTACTCCAGGAGGAACACTATCGGAGGTACAGGGAGGACATCAGAGCCCTCACCTCCACCCTGGTTACCATGGTAGGGCTGCTGCAGGACCTCATCAACACCAGGACGGACACTCAACAACAACAAAGGGCCCCTGCCACTAGCCTGGACCAAGAACAGCCAACCACCTCCGCCGGCGCTAGTGGACAGGAGGCCCCCGCACAACAGCAGCCCACCAGACCCCCACCTCCTGCAGGAGAAGAACCACCCCGCAAGAGGGCCCTGAGATCTCGCAAGAAGACAGAGTAGGATGTCAAGACCCCCGCCAGCAAAGGATACCACCTGATGTCAGCCCACTGTCCCACATTGTCACCCTGTCCATCCTTGAACTGCCCATGCTCCATCTCTCCACAGGCCTCTGGACAATGCACCTGTGTGACTGTTACTCTGGACTCTGCCATGGACATTCCTTCACCATAGCCCCCACCCACTTGAAACCACCCATCCCATTTTGAGCACTGAAATAAACACCTATTTTGCACAAAACTATCTGGAGTCTGGCTGTGATTTCAAAATTTTGTAATTGACATGACAGTGCAAATATGTCCTTGTACATAGTGAAGTCAACAAACAGCTGCCACAAAGCTGTAGTCCATGGGGAAACGAAGCACAGGACTCGTAGTGGGGACCCCAGATCTGAAATAGGGAGGAAAAAGCCACAACTCAGTCATCATACACTGGGGCAAATAGACAGGCAGCAGAGATGCAGGAGAGTAGTTCACATTTACTAAATTATCTTTGAATTGTTACCTGTGTCCTATTGGAAGTAGTGTTCAATGATTCTGTCCCTGTTGTCTGTTTCAGCCCCGTCGTCTTCCTCCTCGTCACTCTCCACAGGTTCCACCGCTGCCACAACACCACCGTCTCGACCATCCTCCTGCAGGAAAGGCACCTGGCGGCGCAAAGCCAGGTTGTGAAGCATGCAGCAGGCCACGATGATGTGACACACCTTCTTAGGTGAGTACATTAGGGATCCACCGGTCATATGCAGGCACCTAAACCTGGCCTTTAGGAGGCCAAAGGTGCGTTCGATCACCCTCCTAGTACGCCCATGGGCCTCATTGTACCGTTCCTCTGCCCTGGTCCGGGGATTCCTTACTGGGGTCAGTAGCCACGACAGGTTGGGGTACCCAGAGTCCCCCAATAGCCATACACTGTGTCTCTCTAGCTGTTCCATCACGTAAGGGATGCTGCTATTCCTCAGGATGTAGGCGTCATGCACTGACCCTGGGAATTTGGCATTTACATGCGAGATGTACTGGTCAGCCAAACACACCACCTGGATGTTCATGGAATGGTAATTTTTTCTGTTCCTGTACACCTGCTACCTGTCTCTTGGGGGAACCAAAGCCACATGGGTCCCATCAATGGCACCAATGACGTTGGGAATATGTCCAAGGGTGTAGAAATCACCCTTCACTGTAGCCAATTCGCCCACCTCAGGGAAAATGATGTAGCTCCTCACGTATTTCATCAGGGCAGACAACACTCTGGATAACACCTTCGAAAACATGGGCTGAGACATCCCAGAAGCAATTCCCACTGTTGTCTGAAATGACCCACTTGCCAAGAAATGGAGTACTGACAGGACCTGCACCAGAGGGGGAATCCCTGTGGGTTGGCGGATGGGGGACATCAGGTCGGGCTCCAGCTGGGCACACAGTTCATGGATAGTGGCACGGTCAAGACGGTAGGTCAGGATAATGTGGCGTTCTTCCATTGTCGACAGGTCCACCAGCGGTCGGTACACGGGAGGATTCATCCGTCTCCTCGCCAAACCCAGCGGACGGTACCTAGGAAGGACAACATGGAGCACACAGTCAAGCAACCCACAGGTACGTACTCACAGCTAGCACAGTAAACGATTCTCTATGCAGTGAATGGCGTGTCTGAGTGGCTATGCAAGGCCTAGGCCTGTGTGACGCAGTTGAAATTGAGCCATGTGGACCCTCGAAATGGCGGCTGCCTGACCTGTGAAGTGTGACAATGGGATGTGAGGTCAATGCGCTGGCGTGGCACACCGCGGCGGTCAGCGGTCGAAGACCGCGGCGCGAAGCCGCATTGGTTAACATTGAAGCCTATGGGTTTCAGGAGCCAATGGCGAAGGGCGCCGGCGGTGGCGGTACGCACCGCCGCGGTACGCACCGCCGCGGACGTGACCGCCATTTTCTATCTACTTATCCACTTGCGACTTGAACTTTCACAGGAGAGGACCTATACTGCAAGTGTTGCTGTGACCTCGGTCTGGAAGGGACAATGGCTGCTGCGACTGGGGAAAGGGCCCCTGCCTTCACTGGAGAGGAGTTGGAGAAACTTGTGGATGGGGTCCTCCCCCAGTATGCGCTACTCTACGGTCCTCCAGACCAACAAGTGAGTTTAATTCAATATGGATTTGGGGCCACTGGCTGGCTTGGGGGCCTGGCGGGGGGCCTGGCGGGGATGGGGGGGCATGTTGGGCCTGGCGGGGGGCATGGCGGGGATGGGGGGGCATGTTGGGCCTGGCGGGGGCATGGCGGGGGGCATGGTGGGGATGGGGGGCATGTTGGGCCTGGCGGGGGGCATGGCGGGGATGGGGGGCATGTTGGGGATGGCGGGGGGCATGGCGGGGGTCTGGCGGGGATGGGGGGCATGTTGGGGCTGGCGGGGGGCCTGGCGGGGATGGGGGGCATGTTGGGCCTGGCGGGGGGCATGGCGGGGGGCCTGGCGGGGATGGGGGGCATGTTGGGGCTGGCGGGGGGCATGGCGGGGGACCTGGCGGGGATGGGGGGCATGTTGGGCCTGGCGGGGGGCATGGCGGGGGGCCTGGCGGGGATGGGGGGCATGTTGGGGCTGGCGGGGGGCATGGCGGGGATGGGGGGCATGTTGGGCCTGGTGGGGGGCATGGCGGGGGGCCTGGCGGGGATGGGGGGCATGTTGGGCCTGGCGGGGGGCATGGCGGGGGGCCTGGCGGGGATGGGGGGCATGTTGGGCCTGGCGGGGGGCATGGCGGGGGGCCTGGCGGGGATGGGGGGCATGTTGGGGCTGGCGGGGGGCATGGCGGGATGGGGGGCATGTTGGGCCTGGCGGGGGGCATGGCGGGGGGCCTGGCGGGGATGGGGGGCATGTTGGGGCTGGCGGGGGGCATGGCGGGGGGCCTGGCGGGGATGGGGGGCGTTGGGCCACTGGCAACGAAAATGCAGACAAACTTGAACGTGGTATTTCTCCCTCCCTGTACGTGTCACATAGGTCCGCGCCCATGAGAAGATCGGGATTTGGCGTGCCATCGCCAAGGAAGTCCGGACCCTGGGGGTCCACCATCGACGGGGCACCCACTGCCGCAAGAGGTGGGAGGACATCCGCCGCGGGACCAAGAAGACCGCTGAGTCTCTGCTGGGGATGGCCTCCCAACGTAGGCGGGGTGCCTGCCGTCAACTGACCCCCCTGATGTTCCGGATCCTGGCGGTGGCCTACCCTGATTTGGATGGGCGCGTGAGGGCAGCACAGCAGACACAAGGGGGTGAGTCCAAGCATTATCTACTCTGTTGTCGCGCAGTGGAGGTGTCTGGGTGGGGGAGGAGGGCTGTGGGTCCCCCTAGGCCAGGGCGATATCTGTAGGCTGGGCACCCCCGTAAGCCCCTGTGTCCCCAGCCACCACCCTCAGTAGTGTGTCAGTACAGCCATCCCTGGGCCGTGTCATCCATGGATGCAGTTGTCAACTCTAGGCGTGTAGGGCATGTTCCACGGAATGCGTAGCGGACCCCAAGTGCGCAACTTAGTGCAGGGGGCATCTGTGTCTGTCATGTCCGCTAACTGTACCGGAGATCCATGTACTCAATATCCCTTTATTTCTCTCTCCCCCCCCCTTTTTGTTTGTCTTTCTGTGCTTGTGTGCATCAGCATCATCAGGCGGAGGAGAAGTGGCATCGGGGCAGGAGGGAGCTGCATCTCACATGGCCCAGGAGGGCCATGCCACAGAGTCTGACTGGACCAGTGAGACGGAGGGCGAGGGGAGCTCCACAACGGGGACGACTGGACCCTGCAGCGACACGGACACGTCCTCGGAAGGGAGCTCCCTTGCGGGGGTGGCACCATCCGTGCCCCCCGCCATTACAGGTACAGCCGCCACCCAGCGCACCATCTCCGCCCTCCCAGCAGCCCCTCAGCGTTCGCCCCGTGCCCGCTCTGCCAGGAAGCCGGGCATCTCCTTCGCCCCAGGCACCTCAGGCCCTGCCCCTGTTACCCCCGCTGCCCTCAGTGAGGAGGTCATTGACCTCCTCCGAACGCTCATTGTTGGGCAGACTACCCTTTTGAATGCCATCCAGGGGGTGAAGAGGGAGGTTCATCGCAGCAATGCGTACCTGGAGGGCATTCATTCGGGTCAGGCTGCCCATCAGCGATCGTTCCAGGCTCTGGCCTCAGCACTGACGGCAGCCATTGTCCCTGTCTCCTGCCTCCCTCTACTAACTCCCTCCTCCCAGTCTCCTGTTCCTCTGCCTGTCCCACCCACACCATCAGACCAGCCTGCACACACCTCAACACCCAAGAGAAGCTCATCCAAACATAAGCACCACAGATCACGCAGACATTCACACACGCAACATTCCGATGCAGACATGCCAACAGTCACTACCACCTCTGTGACCCCCACCTCCTCGTATCCCTCCTCCCTCCCTGTGACGTCTACACTCACACCTCCATTCACCTCACCATCAGCCAGTGTTTCCATCACCAGCACACCCTCCACTCCAGTCCGCACACGTGCAGTCACCACCCCCACTGCCATTTACACGTCCCCTGTGTCCTCTCCCACTGTGTCTGTCACCCCCTCTTCCACACCACACAAACGCAGCCACCCACCCACCCAACAGCCATCCACCTCACAACAGCCTATCCCTCCTGCACCTGCACCCAAAGACAGCAAACGTGACTCACCTACAACCACATCCTCTCCCTCCACTCCCATTCCCACTGTACCTACCACTCTCCATTGTCCCAAGAAACTCATCCTCGCCACTGCTAACTTCTTTCCTGACCCTGAGCCCCCCCTCCTTCTCGTCGGGGTAAGAAGAGCACCTCAGCCACCACCAGCCCTGCAGCCCCCTTGACAAGGGTGCAGGGGTATTGGAGCCCACCAGCCCGCATGTCTGGATCTTCGCCCAGCAGCAAGGGGACAGCCAGCCCACCCCCTGGGAAGAGGAGCAGAAGGCGGAAGGGGCGCCGCAGGAGCCCGGCTTCTACATCCCCCCCGGACACCACCCAGACACAGTCACCAGCCACAGCTCCAAAGGGAGGAAAGGGCCACAGACTCCCGACTAAGGAGGGCAAGGGCAGCAAGTCGGAGAGGTCAGGCTGCAGGCCTGCTGCCCAGGAGGAGCACACCACCCCCATAGCCGCTGGCCAGGGAGGACCCAGCCCAGCTGGCCAGGAGGGCCCCACCACCCACAGCCCAGGTGGGCATTGAAGGAGCACCATCCCCGCTGCCCAGGAGGGCACCACCAGGCAATGAGCAGTTGGCCATAGACCGGCCGCCGTCTCAAGAACCGCTGAACTGGGCCCCGCCGTCTCCAGCACCGCTCCGCTGGGGACCGCCGTCTCAAGAACCGCTGAACTGGGCCCGCCGTCTCAAGCACCGCTGAACTGGGCCCCGCCGTCTCAAGAAACGCTGAACTGGGCCCCGCCGTCTCAAGAACCGCTGAACTGGGCCCCGCCGTCTCAAGAACCGCTGAACTGGGCCCCGCCGTCTCAAGAACCGCTGAACTGGGCCCCGCCGTCTCAAGAACCGCTGAACTGGGCCCCGCCGTCTCAAGAACCGCTGAACTGGGCCCCGCCGTCTCAAGAACCGCTGAACTGGGCCCCGCCGTCTCAAGAACCGCTGAACTGGGCCCCGCCGTCTCCAGCACCGCTCCGCTGGGGACCGCCGTCTCCAGCACCGCTCCGCTGGGGACCGCCGTCTCCAGCACCGCTCCGCTGGGCCCGCCGTCTCAAGCACCGCTGAACTGGGCCCCGCCGTCTCAAGAACCGCTGAACTGGGCCCCGCCGTCTCAAGAACCGCTGAACTGGGCCCCGCCGTCTCAAGAACCGCTGAACTGGGCCCCGCCGTCTCAAGAACCGCTGAACTGGGCCCCGCCGTCTCCAGCACCGCTCCGCTGGGGACCGCCGTCTCAAGAACCGCTGAACTGGGCCCCGCCGTCTCCAGCACCGCTCCGCTGGGGACCGCCGTCTCAAGAACCGCTGAACTGGGCCCGCCGTCTCAAGCACCGCTGAACTGGGCCCCGCCGTCTCAAGAACCGCTGAACTGGGCCCGCCGTCTCAAGCACCGCTGAACTGGGCCCCGCCGTCTCAAGAACCGCTGAACTGGGCCCCGCCGTCTCCAGCACCGCTCCGCTGGGGACCGCCGTCTCAAGAACCGCTGAACTGGGCCCCGCCGTCTCCAGCACCGCTCCGCTGGGGACCGCCGTCTCAAGAACCGCTGAACTGGGCCCGCCGTCTCAAGCACCGCTGAACTGGGCCCCGCCGTCTCAAGAACCGCTGAACTGGGCCCGCCGTCTCAAGCACCGCTGAACTGGGCCTCGCCGTCTCAAGCACCGCTGAACTGGGCCCCGCCGTCTCAAGCACCGTTGAACTGGGCCCCGCCGTCTCAAGCACCGCTGAACTGGGCCCCGCCGTCTCAAGCACCGCTGAACTGGGCCCCGCCGTCTCAAGCACCGCTGAACTGGGCCCCGCCGTCTCAAGAACCGCTGAACTGGGCCCCGCCGTCTCCAGCACCGCTCCGCTGGGGACCGCCGTCTCAAGAACCGCTGAACTGGGCCCCGCCGTCTCAAGAACCGCTGAACTGGGCCCCGCCGTCTCCAGCACCGCTCCGCTGGGGACCGCCGTCTCAAGAACCGCTGAACTGGGCCCCGCCGTTTCCAGCACCGCTCCGCTGGGGACCGCCGTCTCAAGAACCGCTGAACTGGGCCCCGCCGTCTCAAGAACCGCTGAACTGGGCCCCGCCGTCTCCAGCACCGCTCCGCTGGGGACCGCCGTCTCAAGCACCGCTGAACTGGGCCCCGCCGTCTCAAGAACCGCTGAACTGGGCCCCGCCGTCTCAAGAACCGCTGAACTGGGCCCCGCCGTCTCAAGAACCGCTGAACTGGGCCCCGCCGTCTCAAGAACCGCTGAACTGGGCCCGCCGTCTCAAGCACCGCTGAACTGGGCCCCGCCGTCTCAAGAACCGCTGAACTGGGCCCCGCCGTCTCAAGAACCGCTGAACTGGGCCCCGCCGTCTCAAGAACCGCTGAACTGGGCCCCGCCGTCTCAAGAACCGCTGAACTGGGCCCCGCCGTCTCAAGAACCGCTGAACTGGGCCCCGCCGTCTCCAGCACCGCTCCGCTGGGGACCGCCGTCTCAAGAACCGCTGAACTGGTCCCTTCAAGGCAAGGACCGCTGAACTGGGCCCTTCAAGGCAAGGACCGCTGAACTGGGCCCTTCAAGGCAAGAAGCGCTGAACTGGGCCCTTCAAGGCAAGAACCGCTGGCCCTTTGGAAGACGTGGCAGGGCAGGATCTGTCTCGGGCAGGGCTGCAGGATGTCCTCTGGCCAACATGCCTCCTCCAGTGGCAGTGGAGTCTGTTATGGACTGTTTGGACTGTGGCTTTGCTCTCCCCAGGATGGCCCAGTGGGCAGGCCACCCACTGTATGGACTGTATGGACTGTGGCTTTGCTCTCCCCAGGATGGCCCAGTGGGCAGGCCACCCACTGTATGGACTGTATGGACTGTGGCTTTGCTCTCCCCAGGATGGCCCAGTGGGCAGGCCACCCACTGTATGGACTGTATGGACTGTGGCTTTGCTCTCCCCAGGATGGCCCAGTGGGCAGGTCACCCACTGTATGGACTGTATGGACTGTGGCTTTGCTCTCCCCAGGATGGCCCAGTGGGCAGGCCACCCACTGTATGGACTGTATGGACTGTGGCTTTGCTCTCCCCAGGATGGCCCAGTGGGCAGGCCACCCACTGTATGGACTGTATGGACTGTGGCTTTGCTCTCCCCAGGATGGGCCAGTGGTCATGGAGTCCCCTCGTGGATCTGGCGTCGTGTACTCAAGTGGCTGAGGTGCCCCCCCTTCCCTTCCCCCTGAGGTGCCTGTCCTATTTTCTTTCTGATGCCCCTGCAGTGTTCTCTCCGTGGAGTTCTTGTTGTGGGACTGGGCCTTGCCCCTTTGCACAGGACCCCTGTGGTCCACGGACAGTGGTTGGACTACATTTAGTAGCTGTATATATTTTGTACATAGTTTAGTTATTTATTGGGATTACTGGTGTCCATATTTCAATATATCTGCCCGTTTATGATCTCTTCTTTTGGTCTTTGCATTATTTCGGAGGGGGGGGTTTGTGGGTTGTGACAGTGATCTGTGGGAATGCATTGATGTGTGTGTTGTAGTGGGTGTGGGTGGGTGGGTGTGTGCCGGTACTCTTTTCCCTCCCCTGTGTCGTAGGTGCAGTACTCACCGATGTCTTCCGCGCCGCCGGGCGTGCTCCTGGTACAGGAGCAGGTATAGGAGTGCGGGGATGACCTGCAACTCGGGTTCCATACTGCCGGAATCTCGCGTGGAGTGCGTAGTGGTGAGCGTTTTCCCGTCCGTAGTCTGTTTCCGCCGTGTTTTTATCGGCGGTGCTCCCGCCCTGGAAAAGGTGGCGGATTGGTGGGTCGTGATAGGGTGGGCGGTACATTGTCTGCCGCCTGGCTGTTGGCGGGGACCGCCACGCTGTTTGTTTGTTCCGCCGTGGCGGGCGGAGTGTTAATGCGGCGGGCTGTGTTGGCGGTTCCCGCCAGGGTCAGAATTGCATATTTTGGACCGCCGGCCTGTTGGCGGCTTGGCCGCCGCATTATCACCGACCGCCAGGGTCAGAATGAGGGCCATAGTCTCTACCAGATAAGGGGTTACCAAAGGTAAGTAACTTGTCTGTCTGCACAAAATAAGAGAGAGCTACCCTCAGTCAGTTTTCATCTTTTGTTGAAGTTTTTTTTAGATCTTTCTCCTAGTGTGAGAGGAATGTCTACCAGGAAAACTGACTTCAAGCCCTGCAGCACCTGTCGCAGACAGATGCTTTTAATGGACCCACATCTTGTTTGACTCTGTTTCCTTGAGGGCCACCACGATGTGAAGGCATGCGTCAACTACAATGCCCAGCACCCCAATGCTATGAGGGAGTGGTCCCTCAAGCCCTTGCCGCTTGATGTGTGACACCGCAACAGTCTTGATTCCGGTTGAGAGGAACATTCTGGGATCAGTCGCAGAGCCATCGATCTTCGTTTCAGTGGAAGTCGTCCGGGCTTTTAGGTAAGTCCCACCAGAAGAAAAAGAGTAAGAAGTCAAAGAGGTGTTTGACTTCACCTGGTCTGCCGAAGTCATTAGATGAGACAAGGAAATGAGAACAAATTGGCCACAGCACACAGAGTATATTGTCCAATCATGTAGTGAGGATAAAAAATCCCTGGTAGTGTGTTGAAGGTCTAGAAGAAGTATTGGGTAAAGAGAAATCTTGAGTCTTGTTAGTAGATGGCGTCTTTATTTGTAGAGATTAGAAATCTTAATATCATCATAGATATACAGCCAACACGTGTTTCGTCACACAAGTGACTTCATCAAGGCTTATTGTAATAATGAAACTAAGAGTAGTATAGCTGCCCGAGCAGCAGCAGGTGAATTGGGTGTTGAGCACGTCGGTTGTAACAGGTATAGGAGGCCCTAATAAGCCTTAAGTCAAACCTGATCAGTGTCGGGTGTAGAAGCGCGGTGAATCGTCTTCGGAACGTCTAGTGATGAGACAAGGAAATGACCGAAGGTAAGTAACTTGTTCTTCAGAGCCGATTCTGCAACTCGTTGTGGCAATACCCAAGTTTCCAGAGTGATCCGCTACTATTAAACGAATCAGAGAGTACCAAAAGACCTTGCTCCAACTCTTTTGATCCTTGCAGGCTCCCTTTGTTGTGCTTGCAGGCCCCACGAAGCGAGGAGTTTCTCCACCTCGATTATTGCTGGCAGGTTTGCCCTTTGTGCTAGTTGGACATGCCTAGCCCCCTACGGAACCACCTCCTCTCTTGACTCCACCTCTAGCACCATGGTCCACGTTTCTTCCTGGTACATTGATTCAGACACCATCAACCCCAGAAGATAAGGTTGCATTGTCCTCTGATGTCAAGTGGGTGCCAGTTGAAAATCAACTGAGGCTTTGGTAGTCCCTGCTTCCTCCATTAGCTCTTCCTCCACCAAGACAAATGCACACCTTGCATTCCCTGTTTTGCATGGATTTAGACAGTGAATATGATGTGGGTAGTGAGATTTGGCTACCTTATCCTGAGAATTGGTATGATGACCTTCAGGAGGCCTTTAGACTTTATATCCCCTGGTCCTGGCACTGATGGGAGTGCCTCTTATGCTATGGTAGTGCGTTGGGCAGCTGGAGTCCTCAGTGTCCAGCTCCCTGCTTTCGAGGGCAAGAGAAGTGTTCTTACAAAATTCCTTCATCTGGGCCAATCTTCCTCTTAGCCCCTGTTGCCTTTCAACAAGATCCTAACAGAAACTTTGTTGGAAGCATGGACAAAACCTTGTGGTAGCTGCCTGTTAACTTCCAGATTGCACAACGCCTCTGCCCAGCACTGGAAAACCCTGCATTCTTAACTCAGCACTCCTCTCCTGAATGCTTGGTGGTACAGGCATCTGCATGTAAGACTAACCCAAATCCATTCCTCACTACATTCCCCAGATCAGTAGTCGAAACAGGTGGAGACATTTGGGAAAGAGGTCTTTTTATCTACCGGCTGGCTGCTTCGATCAGTGAATGTCAGCTGTCTGCTGGGGCACTATTCCCACACCCTTTGGGATTTAAGTGGCCCAAGTCCTCCCAGGGGTCCCTGAAAAGCCTCGACCTGTCCCTGCCCAGGCCATGTAGGACAGTTGGGACACCATTTGTTGTAGCTTGGACACTACTGATTCCATTTGGCGAGCCATTGACCCCAGTGTCCCAATTCGCCGCCACGCCTGGCTGCGGTCCAACGGGGTTTCAGGCAGTGTTCAATCTTCCTTCATGGACACACCATTCGATGGGGCTCTCCTGTTTGAGAATAAGGAAAAGTCCGCTCTCAGGCAGTTAAAGAAGATCAGGGGCCATGTTTCGCACTCTAGGCATGTCTGCCCGACCTTGCCAGCCACATCAGTCCTTCCACTCCTTTTGCAGTTTTAGCAAAGGTGCCCAGTATCGGCTTGTGGTATTACAGGAGCATTTTCAGCCCGATTTACACCCCTTTGGTCTCACCCATGCCCCTCAGGTGTTCACAAAAGTGATGACTGTGGTAGCAGCACACTGTCGAAGGTCAGGTGTGCCAGTCTTTCCCTCCCTCGATGATTTGTTGTTGAAGACTGCCTCGCTGCAAGCAGCATTGGACCACAACATGATAGTAGACCTTCTGACATGATTGTGGATCACTATCAGTGTGCTGAAGTGACACCTGACTTCTTTGTGGAGGCTCCCATTCATTGGAGCCATCCTCTGTATGATGTTTCAGGCCTTTCCTTCATTACTGTGATCAAAGGATATTCAGAATAGGATTTTAATGTTTTAGTCCCTGCCCTGGGTCTCGTGTGCGTAGTTCTGAGGCTTTGGGGCATCTTGGCCTCCCACATCTTGCTTGTGGACTATGCCAAGTGCCACATGTGGGCTCTGCAGTGGAACCTGAAGACTCAGTGAGCCCTTCAACAGGGGAAACTGTCAGATTCCATCCAGGTTTCAGGAAACACTGTTAAAAACCTAGTGGTGGCTGTTCAACCGCTATTGAACTAGTGGCAGAGCTGATGGTGGTGATAGAAGCACCATTGAAAGGTTTGCTGGAAGAGGTGGATATCAGAAGACTGATCCCAGTGGGGTTACACATCAACTCGTTGAAGTTGCAGGCCATTCGCCAGGCACTAAACGCCTTCCTCTCATCCATCAAAGTGACGCTGGTTCAGGTGTTTAGGGACCCCGGTTCAGGCGTTTAGGGACGCCACCGGACTAAGCAGAACTGACTGTGGTCCTGTGCCAAAAGTCAATTAATCTCTGCAGCTGGCTGGAGTGTCAAGTAATATCCCTGGTTGTGAATCACCTGGCGGGATCTTTTAATGAAGCACCTGATGAATTATGTGTAGTGGTTATAGTCCGAGGTGGCAAAGGGCATCTTTCAGCAATGGGTAGAATGCTGGCTGTTTTTTCTTTTTTTGCCACTGCTGAGAAAGCGAAGTATCAAAACGTGAGAGATGAAGTTCCCAAAAAGGCTGTCTTAGAGACTCATTCCAGATAAAGCAGAGCTGAGAACTTCTGTATGCCTTTCAGCTGTTGCCTCTCCTGGTCCAGGTTCTGAAGATAAAAGAACGGCCAGGCCCAAGTCTTCTTAATGGCTCTGGCTTGGGTAAGGAGAGTGTGGAGCCTAGAACTAATGCCCATTTGCTTCTGTCCACTTATCTAGATATCATTTCTGGAGAATCTGTTACAGCAGCAGGGTAGGATCCTGCACCTGTCCCTGTTCGACATGTGCTGGGATTGAAAGGTGGTAGATTACTACATTTGATCTTCCTCCTGAAGTTGTGCATGTCATCCTTGCTGCCCTGTGTCCTACAGTCTGTCTACCTCGGTTGTTGGGACAAGTTTGTAGCCTGGTGTGGCATCCGGAATCAGTACAGGCCAATTTGTTGGGTGCCTTGTTTGTTTTATCTGTGGCCCAGCATGGTCTTGCTGTATGCACAGTTAAAGGTTGTTTGCTGGTCCTTTTGACCATTTTACATTTGCACAAACCACCAGTTGTAATGCGGTTTTAAAAGGTTTGAATCACATGTTTCTTCCAAACCCTTTATGGGTTAACTATTTTTAATTGCAAGAAAAGAAACCTACAACAATCTCACAACACTTGCCTTTTTCAAAAATGGACTGGTTTCTGAAAGCATAGTGAGGGAGCAATTCAAATGGTTCTTCTAACACCTGTAACAAGGCCTCAGCATTTGGTCGCTTCATGCTTTGAAGCACAAAAAAGTATTTGAAACGTTCTAAGGCTTTCTCTAGCAGACCTGTGCTTCTAAGCGCTACTTCCTGTAGGAAAATTACCTTTTTGAATGGTTGTAGGCAAGTAACCTCTTTTTTTCCCATGGTTACCCCCACTTTTTGCCAACTGACAGTGTGTTTCGACTGTGCTCACGGGGATCCTACTAACCAGGACCCCAGTGACTGTGCTCTCCCCCTCTAAATTTGGTTGCTTAGGACTATCATACCCCACAATTGGTATACAGGTGCCTCCATATAATTCCCTAGTATGTAGTAACTAAGTACCCAGGGCATTGGAGCACCAGGGGTTCCCCATGGGCTGCAGCATGTATTGTACCACCCATGGGAGCCCATGCAAAATGTGTTTGCAAGCCTGCTATTTCAGCCTGCATGAAAAGGTGAATGCACCCTTCCAATACAGGTCACCCCTAAGGCAAGCCCTCCTAGCCCAGAGGGCAGGGTGCAGGTACCTGTGTGTGTGAGGGCACCCCTGCATGAGCAGAGGTACCCCTATGAACTCCATCTCCATTACACTGAACTTCGTCAGTAGAGGAAGCCATTTTACCTGTGTACTGGACACAGGTCACCACCTGTGTCCAGCTACATAATGATAACTCCAAACCTGGGCATGTTTGGTATCAAACATGTCAGAATCATACCCCAATACTGCCGCCGGTATTGGCTGTATGATTCCATGCACTCTGGGGGCTCCTTAGAAGACCCCCAGCATAGCTTCTACCAGTCTTCTGGAGTTTTCTGGGCAGCTGGTGCTACTGCCACCCCACTGACCGGAGTCTGGCCTTCTGTTGCTTGACCAACTCAAGCAGAGGAAGTTAGAACAAAAGATTTCCTTTGGGAGAGGGAGTGTAGGAAGTTGGCTCTGTATATACTATTTCAAAGTAAGAAATGGTGTGCACAGAGTCCAAGGATTCCCCTTACAGGTAAGATAGTGGCAAACGTAGATCATTCTAATGCTCTATCTTGTGGTAGTGTGGTGGAGCAGTAGACTTATCAGAGGGTAGTGTTAAGCATTTGTTGTACACACACAGGCAATAAATGAGGAACACACACTCAAAGACTTACTCCAGGCCAATAGGTTTTTATATTAAAAAATATATTTTCTTAATTTATTTTAATAACCACAGGTTCAAGATTTACAGTTAATACTTTGAATGTAAGGTACTTCACTTAGATACTTTAGGAACTTTGAATGAAAACAATATCATGTACAGTCTTTGTAAAAATGGCAGAAAGCTATTTTCAAAGTGGACACTGTGCAAAAATCAACAGTTCCTGGGGGATGTAAGTAAAGGTTAGGTTATGAGGTAAGTAAAACACTTACAAGTCCCAGTCCTGGGGCATAGGCAGCCCACCGTTGGGGGTTCAAGGCAACCCCAAAGTTACCACACCAGTAGCTCAGGGCCGGTCAGGTGCAGTGGTCAAAGAGGTGCCCAAAACACATAGGCGCCTATGGAGAACAGGGGTACTCCGGTTCCAGTCTGCCAGCAGGTAAGTACCTGCGCCCACGGGGGCAGACCAGGGGGGTTTTGTAGCGCACTGGGGGAGGACACAAGTAGGCACACAAAAAACACCCTCAGCGGCACAGGGGCGGCCGGGTGCAGTGTGCAAAGCAGGCGTTGGGTTTTGTATAGGTTTCAATGGAGGGACCCAGGGGTCACTCTAGTGGTGTAGGCAGGCACAGGGGGGGCTTCTCGGGACAGCCACCACCTGGGCTAGGCAGAGGGTCGCCTGCTGGTCACTCCTGCGTCGAAGTTCGGTTCCTTCAGGTCCTGGGGGCTGCGGGTGCACTGTTGGTTCCAGGCGTCGGGTCCCTTGTTACAGACAGTCGCGGTCAGGGGGAGCCTCTGGATTCTCTCTGCAGGCGTCGCTGAGGGGGGTCGTCTCTGGTTACACACGGGCTCACAGTCACAAGGGAGTCCTCCCTGAGGTGTTGTTTTTCTGCAGGTCGGCCGGGGGCATCTGGTGCAGAGTGTAGAGTCTCACGATTCCGGCGGGAAATGTGAAGTCTTTGGAAGTTGCTTCTTTGTTGCAAAGAAGTAGCTAGTTTTGAACAGGGCCGCTGTTCATTGGAGTTTCTTGGTCCTGTAGTCCAGGGCAGTCCTCTGAGGCTTCAGAGGTCACCGGTCCCTGTCGGATGCGTCGCTGGAGCAGGTTTTCGAAGTTGGAGATAGGTCGGTAGGGCTGGGACCAAAGCAGTAGTCGTCTTCCTCCTTCTCTGCAGGCTTGTAGGTCAGCAGTCCTTCTTCTTTCTTCAGGTTTCAGGAATCTGATTTCCTATGATCTGGGGAGCCCCTAAATACTTAATTTAATTTGTATAGATCTGGGAGGGCAGTAGCCAATGGCTACTGTCCTTGTGGGTGGCTGCACCCTCTTTGTGCCGCCTCCCTGTGGGGAGGGGGGCACATCCCTAATCCTATTTGGGGAATCCTCCAAAACTAAGATGGAGGATTTCTAAAGGCAGGGGTCACCTCAGCTCAGGACACCTTAGGGGCTGTCCTGACTGGTGGGTGACTCCTCTTTGTTTTTCTCATTATCTCCTCCAGTCTTGCCGCCAAAAGTGGGGGCAGTGGCCGGAGGGGCCGGCATCTTCACTAGCTGGGATGCCCTGGGGCGCTGTAACAAAACAGGTGAGCATTTGAGGCTCACCGCTAGGTGTTACAGTTCCTGCAGGGGGATGTGAGAAGCACCTCCAACCAGTACAGGCTTTGTTCCTGGCCACAGAGTGACAAAGGTACTCTCCCCATGTGGCCAGCAACATGTCTGGTGTGTGGCATTTCCTTACAGGGAGGCAACACCTTCTCCCTTTGGAAATAAATGTTACATGGCTTGGGAAGGGTAGCCTCTCCAAGCCACTGTTATGCTTTGAAGGGCACATTTATTGCCCTCTTTCCATAAACTGGTTTGCACAAGTCCAGGGACCCCCTTGACCCTGCTCTGTCTCAAAATTGGACAATGGAAAGAGGAGTGACCAGTCCCCTGTCCAACACCCCCCACCCTTCCTCCCTCGCCCCTCCTCTCCGCCTCCACCAAGGGTGGTGCCCCTCCAGGTGGCCACTGAATTCTGCAATCCTGAATCCAAGGTCGACAGAGGCCCCTGGGAGCATAGGAGTGGCCAGGTCAGGCCGGTGACGTTGCAGCTCCCTCCTGATAGGTGTTCACCCTGCTAGGTGACCAATCTCCATTCCTGGGCTATTTAGGGTCTTCCTCCGGGGTGGGTCCTTGGATTCGACGAGTACGATTCCAGCAGGACTCCTCTGCATTGTTTACTTCATCTTTTGGCCACCGGGACTGCAACTGGACACTCCAGGAACCGACAATCTCCAACGCAAGCAACGACTCCGCTCTGCAACATTGTTTCTCCAGGTCCATCCACCAACTGCAACATTTCTCTGGCTGTGCATCCTCTAAGGGCAACGAATGTTCAGCCTGCACAAGAAGGAATCTCCCTTGGAGTGAAGGAGTCACTCCCCTGCATCTGCAAGCAGAAACTGCAACGACGACCGGCTTCGTGGATCCTCTCTTCTCCACAACTGCGTGGATGTTGCATCACATGTGGTGGTCTGGAGTGGTTCCCTTGGCCCTATCTACCAGCTACCCAACTTGGAAGACAGTAAGCCCTTGCCTCTCCTTGGAGGACAGTCCCACTGTGCCCCACCACTCTTGCAGCTACCAAGGCTTGTTTGTTCCTCTTCCAAGGGATCTTTAGGCTCTGTGTTAGCAGGATCCCAGTGAACACAGACACACACACACACACACACACACACACACAGAAAACAGGCAGAAAATGGGGGTAACCTTTGCGGTGTCTGCAGTTGCAGGGGAGTAACTACTTCACTCCAAGGGAGATTCTGTCTCGCTGTCCTAAGTGCAGACAGAGTCCTAGTGAATCTGGAGGATGCATGGCCACAGGGTTGCAGAAGTCTTTACAGAACTTGGAAACAAAGGTGCAGTAGGAGCCCTCCTGCTGGTTACAGTCTTGCTCTTGTCTTGGTTCCAGGGTAGAACAGCAGCAGTTCCTGTGTCCAGGTTGCAGAAGTGTCTTGCAGAGGAGACTTGAAGACGGTTCTCAAAGTCTTGCAGACAAATCTAGGGTTCCACCCTCAGGGGAGTCCTAAAGTACCCCAGGAAAGGAGGTTGGACACTTACTGCTGTGACCAACCTGTCATAAGGGGTCAGGGGTGTCACCCAGCTGGACTAACCAGTCAGATACTCCTAGAGGCCTCTGCTCATCGAATTTCCAAGATTGCAGAATCAAGTGGCCACATGGTGGAGCTCTGTACACCTCCCTAGGGGAGGAGCTGGACAGGGTGGTGGTCACGCCTCTGTCCTTTGTGTAGTTTCATGCCAGAGCAGTGTTGTGTGGCCATTTTAGTTATAACTTCATACATGTGCAGCTGTGCACTTTAACCTACATATATATATTATTCAGCTTTGTTTATTATTTTAACAATAGCCACATTGCGGTCTTGTTTTATTTCTCTCTATCTAGCTGTTCTTTGCCTAGGTCAGCACTGCGTTCTTAAACAAGACATTTCTTTCACTCTGTGCTTTTCTCGCTGCAGCTAGATAGGTTGCCGGCAAACATAGCAATGCTTTGTCTCTAGTATTCATAGAAACATACACAATCTTACATAGGGATCCTTTCTTGGAACATCAGCTGTTTTATTATAAAAACACTACTTTGACCCATGTACGTTAGAGAGAGATTCCAGCCAGATGACCACGTCTGTATGCTGATTGCTGAATGCTTCGGTACAACCTCCGGTAGGGATAATGTCTTCCCAGGGAATTCTGAAGGGCAGAACTTAAGCTTAACATGCAATGCTCTAACATAGCCTAGGTAGGAATTAATTTAATGATTCTGGTGACAGTATGGTAGCGTTATTTTTATGCTTTACTCTCCTCATCACAATTTTAATCCTGTCATGCTTCATTGTCCTAATTATTGCAGTACATGCTTTGTTATCTAATATGCAGTTGCTTCATTAAAACCTTATTGAAATATATGCTGCCTCTGTTTGTCCTTGTATATGTGAGACTAATGTAACTGAGAGAAACTGATACGATCTGAGTGACCACGATTTCACAGAGGAATCAATTGTGTCATGTGCTCGGCTGCCCAGTCATCCCTACTCTTGGGTGGAGATGAGGCACTGCTAGTTAGCTGGAGCAAAACCCATATTAGGCCGACACGTGTCATTTGTAGTGGGTACAGACTCAGTCCCACACAATACAAGTGATTCTGCCGCTCAAATCCAGTAGTCTTATTAGAATAATGAGAACCTATGCGACAGTGGGATCCGGGGTCCCTGCACGGGTGCAGCTCGGTTTATCCGTGGAGGGTACCAAATGTTCCTTTCAAAGCAATCTTCAGGAAGGCCTCGTAAGAAAGGGGAGACTCTCCCCTTTCTTACGAGGCCTTCCTGAAAGTGTTTCCTGGCCCCGGTCGCAGCTGTGCTGCGATCGGAGGCCAGGAAACACTTTCAGGTTTCCTGGCCCCCCGGTCGCAGCACAGCTGCGATCGGGGGCCAGGAAACAGTTTCAAAAGGCCTCGTAAGAAAGGGGAGACTCTCCCCTTTCTTACGAGGCCTTCTGAAACTGTTTCCTGGCCCCCGATCGCAGCTGTGCCAGGAAACACCACTAGACGCCAGGGATTTCACTTGGGGGGGTCGGCCCCCTCAGAAAACGGGCCGCGCCCCCCCCCCCCAGGGGATTTTTTTTTTTTTAAATGAATAAAATCAAATAAAAAGACAGGGGGTCGCCCATGGGGGCAATATTTTTTTTTTTAGATGTTGTAGGGTTTCCCTGGGGGCCATTTTGGCCCCCAAGGAACCATACAACAACTAAAAAAAAAATAGAACTATATATAGATCTATATATATGTGGATATATCTGTAGATATATATATATAGATCTATATATATCAATCAATCAAAGAGATTTATAAAGCGCGCTACTCACCCGTTAGGGTCTCAAGGCGCTGGAGGGGGGGTAGGGGGAGGGAAAGGGGCTGGGAGGTTCACTGTTCTAAAAGCCAGGTTTTGAGGCCCTTCCTGAAAAGAAGTAGGTTTCGGGTCTTGCGAAGGTGGGTTGGGAGGGCGTTCCAGGTTTTGGGTGCAAGGTAGGAGAAGGATCTGCCCCCGGTGGTGGTGTGTTTGATGCGGGGACAGAGGCGAGAGAGAGGTCAGCTGAGCGGAGGTTTCGTGTAGGGGTGTGGAAGGTGACTCTCGTTGAGGTAGGCAGGGCCTGTGTTGAGGAGTGATTTGTGTGCGAGGATGAGGATCTTGAAGGTGATCCTTTTGTCAATGGGGAGCCAGTGGAGGGATTTGAGGTGTGGAGAGATGTGTTCGTGTCCGGGGAGGTCGAGGATGAGTCGTGCTGCTGAGTTCTGGATGCGTGTAGTTTGCGCTTGAGTTTTAGAGTGGTGCCGGCGTAGAGGGCGTTTCTGTAATCAAGTCTGCTGCTGATGAGTGCGTGAGTGACAGTTTTTCTGGTCTCTGTGGGGCTCCATTTGAATGTTTTTTTCAGTATACGGAGTGTGTTGAAGCATGAGGAGGTGAGAGCGTTGATTTGTTGGGTCATGGAGAGGGAGGAGTCTAGGATGATGCCGAGGTTGCGTGCGTGGTTGGCGGGGGTGGGTGCAGGGCCTAGCGTGGTGGGCCACCATGAGGGGTCCCAGGTGTTTTTGTGTGGGCCAAAGAGGATTATTTCGGTTTTGCTTGAGTTGAGTTTCAGGTGGTTGGCTGTCATATATATATATCACTTTTG
The DNA here is from genome assembly GCF_031143425.1 of Pleurodeles waltl. NCBI lineage: Eukaryota > Metazoa > Chordata > Amphibia > Caudata > Salamandridae > Pleurodeles > Pleurodeles waltl. The sequence continues at coordinate 297,595,471 of NC_090449.1, read as the reverse complement.
TCAATATGTGTGTGGTTTCCCTGGGGGGAAAAGGGTCAGACTTGTCTAGTGGCAGTTTTAGTGCCATAAAGAAGCGCAGAAGGTTTATATGCCTACTGCAAAGAGCAAATCTATATTTTATGTAAATAGCTGAGTACATTAGTAAAGTCAGCCATTACCTGCGCTATAATACCAATGAAATGTATGTGCGGGATGGAGGGCAGCTATGGAGAGATGAAGGGCACTTTTGCTGGGTGGTAATGAGGGAATCCTAGGAGGAGGGAGTGGGAGCACCAATAATGATTGTTGGACTGGGCGCAGGAGGTGCTAAAGACTGTGACGAATGGTATGTGACAAGGTGTTTTTTGAGTGTCTTGAAAGAACGTGCTGATTGAGGGAAGAAGCGCAGGTAAGGTGGCCTCTACTGTTGCACGTATCTCACACACACCATCGATTTTGTGACTGTCTACGTAGGCTAGTGTTTTAGAGCAACAGTTTAGCCAATAGCAGAGATGGCATCTTGATGGATGACTGCTGCCTGCACTCGGGTTATAGAGGACCGCTCTGACATAGGATCAGAGACTGAGACATCAGATACTGAGACAGCATCTGAGGGATAGGACAATGGCGCAGACTCTGGGAGTGATTTTTCAGTCGGAGGAGTCCCATTCGATAACTCCTCTTCCAGTACATTATGAGGGAGGTGATGAGGACAGTCCTGCTGTCCCTTCGCAAGCTGTTTGTGCAACTGGGTAATAGTGGGTTAGCCCAGCCCAGAGAGCAGGTGAATGCGGCGGCAAGCAGAGAGAGAGAGAGAGAGTGCTCTCTTGGGAGCTCCCCAATTTAGTTCAGCCCCAAATTCCACCACCCAAATCGTATTGTGGAGACATCAAAATTATCTATGGCAAAACAAACTGGTTTTGTAAGGCAGGCACGTGTGTTTTTGGTCCTGGATTTGGCGGCCATATAGAGAAACACACTAAACCCAAACATTTCTGGAAACTAGACATTCGGGGGAGTCCACAGAGGTGTGACTTGTGTGTATTCCCCAAAGTTTTCTTACCCAGAATACCCTGCAAAGCTGAAATGTTGAATAAAAACTCTATTTTTCTCGCATTTCTGTCACACAAACTACAGGAATATGCTGGGATCCACACAATTCCTACCACCCAGTGACTCCTCACCTGTCCTGATAAAAACACTACCCCACTTGAGTGCCTACACCTAGTGCCTGCGTCAGGAATGGATCACCCCAGGGTCAACAGCTGCCTCACGTAAGGACCAACATTGACCGTTGTGTGATCTATTCCTGTCGCGGGCACCAGGCCTACCCACACAAGTGAGGTATCATATTTATCGGGAGACTTGGGGGAACGCTGGGTGGAAGGAAATTTGTGGCTCCTCTCAGATTCCAGAACTTTCTGTCACCGAAATGTGAGGAATACGTGTTATTTTAGCCACATTTTGAGGTTTGCAAAGGATTCTGGGTAACAGAACCTGGTCAGAGCCCCACAAGTCACCTCATCTTGGATTCCCCTGGGTTTCTAGTTTTCAAAAATGTGCTGGTTTGCTAGGTTTCCCCAGGTGCCGGCTGAGCTAGAGGCCAAAATCCACAGGTAGGCACTGTTTTCTATGAAAAAATTTGATGTGTCCACGTTGTGTTTTGGGGCATTTCCTGTCGCGTGCGCTAAGCCTACCCACACAAGTGAGGTATCATTTTTATCAGGAGACTTGGGGGAACTCTGGGTGGAAGGAAATTTGTGGCTCCTCTCAGATTCCAGAACTTTCTGTCACCATAATGTGAGGAAAACTTGTTTTTTTAGCCACTTTTTGAGGTTGGCAAAGAATTCTGGGTAACAGAACCTGGTCAGAGCCCCACAAGTCACCCCATCCTGGATTCCCCTAGGTCTCTAGTTTTCATAAATGCACAGGGTTGGTAGGTTTCCCTATGTGCCGGCTGAGCTACAGGCCAAAATCTACAGGTAGGCACTTTGCAAAAAACAGCTCTGTATTCTGTCAAAAAATGTGATGTGTCCACGTTATGTTTTGGGGCATTTCCTGTCGCGGGCGCTAGGCCGACCCACACAAATGAGGTATCATTTTTATGGGGAGACTTGGGGGAACGCTGGGTGGAAGGAAATTTGTGGCTACTCTCAGATTCCAGAACTTTCTGTCACCGAAATGAGAGGAAAACGTGGTTTTTTTAGCCACTTTTTGAGGTTTGCAAAGGATTCTGGGTAACCGAACCTGGTCAGAGCCCCACAAGTCACCCCATCTTAGATTCCCCTAGGTCTCTAGTTTTAAAAAATGCATAGGGTTGGTAGGTTTCCCTAGGTGCCGGCTGAGCTAGAGGCCAAAATCCACAGTTAGGCACTTTGCAAAAAACAGCTCTGTTTTCTGTCAAAAAAATGGGATGTGTCCACGTTGTGTTTTGGGGCATTTCCTGTTGCAGGCGCTAGGCCTACCCACACAAGTGAGGTATCATTTTTATCGGGAGACTTGGGGGAACATAGAATAGCAAAACAAGTGTTATTGCCCCTTATCTTTCTCTCCATTTTTTCCTTCCAAATATAAGAGAGTGTGTAAAAAAGACGTCTATTTGAGAAATGCCCTGCAATTCACATGCTAGTATGGGCACCCCGGAATTCAGAGATGTGCAAATAACCACTGCTCCTCAAAACCTTATCTTGAGCCCATTTTGGAAATGCAAAGATTTTCTTGATACCTATTTTTCACTCTTCATATTTCAGCAAATGAATTGCTGTATGCCCAGTATAGAATGAAAACCAACTGCAGGGTGCAGCTCATTTATTGGCTCTGGGTACCTAGGGTTCTTGATGAACCTACAAGCCCTTTATATCCCCGCAACCAGAAGAGTCCAGCAGACAAAACGGTATATTGCTTTTGGAAATCTGACATCGCAGGAAAAAGTTAGAGTAAAACATAAAGAAAAATGGCTGTTGTTTTCAGCTCAATTTCAATATTTTTTTATTTCAGCTGTTATTTTCTGTAGGAAAACCTTGTAGGATCTACACAAATGACCCCTTGCTGAATTCAGAATTTTGTCTAGTTGTCAGAAATGTTTAGCATTCCGGGATCCAGCATTGGTTTCACACCCATTCCTGTCCCTAACTGGAAGGAGGCTGAAAGCACCAAAAATAGTAAAAATGGGGTATGTCCCAGTAAAATGCCAAATTTGTGTTGAAAAATGTGGTTTTCTGATTCAAGTTCCTGAAAGGTGGGAAGATAGTGATTTCAGCACTAGAAACCCTTTGTTGATGGCATTTACAGGGAAAAAACCACAAGCCTTCTTCGGCAGCCCTTTTTTCCCATTTTTGTGGAAAAAACGAAATTTTCACTGTATTTTGGTTATTTTCTTGGTCTCCTCCAGGGGAAACCACAAACTCTGGGTACCATTAGAATCCCTAGGATGTTAGAAAAAAAGGACGCAAATTTGGCGTGGTTAGCTTATGTGGACAAAAAGTTATGAAGGCCTAAGCGCGAACTACCCCAAATAGCCAAAAAAAGGGCTCAGCACTGGGGGGGAAAAGGCCCAGCAGCTAAGGGGTTAATTTATTTTTAGAAACCACAAGTTTCAGATTGCAGGTAAGTACATTAAATGTATGGTACTTTGCATGGTAATACTTTGAACTTTGAACCAAAACAGTATTGTACACAGTTTTTCATAAAATGGCAATAAACTATTTTAAAAGGGGACTCTTCAATTTTCAACAGTTCCTGGGGAAGGTAAGTTACTACGGTAAGTAAAGCACTTACAAGTTCAGTCTCCGGGGCATAGGTACCCAACCATTGGGGTTCAAGTCTACCCCAAACACCCAGCAGCAGCAACACAGTGCCGGTCCGGTGCAGAGGTCAAACAAGAGCCAAAATAACAAGGGCGCTAATGGAGACATGGGGTGCTTTGGTTCCAGTCTTCTGGGGAGCTCAGGGAGCAGACCAAGAGGTTTTAGTAGAGCACTGGGGGGAGGGGTCCCAAGTAGGCACACAAAACACACACTCAGCGGCACAGTGGCGGCCGTGTGCAGTGGGCAACCAGGGCATCAGGTTTGCAATAGATTTCAATGAGGGACCCAGGGGTCACTCAGACATTGCAGGCAGGGCACAGGGGTCTTCTCGGGCCAGCCACCAACTGGGCAAAGGTGAGGGTTACCTGCTGGTCACTGCTGCACCAGTGGTCAAGTCTTCATGGCCCTGGGCCTGCTTCTTCCAGGCATCTGTCAGTCATTGTCACGGGGGTCCTCTGGATTACCTCTGCAGGCATCTTGTGGGGGTGGAGAGAGGTTAGCCCAGGGGTGGACACGTCGTCAGAGTCACCTGGGGATCATCTCTGGGTCATTGGTTTCTCTGGACACGGGCCAGGGGCGTCGGGTGTAGAGTTGTGGGGACTCATGCTTCTAGAGTGAGGTGAGAGTCCCTCTAAGAGTTTCCTCTTGCTTGGTTGGACAGGTTCTCTGTCCACAGGAGTTCTTGATCCTTTTTAGGTGCAGGGCAGTCCTCTGAGTCGGCAAATGTTGCTGCTCCCGCATGATGCGTCGCTTGTGCAGATTCTCTGAAGTTGGAGACAGGCAGGTAGGGTTGGGGCCAAAGCAGTTGTCGTCTTCCTTCTTCTCAGCGGGGCTTTTCAGCTAAGCAGTCCCTCTTCTTTGTAGGTCGTCAGGAATCTGAAACCCTGGGTTCAGGGTCGGCCCTAAATACTAAATCAAGGGGTGTGTTAGGGTCATGGGGCAGTAGTCAATGGCTGCTGTCCTTGAGGGTGGCTACACCCACCTTTTGCTCCCTCCCTTTGGGGAGGAGAGCACATCCCTATCCCTATTGGGCTAAATCCTTAGCTCACAGGGCCCTTGGTCCCAGGGGTACCTTTTACAAGGGACTTATCTGTGTTGCAGGGGTGTGCCAATTGTGGAAACAGTGGTACATTTTTTCTGTGAAAGAACACTGGTGCTGGGGCCTGGTTAGCAGTGTCCCGGCACAAACTCAGTCAAGTCAGCATCAATATCAGGCAAAAAGTGTGTGTGGGGGGGGTTAACTACAACAAGGAGCCATTTCCCTACACCCTGAAATGCCAGTTGTCCTCAGCCAGGCTTGGCACCGTAAGGTCACTGTAGGAGGCTGGCCTGGCTTGTAGTGGGTACCAATGGTACTTACACCTTGTGCCAGGTCCAGTTATCCCTTATTAGTAGATTAGTAGTGTTCTAGCAGCTAAGGCTGATAGAGGTAGCTATAGCAGAGCATCTTAGGCTGAACTAGGAGACATGCAAAGCTCCTAATATACCACTTATATCATATAGGTACTATATCATAAGAAAGACAATATGCAGAGTTACTAAAAATAAAGGTACTTTATTTTAGTGACAATGTGCCAAAAATATCTCAGAGGATATACTCCCTTAGGAGGTAAGTAAAATACACAAAATATACACAACAAACCAAATCAGGTAATTAAAACAGTCAGAAAGTAGTTGAAACACTGTAGAATACAATAGGATGCAATAGGCCTAGGGGGCAACACAAACCATGTACTAAGAAAGTGGAATGCAAACCACAAATGGACCCCTAGGCTAGTGTAGTGTGTAGAGGGTCGCTAGGAGACTAAGAAAACACTAAGGGTTACCAAGATACCCCACCCCAAGACCCTGGAAAGTAGGAGTAAAGTACTACTATTTCCCCAGGAACACACTAATGTCGTGATAGAGGATTTTGCAAAGACAACAACAGATAACAAAGCATTGATGACAGATTCTTGGACCTGAGGACATGCAAAGGAAGGGGACCAAGTCCAAGAGTCGTAAAAGTGTCCGGGGGGGGGCAGGAGACCACTAAACCCCTGATGAAGGTGCAAAATGGCTGCCTCCGAGTGAAAGAAGCTGAAGATTCTGCAACAACGAAAGGTGCTAGGAACTTCTCCTTTGTGCAGAAGATGTCCCACGGCGTGCTAGAGGATGCAGAGTTGTTCCCTTGGCAAAATACCGCAAACAAGCCTTGCTAGCTGCAAGAGTTGCAGTTGAAGAAAAAGGGTGCTGCCCAGGCCCAGGAAGGACCAGGGCGTCGCCACTTGGGAGAGGAGACAGAGGGGGCCCTCAGCAACGTAGAGAGCCCACACACAGGAAGGTAGCACCCACAGAAGTCCTTGAACACGTGTTCAAGAAGTCTGAACACAGCGGTCGGCTCAACACTGCAAAAGAGGGTCCCACAACACCGGCGATCAACTCAGGGAGCTGAGCATCGCAGGGCAGAGTGCTGGGGGCCTAGGCTTGGCTGTGCATGCAGGATTTCTTGGAAATGTGCACAGAAGTCCTTGTAGCTGCAGATCACGCGGTGCACAGGATTACTATCTGGAGAGGGGAGGCAAGGACATACCTCCTCCAAATTTGGACAGTTGGACCACTGGACAGTCTGGGTCACATGGGTCCATCACTTGTGTTTCAGGGGCCTCACTCATCAGGATGAGAGAGGTCCCAGAGTACCAGTGACACTGAAGTTTGGTGCCTGCTGGAGAAGGGGGAAGATTCCATCGACCCACAGGAGATTTCTTCGTGGCTTTCAGTGCAGGATGAACGCAGGCAGCCCCCAAAGCATGCACCACCAGAAAACAGTTGAGAAAGCTAGCAGGATTAGGCGCTACAATGTCGCTGGTAGTCTTCTTGCTACTTTCTTACAGTTTTGCAGGCGTCCTGGAGCATTCAGCGGTCGATCCTTGGCAGAAGTCGAAGAGAGAGGTGCAGAGGAACTCTGGTGAATTCTCGCAAGTCGTTATCTGAGGAAAAGCCCACTGGAGAGACCCTAAATAGCCCTCAGAGGAGGATTGGCCACCTAGTCAGGTAAGCACCTATCCGGAGGGGTCTCTGACGTAACCTGCTTGCACTGGCCACTCAGAGGCCTCCAGGGTGCCCTCACACCGTTGGATCCAAGATGGCAGAGGTCTGAGATGCACTGGAGGAGCTCTGGGCTCCACCCCTGGGGTGGTGATGGACAGGGGAGTGGTCACTCCCCTTTCCTTTGTCAAGTTTCGCACCAGAGCAGTGACTGGGGGTTCCCTAAACCGGTGTAAACTGGCTTATGCAAGGAGGGCACCATCTGTGTCCTTCAAAGCATTTCCAGACACTGGGAGAGGCTACCCCTCCCCAGTCTTTAACACTGATTTCCAAAGGGAGCGGGTGTAACCCCCTCTACCAGAGGAAATTCTTTGTTCTGCCTTCCTGGGACTGGGCTGCCCAGACCCCAGGAGGGCAGAACCCTGTCTGTGGGGTGGCAGCAGCGGTAGCTGCAGAGAAAACCCCAGAGAGCTGGTTTGGCAGTACCCAGGGTCCATAGTGGAACCCTGGGGATGCATAGACTTGGCTCCCCAATACCAGATTTGGCATGGGTGGGGGACAGTTCCCTGATGTTAGACATGTTACATGGCCATGTTCGGAGTTACCATTGTGAAGCTCCATATAGGTATTGACCTATATGTAGTGCATGCGTGTAATGGTATCCCCGCACTCACAAGGTCCGGGGAAAAGGCCCTGAACTATGTGGGGGCGCCTTTGCTAGTGCATTGGTGCCCTCACACTTAGTAACTTTGCACCTAACCTTCAGCAAGTGACGGTTAGACATATAGGTGACTTTTATAAGTTACTTAAGTGCAGTGAAAATGGCTGTGAAATAACGTGTGCGTTATTTCACTCAGGCTGCAGTGGCAGTCCTGTGTAAAGGTTTGCCTGAGCTCCCTATGGGTGGCAAAAGAAATGCTGCAGCCCATAGGGATCTCCTGGAACCCCAATACCCTGGGTACCTAGGTACCATATACTAGGTAATTATAAGGGTGTTCCAGTGTGCCAATTAAAATAGGTAAAAGTGGTCACTAGCCTATAGTGACATATTTAAAGGCAGAGATAGCATAAGCACTGAGGTTCTGGTTAGCATAGCCTCAGTGACACAGTTAGTCACTACACCGGTATACACATTCAGGCCACAAACTATGAGCCCTGGGGTCCTGGCTAGCAGGATCCCAGTGAGACAGGCAAAAACAAACTGACATACATGTAAAAATGGGGGTAACATGCCAGGCAAGATGGTACTTTCCTACAGGCACCAACAAAGAAGCCACTCTGCTTAGTGAGTTGGTTGTGTCCAACCCACATCTGATTGTGAACTTGGCTGCACCTCTCCCATCTGCCATAACCTGAAGGAGGGTATGGTCCAGGCATCTTTCAGGACCATGGGCAGCACGTGAGCAATCAAATCTCATAGTGCAATGGAGTAACAGCCTAAAAAGGCATACTGTGTTCACAGAGCATAATGCCAGTCTGGTGGTAGAAAAAATGTTTTTGCCTAAGGTGTCCAGGCTCTTTGATTCCGTATCCAGTAGGGTGGTTGAGAATGCTCCAGGACTTACATAGGAACTGGGGACTTGGACCACCAAGCTCTCCGTAGGATGTTGTGTGAGTTATCTGATAGAGACTTCTAGTTGCTGATTCCTTGCCTTTGAATTTCCCCAGGCATCAGACTGGATCTGGAAATTTTTCTTCAAGCAGTACCTCTGCGTGCCGTCAGGTGGCGTTGGTCGACTCCGCTGGCGTCGTTGGTGTGGTGTTCGCCGTGATGATGTTGCGGTCGTATGTAGGTGCCACCCTGGTGCGCTGACGTCAGTTCTTTACTTTCCAAGCCAGCCTACTAGCAGATCTGGAGAGAGCTACCTCAGTCATTTTTTTGACTACATCAACACTTTTGTCAAAGTTTTTTGACGAGTTTGTGGATGCGACCAGGGATGTCCCGCAAGACCGGATTCAAGCCCTGCGACTCCTGTCATCGAACTATGTCAGTGACGGATCCGCACCTCATGTGCCTGTGGTTCCTGGAGTACGATCACGACCCGAAGTCGTGCTCCGAGTGTCGGGCCATGAACCCGAAAGCTTTGAGGGAGCGGTCCCTAAAGCTCATGGCGGGCCAACACTCGACTCCGTGGAACTCACGTCTCATTCAAAAGGAAGGTCTCGAGACCGGCTGCGGAGTCACCACCATTCCTCGTCCTCCAAGTCATCAGGACACACGTGTCACAAAAAGAAGTCGTCGAAGAAAGACAAGCGTTCTTCAACTTCACCCCGACGATCGGAGGATGCAATGCGGGAAGAGCGTCAACGCTCTAGGCCTCAGTCATCGAAGCCTTCATCTGGGTTGGCTCCGTGTTTCCCTGACTTCCCGGGAGCCGGAGCCACCCATGCCCAGCTGAAAGAATTTTATGAGGCAATACGCCTCATTTTTGGGCAGTCCGACCCACTTTCGGCACCTTCGGGCACAGGTGAGTTGGTGGGGGGCCCTTTCAGGTTCAAAGTTGTCTGCTTCGGTCACGGCTCCGGAGGCTCCCTCCAGATCCAATCGCGGATCTGTCCAGATGCCGGTCGACCTTCGCCGACGTTGGTTGCACCTACAATCGACAAACCCAAACTCATACCTGACGACCCGGAACCGGAACAACGTTGCTTGACTCGAATTCTGTTCTCTATGGGCTCTACTGGTCCCAGGGTTGATCCAGACCCTTATTCTTGTGGGTATGGATACGGGGAGAGTATGGAGGGGATGCTGGACCCTTTAGAATACCAGCTTGACCCCTTTAGAATACCAACTTGACCCCCAAATGGATTGGGTGCAGGATTTGAGTGATGCCAGTGGTCTAGACAGCTCCCCCGACACTGGTATGCTCTCTCCTCCTACCGTGGCTTTGTAGGAGGGTGCTTCTTATTCCATGGTGGTGAGAAGGGCAGCTGAGGTCCTGGACCTCGAGCTACCTTCTGTGGAGGTTAGGCCTAATATCCTAACCGACGTGCTTCAGCCGGGGTGTAGGGAAATGCCTCCCTTGGCATGGCTGCCCACTATCTTTTTGCCTTTTGTTGATGCCAATTATGATTGAAAGTGTGCTGGGACCCTGCTAGCCAGGCCCCAGCACCAGTGTTCTTTCCCTAAACTGTACCTTTGTTCCCACAATTGTCACAGCCCTGGCACATAGATAAGTCCCTTGTAACTGGTACCTATGGTACCAAGGGCCCAGTGGCCAGAGAAGGTCTCTTAAGGGCTGCAGCATGTATTATGCCACCCTGGGGACCCCTCACTCAGCACATGCACACTGCCTCACAGCTAGTGTGTGCTGGTGGGGAGAAAATGACTAAGGTGACATGGCACTCCCCTCAAGGTGCCATGCCCTCAACCCATTGCCTGTGGCATAGGTAAGTCACCCCTCCATCCTAGGGATGTATGCTGCCCCCGTGCCAATGAGGGTGTGTTTTGTGTGCCTACTTGTGTGCCCCCAAGTGCTCTACACCCCCCCCCCCCCCGGTCTGCTTTCCGAAGACGCAGGTACATACTTGTTGGCAGACTTGAACCGGAGCACCCCTGTTCTCCATAGGCACCTATGTGTTTTGGGCCCTCCCTAGACCTCTGTACCTGACCTGCCCTGTGTTGCTGGTGCTGTGGCTTTGGGGTTGCCTTGAACCCCCAACGGTGGGCTGCCTATGCCCAGAGGACTGACTGTGTAAGTGCTTTACTTACCTGAAAAACTAAACAATACTTTCTTCCCCCAGGAAGTGTTGATTTTTGCTGTCCAGTTTTAAAATAGCTATTTGCCATTTTAACCAAAACTGTGTGTACTATTGTTTTAAATCAAAGTTCTATACTTATCTGTGTCAAGTACCTTGCATTTTATGTACTTACCTTAAATTTGAATCTTGTGGTTCTAAAAAAAAATTAAGAAAATATATTTTTATATATAAAACATATTGGCCTGGAGTTAAGTCTTTGAGTGGGTGTTCTCATTTATTGCCTGTGTGTGTACAACCCCCACAGTGATGCTTGCAGAGAGGATCTAGAGGATCTAGAGGCTCCCCCTGACCGTGACTGCCTGGAACAAAGAACCCAACGCCTGGACCAAGCACTGCACCCGCAGCCCCCAGGACCACTGGAACCGAACTCCAGCGCAGGAGTGACCATCAGGCAACCCTCTGCCTAGCCAAGTTGGTGGCTGGCCCGAGAAACCCCCCTGTGCTCTGCCTGCACCACTAGAGTGACCCCTGGATCCCTCCATTGGCTTCTATTGAAAACCCGACGCCTGCTAAGCACACTGCACCCAGCTTCCCCTGTGCCGCTGAGGGTGTGTTTTGTGTGCCTTCTTGTGTGCCCCCCAGTGCTCTACAAACCCCCCCCCCTGGTCTGCCCTCTGAAGACGCAGGTACTTACTTGTTGGCAGACTGGAACCGGAGCACCCCTGTTCTCCATAGGCACCTATGTGTTTTGGGCCCTCCTTTGACCTGTGCACCTGACCGGTCCTGTGTTGCTGGTTCGGTGACTTTGGGGTTGGCTTGAACCCCCAACGGGGGGCTGCCTATGCCCAGGAAACTAAACTTGTAAGTGTCTTACTTACCTGAAAAACAAACCAATACTTAGCTCCCCCAAGAACTGTTGATTTTTGTAGCGTCCACTTTTAAAATAGCTTATTGCCATTTTAACTAAAACTGTGTATGTTACTGCTCTAATTCAAAGTTCCTCACCTGTGTGGAGTAACTTGCATTTTATGTATTACTTCAAATCTTGTGGTTCTAAAATAAATTAAGAAAATATATTTTTCTATATAAAAAACTATTGGCCTGGAGTTAAGTCTTTGACTGTGTGTTCCTCATTTATTGCCTGTGTGTGTACAACAAATGCTTAACATTACCCTCTGATAAGCCTACTGCTTGACCATGCTATCACAAAATAGAGGATTATAATTATCTAATTTTGCTACTATCAACCTCTAAGGGCAACCCTTTGACTCTGTGCACACTATCTCTCACTTTGAGATAGTGTATACAGAGCCAACTTCCTACAGGATATCTTTCTGCTATCTCTGCTCTCTTAAGGTTACCAGATCATCCTTCCTCATTTAAATCTCCTATAGTTGGGAGGTTTCTTAAAGGCCTCACACATCTCTTTCCTCCTATCCCATTTATCATGTTTCAATGGGATCTAAACCTGGTATTAACATACTTTTTGAGCCGCTTCACAACTGTCCTTTATGGTTCTTAACTATCAAGACTGTCTTTTTAGTTGCTATTACTTCTGCCCACAGAGTAAGTGATCTCCAGGCTCTGTCATCTAAGCCTCCTTTTCTGGCCATACATCCTGACAAAGTGGTGCTTCACACATGGCTTCTTTTCTACCTATGGTAGTGACACCCTTCCATGTCAGACAGTCCATCACCTTGCCTACCTTTTTGTGCACCTCCACATCCCTCTCATGAAGAGGAGAGACTCCACCGTCTGGACCCAAAAAGAGCGTTGGCGTTCTATCTAGATCATACCAAAGACTTCCGGGTGGACGATAAACTCTTTGTGAGATATGTGGGTAAATGGAAGGGGAAGGCGGTGCAGAAGAGGATCAATTTTACAATGGGTACTCTTATGCATCACAAAGCAACCTCCTGAAGGTTTGCAAGGTCACTCCACCAGAGCTACTGCTGCTTCCACAACGCTAGGATGGGGTTATCCAGTCCTAAACATCTGTCAGGCAACGACGTGGGCATCTCTGCACACTTTTACCAAACACTACTGCTTAGACAATCAGGTACTGGCAGTTCGGTCCTGCAGGACTTCTTGGTGTGATCTTGGTTCGCAGTCAACCAATGGGGATGGTATTGCTCGGGTATCTATTCAAAGGAATCTGTAACTAGAAGTCTTTATCAGATGTACAAGTTACCTACCTTTGTTAACGGAACCACCTCCAGTCTTGACTCCACCTCTAACACCACGGTCCATGTCTCTTCCTGGTACATTGATAGAGATGCAGACTCCATCAACACCGGAAGATGAGGTCGCATTGTCCTCTGACTTCGAGTGGGTGCCAGTTGAAAATCAACTGGGGCTGCAATAGAATCCCTGCTTTCTCCATTAGATCTTCCTCCACCAAGACAAATGCACACCTTGCATTCCCTGTTTTGCATGGATTTAGACAATTAATATGATGTTGATAGTGAGATTTGGCTACCTTATCATGAGAATTGGTATGATGACCTGCAGAAAGCCTTTGGACTTGTTACCCCCTGGACCTGGCACTGAGGGGAGTGCTTCTTATGCTATAATAATGTGTAGGGCAGCTGAAGTCATTGATGTTCTGCTCCCTGCTTTCGAGGACAAGACAAGTGTTCTTTCAAAAGTCCTATATCTCGGCCAGTCAGCCTCTTAACCCCCTATTGCCTTTCAACAAGAGGCTAACAGAAACTTTGTTGTAAGCATGGACTAAACCTTGTGCTGGCTGCCCGTTAACTTCCAGATTTCACAACGCCTCTGCTCAGCATTCTCAACTTAGCACCCCTCTCCTGAAAGCTTGGTGGTACAGGCATCTGCATGTAAGACTAACCCCAATCCATTCCCCACTACATTCCCCAGATCAGGAGTCAAAACAGGTGGAGACATTCGTGAAAGAGGTCTTCTTATCTACCGGCTTGCTGCTTTGATCAGTGAATGTCAGCTGCCTGCTGTGGCACTATTCCCACACCCTTTGGGATTTAGGTGGTACAAGTCCCCACAAGGGTCCCTGAAGATCCTCGACCTGTTTATGCCCAGGCCATGTAGGACAGTTGTGACACGGCCAAGCCCACAATATTCGTTGTGGTTTGGACACCACTGATTCCATGCGGCTGGCCATTGACCCCAGTGTCCACATTTGCTGCCACGTCTGGCTGCGGACCTACGGGGTTTCAGGCAGTGTTCAGTCTTCCCTCATGGACATACCATTCGATGGGGCTCTCCTATTTGAGAATAAGGAAGAGTCCGCTTTCAGGCAGTTCAAGGAGAGCAGGGGCCATGATACGCACTCTAGACATGTCTGCCCCACCTTGCCAGCCGCATCAGTCCTCCCACTCCTTTTGCAGTTTTGGCAAAAGTGCCCAGTACCGTCAGCCAAGCCATCCTTCACAGGGCGCCCAGCAGTTTAGCGGTCTAGTCTGTTGTACCTTACAATCAAAGAAATTCAAAATGCTCACAGTGGCCATGGTTTTGCCTACACTGGAAACTGGATGGTGGCGTTGGATCTGCAGGACATCTAAGTTCATATACCCACCTGCAGGCCTATCAGCCCATGGTGGGACAGGAGCATTTTCAGCCCAATTTACACCCATTTGTTCTCACCCATGCCCCTCAGATATTCACAAAAGTGATGGTTGTGGTGGCAGCACACTGTTGAAGGTCTGGTGTGCCAGTCTTTCCGTACCTTGACAATTTGCTGTTGAAGACTGCCTGGCTGCAAGCAGCATTGGACCACAGCATGATAGTGATCCACAACCATGTCAGAAAGTCTGCCTTCAGTGTGCTGAAGTCACACCTGACTGCTTTGTGGAGGCTCCCATTCATTGGAGCCATCCTCTGTACGATGTTTCAGGCCTTTCCTCCATCACTGTGATTACAGGACATTCAGACTAGGATTTTGATGTTTCAGTCTCTGTCCTGGGTCTCGTGAGTGTGACTCCAAGGCATCTTGGCCTCCTACATCTTGCTTGTGGACTATGCCAAGTGGTACGTGTGGGCTCTGCAGTAGAATTTGAAGTCTCAGTGAGCCCTGCAGCAGGGGCAAGTGTCAGATTCCATCCAGGTTTCAGGACAGACTGTTAAAAAAAATCTACAGTGGTGGCTGTTCAACCGCTATTGAACTGGTGGCAGACCAATCTCCCTGCCCCACCAAGAGCTGGTGTTGGTGACAGAAGCACCATTGATGGGATGGGAAGGTCTGCTGGAAGAGGTGGATATCAGAAGACTGATCCCCGGCGGGGCTCGGCATCAACTTGCTGAAGTTGCGGGCCATTAGCCAGGCACTAAAAGCCTCCTTCCATCCATCAAAGGAATGCTGGTTCAGGTGTTTACGCACGCCACCGCTATGTGGTACTGCACCAGCAGAGCTGACTGTGGTCCTGCACCAAAAGGCAATTAATCTCTGCAGCTGGCTGGAGTGTCAGGTAATTTCCCTGGTTGTGAATCACCTGGCGGGATCTTTTAATGAAGCGTCTGGTGGATCATGTGTAGTGGTTATAGTCCAAGGTGGCAAAGGGCATGTTTCAGTAATCGGTAGAATGCTGGCTGGATCTTTTTTGCCACTGTTGAGAAAGCGAAGCATTATAAACATGTGAGTGGAAGTTCCCAAAAAGGTTCTTTTGGAGACGCATTCCAGATAGAGCAGAGCTGAGGACTTCTGTATGCCTTACAACTGTTGTCTCTCTTGATCCAGGTTCTGAAGATAAAAGAACCACCGGGCCAAAGTCTTCTTAATGCGTCAGGCCTTGGGGAAGAAGAGTGTGGAGCCTAGAACTAATGGCTATTCGCTTCTGTCCACTGATCCAGCTATCATTTCTGGAGAATCTGTTACAGCAGCAGGGTAGGATCCTGCACCTGACCTTGTTTGACATGCACTTCCATGTACTGGGATTGAATGGTGGTAGATTACTACATTTGATCTTCCTCCTGAAGTTGTGCATGTCATTCTTGCTAACATGTGTCCTACGAGTCTGTCTTCCTCAGTTGTAGGGACAAGTTTGTGCCTGGTTGGCCCCCGGAAACAGTACAGGCCAATCTGTTGGGTGCCTTGTTTCTTTTATCTGTGGCCCAGCATGGTCTTGCTGTATGGGCAGTTAAAGGTTATTTGCTTGTCCTTTCGACCATTTTACATTTGCTCAAACCACCAGTTGTAATGCTGTTTTAAAAGGTTTGAATCGCATGTTTCTTCCAAACCCTTTGTGAGTTAACCATTTTTAATTGAAGGAAAAGAATCCTACAACAATCTTACAACACTTGCCATTTTCAAATATGGACTGGTTTCTGAAAGCATAGTGATGGAGCAATTCAAATGGTTCTTCTAACACCTATAACAAGGCCTCAGCATTTGGTCGCTTCATGCTTTCAAGGAAAATAGTCTGTCTTCTAAGTCAGGTTGTCCATGTTTAGCCTTCCAATAGAGACTGCTAAACACAGGTTCCTCACTTTAGATCATTACCAAGGTGTTAAACTGGATCTGGAAAATTGTGGGCTGTAGATGGCGCCAACAGCTATACGTAAACATCATTTGTGCTGGATTTGACGTGCTGTGCCTACATCGGGCGCGGTGACTTTTCGTTTCTTTAAATTCCAGCCGTACAGATCTGGAGAGATAACTCTGCCATGTTTTTTACAGCTTTTTTTTAACCTTTTGGTCTACCCTGTTATGAGAAAACTGCTCTGAGTGTGCTAGGATATGTTCCCCAACAAACCTATGGGTTTTAAATCTTGTGACAATTGAAATGGGAAAATGTATAAGTCTGATCCACCACTTGTGCTGGGAGTCAGACCATAACTCCACGAGCTGCGCAACTGTCGGTTGATGAACCCTAGGGCGATCTGTGAGCGATGAAGCTCCTAGCGGCGCAGCACGAGAAGGTCCTGTGTCATTCACGGTTGAGATCCCAGGGGAGGTCTTGGGCTGCGTCACGAAGCCGGGCTTGCAGACGGTCATTGTCAAAGACTGTTAAGTTCAGAACCACAAAAAAGTATTTGACACGTTCTAAGGCTTTCTCTAGCAGACCTGTGCTTTGAAGCCCCACTTGCTGTAGGAAAGTGACCTTTTTAACATGGTTAAGGGTAAATAACCTCTTTTTGGCATGGTTACCCCCCACTTTTTGCCTACTGACGGTGTGTTTTGACTGTGTTCACGGGGATACTGCTAACCAGGACCCCAGTGACTGTGCTCTCCCCCTCTAAATTTGGTTGCTTAGGACTTAGCACACCCCACAACTGGCATTCTGATGCCCCATACAAGTCCCTAGTATATGGTACCTAGGTACCCAGGGCATTGGAGCACCAGGGGTTCCCCATGGGCTGCAGCATGTATTGTGCCACCCATGGGAGCCCATGCAAAATGTGTTTGCAAGCCTGCCACTTCTGCCTGCATGAAAAGGTGTATGCACCCTTCCACTACAGGTCACCCCTATGGCAGGCCCTCCTAGCCCAGAGGGCAGGGTGCAGGTACCTGTGTGAGGGGACCCCTGCATGAGGAGAGGTACCCCTACAAACTCCAGCTCCATTGCACTGGACTTCGTCAGTGGAGGAAGCCATTTTACCTGTGTACTGGACACAGGTCACTCACTACCTGTGTCCAGCTACATAATGGTAACTCAGAACCTGAACATGTTTGGTATCAAACATGTCGGAATCATACCTCAATACTGCCACCAGTATTGGTTGTAAGATTCAATGCACTATGGGGGCTCCTTAGAGGACCCGAGCATAGCTCCTACCAGTCTTCTGGAGTTTTCTGGGCTGTCCGCACTGCTGCCACCCCACAGACAGGTGTCTGCCCTTCTGCTGCTTCTCCAGCTCAAGCAGACGAAGGCAGAACAAAGGATTTCCTTTGGGAGAGGGAGGCAAACCTTCTCTTTTTGGAAATAGATGTTACATGGCTTGGGAGGGGTTGCCCCTCCAAGCCACTGTTATGCTTTGAAGGGCACATTTGTTGCTCTCTTTGCATAAACCAGTTTGCACCATTCCAGGGACCCCCAGTCCCTGCTCTGTTCAAAACTGGACAATGGAAACGGGAGTGACCAGTCCCCTGTCCAACCCCCCCCCCCCAACTCCCTTTCCCCGCCCACCAAGGGTGGTACCCAGAGCTCCTCCAGGTGGCCACTTAATTCTGCCATCCTGAATCCGAGGTGGGCAGAGGCCCCTGGGAGCATTTCAGTGGCCAGGTCAGGCAGGTGACATCACAGCCTCCTCCTGATAGGTTATCACCCTGCTAGGTGACCAGTCCCGATTCCTGTGCTATTTAGGGTCTTCCTCCCGGGTGGGTGTTTGGATTCGACATGCACAATTCCAGCAAGACTCCTCTGCATAGTTGACTTCATCTTCTGGCCACCGGGACTGCAACTGAACCCTCCAAGAACCGACAATCTCCAACTCCAGCGACGACTCTGCTCTACAGCATTGTTTCTCCGGATCAATCCAACAACTGAAACATTTCTCTGGCTGTGCATCCTCTGAAGGGAAATGAGCTTTCAGCCTGCACAGGGAGCAAGAAGGAATTTCCCTTGGAGTGAAGGAGTCACTCCCTTGCATCTGCAAGCAGCAACTGCAACAATGAATGGCTGAGTGAATCCGCTCTCCTCCGAAACTGCGTGGATGCTGCATCACATGTGGTGGTCTGGAGTGGTCCCCATGGTCCTCTCTACCAGCTGTCCAACTTGGAAGAACATAAGCCATTGCCTTTCCTTGGAGGGCAGTACCCCTGTGCACCGCCAATCTTGCAGCTACCAAGGCTTGTTTGTTACTCCTCCAAGGGATCTTCAGGCTCTGTGTTAGCAGGATCCCAGTGAACACAGTCACACACATAGACAACAGGCAGAAAATAGGGATAACCATGTCAAGAAAGAGGGCACTTTCCTACACCATGGCAACAACAGACACGGTGCACAGGGGATCCAGCCAAGCAGCTCCAGTGAGGGACCACAGACTTCCCAGTTGCAAGGAAGATAGGTCAGACGTCTGGAGAGCCCCAGAACCACCACCTGTGTTGTAGAGCCTTAAAGAGTCTGTGCGACAGCAGGATTCACAAGCCAGTCGCCATTGAGGTGCCTGCAGTTGCAAGGGAGTGACTACTTTACTCAAGGGAGATTCTGCCTTGCTTTCCTAAGGGCAGACAGAGTCTTAGTGAATCTGGAGGAGGCAGGGCCACGGGGTTGTAGAAGTCTTTGCAGAACTTGGAAACAAAGTTGCAGTAGGAGCCCTCCTGCTGGTTACAGTCTTGCTCTTGTCTTGGTTCCAGGTTAGAACAGCAGCAGTTCTGGTGTCCAGGTTGCAGAAGTGTCTTGCAGAGGAGATTTGCAGACTGTTCCTGAAGTTTTGCTTACAAATCTAGGGTTCCACCCTCAGGGGAGTCCTTAAGTATACCAGGAAGGGGGTTGGATCCTTACTGCAGTGACCCACCTATCCTAGAGGGTCAGGGGTGTCACCCAGCTGGACTAACCAGTCAGATGCTCCTAGAGGCCTCTGCTCATCTTATTTCCAAGATGACAGAATGAAGTGGCCACCTGGCAGAGCTCTGTGCACCTCCCTAGGGGAGGAGCTGGACAGGGGGGTGGTCACTCCCATGTCCTTTGTGTGGTTTTGTGCCAGAGTGGTGATGTGTAGTCATTTTAGTTATAGCTTCATACACATTATTTTAGCGAACTAGGCCTGCCGCTGTGCACTTTAACCTAGATATATTTTATTCATCTTTGTTTATTATTTTAACAATTGCCACATTTGCGGTCTTGTTTTATTTCTCTCTATCTAGCTATTCTTTGCCTAGGTCACCACTGCGTTCTTAAACAAGACATTTCTTTCACTCTGTACTTTTCTCAAGGTTACAGTAAGATAGTTTGCCAGCAAATGTGGTAACGCGTTGTCTCTAGTGTTTATAGAAACATACACACTCTTATGTAAGGATCCTTTCTTGGAACATCTGTTTTTTTTTGTTGTTTTTTTTAATGAAAACACTACTTTGACCCATGTACGTTAGAGTGAGATTCTAGCCAGATGACCATGACTGTATGCTGATTGCTGAACACTTCGCTACAGCTGCTTATGTAGACTACAGGCATCTTGCTCAGGTATGAGGGATGATGTTTTTCCAGGGGAACCTGAAGGGCAGAACTAAAGCTTAACATCCTATGCTCTTACATAGCCTAGGTAGGAATTATTTTAATGATTCTGGTGACAATATGGTAGCGTTATTTTTCTGCTTTACTCTCCTCGTCACAATTTTAATCCTGTCATGCTTCATCGTCCTAGTTATTGCAGTACATGCTTTATTATCTAAGATGCAGTTGCTTCATTAAAACCTTATTGAAATATATACTGCATCTGATTGTCCTTGTATATGTGAGACTAATGTAACGGAGAGAAACGGATGCGATCTGAGTGACCACGATTTTCCTGAGGAATCAATTGTGTCATGCGCTTGGCTGCCCAATCATCCCTACTCTTGGGTGGAGATGAGGCACTGCTAGTTAGCCGGTGCAAAACTCGGGTTTGGCTGACAGATGTCACCTGTAGTGGGTACAGACTCAGACCCCCACAGTGCAAGTGATTCTGCCACTCAAATACAGTAGTCTCATTAGAATAATGAGAGCCTACGCGACCGCGGGAACCGGGGTCCCTGCACGAGTACAACTCGGTTTATCCATGGAGGGCACCAAATGTTCCCTTCAAAGCATTCTTCTGGTGCTCAAGGCCCTCCAGCCCAGAGACACCTGTTTCTAAAGAAGAAGTGGTCACACCTCTATCTTACAGGAAATCCTTTGTTCTGCATTCCCCTGTCTGAGTTAAGCTCAGCAGCAGGAGGGCAGAACAGTGTCTAGGGTTGGCAGCAGCACAGGCTGGCATGCAGACCCTCCAAGGCTGTACAGGCAGACTTTTGGTGATCCCCTAGGAAACCCCCAGAGTACACATGGTATCATGCAACTAGCACTGGAATCTGTGTAGTTGATTGATTCTAACATATTTGATTCCAAACATGCCTATATTCGGGGAAGCCATTATTTAGCTGGACAACTCATGTTGACCAGTGTCCACTACATTCCTTAAGATGGTTTCCCCACACTTAAAAAAAAAAAACCAGGAAATGGAGTCTGGGGTTTGTAGGAGCAGAGGTGCCCTCACACTTAAAACCATGCACACTGCCATTGGGCTGAAGGGCCTACCTTAGGGGTGACTTACAGGGTCAGAGTACAGTGAGAATGACATAAGGCAAACCTTATATCTGGAGTGAAAGGTGCATGCACCATTTCACACAGGCTGCAATGGCAGGCCTGTAATTTTAGTTTTCATGGGCCCCTATGGGTGGCACATTACATGCTGTGGCCCTTGGGAGGGGAGGGGCTGGTTTACCAATGCCCTGGATACCAAAGTTCCATATACTAGGGACTTTCATGAGTGCACCAGCAGGCCAATTTTGGGGTGTAAAAGTTACCATACAACTATATTTAGGGAAGAGAACATGGACACTGGGGTCCTGGTTAGCAGGACCCCAGTGTACTACAGTTCAAACACACTGACACCAGGCAAAACGTGGGGATAACTGTGTCGGAAAGGTGCTTCTTTCCTACAGTGAAAGGCAATGGAAAGGCACAAAGACCAGGCCAATGCTCTTCTGTTCTTGAAGCGCTTCTGTGCTGAGTCCAGATTGTCTTAGAAGAGACAGGAGCCACCATAGGGCAAGTCTATAAGCAAAGCTTGGATATCTCCTGAAAAGCCAGTCGTCCCCAGCCAGGCTTGGCACCGTAAGGGCACCAACAAAGAAGCCACTCTGCTTAGTGAGTTGGTGGTGTCCAACCCACATCTGATTGTGAAGTTGGCTGCTCTTCTCCTATCTGCCATAACCTGAGGAAGAGTATGGTCCAGGCCTCTTTCAGGACCATAGGCAGCACCTGGGCAACCAAATCTGATAGTGCAATGGAGTAACAGCCCAAAAAAGCACACTGTGTTCACAGACCATAAGGCCAGTCTGGTGAGAGAAAAATGTTTTTGCCTAAGGTGTCCAGCCTCTTGGATTCCCTATCCAGTAGGGTGGGTGGGAATGCTCCATGACTTACACAGGAACTGGGGGCTTGGACCACCAAACTCTCCTTAGGATGTTGTGTGAGTTAACGAGGGTCCTCTGGGGCAGGGTGATGGTGGCAGGCAACTGTCCTGTTTACTGGAGACCCTATGCAGGGCTTGGACCAAGTCCCAAGAAGGACATCTGTGAAGGCATAATTAAATGGGAGAGGCGGATCTGGGGAGGTTCAGTCCTGGCTAAAGCACCTCTGTCAAGGTGTTTTGCCTGCCACTGAGGGTAGGCTAAGGTCCAGGACCTTGGCTGGCCTTCTCCACCCAACAGTAAAAAAGGATCCCTCCTCTGTAGCCACAGTAGGAGGAGAGATCATGCAGGTATCTGGGGAGGTGTCCAGTCCATTGATGCCCACCAATTTCTCACACCAGTCCATGTTGGACTGGGGCTGGGATCCTTCAGGGTCAAGTGGCACATCCCAATGTACCCCAAGTACTAACTTGTAGTAATAGGGCTCAGCCTCCAATCTTGAAGGCAAGGCTCCAGTAAGCACTGGAGTCTGCGTCGAACGACGCCCCTTTGGCTCCATGTCAGAGTCGGGGATGAAAATGGGAAGAGCGCTGACATGGGGACTGGCATCCATGAAGGTCAAGGTGGTGTGACCGGTGCCGGTCCTGATCCATCCGTGGATCCAAGGGGCCTGACTGGTGCCGGAGGTGGAACTCCCAGTGGGGAACCAATAGAGGCCCCTCAGGCTGCCCAAATAAAAGGGGCATAGCCTCATAAAATTTGTGAAGTTGGGCGGGGATCGTGCCAGTTCAAGGAAACTCAGAGAGGCATGGTGCAGGCCTAGGCACAGGCTCAACAGCAAAGTCAGGACTCGAATGACAACACTTCCTCATCTGATCTAATGACTTCGGCAGACTGGGTGAAGTCAAACACCTCTTCAACTTCTTATTCTTTTTCTTCTGGTGGGACATACCTATAAACCCAGACAACTTCCACTGCAACAAAGATCAATGGCTCTGCGACTGATCCTACAATGTTCCTCTCAACCGTAATCAAAACTGTTGCGGTGTCGCACATCGAGCAGCAAGGGCTTGAGGGACCACTCCCTCACAGAATTGGAGTGAATGGCATTGCAGTCTACGCATGCCTTCACATCGTGGTGGCCCTCAAGACAACAGAGGCAAACAAGATGTTGGTCCATTACAAGCATCTGTCTGCGACAGGTGCTGCAGGGCTTGAAGTCAACTTTCCTGGTGGACATCCCTGTCACACCAGGAGAAATATCTCAAAATATTTCAACAAAAGTTGAAAACTGACTGAGGGTAGCTCTCTTGTGATTTGCGCAGACAGACAGGTTACTTACCTTTGGTAATCCCTTATCTGGTAGAGACTATGGCCCTCATTACAACCCTGGCAGTCGGTGATAAAGCAGCGGTAATCCCGCCAACAGGCTGGCAGTAAAAAAAATGGAAACCGCTCACACCGACCGCGACAGCGGAATAAGCAAGCACCACGGCGGTAACCGCCAACAGCCAGGCAGAAGACAATGTACCGCCCACATTATTACAACAGGCCTATCTGCCACCTTTTACGGGATGGTACCAACGACATCAAAAGCACGGCGGAAACAGTGCACAGAAGGGAAAGACTCACCCCTGGAGACTTAAGGAAGAACCATGCCACCATGGAGTAGCAGGTGTTCCCCATGCTCGTCTATCTTCTTCTTACAATGAATACCAACGCCTGCGAAGACGACCACGGTGAGTACTGCTGCCTAGCACACAAGGGAGGGGGGAGGAAAAAGAGAGTGATACACACATGCAACACACAACAC
The DNA here is from genome assembly GCF_031143425.1 of Pleurodeles waltl. NCBI lineage: Eukaryota > Metazoa > Chordata > Amphibia > Caudata > Salamandridae > Pleurodeles > Pleurodeles waltl. The sequence continues at coordinate 297,572,079 of NC_090449.1, read as the reverse complement.
CCCCAACACCCTACACAGAGACAGATGCACAAACATTACATATCCACACCGTACCCTTCAGGAATAATGCAAGGAAAAAAGTAATTGATTAAAGTGAGTGTTGTAGGAGGCTGGCCTGGTTTGTAGTGGATACCTTCAGTACTTAAACCTTATACCAGGCCCAGATATCCCTTATTAGTGAAAACGTAGTAGTGTTCTTACAGCTTAGGCTGGTAGAGGTACCTATAGCAGAGCAGCTTAGGCTGAACTAGGAGACATGCAAAACTCCTGCAATACCGCTTACAGTTACACAGTACTTATACATAAGTAAAGACAATACTCAGTGTTACCAAAAATAAAGGTATTTATTTGGGTGACACAGTCCCAAAAATATCTTGGAGACAATACTCCTTCTGGAGGTAAGTATTATACACAATATATACACTAGACACCAACATTTGACAAGTAAATAGTCATAGAACAATGTAAACAATAGGAAATGCTATAGATTGCAATGGGAGAAAATAGCTATAGGGGCAACACAAACCATATACTAAGAAAGTGGAATGCAAATCACAAATTACCCCTAGACAAGTGTAGTGTGTGCAGATTCGCTGGGAGAGTAAGAATGCAGTAAAGGTAAGAAAATTACCCCACCCTGGAGCCCGGAAAAGCAGGAGTAAAGTACTGCAAGTTTCCTTAGTACTCTTCACCTCGTAATTGGGATTTTGCAGCAGCCAACCAACTCTGCAAAGAACAACTGCTGGATTCCTGGACCTGAAGACCTACAAAGGAAGAGGACCAAGTCCAGAAGTCGAGAGAAGTTCCAGGAAGGACAGGAGCCCCTGCCAACCCAGAAGTGGGTGCAAAAGAAGAGTCCACGGTTAGTCAAAGACTGCAGAAATGCACCCTAGGAAGATACCAGCGGGTTCCTGCAGGATGCAAACGATGCCCCACTGCGTGAAGATCGTTGCAGATGTGATTTCGTGTTGGAAGTCACCAACAAGCTTTGGCTATGACAAAAGTGCGTTTTGCCTCAAAATGGTGCTGGATGGACCCGGGGGGACCTGGGAGCCTCAACTCTGTGTGAGGAGGAAAAGGGGCTTTCAGCACTTCAGATTGCCAGCCAGCACCCCCGGAGGTCCCAGGACATGGGGACAAAGGAGGTGCAAAACGCGGTTGATGCAGCACAACAAAGGAAGGTCCCACACCGCCAAACAACTCAGCAAGTTGAGTGTCGCAGGATGTAGTGCTGGGGACCTGGGCCAGGCTGTGCACGAAGGAATTTTGCAAAGAGTGCACAGAGGCCTCAGGAGGTGAAGAAGACGCAGTACAGAGGGGTACCATCGCTGTCAGGGACGGCAAGGTCTTACCTCCTCCAAATTGCATCAGCAGGACCTCCGGACAGTCTATGTCGATGATGTCCACCCTCTGTGTCCTTAGGAGCACGCTCGTCGCTGTGAGAGGGTTCCCAGGGTACGGGTCGCCGTCTTGGAAGGTGTCTGCTTGGAGCAGGGGGTGACTCCGTTACTCCACTGGAGATTTCTTCGGTCCTTCTGGTGCAGGATAAAGACATGGAGTCCCCAGAGCGTCCACACTGTGGAAACTGTTGCAGTTGCTCACTTAGAGCTCAGGTTGCTGAAGAAAAGTGTCTCTTGTAGACACTTTATTGCAGTTACAGCGTTTCTTGGAGCAGGCTGCGGTTGATCCAAGGTCAGAAGGGTCTGGAGTTGTTGCAGAGGATTCCTGAAGGAAACTTGCAAGCAGAATCTGAAGAGAACGCACAGGAGAGAGACCCCCTAAATAGCCTTGAGAGGGGGATTCGCTACCGTATCAGCTAAGGAACTATCAGGAGGGGTCTCTGACGTCACCTGCTGGCAATGGCCATTCAGAGGCCTCCAGAGTGCCCCCCACACCTTGCAAAGCAAGATGGCTGAAGTCTGGGACACACTGGAGGAGCTCTGGGCACCACCCCTGGGGTGGTGATGGACAGGGGAGTGGTCACTCCTCTTTACTTTGTCCAGTTTTGCTCCAGAGCAGGGGAGAAGGGGTCCCTGAACTGGTGTAGACTGGTTTATGCAAGAACACCATCTGTGCCCTTCAAAGCATTTCCAGAGGCTACCCCTCCCCAGCCTGTAACACCTATTTCCAAATGGAGAGGGTGTAACACCCTGCTCTCAGAGGAAATGCTTTGTTCTGCCTTCCTGGGACTGGGCTGCCCAGACCCCAAGAGGGCAGAACCCTGTCTGTGAGGTGGCAACAGCTGTAGCTGCAGTGCAAGCCTCAGAGAGCTGGTTTGGCAGTACTGAGGGTCCATGGTGGAGCTCCCAGGATGCATGGAATTGGCTCCCCAGTACCATAATTGGAATGGTGGGACAATTCGATGATCTTAGACATGTTACATGGCCATATTTGGAGTTACCATTGTGAATCTACAGTTAGGTATTGACCTATATGTAGTGCATGCGTGTAATGGTGTCCCCGCACTCACAAAGTCCAGGGAAATGGCCCTGAACTATGTGGGGGCACCTCTGCTGGTGCCAGGGTGCCCTCACACTTAGTAACTTTGCACCTAACTTTCAGCAAGTGAAGGTTAGACATATAGGTGACTTATAAGTTACTTAAGTGCAGTGATAATGGCTGTGAAATAAAGTGCGTTATTTCACGCAGGCTGCAATGGCAGGTCTATGCAAGGGTTTGTCTGAGCTCCCTATGGGTGGCAGAAGAAATGCTGCAGCCCATATGGATCTACTGGCACCCCAATGCCCCTGGGTGCCTAGGTACCATATACTAGGGACTTATAAGGGGGGGGGAGGTCCAGTATGCCAATTGAAATTGGTAAATGAAGTCACTGGCCTACAGTGACAAATTTAAAAGCAAAAGAGCATAAGCACTGAGGTTCTGGTTAACAGAGCCTCAGTGACACAGTTAGGCACTACACAGGCATACACATTAGGCCATAAATTATGAGCACTGGGGTCCTGACCAGCAGGATCCCAGTGAGATAGGCAAAAACATACTGACATACAGGTAAAAATGGGGGTAACATGCCAAGGAAGATGGTACTTTCCTACAAGTGTAATAAAATAAAATACTAGAAATACGTCCTTCAATATCAAAACAGTATATACATATATACAAATGAAGGGACACTGTCCAGTCCACAATGTCCGTGGGCCACAGGCCCACATCACATAGGCCAAGTCCCCACTTGAATCCTGCAACAACACGGAGAGAACACTGCAGGGGCATCAGGTCGAAAATACACAGGCACCTCAGGGGGACGGGGAACGGGGGCACCTCAGCCGGAAGATAGAACACCCCCACTGGTCCTGGAGGGGACTACATGCCCATCACACTGTCCTGGGGAGTGCAAAGCCACAGTCTCTCAAGTGGGTGGTCTGCCCACTGCTTGGTCCTGGGGAGTGCCAAGCCAAGAGTCTCTCTAGTGGGTGGTTTTCCCACTGCTTGGTCCTGGGGAGTGCAAGGCCACTGGTTCTGGAGGGAGCTTTGTGCCCAGTGTGCTCCATCCTGGCAAGGAGGGGGTGAGTGGATGCCTTCTTCCACTGGTTATGAAGGGGGCTTTGTGCCCAGTGTGCTTCATCCTGGCAAAGAGGGGGTGAGTGGATGCCTTCTTCCACTGGTTCTGGGGGGGGCTTTGTGCCCTGTGATGCAGCACATGGCGAGTGCAAGGTCACAGTCTCTCACCTGGGTGTCACACCCACAGGATTTGCATGGGCCAAGATGCACTACAGTCCATGGAGGAAGGACTGCACACTGCCCGCCAGCGGTGACGGCTGCTCAGTGGTGGCAGTGGCGGGGCTGGTGTCAGGGATGCCAGTTGTGGGGGGCGGATCCTGCCCGTCCCCTGCAGCCTCGGACTCCTGCCCATTGGGGCTGCTGGCGGTGCTGGCAGTGGTGGGGTGAGGCTCCAGGTCATATCCCTGCAGCCTAGGATGGGTGCCCACTGGGACTGTGGATGCTGGCAGTGGTGCTGGTGGCGAGAATGCCCATGGTAGGGGAAGGCTCCAGCCCTTCCCCTGCAGCCTCGGACCGGCGAACCGCCATGGTTGGTGGTGGGGGCTCAGATTGAGTCCCTGCACCAGGCCTCCGGACCTTCCTGCTTGCAGGGGCAGGCCCCTTGCCCTTCCCAGTTTGTGGTGTCTCTTTGTCCTTCACCTTGGCAGTCGGTGGTGCCTCCTTGCCCTTGTCCTTCACAGCTTGTGGTGCCTCCTTGCCCTTCACAGCTGGTGGTGCCTCCTTGTCCCTCCCTTTGACAGGTGGTGCAGAGACACGGTCAGTGGTTATGGCTGGTTACCTGGAGCCTCTCCCACCTGCAGTAGCTGCCAACACTACTGTGGCCGTGGACTGGGGGTCTGAGTTGCAAGTCTGGGTTCTGACCACCCTGGCCTGATGTGAAAGATGGGGTAGGGAAGAGGTCAACAACGGAAAGGAAAAGCTTCTTAGGGACACTGGGGCAGGAAGAGGGCGAAGGTCTGAGAGTGGAGGAAGAGGGAGTGGTTGTACGAGGTGTCAGTCTGATGTGTTTGGGTATAGGTGCATGGGCTGGATGTTGTTGTGAGGTGGATGGCTGTTGGGTGTCTGAGTGCTTGGGTTTGTGTACTTTGGGAGGAGGGGCACAGACACAGTGGGAGAGGACACAGGGGACGTGTGCATGGATGTGGGGGTGGTGACTGCCAGTGAGGGGTGTGTAGTGATAGGCGTGATGGTGATGGAGGTAGTGGATGAGGATGTAGTGCATGCAGGTGTGAGTGGAGACTCTACTGGGAGGGTAGGGGAGGAGGAGGAGGAGGGGGAAGAGGAGGGGGTCACAGTGGAGGCAGTGGATGTTGGTGTGTCTGATTCTGCATGGTGTTTGTGTGAGTGCCTATGGATGATGTGTGGTGCTTGTGTTTGCCTGAGCCACTCCTGTGTGTTGTCTTGGGTGCATGCTGGCCTGAATGTGTGCTTGTGATAGGTTGGGGTTCAGGGGAATGGAACTGGGTAGAGGAAGTTGGAGGGGGAGGCTAGAGACAGGGACAATGGCTGCCATCAGGGAGGAGGCCAGAGCCTGGATTGATCTCTGTTGGGCCGCCATGCCAGAGTGAATGCCCTCCGGGAATGCATTTGTTTGTTGCAAATGGCCTGCCAGCCCCTGGATGGCATTCACTATGGTTGACTGCCCAGCAGAGATTGATCACAGGAGGTCAACAGCCTCCTCACTCAGGGCAGCAGGGCTAACTTGGGCAGGGCCTGAGGTGCCTGGGGTGGAGGAGATGCCCACCCTCCTGGGTGAGTGGGAACGGGAAAGTCGCTGAGGGGCTACTGGGAGGGTAGTGCTGTACGGGGGTGGCAGCCGTACCTGTAGTTGGGGTGGGCACAGAGGTGTCCGCCACCAGGAGGGAGCTTCCATCGGAGAAGGTATCACTGTCAGAACTGTCCCCTCCGGTCTCTGCCATGGTGCTCCCCTCGCCCTCCGCCCCACTGGTGCCCTCACCGTCGGTGGATTTGGCCTCCCGGACCATGTGGGATGTAGCTCCCTCCGCCGCCGGTGCCTCTGTTCCTCCGCCAGATGATGCTAATGCACACAAGGACAGAGTGACAAAAGAAAAAGAGGGGAGAGACAAAGGATACAGTTGGTCAATGGCTGCACCAACACCACTGTGGGCGTACCCAGCACACTCACACAGGGAATAGGCCTACGCACTATGCAATGCACTACAAGTCACAATGCTAGTCACCAGCCCTAGGACAGGCATACCTAAGGCCAATAGCAGTATACCTGAGACCCACAGACCCCTGCCCAGTAGTGGAGGCACACTAGCTTGGTTGTGGACTTTCCCATCAGAACCCTTCCCAACATGGGACCTACCATGCAATGTCCTGCCTGGCCTAGGGGCACCCACAGGCCCACATCACCCACCCGGAGACCACCCCACCATGCGCAATTTGCAGATTTGCAAACTGTACTCACCCCCTTGTGGCTGCTGTGATGCCCTCAAGCACCCATCCAGCTCCGGATAGGCCACCACCAGTATGCGGAATATCAGAGGGGTCAGGGTTTGACGTGCACCCCTTCCTCGTTGGGAGGCCATCCCCAGCTGGGCCTCCGCCGTCTTCTGTGCCCAGCGTCTCGGGTCCTCCCACCGTTTGCGACAGTGGGTGCTCCACCTGCCGTAGACCCCCAGGGTCCGCACCTCCTTGGCATAGGCACACGTTATACCCTTTTTTCCAATGGGCGCTGACCTGCAGACAAATAAACATAGAAAAAGGTATCGGCCATACCCTCCTACCTCTTACACTCATAGCCCGCCATATCCCTCACATTCCCTTACGCAGAGACATTGCCCACCATTCATGCAGCACGCTGCCCAGGACCCTTCCACCCCCCCCCCTTACACGAGGCCCTCACACACAGCACTCCATACATTCATGCCCCATGCATCATGCTCACAGTGTACTCACCTGTTGGTCTGGAGGCCCATACAGAATTCGGTACTGGGGTAGGACCCTATCCACCTGTGTCCCCAACTCCACAGTGGTGAAGGCAGGGGCCCTTTCCCCAGTGACACGAGCCATGATCGGTTCCAGACACAGGTCACAGCAGCACTTGCAGTGTAAGTCCTCTCCTGTTGAAGGTTAGGTAGCAAGTGAGAGAACAGACAGAAATGGCGGTCACGTCCGTGGCGGTGCGTACCGTCACCGCAGGCATACATCACCATTGACAACTGTCACCCATAGGGCCTATAGACAACCAATGAGGAGTTGCACGGCGGTACTCGACCGCCTCCCGCAACGGCGCACAACGTCAGCGGCATTACCTAATTTACACCTATCCATCCACACAGGATAGGCGGACGGCATTTCGAGGGGGGCTGTCCCTGGCACCTAACTGCATCACAGTACACATAGGCACCATTTGGACCTATCCAACAACATACTGTTTCAGTCACAACATGCAATGCAATGTACAGTTTGGAAATGTGGAATACTGACCAGATGCTCATCGTTTTGCCCCCTAGAATGCAACCGCTGCAGATAAATAAGAGATGGAGACATCCCCCATGTACAGACCCCTTGTGGACTTGGCAACAATGGGGGTCAGGCACATTATCCTCACCTACAGACTTGACAGGGCCACAATCCAAGAGCTGTGTGCCCATTCGAAGCCAGACCTGATATCTGCTATCCGTAACCCCACTGGCATCCCCCCTTTTCTGCAGGTGCTATCTGTGCTCCATTTCTTGGCAACTGGTTCTTTCCAAGTGACAATGGGCTTGGCAGCAGGAATGTCACAGCCAATGTTCTCAATAGTGCTAACGAGTGTTGTCTGCCCTGATGAAACACATGCGCAGCTACATTGTTTTCCCCCAGTTGGAGGATTTTGCCATAGTGAAAGCTAACTTCTATGAATTGGGACACATCCCCAACATTATTGGGGCAATTGATGGGACACGTATTGCCTTTGTTCCCCCCCCACCCCGGAGAAATAAACAGGTGTTTAGAAATCGAAAGAACATCAATCGATGAATGTTCAGAAAGTGTGCCTGGCAGACCAGTACATCTCCCACGTCAATGCAAAGTATCCTGGCTCTGTGCATGATGCCTTTATCCTGAGGAATAGCAGCATCCTATTTGTGATGGCTAAACTCCAGAGACACCGGGTGTGTCTAATAGGTGAGCCCATGGTTCCTACCCAGTATATGGGTATGGGGTTGGCCCTAAGGGTTAGTGTTTGGCTAACAGGTATCCCTCGATATTTGCAGGTGACTCTGGTTACCCCAACCTCTCATGGCTACTGACCCCAGTGAGGAATCCCAGGACAAGGGCAGAGGAAAGGTACAATGAGGCACATGGGCAAACAAGAAGGATTATAGAGAGGACATTCGGCCTCCTGAAGGCCAGGTTTTGGTACCTCCGTCTAACAGGTGGTTCCCTGTGCTACTCACCCAATAAGGTCTGCCAGATCATCGTGGCATGTTGAATGTTGCACAACCTTGCCTTTCGTTGCCAGGTGCCTTTTCTGCAGGAGGATGAGGCTGGAGATGGGTGTGTGGCAGCAGTGGACCCTGTAGACAGTGATGAAGAGGAGGCAGAGGATGAGGACAACAGAACAGCAATCACATGACAGTACTTCCAGTAGCACACAGGTAAGACACTGTAACTTCACCTTCCATTGACAGTTCTGTGTTGGTTATTGTCACTGGCAGGCTGATTTTCCCACTACTATGGCCACTTACTGTACCCTTTGGCATGTCTATTTTCAGATATCTGTGTCCCACTCTGGCTCCTGGTGTGTGGACTGCAGCCAACTACAGGTCATACCTATGTATACATTACTGTACACAGCTTGTTAAACAAATACAGAGTTCAATCAAATGACAGACTCCATAGTTGTATTTTTTACAAGGGTGTTTATTTATGTGCTAATAAGTTAAGGGGGTGTTGCAATGGGCTGGGGTGGTGGTGGAGGAGAGTCCAGGGTAAAGTTCCAGTCTATTTGTATCACAGGTGCACTGTCCAAGGGGGCATAGGAAGTGGAGCAATGGCAGTTCAAGGTGAACAGGGTGACAGAGTGGGACACAAAGGTGACATTCAGGAGAGTCTTATTTCCTGGTGGGGGTCATGGCAATATTCTCTGGCTTCTGCCTGGATCACAGGGAGTGTTTGTGGGGTGGGGTGCTGATGGCCTATTGTTCCTGTGGCGGGACCTCCTGTGCACTAGCGTCAGCAGAGGTGGAAGGCCGTTCATCGGTTTAGCTAGTGTCAGGGGCCTGTTGGTGGGCCACTGCCTCCGTCATGTTGTTGGCCATGTCTGTCAGCATCCCTGCAATGGGGACCAGGGTGGTGTGGATGTCCCTCAGGTCCTCCCTGATCCCCAGCCTCCTGCAGCCACTGGGTCTCCTGCAACTTGGCCAGTATCTGTCCCTTCATCTCCTGGGAATGGTGTTATGCTCCCAGGATGTTGGTGAGTGCCTCGTGGAGAGTCGGTTCCCTGAGCCTGTCCTCACCCTGTTGCACAGCAGTCCTCCCAGCTTCCCTGTTGTCCTGTGCCTCTGTTCCCTGGACCTTGTGCCCACTGACCCCAGGTCCCTGATCGTGCTGTGTTTGTGGGATGGCCTTTGGTCCCTGTAGTGGTGGACACACTGTTGATTGATGTGTCCTGGGGACAGTGGTATGGGCCCGCTGGGTGGATGCTATGGTGGTGTTTCCTGAGGGGGAGGCTCTGTGGTGGTATGGGACTGTGTCTGGGTAACCGACTGTCCGGAGGTCCCTGATGGGCCAGGTTGGTCATCCTGATCCAGGTGGGCAGAGCTGCTGTCATCACTGTGGGCCTCTTCTGGGGGGTGACTGGATGTTGCTGGCACCTCCTCTCCGGTGACAACGTGTGGGGGACCTGTGGGGATGTAAATGCAGTGTTATTGTTTCTGCGTGTGCCATCTTGTGCATGGGTGTGTTGCCCTCTATGGTTGTTATTGCCCTGGCAGATTAGGCTTGTGTGAGTGGTTATTTGTTGGGCTAAGTGATTGTCTCAAGTGTGCATGCTCTGGTGATGAGCCTCCATGCAGGTCTGTGATTGGTGTCCATGCATTGGTGTTGCATGCAGGGCTTGGTTGTGGGAGGGGTGGGTTGTGATGGTGGGGTGTGTGAGAGGTTGTGGAGCGATGGGAGTGAGGGTGCGGGTGGGGGGTATGTGATGGCATGCAGGTGGGGGGTGAAAGTTGTGAAGATTTGACTTACCTGAGTCCAGTCCTCCTGTTGCTCCTGCCAGGCCCTCAGGATGCAGTATTGCCAAGACTTGCTCCTCCCATGTTGTTAGTTGTGGGGGAGGAGGTGGGGGTCCACCGCCAGTCCTCGGTTGTGCTATCTGGTGTCTTGCTACCACGGGACTTATCTTCCCCCGTAGGTCGTTCCACCTCTTCCTGATGTTATCCCTTGTTCTTGGGTGCTGTCCCACAGCATTGACACTGTCCACGATCCTTATCCATTGCCAAGAAGATGGAGCTATGGCGGTCTGCTGCACCTGTGATCCGAATAGCTGTGGCTCTACCCGGGTGATTTTCTCCACCATGACCCTTAGGTCCTCCTCCGAGAACCTGGGGTGTCTTTGTGGTGCCATGGGTGTAGTGTGTGTGGTGTGTGAGGGTGTGTGGGGTGATGTGTTGGGGTGTGTGCTGTTAAGGTACGTGGATGGTGTTTTGTGGCTCTGGTTCTGTGGGTTCTGTTGGTCTGTCTCTCTCAGTTGGCAATATTGTTGAATCGTAAGGGGTTGTGGGTAGTGGATGTGGGTGTGGTGTGTGTATGTGTGTCAGGTGTGTGTAGTTTGAATTGTCCAATGTAGTGTTGTTTTTTTAGGTTGTGTGTATTTTGAGCGCAGCAGTATGTACCGCTAATGGTTTACCGCGGTTGAATGTCCGCCGCGGTGATTCATGGGTAATAATGCTGTGGGCGTAGTTCTGTTGGCGTAACGGTGTGGGTTGGATACCGCCAGTTTATCACTTACCTTTGGGCTGGAGGACTTGTGTGTGTGTCTGTATAGTGACGCATTTGCTATGTGTGGGTCATAATATGGGTAGTGGAAAACCGCGGCGGCACTATGTTGGTGGCAGTCAGCATGGTGGTAAGTGGGACTTACCACCAATATCATAATGAGGGCCTATATCCAGCTGCAGGTTCCTTGCCTTTGAATTAACCCCCCAGGCAACAGACTAGATCCAGAAGATTTTTCGTGAGCACTAACCCTGTACGCTGATAGATGGTGTTGATCGGCTCCATTTCATCGTCCGCCCCAGAAATGGTGTTGCGGTTCCTATATAGACGCCACCCAGGCGAGCCAACTACAGTTTCTTTTCACAACTTTCTATGCCAGAAGCGGGGAGCCATAAGGAACACTGACCACTCGTGTGTGAAAAAGGAAGCTCCTACCCCTAGAAATCCGTTTGCAGAGCGGGGGAGGATGGGTGGGTTGTTGAGGAATCTGCAGCTATAGTCTCTACCAGATAAGGCGTTACTGAAGGCAAGTAGCTTGTCTATAGCTGCAGATTTCTTACCTTTGAATAGATACCCAAGCAATACCATCCCCAGCGGTGGGTCTGCAAACTATTTTCAAAAGAGAAAATCTTGCATGACCGAACAGGCAAAGTACCTGTCCCAACGGATATAATGGTCCAGGCTGTAGTGTTTGGTAAATGTATGCAGAGATGCCCACATTGCTGCCCGACAGATGTCCATGATGGGAACTGCATGTGCCAAATCATTGGTCACAAATTTAGCTCTGGTAGAATGAGCTGGGAAGCCCTCAGGCTGTTGTTTTTTGGCCAGTGCATAGTAGATCTTGATGCAGAGCACGACCCAATGAGAGATGGTTTGCTTCTGCACCGCCCGATCTTTCTTCGCACCCACACACCCAACAAAGAGTTGGTTGTCCACTGGGAACTCTTTTGTACATTCAAGGTAGAACTCCAATGCTCTCATTGTGTCCAGATGGTGGAGTCACTCCCATTACTTAGAAAGATGTGGGGGTGCGTAAAAGGTAGGCAAGTTGATAGATTAACCTACATGAAAAGGTGTGACCACTTATGGCAGACAAGAGGCCCTAATGCGAAGTACCACTTTGTCAGGGTAAATAGAGAGGTATGGTGGTTTAGATGATAAAGTCTGCAGCTCACTCACTCTGTGAGCAGACGTAATTGCCACAAGGGTGGATGTTTTTAAAGTGAGAAGCCTGCGGGGCATTTATGAGAGGGTCGAAAGGAGCGCACATCAAAAAGGTCAAAACCAAATTAAGATCCAAGTGGGACATAATGAATGGGATTGGAGAATGAGATGCCGGCTTGGAAACTCCAGTGCGCAAAACTGCTGATGTGCTTTCTCTGCAGAGGGAAAGAGATCTAACCAAGACCCCCCACTGCTGAAAGAGTCCTTGTGCCACCCTCTGATGGAGATGCCATTTGTGATCCTCTAGGCATTTTCAGTTGAGCTTCTCCACTCTGGTGTTCAGAGACCCCACCAGATGTTGAACCACCAGGGATACGCACAGTTGTTCCAGCCATGTCCCGAGGCGAAAAGCCTCTTGACGAAGGGTCCATGGCCCAACTCTGCCATGCTTGTATCAGTACCACATGGCTTTGGTGTTGTACATGAACACTTGGACTATCTTTCCCTTTATAGAGGGAAGAAAGGCTTTCAATGCCAGTCAGATCACAAGGAGCTCCAGTATGTTGATGCATGGAGGGCACCAAATGTTCCCTTCACCGCAGTCTGGTGGCGTTCAAGGTACCCCAAGCCCAGACACACCTATTTCTAAAGAAGAGGTGGCCACACCTTTATCTTGCAGGAAATCCTTTGTTCTGCATTCCTCTGCCTGAGTTAAGCTCAGCAGTAGGAGGGCAGAACAGTGTCTGGGGTCGGCAGCAGCACAAGCTGGCATGCAGACCCTCTATATACTAGTGACTTGCATGTGTGCAATAGCAGGCCAATTGTGGGGTGTAAAAGTTACCATTCAACTAAATTTAGGGGAGAGAACTGACACTGGGGTCCTGGTTAGCAGGATCCCAGTGTAGTACAGTCTAAAGATACTGACACCAGGCAAAAAGTGGAGGCAACTATGCCAGAAAGATGCTACTTTCCTACATGTCTTATAATATAGGTCTGGTTAGGCTATACCTTTACACGGTAAGAGGATCTGCTCAATGGCATGTTATGCTGCTGTGTGTTCCAAGATGGTAGAACATGCAGTTTCAGTCTACTTATAAGAACAAATAGATTCTTTTCACTACCTCCTTTGGTAATATTGTCCTACGTCATGGGTAGTGTTGTTTAGCTAGGTTTACTTTGTCTTTATTTTGACATTAACCCCCTTGGGGGCAGATTTGCCTATTTTTTTAGGCCCAGAAGGCACTGAGATGTCAGGGATTTTTTTTTGGTTCCATTGTTTTTTTATGTGCTGGGGCGCCCCCTTTGACAAGGGTATCCCTCCAAAGGGGGCACAGAGCTGTTGGCCATTTCTGCCACCCTTGGGGGCAGATAGCCCTACTTATTTTTAGGCCCATCTGCCCCCAAGGGGGCCAGAATCCACTTAGGCACCAGGGATCTTGTGTGTGTGTGTTTTGTGTGGGGGGCGGCCCCTTTGGCAAGGGTCGCCCCCCCCCAAGGTGGCACATTACTGATGGCCATTTCTGCTCCCTTTGGGGGCAGATCGGGCTATTTTTTTTTTAGGTCCATCTGCCCCCAAGGGGGGCACAAGCCACTTAGGTACCAGGGACAATTTCTAAGTTCTTGGTGGCGGGGTGTTCGTCAACTGTCGAAGTATTTGTATTTGTGATTATAACAGTTTATTTCTTCTTTTTGTTCTAGCTCAAAGCTTTTGCTTCCTTTGCTGAGGATCCTTGCGGTTTTGGCAGTAGTTGTCCTACGGTTTGCATAGTTGCATGTTTTAGGTAAGTAAAAGCAGTTTACTCCAAAGGAGTATTGTTGACATGCACAAATGACATGTTTGTAGGTGGTGTATTAAATGCAGGATTGTGTGTATAATTGTCCTTAGATTTGAGCACAATGATATTTGTGTTGTCATATGTCTAATTTGCTTTTTTCTTTTTTCTTTTAAGTGGGATAGCATTGGTGATTGCTGTGGCTGTGCAGAGTAGTTGCTGGTGAGTAGCTTTTTCAGGCAAGTGAGTGGTATCGTTTTTTAGTACATAACTCTTTGTGATAAAGCTACACTTTGTTTATTACTTATTTTAGTGCTGGTTGTTGTTGGCAATCCATTTGTTGTTAGAAAGGATCATGGCTAGCCGCAGAGTGACCACTCAGGAGGTTGTTGGCATGCTTTTTGAGTCGTCTTCTAACCATGATTATGAGACTGACTCTGCATCTGAGGCAGAGGAGGAAGTGAGAGATTCTCTCAGTGGGTTTTCTGTCCGAGAGGATTCTTCTGATGAGGAAGCCACTCTCAGTGCAGATAAAGGGCCTGTTTTAGAGGAGGACATTGGTGTGCCAAGAGTGCAGCAGCCTGGGGCTGAAGGGTCTCCCATTAGAAGACCTGACACCTGGAGTTCCCCAAACATGGAGCAACCACAGTTACCTGCATTTACTGGCATCCCAGGGTGAAGAGTCAATACGGAAAACTTTTTGCCTGTCAATTTCATTCACTTGTTTATGGATGATGTATTTTTGGAAGAGATTGTTGAGCAGACTAATTTGTATGCGGAGCAATATTTGAGGGACAACACTGCCAGACTTAGGCCTCAGTCTAGAGATACTCAGTGGGTTCCCACATATCTGGAAGAGATTAAAACGTTTTTAGGCTTTACTTTTTTGATGGGGTTGATAAAGAAGCCGTCACTGGCTTCTTATTTGTCTTCTAGTACCTTGATGCCAACGGCTATATTTCCTGCAGGGATGACTCGCAATCGGTATTTGCTTTTTCGATGCTACATTTTGTTGACAAAGCTTCAGCCTTGCCATGAGATCACCCTGATTCTGGCCATCTTTTTAAGATTAGGCCTGTCCTTGATCATTTTGTAGATCAGTTTTCAGAGGTTTATGTTCCAGGCAAAGAAATAAGTGTGGATGAGTCTTTAGTCCTGTTCAAGGGTCGTTTGGTTATTAGGCAGTACATTCCTAGAAAGAGGGCAGGGTATGGAATTGAACTGTATATGCTGTCAGAAAGTAGTACCGGATACGTGTTTAATTTTCGGGACTACACTGGTAGGGATTCCAGTATTGACCCTCCTGGTTGTCCGTCCACTTTTGGAGTTAGTGAGAAAATTGTGTGGGAACTTGGTAGACGACTGTTTAACAAAGGTCACCATTTGTACGTAGATAATTTTGACACTGGAGTGCAGTTGTTCAAGGAGTTGTTTAGAGTGGACACTGTGGCACAATCCATTCTAACCGGAAAGGCTACCCAAGGGAGCTTGTCTGTGAAAAACTTGAGAGGGGACAGTGCAGTGCCTTGCGGAATAATGAGCTGCTAGCTCTGAAATTTTCACACAGGAGGGATGTGTACATGATATCTACCATCCCTGCTGAGAGTACTTTCCCTGTGACTGTTTGGGGTCAGGTTGCGGAAGTGTGCAAACCTGCGTGCATTTTGGACTACAATAACCACTTGGGTGGTGTTCATAGAGTAGATCAGAGGTTGGAACCTTACACTGTTCTTCGTAAGTCTTACGTGTGGTATAAAAAGTTGGCCATCCATTTGCTTCATTTGTCAACTTTTAATGCTTTTATTGTGTTCAAGGATTGTTCCCCTGAGTCAAGGATGAAATGTGTTACATTTCAGGAGTCACTGATAGAGAGCCTTATTGTGGTGGAACAGGCAAGAGTTCCTAGAGTAGCAGTGGTGGAGGATGTGGCTAGATTGAAAGATCGCCACTTTCCAGATCGCATTCCTCACACTCCCAAAAAAGACTTGCCCACTAAGAAATGTAGAGTATGTTCCGAAGAGGTATCCGGAGGGAGAGCCGGATGTACTGCCCTGATTGCCCTTCAAAGCCTGGGCTGTGTGTGGCCGGCTGTTTCAGGAGTTACCACACCAAAAATAATTTTGGGGAAATACCGTGAGTGTAAACTGCCTATTTTATATTTTCATATGTTCAGTTTCACGGTTAACATTACTGTCATGTATTTAGTTCGAGCTTTTGTGTTTGTAGTTTTGTACTTATTTTATAATTAGTTAGTGGTTTCTTCATTGTTTATAAACAAAAACAAAAGTGATGGCTTGTGCGTGGGGTGGCGCTTGGCTGGTGGTGTGCGTGGGGTGGCGCTTGGCTGGTGGTGTGTGTGGGGTGGCGCTTGGCTGGCGGTGTGCATGGGGTGGTGCTTGGCTGGCAGTGTGCATGGAGTGGTGCTTGGCTGGCGGTGTGCGTGGAGTGGCGCTTGGCTGGCGGTGCCAGCTAAAAGTCAGTCCACACATTCCCATCAGCTAGTGTGATTGCTGTATCAGGCATGTGGGCGGATGTAAGTGATGGGCCCTTGAGTGGCGGTGTCTGTCGATGCGAGTGTTGTAATGTGCTGGGCCCATGGCTAGCGGCGTGAATGGTCTTGTGTATGTCATGTATGAAAGGTGTGTGAATAAACTGTAAAACGGTTGGTGCCTTGACATGGCTTTACAGCTCACAAGCTGTGAGTCATTGGTTCAGTTTTTTGGCCTTTCAGTTATTAACAGTGCATTTCACTTTTGTGAAATCTCTTGTTAATAAAATTTGATCTACTGAACTATCACTCACCCTCATGCCAAATCCAACCAGTATGTGTGGTCAAAATGGCAAAACCTGCTCCGCTGTAATCAGGCATCGCAGCACACATGTGACACGCTCTGTGTCTCAGGTGGGACCCCGATGATGAAGCATCCCACCACTTGGTTGGTGGGTGAGGGTTCTTTTTCACATAACCTAAGTGCGTTTCTTTTCACAATTTTTGTGTTTGCCACATCACAGACGTACGTGGACACATCAAAATGATATATTGGGGGGAGGGGCCACCTATGTTTTTGGTCCTGGGTGCGGCCTTCATCTAGGGAAACCTACCAAACCCGGACATTTTTTTAAAAAACTAGACACCCCAAGGAGTCCAGGGAGGTGGCTTCCATTTTTTTACTCAGACTCCTCAGCAAACCTCAAAATGTGCTTAAAAAAAGCATATTTTCCTGACTTTTCTTTGTAGGATCACCGCTCCAGCACAAAATTTCTACTTCCCAGCATTCCCCTCAGTCTCCCAAGTAAAATGACACCTCACTTGTTTGGGTCCCCAAAGCAGAGTCAGCCTAAAGATGCATAAAAGAAAAATCTGTGCTTATCAACTCACTGTGCTATCCCCTCAATCTCTATAGGTTTTAGGCCTTTTTCTGTTGTAGGCACCTGGCCTACCCACACAAGTGAGGTATCATTTTTATCGGGAGACTTGGGGGAACGCTGGGTGGAAGGAAATTTGTGGCTCCTCTCAGATTCCAGAACTCTCTGTCACCGAAATGTGATGAAAATGTGTTTTTTTAATCCACATTTTGAGGTTTGCAAAGGATTCTGGGTGACAGAACCTGGTGAGAGCCCCACAAGTCACCCCATCTTGGATTCCCCCAGGTGTCTAGTTTTCAGAAATGTTTGGGTTTGTGGGTTTCACTATATGACTACTGATCCCAGGACCAAAAACGCAGGTGCCCCTCCCCCAAAAAAACAGTTTTTATTTTTGATAATTTTGATGTGTCCATGTTGTGTTTTGGGGCATTTCCTGTCACGGGCACTAGGCCTACCCACACAAGTGAGATATCATTTTTATCGGGAGACTTGGGGGAACGCTGGGTGGAAGGAAATTTGTGGCTCCTCTCAGATTCCAGAACTTTCTGTTACCGAAATGTGAGGAAAAAGTGTTTTTTTTAGCCAAATTTTGAGGTTTGCAAAGGATTCTGGGTAACAGAACCTGGTCAGAGCCCCACATGTCACCCCATTTTGGAGTCCCCTAGGTGTCTAGTTTAAAAAAAATGGGCTGGTTTGCTAGGTTTCCCGAGGTGCCGGCTGAGCTAGAGGCCAAAATCCACAGGTATGCACTTTGGAAAAACACCTCTGTTTTCTGTGGAAAAATGTGATATGTCCACGTTGTGTTTTGGGCAATTTCCTTTCGTGGGCGCTAGGCCTACCCACACAAGTGAGGTACCATTTTTATTGGGAGACGTGGGGGAACACAGAATAGCAAAACAAGTGTTATTGCCCCTTGTCTTTCTCTACATTTTTTCCTTCCAAATGTAAGGCAGTGTGTAAAAAAGACGTCTTTTTGGGAAATGCCCTGTAATTCACATGCTAGTATGGGCACCCTGGAATTCAGAAATGTGCAAATAACCACTGCTTCTCAACACCTTATCTTGTGGCCATTTTGGAAATACAAAGGTTTTCTTGATACCTATTTTTCACTTTTTATATTTCAGCAAATGAATTGCTGTATACCCGGTATAGAATAAAAACCCATTGCAAGGTGCAGCTCATTTATTGGCTCTGGGTACCTAGGGTTCTTGATGAACCTACAAGCCCTATATATCCCCGCAACCAGAAGAGTCCAGCTGACGTAACGGTATATTGCTTTAAAAAATTTGACATTGCAGGAAAAAGGTACAGAGTAAAACGTGGAGAGAAATGGCAGTTTTTTCATCTCAATTTCAATATTTGTTTATTTCAGCTGTTATTTTCTTTAGGAAGCACTTGTAGGATCTACACAAATGACCCCTTGCTGAATTCAGAATTTCGTCTACTTTTCAGAAATGTTTAGCTATCTGGGATCCAGCATTGGTTTCTCACCCATTTTGGTCACTAACTCGAAGGAGGCTGAAAGCACAAAAAATAGTAAAAATGGGGTATGTCCCAGTAAAATGTCAAAATTGTTTTGAAAAATTGGGTTTTCCAATTGAAGTCTGCCTCTTCCTGAAAGCTGAGAAGATGTTGATCTTGCCACCGCAAATCCTTTGTTGATGCCATTTTCAGGGAAAAAAACACGAGCCGCCTTCTGCAGCCCTTTTTTCCCATTTTATTGAAAAAAACTAAATTGTCACTGTATTTTGGCTAATTTCTTGGACTCCTTCAGGGGAACCCACAAAGTCTGGGTACTTCTAGAATCCCTGGGATGTTGGAAAAAAAGGACGCAAATGTGGTGTGGGTAGCTTATGTGAACAAAAAGTTATGAGGGCCTAAGCGCGAACTGCCCAAATAGCCAAAAAAAGGCTCGGCACAGGAGGGGAAAAGGCCAGGCAGCGGAGGGGTTAATGACCCTCCTGCTCTGCAAACTGATTTCCTCTTTGGTCTCAGAGGATTTCATTTTTGAAATGAACTCCTAGAATTATGCATTTAGTGATTTGATTTTTTTTTTTTTTTTTACACAAGGATGTCTTTTGTGTCAAAGCACACAGTTTCGATCGGCAATTTCTATTGTATCTCCATGTTTTGAGCACGGAAAATAGTCATGGAAGAAACTGACGTCAGCAGAGAAATTATATGGGCTCTGCTGACGTTACATCTAGTGGATGACATTGTTACGAAGTCGTTGAACACTGTCTACTGACTCACAGACATACTACGGAAAAAGTTTCCAGATCCAGACTCGCACCTGGGAATAATTCTAAAGTAAGGAATCTGCGGCAAGATCCTGTCTCTACCAGATAAGACATTACCAAACCTAAGTAACTTGTTATTTAGAGCCAATTCTGCAATTCGTTCTGGCAATACCCAAGTTTCCAGAGCGATCCACTACTACTAAATGAATCGGAGAGTGCCAAAAGACCCTGGTCCAACTCTTTGGATCCTTGCAGGATCCCTCTGCTGCGCTTGTGGGCCCCAAGGAGTGAAGAGGTTCTCCACCTGGATTATCGCTGGCAGGTTTGACCTTTGTGCCAGCTGGACCCTTCGAGCCCCCTACGGAGCCACCTCCTGTCTTGACTCCACCTCTAGCACCATGGGCCAAAGCTCTTCCTTGTACATTGATGAAGATGCAGACTCCATCAACGCCGGAAGATGAGGTTGCATTATCCTCTGACCTCGAGTGGGTGCCAGTTCAAAATCAACTGAGGCTGCAATAGAATCCATGCTTCCTTCATTAGATCTTCCTCCACCAAGACAAATGCACACCTTGCATTCTCTGTTTTGCATGGATTTAGACAGTAAATATGATGTTGGTAATGAGATTTGGGTACCTTATCATGAGAATTGGTATGTTGACCTGCAGAGGGCCTTTAGACTTGATACCCCCTGGTCCTGGCACTGAGGGGAGTGCTTCTTATGCTATGGTAGGGCATAGGGCAGCTGAAGACCTTTATGATCTGCTCCCTGCTTTTGAGGACAAGACAAGTGTTCTTTCAAAAGTCCTTCATCTGGGCCAGTCATCCTCTTAACCCCTATTGCCTTTCAACAAGAGCCTAACAGAAACTTTGTTGGAAGCATGGACCAAACCTTGTGCTGGCTGCCCGTTAACTTCCAGATTGCACAACACCTCTGCCCAGCATTCTTAACCTAGCACCCCTCTCCTGAAAGCTTGTTGGTACAGGCATCTGCATGTAAGACTAACCCCAATCCATTCCCTACTACATTCCCCAGATCAGGAGTCAAAACAGGTGGAGACATTCGTGAAAAAGGACTTCTCATCCACCGGCTTGCTGCTTCGATCAGTGAATGTCAGCTGGCTGCTGGGGCACTATTCCCACACCCTTTGGTATTTAGGTGGTACAAGTCCTCCCAGGGGTCCCTGAAGATCCTCGACCTGTCCTTTCCCAGGCCATGTAGGACAGTTGTGACATGGCCAAGTCCACAATTCGTTGTGGTTTGGACACCACTGATTCCATGCGGCTGGCCATTGACCCCAGTGTCCCCATTTGCTGCCACGCCTTGCTGCGGTCCAACGTGGTTTCAGGCAGTGTTCAGTCTTCCCTCATGGACATACCATTCGATGGGACTCTCCTGTTTGAGAATAAGGAAGAGTCCACTCTCAGGCCGTTCAAGGAGAGCAGGGGCCATGATGCACACTCTAGACATGTCTGGCCCAACTTGCCAGCCGCATCAGTTCTTCCACTCCTTTTGCAGTTTTGGCAAAGGTGCCCAGTACCGTCAGCCAAGCCATCCTTCACAGGGTGCCCAGCAGTTTAGCGGTCTAGACTGTGGTGCCTTACAATCAAAGAATTCAAAATGCTGACAGAGGCCAAGGTGTTGCCTACACTGGAAACTGGATGGTGGCATTGGATCTGCAGGACATCTAAGTTCATATACCCACCTGCAGGCCTATTGGCCCATGGTGGGGCAGGTGCATTTTCAGCCCTATTTACACCCCTTTGGTCTCACCCATGCCCCTCAGATTTTCAAAATGTGATGGCTGTGGTGGCAGCACACTGTCGAAGGTCAGGTGTGCCAGTCTTTCCCTACCTTGACGATTTGCTGTTGAAGACTGCCTTGCTGCAAGCATTATTGGACTACAACATGATAGTGCTCCACAACCATGTCAGGTAGTCTACTGTTAGTATGCTGAAGTCACACCTCACTGCTTTGTGGAGGCTCCCATTCATTGGAGCCATCCTCTGTACGATGTTTCAGGCCTTTCCTTCATCACTGTGATTACAGGAGATTCAGACTAGGATTTTGATGTTTCAGTCTCTGTCCTGGGTCTTGTGAGTGTGGCTCTGAGGCAACTTGGCCTCCTACATCTTGCTTGTGGACTATGCCAAGTGGCACATGTGGGCTCTGCAGTGGAATTTGAAGACTCCGTGAGCCCTGCAGCAGGGGAAACTGTCAGATTCCATCCAGGTTTCAGGAAAGCCTGTTAATAAAATCTACAGTGGTGGCTGCTCAACCGCTATTGAACTGGTGGCAAACCAATCTGCCTGCCCCACCAAGAGCTGATGGTGGTGACAGAAGCACAATTGATGGGTAGAGGTGGATATCAGAAGACTGATCCCCGGCGGGGCTCCGCATCAACTTGCTGAAGTTGCAGGCCATTCACCAGGCACTAAAAGCCTTCCTTCCATCCATCAAAGGGCGCTGGTTCAGCTGTTTAGGGGTGCCACCGCCATGTGGTACTGCACCAGCAGAGTTGACTGTGTTCCTGCGCCAAAAGGCAATTCATCTCTGCAGCTGGCTGGAATGTCAGGTAATTTTCCTGGTTCTGAATCACCTGGCAGGATCTTTTAATGAAGCGCCTGGTGAATCATGTTTGGTGGCTGTAGACCGAGGTGGCAAAGGGCATCTTTCAGTAATGGGTAGAATGCTGGCTGGATTTTTTTGCCACTTTTGAGAAAGCGAAGTATTAAAACGTGTGAGATGAAGTTCCCAAAAAGGCTCTCTTGGAGACGCATTCCAGATAGAGCAGAGCTGAGAACTTCTGATTGCCTTTCAGCTGTTGCCTCTCATGGTCCAGGTTCTGAAGATAAAAGAACGACCAGGCGCAAGTCTTCTTAATGGCTCTGGTCTTGGGGAAGGAGAGTGTGGAGCCTAGGACTAATGGTCATTCGCTTCTGTCCACTGATCCAGCTATCATTTCTGGAGAATCTGTTACAGCAACAGCAGGGTAGGATCCTGCATCTGACCCTGTTTGACGTGCCCTTCCATGTACTGGAATTAAATGGTGGTAGATTACTACATTTGATCTTCTTCCTGAAGTTGTGCATGTCATCCTTGCTGCCATGTGTCCTATAGAGTCTGTCTACCTCAGTTGTTGGGACAAGTTTGTGCCTGGTGTGGAATCCAGAATCATCACAGGCCAATCTGTTGAGTGCCTTGTTTGTTTTATCTGTGGCCCAGCATGGTCTTGCTGTATGCACAGCAAATAACCTGCTGGTCCTTTCACCATTTTACATTTGCTCAAACCACCAGTTGTAATGCTGTTTTAAAAGGTTTGAATCGCATGTTTCTTCCAAACCCTTTGTGAGTTAACCATTTTTAATTGCAAGAAAAGAATCCTACAACAATCTTACAACACTTGCCATTTTCAAATATGGACTGGTTTCTGAAAGCATAGCGAGGGAGTAATTCAAATGGTGCTTCTAACACCTATAACAGAGCCTCAGCATTTGGTCGCTTTATGCTTTCAAATAAAATAGTCTTTCTTTTAAATCAGGTTCTCCATGTTTAGCCTTCTGATAGAGACTTCTAAACACAGGTTCCTCACTTTAGATTATTACCAAGGTGTTAAACTGGATCTGGAAAATTGTGAGCAGTACCTCTGTTTCCCTGTAGGTGGCGCTAACAGCTATACGTAACATCATTTGTGCTGGATATGACGTGCTGTGCCTACATCGGAGGCGCGTGGTGACTTTTCGTTTCTTTAAATTCCAGCAGTGCAGATCCTGAGAGATACCTCTGCCATTTCTTTACATCCTTTCTTACCTTTTGGACTACCCTGTTTTGAGCAAACTGCTCTTAGTGTGTTAGGATATGTTCCCCAACAATCCTATGGGTTTTAAACCTTGTGACAATTGTAACAGGCAGATGTATGTGTCTGATCCACCCCTTGTGCTGGGAGTCAGACCACAACTCCACGAGCTGCGGCAACTGTCGGTTGATGAACCCTAGGGCGATCTGTGAGGGATGAATCTCCTAGCGGCGCAGCGCGAGAAGGTCCTGTGTCATTCACGGTTGCGATCCCAGGGGAGGTCTTGGGCTGCGTCACGAAGCCGGCCTTGCAGACGAAGTCCAAGAAGCACAAAAAAAGACTGAAACGTTCTAAGGCTTTCTCTCTGGACATACATACAGTGACACTCTTCGTTGGTGTAAAAGGTCATTTATTTTAGGACAGGGTTTAAAACACAAACATCATTTAACATTTTAACTGTATATCGTCCTTTTAAACCAGACCTTAACTTTTACAACATCCTTTTGCCTTCCTTCTCTCCTCAGATAGCTCCCTTCAATTCTCCTACCGTATACGCTCCCCTATTCCTCCCATGCCTTCCTTGCTTTGAACCTACCCTCCCCCGTTCTGATCCTTCACCTCCTTGTTTTTCCCCCTGGAAGGGTGGACAAGCCCGCATCTGGCTCTCCACCCTCCCCCATCTCCTGCTACCTCTCAAATCACCTGCCCTAAATGACTGCTAACGAAACCTTACCTACCTACCCTCCTTGACCTAAATATCATCCTCCCCCCTTTCCTTACTATGCAGGGTGGGTGGGTGGTCAAAACTTTCCCCTAACTAACTAGTCGGCGCGAAGAAAGAGGCCGACCCCACCCTCCACCCCCCTTTTATACCCTAACTAACTCCCTCCCCTACTTACCTGTCCTCCAATAGGGCGCCTCCGCGCCACTTCCTCCCATCCCGAACGTACCCGCGGAGAGACTAGACCGGGTCTCTCTCTCCGCAGGCCCCTCCATCGGGACATACATACAGTGACACTCTTCGTTGGTGTAAAAGGTCATTTATGTTAGGAAAGGGTTTAAAACACAAACATCATTTAACATTTTAACTGTATATCGTCCTATTAAACCAGATCTTAACTTTGACAACATCCTTTTGCCTTCCTTCTCTCCTCAGATAGCTCCCTTCAATTCTCCTACCGTATACGCTCCCCTATTCCTCCCATGCCTTCCTTGCTTTAAACCTACCCTCCCCCCGCTCTGATCCTTCACCTCCTTGTTTTTCCCCCTGGAAGGGTGGACAAGCCCACATCTGGCTCTCCACCCTCCCCCATCTTCTGCCACCCAGCGAAACCCATGAGGCGTTTTGCTGCCTCACCCCAGGAAAAACAAACCTTTTCCAGTTGCAAACGTGTCCTAGCATATTCTCTCCTTTCCCCCCTATCTTTTTTATTTATTTTATTTTTTAATCTCTAATCCACAAATTTACTCCCCTCATGCTTTCTATCATCAACCTTAGCTCAGTTAGGTAGTACGCATTTCCTATCTGCGACAGATGAACACCGTCATCTCGAAACAAAACCTTCTCCTGCTCCTTTATGTCACCAGGCCTTAAAACCTTGATCCCATGAGTCCAGCAAAAGGCACTCATGGCCCTGTTCAGCTTTTTCTGAGCCCGCTCAATGGCTCCGTGATTGAGTGCCCCTCTCCATGCCCTTCTAGGCACGAATTCCATCCATACCAGGCATGTCCCGCATAGTTTTTGTTTCAACAGTTCCAAATCTCTCTGCAAGAGTTGTATCAAAGTGAGCCCCGATAGCTTCACTAAATCATTTTCCCCAAGATGAATCAATAAGAGGTCTGGGCATCCCACTGCGGCAAGTTACCTGTGATAAATAGGAGCAGGCTCCCCCACCTCATACCACTCTTGCCCCACCAACGCACTTCATGGTGACTGCTGGGCAGTCCCAATGATCTGCCGTAAATTTGCTTCTCCGCAAATTTTGCTGCCCAATGAACGAACGAATGGCTGACCAACCATGTCGTCATCTTGTCCGACTGCGGCCCAGCCACGCATCCTGCAAAGAAAAAACATTGTAAAAACTGTATTGGTGGGCTAAACCTCCCTCACCAACTATGTTCTCCTCAGGACCTAACATACTGCTCGCAGCACCTAGACTTCCATCTCCCTATGGACCTGATCTTCGCCCAGTCCCATCCCAAATGCGCTGCCGCAGTCGCTGCCCCAATCCTGAATGAATGTGTTCCATAATCCCCTGCGCGCAGCCCTATTCTTCCAAGTGCCATTCTCATAACTTGCAACAGCTGATAACTAGTCAGCTTTTTCCCTGATGTATGCATAAAAACCCCTGAGTCGCCTGCACCCTGCCACCTGGCCTTAAAACTGACCCATTCTGTTACCGGACAAGCCATTTCAACGCCCCCTTTCTCCAGCCATATCCACTTGTCCTTGCCCAGCTGATCCGTTTTTGAACGTCTGAGCCATATCCCCAACCTGTTCCTATACATGCACACCTCCTTCCTCCTCACCCCAATTTCTTTCCGCACCCCCAGCAGCTCGGACACTCGAAAAGCTCCAAATAACATCCACAACATACACAAACGGAGTAAACCCGCCTCATACTCATCTGTACAACAAACTGGTAACACCTGTACAATCTCCAACAATATTTAAAACGTAATGGGTTCTCTTGCTGGTTTATCCCCACTGGCCCTAAACCTGCTCCAGCCCTTCAACATCTTACCCAGTAAATCACTGTTCGCTGGGTCATACCCGAAAAAGAGTTTCCCGTAGAAAGAAACACCTGCCAGTTTTCCCCCAATTGTCGCTGGAGATAAACCCTCCCTGATCAGAAAAAGCACGAAACGTCTGGTCCGCGCTTCAAGCGTTCGCAGGCCTTGCGCCCAAAAATTGCCCCCAAAAGGCTCAAAAGATTGAAACTCCAACCATGCAAGTCTGTAATTTCGTCTCGTAGATACCGCTAATGACATCTCCACCAGCCCCGTGATCATCATGCCCCCCATTCCCAAATGTCTGCCGGGATCACAGTCTTGTTCCGTTCCCCTCCAGGTGCCAATTCGCGAAAACGCCGCCACTATGAACGAGATAGGGAATCTGCAATCTCGTTGTGAACCCCTGGTATATGCGCAGCTTTGAAAATAACATTCAAGGATAAGCATAGAAGCATGAACTGCCGCAGCAAGCGCAAAACTCTAAGGTCCCTTGCTCTCTGCCTGTTGACCAAATCTACAACCGCCATGTTGTCTACCTGAAAGATCACTGTCCTGTTGGCTAACTCCTGTCCCCATACTGCCAGTGCCACTACTAAGGGAAAAAACTCCAGAAACGCGATGCTTCTCCCCTGTTGCAACCAAGGAGCTGGCCATGTTTCCGCACACCACCTCCCATCCCAGTATAAACCAAAACCCGACGCTCCCGCCGCATCAGAAAAAATTTGGACCTGCCAAACTGTGTCCGCCTCACCAAAAGACATTGGTACCCCATTGAAATTTTTCAAAAAGATCTCCCATATTCTCATGTCCTCTCGTAATGTCAAGGAAACTCGTATCCTATGGTGTGGAAGTACTGCACCTGACATGGACAAACCCAGCCGCCTACAGAAAGTCCGGCTTCCTCTTACTACCCTACACGCGAAATTGAGATAACCTAAAAGCTTCTGAGCCGTCCGCAAATCTATTTTACGCAAAGTGCGTACCTCTGCTAAGAACTCCAGTATCTCCCCCACTTTTGCCGCTGGCAATCTGGCAACCAATTCTCTTGCATCCAGCTCGATACCCAAAAAGGTCAAGATCGTCATTGGCCCTTCTGTTTTTTCCGGGGCCAGGGGTACTCCTGCTTGTTGTGCTAACCTCTGAAATGTGTTCAGCGCCCTCCCACACGCCCCGGATGCAGATGTTCCTACAAATAAGAAATCGTCCAGGTAATGAGTCACCCACCTATGTCCACTAGTTCTCACAAAAACCCACTGCAGGAAAGTGCTGAAAGTCTCAAAAAGCACGCATGATATCACGCAGCCCATGGGCAGAACCCTATCTACGTAAATTTTGCCATCCAGCTGCATGCCCCAAAGGTCAAAATCTGCTGGATGAATAGGAAGCAATCTAAAAGCCGATTGAATATCGCATTTTGCCATTTCCGCCATCCTCCCGCACTTTAAAATTAACTTTATTGCATCATCGACTGATGCGTAAATTACCTTGGAGTCTTCTTGAGCAATGAAATCATTAACTGACGCTCTTTCGGCCATTACAAATGGTGAATCAAGCGAAACTCTCCCTGCGTCTTTTTGGGTACTACCCCCAAAGGGGATATCATCAGAGAATTGCTAAACCACTCGGAAAAAGGGCCTGCTATTCTGCCTAAACCCACCTCCTTTGCTAGTTTGTCGCGCACTGTCTGGGGCCGTTCTTTGGCTGACCGCAAATTGTCAGCCCATCTCCTTTCCCTGGGACCTTGGTAACCTATTCTGAACCCTTCTCGAAAACCCCATTCCAATAAACGCGCTTTGTCCGTATTTGGGTAAATGCGCAACCAAGGCAACAGAAATCCCAGTCTAACTGGTGTAGGACCCTTTTGGTGCAGGAGCGCTATGCGTTCCTCTTCCTCTTGAAGCTCTCCACTGTTCTGCTGGGCTGGACAGTGAGAAACATTGAATGACTGGATGACTGCCCCCGCACTTGAAGCAATCATGTTTAAACCTGCATTGTGCTCTGGAACAAAAACCTTTGTTAAAGTTCCAGCAGGCCCCCGAAGTTGCCCCTGTAGTTTTTGTGGCGGCGCCCGCCCCTCCCAGGGCGGGGCGGGCCTGAAAGGGCTTATATGTCACTGGCAGTCCACTTGCTGTATGAGTGGACGCCGCTGCCTGCGCCGATGCCATCCATAGCTCTGGATCTACATCCCCCCAAGGTTTCTCCGGATTAACGCTCACCCGAGCCCTGAATTCCTCATCATAACTGAGCCATGCGAAACCCCCGAAATGCATTTGTGCCTTTCTAATGATGTCCATGTATTTAAACAATGCAATGGCCCTGTCCGGGTATTTCTCACAGTATATACTGGCAAATATCAAAAAGGCTGACGTCCAATTGTCCATTGTGATAGGCACCCTGGGCCTGCGCGCTAGTTCCCATTCCTCCTCCTTAGATCCTTCCTTGGCCTGTATGTCCCTATGCAGTAGTTTAAAAACGTCCACATATTCGTGTTTCCATATCCTGGCTTTCATTTTCTTTATGTGGGACCTGAGTGGCATCGCCAAACCCATATATGGCAAACGCTTTTTATGTCCTCCCCCTTCTTTGTCCTCTGCTGTCGCCTCCTCCACATCCTCCTTACTATTTTTGGCTACCTCTACTGTTGCGGCACCCTCCTTCTCCTTGCTCACAGCCGTTCCTTGTGTGGAACTAGTGCCTGGTACATCCAAAACGGACCCGTCACCTACCCCAATGGACCTACATGTGCTAGCCTCCTTCGCTGTCTCTCCCCCCTCGCCCCACACTGACCACCATTTCTTACCTCCGACATTCTCTCCCAAATTCCTTGGCACTCTCTTCAGGCTTCTGCCACGCGGCACGGCTTGCCGCCCTCCTGTGGGGCCTTCCGTTGGGATCATATCCTGTAACACAGCAAACGAAGAAGAGGTTGTGCCGCTCTTGCGCCCTCGGGCCCTCCCTTTTTTGACAACGCTCATTTCGAAATCCCGAATTTCCCCATCTTCCCATTCATCCCCCTCTTCTTCATAATCCAGTTCTAACTCATCTTCTCCTCCCCATTGGCCCCTATGTTGGGCCGCAGCTCTTGCCTTGATTGATGTCGTCTCGGTCACCTCCGTGCCCGCATGGCGCACACCATCGGTACGGTATCCGTGCTCCCCCGGGGTGGAGAAGGCCGCCGCAGACCCCTCCAATGCTTCGTGCCAACGCGTTTGGTCCGTGTTGCGCCCAGTTGGCGTGGCCCGTCTCTTGCCAACCTCCGTCGTTGGCATTGGTTTACTTTTACCCCTGTGACCGTATGCGTCACCGGGTTTCCCCACACCAACTTGCCCCTCGGCCGCACCAGCCTCTTGTCTCTGTTCTCCTTCTGGCTGTGGGACCCATACCCAGGTTCCACTTCCCGGCCCCGGCTGCTGCGCACCTATGTTTTCCCTGACCTCTCTGGCCCTTTTGGCCGCTTCGCTGCGAGCGGTCGCCTCCTCCCTGTCCATACACAACTGTGTCCACCTGGCTTCCGTCTCCAGGGTGACCCTGCGCTGTTCCCGTATTCTGGCCTCCAGATCCCAGGTCTCCGCCGGGTCCCAATTCCCCTGCATGTGTGGGGCTGGGTCCTCTCTGGAACCTACCTCGTGTACTGACTTGGTTTTCCCACCTCTGGCCTGCCGGGGCGCCGCCTTAGCTCTCCCCGCCCCCCCTCTGGATCTCCCCGAGTACTTGCCTCTCTTCTTTACTGGGGCCCCAAAACCCCCAGCGCTGAGTCCCTCTCCTTTGTGGTATGACAAATCTAATAGGGCAAAATCCCCGCTGGGCCCCAGTAGGGGCTGCTTTTTCGCCCCGTCCTGCACTGTGTGCCCTTCCTCCGCAGCCGGTTGCCCCACTGGGACCACGGGGTCGGCCCCTATTGGCGCGCCGCCTACCTCTGCCGTTCCCTGTCCCTCATCCAGTGCCCCTGGGGCTCCTCCGCTGAACATCAGTGGGCTGTGCGCACTGAGAAAATCCTGATGCGTTTCTGGGCCCTGTCCCGGGGCCACCGACCCTTCCTCCTTGTCCCCATCTGAGTCCTGCAACTTGCATGCCACGATTGCTGCCGCAACCTGGCCAGATGCTGCCCTTGTCGGGCGCGACATGCCCACCCAAGCCTGTTCTAGCACTCCCGGTCTGAGTAAATCCGCGCGGCCTGCCTCACCTAGCACGCGGAGCGCAGCCCTCACAGCCTTTGCGTCATGGCTAGCTGCCATGGCCTTCCTTGTTTGTATGTAGATTGTTATATCTATATTTTCCTCCTGTATTAATTTTATCTTGTAATCCCTATATGTTTTTTTTTTTTTTGTCCCCCCAACTGGTGTCCCTCCAATACTCAATAAAATGTGTGTGCCTTCCCAAAATGTATGTTGTGGCCCGCTGAGGATCCCCTTAGTGGGCGAATTTTCTGCCTCAAAAACCTGGGCCTTGCCTTTTTATCCAGTATTTTTTATTTTTTATTTTTTTTGTACCTTAGGCCCACTGACCTAAAATCTCTTTTTTCCCCCGTGTTATTTCTATGCCTGTCTATATTTTATTTATTTATTTTTTTGATGCCTGAGGGGCCCGCCCGGTTTTATTAACGGCCCCCGGAGTGCCTGCTGAGCGGTTAAACTAGTGCCCGTGTGCACCCGGCCCCAAAAACATGGCCTGCGCGTCCCCTAAACGCACCACCTGCGCGCCCAAGCGCGTCCCAGAAAACGCAGCCAAAATCGGCCGAAACGTGGACCAAACGCGGCACCCGAACGTGGCCCAAAAGCGGCCCGCGCGTCTAGTGGGGACCGTTAGTAATCGGGTCATAAGTGCTGCCCCCCCTGCCGTCCTGTGCGCGCAGCCCCTGGCTCCCTGTTGTGCCAAGCGGTCAAATTTCATGCAGCACAAAAAACCCCACCCATCGGCCCCCAGACTGCCCTAACTAAACTCTCCTTACCTCTGGCCCTATCCAGGAAACTTCAAAACCTGCCTCAAAACTTTCCCCTAACTAACTAGTCTGCGCGGAGAAAGAGGCCGACCCCACCCTCCACCCCCCTTTTATACCCTAACTAACTCCCTCCCCTACTTACCTGTCCTCCAATAGGGCGCCTCCGCACCACTTCCTCCCGTCCTCTCTCTCCGCGGGCCACTCCATAGCAGACCTGTGCTTTTAAGCGCAGCTTGCTGTAGGAAAGTGACCTTTTTCTACATGGTTGTAGGTAAGTAACCTCTTTTTGGCATGGTTACCCCCACTTTTTGTACCTACTGACAGTGTGTTTTGACTGTGTTCAGGGGATCCTGCTAACCAGGACCCCAGTGACTGTGCTCTCCCCCTCTAAATTTGGTTGCTTAGGACTTAGCACACCCCACAATTGGCATACTGGTGTCTCCATATAAGTCCCTAGTATATGGTACTTAGGTACCCAGGGCATGGGGGCACCAGAGAGTTCCTCATGTGCTGCAGCATGTATTGTGCCACCCATGGGAGCCCATGCAAAATGTGTTTGCAAGCCTGCCATTTCAGCCTGCATGAAAAGCTGCACGCACCCTTCCACTACAGGTCACCCCTATGGCAGGCCCTCCTAGCCCAGAGGGCAAGGTGCAGGTACCTGTGTGTGAGGGCACCCCTGCATGAGCAGAGCTACCCCTACGAACTCCAGCTCAATTACACTGGACTGTGTCAGTGGAGGAAGCCATTTTACCTGTGTCCAGCTACATAATGGTAACTCCGAATCTGGTCATGTTTGGTATCAAACATGTCAGAATCATACCCCAACGCTGCTGCCAGTATTGGTTGTAAGACTCAATGCACTCTGGAGGCTCCTTAGAGGACCCCCAGCATAGCTCCTACCAGTCTTCTGAAGTTTTCCGGGCAGCCCGCGCTGCTGCCACCCCACAGACAGGTGTCTGCCCTTCTGCTGCTTGACCAGCTCAAGCAGAGGAAGGCAGAACAAAGGGTTTCCTTTGGGAGAGGGATGCAACACCCTCTCCCTTTGGAAATAGATGTTACATGACTTGGGAGGGGTTGCTCTCCAAACCACAGTTATGCTTTGAAGGGCACATTAGTTGCTCTCTTTGCATAAACCGGTTTGCACCAGTCCAGTGATCCTGGTCCCTGCTCTGCTCAAAACTGGACACTGGAAAGGGGAGTGACCAGTCCCCTGTCCATCACCCCCCCCTCACCTACTCCCCCTCCACCAAGGGTGGTGCTCAGGGCTCCTCCAGGTGGCTACTTAATTCTGCCATCGTGACTCCAGGGTAGGCGAGGTCCCTTGGAGAATTTCAGCGGCCAGGTCAGGCAGGTAACATCACAGCCCCCTCCTGATAGGTGATCACCCTGCTAGGTGACCAATCCCCATTCCTGGGCTATTTAGGGTTTTCCTCCCGGGTGGGTCTTCAGGTTCAATGTGCATGATTTCGTCAGGACTCCTCTGCATAGCTTACTTCATCTTCTGGCCACCGGGACTGCAACTGGACCCTCCAGGAACCGACAATCTCCAACTCCAGCGACGACTCTGCTCTGCAACATTGTTTCTCCGGCTCAATCCAACAACTGCAACATTTCTCTGGCTGGGCATCCTCTGGAGGGAAATGAGTTTTCAGCCTGCACACGAAGCAAGAAGGAATCTCCCTTGGAGTGAAGGAGTCACTCCCCTGTGTCTGCAAGCAGCAACTGCAACAACGACTGGCTGCGTGGATCCTCTCTCCTCCAAAACTGCGTGGATGCTGCTTCACATGTGGTGGTCTGGAGTGGTTCCCTTGGTCCTCTCTACCAGCTGTCCAACTTGGAAGACGGTAAGCCCTTGCCTCTCCTTGGAGGGCAGTACCCCTGTACACCGCCACTCTTGCAGCTACCAAGGCTTGTTTGTTCCTCCTCCAAGGGATCTTTGGGCTCCGTGTTGGCAGGATCCCAGTGAACACAGTCACACACACAGACAACAGGATGAAAATGGGGGTAACCATGTCAAGAAAGAGGGCACTTTCCTACACCATGGCAACAACAGACACGGTGCACAGGGGATCCAGCCAAGCAGCTCCAGCGAGGGACCACAGACTTCCCAGTTGCAAGGATGATAGGGCAGACCTCTGGAGAGCCACAGAACCACCACCTGTGGTGTAGAGCCTTAAAGAGTCAGTGGGACAACAGGATTCACAAGCCAGTCGTCATTGAGGTACCTGCAATTGCAGGGGAGTGACTACTTCACTCCAAGGGAGATTCCGTCTCGCTGTCCTAAGTGCAGAGTCCTAGTGAATCTGGAGGATGCACGGCCACGGGGTTGCAGAAGTCTTTGCAGAACTTGGAAACAAAGTTCCAGTAAGAGCCTTCCTGCTGGTTACAGTCTTGCTCTTGTCTTGGTTCCAGGGTATAGAAGCAGCAGTTCCGGTATCCAGGTTGAAGAAGTGTGTTGCAGAGGAGTCTTGCAGACGGTTCCTGAAGTCTTGCTTATAAATCTAGGGTCCCACTCTCAGGGGAGTCCTTAAGTACACCAGGAGAGGGCTGGACATTTACTGCAGTGACCCACCTATCATAGGGGTTCAGGGGTGTCACCCAGCTGGACTAACCAGTCATATGCTCCTAGAGGCCTCTGCTCATGTTATTTCCAAGATGGCTGAATCAAGTGGCCACCTAGCGGACCTCTATGCACCTCCCTAGGGGAAGAGCTGGACGGGGGTGGTCACGCCCCTGACCTTTGTGTGATTTCGTGCCAGAGCGGTATTGTGTAGCCATTTTTGTTATAGCTTCATACATGTTATTTTAGTGAAATAGGACTGCCGCTGTACACTTTAAACTAGATATATTTTATTCAGCTTTGTTTATTATTTGAAGAATAGCCACATTTGCGGTCTTGTTTTATTTCTCTCTATCTGGCTGTTCTTTGCCTAGGTCAGTACAACGTTCTTACACAAGACATTGCTTTCACTCTGTGCTTTTCTCAATTCTGCAGTAAGATAGGTTGCCGGCAAATGTGGTAATGCTTTGTCTCAAGTGTTTATAGAAACATATACACTCTTACGTAAGGATCCTTTCTTGGAACATCAGCTGTTTTTTTAATGAAAACACTACTGTGACCCATGTACGTAAGAGGGAGATTCCAGCCAGATGACCACGACTGTATGCTGATTGCTGAAAGCTTTGCCACAGCTGCTTATGTAGACTACAGGCCTCTTTCTCAGGTATGAGGGATGATGTTCTCCCTGGGGAACCTGAAGGGCAGAATTAAAGCTTAACATACTATGGGGGTCATTACGTCCCTGGCAGTATAAGGCGCTTACCGCCGTGCAGAAGACCGCCAATACACTGCTGCGGCGGCGGTAGACCGCCACAGCTATTATGACACACATCATGGAATCCGCCGAAATTCAGACACCCACACAATACCGCCACACCAAAGGTCAGCGATAAACATGCGGAACCAAATCCTCCACCTCCACCCCAACAGAAATACGCCCATGCTATTACGACCCACGAATCCACGCGGCGGTCTTTCAACCGCAGTATTCCATTGGCGGTACACACCGCCGCGCTCAAAATACACACACATCTACAAAACACCGCCACATTGGACATTTCGAAATACCCACACCTGATACACATACACACACCACACCCACACATCCAATACAATATAAAACACACACCCACATCACCCACAAACTCCTACAACCAGAAATTCTGAGAGAAGGCGAAAGAGAGAGCACAGAATAGACAACGCCATCACACAGAGGCACACAACACCATCACCCACACAACATCCAAGCACAAAACACCACATACCACTACACTCACCACACTCATCACCACATACACCACCCCACACATCACACACACCAACCCATGTCACGCCAAAGACACCCCCGCTTCTCCGTGGAGGAGCTCAGGGTCATGGTGGAGGAAATCCTACGGGTAGAGCCACAGCTATTTGGCTCACAGGTACAGCACACATCAATTGCAAGGAAGATGGAGCTATGGCAAAAAATAGTGGACATGGTCAATGCAGTGGGACAGCACCCAAGAAATAGGGAGGACATCAGGAAGAGGTGGAACGACCTACGCGGGAAGGTGCGTTCAACGGTATCCAGGCACCACATCGCGGTACAGCGGACTGGCGGCGGACCCCCACCTCCTCCCCCTCAACTAACAACATGGGAGGAGCAAGTCTTGACCATCTTGCATCCTGAGGGCCTTGGAGGAGTCGTTGGAGGAACGGACACTGGTAAGTCAAATCTTAACTATCACATCCCCCACCCTACCTGCATGCTATCACACACCCCCCACCCTCACACCCTCCCCTATCACCCAAACTCCTCACTAATGTACTAATAACACCAACTACACATCCCAACCCCAAGACCTGCATGACACAACTAACAATGGACACCCATCACTAAAGCATGCCCACTGCACATACCCAGAACACCCCCCAACCATCAGCACACAACCCCACACACAGGAATGCCTGCACTGGGGTTCACGCACACCCAACCATTGCACACCATTACACACACACATGCAATAATCATGTACTAATACCCCCGCAGGAACCCGAAGGAACGTCACCACACCAGAGGGTCCAGACAACACCACTCCACCCCCAGAAGAGACGACAGAAGCTCTGCCCTACTGGATCTTGATGACCAGCCCGGACCATCGTGGGCCTCAGGACAGTCGGTTCCCCTTGCCCAGCCACAGCCCAACACCGAACTTCCACCCTCTGGTAACACCAGCACAGCACCCACCCAGCGGGCCCAAACCTCCCTACCCAGGACAGGTCAATCAGCGGTGTGTCCACCACTACAGGGCACCCAGGCTAACCCACCACCCCAACAACAACAGGGACCTGGGGGCAGTGGTAGTGGGCACACGGTCCAGGGGACGGAGGCACAGGAACACAGGGGAACTGGGAGGGCTGCTGTGTGACAGAGGGAGGACAGGCCAGGGAACCAACTCTCCACGAGGCCCTCTCCTCCATCATGGGAGCATACCACCACTCCCAGGAGACGATGGCCACGGTCCTGGACAAGTTGCAGGAGACCCTGCGTCTGCAGGAGGAGCAGTATTTGGGGTTCAGGGAGGAGCTCAGGACCATCGGCTCCGCCCTGGGCACCATCGTAGGGGTGCTGACTGACATTCAAAAGACCTTGAGGGACACCATGGCACTCCAAGGGGCCCCTGACACTAGAAACGACAATGAACTGCCTACCACCTCCGCTGGTGCTAGTGGACAGGACGCCCAGCCACAGGACCACCACACCAGCACCCCACCCCCTGCAGACGGACAACCACCACGCAAGCGGGCCCTGAGATCCAGGAACAGGACAGAGCAAGATGGCAAGACCCCCGCCAGGAAATGAGACCACCCTGATTGTCCCCCCCACTGTCCCACTTTATTACCCTGTCCAAATCGGAACTGCCCCAGCTCCACTTCCAATGGGCAGATGTGCAATGTACCTGTGAGACTAATAGACTGGACTCTGCCATGGACATTCCTCCACCATCACCCGTCACCATTTTACAACCCCCCTTCATTTTTAGCACTTAAATAAACACCCTTGAAACACTAAAAAAACTTGAGTCAGTGACAGTGTCATAATGGGTTACCCATTGGAAAGCTAACATACCAATGTCACACATCAGAAACCCTTCAAGGATGCAAGCAGTTGACACGTAGGTTACCACATTTGTGAAACTGAAATGGAAGGGGACAACTCAGTTAACAAATAGTGAGTGAAATGTCGGTACAGGATAGAGGTAGACGTGTGAAAGTTAATGTAATGTTAAACCTGAAAATGTACTCACCTGAGTTTCACTGGAAATATTGCTGTATGACTGACTCCCTGTTGTCGTTTTCTTCTTCCTCAGCTTCATCCTGATCACTGTCCACAGGCTCCACAGACTCCACAGCTGCTACAACACCGTCATCTGGACCATCCTCCTGCAGAAAAGGCACCTGGCGTCGCAATGCTAAATTATGGAGCATGGAGCAGGCGATGATGATGTCGCACACCTTCCTCGGTGAGTAGAATAGGGACCCACCTGTCATATGGAGGCACCTGAACCTGGCCTTAAGAAGGCCGAAGGTGCGTTCGATAACCCTCCTAGTCTGCCCATGGGCATCATTGTAGCGTTCCTCTGCCCTGGTCCTGGGATTCCTCACTGGGGTCAATAGCCAGGAAAGGTTGGGGTAACCAGAGTCCCCCAATATCCATACACGGTGCCTCTGGAGTTGACCCATCATATTAGGGATGCTGCTATTCCGTAGGATGTAGGCGTCCTGCACAGAGCCAGGGAACATAGCATTTACCTGCGAGATGTACTCGTCTGCCAAACAGACCATCTGGACATTCATCGAATGATAACTCTTCCGGTTCCTGTACACCTGTTCACTCCTGCGGGGGAGGTACCAAAGCTACATGGGTCCCATCAATGGCACCTATGACGTTGGGGATAAGTCCAAGGGCATAGAAGTCACCTTTCACTGTAGGCAAATCCTCCACCTCAGGGAAAATGATATATCTCCTTACGTGTTTCAGCAGGGCAGCCAACACTCTGGACAACACGTTGGAAAACATAGGCTAGGATATCCCTGATGCCATGGCCACTGTTGTCTGAAAAGACCCACTTGCAAGGAAATGGAGCACTGACAGCACCTGCACGTCAGGGGGGATTCCAGTCGGATGGCGGATTGGTGACATCAGGTCTGGCTCCAACTGGCTACATAGTTCCTGGATTGTGGCACGGTCAAACCTATAGGTGACGATTAAATGTCTCTCTTCCATTGTCTACAGGTCCACCAGCGGTCGGTACACCGGAGGATTCCGCCATCTTCTCATATGTCCCAGCTGACGGTGCCTAAGAAGGACAACAGCAAAGAAACAGTCACTATTCCTCCAGGTATGTACCCACAGTCACACACAAGACTACACCAGACAATGAACCCTTCCTGTATGTGTGTTGAGTGTAGGCCTCGGTATGTGTGACGCAGTTGAAAAAGAATCCATGTGGGCCCCTGAATTGGCGGCTGCCTGACCTCTAAACTGGGACAATGGGATTGTGGGGTAACAGCGCTGGCATTGCACACCGTCGCGGTAGGCGGTCGTAGACCGCGGCGCACTGCTGCATTGGTTAACATTGGACCCTAGGGGTCCCAGGAGCCAATGAACAGGTGCGCTGGCGGTGATGATGCGCACCGCCGCGGACGTCACCGCCATTTTCTATCTGTTCAATCACTAGATACCTGACCTTCGACAGGAGAGGACCTACACTGCTAGTGCTTCTGTGACCTCGGTCTGGAAGCGACAATGGCTGCTGGGTCTGGGGAAAGGGCCCCTGCCTTCACTGCACAGGAGTTGGAGAAACTTGTGGATGGGGTCCTCCCCCAGTACATGCTACTCTACGGTCCTCCAGACCAACAGGTTAGTACACAGGGAGCACGTTGTATGGGCTAGGCCTGGGTGGACAGGGCTGGGTGGAAGAGGGAAGGGGGCAGAGTTCATACTACAGTAAAGCATGGGAATAAATGGGCCACATGGTCAGAGGGAGTCACTCACATTGATGGTGCAGTTGGTAATGACTGTTCCTCTTCCCTTGTGCATGCCATGTAGGTCAGCGCCCACCAGAAGAGGGACATTTGGCGTGCCATCGCCAAGGAGGTCCGGACCCTGGGGGCCCACCAGAGACGGGGCACCCACTGCCGGAAGAGATGGGAGGACATTCGCCTCTGCAGCAAGAAGACGGCGGAGGCTCAGCTGGGGATGGCCTCCAAACGTGGGAGGGGTGCCCGTCGCACCATGACACCCCTGATGTTCCAGATCCTGGCGGTGGCCTACTCAGAGTTGGATGGGCGCTTGAGGACATCACAGCAGACACAAGGGGGTGAGTACACAATCATTCTGAGGACTTTGCGTGCAGTGGAGGTGTCTGGGTGGGGGAGGTGGGCTGTGGGTGTCCCTAGGCCAGGGCGAGTTAGGTAGGCAAGGCCCCTCCGTAATGTAGGCCATGTGGCACTCTACCCCACCTCAGAAGAGTGCCAAGTTGAGGTATAGTTGCCCCTGTGGCATCCATGTGCGCAGATGTCCACCATTGCCATGTAGGCCATATCCCAGAAATTGCATGTGCAGAGGCCAGGAGCACGGTGTAATGCATGGGGCTGCTGAGTCTGTCTTGTCCGCCAACGGTAGCGGTATGCCATGCACTAAAACTCTCTTACTTCTGTCTCCCCCACATTTTCTGCTCTCCCTGTCCTTTTGTACATCAGCATCATCAGGCGGAGGTACAGTGGCACCGGAGCACGAGGGAGCTGCATCCCACATGGCCATGGAGGGCCACACCACAGACTCTGAATGCACCAGTGGGACGGAGGGCGAGGGGAGCTTCACGTCGGCCACCGGATCAGCAACCAGCGACACAGACTCGTCCGACGATGGGAGCTCCCTTGTGGTGGCGGCACCATCTGTGCCCCACACTTCTACAGGTACAGCCGCCACCTCCCCTACCAGCACCGCCCTCCCAGCAGCCCCTCAGCGTTCGCCCCGTGCCCGCTCACCCAGGAGGGTGGGCATCACCCTCGCCCCAGGCACCTCAGGCCCTGCCCCAGTCACCCCTGCTGCCCTCAGTGAGGAGGCCATTGACCTCCTCAGGTCACTCAGGTCACTCACTGTTGGGCAGTCTACCATTGTGAATGCCATCCAGGGTGTAGAACGAGAGTTGCAACACAGTAATGCATTCCTGGAGGGCATTCATTCTGGTCAGGCTGCCCTTCAGCAAACCCTGCAATCTCTGGCCTCAGCACTGATGGCAGCCATTGTCCCTGTGTCTAGCCTCCCCCCTCCAACTTCCTCCACCCAGACCCAATCCCCTGTACCCCAGCCCATCCCAAGCACACCTACAGACCAGCATGCACACAAGTCAACACACACAAGTAGCTCAAGCAAACATGGGCACGACACACACCACAGGCACTCACACAAGCATCACACACATACAGATACAGCAACATCCACTGTGTCCCCCTCCTCCTCTTCTCCCTCCTCCCTCCCAGTCTCGTCTACACACACACCTGCATGCACCACATCTACAGGCACTAGGACTCGCACCAGGACACCCAGCACCACAAGCCTCTCACCTGCACTCACCACCTCCACTGCCATTTACACGTCCCCTGTGTCCTCTCCCAGTGTGTCTGTGACGCCCCCTCCCAAAGTACACAAACGCCGGCAATCACTCACCCATCATCCATCCACCTCACGACAGCCTCCAGTACCTGCACCTGCACCCAAAACACCTAAAGTGACACCTCCGACAACCACCTCCTCTTCCTCCACTCCCAGACCCCCTCCAGCTACCCATCCCAGTGTCCGTCAGAAACTGTCCCTATGTCAATTGACCTTTTTGCCCCCACCCCCCCCCTCTAATTCATCAGTCCTGTCGTAGCGCCTCAGCCAAAAAGCCTCCAGTACCAGTGGTGCGTGTTCCAGGTTTTTGGAGTGCACCGTCCACCAGGGCAGGCAGTAGGACCCGGAGCCAAGGCACTGGCAGCCCACCCCCTGTAAAGGCTCTGAAATTGAAGAGTGGACGACAGGACCGTGTCAAGACTCCTGGTGGGACAACAAGTGAAATGGGATCGCAGGCGACTGGTGATTGCATTCCCCACTCCAAAAAAGGTGGGGAAGGTCCAGAGGAAGTCTGCCCAGCCTGTTGTGAGTGTCACGGCGGAGAAGTGCGCCATCTTTTCCGGCGGTCCAGACACAACCGCCAGCACCGTCGTCACTGGTCCTGAGACCACGGCCAGAGTCACAGCCCAGAAGGGCCCAAGTATCGTCACTGGTCAGAAGACCACCGCCAGAGTCACAGCCCAGGAGGGCCCAAGTATCGTCACTGGTCCAGAGACCACCGCCAGAGTCACAGCCCAGGAGGGCCCAAATATCGTCACTGGTCCAGAGACCACCGCCAGAGTCACAGCCCAGGAGGGCCCAAGTATCGTCACTGGTCAGGGGACCACCGCCAGAGTCACAGCCCAGGAGGGCCCAAGTATCGTCACTGGTCAGGAGACCACCGCCAGAGTCACAGCCCAGGGGGGCGCAAGTATCGTCACTGGTCAGGAGACCACCGCCAGAGTCACAGCCCAGGAGGGCCCAAGTATCGTCACTGGTCCGGAGACCACCGCCAGAGTCACAGCCCAGGAGGGCCCAAGTATCGTCACTGGTCCAGAGACCACCTCCAGAGTCACAGCCCAGGAGGGCCCAAGTATCGTCACTGGTCAGGAGACCACCGCCAGAGTCACAGCCCAGGAGGGCCCAAGTATCGTCACTGGTCCAGAGACCACCGCCAGAGTCACAGCCCAGGAGGGCCCAAGTATCGTCACTGGTCAGGAGACCACTGCCGGAGTCACAGCCCCGGAGGGGACAGGATGCCACAGCCCCGCTGGCCAATGATGGAACGTCATTCCACACACCAATGTCCAGTGTGAAGATCGTCATTCCACACACCAATGCCCAGTGTAGAGATCGTCATGCCACACACCAATGCCCAGTGTAGAGATCGTCATGCCACACACCAATGTCAGTATCAGGACCGCCATGGCAAAGCACTGCTGAACAGGGCAAAGACCACCATGTCAAAGCACCGCTGAACAGGGCAAAGACCGGCATGGCAAAGCACCGCTGAACAGTCCTGAACCTCAATGGCAAAGCACCGCTGAACAGGGTAAAGACCGCCATGGCAAAGCACCACTGAACAGGGCAAAGACCGGCATGGCAAAGCACTGCTGAACAGTCCTGAACCTCAATGGAAAAGCACTGCTGAACAGGGCAAAGACCGCCATGGCAAAGCACCGCTGAACAGGGCAAAGACTGCCATGTCAAAGCACCGCTGAACAGTCCTGAACCTCAATGGCAAAGCACCGATGAACAGGGCAAAGACCGCCATGTCAAAGCACCGCTGAACAGTCATGAACCTCAATGGCAAAGCACCGCTGAACAGGGCAAAGACCACCATGTCAAAGCACCGCTGAACAGTCCTGAACCTCAATGGCAAAGCACCGCTGAACAGGGCAAAGACCGCCATGTCAAAGCACTGCTGAACAGTCATGAACCTCAATGGCAAAGCACAGCTGAACAGTGCAAAGACCGCCATGTCAAAGCACCGCTGAACAGTCCTGAACCTCAATGGCAAAGCACCGCTGAACAGGGCAAAGACCGCCATGTCAAAGCACCACTGAACAGGGCAAAGACCGGCATGGCAAAGCACCGCTGAACAGTCCTGAACCTCAATGGCAAAGCACCGCTGAACAGGGCAAAGACCGCCATGTCAGAGCACCGCTGAACAGGGCAAAGACCATGTAGGAATGAATGGCCCGCCACATCAGGCATCCTTATCCCATGTACAGCTGGGACAGTGACGGGACAGGAACTTTCACGGGGAGACGCATCCAGCCTGGGCACCAGTCCCCCTCCAGAACAAGTGGAGACCTGCATCTACTTGAGAGACTGTGGCTTTGCACTCCCCAGGATGGCACAGTGGGCAAACCACCCACTGTAGAGACTTGGGAGACTGTGGCTTTGCACTCCCCAGGATGGCACAGTGGGCAAACCACCCACTGTAGAAACTTGAGAGACTGTGGCTTTGCACTCCCCAGGATGGCACAGTGGGCAAACCACCCACTGTAGAGACTTGAGAGACAGTGGCTTTGCACTCCCCAGGATGGCACAGTGGGCAACCCACCCACTGTAGAGACTTGAGAGACTGTGGCTTTGCACTCCCCAGGATTGTTCAATGGGCAAACCACCCATTGTAGAGACTTGAGAGACTGTGGCTTTGCACTCCCCAGGATACATCAATGGGCATGGAGCCCCATTGTGGATCTGGCTTTGCATTCATCTGGCTGAGGTGCACCCCCTTCCCTTCCCCCTGAGGTGCCTGTTTTCTTTCTATCTGATGCCCCGGCAGTGTTCTCTCCGATTTTGGTCAGGTATCTATTGTGGGTCTCGCCCATGCATTTTTGGACTGTTGGTGCACGGACATTGTTGTGAACATATCTGCACTACTTCTTGTATTGTATATATAATTATGAGTGATTTAGACATATATATCTGTATATTTTTGTATGACATGTATATTGGCACATTACAATGTTTGACCGAAATTCGCGTTGTATTTTCATTCTTCCGGGGGGATTGTGGGTTGTTAATGTGATATTTTTGACTGCATTGGTGTGTATGTTGTACTATGCGGGGGTGGGGGTGTTTGATGGGTGTCCCCCTAACTTTTGCCTCCCCCCTCCCCGTGTCGTAGATGCAGTACTCACCGGTATCTTCTGCGCCTCCTTCGCTGTTGGTCGTAAAGGAGCAGAAAGACAAGGGCAGGTAGTATTTGGAGTTCGGGGTCCATGGAGTCGTCGTTCCTCGTGGGATATGTTAAGGTGAGCGTTTTCCCAT
Source organism: Pleurodeles waltl (assembly GCF_031143425.1). NCBI lineage: Eukaryota > Metazoa > Chordata > Amphibia > Caudata > Salamandridae > Pleurodeles > Pleurodeles waltl. Next base: position 297,529,110 of record NC_090449.1, on the reverse strand, counting down.
AGCAAAAGCTGTTTCTGCCGTGTTTTTATCCACGGTGAATCTGCCCCGGAAAAGGTGGCGGATTGGCGGGTTGTAATAGTGTGGGTGGTACATTGTCTCCCGCCTGTCTGTTGGCGGTGACCGCCGCGCTGCTTGTCTGTACCGCCGTGGCGGGCGGTGTGTTAAAGTGGCTGTCTTTGTTGGCGGTTTCCGCCAGGGTCATAATTCCCTTTTTTTGTCCGTCGGCCTGTTTGCGGTATTACCACACCTTTAACACCGTCCGCCAGGGTCGTAATGCCATGCAGGTATCTGGGGAGGTGTCCAGTCTACTGATGCCCACCAATTTCTCACACCAGTCCATGTTGGGGTCCAGGGGCTGGGATCCTTCAGGGTCAAGTGGCCAATCCCAATCTACCCCAAGTACTAACTTGTAGGAATATGGCTCAGGCTCCGACCTGGAAGGCAAGGCTCCAGTCAGCACTGGAGTCTTCGTTGAACGACGCCCCTTCGGCTCCATGTCAGAGTCTGGAATGAAAATGGGAACAGCGCCAAGAGCGCAGACATCGGGACTGGCATCGATGAAGGTCAAAGTGGTGTGACCGTGCCGGTCCTCATCCATCATTGGATCCAAGAGGCCTGACTGGTGCCGGAGGTGGAACTCCCGGCGGGGAACCAATAGTGGCCCCTCAGGCTGCCCAAATAAGAGGTGCACAGCCTCATAAAGTTTGCGGAGTTGGGCGGTTATCGTGCCAGTCAAAGGAAGCTCAGGGAGGCATGGAGCTGGCCTAGGCACAGGCTCAACAGCAAAGTCAGGACTCAAATGACAACACTTCCTCATCTGATCTAATGACTTCGGCTGACCGTGTTAAGTCAAACACCTCTTCGACTTCTTACTCTTTTTCTTCTGTCTCTTTTTCTTCTAACACCGTCCGCCAGGGTCGTAATGACCCCCTATGCTCTAACATAGCCTAGGTAGGAATTATTTTAATGATTCTGGTGACAATATGGTAGTGTTATTTTTCTGCTTTACTCTCCTCGTCACAATTTTAATCCTGTCATGCTTCATCGTCCTAGTTATTGCAGTACATGCTTTATCATCTAAGATGCAGTTGCTTCATTAAAATCTTATTGAAATGTATACTGCCTCTGATTGTCCCTGTATATGTGAGACTAATGTAACTGAGAGAAACGGATGCGATCTGAGTGACCACGATTTCCCTGAGGAATCAATTGTGTCATGCGCTCGGCTGCCCAATCGTCCCTACTCTTGGGTGGAGAAGAGGCACTGCTAGTTAGCCAGTGCAAAACCCGGATTAGGCCGACAGTTGTCACCTGTAGTGGGTACAGACTCAGTCCCCCTCAGTGCAAGTGATTCTGACGCTCAAATCCAGTAGTCTCATTAGAATAATGAGAGCCTACGCGAAAGTGGAAACTGGGGTCCCTGCACGGGTACAACTCTTGTATTATGCATGGAGGGCACCAAATGTTCTCTTCAAAGCAGTCTACTTGCGCTCAAGGCACCCCCAGCCCAGAGACACCTGTTTCTAAAGAAGAAGGGGTCACAACACTGTCTTACTGGAAATCCTTTGTTCTGCATTCCCCTACCTGAGTTAAGCTCAGCATCAGGAGGGCAGAACAGTGTCTGGGGTCGGCAGCAGCATAGGCTGGCATGCAGACCCTCCAAGGCTGTACAGGCAGATGTTTGGGGATCCCCTAGGAAACCCCCAGAGTATACATGGTATCATGCAACTAGCACTGAAATCTGTGTAGTTGCATGATTCCAACATATTTCATACCAAACATGCCTATATTCGCAGAAGCCATTATTTAGTTGGACAACTCATGTTGACCAGTGTCCACTACATTCCTTAAGATGGCTTCCCCACACTTACAAAACCAAGGAAATGGAGTCTGGGGTTTTTAGAGGCACCTCTGCTTATGCAGGGGTGCCCTCACACTTAAAACCATGCACCCTGCCCTTTGGCTACCTTAGGGGTGACTTACAGGGTCAGAGTACAATGACCATGACATAAGACAAACCTTATATCTGGAATGAAAGGTGCATGCACCATTTCACACAGGCTGCAATGACAGGCCTGTATTTTAAGTTTTCATGGGCCCCGGTGGGTGGCACATTACATGCTGCAGCCCTTCGGGGGGCCCCTGGTTTACCAATGCCCTGGGTACCAAAGTGCCATGTACTAGGGACTTAAATGGGTGCACCAGCAGGCCAATTGTGGGGTGGGAAAGTTATCATACAACAAAATTTAGGGGAGAGAACACGGACACTGGGGTCCTGGTTAGCAGGATCCCAGTGTACGACACTTCAAACACACTAACACCAGGCAAAAAGTGGGGATAACTGTGTTGGAAAGGTGCTACTTTTCTACAGTGAAAGGCCATAAAAAGGCACTAGGACCTGGCCATAACTCTGCTGTACTTGAAGCGCTTCTGTGCTGAGTCCAGCTTGTCTTCGAAGAGACAGGAGCCACCATAGGGCATGTCTATAAACAAAGCTTGGATATCCCCTGAAAAGCCAGTTGCCCTCTGCCAGGCTTGGCACCATAAGGGCACCAACAAAGAAGCCACTCTGCTTAGTGAGCTGGTTGTGTCCAACCCACATCTGATTGTGAACTTGGCTGCACCTCTCCCATCTGCCATAACCTGAAGGAGAGTATGGTCCAGGCCTCTTTCAGGACCATGGGCAGCACCTGAGCAACCAAATCTGCAATGGAGTAACAGCCCAAAAAGGCGTACTGTGTTCACAGACCATAATACCAGTCTGGTGGGAGAAAAACATGTTTTTGCTATGGTGTCTAGCCTCTTGGATTCCCTATCCAGTAGGGTGGTTGAGAATGCTCCAGCACTTACACAGGAACTGGGGGCTTGGACCACCAAGCTCTCCATAGGATGTTATGTGAGTTAACTGCGGTCCTCTGGGGCAGGGTGATGATGGCAGGCAACTGTCCTGTTTACTGGAGACCCTATGAGGGCTTGGCCCAAGTCCCAAGAAGGACATCTGTAAGTGCAGCACTAAATGGTAGAGGCAGATCTGAGGGGGTCAGTCCCAGCTGAAGCACCTCTGTCAAGGTGTTTTGACTGCCCCTGAGGTCAGGCTAAGGTCCAGAACCTTGGCTGGCCTTCTCTACCCAACAGTAAAAAAGGATGCTTCCTCTGTAGCCACAGTAGGAGAGGCCATGCAGGTATCTGGGGAGGTGTCCAGTCTACTGATGCCCACCAATTTCTCACACCAGTCCATGTTGGGGTCCAGGGGCTGGGATCCTTCAGGGTCAAGTGGCCAATCCCAATCTACCCCAAGTACTAACTTGTAGGAATATGGCTCAGGCTCCGACCTGGAAGGCAAGGCTCCAGTCAGCACTGGAGTCTTCGTCGAACGACGCCCCTTCGGCTCCATGTCAGAGTCGGGAATGAAAATGGGAACAGCGCCAAGAGCGCAGACATCGGGACTGGCATCGATGAAGGTCAAAGTGGTGTGACCGTGCCGGTCCTCATCCATCATTGGATCCAAGAGGCCTGACTGGTGCCGGAGGTGGAACTCCCGGCGGGGAACCAATAGTGGCCCCTCAGGCAGCCCAAATAAGAGGTGCACAGCCTCATAAAGTTTGCGGAGTTGGGCGGTTATCGTGCCAGTCAAAGGAAGCTCAGGGAGGCATGGAGCTGGCCTAGGCACAGGCTCAACAGCAAAGTCAGGACTCAAATGACAACACTTCCTCATCTGATCTAATGACTTCGGCTGACCGTGTTAAATCAAACACCTCTTCGACTTCTTACTCTTTTTCTTCTGGTGGGACTTACCTATAAACCCGGATGACTTCCACTGCAACAAAGATCAGTGGCTCTGCGACTGATCCCAGAATGTTCCTCTTAACCGTAATCAAGACTCAAGCAAGGGCTTGAGGGACCGCTCCCTCACAGAATTGGGGTGAATGGCATTGCAGTTGACGCATGCCTTCACATCATGGTGGCCCTCAAGACAACAGAGGCATACAAGATGCGGGTCCATTACAAGCATCTCTCTGCAACAGATGCTGCAGGGCTTGAAGTCAGCTTTCCTGGTGGACATCCCTGTCACACCAGGAGAAAGACCTCAAAAAACTTCACCAAAAGTTGAAAACTGACTGAGGGTAGCTCTCTCGTGATTTGCCAGACAGACCAGTTACTTACCTTCGGTAATCCCTTATCTAGTAGAGACTATATCTAGCTACAGATTCCTTGCCTTTGAATAAACCCTCCAGGCATCAGACTGGATCCTGAAGATTTTTCGTGAGCACTAACCCTGTACGCTGGTAGGTGGTGTTGATCGGCTCCATGTCCTCGTCCGCCCCGCAAATAGTGTTGCGGTTCCTATATAGGCGCCACCCAGACGAGCCCACCTGAGTTTCTTTTCACAACTTTCCATGCTAGAAGCGGGGATCCATAAAGAACACTGACCACTGGTGTGTGAAAAGGGAAGTTCCGACCCCTAGAAATCCATTCGCGTGGCCTCTACCAGATAAGGTGTTACTGAAGGCAAGTAGCTTGTCTATAGCTGCAGATTCCTTACCTTTGAATAGATACCCAAGCAATACCATCCCCAGTGGTGGGTCTGCAAACTATTTTCAAGAGAGACAATCTTGCACGACCGAAAAGGCAAAGTGCCTGTCCCTATGGATATAACTGTCCAGGCAGTAGTTTTTGGCAAATGTATGCAGAGATGCCTCGATCCCTGCCTGACAGATGTCCATGATGGGAACTGCATGTGCCAAAGCAGTTGTCACAACATTAGCTCTGGTAGAATGAGCTGGCAAGCCCTCAGGTGGTTGTTTTTGGCCAATGCGTAGCAGATCTTGATGCAGAGCATGACCCAATGAGAGATGGTTTGCTTCTGCAAGGCCCGACCTTTCTTCGCACTCATATACCCCTCAAAGAGTTGGTTGTCCACTGGGAACTCTTTTGTATATTAAAGGTAGAATGCCAATTCTCTCATTGGGTCCAGATGGTGGAGTCACTCCCCTTTCTTGGAAAGGAGTTGGGGGTGCCTTAAAGGTAGGCAAGGTGATAGATTAACATACATGAAAAGGCGTGACCACTCATGGCAGACAAGAGGCCCTAGTGCGAAGTACCACTTTGTCAGGGTAAATAGAGAGGGAGAATGGTTTCGATGATAAAGCCTGCAGCTCACTCACTCTGTGGGCAGACGTAATTGCCACAAGGAAGGCTGTTTCAAAGTGAGAAGCCTGAGGGGCAGTTATGAAGAGGGTCGAAAGCAGCGCACATCAAAAAGTCAAAACCAAATTAAGATCCCACTGGGACATAATGAATGGGATGGAGGAATGAGATGCCGGCTTGGAAATTCCAGCGCGCAAAACTGCTGATGTGCATTCTCAGCAGAAGCAAAGAGTTCTGACCAAGACTCCCCACTGCTGAAAGAGTCCTTTTGCCAACCTCTGATGGAGATGCCATTTCTGATCCAATAGGCATTTTCAGTTGAGCTTCTCCACTCTGGGGTTCAGAGACCCCACCAGATGTTGAACCACCAGGGATATGCCCTGTTGTTCCAGCCACGTCCAGAGGCAAAGAGCCATTTGACGAAGGGTCCACGGCCCCACTCTTGCTTGTTGCAGTACCACATGGGTTTGGTGTTGTACATGAACACCTGTAATATCTTTCCCTTTATAGCGTGAAGAAAGGCTTTCAATGCCAGTCAGATCACAAGGAGCTCCAGTATGTTGATGCATGGAGGGCACCAAATGTTCCCTTCAAAGCAGTTTGGTAGCACTCAAGGCACCCACAGCCCAGAGACCCCTATTTCTAAAGAAGAGGTGACCACACCTCTATCTTACAGGAAATCCTTTGTTCTGCATTTCTCTACCTGAGTTAAGCTCAGCAGCAGGAGGGCAGAACAGTTTCTGGGGTCGCCAGCAGCACAGACCCTCCATATACTAGTGACTTGCATGGGTGCACCAGCAGGTCAATTGTGGAGTGTAAAAGTTACCATACAACTAAATTTAGGGGAGAGAACACTGACACTAGGGTCCTGGTTAACAGGATCCCAGTGTAGTACAGTCTGAACATACTGACACCAGGCAAAAAGTGGAGGCAATTATGCCAGAAAGATGCTACTTTCCTACTTGTCTTATAATGGAGTTCTTGTTAGGCTATACCTTTACATGGTAAGAGGTTCTGCTCAATGGCATGTTATGCTGTTGTGTGTTCCAAGATGGTAGAACATGCAGTTTCAGTCTACTTATAAGAACAAATAGATTAATTTCACTGCCTCATTTGGTAATATTGTCCTACGTCATGGGTAGTGTTTTTTTTAGCCATGTTTACTTCGTCTTTATTTTGACATTAATGTCACCCCATCTTGGATTCCCCTAGGTGTCTAGTTTTAAAAAATGCACAGGTTTGGTAGGTTTCCCTAGGTGCCGGCTGAGCTAGAGGCCAACTTTGCAAAAAACAACTGCACCTCCATTAAAGCTTAATTAACTGATATAGGTGACATGTATGGTAATTTTATTTCCACCCTATCTGGATCCCTGTGATTTATCCAGCCAGTTTAATTTCAGCACTCCCTCTTGTTCTTTTAACTAAGAGGTTGAGTCCGCCCAAGTAGTACCATCTTACTTGGGTGGGGCTAGGTGGTCAAATGATGAAGCAAGACACTATAAAGTGTGTGAGACCACCTAGTCCGTAAGGGGACTCCCCCCTTATTCAACACAGCCATCCGTTCCAGAGACACTCCCCACATATGCTCCTCTTCCTTTTTTTCTTTCACGAAATGCGACCTAACCGGTACTGACAATTGAGGGAACAGAGATCCGACTCCACCCTCAACCCCAACTATCCCACACCTTTAGTGGTTATATAGCTTTTTCTTGTGAGGTGGCGTGGGATAGTAACACTCCCAGCACTCTCCCTTTGTGTTTTATATATATATATATATATATATTAGGGCTCACCTTCATCCTTATGAATGCCAGTCTTTTTGCATCACTCTAGACCAGTTTTGTTCTAAGAACATAATTTGAATGAAAGCGATCATGGGTGATCTATACCCATTTTCTTAATGTTTGTTTTATCACTTTTTATTACTGTGGTCTTTTACACAGTTCTTTTACTAACAAGGATTTTCTTCCTCATAAGGCAGCTGAAGTCCTTTATATTCTGCTCCCTGCTTTCGAGGGCAAGACAAGTGTTCTTTCAAAAGTCCTTCATCTGGGCCAGACATCCTCTTAACCCGTATTGCCTTTCAACAAGAGACTAACAGAAACTTTGTTGGAAACATGGACCAAACCTTGTGCTGGCTGCCCGTTAACTTCCAGATTACACAACGCCTCTACCCATCACTGGACGACTTTGCATTCTTAACTCAGCACCCCTCTCCTGAAAGCTTGGTGGCACAGACATCTGCATGTAAGACTAACTCCAATCCATTCCCGACTACATTCCCCAGATCAGGAATCAAAACAAGTGGAGACATTCGTGAAAGAGGCCTTCTCATCCACCGGCTTGCTGCTTCAATCGGTGAATGTCAGCTGCCTGCTGGGGCACTATTCCCACACCCTTTGTGATTTAGGTGGTACAAGTCCTCCCAGGGGTCCCTGAAGATCCACTGATTCCATGTGGCTGGCCATTGACCCCAGTGTCCCCATTTGCCGCCATGCCTGACTGCGATCCAGCGGGTTTCAGGCAGTGTTCAGTCTACCCTCATGGACATACCATTCAATGGGGTTCTCCTGTTTGAGAATGAGGAAGAATCTGCTCTCACGCAGTTCAATTAGAGCAGGGGCCATGATGCTCACTCTAGACATGTCTGCCTCACCTTGCCAGCCGCATCGGTCCTTCCACTCCTTTCGCAGTTTTGGCAAAGGTGCCCAGTACTGTCAGCCAAGCCATCCTTCACAGGGCGCCCAGACATTTAGCGGTCTAGGCTGGTGGTGGCTTACAATCAAAGAAATTAAAAATGCTCACAGTGGCCAAGGTCTGCAAACTGGATGGTGGCCTTGGATCTGCAGGACATATAAATTCATAAACCCACCAGCAGGCCTATCGCCCCATGGTGGGGCAGGAGCATTTTAATCCCAATTTACACCCTTTTGGTCTCACCCGTGCCCCTCAGGTGTTCACAAAAGTGATCGCTGTGGTGGCAGCACACCGTTGAAGGTCAGGTGTGCAAGACTTTCCTTACCTCAACGATTTGTTATTGAAGACTGCCTCTCTACAAGCAGCATTGGACCACAACATGATAGTAGACCTTCTGACATGGTTTTGGATCACTATCAGTGTGCTGAAGTCACATCTGACTGCTTTGTGGAGGCTCCCATTCATTGGAGCTATCCTCTGTATGACGTTTCAGGCCTTTCCTCCATCACTGTGATTACTGGACATTCAGACTAGGATTTTGATGTTTCAGTCTCTGCCCTGGGTCTCGTGAGAGTGGCTCCAAGGCTTTGGGACATCTTGGCCTCCTACTTCTTGCTTGTGGACTATGCCAAGTGGCACATGTGGGCTCTGCAGTGGAATTTGGAAACTCAGTGAGCCCTGCAGCAGGGGAAACTGTCAGATTCCATCCAGGTTTCAGTAAAGACTGTTAATCAAATTTGCAGTGGTGGCTGTTCAACCTCTATTGAACTGGTGGCAGACCAATCTCCCTGCCCCACCAAGACCTGATGGTGGTGACAGAAGCACCATTGATGGGATGGGAAGGTCAGCTGGAAGAGGTGAATATCAGAAGACTGATCCCTAGTGGGGCTCTGCATCAACTTGTTGAAGTTGCAGGCCATTTGCCAGACACTAAAAGCCTTCCTTCCATCCATCAAAGGGACGCTGGTTCAGGTGTTTAGGGACGCCACCGCCATGTGGTACTGCACCAGCAGAGCTGACTGTGGTCCTGTGCTAAAAGACAATTCATCTCTGCAGCTGGCTGGAGTGTCAGGTAATTTCCCTGGTTGTGAATCACCTGGCGGGATCTTTTAATGAAGCGCCTGGTGAATCATGTGTAGTGGTCATAGTCCGAGGTGTCAAAGGGCATCTTTCAGCAATGGGTAGAATGCTGGCTGGATCTTTTTGCCACTGCTGAGAAAGTGAAGTATCAAAACGTGTGAGATGATGTTCCCAAAAAGGCTCTCTTGGAGACGCATTCCAGATAGAAAAGAGCTGAGGACTTATGTATGCCTTTCAGCTGTTGCCTCTCCTGGTCCAGGTTCTGAAGATAAAAGAACGACCAAGCACAAGTCTTCTTAATTGCTCTGGTCTTGGGGAAGGAGAGTGTGGAGCTTAGAACTAATGGCCATTCGCTTCTGTCCACTGATCCATCTATCATTTCTGGAGAATCTGTTACAGCAGCAGGGTAGGGTCCTGCATCTGACCCTGTTCGACATGCACTTCCTTGTACTGGGATTGAATGGTGGTATATTACTACATTTGATCTTCCTCCTGAGGTTGTTCATGTCATCCTTGCTTCCATGTTACCTACAGAGTCTATTTCCTTCGGTTGTTGGGAAGAGTTTTTACCTGCTCTGGCATCCGGAGTCAGTACATGCCAATCTAGTGGGTGCCTTGTTTGTTTTATCTGTGGCCCAGCATGGTCTTGCTGTATGCACAGTTTAAGGTTATTTGCTGGTCCTTTCAACCATTTTACATTTTCTCAAACCACCAGTTGTAATGCAGTTTTAAAAGGTTTAAGACGCATGTTTCTTCCAAACCCTTTGTGGGTTACCCATTTTTAATTGCAAGGAAACAAACATACAACAATCTTACACTTGCCATTTTCAAATATTGACTGGTTTCTGAAAACATAGTGAGGGAGCAATTCAAATGGTTCTTCTAACACCTATAGCAAGGCATCAGCATTTGGTCGTGTCATGCTTTCGAGGAAAATAGTCTCCCTTCTAAGCCAGATTCTCCATATTTAGCCTTCTGATAGAGACTTCTAAATGCAGGTTTGTCACTTAGATTATTACCAAGGTGTTAAACTGAATCTGGAAAATCATGAACAGTACATCTGTATCCCTGTAGATGGCATCAACAGCTATACGTAAACGTCACTTATGCTGGATATGACGTGCTGTGACTACATCGGAGGCACCCGGGCGCAGTGACTTTTCACTTCTTTAAATTTCAGTAGTACAGATCTGGAGAGATACCTCTGCCATTTTTTGACAGGCTTCTTGACCTTTTGGTCTACCCTGTTTTGAGCAAACTGCTCTGAGTTGTAGTGAATCCTAGTTTGTTTTAATGGGATAACAGGAGTTAGCTTAGCCTTTGGCTTGCAGACTCGTGCCCCCGTCACCTAGTGACTTTTAACCTACCTAGCTTGCTCTGTCTTAGCCCATTTAATTATTTAATTCTTCTAAGATGGCTGCCTTGTTTATAGTTAGGCCACTTGTTATGATTTGCATTATCAGTGCCACCGCGTTAAGGCGTCAAGATCAAGTGACAAAGACAAACAAACAGTAGGTGTTCACACTTAGGGACTTTCCCTTTCTATGCTTTCGAGGGGATTGTTTATATTAATTGCTGCCCCAAGCATGCCTGTTATCCATTGTTTGGGAACACACCTACGTCAGGGGTCCAAGTAGATCGGTATAAATACATCATACTTTAGACAGATAACCAGAGGGATTCTGACCAGAGGGCATCACCACCATCGCTGATATCGATGCTGCACGTTGTCTTGATGCTGACCCAGTCTTCATGTCCCTACGGAGTCTGAGATAGAGACCTCATTCCAAGGTGACGAGGGTTGGGGGCTCCTCTCATGGACATGGCATTGGTAGATTAGGTTTAACAAACCCAGCTCTCCTTTAGGTAGGAGGTTAGGCCTATCATGATAGGGTATCAGGACACATTATACACTTCAGGTCTTTTCATGTTATTGCAAGATGGTTAGGTATTTGTAATAATGACTCTTGTCTTTACAATTTTGTTTCTTGCACTGTTCATTATCCCAATCATTGCAGCCCATGCAACTTATCACAAATTGCAGTTGTGTTAAATAAAATCCATTGAAACTTTACTGCATCTTTGTTATTGCCTGTGTTTGAATGAGACATTATATATCTCTGAGAAAGGGGTAATCTCTGTTTAATCACGACACTCACTGAGAAGTCATGCTCTCTAGTCCATGCGTAAAGGCTGCCACAAATCACCTTTTACTATTTTGGTTTCTGGTGAGGTGCTGCTAGTGAGCCAGTAAGGTTGGGATGACAGTTGCGACTTGTTGTAGGATAGGCATAGTCGCCTACAAACATAAGTACGGTCATCCTTAAACCAGCAGTCTTGCCTAGAGCAAGAGTCCAAACTACAAAGGAGTGTGCTAGGATATGTTAAACCTTGTGTCAATAGTCACAGGCAAATGTATGTGAGTAATCCCACACTTGTGCTGGGAGTCAGACCACAACTCCACGCGCTGCGACAACTGTCGGTTGATGCACCCTAAGGCGGTCTGCAAATGACAAAGGTCCTAGCGGTGCAGCACAAGAAGGTCCTGCGTCGTTCACAGTTGCAATCCCAGGGGAGGTCTTGGGCTGGGTCACAAAGCCGGTCTTGCAGATGGTCGTTGTCAAAGACTGGTAACTCCAAGAAGCACAAAAAAGTATTTGAAGCGTTCTAAGGCTTTCTTTAGCAGACCTGTGCTTCTAAGCACCGCTTCTGTAGGAAAGTGACTTTTTTTACATGGTTGTAGGAAAGTAACCTCTTATTGGCAAGGTTACCCTCACTTTTTGCCTACTCAAGTGTGTTTTGACTGTGTTCCCGGGGATCCTGCTAACCAGGATATCAGTGACTGTGCTCTCCCCCTCTAAATTTGGTTGCTTAGGACTTGGCACACCCCACAATTGGCATACTGGTGCCTCCATATAAGTCCCTAGTATAAGGTACTTAGGTTCCCAGGGCATTGGGGCACCAGGGGTTCCCCATGGGCTGAAGCCTGTATTGTGCCACCCATGGGAGCCCATGCAAAATATGTTTGCAAGCCTGCCATTTCAGTCTGCGTGAAAAGGTGCATGCACTTTTTCACTACAGGTCACTGGACCAGGTCACTAGAAGTCACCTCTATTGCAGGCCCTCCTAGCCCATAGGGCAGGGTTCAGTAACCTGTGTGTAAGGTCACCCCCGCATGAGCATTGGTATCCCTACAAACTCCAGCTCCATTACACTGGACTTCATATGTGGGGGAAGCCATTTTACCTGTGTACTGGACTCAGGTCACTACCTGAATCTAGCTACATAATGATAACTCCGAACCTGGGCATGTTTGGGATCAAACATGTCGGAATCATACCCCAATACTGCCACCAGTATTGGTTGTATGATTCCATGCACTCTGGGAGCTCCTTAGAGGACCCCCCAGCATAGCTCCTACCAGTCTTCTGGAGTTTTCTGGGCAACCCATGCTGCTTCCAACCCACAGACAGGTGTCTGCCCTTCTGCTGCTTGACCAGCTTAAGCACAGGAAGGCAGAACAAAGGATTTCCTTTCTCTCTCCCTTTGGAAATGGAGGTTCAATGGCTTTGGAGGGGTAGCCTCCCCAAGCCACTTTAATGCTTTGAAGGGCACATTTGGTACCCTCTTTGCATAAACCTGGTTTGTACCAGTCCAGGGACCCCCAATCCCTGCTCTGCTCAAAACTGGACATTGGAAAGGGTAGTGACCACTCCTCTGTCCATCACCCATCACTCCCTACCCCCCCACCACCACCAAGGGTGGTGCCCAGAGCTCCTCCAGGTGGCCACTTAATTGTGCCATCTTGAATCCAAGCTGGGCAAAGGAACCTGGGAGCATCTGAGTGGCCAGGTCAGACAGGTGATGTGACAGCCACCTCTCAGTATGTGGTCACCCTTCTAGGTGACCAATCCCCCTTCTGGGGCTATTTAGGGTCTCCCTCCCAGGTGGGTCTTTGGATTCGACACGCACGATTCCAGCAGGACTCCTCTACATAGTTTACTTCATCTTCTGGCCACCGGAACTGCAACTGGACCCTCCAGGAACTGACAATCTGCAACTCCAGGGACGACTCTGCTCTGCAACATTGTTTCTTCGGCTCCTTCCAGTAACTGCAACATTTCTCTGGCTATGTATCCTCTGAGGGCGACGAGTCTTCAGTATGCACAAGAAGCAAGAAGGAATCTCTCTTGGAGTGAACGAGTCACTCCCCTGCATCTGCAAGCACCAACTGCAACAACGACTGGCTGCATGGATCCTCTCTTCTCCGGAAATGCGTGGATGCTGCATCACATGTGGTGGTCTGGAGTGGTCCCCTTGGCTCTCTCTACCAGCTGTCCAACTTGGAAGACGGTAAGCCCTTGCCTCTCCTTGGAGGACAGTACCACTGTGCACTGCGACTCTTGCAGCTACCAAGGCTTGTTTGCTCTTCCTCAAAGGGAGCTTCAGGCACTGTATAGCCTCCAGCACTGTTCCCTGCAATGCAGAGTCTCCTGCCTGCTGCCCCAGCGGCGTGGGACTCCTCTTCAGGTGTTTTGAGTGGGACTCACTGCGACTCCTGTCCCTGCTGCCTGTGGGGGCTGCCTCCTCTTTTTGTGACTCTCCCAGCTGCTGAGGGTCCCCTCGGACTTCCCCTCCTTGGGTCGAGTCCCCTGAGGCTTGCTGGTCCTCTTCAGCCTTGCAAAACCTTCTTCTCCGACTCTTGCATTTGCCAAGGCTTGTTAGTGGTTTTCCAGCAACGTTGACTGACTGCATCATGACCGCTGACATGGGACATCACTAGCATTACTCTGGAACTCTTCGTCTGCTACTGTGCTGCACTGCTGACTCTATTGATCCACCGTCGACCTGGTCCTGCATCCATAGAAGAGTGGATAGTGGCTCCTGCCACAGCCAGACACTCTAACTCGAACTGGACTTGGTCCCCTTCTTTTACAGGGTCTCTTCTGTCAGGATCCACCTTTGGTTTCTTCCAGTCTTGTCTGTGTCTTGCACAGTCCTTTTCCGAAGTTCTCCTGTGAGTTTGGGGAAAAACAGGTACTTACCTCTTCTCTCCTGTTCACTGGGGGGGCACCCTGGTACTTACCTTTTGGGGTCCCTAGTTCCTCCGGCTCCCCTCTACTGATTCCACTTTCTTGGGTGGGAGACTGCCTTTCACATTCCACTCACTTAGTATATGGTTTGGTCTCCCACCAGGTCCTTCACTATTTACTGTTTAAATATTTGCTATTGCTCTCTATGCGAATCACTGACTTCTAATGTATATATAATAGTGTGCTTACTCACCTCCTATTGGAGTATTGCCTTTACAGGATTTTAGTATTTGTGTTACTATAATAAAGTACCTTTATTTTTGTAATACTGTGTGGTTCTTTCAAGTGTGTAAGTGCTGTGTGACTCCAGTGGTACTGCATAAGCTTTGCATGTCTCTTGGATAAGTCTTGGCTGCACATCCACAGCTACCCCTAGAAAGCCAGGGCTTCCTAGGCACTGCCTACACCTCGAGAGTAGGGGATAGCTGGTATAAGGTGATAACACCATAGGTGCTCACCACACACCAGACCAGCTTCCTACAATGGTCATCCCCACTTTTTGCCACTGGCACTGAAGTTTTTTGACTGAAGATGTACTGAATCCCTGCTAACCTGGTGCCCAATGTTATTGCTCTTTCCCTAAAAACAAGGTAAAATGGTCTAATTGTATACATTTGGCACACACTTTAGCACCCCTGTAGCTCCCAAGTAAATGGTACCCCTTGTACATAGGGCGTTGGTACTAAAGAGGGTACTTAAGGACTGCAGCATGTATGATGCCACCCAAGGGAACCCCTACAAATTCATGCAGACTGCTACTGAATGCTGCGTGACCTGGTGCATACCATGTGTGAAAACACGACATGGCACACACATACCAAAGCCACTGCTTATATTGTAAGTCACCCCTATGGTAGGCCTTGGAGCCCTAAGGCAGGGTGCATTATGTTTTATGTGAGAAAATATGTGCATGAGCAGATATGCTCCTGTGATGTCTAGTTTGAATACCAGATATTGCAAGTAAACAGGAAAACCATGTTAAGGTATGTACTGGGCACTGGTCATTACGAGTTACTGAGCTACATAATGGCATCACTGAAACCTGTTGTGTTTGGTATCACACACCTTGTCTTAATAAACCCATACTGATGCCAGTGTTGGATTTATTATGACATGCACCCAGACAGCACCTTCGAGATGCCTCCTGAAAACCGAGTCTTCTGGTGTGCTGGCTGACTGGTATCGACTAGCATGCCACCACAGACAGAGGCCAGAATTAATGCCTGCTCCTCCAGCAAGATTGCTAGTGAAACAGCATATCTCATAGAGACTTCTAGTTGCAGATTTTTTACCTTAGAATTTCCACAGGCCTCGAACTGCATCCAGAGATTTTTCTTCAAACAGTACCCTTGCATGCCATCAGGCGGCGTCAGTCAACTCCACGGTCGTCGTAGGTGTCGTGATGATGTTGCAGACGTACTTAATAGCCACCCTGGTGCACTGACCTCAGTTTTCTTTCCGTGCCACACGCAGATCTGAAGAAGAGCAACCCCAGTCAGTTTTTGACCAACTTCAACCTTTTTGTCGGCTTCTTGGACTTTTTGGTGCATCGAGGGATGTCTCGTAAGATTGGCTTCAAGCCTTGCAAAGCCTGTCACCTCATGATGTCAGTGACTGATCTGCACCTGGTATGTTTGTGGTGTTTGGAGCACGACCAGGACTTGAAGTCGTGCTCTGAGTGCCGGGCCATAAACCCGAAGGCTTTGACGGAGAGGTCCCTGTAGGAGGCTGGCCTGGCTTATACTGGGTACTTTATGGTACTTCCACCTTGTGCCAGGTCCAGTTTCCCTTGTTAGTAGATTAGTAGCGTTCTAGAAGCTTAGGCTGATAGAGGTAGCTATAGCAGAGCAGCTTAGGCTGAACTAGGAGACATGCAAAGCTCCTACTATACCACTTATATCATATAGCACTATATCATAAGAATCACAATACTCAGAGTTACTAAAAACTAAAGGTACTTTATTTTAGTGACAATATGTCAGAAAATATCTCAGATGATATACTCCCTTAGGAGGTAAGTAAAATACACAAAATATACACACAAACCAAAATCAGGTAAGTAAACAGTTAGAAAAGTAGTGCAAACACTGTAGAATACAATAGGCGGCAATAGGCCTACGGGCAACACAAACCATATACTAAGAAAGTCGAATGCGAACCACTTGAGGACCCCAGGCCTAGTGTAGCGTGTAGAGGGTCGCTGGGAGTGTAAGAAAACACTAAGGGTGTCCAAGAGACCCCACCCCAAGACCCTGAAAAGTAGGATTAAAGTGACCCTACTTCCCCAGAAACACACTAAAGTACTAAAGACGGATTCCTGGACCTGAGGACCTGCAAAGGAAGGGGACCCAGTCCAAGAGTCACAAAAGTGTCCAGGGGGACAGGAGCCCACTAAACCCCGGATGAAGGTGCAAAATGGCTGCCTCCGGTTGGAAGAAGCTGAAGATTCTGCAACAAAGGAAGATGCCAGGAACTTCCCCTTTGCACAGAAGATGTCCCATGGTGTGCTGGAGGATGCAGAGTTGTTTCCACGCAGAAAAGCCACAAACAAGCCTTGCTAGCTGCAAAGGTTGCGGTCGAAGAAAATGGGTGCTGCCCGGGCCCAAGAAGTGTCAGGAGGTCGCCACTTGGAAGAGGAGACAGAGGTGGCACCCAGCAACACAGAGAGCCCACGCAGAAGCAGGCAGCACCTGCAGAAGTACTTGAACACGGGTTCAAGAAAACTGAGCACAGTGGTTGTCTCAACACTACAATGGAGGGTCCCACGAAGCGGGTGGTCAACTCAGTGAGTTGAGCAATGCAGGACGGCGTGCTGGGGACCTGGGCTATGCTGTGCACAAAGGATTTCTTGCAAAAGTGCACAGAAGCCCTAGCAGTTGCAGTTCACGCAGTACACAGGATTACTGTCTGGCGTGGGGATGCAAGGACTTACCTCCACCAAATTTAGACAGATGGATCACTGGACTGTCGGGGTCACTTGGATCCAGCTCCTATGTTCCAGGGATCACGCTTGTCACGATGAGAGGGGACCCAGAGGACCGGTGAAGCAGAAATTTGGTGCCTGCGTTAGCAGGGGGAAGATTCCGTCAACCCACGGGAGACTTCTTCTTGGCTTCCAGTGCAGGGTGAAGGCAGATAGCCCCCAGACCATGCACCACCAGGAAACAGTCAAGAAAGCTGTCAGGATTAAGCACTACAATGTCGCTGGTAGTCTTCTTGCTACTTTGTTGCAGTTTTGCAGGCGTCCTGGAGCAGTCAGCGGTCAATCCTTGGCAGAAGTCGAAGAGGGAGATGCAGAGGAATTCTGGTGAGCTTATCTGATGAGAAGACCACAGGAGAGACCCTAAATAGCCCTCAGAGGAGGATTGGCCACCTAGTCGGATAAGCACCTATCAGGAGGGGTCTCTGACATCACCTGCTGGCACTGGCCACTCAGAGGCCTCCGTTCTGCCCTCACACCTCTGCATTCAAGAAGGCAGAGGTTTGGGACACACTGGAGGAGCTCTGGGCACCACCCCTGGGGTGGTGATGGACAGAGGAGTCGTCACTCCCCTTTCCTTTGTCCAATTTCGCACCAGAGCAGGGGTTGGGGGATCCCTGAACCAGTGTAGACTGGTTTATGGAAGGAGGGCACCATCTGTGCCCTTCAAAGCATTCCCAGAAGCCAGGAGAGGCTACTCCTCTCAGGCCCTTAACGCCTACTTCTAAAGGGAGAGGGTGTAACACCCTCTCTCAGAGGAAATCCTTTGTTCTGCTTTCCTGAGACTGGGCTGCCCAGACCACAGGAGGGTAGAAGCCTGTCTGTGGGTTGGCAGCAGCGGTAGCTGCAGGGAAAACCCCAGAGAGCTGGTTTGGCAGTACCCGGGGTCCATGCTGGATCCCTGGGGATGCATAGGATTGGCACCCCAATACCAGATTTGGCATGGAGGGACAATTCCATGATCTTATACATGTTACATGGCCATATTCGAAGTTACCATTGTGACGCTGTACATAGGTAGTGACCTATGTGCAGTGCACGCGTGTAATGGTGTCCCCGCACTCACAAAGTCCGGGGAATTTGCCCTGAACGATGTGGGGGCACCTTGGCTAGTGCCAGGGTGCCCACACACTAAGTAACTTTGCACCTAACCTTCACTAAGTGAGGGTTAGACATATAGGTGACTTATAAGTTACTCAAGTGCAGTGAAGAATGGATGTGAAATAATGTGGCCGTTACTTCACATAGGGTGCAGTGGCAGTCCTGTGTAACATTGGTCGGAGCTCCCTATGGGTGGCAAAAGAAATGCTGCAGCCCATAGGGATCTCCTGGAACCCCAATTCCCTGGGTACCTAGGTACCATATACTAGGGAATTATAAGGGTGTTCCAGTGTGCCAATTAAAATTAGTAAAAATGGTCAGTAGCCTGCAGTGACAATTTTAAAGGCAGAGAGGGCATAAGCACTGAGATTCTGATTATCAGAGCCTCAGTGACACAGTTAGGCACTACACAGGGAACACACATTCAGGCCACAATTATGAGCACTGGGGTCCTGGCTAGCAGGATCCCAGTGAGAGAGGCAAAAACAAACTGACACAAAAGTTAAAATGGGGGGTAACATGCCAGGCAAGATGGTACTTTCCTACAGTCCCTATGGCAGCCTGGCACGTCGCTCCCGGTCTTGGTCAAGAGGAAGGTCTCGAGACCGCTCGCGGAGTCATCACCACTTGTAGAAAGCTGGCTCTGTATATACTATATCAAAATGAGATATAGTGTGCACAGAGTCCAGGGTTTCCCCAGAGGCTTAAACTAGGCTTAAGTAGATAATACTAATGCTCTCTTTTGTGGTAGTTAGGGTTATCAGAGAGTAGTGCAAAGCATTTGTTGTACACACACAGGCAATAAATAAAACACACACAGAATGACTAACTCCAGGCCAATTGTTTTTATATAACAAAAATATATTTAGTTACTTTATTTCTAGAACCACAAGATTCAGGTTGCAGGTAAATACATTACCACATAAGTATCAAACATATGTATCAATACCACTTTGTTTCAATTTGGCAAGTTATACGGTTTTTGAATAAATAGCAATAATCTGTTTTAAAAGTTGACAGTGCAATTTTCAGAACAGTTCTATGGGGGAAGTAACGTTATCACGGTTTCAAGGTAAGTACGAGACTTACAGTTCCAGTCTCCAGGGGTTATGATGTCCACAGGTTGGGGTTCAAGTTGACCCTAAGCACCCATCACCAGCAGTACAGGGTCAGTCGGGTGCAGAGGTCAAAGTTGAGGTCAATTTAAAATGGGCTCCTATGGAGACTGGGGCCACTCAGAATCAAGCCTACTTGCAGTTAAGTATCTTTCTCTTTGGAGGGCAGACCTGAGGGGTTTAGAGGAGCACTGGGGTGGGGGGGGGACACAGGTCAGCAGGCTAAGTCCAGGGAGTTGGTCTCAGAAAACCAGAGGCTGGACAAGGAGGAGGGCCCCCTGCTGGACGTTGCTGCACTGAAGGTCAGATTCTCCAAGCACATGGGGCTGCGGGTGCAGGGGTACCTTTTGGCATTGGGAATCTTTGTCTGGTTTTGTCGCAATCCGGATTCAGGCTGCAGGTGTCATTGTGTTGAACAGGAGGGGTCAATTGAGGATTGGCCCCTGCTCAGAATCTCCTGGGGACCAGCTCTGGTCAGTTGGGCCACCTGGACAAGGGCAGTGGGCGTCAGGTGCAGGGTGGGCTGGACTCGTGGATCTGGGGCAGTTCTGGAGTCCTTGGCTGGTATTTCCTTGTGGACAGGGCCACTGCCCACAGGAGATGTTGGTCCTCTGGGGTGCAGACAGTTCTCTTGAGGCTTTTAAGGGGTCACTGGTCCTTCAGGATGCGTTGTCTTCTTTCAGCAGGGCTTTGGAAGCTGGAGACAGGACAGTAGGGCTGGAGCCAAGTAAGTTTGCGTCTTCAATCTTCTCTGCTGGAGGTCAGCTTAGCAGTCCTACTTCTTTCTTCTTGTGAGGTCCCCAGGAATCAGATGAGCTAGGTTCAGCGGAGCCCTTAAATCATGGATTTAGGGGTGTGAAAGGGGTCAGAGGGTAGTAGCCAGTGGCTACTGTCCCTGAGGGTGACTTCACCTTTCCGGTGCCCACTCCCTTTGGGGAGGGGCACAAAGACCTAACCCTATTGGTCCCTGTCCTCCAAACCAAGATGGAGGATTTTGCAAGGCGGGTGGGGTTCACTTCAGCTCTGGACACCTTAGGGGTGGTCCCACCAGCTAAAGTGGTCACTCCTCCTTGTTGTCCCTAATATTCCCACTGGACTTGCTGCAAAAAAGTGGGGCTTTGTCCGGGGGGCTGGGCATCTCCACTAGCTGGAGTGCCCTGGGACACTGTAACCAGAGGCCTGTGCCTTTGAGGCTCACCTCCAGGTGTTACAGTTCCTGCAAGGGGGAAATGTGAAACACCTCCTCCCAGTGCAGTCTTTGTTTCTGTCCACAGAGAGCACAAAGACTCTCACCCAAAGTGGTCAGAAACTCGTCTGGAAGTGGCAGGCTGACACACACTGGTCAGTCCTGCACTAGAAGTTTTGCTAAAATACAGGGAGCATCTCTAAGATACCCTATGAGTGCATTTTTCAATAAATCTAACTATGGCATCAGTTTGGGTTTATTGTGCTGGGAAGTTTTTAATACCAAACTTCCCAAACTTCAGTGAAGCCATTTTGGAGCTGTGGGGTTCATAATGACAAACTCCCAGCCCATATACTGTATATGGCTGCACTGCACTTACAATGTCTATGTGGCGGGTTCTTTTTATCCCGAGCCAAGGGGATGCTGGAAGAAGGCGACAGACGCGACGCTGAAGGGTGTAGTACGTTTATTTATATGTTCGTTGGAATTGTAGCCCTAGCTTTTCCGCCAAAGGGTGATATTCCAGTACAAAACTAATCTATAAAGTCCCTTTTCTTTCAGGGTTCCTTGATGCTCCCGGGATGGGCTGGTCTGGTCCGGAGGGAGAGGTCTTGTTCAGCCGGCTCTCATGGTCCCAGGATTTCCCCAAAACAAAGAAGGAGAAAGGAACAGGTAAGTGGGGAGATTTATTTATATACGGTTAATTGGGGTTAGTAAGGTGTGAGGGGGGGGGGTTGTGTGGAGGTGAAGGAATGTGGGTTTGCACTCCTCTTGTGTCTTTCTTTCGTCGTGCCCTGTTTGTGACCCCCTTACAGTTTCATTCACTGGTCTGGGTATGGCCCTTGTGGGGTTATCCTTCGGTTTAACCGTGGTCCTGCTTAAATAGGCTCCCCTTCCTTACACGACCTCAGTCCTCCCTTCTTAACCCCCCTTAAAACCAGCCAACCACCCAGAACCCCAGTCCCAGCCCCGGTACGCTCGTACCTGGTTTGGCCACGCCCCTCCGGGGACGTGGCCGGCTTGTAAGCGATCTCCCGACTTTGTCTCGGCAGGGGCGGGAGGCGCCCAAGCGTTTCTGCTCTCCACGCGTTGCTCCTTCTCCGCAGCGGGGTTTGCCTTCTCTCTGTCTGGTCCGCGGCGTTCTTCTCTCCGGCTTTCCTTGACGTCGGCGGCTTCCTCTGGGTCGCGCGGCGCTCCTCCTCCTTCGGTCCTCCTTCCGGCCTCTATCTGACGGATGACGTTGGACGTCATCGCGTCAGGAAATCCTTGGGTGCCCCCGGGGTATCCTCCGGCGGTCGTTCGCTCCGCCCAGGAACCGGCGTCCGGAGGCGCCCGGTTACACATCCCCTCACATAAATGGGGCTGATCGAGCCCCATCAGAACCGGAACCCGGGACAAATAGTCAGCCTGACCCATAAGGTCACCAGGGAGGTGGCAAACCTGGAAGGAGAAAGGTTGGAGCTCCATGAACCATCTCAATATACGATTGTTGGTATTCTTATATCTTGAGAGCCACGTAAGGGGTGCATGGTCCGTATATAGTAAGAAAGGTCTGCCCAAAAGATAGTATTGGAGACTTTCGATAGCCCATTTAATGGCAAGACATTCCCGCTCTATAATGGGGTATCTTTGCTCCCTGGGAAACAGCTTACGGCTAATAAAGACGACGGGATGGCTCACTCCGTCTTCATCCTTTTGAAAAAGAACGGCCCCTACCCCCACGTCGGAGGCATCCGTTTGGAGATGAAAGGGTTTGTCAAACTCAGGACATTTCAATATCGGTTGAGTGGTGAGACACCTTTGCAAGGTATGAAAACTATGAAGTTGAGTCGGGTCTAGTCCTGGGATATTGTTGGGCTGTCCTTTTCTTAAGAGATTGGTTAGGGGGGCAGCCAAACTGGAATACTGGGGAATGAACCTTCGATAGTACCCCACTAGACCTAAAAAGGAACGAATTCCCTTCTTCGTGGTGGGAGCACTGGTGTGTAGAATGGCTTCGATTTTATTTTTTTGGGGTCGCAGTATACCGTTGCCAATGTGATAACCCAGGTATGAGATCTCACTAAAAGCCATTCGGCTCTTGGCGGGGTTGGCTGTCAATCCAGCCTTCCTTAAAGCCGAGAGGATGTGGTCTATGTGGACCACATGGTCTTCCCAGGTCTCACTGAAAATAACGATGTCATCCAGATAGGCCGCCGCATATCTGGTATGAGGTCGTAATATGGTGTCAATGAGACGTTGGAAGGTGGCGGGGGCGCCATGTAACCCAAAAGGGAGAACCTTAAAGTGATACAATCCTGAGGGAGTAGCGAAAGCCGTCTTTTCCTTGTCTTCGGGATCCAACGGGATCTGCCAATATCCCTTGGTCAAGTCAAGGGTAGACATGTACTTCGCTTTCCCCAGTCTTTCTAAGAGCTCGTCTATCCTAGGAAGAGGATATGTGTCAAATTGTGATAGGGAATTGACCTGTCTAAAGTCGATACAAAAACATATAGACCCATCAGGTTTGGGTACCAAAACCACGGGCGAACACCAGGGGCTTTGGGAAGGTTCTATGATGTCTAGATCTAACATCTTCTCAATTTCGTTTTCTACGAGGGTTTTCCTAGCTTCAGGGATACGATAGGGTTTTAATCGCACGGTTTTCCCAGGTGGTGTGAGGATTTGATGATGTACCAACTGTGTCCTACCGGGTACCGAGGAGAATACCCGCCCGTTTTTATCGAAGAGATTCTTCAATTGTCTATTTTGTTGAATCGAGATCTCTGTATTAATGATAGGAACCTCTCTCTCGCCAGGGGGATCGGTGGGGCACCACCCTATCTCTAATTCCTTAACGGTATTGACTAGGCAGCCGTGCCTTGGGTCGTTCGGAGGTTCTTCCCATCTTTTTAATAAATTAACATGGAAGATCTGTGACCTAGGGGGAATGTCGTTAAGCTGAATTCTATACGTTACGGGGGTTACTAGTCCTGTTACGGTGTAGGGTCCCTGCCACTTGGCCAACAATTTGTTGTCTGAACTGGGAAGAAGAACTAACACTTTATCTCCTAGGGAAAAGGACCTCAATTGGGTATTCCGATCATAATTCCTTTTCTGTTTGGTTTGGGCCCTCTCCATGTGTTCCCTTACGCTTTCCCATACTGTATGCAGGTGGGTTTTTAACTCACGGACATACTTTAGAATGGTTTTTTCCCCGTCTTCTTCTTCCCACATCTCAGCGGCCATATCTAGTAGGGTCCGTGGTTGTCGCCCAAACAACAGCTCAAACGGACTATGGCCCGTGGAGGCTTGTTCGTGTGTCCTGATTGCGTATAATACTAAAGGGAGTTTCTTATCCCAGTCCTTACCAGTCTCTGAGATAGTTTTCTTTAGTAGTGTTTTGAGAGTACAGTTGTATCTCTCCACCAAACCATCGGTTTGTGGATGGTAGACTGACGTCCGTAACTGTTTAATCCCTAATAGCTGACATATTTGCGTCATCAGGTTGGACATAAATTGGGTACCTTGGTCCGTTAGGATTTCTCGAGGAAACCCAATTCGGGAAAAGAACCCTATCATGGCGTGTGCAACACTCTTGGTGTTAATACTAGAGAGGGGAATAGCCTCAGGGTATCTCGTGGCGTAATCTACTAGTACCAATATATAACGATAGCCTCTCGACGAGGGCAGAAGAGGGCCAACGAGGTCCATCCCTATTCTAGAGAAGGGGACATCAATGATGGGGAGGGGTTGTAAAGGGGCCTTTCTCCGCGAGCCTGGGTCAACCAATTGGCATTTTGGGCATTGTTGACAGAATTTCCTAATCTGGGAAAATACCCCCGGCCAGTAAAACTTCCTCAACAAATATTCCTCTGTTTTCTCCCTCCCATAGTGTCCACCCCCGGGCTGGCTGTGTGCTAAGTGTAGAACTTGTTGTCTATAAACTTCTGGAACTATCAACTGTTTCTTTTCGTCTTGGTCTTTGTAAGTAACTCGGTATAATAGGTCTTTAACTATGGTGAACGAGGGACCCTTATCCTGGGGGTTCCGTGGCCGTGCACTTTTCCATGCATGTATTAAACTAGGGTCTTCTCTTTGCGAAGTCCGGAAGCTGGGAAGGGCAGTGAGGGCGAGGACCTTTGTAATTACCCTGTTGGAGTGGCCTTGGTTATAGGCTTTCTTAATAATTCTTTTCTCCTTCCGGGTGAGTTTAGGTCGTACCCTCGGAGGTGATAGAGGCATATTGGAGAAAGGAGCGTCCTTCCACCAGTTGTTGGTTTCTTCGAGCTGTCTAAGGCTGTCTAAGAGTTGCGGGAACTCCGAAAAGTCAGTTCCTATAATAGCTTCTTCAACCAGTTGCTCTACTAAACCCACTCTTATGGGTATTTCTTGTCCTCCCCAGGTGAGGGTGTTCCAGATTAGGGGATATTCTCTGGTTTCTCCATGAATACAACAGATTGATACCGTGAATTCCGAAGTGTAGTAAGGTGCGTCGAACAACCCGGCCCTGACCACAGATTGGCTACACCCTGAATCGATGAGGGCTACTGTGCTTTTCCCATTGATAATCAGTCTCTTTTTATAAGGGGTGTCTCTTCTTCCTGTATAAAAAACTCTTCCCCTAGTGACCCCTATTTCCATGGGTTCCGATTTTTCTGTTTTCAGGGGGCAACCTCGAGCTATGTGGCCCCATTCCCCGCAACTGAAACACTGAGGTTGTTGTATATATGGCCTATCTAGTCCCCGGGATTTTCCTATGTCATCATTGATTCTTCGTCCCACCGTCGAAGACGTTCCCGAACCCAGACGCAGGGGACCAGGTGTTGATCGGGGGGTGGTTACTTTGAATTCAAGGGAGCGATGAAAGGCACAGGCCAACTCGATGGTAGTACTGGTATCCGGGTTTGGATGTTGTTTGATCCAGTTGCGTGTAGACGGGGGCAGAGCGTCCAGGTATTGCTCTAAGAGCACGATCTCGATAATGTCTTCCCGATTTGTCCCAATGGGTCCCAACCATTTGAGGCCCAGATCTTTGATCCTAAAATATAGGGCCCGGGGATTTTCGTTGGGTCCCCACTTCGCTTTTCTAAACCGGACTCGATAATGTTCAGAATCAAACCCCACTCGTTCTAAGATGCTCTTTTTGATATCGTTATAGGGGGTTATTCCACCGGGGTTTACCGCTTGATAGGCTGCTTGGAGAGTCCCGGTCAATAAGGGGGCGATATATTGGCCCCATCGCTCCGGAGGCCAGGTAGCGGAAGTAGCAACCCGTTCAAAATTGGTGAAAAAGGCATTGGGGTCTTCACCTTCTTGATATCGTTGTAAGACCGAACTGGGCACATTCGGGTGTACACGGGTAGCAGCGATGGTATCTGTGAGATTCTTAATGGCGGTTTCATGAACCAACTGGTTGTTGGCCATTATGGTGGCCTGACTCTTAAGGGCATTTTGTAGTGCCTCCCTTTCCAATTTGGCCTCTTTTTGTTGCTCTTCCCACACTAATTGTAGGTGTCTTTGTCCGGAGGCCAACTGTTGCATCATATCGGATAGGGTACACTTCTCCTCCATGGTTGGGGAGTCTCTGTCTCCTATTCCAGCATCCCACTTCTGACACCACTGTGGCGGGTTCTTTTTATCCCGAGCCGAGGGGATGCTGGAAGAAGGCGACAGACGCGACGCTGAAGGGTGTAGTACGTTTATTTATATGTTCGTTGGAATTGTAGCCCTAGCTTTTCCGCCAAAGGGTGATATTCCAGTACAAAACTAATCTATAAAGTCCCTTTTCTTTCAGGGTTCCTTGATGCTCCCGGGATGGGCTGGTCTGGTCCGGAGGGAGAGGTCTTGTTCAGCCGGCTCTCATGGTCCCAGGATTTCCCCAAAACAAAGAAGGAGAAAGGAACAGGTAAGTGGGGAGATTTATTTATATACGGTTAATTGGGGTTAGTAAGGTGTGAGAGGGGGGGGTTGTGTGGAGGTGAAGGAATGTGGGTTTGCACTCCTCTTGTGTCTTTCTTTCGTCGTGCCCTGTTTGTGACCCCCTTACAGTTTAATTCACTGGTCTGGGTATGGCCCTTGTGGGGTTATCCTTCGGTTTAACCGTGGTCCTGCTTAAATAGGCTCCCCTTCCTTACACGACCTCAGTCCTCCCTTCTTAACCCCCTTAAAACCAGCCAACCACCCAGAACCCCAGTCCCAGCCCCGGTACGCTCGTACCTGGTTTGGCCACGCCCCTCCGGGGACGTGGCCGGCTTGTAAGCGATCTCCCGACTTTGTCTCGGCAGGGGCGAGAGGCGCCCAAGCGTTTCTGCTCTCCACGCGTTGCTCCTTCTCCGCAGCGGGGTTTGCCTTCTCTCTGTCTGGTCCGCGGCGTTCTTCTCTCCGGCTTTCCTTGACGTCGGCGGCTTCCTCTGGGTCGCGCGGCGCTCCTCCTCCTTCGGTCCTCCTTCCGGCCTCTATTTGACGGATGACGTTGGACGTCATCGCGTCAGGACATCCTTGGGTGCCCCCGGGGTATCCTCCGGCGGTCGTTCGCTCCGCCCAGGAACCGGCGTCCGGAGGCGCCCGGTTACAGTCTAAGAATGGACTTAGACACTCTAGGGACATATTGCTCATGCAGGTATGTCCTCACCTGTGGTATAGGGTACCCTGACTTAAGGCTGTAAGGCCTGCTAGAGGGGTGATTTACCTATGCCACAGGCGGTGGTTTGTGGGCATGGCACCCTGAGAGGGGTGCCAGGTCGACTTTGTATTTTTCTCCCCACCAGCACACACAAGCTGCAAAGTGTGCATGCGCTTGGTCAGGGCTCCCCCAGGGTGGCATAATACATGCTGCAGCCCTTGGGGGCCTCCCCTGACCACAGGGCCCTTGGTACCATGGGTACCTTTTAAAGAGGCCTTAACTGTGTGCCAGGAGTGCGCCAATTGTGGGAGCAATAGTACAGGTTTGGGAAAGAACACTGGTGCTGTGGTCTGGTTAGCAGGATTCCAGCACACTCTCAGTCAAGTCGGCATCAATATCTGGCAAAAGGTGGGGGTAACCATCCCAAAAAGGGCACTTTCCTACACCACTCCTCCTTGTCTCATTAAAAATTGTCAGGACATTCGAGTCATAAGAAGAAGAAGTCGAAGAAGGCTAAACGTTCTTCGACTTAAGCCGATCACTCAGCCAGTGCAACGCAGGAAGTGCTTCAACGCTCAAGGCCTCCATCCACTTGGCCTGCTTCTGGGTCCGGTCCGTGCCTCCCTGAGTTCCCAGGAGCCACAGCCACCCGTGCCCAGCTTAAGTTATTCTTTGAGGCCATGTGCCTTATTTTTGTACAAACCTAACCCCTTTGCAGTGCCTTTGGGACCTCATGGTTTGGATGGGGGCCCTTTGGTTTCTGCACCGGTGGTTCCAGCTTCGAAGGACCCCTCCGGATCCTTTCTGGAATCTGTGCCGACGCCGGACATACCAAGGCAACCTTCCACAGCGCCGGCTAAGACGTCGACACTCCCGACGTCAGTTGGGCCCGTAATCAACGTTGACCCAATCCTGATCCCTGATGACGTGGAGCCGGAACGATTGACGCCGCTTCCAACTTCAACAAGGCCTACTCACCCCAGGTTGGATTCGGACCCTTATTATTATAGGCATGAATATGAGGAAGGATTAGAGGGGTCGCTGGATCCTTTAGAATACCAGCTAGAACACCCTGACTTGGGCTGGGCACACAAATTTGGCAAAGCTAGTAGTCTGGATATTTCTCCAGACGCTGGCATGCTTTCTTCTCCTACTGTGGCTACAGCGGAGGGAGCGTCTTACTCCACGGTAGTCATTAGGCCGGCTGAGGTCCTTAGCCTAGAGCTTCCCACTGTGGCAGTTTGGACTAACCTCCTGACACGTGCTTCAGCCTGGGGATTCTACTTCAGAGGCTCTACTTCCATTCAATGAGGCCTTCACTGATGTCCTTCTGGGTGCTCGGTCCAGATCAAGCACAGGTGCTCCTGTGAATAGGGCAATTGCCTGCCCCCAAACGACCCTAAATTCCTGTCCCAACATCCCCCACACCTGAGAGCCTTGGCATCCAGGCTTCCTTGTCATATGGCACATTCCCATCCACTCCCCTAGATAGGGAATCAAAAAGACTGGACCAATTTGGATGATCTTTTCTTCCTCCATTCTGGCATTGCGGTCTGTGAACACCACATGCCTTTTAGGCCGCTACACCCATTCACTGTGGGGTGTGGTTGCGCAGGTATTGCCGCAGGTCCCGCAGGAGGCCTGGGTCATCATCTCCCATGGCGTTGCTGATGGAAGGGATGTGGCTAAGTTCACGATTTGTTTTGGGCTGGACACAACCGACTCAGTGGACAGATCAGTTGTGTCGATGGTGGCCTTGACACACCATGCCTGGTTGAGGACATCTGTTTTTTCGCGGATGTCCAACAGTCTCTTGTGGACATGCCCTTCTAAGGCACTAGCCCTTTCGGAGACGTTCAAGGAGTCCCGGGCTATGGCTTGATTCCTTGGCCTTGCGACTACACCTCGCCCACCACAGTCCACTTTTTGCCCCTTTTGTGGCCATGGAAGGGGCTCCCTGACGCGTCCTTAACCTGCCAGCCACAGATCGTGGATGCGGAATCCCACAGGTTTGTGGGACAGGGTACGAGAGGTCTGCACAGTCCACCTCTGCCCCTGCAGCTGCCTTCAAGCCTTCCTAGTCCATACCCTCACCTCAGACCAGTAGGAGGCAGGATTCAACATCACCTGCCCCACTGGGAATCCATCACAATGGACAGGTAGGTTTTGCATATCGTCCGAAGGGGCTCCTCCCTCCTCTTTGAGACTGCCCCTCCAGCCATGCGTCCATCCTACGTTTCCTTACCAGAGGATCATCTGGCACTTCTCCATGAGTTGCATCTCTCTTGGCCAAGGGAGACATAGGGAGGGTCCCTGCATCAGAAGTAGGTTGTGGTTGTTATTCCTGCTACTTTCTGGTACCCAAAAAAGGACAAGGGCCTATGTCCTATCCTTGACCTTTGGGCACTTAATCTCTTCCTCAAGAAGAAGTTCAAAATGCTCACTCTAGCTCAGGTCCTGTCTGCCTCGGACCCAGGAGACAGGATGGTAGCATTGATTTTGCAGGACGCTTACTTCCATATACCTGTCTTGCCTGCCCACAGGCGCAACTTGAAATTTGTGGTAGGTCACAAGCACTTTCAATCTATTGTGCTCCCCTTCGGCCTTACCAGCACCCCTCGGGTGTTCACGAAAGTGATGGTGGTCGTGGTTGCAACTCATCTGTGCAAGCTAGGGCTTTCAGTCTTCCCCTACCTCGACAACAGGCTGTTGAAGGTGAACATGCCCCAGAAAGTTGTCTCCCACCATCAGACTACGACGAACCTTCTGTATTTGGTGGTGTTCACTATAAATGTGTCTATGTCACACCCGACTCCTTCTCATATGCTCCCTTTCATCAGAGCTGTTCTGGACACAGTGCAGTTTCGGGGCTATCCTCTCGAAAAGCGAGTCCAGGATATTCAGGCTATGATTACAATGTTTAAGCCTCTATCCTGGATTTCGGTGAGAATGACTCCGAGGCTGCTGGGCCTCATGGTCCCCTGCATCTTGCTGGCAACAAATGCCAGATTGCATATGCGAGCTCTGCAGTGGGACCTGAAGTTCCAGTGGGCGCAGCATCAGAGGAATTTCTCCGACATTGTCCAGATCTCAGAGGGAACTGCGACAGACCTGCAGTGGTGGCTTTCGAATCGCGATTGGGTCAGAGGCAGATCCCTCTCCCTTCCCCAACCAGATACCACAGTAGTGACAGATGCATCACTTCTAGGATGGAGCAGCCACATGGGATAGGCAGAGATCGGAGGTCTCTGGTCTCCGGCAGAATTCTGACTCCACATCAATCTTTTGGAGCTCTGGGCGATCAGGCTTACATTAAAAGCATTCCATCCCTATCTGAAAGAGAAAGTGGTGCAGGTGTTTACTGACAACACTACCGCCATGTGGTACTGCAACAAGCAGGTGGGAGTGGGATCATGGACCCTTTGTCAAGAGTCTCTACACCTCTGGGCATGGCTGGAACTTCAGGACATCAACCTGATGGTTCAAAATATGGCGGGCTCTCTGAACACCAGAACAGACAAACTCAGCTGTCGATGCATAGTCGATCACGAATGGCATCTCCATCTGGAGGTGAAACAAGGTCTCTTTTAGAAGTGGGGAGAGCCTTGGTTAGATCTGTTTGCCTCCACAGAGAATGCGCAATGTCAGCTGGTTCACGTGCTGGAGTTTCCAAGGCGGCACTCGCTCTGCAGTGCTTTTCATCTCAAGTCAAACTCAGACCTCCTATGCGTCTTCCCACCAAAATCACTTCTGTCCAGAGTTCTGAAGAAGATCAAGAACGACCAGCCTAAGTAATCCTGATGGATCCCGACTCTGCACGAAGAGTCTGTTATCCAGAGCTATTGAGCATGGCCAAGGATCCTCCAAACAGACTGCCCCTTCAGGAGGATCTTCTGTCGCAGCAGCAGGGGACAGTTCTCAACCCGAATCTGTCCAGTCTTTTCCTGCATGTGTGGAGATTGAGTGGTGACAGTTGACAGCTGACAGCTTTCGACCTTCCGCCCAAAGTCTGTGATGTTATCTTACCAGCCAGACGTCCCTCCATGAAAACGGTATATGCCTGTTGGCATAAATTTGTGGCATGGTCTACCAACAAGTCTATTGATCCCCTTTCTTCACCTCTCTCTGAGGTTCTCTCGTTCATCATTTCTTTGGCCCAGCAGGGCACCCTTAAAGGTTAGTTATCGGCCATCCCTGCCTTTCTTAGATTGCCAGACCAACCTTCCTTATTCGAATCTCCCATTGTTGGAAGGTTCCTTAAGGGACTTGACCATCTGTGTCGTCCGACCTCCGTTCATTATGCCCCAATGGCACTTGAACCTGGTCCTGACTTAACTCATGGGAACCCCTTTTGAGCAAATGCACAATTTTCCCTTGCGGCTTTTAACCATCAAGACTGCTTTCTTACTGCCATCACCTCCGCTTGCAGAGTGAGTGAGCTTCAAGCTCTTTCTTCCAAGCCACCATTTTTGTCTGTCCACCCTGACAAAGTGGTGCTTTGTACAAGGGCCTCCTTCCTTCCTAAGGTTGTTACCCCTTTTCACATAGGCCGATCCACCCCAAAATCCCTCTCATGAAGAGGAGAGAACTAACTGTCTGGATCCAAAAGGAGCGTTGGCGTTCTACCTCAATCATACTGAAGATTTCCGGGTGGACGATCAACTCTTTGTTGAATATGTGTGGGCGAAGGAAGGGAAGGCGGTGCAGAAGCGGACCATCTCACGATGGGTATTGCTCTGCATTAAAATGTGCTACGCTGTGGCAAAGAAGCAACCCCCTTACGGCTTGCATGCTCACTCAGCCAGAGCAACTGCTGCTACCACAGCGTTAGATTGATGCGTTCCTTTCCTGGATATCTGCCAGGCAGCAACATGTACATCTCTGCACACATTCACAGAACATTACTGCCTGGACAGTCAGGTCCGCAGAGACCGCTAATTTGGTCGTTCAGCCCTACAGGACTTTTTAGTATGATCTTGGTTCGCAGCCCACCAGTGGAGGTGGTGGTATTGCTTGGTTATCTATTCTAAGTTAATGAATCTGCAACTAGAAGTCTCTATCAGGTGAAAAAGTTACTTACATTCGGTAACGATTTATCTGGTAGAGTCATATTCTAGTTGCAGATTCCTTACTGACCAACCCATCCTCCCTGCTTGCGAACTGATTCGTAAGCACAGGGATTTCCCTTTCAGAGCCCTAGCTCTGGCGCACCAATTTCAGTTTTCTTCATGGCTCCGCCCTACTGCCGTGGAAAGTCACGACCACAACACCTATGACAAATGCAGAATTGACCGACTCCACCTGGTGGTGCACAAAGGTACTGCTCAAAGAAAAATCTCCGGATCCAGTCTGACGCCTGGGGAAATTCTAAGGTGAGGAATCTGCAACTAGAATATGTCACAAGGTAAGTAACTTGTTCATCTGAGTTAGAGGCTTCAAAGCCTCTGTTGAACTTCGATATGCAACCCTGGCTTCCCTCAGACCTGAGGAATGCCACCCTCTGCTGAGGCCCATTTGGCACCAGGACAGGTGGGAAATTAGCTATGGAGTAGTCATGTTGCCCACTGCAGGCTAGCCTCACCCCTAAGATGGGCTGCCTGATGTGCTCCACTGAAGAAGGGTTACACCATTTGGTTTTTGGTGGAATTATGAACTCTGGGACTGCGTTATGCCCACCCCCATAGGAAGTGGTCTTATAGGGGTCATAGTAACTCCCAGAGTAAGAAGCCTATTAGCATCTACCCTTCACACCCCTTAATGCCCCACCAGGAACTCCGATTCACCTGACTACAAGAAGAAGAAGAAGGACAAAGAGCGGAAGACGCAAGAACTGTGGACTTGGCACCAAACCCTGCTTCTGTCTCAACAATTGCAAACACCTACTCATCCTGCAGCTTTGCATCCCCCCTGAGCCTTGGAAGACTGCCAGCAGTTCACCAATCAGCCAGCATCTCCCTTGAAGTGGAGGAGCCACTTGTCTGTAGGCACTGACTGCACAGTCCGGTTCATCGTTCTGCTGATCACCAGGTCCACCAACGCAGCTGCAGCCCAGGAGGAAGTCATTGGGTGTCTAGGAGGTCAGTCCCATTGATCCATCCAGCCTTCAAGTTGCTGATCCACCCCAGGGGCTCCCTCAACCAATACCCAGGGTATAAGAGCCTGTTGCAAGCACCGAGGCTTGTTTGTGTATAGTCCGAACACCACCCCGCCAAAACTTACCTGCGTGCTGAGGGACTTTCAGAGAGGCCAACGTTTTTCTCCCCTTCTCTGCTGGTGCACCAAGAACGGCGAGAGCCTCAAACTCGCAGACCTGAGCCCCCCAGCCCGAGTCCATTAAAACCGATGGTGTTTCTGTGGACATCCTCAAGAGCTGAGCACCTCCTTTGGGTTCTGCCAGAGTGATCCCCCTGTCTCCACTTGCAGCTCTTTTCTTACAGGTACTTTACATCATTGACTTTAGCATGTAGCTTCCAAGCCTACCACTGCTGGAAACACCTCTGCACCCGGACACACCAGGGCAGATAAACTCGAACTGATGGTGGCTTTAGGAACCTTGGCCTACCTACCTTAGGTCCAGAAGAATAGTCCTGTAAGTCATTTGCAAGTGACCCTTTGCAGTGTATGTTTTCCCATAGGATAACATAACCCCGTTCGAGGCTCATGCCTTAAATCTGACAGCTGTATTTTTAAATATCGCTAACTCGAAAAGTACTAATCTGATCTTGAAGATATTAGTGTTTCAATTAATGTAAAGATCTAAATTGGTGTTGAATTTCTATATTTGAGTGTGTCTCATTTATTGACTGTGTGTGCAACAAATGCCTAACACTCTCCTATGATAAGTCTAAGATTGCTCAACCACAAATGGAGCACCTTGAGATAGTCAAAGCAAGCCCCTGTACACTAGTGGAGATACCTGGACACCCTTTACAGTGCCTCATTTTGGTACACTTTATAGAGAGCCAGCTCCCTACATTTGGTGGTACAGCATGGTGGGTGGTGCCTTTGTGTGAGAGTCTCTCGGGAGTCAGGGACAAAGCCTACCCTGGGTGGAGGTGCTTCACACCTCCCCCCTACAGGAACAGCAGCACTTGGGGGTGAGCCTAATAAGGCTCCTGCCATTTGTTCTGCTATCTCAGGGCACTCCAGCTAGGTGAGATGCCCAACTCGCGGACCAAGACCCACTTTTGGTGGCAGGTCCACCGGGAAAATGTGTAAACAAGAGTAGGAGTGTCCAGCTGGGACCACCCCTGTGGTGCCCAGAGCTGAGGTGACCCCCCCCTTTGCAAAATCCTCCATCTTGTTTCGGAGGGTGATAGTTATAGGAAGCTGGCTCTGTCTATAATGATATGAAAGTGAGATATAGTATTCACAGAGTCCAGGGGTTCCCAAGAGGCTTGACAGAGGCAAAAATAGACCATACTAATGCTCTTTATGTGGTAGTTTGGTCAAGCAAAGGCTGATTACAGGGTAGGGCAAAGCATTTGTTGCACACACCCAGAAAATAGAAGAAGCACACACTCAATGACTTAACTCCAGACCAACGATTTTTATATTGTAAAAATATCTTTTGTTAATTTATTTTTGGAACCACAAGATTCAAGTTGCAGGTCTGTACCTTAAACGTTTTGTATTTCAAACAGGTATCAACAGTACTCCGTTTGAAATAGGTAAGTAATACAGTTTCTGAATTATTGCCAAAAAGCTATTTTAAAAATGGACACAATGCAATTTTCAGTTCCTGGGGGAAGAAAAGTTAGATCTGTAGTACAACACTTACAGTCTCAGTCTCCGGGTTTTAGGAAGTCCACCTGTTGGGGTTAAAGTTAACCCCAAACACTCACCACCAGCAACACGGGACCGGCCAGGTGCAGAGGTCAAAGTTGAGCAAAACTGAGGTGGGCTCCTGTAGAGACAGGGGGTGCTCAGAATCCAGAGTGGAGGGCAGACCAGGGGGATTAGAGGAGCACTGGAGGTGCCACAATTAGGTGCCACAAGTAGGCACCAAACACACACCCTCAGCGGCACAGGGGCGACCGGGTGCGGGGTGCAAACAGGACGTTGGGTTTCCAATGCTGGTCTATGAGGAGACCCCGGGGGTCACTCAGAGGCTGCAGACGAAGTCCAGGGGGGTGTCTCAGGCACACTACTGGTCGTACAGAGAGGAGGGCTGCCTTCTGAATGATGAGACACCGGGGGTCAGTTTCTCCAAGGCCTGGGGTCTGCGGGTACAGTGTGTTCTCTAGGCGTCGGATATTTTTGTCCGGAGCTTGAGGTCAGGGGGTCCTCGGGATTCACTCTGCAGGTGTCATTGTGGAGAGGTCAACCCAGGTGGGCACTTTCTCACAATCGCCTGGGGCCAGTCTCTTGCTGGTTGGACTGCCTGGACACAGACCGTGGGGGGTCGGGTGCACAGGGGTCAGGGCTCGTGCATCTGGAGTGAGGTGGGCACAGGGCGGCTTCTCGGGCCAGCCACCAACTGGGCTAGGAAGAGGGCTGCCTGCTGGTCACTCCAGCACTGGAAGGTGGTTCCTCTCATTCCTGGGGGCTGCGGGTGCAGTGCTTGGTCCAGGCGCCGGTTTCCTTGTTACCCGGCAGTCGCGGTCAGGGGGAGCCTCTGGATCCTCTCTGCAGGCATTGCTGGGGGGGTGCAGGGAGGTAGACTTAGGGTGTCTACGTCGTTGGAGTTGCCTGTGAGTCCTCTTTGCAGTGTTGGTTCTCCTGAACTCGAGCCGGGGGCATCAGGTGCAGCACGTGAAGTCTCACGCTTCCGGCGAGAAGGGAGAGTCCCTTCAAAAGTTGCTTCTTTGTTGCAAAGTTGTTGCAGGTTCTGAACAGTGCCTCTGTTCTTGGGAGTTTCTTGGTCCTTTAGGTTCAGGGCAGTCCTCTGAGTCCTCAGAGGTCGCTGGTCTCCGTCTGAT
This sequence comes from Pleurodeles waltl, assembly GCF_031143425.1. Lineage (NCBI taxonomy): Eukaryota > Metazoa > Chordata > Amphibia > Caudata > Salamandridae > Pleurodeles > Pleurodeles waltl. The sequence continues at coordinate 297,493,185 of NC_090449.1, read as the reverse complement.
TCGTCGCTGTGCAGGTTCTTTGAGTCTGGAGACAGGCCGGTAGGGCTGGGGCCAAGTCAGTTGGTGTTTCCGTCGTCTCTGCAGGGCTTTCAGGTCAGCAGTCCTTCTTGTTGTAGGTTGCAGGAATATGATTTCCTGGGCTCAGGGTTGCCCCTAATTACTAAATTTAGGTGTGTGTTTAAGTCTGGGGGGCAGTAGCCAATGGCCACTGTCCTTGAGGGTGGCTACACCCTCTTTGTGCCTCCTCCCTGAGGGGAGGGGGGCACATCCCTATTCCTATTGGGGGAATCCTCCAAAACCAAGATGAAGGATTTCTAAAGGCAGGTGTCACCTCAGCTCAGGGCACCTTAGGGGCTGTCCTGACCGGTAGGTGACTCCTCCTTGTTTTCCTCATTATATCCTCCAGCCTTGCCGCCAAAAGTGGTAGCAGTGGCCGGAGGGGTGGCATCTCCACTGACTGGGATGCCCTGGGGTGCTATAACAAAAGGAGCAAGCGTTTGAGGCTCCCCATCAGGTGTTACAGTTCCTGCAGGGGGAGGTGAGAAGCACCTCCACCCAGTACAGGCTTTGTTCCTGGCCACAGAGTGACAAAGACACTCTCCCCATGTGGCCAGAAACTCATCTGGTTGAGGCAGGCTGGCAGAAACTGGTCAGCCTAGCACTTAGAGTCAGACTGGTATTCAGGGGACATCTCTAAGATGCCCTCTAGGTGTATTTTACAATAAATTCCACACTGGCATCAGTGTGCATTTATTGTGCTGAGAAGTTTGATACCAAACTTCCCAGATTTCAGTATAGCCATTATGGAACTGTGGAGTTCGTAATTGACAGACTCCCAGACCATATACTCTTTATGACTACCCTGCACTTACGTGTCTAAGGTTTTGCTTAGACACTGTAGGGGCATAGTGCTCATGCAACTGTGACCTCACCTGTTTTATAGTGCACCCTGCCTTACGGCTGTAAGGCCTGCTAGAGGGGTGACTTACCTATGGCAGAGGCAGTGAGAGGTCGGCATGGCACCCTGAGGGGAGTGCCATGTTGACTTAGTCATTTTCTCCCCACCAGCACACACAAGTTGTGAGGCAGTGTGCATGTGCTGAGTGAGGGGTCCCCAGGGTGGCATTTACAAGGGACTTATCTGTGTGCCAGGGCTGTGCCAATTGTGGGAATAAAGGTACAGTTTAGGGAAAGAACACTGGTGCTGGGGCCTGGTCAGCAGGGTCCCAGCACACTTTCAATCATAGCTGGCATCACCAAAAGGCAAAACGTAAGGGGGTAACCATGCCAAGGAAGGCATTTCCTTACAGGTGGTCACTCCTCCTTGCTTTCCCTAATTTTCCCACTGGACATGCTGCCAAAAGTGGGGTGTTGTCTGGGGCTGGGCATCTCCACTAGCTGGAGTGCCCTGAGATAGCAGAACAAACGGCAGGAGCCTTTTTAGGCTCACCCCCAAGTGCTGCTGTTCCTGCAGAGGGGAGGTGTGAAGCACCTACACCCAGGACAGGCTTTGTTTCTGACCACAGACTGCACAAAGGCACTCACCCCATGTGGTCAGAATCTTGTATGAAAGTGGCAGGCTAGTACAGACTGGTCAGTCCTACACTAGCAGCTGGGCTACATACAGGGGGTCATCTCTAAGATGCCCTCTGTGTGCATTTTTCAATAAATCCCACATTGGCTTCTGTGTGGGTTTATTGTGCTGAGAAGTTTGATACTAAACTTCCCAGTATTCAGTGTAGCCATTATGGAGCTGTGGAGTTCAGAATGACAAACTCCCAGACCATATACTCAATATGGCTACACTGCACTTACAATGTCTAAGAATGGACTTGGACACTGTAGGGGCATATTGCTCATGCAGCTATGCCCTCACCTGTTGTATGGTGCACCCTGCCTTAGGGCCGTAAGGCCTGCTAGAGGGATGACTTACCTATGCCACAGGCAGTGGATTGTGGGCATGTCACCCTGAGAGGAGTGCCATGTCGACTTTGTGTTTTTCTTCCCACCAGCACACACAAGCTGGAAGGAAATCTGAATGTGCTGAGTGAGGGGTCCCCTAGGGTGGCATAATACATGCTGCAGCCCTTAGAGACCTTCCCTGACCACAGGGCCCTTGGTACCATGGGTACCTTTTACAAGGGAATTAACTGTGTGTGCCAGTGCTGTGCCAATTCTGGAAACAAATGTGCAGTTTTAGGGAGAGAACACTGGTGCTGGGGCCTGGTTAGCAGGGTCCCAGCACACTTTCAATCAACGTTGGCATCAACACTAGGCAAACAGTGGGGGATAACCATGCCAACAGTGGCACTTTCCTACAATTGACAATAGTGTTAGGAATGTGCCCCCCTCCCCAAAGGGAGTGTGTGAAGGAGGGGAGTAGCCACCCTCAGGGTCAGTAGCCATTGGCTATTGCACCCTGACCTCTGTAACACCCCTAAACCCAGTATTTAGAGGGCAACCCTAAACCTTGCTGTTAAGATTCCTGATGACCTTAAAGAAGAACAAGCATTTGCAATGCAATGGGTCTTGCGTTGGTTCAAGTTAGAGCTATTAGTTTTTTAAATTCCTTACTGGACTTTTCTTGCCACACAAACTGAAAATGAAAAGTAATACAGTTGACATAAGCGAGCCAATTCAAAGTGCCACCTCTACAATGAGTGTGAGCACGGAGGAGAGACACAAAAGGAAAAAGAAGTTTGCTTGCAGTCAGAGTTATCGACAAAAGTGCAATTATCCATGTGACAGGGTCGATGGCCAAAGTGGTAACAAAACCACCCCAAGGGGGGACAAACTTAAAGCATTTACCAACAAAAAAAGGATTTTTGAAAGGCAAGCCCATGAGCGAGTGATAGTGATGTGCATGCAGTGGGTGTGGTTAAAAGCCCAGATACATACCAACACATCAGAAAAGCAGCGCTTGCGAGCAACTATGCTCAACCTAAAACGGACTGAAGAGCCGCACCAGCAGAGAAGACTCCAGACGACAACAGACTTGGGGCCATATGTACTAAAGCATTTTCCCATAGACACAGAATGGGTAAAATCCTTTGGTACATCTGGCCCTTGTTCCCAATCCTACCAGTCTGTCTGCAGTTTCAAGACTCCTGCTACAAAAAGATGACTCATCCTGTAGGACCAACAACTTCTACAAACCCCCAGAGGACTGTCTGCCTATCTAAGGACCAAGAACTCTTGAGGACTCCAGAGCCCTTCGGATCCGCAAGTCCTGCCCTCTCTGCACCCGACGTCAACGGCCTGAGTCCAGGTGGCCCACTGGTCCAGAGAAGGTCCCCAGGCAATTATGACCTTGAGTCTACCGTGGATTGACCCGTCCTGATAGATGATGAGGCCTGCAGCCTAAGTCCCAAAGATCCCCCCGACCGAGACCAGCGAAGATTCCCAATGCCTAAAAGGTACCACTACACCTGCAGGCCCCCGGCCTTGGGGAACTAAACCTACTTGCCTGTTCAGCCATTGGTTTTCTTCAGACAAATCCCTGGACCAAGCCTGTAGCCTATTTGTGACACTGGGGGTTCCTCATTTAAAATCACTGGGTGCCTGATACAGTGTTTGCAACAGGCCGCCACTTGCCACTGAGGATGTGTGTTTGGTGCTGATCTATGGCTCCTCTGGTGCAGATCTAAACCTCCCAGGGCCTGTGCCCTGAGAGCGCGGGCACTTACCTGCAAACCATTCACTTCCAAGTGCCCCCAGTCTCCGTAGGATTCCATTGGGTGCCCGGTACCAACTTTGACCTCTGCACCCAGCGAGCCCCATGTTGCTGGTAGTGCACCCTTGGTGTTTTCCTAAACTTCGCCCTGTGGGCACCTTAACACCCGCAGATTGGGACCATAAGTCAGAGTACTTACCTGTAAACTGTGTTGGTACTTTTCCTCCCCTAGGACTGCATTGCCTTTAATGATTTTTGCACTAAGTCCCTACTTTTGCTATTGAAAAGTATTACTTACCTGAAAACTGTTTTTGCTATGAATTCTAAACTAAGTGCATTTGATACTTGAAAGTGATACATTCTTGAAACTACTTACCTGCAACAGAGAAACTTTTGGTTCTAGAAATAGAGTAACAATATATATTTTTTGATACATAAAACATTGGACTGGAGTTAAATATTGAGTGTGTGCTTCATTTCTTGACACTGTGTGTACTACAAATGCTTAGCACTACTGTCTTCTAGGAAAGTACACTCTTTTTGGCATGGTTACTCTCACTTTTTGCCTGCTATCAGTATGCTTTGACTGTTTCACTGGGATCCTGCTTACCAGGACCCTAGTGATTGTGCTCTCTCCCTCTAAAGGTGGTTGCCTAGGTCTTTGCACACCCCACAAGTGGCATACTGGTGCCCCCTTGTAAGTCCCTAGTTTATGGTACTTAGGTACAAAGGGCATTGGGGCACCAGGGGTTTCCCATGGGCTTGCCATGGGTGGCACTATACATGCTGAACTCATGCAAAATATGTCTGCAGGCTTGCCACAGAAACCTGCATGAAAAGGTGCATGCACTCTTTCACCACAGGTCACTGCACTAGGTCACTGTAAGTCACCCCAATGGTTGGCCCTCCTAGCCAAGAGGGCAGGGTGAGGATCCCTGTGTGTGAGGGCATAGGTGCCCCTACGAACTCCAGTTCAATTACACTGTAATTTGTAAGTGTGGGGAAGCCATTTTACCTGTATACTGGACCTGTGTCCAGCTACATACTGGTGACTCCAAACATGGGCATGTTTGGTATCAAATATTTCGTAATCATACCCCAATACTATTGCCAGTATTAGTTGTATGATTCCATGCCCTCTATGGGCTCCTTAGAGGACCCCCAGCATTGCTCCTACCGGTCTTCTGGGGTTTTCCAGGCAGCCGGCAGTGCTGCCACCTCTCAGACAAGTTTCTGCCCTCCTGCTGCTTTACCAGCTCAGGCATAGGAAGGCAGAACAAAGGATTTCCTGTGGGAGGGGGAGGTAGCACCCTCTCCATTGGAAATAGCTGTTACATGGCTTAGGAGGGCTAGGCTCCCCAAGCCACCCACTTGCTTTGAAGGGCACATTTGGTCCCCTACTTGCATAAACCAGTTTGCACCAGTCCAGGGACCCTTGGTCCCTGCTCTGGTGCAAAACTAAAAAATGGAAAGCGGGGTGACCACTCCCCTGTCCATCACCACCCCATGGGTGGTGCCCAGAGCTCCTCCAGGTTGCCACTTGATTCTGCCATCTTGAATCCAGGGTGGGCAGAGGCCCCTGGGAGCATCTGAGTTGCCAGGTCAGGTAGTAGATGTCACAGCCCCCTCCTGATAGGTGGTCACCCTGCTGGGTAACAAATCCCCCTTCCTTGGCTATTTGGGGTCTCCCTCTTGAGTGGGTCCTCAGATTCGACATGCAAGAGTCCAGCGGGACTCCTCTGCACCATTTACTTCATCTTCTGGCCACTGGAACTGCAACTGGACTCTTCAGGATCCAACAATCTGCAACTTCAGGGATGACTCCGCTTTGCAACATTGTTTCTCTGGCTCCTTCCAGCAACTGCAACATTTCCCCCCTGGCTGTGCATCCTCTGTGGTTGACGAGACTCCAGACTGCACCAAGAAGTAAGAAGGAATCTCCCTTGGAGTCAAGGAGTTACTCCCCTTCATCTGCAGGCACCAACTGCAATGAGGACTGGCTGCTTGGATCTAAGCTCCTCTGGAACTGCGTAGATCCAGCATCGGAGATGGTGGTCTGGAACAGTCCCCTTGGTTCTCTCTAGCAGCTGTCCAACTTGGGAGACGGGAAGACCTTACCTCTTCTTGCAGAACAGTACCCCTGTGCACCCCGACTCTTGCATCTACCACAGCTTGTTTGCTTCTCCTTCAAGGGATCTTCATGCTTTGTGTAGCCCCGGCCCCCAGCAAATCTTCCTGCCAAGCACAGCCTCCTCTCTGTTGCTCCAGCGACTTGTGTCTCCTCTTCAGGTGTGCTGAGTAGGCCTCACTGAGACTTGCTGTGCCTGCTGCCAGTAGGTGCTTGTGGGGGCTGCCTCCTCTTCTGTGACTCTCCCGACTGCTGAGGGTAATTCCAGGCTCCCCTCATTGGGTCGAGTCCCCTGGGCCTTGCTGTTCCTCGTAAGCCTTGCAACACTTCTTTTTCTTGTTTTGCATTTGCCAAGGCTTGTTGGTGGCCTTCCTGCACCAGTGTCCCACTGCAACCCGACAGCCGACATGGGACACCCTCTTCATCACTTCAGCGACTCCCCTACATCTCCTGTGCTGCACAGCTAGTCTTCTTTCTCCCCCGTCATTCTGGTCCTGCATCCACAGAAGGGTTGGTAGTGGCTCCTGCCACAACCGGACACTCCATCATGAAATGGATGTGGTCCCCTTCCTTTGCAGGTCCTCCGCTGCCAGAATCCACCTTTGGGTTCTTCGAGTCTTGTTTGGGTCTTGCACAATCCTTTTCCTAAGTCCTCCTGTTGGTTTTGTGGAAAACCAGGTACTTACCTCTGCTCTCCTGGTCGTTGGGGATCACTCTGGTACTCACCTCTTGGGGTTCTTAGTTCCTCCAGCTCCCCTCTAACGATTCCACATCCTTGGGTGGAGGACTGTATCTCGCATTCCCCTTTCTTAGTATATGTGTTGGCCCTCGTCTAAGGCCCTCACTATTTTCTATTACTTTTGCCAATGCTTATTGCTTTTTATGCTCTTTACTGTTTGCTAATGTGTGTATAATAGTGTGTTTACTTACCTTCAGTTGTGGGACTGCCTATTAGTATTCTAGTATTTGTTTTACCCTGATAAAGTACCTTTATTTTTGTAACACTATGGCCCTCATTCCAACCCTGATACCTGACACCAATGGAGAGAACACTGCAGGGGCATCAGATAGAAAAACTACAGGCACCTCAGGGGGAAGGGAAGGGGGGGCACCTCAGCCACATGAATACACAACGCCAGATCCACGAGGGGCCTCCATGGCCACTGTCCCATCCTGGGGAGTGCAAAGCCACAGTCTCACAAGTCTCTACAGTGGGTGGGTTGCCCACTGCCATATCCTGGGGAGTGCAAAGCCACAGTCTCTCAAGTCTCTACAGTGGGTGGGTTGCCCACTGTCCCATCCTGGGGAGTGCAAAGCCACAGTCTCTCAAGTCTCTACAGTGGGTGGCTTGCCCACTGTCCAATCCTGGGGAGTGCAAAGCCACAGTCTCTCAAGTGGATAACAGTCTCCACTGGTACTGGAGGGGGACTAGTGCCCAGAGTGCTTCGTGCAGCCCTGCCTGACACAGATGCGGGCCTGCCCCTTCCGCCAATGGGCCAGCGGTGCTTGAGATGAAGGGCCCCTTTCAGCGGTGCTTGAGAGGGTGGTGCCCAGCGGAGCGGTGCTTGAGATGAAGGGCCCAGCGGAGCGGTGCTTGAGATGAAGGGCCCAGCGGAGCGGTGCTTGAGATGAAGGGCCCAGTTCAGCGGTGCTTGAGACGGCGGTGCCCAGTTCAGCGGTGCTTGAGACGGCAGTGCCCAGTTCAGCGGTGCTTGAGACGGCGGTGCCCAGTTCAGCAGTGCTTGAGACGGCGGTGCCCAGTTCAGCGGTGCTTGAGACGGCGGTGCCCAGTTCAGCGGTGCTTGAGACGGCGGTGCCCAGTTCAGCGGTGCTTGAGATGAAGGGCCCAGCGGAGCGGTGCTTGAGATGAAGGGCCCAGCGGAGCGGTGCTTGAGATGAAGGGCCCAGCGGAGCGGTGCTTGAGATGAAGGGCCCAGCGGAGCGGTGCTTGAGATGAAGGGCCCAGCGGAGCGGTGCTTGAGATGAAGGGCCCAGCGGAGCTGTGCTTGAGATGAAGGGCCCAGTTCAGCGGTGCTTGGGACGGCGGTGCCCAGCGGAGCGGTGCTTGAGATGAAGGGCCCAGCGGAGCGGTGCTTGAGATGAAGGGCCCAGTTCAGCGGTGCTTGAGCTGAAGGGCCCAGCGGAGCAGTGCTTGAGCTGAAGGGCCCAGCGGAGCGGTGCTTGAGATGAAGGGCCCAGTTCAGCGGTGCTTGGGACGGCGGTGCCCAGCGGAGCGGTGCTTGAGATGAAGGGCCCAGCGGAGCGGTGCTTGAGATGAAGGGCCCCGTTCAGCGGTGCTTGGGACGGCGGTGCCCAGCGGAGCGGTGCTTGAGATGAAGGGCCCAGCGGAACGGTGCTTGAGATGAAGGGCCCAGTTCAGCGGTGCTTGGGACGGCGGTGCCCAGCGGAGCGGTGCTTGAGATGAAGGGCCCAGCGGAGCGGTGCTTGAGATGAAGGGCCCAGTTCAGCGGTGCTTGGGACGGCGGTGCCCAGCGGAGCGGTGCTTGAGATGAAGGGCCCAGCGGAGCGGTGCTTGAGATGAAGGGCCCAGTTCAGCGGTGCTTGAGCTGAAGGGCCCAGCGGAGCGGTGCTTGAGATGAAGGGCCCAGCGGAGCGGTGCTTGAGATGAAGGGCCCAGCGGAGCGGTGCTTGAGATGAAGGGCCCAGTTCAGCGGTGCTTGAGCTGAAGGGCCCAGCGGAGCAGTGCTTGAGCTGAAGGGCCCAGCGGAGCGGTGCTTGAGATGAAGGGCCCAGCGGAGCGGTGCTTGAGACGGCGGTGCCCTGTTCAGCGGTGCTTGAGACGGCGGTGCCCTGTTCAGCGGTGCTTGAGACGGCGGTGCCCTGTTCAGCGGTGCTTGAGACGGCGGTGCCCAGTTCAGCGGTGCTTGAGACTGCGGTGCCCAGTTCAGCGGTGCTTGAGACTGCGGTGCCCAGTTCAGCGGTGCTTGAGACGGCGGTGCCCAGTTCAGCGGTGCTTGATTGAAAGGGCCCTGTTCAGCGGTGCTTGAGACGGCAGTGCCCTGTTCAGCGGTGCTTGAGACGGCGGTGCCCTGTTCAGCGGTGCTTGAGACGGCGGTGCCCTGTTCAGCGGTGCTTGAGACGGCGGTGCCCAGTTCAGCGGTGCTTGAGACGGCGGTGCCCAGTTCAGCGGTGCTTGAGACGGCGGTGCCCAGTTCAGCAGTGCTTGAGACGGCGGTGCCCAGTTCAGCGGTGCTTGATTGAAATGGCCCAGTTCAGCGGTGCTTGTTTGAAAGGGCCCAGTTCAGCGGTGCTTGAGACGGCGGTGCCCTGCTCAGCGGTGCTTGAGACGGCGGTGCCCTGCTCAGCGGTGCTTGAGACGGCGGTGCCCAGTTCAGCGGTGCTTGAGACGGCGGTGCCCAGTTCAGCGGTGCTTGAGACGGCGGTGCCCAGTTCAGCGGTGCTTGAGACGGCGGTGCCCAGTTCAGCGGTGCTTGAGACGGCGGTGCCCAGTTCAGCGGTGCTTGAGAAGGCGGTGCCCTGTTCAGCAGTGCTTGAGACGGCAGTGCCCAGCGGAGCGGTGCTTGAGATGAAGGGCCCAGCGGAGCGGTGCTTGAGATGAAGGGCCCAGCGGAGCGGTGCTTGAGATGAAGGGCCCAGCGGAGCGGTGCTTGAGATGAAGGGCCCAGCGGAGCGGTGCTTGAGATGAAGGGCCCAGTTCAGCGGTGCTTGAGATGAAGGTGCCCAGTTCAGCGGTGCTTGAGATGAAGGTGCCCAGTTCAGCGGTGCTTGTTTGAAAGGGCCCAGTTCAGCGGTGCATGATTGAAAGGGCCCAGTTCAGCGGTGCTTGTTTGAAAGGGCCCAGTTCAGCGGTGCTTGAGATGAAGGGCCCAGTTCTGCGGTGCTTGAGACGGCGGTGCCCTGTTCAGCGGTGCTTGAGACGGCGGTGCCCAGTTCAGCGGTGCTTGAGACGGCGGTGCCCAGTTCGGGGGTGCTTGATTGAAAGGGCCCAGTTCAGCGGAGCTTGTTTGAAAGGGCCCAATTCAGCGGTTCCGGCCCAGGCATGGGTGTCACTCGCCACCTGGTATGTGGCTGGCAGGGCCTTCCTGCCCATCTGTCCGTTGGCTTGCGGGCCCTCCTGGGCTGCCGTACCGGGCCTCTGGGTGTCCTCCTGCACACCTGGGAGGGGGCTGGTGGGGCACTCCTGGGCAGCTGGCCTGCTGCCGGACTTGTCGGGCGTGCTGCCCTTCCCACCCTTCCCTGGTCGTCTGTGGCCCTTTTACACCTTTGGCGGTGTGCCAGGTGGCACCCCACTTCCAGACGGAGCCAGGGTAGGGATTTTGGTCCCTGGTGTCCGTGGCCTCTCGCGCCGGGCACTGCTAACTTTTGGGTGCTTCTCCAGGGGTGGTCTGGCCGTGCCTTGGCTCCTCGCCGGAGTTGTTGCCCTTGAGGGTGGGGGACTCCACAGTCCTTGGACAGCAGTCCTGATAGGTCCTGGTTTGGTGGTGGCTGAGGTGCTGATTGCAGTCTTATGAGATGGACGGGGTGGGGGAGTTGTTGGAAAGAGGTTAAGGTTGGCAAGGAAAAGCAATTTGGAAAGAGAGTGACGGGTAGGTGTAGTGGGAATGGGAGTGGAGGAAGAGGATGTGGTTGTAGGAGTGTGAAGTCTGGTGTCTTTGGGTGCAGGTGCTTGGGCTGGAGGCTGTCGTGAGGTGGATGGCTGTTGGGTGAGTGGCTGCTTGCATTTGTGTGGTTTGGAAGAGGGGGTGACAGACACACTGGGAGAGGACACAGGGGACGTGTAAATGGTAGTGGGGGTGGTGACTGCACGTGTGCGAAGTGTTCTGTTGGGTGTGCTGGTGATGGACGTAGTGGCTGATGATGTTTTGCATGCAAGTGTGAGTGGAGATGTCACAGGGAGGGAGGAGGGAGACGAGGAGGAGGGGGACGCAGTGGAGGCAGTGGCTGTTGGTATGTCTGCATGTGGATGTTGCTTGTGTGAATGCTTGTGGGATGTGTGGTGCTTATGTCTGGATGAGCTTCCCTTGGGTGTTGAGGTGTGTGCAGGCTGGTATGATGGTGTGTCTGGGATAGGCAGAGGTACTGGGGATTGGGTCTGGGTGGAGGAAGTTGGAGGGGGGAGGCTAGAGACAGGGACAATTGCTGCCGTCAGTGCTGAGGCCAGAGCGTTGAACGATCGCTGATGGGCAGCCTGACCCGAATGAATGCCCTTCAGGTATGCATTACTCCGGTGCACCTCCCTTTCTACACCCTGGATGGCATTCAAAAGGGTAGACTGCCCAACAATGATGGTCCTCAGGAGGTCAATGACCTCCTCACTGAGGGCAGCAGGGGTGACAGGGGCAGGGCCTGAGGTGCCTGGGGCGAAGGAGATGCCCACCTTCCTGGGTGAGCGGGCAGGGGGCAAAGGCTGAGGGGCTGCTGGGAGGGCGGTGCTGGTGCGCTGGGTGGCGGCTGTACCTGTTGTTGCGGGGGGCACGGATGTTGCCGCCACCACAAGGGAGCTCCCTTCAGAGGACGAGTCGCTGCCACTGACATCAGCATGAGTCCCCGCTGTGGAGCTCCCCTCGCCCTCCGTGTCACTGGTGAAATCCGAGTCAGTTGCATGGCCCGCCATGGCCAGGTGAGATGCAGCTCCCTCGTGCTCCGATGCCACTTCTCCTCCGCCTGATGATGCTGATGCACACATGAACAGGAAGACCACAAAAAAGGGGGGGTGGGGAGAAATAAAGACATGTTGAGTGCATGGATTACCGCTACCGTTGGCGGACAAGACAGACACAGAAGCTCCCTGCACTACGCCGCGCACTTGGGGACCACTACGCAATCCGTGGGACATGGCCTACAAGCCTGTCGACGACAACTGCACACATAGATGACACAGGGCCATGGATACCTGAACTTGGCACCCTACAGAGGTGGGGGGCGGGGGCACAGGGCCATGCCTTACGGAGGGGCCTAGCCTACAGAATTCGCCCTGGCCTAGGGAGACCCACAGCCCTCCTCCCCCACCCAGACACCTCCACTGCGCGCAAAGTCACCAGAATGAGAGTGTACTCACCCCCTTGTGTCTGCTGTGATGTCCTCACGGGCCCATCCAAATCGGGGTAGGCCACCGCCAGGATCCGGGACATCAGGGGGGTCAATTGACGACTGGCACACCTCCTACGTTGGGAGGCCATCCCCAGCAGAGCCTCCGCCGTCTTCCTGCTCCCGCGGCGGATGTCCTCCCACCTCTTCCGGCAGTGGGTGCCCCGTCTGTTGTGGACCCCCTAGGGTCCGGACGTCCTTGGCGATGGCACGCCAAATCGCGTTTTTCTGGTGGGCGCTGACCTATGTGACATGTACAGGGAGAGAAAAATTTTCATCACCTTCTGCATGCTCGATGTGAGTGTCCCCCTACCCCACCCTTGCCATGTGGCACATGCTCTCATCTGTCGTCTGATGCATGACTCAATCGCTCCCCTCCTCACCATCTTTCATCCACCCGACTCAACCCAGGCATTGCCCACAAAGCATGCTCCCAGTGTACTTACCTGTTGGTCTGGAGGACCGTAGAGTAGCGCATACTGGGGGAGGACCCCAACCACGAGTTTCTCCAATTCTTCAGAAGTGAAGGCAGGGGCCCTTTCCCCAGTTGCAGCAGCCATTGTCTCTTCCAGACCGAGGTCACAGCAGCACTTGCATTGTAGGTCCTCTCCTGTGGAAGATCAGGCATCGAGTGATTAAGCTGATAGAAAATGGCGGTCACGGCCGCGGCGGTGCGTACCGCGACTGCCGGCACACATCGTCATTGGCTCCTTAAACCCATAGGTTTCAATGTTAACCAATGTGGCTTTGCGCCGCGGTCTTCGACCGCCTACCGCCACGGTGTGCCACGCCAGCGCATTGACCTCACATCCCATTGTCACACTTCACAGGTCAGGCAGCCGCCATTTCAAGGGCCCACATGGCTTAATTTCTACTGCGTCACACATACCTAGGCCTTTCCTCAACACTCATACACACCATTCAATGCATAGTGAATTGTGTTGTGTGCAAGCTGTGGGAACGTACCTGTGGGTTGATTGACTCTGTGCTCGCTGTTGTCCTTCCTAGGCACCGTCCGCTTGGCAATGCGAGGAGATGGAGGAATCTTCCCGTGTACAGATCGCTGGTGGACCTGTCGACAATGGAGGAACAACATGTCATTCTGACATACAGGCTTGACCGAGCCACTATACATGAACTGTGTGCCCAGCTGGAGGCAGACCTGATGTCACCCATCCGCCAACCCACAGGGATCCCCCCTCTAGTGCAGGTGCTGTCAGTACTCCATTTCTTAGCAAGTGGGTCATTTCAAACAACAGTGGCCATATCATCAGGGATGTCTCAACCTATGTTTTCCAAGGTGTTGTCCAGAGTGTTGTCTGCCCTGCTCAAACACATGCGGAGCTACATCGTTTTCCCTGAGGTGGGGGATTTGCCTAGAGTGAAGGGTGACTTCTATGCCCTTGGACATATCCCCAACATCATAGGTGCCATTGATGGGACCCATGTGGCTTTGGTACCCCCCAGAGAAAGTGAACAGGTGTACAGGAACAGGAAAAGTTATCATTCGATGAATGTACAGATGGTCTGTTTGGCAGACCAGTATATCTCCCATGTTAATGCCAAGTTCCCTGGTGGTGGTGTTGTAGCAGCTGTGGAGCCTGTGGAGAGTGAAGAAGAGGAAGCCGAAGAGGACGACATAGACAACAGGAACACAGTAATAGAGCAATACTTTCAGTGACACACAGGTAAGAGTAGACACCGGCATATTACATTTACTTAATGACTCCTACCTCTCTACTGTCTGACTTTTTCCCCCAGTGTATGGTAACTGTGTTGTGACTTTCCCTTCCGTTTTCAGAGCTGTGGGCCCCACTGCGTGACATCTGCTTAGTTTCCCCATGGACTACAGCTGTGTGACAGCGGTTTGTTGGCATAACAATTTTGGCACTGTCATGTCTAATACATTTGTTAAAATCACAGACAGACTCCAGATTGTTTATGTGCAATAAGTGTGTTTATTCAAGTGCTCTAATTTGGATGGGTGGTTGCAAATCGGTGAGGGGTGATGGTGGAGGATTGTCCATGGCAGAATACAGACTATCAGGTTCACAGATGCATTGTCCAAATGCCTGTGGGAAGTGGAGCAGGGGCAGTTTAAGGTTGGACAGGGTGACAGTGGGATGACAATCAGGGCGGTATCCTTTGCTGGCGGGGGTCTTGACATGTTACTCTGTCTTCTTCCTGGATCTCAGGGCCCGCTTGCGGGGTGGTTCTCCTTCTGCAGGGGGTGGGGTTCTGGTGGCCTGTTGGTCTTCTGTCGGGGCCTCCTGTCCACTAGCGCCGGCAGAGGTGGTAGCCAGTTCTTGGTCCATGCTAGTGTCAGGGGCCCTTTGAGGTGCCAGAGTGGTCCGCAATGTGGAGATTAACTCATGCAGGGCCACTACGATGGTACCCATGGCGGTACTGATGTTTCTCAGTTCCTCCCTGAACCCCATATACTGTTGTTCCTGCAGAAGCTGGATTTCCTGGAACCTGGCCAGGACCGTCGCCATCGTCTCCTGGGAGTGGTGGTAGGCTCCCATGATGGAGGAGAGGGCCTCGTGGAGAGTGGGTTCCCTTGGCCTGTCCCCCCCTGTCACACAGCTGCCCTCCCAGTTCCCCTGTTTCCTTGGGCCTCCGTCCCCTAGACCGTGTGCCCACTACCACTGCCCCCAGGTCTCTGTTGTTGTTGGGGTGGTGGGTTAGCCTGGGTTCCCTGTAGTGGTGGACACACCGCTGATTGACGTGTCCTGGGGACAGAGGTATGGGCCCGCTGGTTGGGTGCTGTGCTGGTGTTCCCAGAGGGGGGTAGGTCTGCTGTGGCCTGTGCCTGTCTGAGGGGAACCGACTGTCCAGAGGTCCCGGATGGACTGGGCTGGTCATCTAGATCCAGGGAGACAGAGCTGCTGTCATCACTGTGGGCCTCTTCTGGGGGTGGAGGGGACATTTGTGGACCCTCCTGGGCGGTGACCTGGCGTTCGGGTCCTGCAGGGGTATAAAAGTATGGTTATTGCTTCTGTGTGTGCCAATGGCGTGCAATGGGTGGGTGTCCGTATACCCCAGTGCTGGCATTCCTTTGTGGGGGCTGTTGTGACGGTGTTTTGGGGGGGGGGGGGGTGATGGGTATGTGCATTGGGCATGCTTTGGTGATGGGTGTCCATGCTTTGGGGCCGCATGCAGGGCTAAGTTTTGGGATGGGTGGTTTGTGATGGTGAGACATTTGCAAGGGGTAGTTGTGAAGGGGGTGAGGGATGGGGGTATGAGTTGGCATGCAGGTGGGGTGGGGGGGATGAAGTAGTGAAGATGTGACTTACCAGAGTCCATTCCTCCAGATACTCCAGCGAGGCCCTCAGGATGCAGGATGTTCAAGACTTGCTCCTCCCATGTTGTAAATTCGGGGGGAGGAGGTGGGGGTCCGCCGCCAGTCCGCTGTACCGCGATGTTGTGCCTTGATACCATGGAACGCACCTTCCCCCGTAGGACGTTCCACCTCTTCCTGATGTCATCCCGATTTCTTGGGTGCTGTCCCACAGCGTTGACCCTGTCCACTATTCTGCTCCATAGCTCCATCTTCCTGGCAATGGTGGTGTGCTGCACCTGTGTCGCGAACAGCTGGGGCTCGAATCGTAGGATTTCCTCCACCATGACCCTGAGTTCAGCATCTGAGAACCTGGGGTGTCTTTGAGGTGCCATGGGGTGGTGTGGATGATGTGTGGGGTGGAGTGTGTAGTGATAGGTGCGGTGCTATTTAGTGGTGTGTTGTGTGAGGTGCGTGGAAGTTCTGTGGGTATTGGTATTGTGTGCCTATGGATGCTTGGTAGTTGACTGTGGTGTCTCTCTCTGGTCTTCGTTCGAAATTTTTGGCCGTAGGGGTTTGTGGGTGATGTGGGTGTGTGTTTTATATTGTATTGGGTGTGTGGGAGTGGTGTGTGTATGTGTATCAGGTGTGTGTATTTCGAATTGTCCAATGTGGTAGTGTTTTGTAGGTGTATGTGTATTTCGACCGCGGCGGTGTGTACCCCCAATAGAATACCGCGGTTGAAAGACCGCCGCGTGGATTCGTGGGTCGTAATGGCATGGGCGTATTTCTGTTGGCGTGACGGTGGAGGTTTGGTCATCGCCAGTTTATCGCTGACCTTTGGTGTGTCGGACTTTTGTGGATGGCGGTATTTTGGCGGTTTGCCTAGTGTGGGTCAGAATGACCGTGGTGGTTTACCGCGACCGCGGCGGTCTTATGGCAGGCAGTCTTCTGTCTGGCAGTAAGCGCCTTTTACCGCCGAGGTTGGAATGACCACCTATGTGTTTCTTTCAAGTATGATAGTGCTGTATGACTGTAGTGGTATTGCATAAGCGTTGCATGTCTCCTTGATAAGTCTTGGCTGTTCATCCACAGCTACCTCTAGAGAGCCCTGGCTTCCTATACACTGCCTACACTTCACTAATAGGGGATACGTGGACCTTGTATAGGGTGATAACACCATAGGAGGTCTCCGCATCAGGCCAGCTTCCTACATTGGTGGTGCAGTGGTGGGATAATACACTTGCAATTGCCACCCACTTTGTTACTAGACACTTTCCACAGGAAAGACCATTTCTAGTTGTTAGGTACACAGTGCACTTAGTGAACAGGATCTCCAGTCTCCTAGTTTGAGTAAGTTGGGGGTCTAGCATAGCCCTTTCTCCAAACTTTCCTAGGGAGCGAAGTTGGTAGAGCAGTTAGGTGCACCCACACCACTCTAGCAAGATGCCTTCAGTGGATTACACAGCCCAGGTCTCAGACTTTCACTATGAGAGCTGTACCTTCCAAGAGTTGAGGTGGATATGTGTTTCCAGGTAACAACTCCAGACTGACCAGGATATTGCAGTTAGCCAGGAGGAGGAAGTAAAGGCTGATCCTTCAATCTTAAACAGGGTAGATTTAGGTTACACTGGGGAGGCTCAGGAAGAATCTGGGGAACACCACAGCCTTGTTGTGAGCACCGTAGGTAGTGAAAAGGGGAGTCATTCCAGCAGGCCCACCTTTACTCCTAGAGGACTGGTTCAGAGAGTCCCCAGAAGTAGGGATAGGTCCTCTTCTGTCAACACCCATGTCTTCTCTGTATCTGAGGGGACCCATTGCTCCAACTCGGGAGAAGATTCCTTAGATAGAGAACTTAGAAAACTGAGATTGGAGGAGGCCACAGCGAGGCTGCAGCTAGCCCTAGATAGGAAGGCCTTAGTAATGGAAAGGGAGATACAGGATTTGAGGTTAGCTCCCCATGGTGGCAGCAATCTTAGCTTTAGGGCCAGCAGGGTCAGGGGAGACTCATGATTCTAGGAACCTGAGCAAGAGAGTCCCAACTTACACGGTGGGAGGTGACACTCCTACATGGTTCACTGCTTTGGAGAGAGCTGTAAAGTACAAAGGGTCCCCCGAAGACAGTAGGCAGCAATCTTGTGGCTCTCCTTCTCTGACAAAGGCAGAGACAAAATCCTCACTGTCAGAGAGGAAGCTGCAGATGATTATACAGCACTCAAAAATGCACTCCTAGATGGATTTGGGCTAACCACTGAATGTAGGAGGCTGGCCTGGTTTGTAGTGTGTACCTTGGGTACTTACACCTTAAACCAGGTCCAGTTATCCCTTATTAGTGCAATGTAGTAGTGTTCTAGCAGCTTAGGCTGATATTGGTAGCTATAGCAGAGCAGCTTAGGCTGACCTAGGAGACAAGCAAAGCTTATGCAATACCACTTATACACAGTACTTATATACAAGTAAAGACAATACTCAGTGTTACCAAAAATGAAGTTATTTATTTGGGTGACACAGTACCAAAAATATCTTAGAGACAATACTCCTTCTGGAGGTAAGTATTATACACAATATATACACTAGACACCAAAATTAGACAAGTAAACAGTCATAGGATGGTGCAAACTATAGGAAATGCTATAGAATGCAATGGGAAAAAATAGGTCTAGGGGCAACACAAACCATATTCTAAGAAAGTGCAATATGAATCACAAATTCCCCCCCAGACAACTGTACTGTGTGCAGAATCGCTGGGAGAGTAAGAGTACAGTAAAGGGAAGTAAATTACCCCACCCCAGAGCCCAGAAAAGTAGGAGTAAAGTACTGCAAGTTTCCTTGGGAATCACCACACCTCGTGATTGGGATATTGCAGTAACCAACCAAGTCTGCAAACAACAACTGCTGGATTCCTGGACCTGAAGACCTGCAAAAGAAGGGGACCAAGTCCAGAAGTCCAAAGAAGTTCCGGAAAGGACAGGATCCCCTGCCAACCCAGAAGAGGGTACAAAAGAAGAGTACCCGTTAGTCGAAGACTGCAGAAATGCACCCTAGGAAGATGCCAGCGGGTTCCTGCATGATGTAAAGGATGTCCCACGACGTGAAGATGGATGCGGATGTGATTTTGTGTTGGAAGTTGCCAACAAGCCTTGTTTACGAAAAAAGTGTATTTTGCGTAAAAATGGCACTGGCTGGACCCAGGAGGGATCTGGGGCCTCAACTCTGTGTGAGGACGAAGAGGGGGCTCTCAGCACTTTAGAGAGACCTCAGGATTCCAGGCAGAACCAACTGGAGTCTCAGGACATGGGGACAAAGGAGGTGCAAAATGCGGTTGGTGCAGCACAACAAAGGAAGGTCTAACGCCACAGGAGAACAACTCAGCGAGTTAAGCGTTGAAGGATGGAGTGCTGGGGACCTGGGCCAGGCTCTGCACGAAGGAATTGAGCAAATAGAGCACAGAGGCCTCAGGAAGTGAAGAAGATGCAGTACACAAGGGTACCGTTGCTCTCAGGGAAGGCAAGGAATTGCGTCAGCAGGACCTCAGGACAGTCTACGTCGATGGGGTCCAACCTCTGTGTCCTTAGGAGCAGGCTTGTCGCTGTGAGAGGAGTCCACAGGTACCGGTCGTCATCTTGGAAGGTGCCTGCTTGGGCAGGGGAGTGACTCCGTCACCCCACCGGAGATTTCTTCAGTCTTTGTGGTGCAGGGGGAAGACAGGGACACCCCAGAGCATGCACACCGTGGAAACTGTTGCAGTTGCTGGCTGGAGCTGAAGTTGCAGATGAAAAGTATCCCTTGTGGATACTTTGTTGCTGTTACAGCGGTTCCTGGTGCAGGCTGCGGTTGACCCGAGGTCAGAGGATGAAGTAGTTGCAGAGGATTCCTGAAGGAAACTTGCAAGCAGAATCTGAAGAGAACCCACAGAAGAGACCCTAAATAGCCATGAGAGGGGGATTGGCTACCTTATCAGGTATGGACCTATTGGGAGGGGTCTCTGATGTCATCTGCTGGCACTGGCCACTCAGAGCCCTCCAGAGTGCCCCCACACCTTTAAAAGCAAAATGGCTGAAGTCTGGGACACACTGGAGGAGCTCTGGGCACTACCCCTGGGGTGGTGATGGACAGGGGAGTGGTCACACCCCTTTCTGTTGTCCAGTTTCCCACCAGAGCAGGAGAGAAGGGGGCCCTGAACCGGTGTAGACTGGTTGAGGCCTACAGGGACACAGGTGCCAGTGTCACCATGGTGATGGAAAAATGGGTTGCCCCTGAGCAGCACCTACTTGGTGATCAGTACCAAGTGACAGACGCCCATAGCAACACTGTAAGCCACCCATTGGCTGTTGTGAATCTCAACGGGGGTTACTGGTCCAAAGAAAGTTGTGGTGGCCACTGATTTACCTTTAGAATGTCTTCTAGGCAATGATTTGGAGACTTCAGCTTGGGATGAAGTGGAGTTGGAGGCCCATGCAGCAATGCTGGTCATTCCTGGGCACATCTTTGCTCTTACCAGAACTCAGGCCAAGAAGCAAAGAGGACAGGGAAACTTTGAGGAAGTGGAATTCTCTCCCTTTGCAGAACCTACACCAGAGGAGCTGGACGCTGACACAGCTGAGCTTTTTGGTGCAGGGGGGCCAGCCAGGGAAGAGCTGAGTGTGGCACAGCAAACCTGTCCCACATTGGAGGGCCTAGGACTGCAAGCTGTCAAGCAGCAAGATGGTGATGTCACTGACACACACAGAGTTTATAGGGAGAATAATCACCTTTATACTGAAGCAAGGGACCCTAAACCTGGTGCTACCAGAAGACTGGTCATCCCCCTTCAGTATAGGGAATTCTTCCTAACTCTGGCTCATGATATCCCTTTAGCTGGGCATTTAGGCCAGAGTAAAACATGGGACAGACTTGTTCCACATTTTCACTGGCCCCATATGTCAGAAGACACAAAGGAGTTTTGTTGCTCCTGTGTCACCTGCCAAGCCAGTGGCAAGACTGGTGGCACCCCAAAGGCCCCCTTAATGCCAGTGCCAGTGGTTGGGGATCCCTTTGAAAGGGTAGGGGTCAATATTGTTGGCCCCCTTGAAACTCCAACAACCTTCAGCAATAGATTCATCCTTGTGGTGGTGGACCATGCCACAAGGTATCTAGAAACTATCGTTTTAAGGACCACTACAGCTCCTGCAGTGGCAAAAGCCCTCCTAGGAATGTTTTCCAGGGTGGGTTTCCCTAAGGAAGTGGTGTCAGACAGAGTTAGTAACTTCATGTCTGCATACCTAAAAGAAATGTGGAAGGAGTGTGGTGGTACCTACAAGTTCACCCCCCCTTATCATCCACAAACTAATGGATTGATTGAGAGGTTTAATAAAACTCTCAAAGGCATGATTATGGGACTCTCTGAAAAACTCAGGAGGAGATGGGATGTCCTATTACCATGCCTCCTTTTCACCTACAGGGAGGTACCCTCAAAAGGAGTGGGCTACAGCCCCTTTGAACTCCTATTTGGTCACCCTGTCAGGTGTCCCTTTGCTCTTGTTAAGGAGGGTTGGGAAAAATCTTTAAAAGCTCCAAAGCAAGAGAGTGTGGACTATGTACTTAGCCTGAGAAGTAGAATGGCTGAGTACACGAAAAAGGCCACTAAAAACCTTCAGGCCAGCCAAGAGCCCCAAAAGCAATAGTTTGACCAGAAGTCTGTCCTGACAGAGTACTACCACTGTGAAGCTACATATAGGTATTGATGTATATGTAGTGCACGCATGTAATGGCGTCCCTGCACTCACAAAGTCCCCGGAAATGGCCCTGCACTATGTGGGGGCACCTTTGCTAGTGCAAGGGTGCTCTCACACTTAGTACCTAACCTTCAGCAAGTGAAGGTTAGACATGTAGGGGACTTATAAGTTACTTACGTGCTGTGAAATAATGTGTGCATTATTTCACGCAGGCTGCAATGGCAGGCCTGTGCAAGGGTTTGTCTGAGCTCCCTATGGGTGGCAAAAGAAATTCTGCAGCCCATATGGATCCCCTGGAACCCCAATGCCCTGGGTTCCTTAGTACCATATACTAGGTACTTATAAGTGAGGGGGTCCAGTGTGCCAATTGAAATTGGTAGATGAAGTCACTAGCCTATAGTGACAAATTTGAAAGGAGAGAGAGCATAAGAACTGAGGTTCTGATTAGCAGAGCCTCAGTGACACAGCCTAGCACTATACAGACACACACATTAGGCCATAAACTATGAGCTCTGGGGTCCTGACCAGCAGGATCCCAGTGAGACAGGCAAAAACATACTGACATACAGATAAAAATGGGGCTAACATGCCAAGGAAGATGGTACTTTCCTACACTGAACAATATAGGATTAAGTTCAGGGAGACCAAAAAGGAGTCCTCCCAGAAGTGGATAGATTTTGTGTACTGCTCAGTTAAATCTCTGGAAGGCTGGTTACATGGGAGCAAAGTAAGTGACTACTGGGGCTTGTATAGTCTGATTCTGAGAGAGCACATTCTGAATAACTGTATTTCTGATCAGCTGCATCAATTCCTGGTGGACTCTGATCTGACCTCTCCCAAGGGATTGGGATAGAAGGCAGACAAGTGGGTCCGCACCATGGTGAGTAGAAAAACTCAGACGGCGTGGCCATAAAAAAAAGGAAGCAGGTAAGCATCACGACAAAGGTGAGGACAAAGACAAACCAAAAAAGTTTTCATCAGGCCCACAAAACTCTTCTGGGGGTGGGACTATATCCTCTTCCTCACCCTTTAAGAAAACTTGGTGCTACATCTCAAAGCATAAAGGCCATAGGGCAGGTGACAGCACCTGTCCTAAGAAAGGCACGAAGTCCCCTGCCACTAGTAATAACACTTCTACCCTAGTGCCCCTAGCAGTAACAATAGGAGTGGTAATAGTAATGACAGTGGTCAGTCCAAAAGTGTAGCTGAGTTCACCTAGGGGACTGTAGTGGGTTCTGGGATAATCAGGGAGACCACTGAAGCTGTACTTGTCTCCAATGGTGGCATTGACCTTGCTACCCTAGCTGCCTGTCCCCTTAATATGGGTAATTACAAGCAGCACCGCTTAATAAATGGTTTCTGATAGAGCCTTCTAGCTGCAGATTCCTTAACTTTGAATTCCCTGGCATTTTTGCTGAGCAATACCCTGTGCGCCGTTAGGTGGCATCGTTCGGATCCACGTGCATCATTCGTCTCTGCGTGGCTTCGTCATTGTCATTGGAGCCATCTGTGATGTCACGGTCACCTATAAAGGCACCACCCCAGCGTCCGTACATCAGTTCTTTTCCTTCCATGTTAGTTAACTGCCTGTCCAGGATCGAGCTAACCTTTGCCTTTTTTTGCAAGCTTTTTTTTAGACCATTTTGTCAAAGATTTTTCATGTCTGTGCGAGGATGTCATTTAGGAAGGCGGGGTTTAAGCCGTCATCCATCATGCCATGTCGTTAAAGGACCCCCACCAGGTATGTCTCTGGTGCCTCGACAGAGACCACAATGCGAAGTCGTGCCCCGAATGCCAGACCATGGCCGATGGCTTTGAGAGAGCGGTCTCTAAAGCTCATGGGGGCCCGGCAGTCAACTCCAGGAGCCCCAAGTCCTCTTCTTCGCACTTGAGGTCCTCGGAGCAATTGGGGAAGAGGCACAAGAAGAAGTCCAACGGACTTCGACTTCGCCACGCCTGTCGGCCGACGAGGTATCACGGGAATGTCGACATTCCGAGCACGGTTCTGCAGAGCAGATGCCAGGGCCAACTTCTCGTCTCCCCCCTTAATCAAGAGGCGGAGTGACCCCGCTCAAATTAAAGACTTCTACGAAGCCATGCACCTCGTTTTTGAGCGGGCTGTGCCCACGGGATGGCCTTCGGACCCTGCGGGGTCAGCAGGGGCACCGGCGGCTTCGGCCTCAGTGCCGTTGGGGACCCCAGGGTCGGATATCTGATCCAGACAGGTGCTGGTTCCACACAGTCTGCCTCTTCTGGGTCTGACGTTGATGCTTCCCCCCCCACCGCTGGCCCCCACCGGTGGTGGGAGCCTAATTCCAGATGATCCGGAGCCAAAACCACATCGTACGGCACTGATTCCGACTTCGACAGTGCTGACACAGCGCAGATCAGTGTCTGAGACTTATTTTGAACAGCCAGGCACAGATGAGGAACGGGAGGGGTCTGAGGATCCTTTATAGTATGGATTACAGGGGCAGGACTGGTATGTGGATCTAGGGGAAGCCAGTGAACTGGATACTTCTCCAGATGCTGGTATGCGCTCCCCTCCTTCTGTGGCTATGGAGGAGGGAGCGTCATATGCCATGGTGGTGCGTAGGGCTGCTGAGGACCTGGACGTGCCTACAGTGCTGGTCAGGACTAACATCCTGACAGAGGTGTTTCAGCCAGGAGCCAATGTTACCCTTTAATGAGGCCCTTACTGATGTCCTGCTGGGAGCGTGGTCCAAACCCAGCACACGGGCTCCTGTAAATAGGACAATTGGCCACCGCCGCCATCGACCAACTTCTACCGACCCTAGTTTCCTCACCAACACCCCACCCCGGAGAGCTTGGTGGTCCAAGCCTCCACATCCCATGGTGCCTTCCCATCTGCTCCCCCGGATAGGGAATCCAAGAGGCTGGACCAACTTGGGAAGAAGATGTTTTCTTCCTCTAGCCTGGCATTGAGGTCCGTAAACACCTCATGCCTATTGGGCCGTTTTTCCCATACTTTATGGGATACAGTGGCTCAGGTGCTGCCCCAGGTCCCGGAAGACGTATGGAACACTTTCACTCAGGCTGTCAAGGATGGGAGGAATGCAGGCAAGTTTACAATTCGGTGTGGTTTGGGTTTGGACACAACCGACTCGCTGGGCAGGGCAATTTCATTGACAGTGGCCCTTCGTCGCCAAGCTTGCGTACCACTGGCTTTTCGGAGGATGTCCAGGCAAATCTGATGGACATGCCCTTTAATGGCTCATGCCTTTTTGGAGAAAAGGCTGACTCTGCGCTTGAGCAGTTCAAGGTCTCTCGAGCTACGGACAGATTCTTGGGTCTCTAGGCACCTGCTCGCCAGCAGTCTGCCTTCCTCCCCTTTCGAGGCTTCAGGAGGGGCGCGGTACCACGCCATCCACAGGTCAGCCACTGTCCTCCATTTTCACAGCATCAAGTGTGAGGACAAGATCGTGGTACCTTCAGACCCAGAGGGTCTAGCCAGACGTCAGCCACCACCCAGCCCCCCTCTTCCACAACACCCAAGCCCTCCTAGTGTGGTTCTACAAGACCATGTTCGTCCAGTTGGAGGATTTGATTTCATCTCCCTCACTGGCGGTCCATAACATCAGACAAATGGGTCTTGCAGAACATAAAGAAGGGATATTCCCTCCCCTTCCAGTCTATCCCTCCGTTGAAAGAACAGCTGATGGGGGATCATTGAGGCCCTCATTACAACCCTGGCGGTAAATGCCGATTACAGCCGTGCAGAAGACCGCCAATGTACAGCTGCGCCCGCGGAATTCCGCTACAGCTATTACGACCCACAACTCGGAATCCACCATAATACAGACACCCACACAACTCGGACACACAAAAGGTCAGTGATAAACTGGCGATAACAAAACTGACACTGTCACGCCAACAGGAATACGCCCACACTATCACGAATCACGCACCCACGCGGCGGTCTTTCAACTGCGGTATTCCATTGGCGGTACACACCGCCACACTCAAAATACACACATTTACAAAACACAACCATATTGGACAATTCAAAATACACACTCCTGACCCACATACACACACCACACCCACACACCCAATCCAATATAAAACACACACCCACATCACCCACAAACCCTTACTACCAGAATTCTGAGACACCCCACCATAAACAACACCAGCATCCACAGACACACAACACCACCACTTACACAACATCCATGCACCTCAAACAACACACAACACATCCCCTCACACATCACAACACACACCACCTCACACATCACCCACACCAAGTTATGGCACCTCAACTTCAAGCAGCAGTGTGTCCACCACTACAGAGAACCCAGGCAAACCCACCAACCCAAGAAAATCAGGGACCTGGGGGCAGTGGGCACACGGTTCAGGAGATAGAGGCTCAGGAAAACAGGGAAACTGGGAGGACTGCTGTGCAAAAGGGGGAGGACAGGCCCAGGGAACCCACTCTCCACAAGGCCCTCTCCAACATCATGGGAGCTTACCATCATTCCCAGGAGACGATGGCAACAGTACTGGCCAAGTTTCAGGAGACCCAGCAGCTGCAGGAGGAACACTATCTGGGGATCAGGGAGGACCCAAAGTCCATAAACAACACCCTGATTACCATTGCAGGGATGCTGCAAGACCTTGTGAACACCAGGAGGGACACTGTGGCACAACAAGGGGCCCCTGACACTAGCCTGGATGATGAACAGCCCTCCACCTCCGCCGGCGCTAGTGGACAGGAGGCACCGCCACAGGAACACAACACCAGCACCCCACCCCCTGCAGATGGAGAACCACCCTGCAAACGGTCCCTGAGATCCAGGAACAAGACAGAGAACATTGCCAAGACCCCTGCCAGGAAATGAGACCCCCCTGAATGTCAACCTTCTGTCCCACTTTATTACCCTGTCCATCCTTAAACTGCCATTGCTCCACTTCCTACGTCCCTTTGGACAATGCACCTGTGAAACAACTAGACTGGACTCTGCCATGGACATTCCTCCACCATCACCCCTGCCCATTTTACAACCCCCTCCACTTATTTGTACAGAAATAAACACATACAGAAATAAACACACTTCAGTCACAAAACAATCTGGAGTCAGTCTGTGCTTTCACAAGCTTGTAATTGCAATAACCATGGAATATAGCAATGTCAATTTAATTGTTCACATACCGATGTAACACAGCTGTAGGGCTGGAGGAAATATAGCAGAGGGCACAAAGTGGGGCCCACATCTGTGAAATGGAAAGGCAAAGTGACAAGTCAGGGTCCATACACTGAGTGAAAAAGACAGACTCATGCTAGCTCCAACAATAGTTTGAGATGTGGGAGGCAGTGACATCTTCTTACCTGTGTCTCACTGGAAGTATTGCATGATTATGTTGTTTCTGTTGTTGATATCTTCTTCTTCTGCCTCCTCTTCTTCACTGTCCACAGGCTCCACAGTTGCCACAAGACCACCAGTTGGACCATCCTCCTGCAGAAAAGGCACCTGCCGTCGCAAAGCCAGGTTGTGCAGCATACAGCAGGCCACGATGATCTGGCACACCTTTGGTGAGTAGTAGAGAAAACCACCTGTCATATGGAAGCACCAGAACCTGGTCTTTAGGAGGCTGAAGGTGCGTTCAATCAGCCTTCTAGTTCGCCCATGTGCCTCATTGTAGCGTTCCTCTGCCCTTGTCCTGGGATTTCTCACTGGGGTCAGTAGCCATGACAGGTTGGGGTAACCAGAGTCACCTGCAAATGTCGAGGGACAACCATTAGACACACACTAACCCGTAGGGACAACCACATACCCAGACAACTATTCACACTGTATAGGGTCCTTGTCCTCACCTATTAGCCACACACGGTGCCTCTGGAGTTGCCACATCACATAAGGGATGCTGCTATTCCTCAGAATGTAAGCGTCATGCACTGAGCCAGGAAATTTGGCATTCACATGGGAGATGTACTGGTCGGCCAAACACACCATCTTCACATTCATAGAATGGTAGCTCTTCCGGTTTCTGTACACCTGTTCACTCCTGCGGGGGGTACCAAGGCCACATGTGTCCCATCAATGGCACCTATGATGTTGGGGATATGTCCCAGGGCACATAAGTCACCCCTCACTGTGGGCAAATCCTCCACCTGAGGGAACACGATGTAGCTGCGCATGTGTTTCAGCAGGGCAGACAACACTCTGGACAACATGTTAGAGAACATTGGCTGGGACATCTCTGATGCAATGGCCACTGTTGTTTGAAAGGAACCACATGCCAGGAAATGGAGTACTGACAGGACCTGCACTAGAGGGGGGATTCCTGTAGGATGGCGGATAGCTGACATCAGGTCTGGCTCCAACCGGGCACACAGTTCATGGATTGTTGCACGATCAAGTCTGTAGGTGACTATTACGTGTCTGTCTTCCATTGTCAACAGGTCCACCAGCGGTCTGTACACCGGAGGATGCCACCATCTCATCACCTGCCCAGCAGACGTGCCCTATGGACGAGAACAGCGAGCAGAGAGTCAGCCAACACTGAGGTATCACAAAATGTCATTTGCACACATTTATTAATCCGCAATGTGCCTGTTACTGTGTGTATTCAAGATCTACATTAGTGTGACGCAGTTATTATTAATGTCATGTGGCCCCCTGAAATGGCGGCTGCCTGACCTGGAAGGTGGGACAAGGGGAAATAAAGGTAACAGCGCTGGCATTGTACACCGTCGCAGTAGGTGAAGACCGCGGCGCAATCCTGCATTGGTTAACATTGGACCCTATGAGTCCGAGGAGCCAATGACGATGTACGCTGGCGGTGACGGTACGCACCGCCACGGACGTGACCGCCATTTTCTGTCTGTTTACTCACTTGATACCTGACCTTCAACAGGAGAGGACCTGCACTGCAAGTGCTGCTGTGACCTCAGTCTGGAAGCGACGATGGCTCATGTGTCTGGGGAAAGGGCCCCTGCCTTCACTTCGGAGGAGTTGGAGAAACTAGTGGATGGGGTCCTCCCCCAGTACACACAACTGTACAGTCCTCCAGACAAACAGGTGAGTACACTGTGAGCATGCTGCATGGGCAATGCCTGTTTGGAGTGGTGTGGATGGAAGATAAATGGGGGGGGGACTGAGGCCTGCATGTGCGGACACTGAGTGTATGTGCGTCAGGGCAAGGGTGGGAACGTGGGCCAATGAGTATGATGGTCTGGACGGGTAAAGATTTTCCTTTTCCCCTGTACTATTCCTCTAGGTCCGCGCCCACCAGAAGAAGGCTATTTGGTGTGCCATTGCCAAGGACGTCCAGTCCCTGGGGGTCCACCACAGGTGGAGCACCCACTGCTGTAAAAGATGGGATGACCTTCGCCACTGGAGCAAGAAGATGGCGATGGCCCAGCTGGGGATGGCCTCCCATCCTGGCAGTGGCGTATCTGGAGTTGGATGGGCGCTTGAGGGCATCACAGCAGCCACAAGGGGGTGAGTATACTCTCATTCAGCTGACTCTGCGCACATTATGAGGTGTCTGGGTGAGGAGGTGGGCAGTGGGTTCCCATAGGCCAGGGCGATCTTGGTAGGCAAGGTCCCTTGTGAAGCAGGCTCTATGACACGCAACCCCACTAGTGGTTAGTGCCATCTACACCTAGTCAGGCTCCTGTGACTAACATGTGTGCAGCAATCAGGCTTAAGCCTTGTACCCCATGGGCATGTGATTAATCTAGGAACTATAAGTGCATGGCGTAGTGCAGAAGGCTGCTGTGTCTGTAGTGTTCGCCAACGGTAGTGGTGTTGCATGCACTGAACATGTCTTTCTTCTGTCTCCCCCCCCCCCTTTTTGTGGTCTCCCTGTTCTTGTGTGCAATAGCATCATCAGGCGGAGGAGAATTGGCACCGGACCAGGAGGGAGATGCATCCCACTTGGCCCTGGAGGGCGAAACAACGGAGTCTGAGGTCACCAGTGGGACGGAGGGCGCGGGGAGTTCCACGGCGGGGACTGGAGCTGACAGCAGTGACAGCGCCTCCTCCTCTGATGGGAGCTCCCTTGCGGTGGCAGGCCCCAGTGCCCCCACATCAACAGGTACAGCTGCCACCCCGCTACCAGCCCTGCCCTCCCAGCAGCCCCTCAGCTTGTGTCCCGTGCCTGCTCACCCAGGAGGGTGGGCATCTCCTTCGCCCCAGGCACCTCAGGCCCTGCCCCAGTCAGCCCTGCTGCCCTCAGTGAGGAGGCTATTGACCTCCTGAGATCCCTCACTGTTGGGCAGTCTACCATTCTGAATGCCACCCAGGGTGTTGAGAGGCATTTGCAACAAACAAATGCATACCTGGAGGGCATTCATTCTGGCCAGGCAGCCCAACAGAGAGCATTTCAGGCTCTAGCCTCAGCACTGATGGCAGCCATTGTCCCTGTGTCCAGCCTCCTCCCTCCAACTTCCTCCACCCAGACCTAATCCCCTGTACCTCAGCCTATCCCAGGCACACCATCAGACAAGCATGCACACACATTAACACACTAGGGTGGCTAAGGCAAACATAAGCATCACACATTCCACAGGCACTCACACAAGCATCATACCCATGCACACATACCAACATCCACTGCCTCCACTGTGTACTCCGCCTCCACGTCTCCCTCCTCCCTACCAGTCTCGTCTCCACTCACACCTGCATGCACTACATTCTCAGCCACTACCTCCATCACCAGCACGCCCATCAACACACACCGCTCGCGTGCAATTACCACCCCCACTACCATTCACACATCCAGTGTCCTCTCCCAGTGTGTCTGTGAGCCCTCCTCCCAAAGTTCACAAACGCAGGCACACACCCACCCAACAGCCATCCACCTCACAACACCCTCCAGCCCATGCACCTTCACCCAAATTCAGCAGACACACACCTCCTACAACCACTACCTCTACCTCCACTCCCAAACCCCCTCCATCTACCCCTCCCAATGTGTCTAAAAAACCTTTCCTGGCTAATATTGACCTCTTCCCTACACCCCCCTGTCCTTCCCTTAGGGCCAGGCTTTCCAGGTCCCAGCCCAGCACCTCAGCCACCACATCCCCAGACACAGAGGTGCCAGCAACTGCGGGGTCATGGAGTGCGCCAACCATCAGGGCTGCCAGTTTGCCTCGGAGCGAGGGCAAGTATATTCTGCCACCTGCCAAGGTGAAAAAGGTGCTCACATCCCGGAGGGAGAAGCCGAAAACACCTGCCACCAAGGGGTCAGGGAAAACGGATAGTGGCAAGACAGCACCGCCGACACAGACCCCGCAGCCAGCACCGCCGTAACTGACACCGTCACAAGCACAGCCGCGACTCACACCGCCGCAAGCACTGCCAGCAGCCCCGCAACATCCTCAGACAGTGGCACCACCGCAGACATGGCTACCATCCCCAGTGGTCAGTCGTCCGAGGCTGGTGGTGAGTTCCAGGACCCTGGGCAGCTTCCATGAAGCATCACTGTCATCACAGTTGTCACCTGCATATGGAATGCGAAGCCGCAGCAGTGTGGGGTAGGTCTCTGCCTCCATGGCGTATCATCCTAACTGTACCTCGGCAATTTCGTGGCACACACATTCAGGCAAGTGTATTGTTCCGGCCACAATGCACGTGGAGCACTCTGGGCAAAAAGCCCCCTCCAGAACCAGTGGAGAAAGGCATCCACTACCTCAGTCCTTGGCAGGATGAAGCACTCTGGGCACAAAGCCCTCTCCAGAACCAGTGGAGGAAGTCATCCACTAACACAGTCCTTGGCAGGATGAAGCACTCTGGGCACAAAGCCCCACCAGAACCAGTGGATAGATACATCCACTACCTCAGTCCTTGGCAGGATGAAGCACTATGGGCACAAAGCCCCCTCCAGAACCAGTGGAGAAAGGCATCCACTACCTCAGTCCTTGGCAGGATGAAGCACTCTGGGCACAAAGCCCCCTCCAGAATCAGTGGAGAAAGGCATCCACTAACACAGTCCTTGGCAGGATGAAGCACTCTGGGCACAAAGCCCCCTCCAGAACCAGTGGATAGATACATCCACTACCTCAGTCCTTGGCAGGATGAAGCACTCTGGGCACAAAGCCCCGTCCAGAACCAGTGGAGAAAGGCATCCACTAACACAGTCCTTGGCAGGATGAAGCACTCTGGGCACAAAGCCCCTTCCAGAACCAGTGGAGAAAGACATCCCTTGAGAGACTGTGGCTTTGCACTCCCCAGGATGCAGCAGTGGGCAAACCACCCACTGAAAAGACTTGAGAGACTGTGGCTTTGCACTCCCCAGGATAAAGCAGTGGGCAAACCACCCACTGAAAAGACTTGAGAGACTGTGGCTTTGCACTCCCCAGGATACATCAATGGGCATGGAGCCCCCTCGTGGAGCAGTGGCATTGTGCGTTCATCAGGCTGAGGTGCCCCCCCATCCCCCTCCCCCTGAGCTGCCTGTATATTTTCTGTATGATGCCTCTCCAGTGTTCTCTCTCCGTTTGGAGTCGGGTATCATGTGTGGGCCTCACCCATGCATTTTGGGCCCAGTGGTCCATGGACAATGATTGGTGCACTATCCGGACTTGTGTAGTTGGTGCACTTAATTGTATATACTGGATTTTGACTTTTGACTAATGGATTTTTATTGATTACAATCGTGACAATCATTTCCTTTTTTTCTTGTGTTATTCAGGGGGGGTGGGGGGTGTATATGTAATGTTGCAGCATGTATTTGTGTGTATGGTGTTGTGGGTGAGGGTGGGGGGTTGGGTATTGCGTGTTGCATGTGTGTGTCACTCTCTTTTCCCTCCCCCCTCTCCTGTGTTGTAGGTGCAGTACTCACCGTGGTCATCGCCGCCGTCGTTGGAGCTCCTGATAGAGGAGCAGGAAGTATCTGCAATCCGGGCTCCATGGCGTCCTGGTTCCTCGTGGGGTGTGGAGAGGTGAGTGTTTCCTCTTCTGTGTACTGTTTCTGCCGTGTTTTTAATTCGCGTTGGTTTCGCCCCGGAAAAGGTGGCGGATAGCTGTGTTGTGATAGGGTGGGTGGTACATTGTCTCTCGCCTGTCTGTTGGCGGTGACTGCCGCGCTGTTTGTTTGTACCGCCGTGGTGGTCGGAGTGCTAAAGTGGCTGTCTATGTTGGCGGTTTCTGCCACAGTCGTAATCCCATTTTTTTCTGCCGGCCTGTTGGCGGTATTAACGCCGCTTTAACACCGACCGCCAGGGATGTAATTAGGGCCTTAATCTTGCTCTGCGAGGGATTTATGGCTCTCTTGGCCAAAGAAGCCATGCAAAGGGTCCCAATGTCAGAAGTAGGCAGTGGTTGTTTTTCCTGCTACTTTCTGATTCCAAAAAAGAACAAGGGTCTTCGCCCTATTTTGGATTTAGGGGATGTCAATCTCTTCCTCAAAAAGGAGAAATTCAAGATGCTCACTCTTGCTCAGGTCTTGTCTGCCCTAGACCAAGGAGACTGGATGGTAGCGTTGGACTTGCAGGATGCAAATTTTCACGTCCCCATCCTTCCCTACCACAGGCGTTACTTGCGGTTCAAGGTGGGCCACGAGCACTTTCATTTTACTGTGCTCCCCTTCGGTCTCACCAGCGCCCCTCGGGTGCTCACCAAGGTGATGGTTGTGGTAGCAGCTCTTCTGCGCAGGTTAGGGATCTCAGTCTTCCCCTACCTAGACAACTGGCTGTTGAAGGCTGTGACGCCCCAGGATCTCGTCACCCTCCTTCAGGCTATGGCAGACCTCCTTCATTTGCTTGAGTTCACTATAAAGGTGCAGAAGTCACACCTGACTCCGTCTCAGAAGCTTCCTTTCATCGGGGCTGTTCTGGACACACTGCAGTTTCGGGTTTATCCTCCCGAGCAGCGAACCCTGGATATTCAGGTTATGATACTGATGTTTCGACTTCTAACCTGGATTTTGTTGAGACAGACTCTGAGGCTTTTGGGACTCATGGCTTCCTGCATCCTGTTAGTCAAACATGCCGGATGGCATATGAAGGCTCTGCAGTGGTGTAGTAAAGTACCATCTTGCCTTGCATGTTACCCCCATATTTCACTGTATATATGTTATTTAGTCTATGTGTCACTGGGACCCTGCCAGGCAGGGCCCCAGTGCTCATAAGTATGTGCCCTGTATGTGTTCCCTGTGTGATGCCTAACTGTCTCACTGAGTCTCTGCTAACCAGAACCTCAGTGGTTATGCTCTCTCTGCTTTCCAAATTTGTCACTAACAGGCTAGTGACTAAATTTACCAATTCACATTGGCATACTGGTATACCCATATAATTCCCTAGGCACTAGCCAAGGTGCCCCTACATCGTTCAGGGCAAATTCCCCAGACTTTGTGAGTGCGGGGACACCATTACACGCGTGCACTGTACATAGTCACTAACTATGTACAGCGCCACAATGGTAACTCCGAACATGCCCATGTAACATGTCTAAGATCATGGAATTGTCACCCCAATGCCATTCTGGCATTGGGGGGACAATTCCATGATCCCCCGGGTATCTAGCATAGTACCCGGGTACTGCCAAACTGCCTTTCCGGGGTCTCCACTGCAGCTGCTGCCAACCCCTCAGACAGGTTTCTGCCCTCCTGGGGTCCAGGCAGCCCTGGCCCAGGAAGGCAGAACAAAGGATTTCCTCTGAGAGAGTGTGTAACACCCTCTCCCTTTGGAAATAGGTGTCAGGGCTGGGGAGGAGTAGCCTCCCCCAGCCTCTGGAAATGCTTTGATGGGCACAGATGGTGCCCATCTCTGCATAAGCCAGTCTACACCGGTTTAGGGATCCCCCAGCCCTGCTCTGATGCCAAACTGGACAAAGGAAAGGGGAGTGACCACTCCCCTGACCTGCACCTCCCAGGGGAGGTGCCCAGAGGTCCTCCAGTGTGTTCCAGACCTCTGCCATCTTGGAAACAGAGGTGTTTGTGGCACACTGGACTGCTCTGAGTGGCCAGTGCCAGCAGGTGACGTCAGAGGCTCCTTCTGATAGGCTTTTACCTCTCTTGGTAGCCAATCCTCCTTCCTAGGTAGCCTCCTACAAGTGGGACCTGAAGTTCCAGTGGGCATAACATCGGCGAAATCTTACAGACACGATGCAGATCTCGGAGGGAACTGTAAAAGACCTGGTGGTTAGTGAACCGCAATTGGGTCAGAGGCAGACTTCTCTCTCTTCCCCAGGTAGATCTCACAGTAGTGACAGATGAGTCACTTCTGGGATGGGGCGGCCTTTTGGGAGAGGCAGATATCAGAGGCCTCTGGTCTCCGGCGGAATCCGGACTCCATATCAACTTGCTGGAGCTCCGGGCAATTCGACTGCCATTGAAAGCATTTCTTCCTGTTGTGAAAGGAAAGTTAGTGCAGGTGTTCATGGACAATACCACCGCAATGTGGTACTGCATCAAGCAGGGCGGTGTGGGGTCGTGGACCCTTTGTCAAGAGTCTCTGCGCCTCTGGACATAGCTGGAACAGCAGGACAAAACACTGGTGGTTCAACACCTGGCAGGTTCTCTGAACGACAAAGCGGACAAACTCAGCCGTGAATGCCTAGCGTATCACAAATGGTATCTCCATCCTGAGGTGGCACAAAGACTCTTCACCAGTGGGGAGAGCCTAGGTTTGATCTGTTCGCCTCCGCAGAGAATGTGCAATGTTGACAGTATTGCACCTTAGAGTTTTCATCATGTGTAGAGTTCAGGTCTCCTGTACGCTTTTCTGCCCATACCACTTCTGCCCAGAGTTCTCAAGAAGATCAAGAAAGACAGGGCCCAGGTCATCTTAGTGGCTCCAGATTGGGCACGAAGAGTCTGGTATCCTGAGCTTCTCAAAATATGCATCAGTCCTCCGATCAGGCTGTACCTTCGGGAGGATCGTCTGTCACAGCAGCAGGGGAGGGTTCTCCACCTGAACCTGTCAACTCTGTGCCTTCATGCATGGAGATTGAGTGGCAGCAGTTGATGTCTTTTGACCTTCCTCCTGAAGTCTGTAAAGTTATTTTGGCAGCCAGGCGTCCCTCCACTAAAATGGTATATGCCTGCCTGAGGAAACGCTTTGTAGATTATTGTACTGAAAGGTCTATCGATCATCTTTCTGTTTCTTCTTCTGATATCCTTCTCTTCATACTTTCCCTTGCCCAGCAGGGTTCTGCCTTGGGGAGTCTCAAGGGCTATCTTTCTGCCTTATCAGTATTTCTTTGGCTGCCTGATCAGCCTTCTCTGTTCAAATCCCCCATTGTACATAGATTCCTCAATGGGCTTGTACATATGTTTCCCCCTACGCCCTTTGTTAGGCTCCAATTGGACTTAAATCTGGTCCTCACATTTCTGATGTGTGCTCCCTTTAAGCCTTTGCACAACTGTCCCCTCCGGCTGCTCACCATCAAGACAGCCTTCTTAGTGGCAATAACATCAGTCAGGAGTGTGAATGAGATGCAAGCTCTATCATCAAAGCCACTGTATCTCACTATCTATCCAGACAAGGTGGTACTCAGAACTCGTGCCTCTTTCATCCCCAAGGTGTTGACCCCATTTCATCTGGGTCAGAACATCACCCTGCCTAACTTCTTTGTTCCAGCGCATCCCTCTAAGGAAGAGGAGCGACTCCACTGACTGGACCCAAAAAAGAGCATTGTCGTTCTACCTTGACCGAACGAACGAGTTACGGGTGGATGACCAACTCTTTGTGGGATACGTTAGAGCAAAGAAGGGTTGGGCAGTGCAGAAGCGAACCATTTCACGCTAGGTCATTCTCTGCATCAAGATCTGCTACGCATTGGCGAGGAAACATCCTCCTTAGGGCTTGAGGGCTCATTCTGCCTGGGGAAAAGCGTCTACCACTGCTCTAGCTCTGGCGTTCCAGTCCTGGAGAATTGCCAGGCGGCAATGTGGGCATCTTTTCACATGTTTGCAAAACATCACTGCCTGGACAATGAGGTATGGAGAGACGGGCACTTTGCTCGTTGAGTCTTACAGGACTTTTTGGTGTGAGTGGAGGTATCCCCAGCCCACCTCCAGGAGGTTATGGCTTGGGTATCTATTCAAAGGTAAGGAATAATCAGCTAGAAGTTTCTATCAGATGAACAGGTTACTTACCTTTGGTAACGCATTATCTAGTAAAGACTCTATCTAGCTGCAGATTTCTTACACCCATGCCTCCCTGCTTTGTGGATATGTGTAGTAGGGTTAGGGTTTATCCCTTTCAGGGTCCTAGTTTTGTACTGACAAAATGTTTGTTCTATCCATGACTCGGCACTTCTGGTATGGAAGTTTGCTGAGTAAAAGAACTGACGTATGTGCGCTGGTGTGGTGGCTTTATAGGCGACCATGATGTCACAGATGGCTCCAATGACGCTTACAAAGCCACACAGTGCTGAAAGATGCACGCGAATCCAAGCACAGCCACCTGACGACACGTCCAGGGTATTGTTCAGCAAAACATTCCAGATTCAAAGTCGACACCAGGGAATTCAAAAGTAAGGAATCTGCAGCTAGATGGAGTCTCTGCCAGATAATGCGTTACCGAAGGTAAGTAACCTGTTCGTTGAGGCTCAAACCTACAGGGACACAGGTGCCAGTGTCACTATGGTGACTGGAAAAACTGGTGTCACCTGAGCAAAACCTACTTGGTCACACGTACCAAGTGACTGATGCTCACATTTGTGCCACCCCATGGCAGTTATTGACTTTGGCTGGGGGTGTTTACTGGCCCTAGAAAGGTTGTAGTTTCCTCTGATCTACCTGTAGAGTGTCTGCTAGGTAATGAGTTGATGACTTCAACTTGGACTGAAGTGAAATTGGAGGCGCATTTGTAGGAGGCTGGCCTGGCTTATAGTGGATATCAAGTGGTACTAACACCTTGTGCCAGGTCCAGTTATCCCTTATTAGTAGTGTTCTAGCAGCTTAGGCTGATAGAGGTAGCTATAGCAGAGCAGCTTAGGCTGAGCTAGGAGACATGCAAAGCTCCTACTATACCACTTGTATCACTATTTTCCAGTTCCATTCCTCACCAAACATACGACATGGTCCGTCTACCATTATTTGACATCTGTATGAGAAACCACACTACAACCCATAGTTTCTGTCAGAAAAATCGAGCAGCAGAGACATGACATACATTATAACAAGCAAACACAGCCCAGGTTTATGGGACATACAAAAAACCCTTATGACTAAGTAGATTTGGTAACTAGACAAGTAATTCTGAAAGTCTTCTGAATACAGAACACTTGTACACATACAAAGCTCTAACAGGGAATACTGCTAGGAACTTGGAGATTAAGCAATAAATGACAACTCTATATTTTCACTATAAATAGGCTGAGTATGTCGCTCCATAGACAATGCATTACTCCCTTGGCTTTACAACAATTCACTGCCCAAATTATATTGGCACAGTGCAAATAGTATCAGAAATTTTAAGTAATGGAAACATCAATGTGCTTGAATCTGCAACTGTAGACTCTTACAAATGGACTCGAAGCATTGCAGGTGGCAAAATTAACTACCAGTGCCCAAGTACAGGCCTTAGGTGAAATGTGCCTCAGTCAGAAATGCCAAAGCGCATTACCTGCACCAAGTTACGTTAGGTATTTATACAGAGGTCTCTTGGTGCTCAAAACAAAATATCTGAGATCCTGGATCAAAATAGAAAGTTACGTCGAAAAGAGAAGTCTTTCTTTTCTTCCAGAAAATTAAGTGGGATGAGACAGAATGGCAGCTCATTCCAAACGCTAGAAGGTACTGAAAAGGATTTTCCGTCACATTTGGATTTCTTAAATAGAGGAATAGCATGTCACGTATAAAGCGTACAGATTGTGGAAGTCCCTGTGCCCTTCGACCAGGTTAGTGCTACACAAGTAGCACATGCATGACCTATGTATAGTACTTAGCACATACACATAAATCAGACGATTGTGTCGACTGTACGTCATTGGGAATGGGTGCCCTCCATAGGCTTGTGTTAGTAAGCCAGTGTGTCCCTTTCCTGGGTGTGCAAAATCGTGGATATTGGAGTACCGCATGTAAAAATAAAAATAATTTTTTTTTTTTAAAAACCGAAGAGTCAGAGCAGTTACAAGAAAGTCTGGGAAGAAGTTTAAACTGATGCCATACCTCTTGGCATATGAGTCTGCGTATTTACAAAGTGGGGTACCGTGCATGTGATGGGCACTGCAGCTTCCGTAACACAAATGTTTCTGTGCTAAACGTCCAGTATATTTGTGCTTGTCAAACAGTTTATTTATATGCACAAACTTTTCTACTTTGGAGAAACATGTTGCTCCTGTGTACAGTGGCACGTTTCGAAAGTAGTGCAGGATGCCATTAATTCTCTGCCTTGGTGTGATTCGAATTATGTTTGCAAAACAAGAGCCAATCAGAATGCAGAACATCGGCAGCCCATACACCCCTGGAGACTTCAACTTGGACTGAAGTGAAATTGGAGGCCCATTTGTAGGAGGCTGGCCAGGCTTATAGTGGATACCAAGTGGTACTAACACCTTGTGCCAGGTCCAGTTATCCCTTATTAGTAGATTAGTAGTGTTGTAGCAGCTTAGGCTGATAGAGGTAGCTATAGCAGAGCAGTTTAGGCTGAACTAGGAGACATGCAAAGCTCCTACTATACCACTTGTATCACTTAGCACTATATCATAAGAAACACAATACTTTCTAAAAATAAAGGTACTTTATTTTAGTGACAATATGCCAAAAGTATCTCAGATGATATACCCCCTTAGGAGGTAAGTAGAATACACAAACTATACAGACAAACCAAAATCAGGTAAGTAAACAGTTAGAAAAGTAGTGCAAACACTGTAGAACACAATAGAATGCAATAGGAGACAATAGGCCTAGGGGCAACACAAACCATATACTCCAAAAGTGGAATGCGAACCACAAATGGACCCCAGGCCTAATGTAGTGTGTAGAGGGTCGCTGGGAGAGTAAGAAAACACTAAGGGTGTCCAAGATACCCCACCCCAAGACCCTGAAAAGCAGGAGTAAAGTTACCCTACCACCCCAGAAAGACAGTAAAGTCGAGATAGGGGATTCTGCAAGTAAAACAACTGACTGCAAAGCACTGAAGATGGATTCCTGGACCTGAGGACCTGCAAAGGAAGGGGACCAAGTCCAAGAGTCACGCAGGTGTCGGGGGGGGGGGGGGGGCAGGAGCCCACCAAACCCCGGATGAAGGTGCAAAAGGGCTGCCTCCTGGTGGAAGAAGCCAAAGATTCTGCAACAACGGAAGGTGCCAGGAACTTCTCCTTTGGTCAAAAGATGTCCCACGGCATGCTGGAGGATTCAGAGTTATTTCCATGCAGGAAGACCGCAAACAAGCCTTGCTAGCTGCAAGTGTCGCAGTTGAAGGTTTCGGGTGCTGCCAGGGCCCAGGAAGGACCAGGAGGTCGCCCCTTGGAGGAGGAAACAGAGGAGGCACTCAGCAACACAGAGCCCACGCAGAAGCAGGCAGCACCCGCAGAAGCACCTGAACAGGCGTTCAGAAGATCTGAGCACGGCAGTCGTCTCAGCACAACAAAAGAGGGTCCCACGAAGTCGGAGTCCAACTCAGCGAGCTGGGCAATGCAGGACGGAGTGCTGGAGACCTGGGCTAGTCTGTGCACAAAGGAAGTCTTGCAAAAGTGCACAGAAGCCCTAGCAGCTGCAGTTCACACAGTATACAGGATTACTGTCTGGCGTGGGGAGGCAAGGACTTACATCCACCAAATTTGGGCAGAAGGGCCACTGGACTGTCGGGGACACTTGGATCCAGCTCCTGTGTTCCAGGGACCACGCTCGCCAAGATGAGAGGGGACTCAGAGCACCAGTGATGCAGTAGTTTGGTGCCTGCGTTAGCAGGGGGGAAGATTCCGTCGACCCACAGGAGATTTCTTCTTGGCTTCCAGTGCAGGGTGAAGGCAGACCAGACCTCAGAGCATGCACCTCCAGGAAACAGTCGGCAGGATGAGGCTCTACAATGTTGCTGGTAGTCTTCTTGCTACCTTGGTGCAGTTTTGCAGGTGTACTGGAGCAGTCAGCGGTCGATCCTTGGCAGAAGTCGAAGAGAGAAGTGCAGAGGAGCTCTGGTGAGCTCTTGCATTCGTTATCTGATGAGAAACCCACAGGAGAGACCCAAAATAGTCCTCAGAGGAGGATTGGCAACAGAGAGATGTAAGCACCTATCAGGAGGGGTCTCTGACGTCACCTGCTGGCACTGGCCACTCTGAGGTCTCCATTGTGCCCTCACACCTCTGCATGTAAGATGGCAGAGGTCTGGGACACACTGGAGGAGCTCTGGGCACCTCCCCTGGGGAGGTGCTGGTCAGGGGAGTGGTTATTCCCCTTTCCTTTGTCCAGTTTTGCACCAGAGCAGGGCTGGGGGATCCCTGAATTGGTGTAGACTGGCTTATGCAAGGAGGGCACCATCTGTGCCCTTCAAAGCATTTCCAGAGGCCAGGAGAGGCTACTCCTCTCAGGCCCTTAACACCTATTTCCAAAGGGAGAGGGTGTAACACCCTCTCTCAGAGGAAATTCTTTGTTCTGTTTTCCTGGGACTGGGCTGCCCAGGCCCCAGGGGGGCAGAAACCTGTCTGAGGGTTGGCAGCAGCGGTAGCTGCAGAGAAAACCCCAGAGAGTTAGTTTGGGAGTACACAGGCTCTATGCTGGAGCCCCAGGGATGCATGGAATTGTCCCCCCCAATACCATTCTGGTATTGGAGTGACAATTCCATGATCCTAGACATGTTACATGGCCATGTTTGGAGTTACCATTGTGATGCTACATATACGTATTGACCTATATGTAGTTCACGCGTGTAATGGTGTCCCTGCGCTCACAAAGTCCGGGGAAATTGCGCTGAACAATGTGGGGGCACTTTAGCTAGTGCCAGGGTGCCCTCACACTTAGGGGGTCATTCTGACCTCGGCGGTAAAAGGTGCTTACCGCCGGTCAGAAGACCGCCATAACACCGCCGTGGTCGCGGTAAACCGCCACGGTCATTCTGACCCGCAACTGGCAAACCGCCAAAAACCCGACATCAACAAAAGTCCGCCACATCAACGGCCAGCGAAAAACTGGCGATGACCAAACCTCCACCGTCACGCCAATAGAAATACGCCCATGCCATTCCGACCCACAAATCTCCGCAGCGGTCTTTCAACCGCGGTATTCCATTGGCGGTACACACCGCCGCGGTCAAAATACACACACCTTTACAAAACACTACCACATTGGACAATTCAAAATACACACACCTGAAACACATACACACACCACTCCCACACACCCAATTAAATATAAAACACACACCCACATCACCCACAAACCCTTACGACCACAATTGCGACTGAAGGACAGAGAGAGACAGCACAGCATAGAGTAGACCATCACACAGAGGCAAATCACAACATCACCCACACAATATCCACGCACAAAACACCATACACCACCACACTCACCACACTCTACAACACATACACCACCCCTCACCTGATCCACACCACCCCATGGCACCCCAGAGGCACCCCAGGTTCTCTGACGCAGAACTCAGGGTCATGGTGGAGGAAATAGTTCGGGTAGAGCCCCAGCTCTTTGGGACACAGGTGCAGCACACCACCATTGCCAGGAAGATGGAGCTATGGCAAAGAATAGTGGACAGGGTCAACGCTGTGGGACAGCATCCACGAAATCGGGACGACATCAGGAAGCGGTGGAACGACCTACGGGGGAAGGTGCGTTCCATGGTATCAAGGCACAACATCGCAGTACAGCGGACTGGTGGCGGACCCCCACCTACTCCCCCAGAATTCACAGCATGGGAGG
Organism: Pleurodeles waltl; assembly: GCF_031143425.1. Classification (NCBI taxonomy): domain Eukaryota; kingdom Metazoa; phylum Chordata; class Amphibia; order Caudata; family Salamandridae; genus Pleurodeles; species Pleurodeles waltl. The sequence continues at coordinate 297,451,525 of NC_090449.1, read as the reverse complement.
AGGAAGTCTTGCACATCCTGCATCCTGAGGGCCTCGCAGGAGTAGGCGGAGGAATGGACTCTGGTAAGTCAAATCTTCACTACTTCATTCCCCCCACCCCACCTGCATGCCAAATCATACCCCCACCCTCACCCCCACCCCATCACACCAACTCCTTGCAAATGGCTCACCATCACAACCCACCCATCCCAAAACCTAGCCCTGCATGCCTCCCCCAAGCATGGACACCCATCACCAAAGCATGCCCACTGCACATACCCATCTTCCCCACAAGCCACCGTCACAAAAGCCCCCACAAGGGAATGCCAGCACTGGGGTACACGGCCACCCACCCATTGCACGAAATGGCACACACAGAAGCAATAACCATACTCTTATACCCCTGCAGGACCAGAACGCCACCACACCGCCCAGGAGGGTCCAGAGATGTCCATCCCACCCCCAGAAGAGGCCCCCAGTGATGACAGCAGCTCTGTCTCCCTGGACCCAGATGACCAGCCCGGCCCATCGGGGACCTCGGGACAGTCGGTTCCCCACAGACAGCCACAGGCTACAGCAGACCTAACCCCCTCTGGGAACACCAGCACAGCTCCCACCCAGCGGGCCCATGCCTCTGTCTCCAGGACACGTCAATCAGCGGTGTGTCCACCACTACAGGGCACCCAGGTTGACCCACCACCCCAACAACAACAGGGACCTGGGGGCAGTGGTAGTGGGCACACGGTCCAGGGGACAGAGGCCCAGGGAAATAGGGGAACTGGGAGGGCTGCTGTGCGACAGGGGGGGGACAGGCCCAGGGAACCGACTCTCCAAGAGGCCCTCTCCTCCATCATGGGAGCATACCACCGCTCCCAGGAGACGATGGCTACGGTACTGGCCAGGTTCCAGGATATCCAGGTACTGCAGGAGGAACAGTACATGGGGTTCAGAGAGGAACTGCGAAACATTAGTTCCGCAATGGGGACCATCGTCGTGGCCCTTAACCAGATAGTCACCACATTGCGGGACCATGTGGCACCACAAAGGGCCCCTGTCACTAGCATGGACCCAGACCAGGCTACCACCTCCGCCGGCGCTAGTGGACAGGAGGCCCCCACACAACGACAGGCCACCAGAACCCCACCTCCTGCAGAAGAAGAACCACACCGCAAGCGGTACCTGAGATCTCACAAGAAGACAGAGTAGGATGCCAAGAGCCCCGCCAGCAAACGATACCCCCTGATGTCATCCCACTGTTCCACATTGTCACCCTGTCCAAACTTAAACTGCCCCTGCTCCATCCTTCCACAGGCATATGGACAATGCACCTGTGAGACTGAAAACTGGACTCTGCCATGGACATTACTCCACCATCACCCATCACCGTTTTACAATCATGTCCCTAAATTTAGCACTTTAATAAAATCACTTATTGCACTTAAAAAATCTGGAGTCTGCTTGTATTTTGAACAAATGTATTAGACATAACGGTGCCAAAATGTTCAGTTACATTGTGATGACAACATACCACTGTCGCACAGCTGTAGTCCATGGGCAAACAAAGCAGAGGTCACGCAGTGGGGCCCACAGCTCTGAAAACGGAAGGGAAAGTCACAACTCAGTTAACAGGAACTGGGGGGAAACACAGACAGTAGAGAGGCAGGAGACTTTAAGTAAATGTAAAATGGCGGGGTTGATTCGTACCTGTGTGCTACTGAAAATACTGTTGTATCACTGTGTCCCTGTTGTCTGTGTCGTCCCCGTCGTCTTCCTCCTCTTCACTCTCCACAGCTGCTACAACACCACCATCTGGACCATCCTCCTGCAGGAAAGGCACCTGGCGTCGCAAAGCCAGGTTGTGAAGCATACAGCAGGCCACGATGATATGGTACACCTTCTTTGGTGAGTACATTAGGGATCCACCTGTCATATGCAGGCACCTAAACCTGGCCTTCAGGAGGCCGAAGGTCCGCTCGATCACCCTCCTAGTACGCCCATGGGCCTCATTGTACCGTTCCTCTGCCCTTGTCCTGGGATTCCTCACTGGGGTCAGTAGCCACGACAGGTTGGGGTAACCAGAGTCACCAATTAGCCACACACGGTGTCTCTGTAGCTGTTCCATCACATAAGGGATGCTGCTATTTCGCATGATGTACGCGTCATGCACTGACCCAGGGAACTTGGCATTTACATGGGAGATGTACTGGTCAGCCAAACAGACCACCTGGACATTCATCGAATGATAACTTTTTCTGTTCCTGTACAACTTCTCACTTTCACTGGGGGGAACCAAAGCCACATGGGTCCCATCAATGGCACCAATGATGTTGGGGATATGGCCAAGGGCATAGAAATCACCCTTCACTGTAGCCAAATCGCCCACCTAAGGGAAAACAATGTAGCTCCGCATGTATTTCATCAGGGCAGACAACACTCTGGACAAAACCTTAGAAAACATAGGCTGAGACATCCCTGATGATATGGCCACTGTTGTTTGGAATGATCCACTTGCCAAAAAATGGAGTACTGACAGAACCTGCACCAGAGGGGGAATCCCTGTGGGTTGGCGAATGGGGGACATCAGGTTTGGCTCCAGCTGGGCACACAGTTCCTGTATAGTGGCTCGGTCAAGTCTGTATGTCAGTATGACATGTCTTTCTTCCATTGTCGACAGGTCCACCAGCGGTCTGTACACGGGAACATTCCTCCATCTCCTCGCAAGTCCCAGCGGACGGTGCCTAGGAAGGACAACATGGAGCACAGAGTCAAGCAACCCACAGGTACGTAACCACAGCTTGCACAGAACACGATTTGCTATGCATTGAATGGCTTGTATGAGTGGCAATGCAAGGCCTAGGCCTGTGTGACGCAGTAGAAATTAAGCCATGTGGGCCCTTGAAATGGCGGCTGCCTGACCTGTGAAGTGTTACAATGGGATGTGAGGTCAATGCGCTGGCGTGGCACACTGTGGCGGTAGGCGGTCGAAGACCGCGGCGCTAAGCAGCATTGGTTAACATTGAACCCTATGGGTCTCAGGAGCCAATGACGATGTGCGCCGGTGGTACGCACTGCCGCAGTACGCACCGCCGCGGGCGTGACCGCCATCTTCTATCTGCTTAATCACTCGAGACCTGATCATCCACAGGAGAGGACCTATACTGCAAGTGCTGCTGTGACCTCGGTCTGGAAGATACAATGGCTTCTGCGACTGGGGAAAGGGCCCCTGCCTTCACATCTGAGGAATTGGAGAAACTTGTTGATGGGGTCCTCCCCCAGTATGCGCTACTCTACGGTCCTCCAGACCAACAGGTAAGTACACTGGGACCATGCTTTGTGGGCAATGCCTGTGTTGAGTGGGGTGGATGAAAGATGGTGGGGAGGGGAGCGAATGAGGCATGCATCGCACGACAGATGAGAGCATGTGCCATATGGCAAGGTTGGGGAGGGGGGCCACTCACATCGACCATGCAGAAAATGATGATATTTATTTTCCCACCCTGTCCATGTCACATAGGTCAGCGCCCATCAGAAGATCGACATTTGGCGTGCCATCGCCAAGGACATCCGGACCCTGGGGGTCCACAACAGACGGGGCACCCACTGCCGCAAGAGGTGGGAGGACATCCGCCTCGGGAGCAGGAAGACCGCGGAGGCTCTGCTGGGATGGCCTCCCAACGTAGGAGGGGTGGCTCCCGTCAATTGACCCCCCTGATGTCCCGGATCCTGGCGGTGGCCTACCCCGATTTGGATGGGCGCGTGAGGAAATCACAGCAGACACAAGGGGGTGAGTACCAGCACATTCTGCTATGTTAGCGCACAGTGGAGGTGTCTGGGTGGGGGAGGAGGGCTGTGGGTATCTCTAGGCCAGGGCGATTTCTGTAGGCTGGGCCCCTCCGTAAGGCATGGCCCTGTGCCCCCATCCCCCACCTCTGTAGGGTGCTAAGTACAGCTATCCATGGCCCTGGGTCACCTATGTGTGCAGTTGTCGTCCATAGGCTTGTAGGCCAAGTCACAATAATTGAGTAGTGTACACCGAGTGCGCAGCGTAGTGCAGGGGGCTTCTGTGTCTGTCCTCTCCGCCAACGGTGTCGCCAGTGCATGCATTTTTTCTTCCCCCCCCCCCTTTTTTGTGGTCTTCCTGTTCATGTGTGCATTAGCATCATCAGGCGGAGGAGAAGTGGCATCGGAGCACGAAGGAGCTGCATCTCACATGGCCCCGGAGGGCCATGCATCCGACTCCGAGTTCACCAGTGAGACGGAGGGCAAGGGGAGCTCCACAACGGGGACCCGTGTAAATGTAAATTTGGGGAAAGAGATCTGACACTGTGGACCGGGTTAGCAGGGACCCTGTGCACTAACTGTCAAAATCACATGGGCAGTCAGGTAAAAAGTGTGTGGTGGGGAAGGGGGTATGACCATGTCAAAAGAGGTACTTTCCTACAAGCCTTTTTTCCATTATGTCTGACTACACTGAGAAAGCAAATAAAATCTTAAGGATCTCCCAAAGCAGTGGTTTGACCAAAAAGCTGCATTGGTTCAGTACCAGCCGGGGCAAAAGTTATAGGTTTTGGAGTCTGTGGAACCTAATTGGCAATAGGGCAAATTGAGTGGACCCTACCCTGTCCTTGAGAAAAAAGGGGAAGTCGCCTATCTGGTGGACTTTGGCACTTGCAGGAGCCCTCACAGGGTCATCCATGCGAACCTCCTTAAACCCTTCCTTGACAGTGCTGATTTGACTGTGCTGATGATCACTGATGAAGATCAGGAAGAAGATAGTGAACCTCTCCCTGACCTCCTCTCTGACAGCTCTGCAGATGGATCTGTTGAAGAAGTTGTCTTTTCAGGCACCTTCCGTGCCTAACAGCAAACTGACTGCAGGCTAGTCCTGGGGAGGTATGCTAAGCTTTCTTCCCTTACCCCTGGTCAGACAAAATGGTTCACACATTATGTGGACACTGAGGACAGCCTGCTTGTTAAAAATAAAATCTACAGATGGTTTGACCAAGCCAAGGAAAGCATCAGAGCTTAAGTCAACAAGGTGCAGGAGTTAAGGGTCATAGAGCCCGTGGGCAAGCCCAGTGGTTTTAGTCCCCAAACCTTGTTCCAATGGGGGTAAATCAAAGTTGAGGTTTTGTGTGGACTACAGGGGACTCAATGAAGTCATAAAGACTGATGCCCACCCTATTCCAAGAGCAGATTAATTAACTGACAGGCTGTGTACAGCAAAATGATTCAGTACCTTTGATTAAACATCAAGGTACTGGCAGATTGGTCTCACCCCAGGAGCTAAAGAAAAGACAGTGTTCTAGACCCCAGATGGACATTACTGATCTACTGTAATGCCGTGTGGGCAAAAAAATGGCCCTGCAATTTTCCAGAGGCTGATAAACAAAGCCCTGGCCAGCTGGAAGCTTTAAGTGGTGCATATCTTGATGATATTGCCATCTAGCTCCACTTGACAGGATCACCTGATCCACCTTGGGAAGATCCTTGAGGCCTTTCAGAAAGCAGGACACACTATCAAGGCAGGCAAGTGCCTGATAGGGCATGGCTCTGTTGTATACTTGGGCCACCTTGTAGGTGGAGGCTAAGTGCAATCCTTACAACCCAAGATCCAGACTATTCTGGATTGTGAGGCTCCAACAGCCCAGAACCAAGTCAGGGCATTTCTTGGCTTGACTGGTTACTACAGGAGGTTTGTGAAAGGGTATGGCACTATTGTGTCACCCCTCATAGAAATGACCTTCAAGAAACAACCAAAAGAAGTAAACTGGACTGTGAGCTGTCAAAATACTTTTGACACTCTGAATGAAGCAATGTGCTTAGCACCCATTATGAAAGCTCTAGATCATACTAAGCAGTTCATTGTGCAGACAGATGCCTCTGCACATGGAATAGGAGCAGTCATATCACGGCATATGGTTGATGCAAATAAAAAGGGGAAAATGCTAAACTGTTGAGGTGGTCCATCTCCCTAGTGGAAATGGACTTTATAGATGAACACAGGCCTGGGACTGAGCATGCAGATGGCTTTACCAGGTTTTTCACTTAGACAATGAAGGCTTGTTTGGTAAAGATGAGTCTCATTCCTTTTATTTGAGGGTGGGGGGGTGTAGGAAAGTACTCTTTTTGGCATGGTCACCCCCCACTGGTACTGAGGTTTTTCAACTGAAGGTGCACTGGGTTCCTGCTAAATAGGTCCCCAGTGCCAATGCTCTTTTCCTAAACACAAGGTTAAATGGTCTAATTGTGTATAATTGACATACACTTTAGCACCCCTGTAAGTCCTTAGTAAATGGTACCCCTGGTACCTAGGGCTTGGATGCTAAAGTGGGTCCATAAGGGCAGCAGCATGTGTTATGCCACCCTAAGGGACCCCATAACAAATGCAGGCAGACTACCACTGCAGACTGCGTGACATGGTGCTAACCATGTGCGAAATCACTACATGGCACTCTCATTGTTTGCCATGCCAAAGTCACTGCATGTAATGTATGTATGTAAGCCCTAAGGCAGGGTGCATTATATTCTATGTGAGGACATATCTGCATGAGCAGATATGCCCCTGCGAGATCTAGTTTGATTACTAGATATTACAAGTGAATTGGGAAGCAATATTATGGTACGTTATACGCATTGGGAATCACGAGTTACCCAGCTACATAATGGATTCCCTGAAAGCTATGGTGTTTGGTATCAAACACTTTGTAGGACAGTGCTCTTGTTGGAATGGTTAGCCCCCCACATTTTGCCTGATATTGATACCAACTTGACTGAGAGTGTGCTGGGATCCTGCTAACCAGGCCCCAGCACCGGTGTTCTTCCTCATACACTGTAGCATTGTTCCCAAAAATGCCACACCCACCCCTGGCACACAGTTAAGTTCCTTGTAAAAGGTACCCATGGTACTAAGGGCCCAGTGGCCAGAGAAGGTCCCCAAGGGCTGTAGCATGTATTATGCCACCATGGGGGACCCCTCGCCAAGCACACGCACACTGCAATAGCAGCTTGTGTGTGCTGGTTGAGCGAAAAAGACAAAGTCCACATGGCACCACTGCCTGTGGAATAGGTAAGTCACCCCTCTAGCATGCCTTACAACCCCAAGGCAGGGTGCACTATACCACAGGTAAAAACATAGCTGCATGAGCTATATGCTCCTACAGTGTCAAAGTCCATTCTTTGACCCTGTAAGTGCTGTGTGCCCATATTGAGTATATGGGCTAGGAGTTTGTTATTACAAACTCCACAGCTCCATAACGGCTTCCCTGAATACTGGTAATCAAACTTCTCAGCACAGTAAACCCACACTGATGCCAGTGTTGGATTTATTGAAAAATGCACCCAGAGGGCATCTTAGAGATGACCCCTGTATTTTACCCAATCCTTTAGTGCAGGACTGACTGGTCTGTGCAAGCCTGCCACTATGAGACGAGTTTCTGACCTCCTGGGGTGAAAGCTTTTGTGCTGTCGGTGGCCAGAAACAAAGCTCTGCATGGGGGGTAGGTGCTTCACACCTCCCCCCTGCAGGAACGCTAACACCTGACGGTGAGCCTCAAAGGCACAGGCCTCTTGTTACAGTACCCCAGGTTTGGAGTTTCCCACTCTCTCCCCCGGACAAGTCCCCTCTTTTGGCAGCAAATTTGGCGGGAAACGTTGGGAAAACAAGGAGGTGTGACCACCTCAGCTGGGACCACCACTAAGGAGTACAGAAGTGAGGTGACCCCCTCCTTGCAAAGTCCTCCATCTTACTTTAGAGGACAGGGACCAATAGAGTTAGGTCTGTGTCCACCTCCCCAAAAGGAGTTGACACAAGAAGGGTGTAGCCACCCTCAGAGACAGTAGCTGTTTGCTACTGACCCCTGTAATGTCCCTAAATCCAGGATTTAAGGGCTCCCCTGAACCTAACTCATCAGATTCCTGGTGACCTAAAAAGAAAAAAAAGGATGACTGCTAACCTGAAACCCCAGCAGAGAAGACTGAAGACACAAACTGACTTGGCCCTAGCCCTAACAACCTGTCTCCAGCTTCAAAAGCCCTGCAAAAAGGTGACGTATTCTGCCGGACCTGTGACCTCTGAAAAGCCTCTAGAGGATTGCCTGCACTCCAGATGACCACCTGCACCCCAGAGGACAAATAACTCCTGAGGACAGCGGCCCTGTCCAAGAAGAAACTCGTTCCAAGGACTCCAGAGCCTCCCCGGATCCAGGAGTCCTATCCCCTCTCCACCCGATGCCCATGGCCCGTGTCCAGGTGGCCCAACCAACTAGAGCTGGTCCCCAGGCCATTCTGAGCAAGGGCCCACCCTGGGTTGCCCCCCCCGCCCACCACAACGAGGCTTGCAGCCTGAATCCAGAGGACCCCCTGACCGCGACAGAACCGGACAAAGGTTCCCAACGCAAGAAGGTACCCCTGCACCCACAGCCCTCTGGCCTTGAAGAATTCTGAACTTTGGTTCACTAATGTCCAGCAGGCGGCCCGGTCCTTCTCCAGCCTTTGGTTTCCTGGAACCGACCCACTGGACTACACCTGCACCATCTTAGTGGCCCCGGGGTCCCCAGATAGGAAAGCACTAGGAGTCCAATGCTGTGTTTGCACTCTGCACCCGGCCTTCCCCGTGCTGCTGAAGGTGTGTGTTTGGTGTTGACCTGTGGCCCCCCCAAAGCTTCTCTAAATCCCCTAGGTCTGCCCTCCGAAGACCCAGGTACTTAGCTGCAAGCGGGCCTGATTCCAAGTTCCCCCAGTTTCCATAGGAGCCTATGTTAAACCAACCTCAACTTTGACCTCTGCACCCGGCTGGCCCCATGTTGCTGGTTGTGGGTGTTTGGGGTTGTACTTACCTTCAAATCATACTTACTCCCCCCTATCCCCCCTCCCCCAGAACTGTTCAGAAAATTGCAGTGTCAACTGTTAAAGAAGATCATTGCTATTTACTTGAAATCTATTTAAATTTGCAAATTGAAACAAAGTGGTATTGATACAAATGTCAGATACTTACTTGCAAATGTAATTACCTGCAACTTGAATCTTGTGGTTCTAGAAATAAGGTAACAAAATATATTTTTGCGATATAAAAACCATTGGCCTGGAGGGGGTCATTGAGTGTGTGCTTCACTTTATTGTTTGTGTGTGTAGAACAAATGCTTTGCACTACCCTTTGATAAGCCTAACTCCTCGACCAAACTACCACAAAAGAGAGGATTAGTGTTATCTACTTTAGCCTCTGTTAAACCTCTGGGGAACCCTTGGACTCTGAACACACAATATTTCATTTTGATATAGTATCTACAGAGATAGCTTCCTACATTGGGGATCAATGGTGGGGAATGTGGCTTTGCATTTGCTGGACTACTCAGCCAGTGCCTAATCACACTACTTAATTCCAAAATTGCCTTTGGAAACAGATTTTTGAATTTGGCAAATTTTTTTTTTAAAGTCCTGCTAGGGCCTTAGTTAAGTCCCCTTAGCATTTATTTTTAGATTGAAAAGTTATTTTAAGTTAGGGGTTAGTAACTAGAAATAGTTTTTAGTTCCTAAACGTAATCCCCAACTTTAGTAACATAATGAGCAGGTCAGAGGAAATGGTTGTGGAACTCAAACCCACCCCCATCTAGGGAGGGGAGAGTTAAGGTCCCTCTGTAGACTGGAAAAGGTTAAGACAGGTTCCAAATCTACCAAGATCAAGTTCCAGGAGCTCTTGGAAGAGTATACAAGCGACCCCCCCATCAGATAGGGAAGATGTTAGAGATGAGGAGGATGAACTCCCCCCTCCTCACCTATCTAGGGAGATCAGGGCCCGAATGCCCGTCTCCAAGGATGATGCTCACAGGATCTGGATCTTCCACAGGGGAGTACAGTTCCTCTGGGAACATTGAGGGCAGCCTCAATGAAGAGGACCTCCTTTTAGCAAGGATGGCCAAAAGATGAGCTTTGGCGTAACATATCCTAGCTATAGAGAGGCAGAGAGCAGAAATGGGCTTAGCACCCCTTAACCCCTTCGCTGCCAGGCCTTTTCCCCCTCATGTGCCAGGCCTTTTTTTGGCTATTTGGAGAAGTTCACACTTAGGCCCTCATAACTTTTTAACCACATAAGCTACCCATGCCAAATTTGCGGCCTTTTTTTCCAACATCATAGGGATTCTAGAGTTACCCAAAGTTTGTGGGTTCCCCTGAAGGAGACCAAGAAAGTAGCCAAAATACTGCGAAAATTCCATTTAGTTTTTTTTTTAAATGGGGAAAAAAAGGGCTGCACAAGAAGGCTTGTGGTTTTTTCCCTGAGGGTTTGTGGTGCTAAAATCACCAGCTTCCCAGCTTTCAGGAACAGGCAGGCTTGAATCAGAAAACCCAATTTTGCAACAGAATTTTGGCATTTTACTGGGACATAAACCATTTGTACTATTTTTTGTCCGTTTAGCCTCCTTCCAGTTAGTGACAGAAATGGGTGTGAAACCAATGCTGGATCCCAGAAAGGAAAGATTTCTGAAAAGTAGACAAAATTCTGAATTCAGCAAGGGGTCATTTGTGCAGATCTTACAAGGTTTTCCTATGGAAAATAACAGCTGAAATAAAAAAAATAAAAAAAATTGAGGTGAAAAAAACAGCCATTATTTTCCATGTTTTATTTTGTAACTTTCCTGTGATGTCAGATTTTTGAAAGCAATATACTGTTACGTCTGCTGGACTCTTCTGGTTGCGGGATATATAGGGCTTGTAGGTTCATCAAGAACCCTAGGTACCCAGAGCCAATAAATGAGCTGCACCTTGCAATGGGTTTTCATTCTATACCCGGTATACAGCAATTAATTTGCTGAAATATAAAGAGTGAAAAATAGGTATCAAGAAAACCTTTGTATTTCCACAATGGGAACAAGATAAGATGTTGAGAAACAGTGGTTATTTGCACATCTCTGAACTCCGGGGTGCCCATACTAGCATGTGAATTACAGGGCATTTTTCAAATAGATGTCTTTTTGTACACACCGTCTTACATTTGGAAGGAAAAAATGTAGAGGAAGGCAAGGGGTAATAATACTTGTTCTGCTATTCTAGGTTTCCCCAAGTATCCCGATAAAAATGGTACCTCACTCACGTGGATAGGCCTAATGCTTGCGACAGGAAACACAACATGGACACATCACATTTTTACATTTAAATCTAACGTGTTTTTTGCAAAGTGCCTAGCTGTAGATTTTGGCCTCTAGCTCAGCCGGCACCTAGGGAAACATACCAAACCTGTGCATTTTTGAAAACTAGACACCTAGGGGAATCCACAATGAGGTGACTTGTGGGGTTCTCACCAGGTTCTGTTACCCAGAATCCTTTTCAAACCTCATAATTTGGCCAAAAAACACTTCCCTCACATTTTGGTGACAGAAAGTTCTGGAATCTGAGAGGAGCCACAAATTTCCTTCCACGCAGCCTTCCCCTAAGTCTCCAGATAAAAATGGTACCTCACTTGTGTGGGTAGGCCTAGTGCCCGCGAAAGGAAATGCCCCAAAACACTATCTGGACACATCAAAATGATCAAATACAAAACTACCTTTTTTTGCGGGGCACCTGCGGTTTTTTGTCCTGGGCTCTGCCGCCATCTAGGGAAACCTACGAAACCCAGACATTTCTGCAAAACTAGACACCCGAGGGAATCCAGGGAGGTGTGACTTGCGTATATCCCCCAGTGTTTTCTTACCCAGAATCCTCAGCAAACCTTAATTTTAGCTAAAAAACAAATCACATTTTTCCCACATTTCTGTGTGGGATCACCGCACCGGGGCAAATTTCCTACCTCCCAACGTTTCCCTCAGTGTCCCAGTAAAAATTACATCTCACTTGTGTAGGTGGGCCAAGTGCCTGTGACAGGGAAGAACCAAAAACATGTCGAAATGTAGGGGGGAACCAAAGCGGGTCCAAAAGGGCAGTTAGAAAAAAAACAATATTAGGATGCCAAGTGGGGCAGAATTTTTATTGGTATAGATGAGACAATGCTGGGTGGTAGGAATTTTGTGGATTCCTGCAGATTCCGGAAGGCTTCATTAAAAAACTGTGGGAAAAATGTGTGATTGCCAGCAAAGTTGGAGGTTTGCAGGGCATTGTGGGTAAGAAAATGGTGCAGGGTGCATGTGAAGCACGCCACCCTGGAATCATCCAGGTGTTTAGTTTTCAGATGTGTCTAGGTCTTGTGGATTTTTCTACATGTAAATGTCCAAAAAGTGCAGCCCTCACCATTGCAAGTGGGACGATTTTGAGAATTAGCCAAGCTCTCATGACCCAAATGTAAAACCAAAACCCAAAATAATCAAATGACCTCTTGCGTGCTGTGGAATTAGATGTTTTAGTGTGCGGTGGGAGAGCTGAAAGACTGCTACCCCCTTCAGTTCGGGTGAGGATATAACCAGGCCCATACTGGTTGGTAGCCACCACCCCACTATTTTATTTTTTAATTCCCTGGCAGCTAGTAGACTTTCTGCCCCCCACGGTGTGGATCGGGGGTAATTGCCCCATCTGCCCACTGGTGGGCAGAACACCTTTGGCCCTATTTATTTGGGGTGGGGGTATGGCCATACCCCCACCCTCTTATTTTGAAAAAAAAATCTTCCCTGGTCTCTGGTGGGCTTTCTGCCCCCCTGGGGCTGCCCCCCCAAACAAAAACACACACACCAATCCCTGGTGCCTAAGTGGTTTCTGCCCTATTAAGGGGCAAATCTACCTAATAGAAATAGGCAGATCTTCCCCCAAGGGGAGCAGAAATGGCCTAAAATAAATCCCCCCCCCACAAGAGCGACCCTCGTCTAACGGGTCGCTCCCCTTGCGTAAAATTGGCGGAGAAAAATAATCCCTGGTGCCTAGTGGTTTCTGCACCCCTTGGGGGTAGATCGGCCTAATAAAAATATGCCGATCTGCCCCCCAGGGGGGGCAGAAATTGCCTAAAATAAATTTGCCCCCCAGGGGAACGACCTTTGCCTAAGAGGTCGCTCCTCTTGTGTGAAATTGACGCAGAAAAAAAATCCCTAGTGCCTAGTGGTTTCTGCTCCCCTTGGGGCAGATTGGCCTAATGAAAATAGGCTGATCTGCCCCCAAGGGGCACAGAAATGGCCTAAATACAGTTTGCCCCCCAGGGGATGAATCCTTGCCTAAGGCAGTGGTTCCCAACCTTGTGACTTCTGTGGATCCCCACTTTATTATTAATTGAACCCAAGGACCGCACTGAATCATCATTGGAATCCGGGGACCCCCTCCACTGAGTCATTGTCATAATTTGTCAATATCTGTCAATATTTATTAATATTTTTCTAAGTAGTCGTGGACCCCCTGGGAAGGCTTAGAGGACCCCCAGGGGTACCCGGACCACAGGTTGGGAACCACTGGCCTAAGGGGTCGCTCCCTCTATATAAAAAAAACAAAGTTAAAAAAAAAAAAATCCCTGGTGTCTAGGGGTTTCTGCCCCAAGGGGGGGGTAGAAAAGGCCTAAAAATATTTTGCCTCCTGGGAAGCGGCCCTTGCCAAAGGGGCACTACCCTCATTCAATAATATATATTTAAAAAAATCCCTGGTGTCTAGTGCTTTCTGCCTCTTGGACTAATAAAAATAAGCCAATTTGCCCCCAAGGGGGGGAACAAATGGCCTAGAGTTAATTTGGCCCCTAGGGGAGCGACCCTTGCCTAATGGGTCGCTCCCCACATATAAAAACAAAACCCACAAAAAAAAATCCCTGTTGTCTAGGGATTTCTGGCCCCCTGGGGGCAGATCGGCCTAATATAATGATCCCTGGGGAATGGCCCTTGCCAAAGGGGCTGCTCCCCTCATTCACAATTAGAGAAAACAAACAAACTCCCTGGTGCCTAGTGGCATTTCTGCTGCCCGTTCACATCGCGATCGGGCAGCAGAAATGTAGAGAGACATGAAAGGAGAGGAAAGGCTTTTCCTCTCCTTTCATGCCTCTCTCGACCCTTCCACGTGATCGGAGGAGAAATGCTTTTGGGGTAGGCCTATGATGAGGTCAGCGCGCAATCGGGTGGGGGGGGTGGCAAGGGAAGCGATTCCCCTTCCATCCCTGCCCAAGGGATGGGGGGGTGACAGGCCGCTTCCCCCGAGGACCCGTAGCTGCAGGAGGTGGTTACATCCCTGGCGTCTGAGCGCCACAGCAACAGATGTGACCAACTCGTTCCGGGCACCCGAGGGGTTAATGGTGGCACCAACCTAAATAGGGTCAGAGAGCATTCTGATATCCTAAAAATCCCCTAGGGGATAGTCTCTTAATATCAAGAATGTGATTGTATCACCAAATGGTCCACAGCTTTTGAGAGAGCTTGTGCAGCCAGAAAACTAAGCAAATTTCACTGGGGAGCTCTCCTTTGAGAACTGTTAACTGGTATGTGTAGGGATAGACTCCTCACACTCACTGGTACAGATGCTGAATCCTATGACTGCATGAAAGCTACACAGATTGCGGGCTTTGGATTCACCACTGAGGAGTATAGAATTAGGTTCATGGGGGCTTACAAAACTTCGAGCCAGTCCTGGGCTGATTTTGTAGACTACTCACTGAAAACACTAGATGGTTTGATAACTGGCAGTGGAGTGCATGACTATGATGGGCTTTATAATTTGTTTATGAAAGAGCATCTTTTAAGTAACTGCTTCAATGACAAGTTGCATCAATATCTGGTAGACCTAGGTCCAATTTCTCCCCCAAGAATTGGGAAAGAACGCAGACCATTGGGTCAAGACAAGGGTGACCAAGACTTCCACTGGGGGTGACCAAAAGAAAGGGATCACAGAGTCTCCCAAAGGGAAGGGTGGTGAGACGCCTAAGGACAAAAACAAAGTCTTCACAAGGGCACAGGAGGGTGGGCCCGAGCCTCTTCACAGTCCACAAGTGGGTACAAGGGTAAAAACTTTGATCCCAAAGCAGCATGGGCACCAAACTGTCCCAAAAAGAATCCCCCTAGCACTGCTCCAGTTAGTACTGGTATAGCCAGTCTCCAGGTGGGATCAACAGTGTGCCCAGAGCAAATCAGGGTTCACACTGAAGCTACTTTCGTATCTGAGGGTGGAGTAGATGTTGCCACACTTGCTGTCTGGCTGCCTAACAAGCAAAAATACAAACAGCACCTCTTAATTAATGGAATGCAGATAGAAGCCCTGAAGGATACAGGTGCCACTGTCACCATGGTAACAGAGAAACTCGTGTCCCCAGGACGGTATTTGGCTGGACAAACTTATCCAGTCACCAGTGCTGACAATGTAACTAAAGTCTAATGGCTATGCGAGTTTAGAATGGGGAGAGGTTACTGGCTTGAAACAGGTAGTGGTGTCTATTGCAATCCCATTGGAATGCTTGCTAGGGAATGATCTGGAATGCTCAGCTTGGGCTGAGGTAGAGCTCAACACCCATGCAGCCATGGTGGGAATCCCTGAACTGATGTGTGTAATAACAAGAGCACAGGGTGAAAAAGAAGTGTTGGCGCCTGAAATTATAAATATGAAAAAGAGGGTGATATAGTGAGTGAATGGCGCTCCTACTATCAAATCAAACTACCTGTGTATAGATTAAACAAGGTGCCCAAAACTAGGGTTTCACCCCCCCAACACCCTACACGATAACACTAACAGTTATCCAACAATGTAATAAGTGATGGCACACGTGTAAAATTACAATATCAATAGACCAGTACATACATGTATCAGAAAATACAGTAGAACATTATTTATAATATCATGTGCAATAAAGTCCTTCCTTGCGTTTCGAAAAGCGTTTATTCAGAAATGAAATTTAGCAGTCCAGACTAAATGTTCCATCCAGAAGTTTTACAAAATCACATGTGCATCTCTAAAAGCAAAATCTTCAAATTTCAATGGCTTATCCGTCATTCACGTATACATATCCAAAAAAAAAAAAACCTTCAACTTGCTTGTCCGTCAACACGTGTTTCATCCGGGGAGTGCCCCTGGATTTCTTCAGGACCTCCTAAAATAGTATTCCCATAAATAACATATCATTATTCAACATATATTTTACTTCCTTAGTCTCATTATTAATAGTGTACCAACGTAACCATGTCATATAGTGGGAACCGTGCAAGTTATTCATCCACAATAGTTCATAATGTCCATTTGTGAAGCACTCTTGTTAATGTGAAGTAGAGTAAGAGAAAATAAATTAAAATAAGAGAAATTAAATTAAAATTAAAATTAATATTGAGGTGTTCCACGTGTAGAGCATGCTCATAAGAGTTAGATTATCTACCACAGAGGTACTATATATCTGAAATAAACCCCACATGTCAATTTAAATTCGAACCAAGATGTGCATCCAGATGAAAATATATACTATATACCTTTATATTTAGATAATGCTCACTTATCCAATGCCTTGGAGACCCGTTCTTTATGGAAAATTTCAATATATCTACACGTGTAGCTAAAAATAGACGGGGAATATATAATTATTTTAATATACCTCATATTCTCCCACAATTATACGTTGTAATATTTTTAGATTTCCTATAATGCTCACCTATCTCAACAAAATTATTTCATATGTAATATGTATTCTGTTGGTATTTGTATATCCCCGACTTTGCCTCCTGTAATATCTGCCATGAAAAAACTCAAAATGAGTGATCTCCCAAATCGCAAAATCCAATATACTAAATATCTGAAACTATGGGGGTCATTACAACCCTGGCGGACGGTGTTAAAGGTGCGGTAATACCGCAAACAGGCCGGCGGACAAAAAAAGGGAATTATGACCCTGGCGGAAACCGCCAACAAAGACAGCCACTTTAACACACCGCCCGCCACGGCGGTACAGACAAGCAGCGCGGCGGTCACCGCCAACAGACAGGCGGGAGACAATGTATCGCCCATAGTATCAGAACACACCAATCTGCCACCTTTTCCGGGGCGGATTCACCGCGGATAAAAACACGGCGGAAACAGCTTTTGCTATGGGAAAACGCTCACCTGAACACACTCCACGAGGAACGACGACTCCATGGAGCTGGAACTCCATATACTACCTGCCCTTGTCTTTCTGCTCCTCTACGACCAACAGCGACGTAGGCGCCGAAGATACCGGTGAGTACTGCACCTACGACACGGGGAGGCAAAAGTTAGGGTGACACCCACCAAACACCCCCACCCTCGCATATCACAACATACACACCAATGCAGTCAAAAATATCACATGAACAACCCACAATCCCCCCGGAAGAATGCAAAGACAAAGCAAATTGCGGTCAAACATTGTAATGTGCCAATATACATGTCATACAAAAATATACTGATATATATCTCGAAATCTGTCATAATTATATATACAATACAAGAAGTAGTGCAGATATGTACACAACAATGTCCGTGCACCAACAGTCCAAAAATGCATGGGCGAGGCCCACAACAGATACCTGACCAAAATCCGAGAGAACATTGCCGGGGCATCAGATAGAAACACTACAGGCACATCAGGGGGAAGGGAAGGGGGGCACCTCAGCCACATGAATGCGAAGCCAGATCCACGACGGGGCTCCATGCCCATTGATGTATCTTGGGGAGTGCAAAGCCACAGTCTCTCAAGTCTCTACAGTGGGTGGCTTGCCCACTGTGCCATCCTGGGGAGTGCAAAACCACAGTCTCTCAAGTCTCTACAGTGGGTGGGTTGCCCACTGTGCCATCCTGGGGAGTGCAAAGCCACAGTCTCTCAAGTCTCTACAGTGGGTGGGTTGCCCACTGTGCCATCCTGGGGAGTGCAAAGCCACAGTCTCTCAAGTAGATGCAGTTCTCTACTGGTACTGGGTGGGACTGGTGCCCAGACTGGATGAGTCTCCCCGTGAAAGTTCCTGTCCTGTCACTGTCCCAGCTGCACATGGGATAAGGATGCCTGATGTGGTGGCCTATTCATATCTTCACGGTCTTTGGTATGTTCAGCGGTGCTTTGCCATGGCGGTCTGTGCCCTGTTCAGCAGTGCTTTGCCATGGCGGTCTGTGCCCTGTTCAGCGGTGCTTTGCCATGGCGGTCTGTGCCCTGTTCAGCGGTGCTTTGCCATGGCGGTCTGTGCCCTGTTCAGCGGTGGATTGCCATGGCGGTCTGTGCCCTGTTCAGCGGTGCTTTGACATGGCGGTCTGTGCCCTGTTCAGCGGTGCTTTGCCATGGCGGTTCAGGACTGTTCATCATTGCTTTGACATGGCGGTTCTGATACTGACATTGGTGTATGGCATGACGATCTCCACACTGGACATTGGTGTGTGGCATGACGATCTCCACACTGGACATTGGTGTGTGGCATGACGATCTCCACACTGGACATTGGTGTGTGGCATGACGTTCCATCATTGCCCAGCGGGGCTGTGGCATCCTGGCCCCTCCTGGGCTGTGACTCCGGCGGTGGTCTCCTGACCAGTAACAATACTTTGGCCCTCCTGGGCTGTGACTCCGGCGGTGGTCTCCTGACCAGTAACGATACTTGGGCCCTCCTGGGCTGTGACTCTGGCGGTGGTCTCCTGACCAGTGACGATACTTGGGCCCTCCTGGGCTGTGACTCTGGCGGTGGTCTCCTGACCAGTAACGACGGTGCCTGGACCGCCGGAAATGATGGCGCACTTCTCCGCCGTGACACTCACAACAGGCTGGGGAGACTTCCTCGGGACCTTCCCCACCTTTTTTGGAGTTACAGCTGACTCACCAATCGCCTTCGATCCCATTTCAGTTGTAATCCCACCAGGAGTCTTGACACGGTCCCGTCGTCCACTCTCCAATTTGAGAGCCTTTACAGGGGGTGAGCTGCCAGTGCCTTGGCTCCGGGTCCTACTGCCTGCCCTGGTGGACGGTGCACTCCAAAAACCTGGAACAAGCACCACTGGTACTGGAGGCTTTTTGGCTGAGGCGCTACGACGGGACTGATGAATTGGAGGGGGGGGCAAAAAGGTCAATTTGACATAGGGACAGTTCCTGACGGACACTGGGATGGGTAGTTGGAGGGGGTCTGGGAGTGGAGGAAGAGGAGGTGGTTGTGGGAGGTGTCACTTTAGGTGTTTTGGGTGCAGGTGCAGGTACTGGAGGCTGTCGTGAGGTGGATGGATGTTGGGTGAGTGATTGCCGGCGTTTGTGTACTTTGGGAGGGGGCGTCACAGACACACTGGGAGAGGACACAGGGGACGTGTAAATGGCAGTGGGGGTGGTGAGTGCAGGTGAGCGGCTTGTGGCGCTGGTTGTCCTGGTGCGAGTCCTAGTGCCTGTAGATGTGGTGCATGCAGGTGTGTCTGTAGACGAGACTGGGAGGGAGGAGGGAGAAGAGGAGGAGGGGACACAGTGGAGACAGTGGATGTTGCTGTGTCTGTATGGGTGTGATGCTTGTGTGAGTGCCTGTGGTGTGTGTGGTGCCTATGTTTGCTTGAGCTACTTTTGGGTGTTGACTTGTGTGCATGCTGGTCTGTAGGTGTGCTTGGGATGGGCTGGGGTACAGGGGATTGGGTCTGGGTGGAGGAAGTTGGAGCGGGGAGGCTGAACACAGGGACAATGGCTGCCATCAGTGCTGAGGCCAGAGATTGCAGGGTTCGCTGAAGGACAGCCTGACCAGAATGAAGGCCCTCCAGGAATGCATTACCGTGTTGCAACTCTTGTTCTACACCCTGGATGGCATTCACAATGGTCGACTGCCCAACAGTGAGTGACCTGAGGAGGTCAATGGCCTCCTCACTGAGGGCAGCAGGGGTGACAGGGGCAGGGCCTGAGGTGCCTGGGGCAAAGGTGATGCCCACCCTCCTGGGTGAGCGGGCACGGGGCGAACACTGAGGGGCTGCTGGGAGGGCGGTGCTGGTAGGGGAGGTGGCGGTACCTGTAGAAGTGGGGCGCACAGATGGTGCCGCCACCACAGGGGAGCTCACATCGGCGGACGAGTCAGTGTCACTGGTTGGTGATCCTGTGGCCGACGTGAAGCTCCCCTCGCCCTCCGTCCCACTGGTGCATTCAGAGTCTGTGGTGTGGCCCTCCATGGCCATGTGGGATGCAGCTCCCTCGTGCTCCGGTGCCACTGTACCTCCGCCTGATGATGCTGATGTACAAAAGGACAGGGAAAAGGGGGGGAGACAGAAGAAAGAGAGTTTTAGTGCATGGCATACCGCTACCGTTGGCAGACAAGACAGGCGCAGCAGCCCCATGCATTACGCCGTGCTCCTGCCCTCTGCACATGCAATTTCTGGGATATGGCCTACATGGCAATGGTAGAAATCTGCGCACATGGATGGCAAAGGGGCAACTATACATCAACTTGCCACTGTTCTGAGCTGGGCTAGAGTGCCACATGGCCTACATTACGGAGGGGCCTTGCCTACCTAACTCGCCCTGGCCTATGGACACCCACTGCCCACCTCCCCCACCCAGACACCTCCACTGCACGCAAAATCCACAGAATGAGGTTGTACTCACCCCCTTGTGTCTGCTGTGATGTCCTTAAGCGCCCATCCAACTCCGGGTAGGCCACCGCCAGGATCCGGAACATTAGGGGGGTCATGGTGCGACGGGCACCCCTCCCACGTTGGGAGGCCATCCCCAGCTGAGCCTCCACCGTCTTCTTGCTGCAGCGGTGAATGTCCTCCCATCTCTTCCGGCAGTGGGTGCCCCGTCTCTGGTGGGCCCCCAGGGTCCGGACTTCCTTGGCAATGGCACGCCAAATGTCCCTCTTCTGGTGGGCGCTGACCTACATGACATGCACAAGGAAAGAGGAACAGTCATTACCTACTGCACCGACAATGTGAGTGGCCCCCTCCATACTCTGGCCATGTGGCCCATTCATTCCCATGCATTTATGTTCTATGAACTCTGCACCCTTCTCTCTTCCAACCAGCCCTCTCCACCCAGGCATAGCCCATCCAACGTGCTCCCTGTGTACTGACCTGTTGGTCTGGAGTACCGTAGAGTAGCATGTACTGGGGGAGGACCCCATCCACAAGTTTCTCCAACTCCTGTGCAGTGAAGGCAGGGGCCCTTTCCCCAGACGCAGCAGCCATCGTCGCTTCCAGACCGAGGTCACAGCAGCACTAGCAGTGTAGGTCCTCTCCTGTCGAAGGTCAGGTATCTAGTGATTGAAGAGATAGAAAATTGCGATAACGTCCGCGGTGGTGACGTCTGTGGCGGGGCGCATCATCCCTGCCGGCGCACCTGTTCATTGGCTCCTGGGACCCATAGGGTCCAATGTTAACCAATGCAGCATTGCGCCGCGCTCTACGACCGCCTACCGCGACGGTGTCCAACGCCAGCGCAGTTACCCCACAATTCCATTGTCCCATTTTAGAGGTCAGGCAGCCGCCATTTCAGGGGCCCACATGGCTTCATTTACTACTGCGTCACACATAGCTAGGCCTATAATCAACACACATACAGGAAGGGGTTTTGTGAGTAGTGTAGTCTTGTGTGTAACTGTGGGTACATACCTGGAGGAATAGTGACTGGTTCTTCGCTGTTGTCCTTCTTAGGCACCGTCAGCTGGGACATATGAGAAGATGGCAGAATCCTCCGGTGTACCGACCGCTGGTGGACCTGTTGACAATGGAAGAAAGACATTTGATCGTGACCTACTGGTTTGACCGTGCCACAATCCAGGAACTATGTACCCAGTTGGAGCCAGACCTGATGTCACCAATCCGCCATCCGACTGGAATCCCCCCCTGACGTGCAGGTGCTGTCAGTGCTCCATTTCCTTGCAAGTGGGTCATTTCAGACTACTGTGGCCATGGCAACAGGGATGTCCCAGCCTATGTTTCCCAACATTTTGTCCAGAGTGTTGTCTGCCCTGCTGAAACACTTAAGGAGATACATCATTTTCCCTGAGGTGGAGGATTTGCCTACAGTTAAAGGTGACTTCTATGCCCTTGGACATATCCCCAACGTCATAGGTGCTATTGATGGGACCCATGTAGCTCTGGTCCCCCCCCAGAAGAGTGAACAGGTGTACAGGAACCGGAAGAGTTATCATTCGATGAATGTCCAGATGGTCTGTTTGACAGACCAGTACATCTCGCAGGTAAATGCTATGTTCCCTGGCTCTGTGCATGACGCCTACATCCTGCGGAATAGCAGCATCCCTGATATGATGGGTCAACTCCAGATGGCTATTGGGGGACTCTGGTTACCCCAACCTTTCGTGGCTATTGACCCCAGTGAGGAATCCCAGGACCAGGGCAGAGGAACGGTACAATGAGGCACATGGGCGGAATAGGAGGGTGATCGAACGCACCTTCGGCCTCCTGAAGGCCAGGTTCAGGTGCCTCCATATGACAGGTGGGTCCCTATTCTACTCACCGAAGAAGGTGTGTGACATGATCATCGTCTGCTCCATAATTTGGCATTGCAACGCCAGGTGCCTTTTCTGCAGGAGGATGATCCAGATGACGGTGTTGTAGCAGCTGTGGAGCCTGTGGACAGTGATGAGGATGAAGCTGAGGAAGATGAAAACGACAACAGGGAGTCAGTCATACAGCAATATTTCCAGTGAGACACAGGTGAGTACATTTTCAGGTTTAACATTACATTAACTTTCACACGTCTACCTCTATCCTGTACCTACATTTCACTCACTATTTGTTAATTGAGTTGTCCCCTTCCATTTCAGTTTCACAAATGTGGTAACCTACGTGTCAACAGCTTGCACCCTTGAAAGGCTTGTGATGTGTGACATTGGTATGTTGGCCTTCCAATGGGTAACCCTTTTTGACACTGTAATTGACGATACAAAGTTCAAAATCATAGACTGACTCCAGTTTTATTAGTGTTTCAAGGGTGTTTATTTAAGTGCAGAAAAATGAAGGGGGGTTGTGAATTCGGGATGGGTTATGGTAGAAGAATGTCCATGGCAGAGTCCAGTCTATTAGTCTCACAGGTACATTGCCCATCTGGCCATTGGAAGTGGAGCTGGGGCAGTTCCAATCTGGACAGGATGACAAAGTGGGACAGTGGGGGGACAATCAGGGTAGTCTTATTTCCTGGCGGGGGTCTTGCCATCTTGCTCTGTCCTGTTCCTGGATCTCAGGGACCGCTTTCGTGGTGGTTGTCCGTCTGCAGGGGGTGGGGTGCTGGTGTGGTGGTCCTGTGGCTGGGCGTCCTGTCCACTAGCGCCGGCGGTGGAGGTGGGCATTTCATCATCGTGGCTAGTGTCAGGGGCCCCTTGGAGTGCCACGGTGTCCCTCAACGTCTTTTGAATGTCCGTCAGCACCCCTACAATGGTGCCCAGGGCGGAGGTGATGGTCCTGAGCTCCTCCCTGAACCCCAAATACTGCTCCTCCTGCAGACGCAGGGTCTCCTGCAACTTGTCCAGGACCGTTGCCATCGTCTCCTGGGAGTGGTGGTATGCTCCCATGATGGAGGAGAGGGCCTCGTTGAGAGTAGGTTCCCTTGGCCTGTCCTCCCTCTGTCGCACAGCAGCCCTCCCAGTTCCCCTGTGTTCCTGTGCCTCCGTCCCCTGGACCGTGTGCCCACTACCACTGCCCCCAGGTCCCTGTTGTTGTTGGGGTGGTGGGTTAGCCTGGGTGCCCTGTAGTGGTGGACACACCGCTGATTGACCTGTCCTGGGTAGGGAGGTATGGGCCCGCTGGGTGGATGCTGTGCTGGTGTTACCAGAGGGTGGTAGTTCGGTGTTGGGCTGTGGCTGGGCAAGGGGAACCGACTGTCCTGAGGCCCACGATGGTCCGGGCTGGTCATCAAGATCCAGTAGGGCAGAGCTGCTGTCGTCACTGTGGGCCTCTTCTGGGGTGGAGTGGTGTTGTCTGTATCCTCTGGTGTGGTGACGTTCCTTCGGGTTCCTGGGGGGGTATAAGTACATGATTATTGCATGTGTGTGTTTCATGGTGTGCAATGGTTGGGTGTGCGTGTATCCCAGTGCAGGCATTCCTGTGTGGGGGCTTGTGTGCTGATGGTTGGGGGGTGTTCTGGGTATGTGCAGTGGGCATGCTTTAGTGATGGGTATCCATGCTTAGTTGTGTCATGCAGGTCTTGGGGTTGGGATGGGTGGTTGGTGTTATGGGTACATTAGTGAGGAGTTAGGGTGATAGGGGAGGGTGTGAGGGTGGGGGGGGGTGATTGCATGCAGGTAAGGTGGGTGATATGAAAGTTAAGATTTGACTTACCAGTGTCCGTTCCTCCAACGACTCCTGCGAGGCCCTCAGGATGCAAGATGGTCAAGACTTGCTCCTCCCATGTTGTTAGTTGTGGGGGAGGAGGTGGGGGTCTGTCGCCAGTCTGCTGTACCGCGATGTGGTGCCTGGATACCGTGGAACGCACCTTCCCCCATAGGTCGTTCCACCTCTTCCTGATGTCTTCCCTATTTCTTGGGTGCTGTCCCACTGCGTTGACCCTGTCCACTATTCTTTGCCATAGCTCCATCTTCCTGGCTATGGATGCGTGCTGTACCTGTGAGCCAAATAGCTGTGGCTCTACCCGTAGGATTCCCTCCACCATGACCCTGAGCTCCTCCTCAGAGAAGCGGGGGTGTCTTTGGCATGACATGGGGTGGTGTGGGTGAGGTGTGGGGTGGTGTATGTGTTGATGAGTGTGGTGAGTGTAGTGGTATGTGGTGTTTTGTGCGTGGATGTTGTGTGGGTGATGGTGTAGTGTGCCTCTGTGTGATGGGGTTCTCTATTCTGTGCTGTCTCTCTATGGCGTTCTCTCTAATTTCTGGTCGTAGGGGTTTGTGGGTGATGTGGGTGTGTGATTTATATTGTGTTGGATGTGTGGGAGTGTTGTTTGTATGTGCATCAGGTGTGTGTATTTTGATTTGTCCAATGTGGCGGTGTTTTTGAGCTGTGTGTGTATTTTGAGCGCGGCGGTGTGTACTGCCAATGGAATACCGCGGTTGAAAGACCGCCGCGTGGATTCGTGGGTCGTAATGGCATTGGCGTGTTTCTGTTGGCGTGGAGGTGGAGGATTTGTTTCCGCATGTTTATCGCTGACCTTTGGTGTGGCGGTGTTGTGTGGGTGTCTGAATTTCAGCGGGTTCCGTGATGTGTGTCATAATAGCTGTGGCGGGCTCCCGCGGCCGCGGCGGTGTGTTGGCGGTCTTCTGCACGGCGGTAAGCGCCTTTTACTGCCAATGTTGTAATGACCCCCTAAGTCTCATATCTTACCTGTATATAGTTTTGTATCCTTTCGGCGAGTACGCCAACATGCCACTATCCAAACCGAGTTCCCCCTATTTGCGTCATATTTAAAGGCCGCGATCAAGTAGTGAAAATAGAAAACAGACTAGAAAATTATGTACATCCGTATAAGGGAAATAGAAAGCGGACTAATCCATTTGGTACAAATACGTATCACTGATGGTAGTAGTAAAAATAGAAAACGGACTAGGAAATTATGTACGTCCGTATAAGGGAAATAGAAAGCGGACTAATCCCTTTGGTACGAATACCTATACCAAGGGTCGTGTATGTATTATTACTGGGACCACGTTTGAAATATCCAAAATTATATTATATCGAAATGTAAACTAAATCAATCAATGTCATAATTGTATTTTGCCCATGTGGCAGCTGAAATAAAACCATTCTTACATAAATTTTAGCCACAAATTTTGTTACACCCTAACCTAACATATCCCTTACCATATTCTAATAAACCGAGTTCCTAATTCAATCTCACATTGAACTATATTATACTACTATACAGAGCATGCCCTACATCTAAAATAAATTATTAACTATCTCTTTCAATATAGTTTTAAAATACAGATGAATAGCCTGAAATTATAGCCCAACCTCCTAAGAGAAAAGGCAAGAAGCCTGGGTGACCATCTTCTGAGCAGCATAGGAAACAAGACCTCTCTTCTCAGGAAGATATCTTTTCCCCTGAGGAAACTGAGTCCATGGAGCTGGATACTTAACAGGTAGAGCTCTTGGGCATAGGGGGACCCTCAAGGGAATAGCTGTGCCAGGGACAAAAGACTTGTCCAATTCTTGGAGGCCTACGGCCGCAGGCAGCTGCATAGGAAAAGGAAGGTATCAGTGGCTTCCACAGGGTCTGTTGGGAAGAGGGACTCCTTTACACTGAGGCCAGAGTCCCCAAACCTGGTGCAACCAGGAGAGTGGTAAGGCCTCAGCAGTTTATGGAGTTTATCCTAACTTTGGTCCATGACATACCCCTTGCTGGGCATCTGGGACAAACAAAAACTTGGAGTAGGCTTGTCAGCCACTTCTATTGGCCCAATATGTCTCAGAAGGTGAAGGAGTTTCTTAACTCCTGTGTCACCTCCCAAGCCAGAGTTAAATCAGGTGACCACCCAAAGCCCCCCCACATTCCTTTTCCTGTGGTGGGGGTTTCCTTTGAAAGGGTTGGTGTGGACATTGTGGGTCCACTTGAGCCACCCACAGCCTGAGGGAACCAGTACATACCGGTAGTAGTGGATCATGCTACCAGATACCCTGAAGCAATTCCCCTTAGGGTCTACTACAGCTAGTGCAGTAGCCAAGGCCCTGATTGTAGTTTTACCAGAGTGGGGGTTTCTAAGGACGTGGTTTCTGACAGAGGTACAAACTTCATGTCAGCTTACCTGAAACACATGTGGAATGAGTGTGGGGTGACTTACAAATTCACCACACCATACCATCCACAAACCAATGGACTTGTTGAGAGATTCAACAAGACATTGAAGGGCATGATCATGTGGCTCCCTAAAAAAATCAAAAGGAGATGGGATGTCCTCCTGTCATGCCTGCTTTTCGCTTATAGAAAGGTGCCTCAGAAAGGTGCAGGGTTTTCTCCCTTTGACCTTCTGTTTGGCCACCCTGTAAGGGGACCACTCGCACTTGTAAAAGAAGGCCGGGAGAGACCTCTCCTTGAGCCTAAACGAGATGTGGTAGACTATGTACTTGCCTTCTGCTCAATGATGGCTTAGTACATGGAAAAGGCATCCAAAACCTTGAGGCCAGCCAACAGCTCTAGACGTTGTGGTATGGCCAAAAGGCTGCACTGGTATAATTCAAACCAGAGGGTATGGGTTCTGGACCCTATGGCTCCCAGGGCACTTCAAGACAGATGGAGTGGCCCTTACCCTATTTCTGAGAAATAGATTGAGGTTACCTACTTGGTAGACTTGGGAACTAGCAGGACACCCAAAATAATGATTCATGTGAACCGCCTCAAGCTCTCAGGTGACAGGGCAGATGGAACCATGCTGATGGTTACTGATGAGGAGCAGGAAGCAGAGAGTGAACCTCTCCCTGACCTCCTCTCAAAGGACCCTACAGATGGGTCAGTTGATGGAGTTGTCTATTCAGAGACCTTCACTGCCCAACAGCAAGCTGACTGCAGGCAAGTCCTACAGCAGTGTGCTGGGCTCTTCTCTATGACTCCTGGACAGACTCACCTGTGTATCCATGATGTGGACACAGGATACAGTTTACCTGTCAAAACCAAAATATACAGACAGTCTGACCAAGTCAAAGAGAGCATCAAAGTGGAAGTCCACAAGATGCTGGATTTAGGGGTTATTGAGCCCTCTGGCAGACCCTGGGATAGCCCAGTGGTCTTAGTCCCCAAACCTCATTCCAAAGATGGCAAGAGAGAAATGAAGAGAGAATAAAGGATTATAGGGGTCTCAACTCTGTCATCAAGACAGATGCCCATCTTATACCAAGAGCAGATGAATTGATTGACAAAAATAGTTGCAGCCAAATTCCTTTGTACCTTTGACTTAACTGCAGGGTACTAGCAAATTAGGATGGCACCTGGAGCAAAAGAAAAGACAGCATTCTCTACACCTGATGGACATTATCAGTTCACTCTTATGCCCTTTGGCTTAAGGAATGCCCCTGCCATCTTACAAAGGTTAGTTAATCAAGTTCTTGTTGGCTTGGAGTCCTTAGTGCAGCATATCTAGATGATATTGTGGTCTTTAGCTCCTCCTGGAGGGATTTCCTGACCCACCTGGGGAAGATTTTGCAGGCCTTGCAATCAGCAGTCCTCACTATTAAGGCATCGAAGTGCCAGATAGGGCAGGGAATAGTTGTATACTTGGGCCACCTTGTAAGTGGAGGCCAAGTGCAACCCTTACAGCTTAAGATCCAGACAAACCTAGACTGGGAAGCTCCAAAACCCAGGACTCAAGTCAGGGCATTACGTGGCTTGACTGGATCCTATAGGAGGTTTGTGAAGGGGTATGGATCCATTGGGACTCCCCTCACAGAACTGACCTCAAAGAAAATGCCTAGAGAAGTAAACTGGACCCTTGACTGTCAAAAGGGCTTTGTCACCTTGAAGGAGGCATTGTGCTCAACACCAGTTCTCAAAGCTCCAGATTATTCTAAGCATTTCATTGTGCAGACAGATGCCTCTGAACATGGGATAGGAGCAGTCCTGTCCAAAACCTATGATGATGGCCATGACCAGCCTGTTGCTTTCATTAGCAGGAGGTTACTACCCAGGGCGCAGTGTTGGAGGGCCATTGAGAGGGAGGACTTTGCTGTGGTTTGGTTACCGAAAAAGCGGAGACCATACTTGTTTGGTACTCACTTTATAGTTCAAACTGACCACAGGCCTCTCAGGCGGCTAATGCAAATAAAAGGTGAGAACCACAAACTTTTGAGGTGGTCCGTCTCCCTACAGGGAATGTAGTGGAACACAGACCTGGGACTGCCCATGCCAATGCAGAAGGCCTTTCCAGGTTCTTCCATTTAGACACTTAGACAATGAAGGCTCTCTTGGGAAAGGTTAGTCTCATCCTCTTTCAGTTGAGAAAGGATTGTGTAGGAAAGTGCCCTTGTTGGCATGGTTACCCTCCCCCTTTTTACATGATGTTGATGCCAACTTTACTGAGAGTGGGATCCTGGTAACCAGGCCCCAGCCACCAGTGTTTCCCAAAAACTGTACATTGTTCCTACAATTGGCACACAGTTAAGTCCCTTGTAAAAGGAACCCATTGTACCAAGGGCCCTGTGGCCAGGAAAGGTTCTCAAGGGTTGCTGCATGCAATATGCCGCCCTGGGGGACTTCTCATCAAGCGCATGAACACTGCCATTGCAGCTTGAGCGTGCTGGTGGGGAGAAAAAGACAAAGTCAACATGGCACCCCTCACAGCGTGCCATACTCACAAACCACTGCCTGTGGCATAAGTAAGTCACTTCTCTAGCAGGTCTTACACCCCTAAGGCAGGGTGCACTATACCACAGGTGAGGGCATAGCTGCATGATCAAAATACCCCTACAGTGTCTAAGTCCATTCTTAAACATTGTAAGTGCAGCGTGGCTATATTGAGTATATGGGCTGAGAGTTTGTCATTATGAACTCCACAGCTCTATAATGGCTTCACTGAATACTGGGAAGTTTAGTATCAAACTTCTCAGCACAATAAACCCACACTGATGCCAGTGTTGGATTTATTGAAAGATGCACCCTGTATTTTACCCAGTCATTTAGTGCAGGACTGGCTGGTCTGTGCTAACCTGCCACTAAGAGACTTGTTTCTGACCTCATGGGTGAAAGCTTTTGTGCTGTCGGTATCCAGAAACAAAGTCTGCACTGGGTGAAGGTGCTTCACACCTCCCTCCTGCTGGAACTATAACACCTGGTGGTGAGCCTTAAAGGCTCAGGCCTCTTATTTACAGTGCCACAGGGCACTCCAGGTAGTGGAGATACTCCCCCCCTCCCCCCGGACAAAGCCCCACGTTTGGTGGGAAGTTCAGCAGGAAATTTAGGAAAAACAAGGAGTGACCACCTCAGCTGGGACCACTGTTAAGGTGTCCAGAACTGAGGTGACCCATTCCATTGCAAAATCCTTCATCTTAGTTTGGAGGACAGGGACCAATAGTGTTAGGTCTGTGTCTCCCTCCCTAAAGGGAGTGGACACAAGAAGGGTGTAGCCACCCTCAGGGACAGTAGCCATTGGCTGCTGACCCTTGTAAAGCCTCTAAATCTAGGATTTATGGATTTGCCTGAACCTAGCTCGACATATTCCTGGTTATCTCACAAGAAGAAAGAAGGACTGCTAAGCTGAAACCCCAGCAGAGAAGACTGAAGACGCAAACTGACTTAGCCCCAGCCCTACCAGCCTGTCTCCAGTTTCAAAAGCCCTGCAAAAAGAAGGTGACGCATCCTGCAGGACCAGCAACCTCTGAAAAGCCTTCAGAGGATTGCCTGCTTCCCAGAGGACCAAGAACTGGACAGCAGCCTTGCCCAAGAAGAATCTCCATCCAAGGACTCGAGAGCCCTCACTGATCCATGAGTCCTGTCCACTCTGCACCCTACGCTCACGGTCCGTGTCCAGATGGCTCAACCAACTAGAGCTGGTCCCCAGGTGATTCTGAGCAAGTGCAGAACCTGGGTTGACCCCTTCTGTCCACCACAACAACACCTGCAACCTGAACCCAGAGGACCCCCCTGACCACGACAGAACTGGATGAAGATTCCCAATACCAAAAGGTACCCCTGCACCCACAGCCCTCTGGCCTTGGGGAATCCGACCTTTAGTACAGCAACTTCCAGCAGGTGGCTTCCCTCCTTATCCAGCCTTTGGTTTCTTGGAACCGACCCCCTGGATTTCACCTGCAGCATCTTTGTGGCCTGAGGTCTCCCTATAGGCAAGCATTGGAAGGCCAACACTGTGTTTGCACCCTGCACCCGGCTGCCCCTGCGCTGCTGAAAGTGTGTGTTTGGTGCTGACCTGTGGCCCCCTCTGGTGCTCCTCTAAACCCCACAGGTCTGCCCTCCAAAGACGCAGGTACTTACATGCAGGCAGGCCTGATTCCAAGTTCCCTCCGTCTCCATAGGAGCCCATGTTAATCCGACCTCAACTTTTACCTCTGCAACTGGCTGGCCCCTTGTTGCTGGTGGTGGGTGTTTGGGGTTGTACTTACCTTCAAATCGTACTAACTTTTCTTCCCCCCTAGAACTGTTCTGAAAAGAACTTTTAACAGCTTATTGCTATTTACTTCCACCCTTTGAAATGCAACCCTGAATTCTTCCAGACCTGGGGAATGCCACCCCTGCCCTGAGGTCCAATTGGCACTAGGGCAGGCAGTAAATTAGCTATGCAGTAGACGTGTTGCATCTCCAGGCTAGTCTCACCCCTAAGGTGGGCTGCCTCATGTGCTCCACGGAATAAGGGTTCCACCATCTTGTTTTTGGTGGAATTAGGAACTCTGGGCAGGGTTATGGCCACTCCCCACAGGAAGTGGTCATATAGGGGGAGTAGTGACCCCAGGGGTATTGTAGCCCATTGGCCACTACCCTTCATACCCCTAAATTAAGTATTTAGGTGGCCCCCTGACAGCAGGAGCTCAGATACGCCTAACTACAAGAAGAAGAAAAAAAAGAAACAAAAGCGCAAGAGCTCTGGACTATTTGTGGACCTTGAGCTGCCTACCTCCTCCTGTCTCAAAAATTGTAAAAATCCGACTCATCCTGCAGCTGTGCACCCACAGATAGCCTTGGAGAACTGCCAGCACTTCACCAACCAGCATGCATCTCCCTTGAAGTGGAGGAGCCACATGCCTGCAGACATCAACAGCACAGTCCGGGTCACAGATCTCCTGACCGCTTGGTCCACGACACAGCAGCAGCCCATTGCCTGGTCACTGAGCATCTAGGAGATCAGCCCTGATGGTCCATCTAGTCTTGGAGGCTCTGATCCACCCCGGAGGTTCCCTGAAACTATACTCTAGTACCAGAACCTGTTGCAAACACCAAGGCTTGTTTGTTTTCTGTCCAAACACCACTGCTGCCAAATCTTACCTGCTTATCAAGAGACTTCAAGACAAGCCAGCTCCACACCAGAAGTAATCTTGCTGTGTTTTTCTCCCATCTTCTGCAGGTGTACTGAGAACTGTGAGAGCCTCAAACTTGCCGACCCGCTGGACAAAACATCTATGCACCTGAGCTCCCCAGCCCGAGCCCATTGAGACCAATGGTGTCTCTGTGGACCTGAGAGCCTCCCTTTGGTTTCTGCCGGACTGGTTCCCCAGTCCCCATTTGCAGCCTTTTTCTTACAGGTACTTTTCCCCATTAACTTTAGCATGTAGAGTATGGTGTTACCAACACGGTAAGCACCTCTGCACCTGGACATATCAGGGTAGGTAAACTAGAGATGTTGGTGGTTCTAAGGACCTTGGCCCTTCCTTACCTTAAGTCCAGAAGAACAGTCTTGTAAGTCATTTGCAAGTGACCCTATTCAGTGTATGTTTCTCATCTAGGATAACAAAACCCTGTTCGATGCTCATGCCTAAAATCGGACTGCTGTATTTTCTGTACTTTTAAATATCATTAACTTGAAAAGTACTTACCTGATCCCAAAGATCTTGGTGTATAAATTAATATTAAAATCTGTTATTTTTCAAAATTTGTGTTAGATTTCCTTATTTGAGTGTCTCATTTATTGACACTGTGTGCAACAAATATCTAACACTTTCCTTTGTTAAGCCTAAGACTGCTCAACCACACTACCACAAATCGAGCACCTCGATATTGTTAAAGCAAGCCCCTGTCCACTAGTGGTGATACCTGGACTTTGCACAGTGTACCTCACTTTCGTACACTATATAGAGAGCCAGTTTTCTAAAACTCCTGCATTCCACTGGTGGAACCTGCGGCTGGGTCTGCTCTGCCTCCCTGGACCTGGTGCTAACCCACCCAACTTAGGGCATTTCATGAGGCAATGCACTCCCATCTATTGGCTACTGACTCTCTCTGGTGTGCCTATGGGTCCCATGGAACTGAGGTGTCCCAGCTCCGTTACCGCTGGAGGATCCGTCACTGACGGCTTTTGGGCTCTCTGGATCTGTTCCTAGATCTCAACTGACTCCAGCCTTAAACCCTACACTGGTGGGCCTTCCCAACAGTGCCCCCAACATCACCACCACCACCCAGTGACATCTTGTCCGACTCTGAGAGGAAGCTGTCACAGAGTCATTCAACACTGCCAACCGGATCACGTCAACCATCTGGTTCCGACATGCTGCCGCTGTCCTTTCACAGACTCAGGCCCTCATTACAACCCTGGTGGTTGGTGATATAGTGGCAGTAATACCACCAACAGGCTGGCAGTAATAAGTATGAAATAATGACCACAGCAGAAACCGCTCAGACAGCCACTTTAACACACCGACCGCCAGGGTTAAATCAACAGGCACCACGTCAGTAACCGCCTACAGCCAGGCGGAAGGCAATGTTCTGCCCACTGTATAATGACACACCAATCCACCACCTTTTCCAGGGTGGTACCAACGACATCAAAAGCCTGGCGGAAACACTGCACAGAAGGGACTCACATCTGGAGACTCAAGGAAGAACCATGCTGCCATGGAGCCTGAGTTGCATGTGTTCCCCATGCTCTTCTACGTTCTGCTCCACTACAAACACCAACACCGGCGAAGACAACCACGTGAGTACTGCCACCTAGCACACAGAGGAGCGGGGGAGGAAAAAGAGAGTGACACACACACAACACGCAACACCCCCACCCCCAACACCATACACACAAGCAGATGCACTAACATTACATATTCACCCCGTACCCCTGAGGAATAATGCATGGACAAAATGGGTTGATTAAAGTGAGTGAAATAAGATAAAATAGTATAAATACGTGCATCCAAATCAACAAGTATATACATATTTACAAATGTAGGGACACTGCCCTGTCCAATGTCCGTGGGCCACAGGGCCACATCACATAGTCCAAGGCCCCACCTCACTCAAGCAACAACACAGGGAGAACACTGCAGGGGCATCAGGTCGAAAATAGCCAGGCACCTGAGGAGGACTGGTAATGGGGCGGCACCTGAGCCGGAAGATGGTCCAATACCCCTGGTCCTGGAGGGGGCATTGTGCCCTGTGAGCTTCATCCTGTGGAGGATGGGGTAAGTGGATGGCTTCTCCACTAGTTCTGGAGGGGACATTGTGCCCTGTGAGCTTCATCCTGGGGAGGATGGGGTGATTGAATGGCTTCTCCACTGGTTCTGGAGGGGGCATTGCGCCCTGTGAGTATCATCCTGTGGAGGATGGGGTGAGTGGATGGCTTCTTCACTGGTTCTGGAGGGGGCATTGTGCCCTGTGAGCTTCATCCTGGGGAGGATGGGGTGAGTGGATGGCTTCTCCACTGGTTCTGGAGGGGGCTTTGTGCCCAGTGATGCAGATCTTGGGTAGTGCAAGGTCACAGTCTCTCACCTGGGTGTCAGACCCACAGAATTTGTAGGGGCCAGGCCACACAACAGCCCATGGACGCAGGACTACACACTGTCTGCTGGTGACGGCTGCTCAGCTGTGGCAGTTGTGCTGCTAATGGTGGAGGTGGCAGTGGTGGGGGAGACTCTAGCTCATCCCCTGCAGCCTCGGACGGCTGCCCACTGTGGGTGCTGCTGGCGGTGCTGACAGTGGTGGTGGAGGCTCCAGCCCATCTCCTGCCACCTCGGATGGCTGCCCACTGGGGCTCCTGCTTCTGGTGGCAGTGCTGGTGGCGGTGCTGGCAGTGGTGGGGGGAGGCTCCAGCCCATCCCCTGCGGCCTCGGACGGCTATTCACTGGGGCTGCTGCTGGTGGCAGTGGTAGGGGGAGGCTCCAGCCCTCCCCCTGCACTCTTGGACGGCTGCCCACTGGGGCTGCTGGTGGTGGTGATGGCAGTGGTGGGGGAGGCTCCAGCCCTACCCCTGCAGTCTCAGACGGCAGCCCACTGGGGCTGCTGCTGCTGGTGGCGGTGCGGGCAGTAGTGGGGGGAGGATCCAGCCCATCCCCTGCAGCTTCGGATGGCTGCACCACCATGGTTGGTGGTGGGGGCTCCGACTGAGTCCCTGCACCAGGCCCCTTGTCTTTACTGCCTGCTGTCTCAGGCCCTTTGCCGCTACTTGCTGTAGCTGGGGCTCCCTCCTTGCCCTTCTGTCCTGCAGCTGGGGCTGCCTCCTTGCCCTTCCTTCCTGCAGCTGGGTCTGCTTCCTTGACCTTCCGTCCTGCAGTTGGGGCTGCCTCCTTGCCCTTCCGTCCTGCAGCTGGGGCTGCCTCATTGCCCTTCCTTCCTGCAGCTGGGGCCTCCTCCTTGCCCTTCCTTGACACACACGGGGCTGACTCCTTGCCCTTCCTTGACGCACCTGGGGCTGGCACCCTATCCGTCTGGCTGGCTGGTGGCCGGGATCATTTCCCACCTGGAGTAGTTGGGGACATTACTGTGCCCGTGGACTGGGTGGCTGAGGTGCTTGCCTGGGTTTTGACCACCCCGGCCTGACGTAAGGGACGGGGGAAGGGCTATGGAGGAGGTCAATGTTGGTGAGGAAAAGCTTCTTAGGGACATTGGGGCGGGAAGAGGGAGATGGTTTGGGAGTGGAGGAAGAGCGAGTGGTGGTAGGAGGTGTTAGTCTGCTGTGTTTGGGTACAGGTGCATGGGCTGGATGCTGTTGAGAAGTGGATGGCTGTTGGGTGTCTGAGTGCTTGCGTTAGTGTACTTTGGGAGGAGGGGGCAAAGATACAGTAGGAGAGGACACAGGGGACGTGTGCATAGATGTGGGGGTGGTGACTGCCAGTGAGGGGTGTGTACTGATAGGTGTGCTGGTGATGGTGGCAATGGATGAGGATATGGTGCATGCAGGTGTGAGTGTAGACGCAACTGGGAGGGAGATGGAGGAGGGGGACACAGTGGAGGCAGTGGATGTTGGTACATCTGATTCTGGATGTTTGTGTGAGTGCCTGTGGGATGAAGTGTGGTGCTTGTGTTTGCCATGTCCACTCTTGTGTGTTGTCCTGGGTGCCTGCTCGTCTGCCTGTGTGCTTGGGGTAGGTAGGGGTTGAGGGGAATGGAATTGGGAAGAGGAAGTTGGAGGGGGGAGGGTGGAAACTGGGACAATGGCTGCCCTCAGAGAGGAGGCCAGAGCCTTGATTGATCTCTGTTGGGCAGCCAAGCCAGTGTGAATGCCCTCCAAGAATACATTTGTCTATTGTGTTTGGGCTGCCAGCCCCTGGATGGCATTCACAATGGTTGACTGCCCAACAGAGACAGATCACAGGAGTTCAATAGCCTCCTCACTCAGGGCAGCAGGCTTAACTGGGGCAGGGCCTGAGGTGCCTGGGGCGAAGGAGATGCCCACCCTCCTGGGTGAGCGGGCACAAGAAACTCACTGAGAGGCTGCTGGGAAGGCAGTGGTGGTACGGGGTGGAGGCTGTACCTGTAGCTGGGGTGGTCACAGAGGTGCCCGCCACCACCAGGGAGCTCCCATTGGAGGAGGTATTTGTGTCCGAACTGTCCCATTGAGTCTCGGCTGTGGTGCTCCATTCGCCCTCCGTCCCACTGGTGCCCTTACCGTTGGTGGATTTGGCTCCTGGGTCGTGTGGGAAGCAGCTCCCTCCATTGCCGGTGCCTCTGCTCCTCCGCCAGATGATGCTAATGCACATAAGGCCAGGGTGACAATACAAAAAGGTTGGGGAAAGAGACAAAGGATACACTTAGTCAATGTCGCCAGCAACACCACCATTGGCGTACACAACACACTCACACACGGGGAACAGCCCTACGCACTAATCAATGCACTACACGTCACAATGCTAGTCACCAGCCCATGGATAGGGACACCTAACGCCAATTGCAGCATACCTGAGACCCACAGACCCCTGCCCAGTAGTGGATGCCTACTAGCTTGGTCGGAGTACATTCACATCAGAACCCTGCCCAACATGGGACCTACCCTGCAATGCCTACACCCCCCACCTGGATACCACCCCACCAGGCGCAAGTTGTATATTAGGGCACTATACTCACCCCCTTGTGGCTGCTGTGATGCCCCCAGTCGCCCATCCAGCTCCGGATTGACCGCTGCCAGTATGCAGGCCATCGGGGGTCAGGGTTCGACGGGCACCCCTTCCTAGTTGGGAAGCCATTCCCACTGAGGCCTCCACCGTCTTCCGTGCCCAGCGTCTCAGGTCCGCCCACCGTTTGTGACAGTGTGTGATCCGCCTGCCGTAGACCCACAGGGTCTGCACGTACTTGGCGATGGCATGCAATATACCCTTCTTTTAATGGGTGCTGACCTGTGGGGAAACGGACACAGGGAAAGGTATTAGTTTGACTGTCAAGCCTGTTACACTCATGGCCCACCATGCTCCTTCCATCCCCATTAGCACACACATTGGCCACCATACATGCTGCACGCTGCCCAGGGCCCATCCACAAACCCTCCCCCCCTACATGAGGCCTTCACACACAGCACTCCATGCATTCACGTCCCATGCATCGTACTCATGGTGTGCTCACCTGTTGGTCTGGAGGCCCATACAGCAGTCGGTACTGGGGTAGGACCCCATCCACCAGTCGCTCCAACTGCACCAAGGTGAAGCCAGGAGCCCTTTCCCCAGTAACACCAGCCATGGTCGGTTCCAGAAACAGGTCACAGCAGCACATGCAGTGTAGGTCCTCTCCTGTTGAAGGTCAGGTAGCAAGTGAGGAATCAGATAAAAAATGGCGGTCACGTCCGCTGTAGTGCGTACCGTCACCGCCGGCGTACATCACCATTGGCCACTGTACCCCATAGGGCCCAATGTTAACCAATGAGGAGTTGCACAGCGGTTCTCGACCGCCTCCCGCTACGGCGTACAATGTCAGTGAAATGACCTCATTTCCACCTGTCCCTCCATAGACGACAGGCGGACGCCATTTTAAGGGGGGTGCAGGCCATGGCTCCTAACTGCATCACAGTACACAAATGCACCATTTGGAAATCTCCAACAAAATACTGTTACAATCACAACATGCATTGAACTATAGTGGTTGGAATGTAGAGATAATGACCAGCTGCTTACTCTTTTGGCCCAAAAATTGCAACTGCTGCGGATGAATAGGAGATGGAGACATCCCCCGTGTACAGATCACTGGTGGACTTGGCAACAATGGAGGACAGGCACATTATCCTAATCTATGAACTTGACAGGACCACAATCACTGAGCTGTGTGCCCAATTGGAGCCTGACCTAATCTTTGCTATCCGTCACCCCACCGGGATCCCCCCTCTTGTGCAAGTGCTTGCAGTGCTCCATTTCCTGGCAACAGGCACCTTCCAAGTGACAGTGGGCTTGGCAGCAGGAATGTCACTGGCAATGTTCTCAATAGTGCTGACCAGAGGGTTGCCTGCCCTGATTAAACACATGTGCAGCTACATCGTTTTCCCCAAGGTGGAGGATTTGGCCACAGTGAAAGCTGATTTCTATGGAATGGGGCATATCCCAAACATTATTGGGGATATTGATAGAACACATATTGCATTTGTCCCCCCCCCGGCAAAATGAACAGGTGTTCAGAAATCGAAAAAGCTTTCACTCCATAAATGTGCAGATGGTTTGCCTGGCGGACCAGTACATCTCCCACGTCAATGCTAAGTATCCTGGGTCTGTGCACGATGCCTTTATCCTGAGGAATAGAAGCATCCCAAATGTGATGGCTGAACTCCAGAGGCACAGGGTGTGGCTAATAGGTAAGCCCTGGTTCCCACCCAGAATGTTGGTGTATGGGTATGGTTTGGGCCCTAAGGGTTAGTGTGTGGCTAACAGTTGTCCCTTGATATTTGCAGGTGACTCTGGTTCCCCAACCTCTCATGACTACTGACCCCTGTGAGGAATGCCAGAACAAGGGCAGAGGAGCATTACAATGAGGCACATGGGCTACAAGAATGATTATAGAAAGGAACTTTGGCCTCCTGAAGGCCAGATTTTGTTGCCTCCATCTAACAGGCGGATCCCTGTGCTACTCACCCAAGAAGGTGTGCCAGATCGTTGTGGCATGCTGTATGTTGCACAACCTTGCTGTGAGTCGCCAGGTGCCTTTTCTGCAGGAGGAGGAGGCTGGAGATGGCCGTGTGGCAGCAGTGGACCCTGTGGACAGTAAAGATGAGGAGACAGAGGATGAGGACAACAGAAGTGCAATTATTCGTTAATGCTTCCAATGAGACACAGGTAAGACAGTGTTGATACACATATAATTGACAGTTTGATGTGTGACATTGTCACTGGCAGGCTATGTATTGCTACTTCTATGCCCACTCACTGTACCCTTTGGCAGATGTTGGTACCCCACTATTGCTCCTAGTGTTTTCAGTGCAGCCAACTACAGGTCTTTCCAATATAAACATTACTGTACAGTGATTTCGATGTTTGAACCTTTGTTAAATGAAAACCTTTTGAAAACATCTGACATACGCCATACCTGTATTTTATCAAAGTGTGTTTATTGAAGTTCTCTGAAGAGGGGGTAGTGCAATGGGCTGGGGTGATGATGGAGGAAAGTCCAGGATAGAGTCCAGTCTATTTGTATCACAGGTGCATTGTCCAAGGGGCAT
This sequence comes from Pleurodeles waltl, assembly GCF_031143425.1. Lineage (NCBI taxonomy): Eukaryota > Metazoa > Chordata > Amphibia > Caudata > Salamandridae > Pleurodeles > Pleurodeles waltl. The sequence continues at coordinate 297,412,274 of NC_090449.1, read as the reverse complement.
AGGAAGTGGAGCAATGGCAGTTCAAGGTGGACAGGGTGACAGAGTGAAACACAAGGGTGACAATCAGGAGAGTCTTATTTCCTGGCGGGGGTCTTGGCAATAGTCTCTGGCTTCTGCCTAGATCGCAGGGAACGTTTGCGGGGTGGTTCTCCTCCTGCAGGGGGAGGAGTGCTGGTGGCCTGTTGTTCCTGTGACGGGGCCTCCTGTCCACTAGCGGCAGTGGAGGTGAAGGGCTGTTCGGTGGTTTGGCTAGTGTCAGGGGCCCAGTGGTGTGCCACTGCCTCCCTCATACAGTTGCCCATTTCTGCCAGCACCCCTGCAATGGAGACCAGGGTTGTGTTGATGTCCTTCAAGTCCTCCCTGGTCCCCAAGTACTGGCTCTCCTGCAGCCACATGTTCTCCTGCAACTTGTCCAGTATCTGGCCCAGTGTATCCTGGGAATGTTGGTATGCTCCCAGGATCGCAGGGAATGCCTCCTGGAGAGTCGGTTCCCTGGGCCTGTCCTCCCCCGGTTGCACAGCAGTCCTCCCAGCTTCCCTGTTGTCCTGTGCCTCTGTCCCCTGAACCGTGTGCGCACTGCCACTGACCCTAGGTCCCTGATTGTCTTGGGTTTGTGGTGTGCCCTGGGGTCCCTGTAGTGGTGGACCCCCTTCTGATTGACGTGTCCTGGGGACAGAGGTGTGGGCCCGCTGGGTGGGTGCTATGGTGGTGTTTCCTGAGGGGGGAGGCTCTGTGGTGGTGTGAGACTGTGCCTGGGTAACCGACTGTCCGGAGATCCAGGTTGGTCATCCAGATCCAGGCGAGCAGAGCTCCTGTCATCACTGGGGGCCTCTTCTGTGGGAGGACTGGATGTTGCGGGCACCTCTTCACCGGTGACATTGGCTGGGTTACCTGTGGGGAAGTAAATGCAGTGTTATTGTTTCTGCTTGTGACATATTGTGCATGGGTGTGTTGCCCTTAATGGTTGTTGTTGACAGCTTTTCCTTATGTGAGTTGTTATCTGGTGGGCTAGGTGATTCTCTCTAGTGTGCATGCTATGGTGATAGGTGTCCATGCAGGTCTCTGAGGGGTGTGCATGCATTGGGGTTGCATGCAGGGCTTGGTATTGGGATGAGTGGGTTGGGATGGTGGGGTATGTGGGAGGTGGTGGAGTGATGGGAATGAGGGTAAGGGTAGGGGTATGTGATGGCATGCAGGTCGGGGGCTGATAGTAATAAAGATTTGACTTACCAGAGTCCAGTCCTCCTGCTACTCCTGCCAGGCCCTCAGGATGCATGATTGCCAAGACTTGCTCCTTCCATGTTGTAAATTGGGGGGGGAGGAGGAGGGGTTCCACCGCCTGTCCTCTGTACTGCGAGCTGATGTCTAGCTGCAATGGAATATACCTTTCCCAGTAGGTCGTTCCACCTCTTCCTGATGTCATTCCTTGTTCTTGGGTGCTGTCCCACGACGTTGACCCTGTCCACGATCCTCCGCCATAGCTCCATCTTCCTAGCAATGGATATCTGCTGCACCTGTGATCCAAATAGCTGTGGCTCTACCTGGATGATTTCCTCCACCATGACCCTTAGCTCCTCTTCAGAGAACCTGGGGTGTCGTTGTGGTGCCATGAGTGGCATGGGTGGTATGGGCGAGGGTGTGTGGGTGATGTGTTGGGGTGTGTGACGTAAGGTGCGTGGGTGGTGTATAGGTGATAGTGGTATGTGGCTCTGTGTGTGTGGGTTCTCTGGCTGCCTCTCTGCTGGCTATGCTTTGTATTCGTAAAGGGTTGTGGGTAATGTGGGTGTGTGTTTTATAGTGGTGTGGGTGTGTGGTTGTGGTGTTTGTATGTGTGTCAGGTGTGTGTAGTTCAAATTGTCCAGTGTGATGTTGTTTTGTTAGTGGATGTGTATTTTGAGTGCTGCGGTATGTACCGCCAATGGTTTACCGCCATTGAATGTCCGCTGCAGTGATTCTTGGGCCATAATGTTATGGGCGTTGTTTTGTTGACGTAACGGTGTGGGTTTGGATACTGCCAGTTTATCACTGACCTTTGGGCTGGCAGACTTGTGTGTGTGGCTGTATAGTGACCGATTCGTATGTGTGTGTCATAATATGGTTGGCGGTTATCCGCCGCCGCAGCGGTATGTTGGCGGCAGTCAGCATGGCAGTAAGTGGGATTTACTGCCAATTTCATAATTAGGGCCTCCGTCTTTCCAACTGTGAGGTGGTGGTGATGATGGCTGTGGGTTTTAGCACCCATCTGCCGAGCTAGCCCAAGCCAACCATGAAGACAACTGGTACAAGGAGCTGGATGATGCTAGTGGACTGGTTACATCACCAGATTCTGGGTTGGTCTCTTCTCTGGGGCCTGCCACAGAGGAAGGCACATTCTTAGCTATGGTGGTGAGGAGGGCAGAAGAGGTTCTTGATTTGCAGCTTCCCTTCGTCAAGGTCAAGAATAACATTCTGACTGAGGGACTTCAGCTGGAGTTAAGCCCTGGGGAGCCCTACTCCCTTTTAATGAAGCCCTCACAGACAGGCATCTTAGGGACTGGAACAATCCCTGCACAGGATGACCCTACCCAAAATGATTGCCCACGGCCCTGCACCCGGAGGCCCAGCCTTCCTCTCCCAGCACCCCTCCCCCGAGGGCCCCTTGGTCCAGGCCTCGATTCCCAAAGTCAGTCAAGTGTGTTCCTTGTCACTCTACCAGATAGGGAATCCATAAGCCTGGACACATTCAAGAAGAGGATTTTTTTCTCCCAGCAGCCTAGCAATGAGGTCAGTGAACACCACATGTCTCTTGGGCCAGTACACCCTCAGTTTCACAGGTGCTGCCCATGGTCTTGGAGAAGTCACGGGCCATTTTGAGCCAGGCGCTTCTGGGCAGCCGGGACGCAAGAAATTCTCCATTAGGTGTGGACTGGACACCACTGATTTGATGGGTAGGGCCCTAGCTGCCACAATTGCCCTCTGCTGCCACGCCTTGCTGAGATCAGCTGGCTTTTCGGGGGATGTCCTATCTTGTATGATGAAGATGCCTATTAATCTCTCGCCGGGGACAAGACCTATACAGTGCTCAAGTGCTTCAAGGAGCGTTAGGCTACCACCAGGTAGTTGGGTCTGTCTCTGGCTCTGTTCTAACTGCACTCCTCCTTTCAGCCTGGCTGTGGCAACAGTAGGGTTTCCCTGCTGCATCTGCATTGCCAACCTTACCCCAAAGATATCAGGTTTCCCAGCTTTTTCATGGCTGTGGGCGGGACTCCCACAAAGGCCGTGGGACTTAAGCTAGCAGACCATCCAATTCCTCCCCCGTCTAGCTGCTTCTGGCTTTAAACCCCTTTAGCGCACCCTCAATGGACCACACTTACCCTGTTGGTGGCAGGATGAGGCACCATATGCCCAATGGCAAGTGACAACCTACAAGTGGCCCCCCCAAATCGTCCAATGGTGTTGTGCACTCCCGTTCTTGGAAACCCCACAATTCTTTACACAGTCCTCCAATTTGCTGACCGAGGACCACCTCTCCTTGCTAAGTTGACCATACATGTATTGAGAGGATGCAAGCACAACATGTGGGTGTGATTACTATTCCTGCTACTTTCTGGTGCTGGAAAAGAACAGAGACCTCTGACCTATCCAAGGACTTTGCCCTCTCAACGCTTTCCTCCAGAAGGAGAAATTCTAAATGCTCACCTGGCCCAGGTCCAGTCTGCCTTGGTTCCCAGAGAACAGATTGTAATGTTGGGCAACCAGGACGCTAATTTCAGCATTTCCATCCTGAAGAGCCACAGGGTTACCTTCGGTTCACGTGGGCAAGGAACATTTTCAATCTGATAGAGACTTCTAGCTGCAGATACCTTACCTTTGAATTTCCCAGGCATCAGGCGGGATCCAGAAACTTTTGCTTGGCGACGCTGGCTCTGGGTTTGACATCCCAGTCACCTACATAGGTGCCACCCAGGCGGCAGCCATCAGTTCTGTTGTTTTTGACAGGCATTTTTCGAGGTTTTGTCGAGTAGTTTTTGTAAAGTGTGTTGAGATGACTTCTAGAAAGGTAGGATTCAAGCCGTGTGGTGCCTGTCACCGCACCCTGTTGGTTACGGACCCTGACATTGTCTGCCTATTGTGTCTTGAGTGTGAGCACGACTCAGTCGTCACCATCCATCGCAACTCCTCGGAGGTCTTGGACCCGGTCGAGTTGAAGGTTGTGAGCCCGCTTCAGGAGACCTAAGTCCTCTTCCCCCTCAAGGTCCTTGGGCCTCCCTCGAAAGAGGCACAAAAGATCTAGTAGTCTAAGCGGACTTTGATTTTGCCTTGTCCGTTGTCCAATGCAACAAATTTGGAGCAACAGTGTCTAGGCACAGTTCGGCAGAATCAGTGCCAGGTGTAACTCAGGGCTTCCCTCCATTCCAGGGGCTTGAGTGACTGGCGTCAAGTCAAAGACTTTTAATAGTCCATGCGCTGTGTATTCAAATGGGCCGACCCCTCCGGAGTACCATCGGGCCTCGCGTTGGTCAGAGGAGGCCCCATCAGGTTCTGCGCCAGCAGCTTCGACCTCGGCTCCAATGGGGTCCCATGGATCCACACCTGCGCTGGTCATAGCCACGTGACCTTCTACAGTGCCGGTCATGAAGCTGATGCCACTGGCATCAGACACAACGCTGATGCCACTGGCACCACCAGTCAGCCCCATTCTGATTCCAAACAATCCGGAGCTGGATCCACATTGCGCAATGCCGATTCCGGAGCCAATGGCCCCCACAGGTGCCAGATCATTGCCTGAGCATTATTTTCATCAGCCAGGCATGGAAGAAGATTGGGAGAGGTCACTGGACCCTTTGGAACACCGATTAGAGATGTCTATGGACTGGTATGGGGAACTAGGAGAGGCCAGTTGACTGGACACCTCCCCAGATACTGGCTTGCTCTTTCCCCGCACTGTGGCTATGGAGAATGGAGCTTCTTACGCAAAGGTGGTGCGAAGGGCAGCAGAGTTCTTTGACCTCGAACTGCCCTTGGTGGCTGTCAAGACAAACCTCTTCACTGAAGTGCTTAAGCCTGGGGCATCCACTTCCAAAACCCTCCTGCCCTTTAATGAGGCACCTACTGACATCCTACTGGAAACTTGGTCCAAGCCCAGTGTAGGTAGTTAGCTCTGTATTTACTATCTCAAAGTGAGAGATAGTGTGCACAGTGTCCAGGGGTTCCCCTTAGAGGTTGAAAGTGGCAAAATAAGACAATCCTAATGCTCTATTTTGTGGTAGTGTGGTCGAGCAGTAGCCTTTTCAGAGGATAGTGTTAAGCATGTGTTGTACACACACAGGCAATAAATGAGGGATACACACTCAAAGACTTAAATCCAGGCCAATAGTTTTTATATAGAAAAATATATTTTCTTAATTTATTTTAGAACCACAAGATTCAAGATTTGAGGTAAGTACATAAAATGCCAGGTACTTCAAACAGGTAAGTATAGAACTTTGATTTAAAACAGTAGTACACACAGTTTAGGTTAAATGTCAATAAGCTATTTTAAAAGTGGACATAGTACAAAAATCCACAGTTCCTGGGGAGGTAAGTTTGGTTAGGTTTTTCAGGTAAGTAAAGCACTTACCCAATCAGTCTCCTGGTAATAGGCAGCCCACCGTTAGGGGTTCAAAGCAACCCCAAAGTCACTGCATCAGCAACACAGTGCTGGTCAGGTGCAGAGGTCAAAGGACGGCCCAAAACACCTAGGCCCCTATGAAGAACAGGGGTGCTCCGGTTCCAGTCTGCTAGCAGGTAAGTACCTGGGTCCTCGGGGAGCAGACCAGGGGGGTTTTGTAGAGCACTAGGGGGGGGAAAAACAGGCACACAAAACACACCCTAAGCAGCACAGTGTTGTAGTTTAGCAGCGATTAGATTAAGCATTAGCAGAAGACATCTTGTATTTAGTAACTAATGTGAACATTTCGCGGAATCCATTTTGTATTCATGGAAGCCATTTTCTTTGCCACATGCTGCCATGTGCTCACCATGTGCTTGTAGGAAAGTACCATCTTGCCTGGCATGTTACCCCCATTTTTCACTGTATATATGTTGTTTTAGTTGTATGTGTCACTGGGACCCTGTTCTCCAGGGCCCCAGTGCTCATAAGTGTGCCTGAATGTGTTACCTGTGTAGTGACTAACTGTCTCACTGAGGCTCTGCTAATCAGAACCTCAGTGGTTATGCTCTCTCATTTCTTTCAAATTGTCACTGACAGGCTAGTGACCAATTTTACCAATTTACATTGGCTTACTGGAAAACTCTTATAATTCCCTAGTATATGGTACTGAGGTACCCAGGGTATTGGGGTTCCAGGAGATCCCTATGGGCTGCAGCATTTCTTTTGCCACCCATAGGGAGCTCTGACAATTCTTACACAGGCCTGCCACTGCAGCCTGAGTGAAATAACGTCCACGTTATTTCACAGCCATTTTACACTGCACTTAAGTAACTTATAAGTCACCTATATGTCTAACCTTTACCTGGTAAAGGTTAGGTGCAAAGTTACTTAGTGTGAGGGCACCCTGGCACTAGCCAAGGTGCCCCCACATTCTTCAGGGCCAATTCCCCGGACTTTGTGAGTGCGGGGACACCATTACACGCGTGCACTACATATAGGTCACTACCTATATGTAGCTTCACAATGGTAACTCCGAATATGGCCATGTAACATGTCTATGATCATGGAATGGCCCCCTCTATGCCATCCTGGCATAGTTGGCACAATCCCATGATCCCAGTGGTCTGTAGCACAGACCCTGGTACTGCCAAACTGCCCTTCCTGGGGTTTCACTGCAGCTGCTGCTGCTGCCAACCCCTCAGACAGGCATCTGCCCTCCTGGGGTCCAACCAGGCCTGGCCCAGGATGGCAGAACAAAGGACTTCCTCTGAGAGAGGGTGTTACACCCTCTCCCTTTGGAAAATGGTGTGAAGGCAGGGGAGGAGTAGCCTCCCCCAGCCTCTGGAAATGCTTTCTTGGGCACAGATGTGCCCAATTCTGCATAAGCCAGTCTACACCGGTTCAGGGGACCCCTTAGCCCTGCTCTGGCGCGAAACTGGACAAAGGAAAGGGGAGTGACCACTCCTCTGACCTGCACCTCCCCTGGGAGGTGTCCAGAGCTCCTCCAGTGTGCTCCAGACCTCTGCCATCTTGGAAACAGAGGTGCTGCTGGCACACTGGACTGCTCTGAGTGGCCAGTGCCACCAGGTGACGTCAGAGACTCCTTCTGATAGGCTCCTTCAGGTGTTGCTAGCCTATCCTCTCTCCTAGGTAGCCAAACCCTCTTTTCTGGCTATTTAGGGTCTCTGTCTCTGGGGAAACTTTAGATAACGAATGCAAGAGCTCATCCGAGTTCCTCTGCATCTCTCTCTTCACCTTCTGCCAAGGAATCGACTGCTGACCGCGCTGGAAGCCTGCAAACCTGCAACATAGTAGCAAAGACGACTACTGCAACTCTGTAACGCTGATCCTGCCGCCTTCTCGACTGTTTTCCTGGTGGTGCATGCTGTGGGGGTAGTCTGCCTCCTCTCTGCACTAGAAGCTCCGAAGAAATCTCCCGTGGGTCAACGGAATCTTCCCCCTGCAACCGCAGGCACCAAAAAGATGCATTTCCGGTCCCTTGGGTCTCCTCTCAGCACGACGAGCGAGGTCCCTCGAATCCAGCAACTCTGTCCAAGTGACTCCCACAGTCCAGTGACTCTTCAGTCCAAGTTTGGTGGAAGTAAGTCCTTGCCTCACCTCGCTAGACTGCATTGCTGGGAACCGCGACTTTTGCAGCTACTCCGGCCCCTGTGCACTTCCAGCGGAAATCCTTTGTGCACAGCCAAGCCTGGGTCCACGGCACTCTAACCTGCATTGCACGACTTTCTAAGTTGGGCTCCGGCGACGTGGGACTCCTTTGTGTAACTTCGGGTGAGCACCGTTTCACGCATCCTTGTAGTGCCTGTTTCTGGCACTTCTGCGGGTGCTACCTGCTGCTAAGAGGGCTCCTTGTCTTGCTCGATGTCCCCTCTACCTCCTGGTCCAATTTGCGACCTCCTGGTCCCTCCTGGGCCACAGCAGCGTCCAAAAACGCTATCCGCACGATTTGAAGCTAGCAAGGCTTGTTTGTGTTCTTTTGGCGGGAAAACACTTCTGCACAACTCTCCACGGCGAGTTGGATCCGTCCACCAAAGGGGAAGTCTCTAGCCCTTTTCGTTCCTGCAGAAACCTCAGCTTCTTCTGTCCAGTAGAAGCTTCTTTGCACCCACAGCTGGCATTTCCTGGGCATCTGCCCATCTCCGACTTGCTTGTGACTTTTGGACTTGGTCCCCTTGTTCCACAGGTACCCAAGATTGGAAATCCATCGTTGTTGCATTGTTGGTTTGTGTCTTTCTTGCATTATTCCTCTAACACGACTTCTTTGTCCTTAGGGGAACTTTAGTGCACTTTGCACTCACTTTTCAGGGTCTTGGGGAGAGTTATTTTTCTAACTCTCACTATTTTCTAATAGTCCCAGCGACCCTCTACAAGGTCACATAGGTTTGGGGTCCATTCGTGGTTCGCATTCCACTTTTGGAGTATATGGTTTGTGTTGCCCCTATCCCTATGTGTCCCCATTGCATCCTATTGTAACTATACATTGTTTGCACTGTTTTCTAAGACTATACTGCATATTTTTGGTATTGTGTACATATATCTTGTGTATATTTCCTATCCTCTCACTGAGGGTACACTCTAAGATACTTTGGCATATTGTCATAAAAATAAAGTACCTTTATTTTTAGTATAACTGTGTATTGTGTTTTCTTATGATATTGTGCAAGTGACACTTGTGGTACTGTAGTAGCTTCACACGTCTCCTAGTTCAGCCTAAGCTGCTCTGCTAAGCTACCATTATCCATCAGCCTAAGCTGCTAGACACCCTATACACTAATAAGGGATAACTGGGCCTGGTGCAAGGTGCAAGTACCCCTTGGTACTCACTACAAGCCAGTCCAGCCTCCTACATTGGTTGTGCAGCGGTGGGATAAGTGCTTTGAGACTACTTACCACTCTTGTCATTGTACTTTTCATAAGAGAAAAATATACAAAACAAGTTCAGTGTGTGTACACCTTGCTAAAAAGTTTTGCATTTCCTCTTTTCACTCTTTTCTAAAGTGCTGAAAAGTACTTCTAAACTTTCAAAAAGTCCTTAAAAGTTTAAAAAGTTTTTTTTCTGTCTTTCCAAAAAGTTCTGAAAACTTTTTTCTCTTTTTCTATCACTTTAACTCTCTCTAAAAATGTCTGGCACAGGCCAAAATGTTGATCTGTCCAAACTTGCATATGATCACCTTAGCTGGAAAGGAGCAAGGAGTGTCTGCATAGAGAGAGGTTTGAGTGTAGGGAAGAATCCTTCCTTGGAATTGTTACTTAACATGCTTAGAGAACAAGATAAGGCTAGAAGTGCCCCATCTGTTGAAAAAGTAGCTAATGGTTCCCAATCTGATCCAGGGACTCCCCCAGGAAAAGATTCAGGAAAGAAACTCCCTAGCCTGCCCATTACTAGACAGTCTAGCATAGTTGGTAATGATGGAGAGCCACACCATACAAATAGTGTTGTCTCACATCATAGCAAAAGCATTTATTCTCACCACAGTGGTACTGATGTTTCTGTTAGCCAAGCTGTTAGGGTGCCCTCTGTAAGAGACAGGTCTCCTTCTGTTCATTCCCATCATACCTCTGTATCTAGGAATGTCCCTCCCACCAACCCTGATGACAGATTGTTAGAGAGGGAACTCAATAAGTTGAGGGTGGAACAAACCAGACTGAAGCTTAAAAAGCAACAGCTGGATTTGGATAGACAGTCATTAGAAATAGAGAAGGAAAGACAGAAGTTGGGTTTAGAAACCCATGGTGGCAGCAGCAGTATTCCCCATAGTCATCCTGCAAAAGAGCATGATTCCAGGAATCTGCATAAGATAGTTCCCCCTTATAAGGAGGGGGATGACATTAACAAGTGGTTTGCTGCACTTGAGAGGGCCTGTGTTGTACAGGATGTCCCTCAAAGGCAGTGGGCTGCTATCCTATGGCTATCATTTAGTGGAAAAGGTAGGGATAGGCTCCTTACTGTGAAAGAAAGTGATGCCAATAATTTTACAGTTCTTAAGAATGCACTCCTGGATGGTTATGGCTTAACCACTGAACAATACAGGATAAAGTTCATAGAGACCAAAAAGGAGTCTTCACAAGACTGGGTTGATTTCATTGACCATTCAGTGAAGGCCTTGGAGGGGTGGTTACATGGCAGTAAAGTTACTGATTATGACAGCCTGTATAACTTGATCCTGAGAGAGCATATTCTTAATAATTGTGTGTCTGATTTGTTGCACCAGTACTTGGTGGACTGTGATCTGACCTCTCCCCAAGAATTGGGAAAGAAGGCAGACAAATGGGTCAGAACAAGGGTGAACAGAAGTTCATACAGGGGGTGACAAAGATGGCAACAAAAAGAAGGATGGTAAGTCTTCTGACAAGGGTGGGGACAAATCTAAAAATGAGTCTTCATCAGGCCCACAAAAACACTCTGGTGGGGATGGTGGGTTCAAATCCTTCTTTAATCAAAACAAAGAAAAGAAACCATGGTGCTATTTATGTAAAGTAAAAGGCCATTGGACAACAGATCCCAGTTGTCCAAAGAAAAGCACCAAGCCTCCTACCACTACAACCCCTACTGCTACACCTAGTGTCCCTACTAATAGCAGTGGTGGTGGGAGCAAACCTACTAATAGCCAATCCAAGGGAGTAGCTGGGCTCACTATTGGTAACTTAGTTGGGGTTGTCCTTGTTAGGGAGGCCACAGAGGCTGTGTTGGTCTCTGAGGGGGCTATTGATTTAGCCACCTTAGTTGCTTGTCCCCTTAATATGGATAAGTACAAGCAGCTACCCCTAATAAATGGTGTTGAGGTTCAGGCCTACAGGGACACTGGAGCCAGTGTGACTATGGTCATAGAAAAACTGGTCCACCCTGAACAACACCTACTTGGTCACCAGTACCAAGTAACCGATGCTCACAACAACACACTTAGCCACCCCATAGCTGTTGTAAATCTCAACTGGGGGGGGGGGTTACTGGTCCAAAGAAAGTTGTGGTAGCCACAGATTTACCTGTAGACTGTCTACTAGGAAATGATTTGGAGACATCAGCTTGGTCAGATGTGGAGTTGGAGGCCCATGCAGCAATGCTGGGCATCCCAGGGCATATTTTTGCTTTAACCAGGGCTCAGGCCAAAAAGCAAAAAGGACAGGGAAGCTTGGATCCTGGAACAATGGACCAAGTGCTCCCTAAAGCTAGGGCTAGTAGAAGCAAACCACTTCCTACTATCCCTCCCTCTACAGTGGATTCTACTTCTGAGGAAGAAGAATTCCCTCCCTGTGCAGAACCTACACCAGAGGAGCTTGAAGCAGACACTGCTGAGCTTTTGGGTGAAGGGGGGCCTGCCAGGGAGGAGCTGAGTGTGGCACAGCAAACCTGTCCCACATTAGAGGGTCTAAGACAGCAAGCTGTCAAACAGGCTAATGGGGATGTCAGTGACTCTCACAGAGTTTACTGGGAGGACAACCTCTTGTACACTGAAGCAAGGGATCCTAAACCTGGAACTGCCAGGAGGTTAGTGATTCCTCAGGAGTACAGAAAGTTCCTCCTAACTCTAGCCCACGACATTCCCCTAGCTGGACACCTGGGACAAATGAAAACTTGGGACAGACTTGTCCCCTTGTTTCATTGGCCTAGGATGTCTGAGGACACAAAATAATTTTGTAAGTCCTGTGAAACCTGTCAAGCCAGTGGCAAGACAGCTGGCACTCCAAAGGCACCCCTTATTCCACTGCCTGTGGTTGGGGTTCCCTTTGAAAGTGTAGGGGTTGACATAGTTGGCCCCCTTGACCCTCCTACTGCTTCAGGCAATAGGTTTATCTTGGTGGTAGTGGACCATGCCACAAGATATCCTGAAGCAATTCCTTTAAGGACCACTACAGCACCTGCAGTGGCAAAGGCCCTCCTAGGAATATTTTCCAGGGTGGGCTTCCCAAAGGAAGTAGTATCAGACAGAGGAAGCAATTTCATGTCTGCATACTTAAAGGCCATGTGGAAGGAGTGTGGTGTGACTTATAAGTTCACTACACCCTATCATCCACAAACAAATGGACTGGTGGAGAGATTTAATAAAACTCTCAAAGGCATGATTATGGGTCTCCCTGAAAAACTCCGCAGGAGATGGGATATCCTTCTACCATGCCTCCTTTTTGCCTACAGGGAGGTACCCCAGAAAGGAGTGGGCTTCAGCCCCTTTGAACTTCTTTTTGGACACCCTGTTAGGGGTCCACTCACACTTGTAAAGGAGGGTTGGGAACAACCTTTAAAAGCTCCTAAGCAAGATATTGTGGATTATGTACTTGGCCTCAGATCAAGGATGGCTGAGTATATGAAAAAGGCCAGTAAGAACCTTCAGGCCAGCCAAGAGCTCCAGAAGCAATGGCATGACCAGGAGGCTGTTTTGGTTCAGTACCAACCAGGGCAGAAAGTGTGGGTCTTGGGGCACTCGTAGATAAATGGAGTGGACCCCACACAATTGTTGAGAAAAAGGGTGAAGTCACCTATTTAGTTGACTTAGGCACTGCAAGGAGTCCCCTTAGGGTACTCCATGTAAACCGCCTGAAACCCTACTATGACAGGGCTGATCTCACCCTGCTCATGGCAACTGATGAGGGACAGGAAGAAGACAGTGATCCTCTACCTGATCTCTTCTCTTCCACAGAACAAGATGCTCTTGTGGAAGGTGTAGTTTTGGCTGATTGTCTTACTGCTGAGCAGAAAGACCATTGCATAAATCTCCTAGATCAATTCTCTGAACTCTTCTCTACTGTGCCAGGTACCACTTCTTGGTGTGAGCACACTATAGATATTGGAGACAGTTTACCTGTCAAAAGTAAGATCTATAGGCAGCCTGACCATGTCAGGGACTGCATAAAGCAAGAGGTGCAGAAAATGTTAGAACTAGGAGTGGTTGAGCACTCTGAAAGTCCATGGGCTTCTCCTGTGGTACTTGTACCAAAACCCCATTCCAAAGATGGAAAGAAGGAAATGCGGTTTTGTGTAGACTATAGTGGTCTCAACCTGGTAACCAAAACTGATGCTCACCCTATACCCAAGGCAGATGAGCTCATAGATACACTGGCATCTTCCAAGTATCTAAGCACTTTTGATTTGACTGCAGGGTATTGGCAGATCAAACTATCAGAAGATGCTAAACCTAAAACAGCATTTTCAACCATTGGAGGACATTACCAGTTCACTGTAATGCCTTTTGGATTGAAAAATGCACCTGCCACTTTTCAGAGGTTGGTGAACACAGTCCTGCAAGGGCTGGAAGCTTTCAGTGCAGCATATTTGGACGATATAGCTGTCTTTAGCTCCAGCTGGTCCACCTATGGAAAGTTTTGGAGGCCCTGTAAAAGGCAGGCCTCACTATCAAGGCTTCAAAGTGCCAGATAGGGCAGGGTAAGGTGGTTTATCTGGGACACCTTGTTGGTGGGGAACATATTGCACCACTACAGGGGAAAATCCAAACAATTATTGATTGGGTTCCCCCTACCACTCAAACTCCGGTAAGAGCCTTCCTAGGCCTCACTGGGTATTACAGGAGGTTCATTAAGAACTATGGCTCCATTGCAGCCCCTCTTAATGACCTCAGATCCAAGAAAATGCCTAAAAAGGTATTATGGACAGCAAACTGTCAGAAAGCTTTTGAGGAGCTGAAGCAGGCCATGTGCTCTGCACCTGTCCTGAAAAGCCCTTGTTACTCTAAAAAATTCTATGTCCAAACTGATGCATCTGAATTAGCAGTAGGGGCAGTCCTATCACAACTTAATTCTGAGGGCCAGGATCAACCTGTTGCTTTTATTAGTAGGAGGTTGACCCCTAGAGAAAAGCGTTGGTCTGCCATTGAGAGGGAGGCCTTTGCTGTGGTCTGGGCACTGAAAAAGTTGAGGCCATACCTGTTTGGCACTCACTTCATTGTTCAGACAGACCACAAACCTCTACTTTGGCTAAAACAAATGAAAGGTGAAAATCCTAAATTGTTGAGGTGGTCCATATCCCTACAGGGAATGGACTATACAGTGGAACATAGACCTGGGAGTAGCCACTCCAATGCAGATGGACTCTCCAGATATTTCCACTTAGACAATGAAGACTCATCAGGTCATGGCTAGTCTTATTGTCCTTCGTTTGGGGGGGGGGGGGTTGTGTAGGAAAGTACCATCTTGCCTGGCATGTTACCCCCATTTTTCACTGTATATATGTTGTTTTAGTTGTATGTGTCACTGGGACCCTGTTCTCCAGAGCCCCAGCGCTCATAAGTGTGCCTGAATGTGTTACCTGTGTAGTGACTAACTGTCTCACTGAGGCTCTGCTAATCAGAACCTCAGTGGTTATGCTCTCTCATTTCTTTCAAATTGTCACTGACAGGCTAGTGACCAATTTTACCAATTTACATTGGCTTACTGGAACACCCTTATAATTCCCTAGTATATGGTACTGAGGTACCCAGGGTATTGGGGTTCCAGGAGATCCCTATGGGCTGCAGCATTTCTTTTGCCACCCATAGGGAGCTCTGACAATTCTTACACAGGCCTGCCACTGCAGCCTGAGTGAAATAACGTCCACGTTATTTCACAGCCATTTTACACTGCACTTAAGTAACTTATAAGTCACCTATATGTCTAACCTTTACCTGGTAAAGGTTAGGTGCAAAGTTACTTAGTGTGAGGGCACCCTGGCACTAGCCAAGGTGCCCCCACATTGTTCAGGGCCAATTACCCGGACTTTGTGAGTGCGGGGACACCATTACACGCGTGCACTACATATAGGTCACTACCTATATGTAGCTTCACAATGGTAACTCCGAATATGGCCATGTAACATGTCTATGATCATGGAATTGCCCCCTCTATGCCATCCTGGCATAGTTGGCACAATCCCATGATCCCAGTGGTACCCTGGTACTGCCAAACTGCCCTTCCTGGGGTTTCACTGCAGCTGCTGCTGCTGCCAACCCCTCAGACAGGCATCTGCCCTCCTGGGGTCCAACCAGGCCTGGCCCAGGATGGCAGAACAAAGGACTTCCTCTGAGAGAGGGTGTTACACCCTCTCCCTTTGGAAAATGGTGTGAAGGCAGGGGAGGAGTAGCCTCCCCCAGCCTCTGGAAATGCTTTCTTGGGCACAGATGTGCCCAATTCTGCATAAGCCAATCTACACCGGTTCAGGGGACCCCTTAGCCCTGCTCTGGCGCGAAACTGGACAAAGGAAAGGGGAGTGACCACTCCCCTGACCTGCACCACCCCTGGGAGGTGTCCAGAGCTCCTCCAGTGTGCTCCAGACCTCTGCCATCTTGGAAACAGAGGTGCTGCTGGCACACTGGACTGCTCTGAGTGGCCAGTGCCACCAGGTGACGTCAGAGACTCCTTCTGATAGGCTCCTTCAGGTGTTGCTAGCCTATCCTCTCTCCTAGGTAGCCAAACCCTCTTTTCTGGCTATTTAGGGTCTCTGTCTCTGGGGAAACTTTAGATAACGAATGCAAGAGCTCATCCGAGTTCCTCTGCATCTCTCTCTTCACCTTCTGCCAAGGAATCGACTGCTGACCGCGCTGGAAGCCTGCAAACCTGCAACATAGTAGCAAAGACGACTACTGCAACTCTGTAACGCTGATCCTGCCGCCTTCTCGACTGTTTTCCCGGTGGTGCATGCTGTGGGGGTAGTCTGCCTCCTCTCTGCACTAGAAGCTCCGAAGAAATCTCCCGTGGGTCGACGGAATCTTCCCCCTGCAACCGCAGGCACCAAAAAGCTGCATTTCCGGTCCCTTGGGTCTCCTCTCAGCACGACGAACGAGGTCCCTTGAATCCAGCAACTCTGTCCAAGTGACTCCCACAGTCCAGTGACTCTTCAGTCCAAGTTTGGTGGAGGTAAGTCCTTGCCTCACCTCGCTAGACTGCATTGCTGGGACCGCGACTTTTGCAGCTACTCCGGCCCCTGTGCACTTCCGGCGGAAATCCTTTGTGCACAGCCAAGCCTGGGTCCACGGCACTCTAACCTGCATTGCACGACTTTCTAAGTTGGTCTCCGGCGACGTGGGACTCCTTTGTGTAACTTCGGGTGAGCACCGTTTCACGCATCCTTGTAGTGCCTGTTTCTGGCACTTCTCCGGGTGCTACCTGCTGCTAAGAGGGCTCCTTGTCTTGCTCTATGTCCCCTCTACCTCCTGGTCCAATATGCGACCTCCTGGTCCCTTCTGGGCCACAGCAGCGTCCAAAAACCCTAACCGCACGATTTGCAGCTAGCAAGGCTTGTTGGCGTTCTTTTGGCGGGAAAGCACTTCTGCACAACTCTCCACGGCGAGGGGGATCCGTCCACCAAAGCGAAAGTCTCTAGCCCTTTTCGTTCCTGCAGAAACCTCAGCTTCTTCTGTCCAGTAGAAGCTTCTTTGCACCCACAGCTGGCATTTCCTGGGCATCTGCCCATCTCCGACTTGCTTGTGACTTTTGGACTTGGTCCCCTTGTTCCACAGGTACCCAAGATTGGAAATCCATCGTTGTTGCATTGTTGGTTTGTGTCTTTCCTGCATTATTCCTCTAACACGACTTCTTTGTCCTTGGGGAACTTTAGTGCACTTTGCACTCACTTTTCAGGGTCTTGGGGAGAGTTATTTTTCTAACTCTCACTATTTTCTAATAGTCCCAGCGACCCTCTACAAGGTCACATAGGTTTGGGGTCCATTCGTGGTTCGCATTCCACTTTTGGAGTATATGGTTTGTGTTGCACCTATCCCTATGTGTCCCCATTGCATCCTATTGTAACTATACATTGTTTGCACTGTTTTCTAAGACTATACTGCATATTTTTGGTATTGTGTACATATATCTTGTGTATATTTCCTATCCTCTCCCTGAGGGTACACTCTAAGATACTTTGGCATATTGTCATAAAAATAAAGTACCTTTATTTTTAGTATAACTGTGTATTGTGTTTTCTTATGATATTGTGCAAGTGACACTTGTGGTACTGTAGTAGCTTCACACGTCTCCTAGTTCAGCCTAAGCTGCTCTGCTAAGCTACCATTATCTATCAGCCTAAACTGCTAGACAACCTATACACTAATAAGGGATAACTGGGCCTGGTGCAAGGTGCAAGTACCCCTTGGTACTCACTACAAGCCAGTCCAGCCTCCTACAGTGCTCCGTCCTACCTTTCTGTTAACTACTCTTGAAAATCTGCCTAGTGACAAGTTATATTTAGCATCTCCCACTTTCGCACATGCTCAGTAAGGTCTGCAGCTGTTAGTCCTTGAAAACTGTCAGCTCCTCCTACCTGTCGACTGTGCATTTCCACATGACCTTACATGTATGCAAGTCTTGCTTCTATAATTGTACCACCTCCTTTTAGCCCCTGCGTGGGTATAAAAGGACCATGCTCTCTCAGTTCAGTGTGCTACTTCAAACATTACCAAAGGGTGATGTTTGAACTGTAGTACCACCTCATGAGGTTAATAAACTTTGTCTTTTATTTCAGTTTCTGTGCCAACTTCTTCCTACATGGTCTGAGGACTTTGTGCAGAGAAAGGTGAACCCCTTGCACTAGTAGGCCTTGCTGAGGCTTACTTCAACAAATTGGCGCCCGAACAGGGACTCATCAGCGACTCGGATGCCCAACGGATTGGTCGCGACGAAGGATTGGGATCTCGCTGCGGACGATCAATGCCTGAGGAGACCCGAGTCTTGGCAACCATGGCGTTTTTCCCTTCCTTCTGATTTGACCATCCAGGTGGCGCCGGTCCTTGACTGAGATCCTTTTTGTTCATTCGTCATGCAGTGACCATTTGGTCGATTTTAGAACTTGGCAGTTGGAACCTAGACACCCTGTGATTGGTAAGAGCCGTTTTACGGCACTTGCTGTGGGTTTTGATGCCTTTGTTTGGTAATGTAGTTTAGCACTACTTACTGTGGCTCTCGTGTTTTGGGTGACTAGTCAATTTGTGTCCTTTGAATTGATATATAAATTGCAATTTATATAGGCAGGTAATGAGGAGAATTTTCTCCAATTTAATTTTGATTTGAACGGCACCTTAAGTGCTACTTTGATTATAATATTGCATATTCTGCACTATTTTTGGCGTGCCTGTTTTTAGCGCACTTCGTAGGATGTGTTGCTTTTGTAATGGTACCAATTTGAGACTGGAAGAATCGCAACCGGCACCCCCAGAGGGGACGCCAAATAGAGTTATGTATGTTAAACATGGTCTTTCTTCTATAATGTACAGAACGTTATGGAATAAATACACTCGTGCGGATCCTGAGTTACGTTGGCCTATGCATGGGTCATTTGATTTGCAAAAGATTGAGTATGTGGAACAATGTATGTGTAAGCGAAAGTCTAGGCAAGATATGTTTGACTGTGTACGAATGTGGGAGAAAGAAGTGCGTGGACGAGTAAAGCGTGAGCAAGCCTTGCTTGACAAAGAGCAGCGGAAGAATGTATATGAGAAAGCATTGGAAATAAGAAAGAAAGAAATAAATGACTTAAAGGAGCTAGAAGAGAAAGAACGTAAATTACAGGTAACTGGCCAATACATCGTTAGGCAACCTCTCTATCCTATCCATGATGATTTTTTGTTACTAGATCGCCCTACACCTCCGTATGTCGTTCCTTCTGCCCCTCATGAGTTAGCTAAGGTCTCCAGTTCGGAGCAACAGAAGATGCGGGACAGTCGCTCTATGTTGCCTGCTGACCGTGCGTCTGAGCTTAGATCTATTGCTCGTAAAACAATTCGTAGTGTTGGCTCTGCTTCTGAACTTTTAGATAACATGAAAGGGTGGACGGAAAAGGAGCAGCTATATTTTACTGAGGCATTTGGCTCAGAAGTTATTGAACTATATCGGAAATATTCTGATGAGTTAGAGCCCGATGATGTAGCAGCTGATCATAAGCAAATGCGTGATGGTCTTTTTGTTTTCTCCCAGGTGGCTGATGCAATCAAGCGTTTGGTGAAATTATGTGTTGCAGCAGACCGTTTGCGAGAGGAGAGAAGGGCCATGGACGTAGTTGCACGGACATCTCAGACTGGCGGGGTGCAAGCTTCCATCTTTGGAACAGATAAGATTATGATAGTTCACGCGAAACCAATGCAGGAGGCTGCACCTTTGTATGTTCCTCTTAAAGGATCGGGTACAAGTGATGATAAAACTTCTGTTGATGCTAAGGGTTATTTTATTTATAATTGGGTGTATACTCCTTGGAATAGGGCAGATGTAATGGCACTTAAAACAGCATTACCTGACCCGCAGGAAAATACAGCCGCCTTTTATGAGGAAGTTGAGGGAGCAATTAGTTCTTGTACTATGACTTTGGACAACTTGATTCTTTTGTTTAGTCTGAAGGTGTGGCTCTCAGACAATATGTCGATGATATTTTGTTGGCAGCTGATACCCCTGAGCAATGTGAAAAGTGCACTTTGTCCTTACTTTCTTTTCTTGCTTCACACCATCATAAAGCTTCACACCATCATAAAGTGTCACGAAAGAAATTGAAATATTGTAGACCAAAGGTAACCTATTTAGGTCACCTTTTGTCTAAGGAGGGCCGTGCACTTACATCAGATCTTATTCAAGCAATTTTAGACACACCAGTACCCTCTACTCAGAAAGATGTTCGTGCATTCCTTGGTCTTACTTCTTTTTGTAGGCAATGGATATTAGGGTTTTCACACATTGTCAAACCTTTGCTAGCACTTTTGACTAAAGATACTCCAATGCCCCTCCCATGGACAGATGAATGTAAGACTTCTTTCTTGCAGCTACAACAAGCCCTTTGTTCAGCACCAGTGTTAGGTACTCCTGATTAAATGAAGCCTTTTGCACTTTACCTACATGAGAAAGATGGATGTGCATTGTCAGTTTTAGTACAGACACATGGCGATAAGCAGCATCCCTGTGCATACTTGATCAGCAGTACTTGATCCTGTGGCTCGAGCGTTGCCTGGGTGTTTTCGTTCAGTTGCCGCAACAGCTGTGTCAATACATCAGAGTGAAGGGATAGTTTTGTCACATAAGCTGTTGGTGTTAGTACCCTATGCGGTTGATGCTCTTTTAATTCAACAAAGACACAACATTTAACTAGCGCTCGCCTGATAGGCTATAAATTGACATTGCTGGCTCCTCACATTACACTGAAGAGATGTGCAACACTAAATCCAGCCACTTTGTTGCCATATCCGGTGACTCAGCCTCAGTCACAAGAAACACATGATTGTATATCCCTTACCGAAGATCAGACAAAGGGTCGTATTGATTTACAAGATACGCCCCTTCCAGATGTAGACGGGGAACTGTGGGTTGATGGGTCTTGTTTGAAGTTGCCTGATGGTACGACCTCAGCTGCATATGCAATCACCACAATACACACGGTAGTGGAGACAGCTCGTATACCACAGAAGTCAGCTCAAGCAGCTGAACTAATAGCTTTGACATGAGCATGTGAGCTTAGTACTGACTTATGTGTGAACATTTACACAGACAGCCTCTATGCTTTTGGAGTGGCTCATGATTTTGGTTTGCTTTGGAAGGAGAGAGGCTTTCTCACATCCCACGGGATGCAGATAATGCACGGAGAATTAGTGCATATCCTCTTGACTGCATTGACATATCCAAAGAAACTAGCTATTGTGAAATGTAGTGCACACAAGAAAGTGACCGATAAGATAGGGCAAGGTAATGCTCTTGCGGACCGCGTAGCACGTGAGACTGCGATGCAGCGAAGTACTACTTCTATGTATGTAGTGAAGTCACAAGCTGAACATTGGCATAATGCTAGACAAGACGTATTAGATATACAGAAATCTGCTTCTGTGAAAGAACGTGAGCAATGGTCTGAAGATGGAGAATTGGATGATGAGGGCTGTTGGCGGAATAAGCAGATGGAAAAATGGAAATTGCCTATAGCTTTTGTACAACCTATAGTTCAGATGGCACATGGGCTGGCACATGTTGAAGCTTCAACAATAACGAAGTTGCTTACGCAAGTTTGGGAGCATCCAGAAATTTCCAGTACAGCTAAGAGAGTAGTACAGTCTTGTTTGATCTGTTTACAATACAATCCTGGAAAAGGGACACGTACTCCTGCGGGAGGGTTTGCTATACCAACTGCACCTTTTGAAGTTCTACAAATGGATTATATTCAGCTTGAACACTGCAACAATTTAAAGTATGTCTTGGTGGTGGTATGTGCCTTCAGTAAATGGATAGAGGCGTACCCCACAAAGGATAATACTGCCATTTCCACGGCGAAGGTGCTTTTGAAATAATTTTTCCCTAGGTTTGGTGTTTGCAGACTTTTATGGAGTGATAACAGACCTCATTTGTTGGGGAAGTTATTAAGTATGTCCTGAAAGGCTTAGGGATCAAACAGAAGTTCCATGCGGTTTTCCACCCACAATCAGCAGGGTTGGTGGAAAGGTATAATGCTACTTTGAAGCTGAAGTTAGCGAAGATACAGGCTTCCACATCCTTAACTTGCCCGGATGCATTACCGTTGGGATTATTGTCTATTAGGTCAGTGCCACACTCTCGACTTGACCTTAGCCCATACGAAGCGGTTTTCGGGAGGCCAAGGAACATTTGGGCAGTTCCTAAGCCAAATTCTGTATATGATGTACCTTGTGTCCTGATGAATGATTATTTGGCACAGTTAACCGACAATTTGGTTTATATTCATCAACAGGTTCGAGAAGCACTTCCTGACAGATCTACAGGTGAAGGCCATGAACTCCGACCTGGTGACCAGGTGATGATTAAGTCCTTTGAAAGATCAAGCAGCTTGGAACCAAGGTGGCGAGGCCCAGAACAGGTGCTCCTTGCGACAAGGACAGCAGTTCGAGTGACGAACCGAAAGAATTGGGTCCATAGTACTCACTGCAAGAGAGTGCTACCTACCTTGGTGGAACCTGCTGTGCTGACCGATCGAGAGATTTTGACTACGGAGAAAGGCCGTGCAATATCACCTGACGAATCTGCAGAGGTCTTCCCTGACCATACGACTTCTGGAGTGTTGCAATATAATTTAAGACCGAGGAAAGAATCTGAAAATGTTTTGAAAAAAAACTGGTTGAGCTACTGCCCTGGGTTAGTGAAACGAAGAGCCAATGTGGCAAGGGGGGGGATCAGCCATGCATTAGAGTAGTGACACCCGTCTTGGCCCGTGGTGAAGAAATCAGCGGCTGCTCAGGGATAAGAGCTCCAACGAGGGGTTTGTTGTTGTTTTGGTGGTTATATCAATAATCACCTGGTTTGTTGAAAAGAAGGCTCCTGCTCGGGAGTTTTTTGTTGCCACTACTCCAGTACCAGAGGATCACTATTACTTTACGCTTCCCTATCAGGAGCAGAAGCACCGTCAATCGTACTTCAATAATACCTTCTTTCAGATGTTGCATCAAACTCATAATGCTACAAATACTACTAACTGTTGGGTATGTGGAATGATACCTGCGCATCAAAAGAAAGGAGGAACACCTTTCATTCCTCTTCCTTTTTCACACAATGGTTCTTGTTAAGCTTCGTACACGCTTTTGTTTGCATCTGGAAAACGTACAGAGGGCGGACTTCTTTTTCGCCTTAATAAAGTATGCTACCAAGACAAAGATGGGTATCCCCAAGCCAAAGGAACTAAATGGGAATGGGAAGAGTATCAGCCGGACAATGTTTCAATACCATATGTCTTCACAAATATAAGAGACTCTGACAAGAAAGAAGAATTTGTGATTTCTGTTACAAAAACTAAAGCAGATTTATGTATACGTAGCATTGGACGAATTCCAGTAGGGATAAGCGATTGTACCTTGATTTTAACTATTGAGGGTGTAAATAATAGTAGTTTTACAGCTTCACATAATACATATTTTGTTTGTGGTAACTATGGATATTACCAACTACCTGTTGGGTGGTCAGGTGTGTGTAATGATTGCAATATTTTTCACATGCTGTATCTGTATTCAGTGTGGTCCAATGTTCTGCTCCATGTGTATTACTGCTTGTATGCCTACCAAAAGAAATATTACAGAAATGAAAGCACAACATATGTTAGATATGGAAATAGCTGAAATGATGAGCATAAATATACAAGATGAATATTTAGATTATCCTAGAAAGATGAATGTCTTCAGCTAATGCTGAAAGGGTCGTCTGTTGTAGTTTAGCAGCGATTAGATTAAGCATTAGCAGAAGACATCTTGTATTTAGTAACTATTGTGAACATTTCGCGGAATACATTTTGTATTCATGGAAGCCATTTTCTTTGCCACATGCTGCCATGTGCTCACCATGTGCTCTGTCCCACCTTTCTGTTAAATACTCTTGAAAATCTGCCTAGTGACAAGTTATATTTAGCATCTCCCACTTTCGCACATGCTCAGTAAGGTCTGCAGCTGTTAGTCCTTGAAAACTGTCAGCTCCTCCTACCTGTCGACTGTGCATTTCCACATGACCTTACATGTATGCAAGTCTTGCTTCTATAATTGTACCACCTCCTTTTAGCCCCTGCGTGGGTATAAAAGGACCATGCTCTCTCAGTTCAGTGTGCTACTTCAAACATTACCAAAGGGTGCTGTTTGAACTGTAGTACCACCTCATGAGGTTAATAAACTGTCTTTTATTTCAGTTTCTGTGCCAACTTCTTCCTACATGGTCTGAGGACTTTGTGCAGAGAAAGGTGAACCCCTTGCACTAGTAGGCCTTGCTGCGGCTTACTTCAACAACAGGGGCGGCCGGGTGCAGTGTGCAAAGTAGGCGTCGGATTTGCTATTGAAAGCAATGAAGGGACCCAGGGGTTACTTAGGCGATGCAGGCAGGGCACAGGGGGGCTTCTCGGGCCAGCCACTGAGTGGGCTAGGAAGAGGGCCGCCTGCTGGTCACTCCAGCACTGGAAGGTGGTTCCTCTCGGTCCTGGGGGCTGCGGGTGCAAGGCTTGGTCCAGGCATCGGGTTCCTTCTTACCAGGCAGTCGCGGTCAGGGGGAGCCTCTGGATCCTCTCTGCAGGCGTCGCTGTGGGGGTACCAGGGGGTCGACTCAGGTTACCCACGAGGTCGTAGTCACCTGGGAGTCCTCTCTGCGGTGTTCGTTCTCTGGAGCTCGAGCCGGGTGCGTCAGGTGCAGGGTGTGAAGTCTGACGCTTCGGGCAGGGAGAGAGAGTTCTTTGAAAGTTCCTTTAAGGTTGCAAAGTTGTTGCAGTTTTTGAACAGTGCCGCTATTCTCAAGAGTTTCTTGGTCTTTCGGGTTCAGGGCAGTCCTCTGAGTCCTCAGAGGTCGCTGGTCCTTGTCGAATGCGTCGCTGTGCAGGTTCTTTGAGTCTGGAGACAGGCCGGTAGGGCTGGGGACAAGTCAGTTGTCATCTCTGTCGTCTCTGCGGGCTTTCAGGTCAGCAGTCCTTCTTGTAGGTTGCAGGAATCTGATTTCCTGGTTCAGGGTTGCCCCTAAATACTAAATTTAGGGGTGTGTTTATGGCTGGGGGCAGTAGCCAATGGCTACTGTCCTGGAGATTGGCTGCACCCTCTTTGTGCCTCCTCCCTGAGGGGAGGGGGGCACATCCCTATTGGGGGAATACTCCAATCTCAAGATGGAGGATTTCTAAAGGCAGGAGTCACCTCAGCTCAGGGCACCTTAGGGACTGTCCTAACTGGTGGGTGGCTCCTCCTTGTTTTCCTCATTATCGCCTCCAGCCTTGCCTCCAAAAGTGGGGGCAGTGGCCGGAGGGGCAGGCATCTCAACTAGCTGGGATGCCCTGGGGTGCTGTAACAAAAGTCTTGAGCCTCTGAGGCTCACCGCAAGGTGTTACAGTTCCTGCAGGGGGAGGTGAGAACCACCTCCACCCAGTACAGGCTTTGTTCCTGGCCACAGAGTGGCAAAGGCACTCACCCCATGTGGCCAGAAACTCGTCTGATTGTGGAAGGTTGGCAGAAACTGGTCAGCCTAGCTCTAGGAGTCGGACTGGTATTCAGGGGGCCCTCTGGGTGTATTTTACAATAAATCTCACACTGGCATTAGTGTGCATTTATTGTGCTGGGAAGTTTGGTATCAAACTTCCCAGATTTCAGTGTAGCCACTATGGAACTGTGGAGTTCGTGTTTAACAAACTCCCAGACCATATACTCTTTATGGCTACCCTGCACTTACAATGTTGAAGGTTTTGCTTAGACACTGTAGGGGCATAGTGTTCATGCACTTATTCCCTCACCTGTGGTATAGTTCACCTAGAGGGGTGACTTATCTATGCCACAGGCAGTGAGAGGTGTGCATGGCACTCTGAGGGGAGTGCCATGTTGACTTAGTCATCACCAGCACACACAAGCTGTGAGGCAGTGTGCATGTGCTGTGTGAGGGGTCCCCAGGGTGGCATAAGGCATGCTGCAGCCCTTAGAGACCTTCGCTGGCAACAGGGCCCTTGGTACCAAGAGAACCATTTACAAGGGATTTATCTGTGTGCCAGGGCTGTGCCTATTGTGGGAACAAAGGTACAGTTTAGGAGGGAAAGAACACTGGTGCTCGAGCCTGGTTAGCAGGGTCCCAGCACTCATTCATTCATAATGTGGTACTGAAAATTCTGGACCCGTGTTATAAACATCGTCGTATCACAACGATTTTGGTATCAGCAGACCGAGAATGATTAGAATAGTATGCACAAGCATTGTATTCATATTCGGGTAACGAAATCACCCGAATATCAGAGTTTCCGTCCTGAACCCTCGGGTTCCATTTAAACGACAGCCATTTTGTGATTGCCCTCACATAGGCCAATGACTAATTCCGAAAACGAGTCTGAAGGACACGTACATCTTTGCTGACTCCTCTGTGACCTGGGCAAGCTGACTCCACTGCCTGAAGCCAAACCTGTTCGGCCAGTTTCTTTCCCAGTGACCGAATGAGATTAGTATCGAGGCACAACACATCATAAAACCTTTCATCACACACAAACCATGCCTAATCTTACACGCACCTGTCCCTGTTTCTTTCTTTATGACTTGCTTTACAAGGAGGAGGTGCCTGTTTATATTGGGGGTCCGTTGATATCTGATGAATGTACTGAGCCTTGCCGGGTAATTGATTGAGGGCTGGACAAACTGAAATATGGGCTTGTCATCATAACCCTGCTATTTCTTTGTAGTGAAAATATGTGAATGGTCAACTGTCAAATAAGGAATGTTTGCCCAAAGCATAATATTTTGTATAAAAGAGAAGGTTAGCTTTGCAAGAGCAGCAGTCTCCTGAGAATATACACTGTGTTGTACTTCTATGATACCTGTTACTGGCTGCAGCCAATAAACAAGATCTTTGACTTCACCATGAAGACTCTGTGTTTCTGTAGTCTGAAACAGGAAGGACTCGAAGTCTTAGGGTGTGTTCCCTGGCACCACTGGGTTCTGAAAAACCCAGTACTTCAGTTGGCGCTCAACGTGGGGCGATTTCAGCGGTACCAGTCCAAGCCAGAGGTTCGTGAGGAGCTTCGTGTGAAAATTCTGGAGGGAGGCCGCCACTTCATCGACCCCTGTATGTCGTCGTGGTCCGAAAGTCTTTGCTGCGAGGTTCCCCGCTTCCCGACGGCTACGAAGGACTGCTGCCCTGACTATCGCCCTGTTTTGGACCCTTGATGATTTGGTAGAGCAAAACGATAAACGAGTCTTCTGGTGACGTCATCGATACCTCAGTTAAGTATAAGTGGAGCATCTCCCAGTCCTTAGATTGGTTCTTAGTTTGGTATCCCCTTGGGATCTTTGATTTGGAACTTGCAAGTACCAAAGCCGAGGGATTCGTGTATTCACAAGGCTATCGTATTCGATAATCCTTTGAAGTTTGAAGCTAGACTGGAGAGCGAAGATGCCTGGTCTTAGCAGACATGGAAATTTGTTTTGTCTTGGTTATAATAGGGATTCCCGATTGGAGGACTCGTGTCCGGTTCCTCCGATTGGAACTCCAACCTATGAACTATATGTGAAACATGGCATAGGCCCCCTCACATATAATGAAGTATGGATCCGATACACCAGGAAAGATGGTGTTTTAAAATGCCCCCAATATGGTAGTTTTGACACAGAGATTCTGGATAATCTGGAGGTTAAACTTTTTAAGAAGAAAGCCCGGCTGGCGATGTTTGACTCTTTCCGCCTATGGCGTAAGGAAGCCAAACAGAAGGAAATTAAGTTAGCAAAGAGAAATAAGAGGGAAGAGGGTATCTCGATAATGCAAGCTGCCATGCAGTTTAAAGATGATGAAGAAGAACAGATGAATGAGCAGTTGCACAGGCAACGTAAATTAGTGACCTATAAATGTTATCCAGTTTTTCCGCTTCTTCAGCAAGATGCAGCAAAAGAACTTGAGAAAGATCCTTTAATGTCACACTTGTTGAGTTCGCCACCCCCTTATGCGCAGAATGCTACAGCACCCCCGCAACCTTTAGCTGTGCAACCTCCGGTTATTGTGCCTCCGGTTCTTCCACAGCCGCCAGCTCCTCTTCAGTTGGCTCCTACTACTATGGCGCAGCCCCTTCAAGGGCCGCCGACTTCGCTACCTGCTCCATCTGTACCTCCTGCGACTTTATGTACTACATCGACTGCCTCTTCTGGTGTTCTTCCTGATACTGTCTCTGCGTCTGCTTCTGCGTCTGCCTTGCCTCCCTCTGTTTTTCCTCCTGTTCTTTCATCAACTTCTCCTTCTGTCCGACAGAGAATGACAGATACTGTTGCCAGCCTTATATTTCCTCTCTTTGGGTCGTCTGGTGTGACCCCAGATTCGGAGCGTAAACAGTCGCGTAGTCAACTGCCTAATTCTCAAGAGAGAGAAATGTTTGACCGTATGGCGCGTAAATGGGTTGTTTACCCTTTAAGATACGATGTAGAGTCTGTTATGGATGTCTTCCGTCAATGGGAAGCACCGAAACAAAGATACGTTTTTGAGAAAATGTGTGCATTCCTTTGTGAGGAATTGGAGGATAATGATTTGGAAACAAATCCGCCTGATTTGTGCCGTGTATGGTTTGAGTTTGAAAAAGGCACGATTGTGGGTCCCGATGTTGAGAAAGCAGTTGCGACGTTGTTGTCCTTTAGGAATAAGGATCCTTCTCAGTCATTGTTCCAACATGACTCCTCTGTTAAAAAAAAAAGGTGCGACAGTACCCAATGAGAGAAGTCCCTCCGGTATGGAAGGACGCCGTTGCGGCTGATGTTGCTAATCAAATTGATGCTGTCCCAGCTCATTTTCAGCGTGTTTGGGTACATGTTCCGTGGAAGCGAGCTGAAGTTTTAGCCCTTAAGCAGACTTTGCCTGATCCCCATAAAAACCCTGCAGGGTATTATAAGGAATTATCACAGACTGCAGACTCATGCATTATGAATTTAGCCGACATAGACATGTTATTTGGGAATGTTGTTCCACAGCCTTTGTGGGGATTGATTCGCCATACAGATCATGCACAAGAGTTAGGTGACTCATGGGCTAATATTAGTGCTGCAAATGATAGAAAAGTTGGTGGTGCCAAGCCTGAGCCTTTGGTAGCAGAACTGCCTGCTAGGATCATTACTTACATGAAGACTTTAATGCCTGCGATGCGTGTGAATTGGGATAAATTGTCTGCGTGTAAGCAGAAGAAAGATGAAACAGTGTCTGATTTCTTCACCAGGTTTGAGGAAACGTTTATCGACCACAGTGGTCAAGATATGAGTACAGAAGGTGGTCAACGGTTGTTCGTCGACAAGTTTGTGCACAATTTGCTTGCCGAGCTGTGTAAGAAATTGAAGGATTCAGAGAGTTCTTGGGCAGTTTCCTCTTCAGCACAAATATTGGCTACTGCACAGTACTACGAAAATAGGGATAAAGATGAGAAGGATAGAGCAGACAAGAAAACTAAAGAATTAAAGACGAAGGTTCTTTTACAACAGGCGTATCCGCCACGTGGTGGTCAGAGTAACTATCAGCAACCTCAACAGTTCCAGAGAAACTCGCAAAGGTTCGAGTTTTCTCAACCACGTGTTCCTGTAGGTCCCAATCAGTGTTCATATTGTAAAGAAGAGGGTCATTTCAAGTATAGTTGTCCTATTTTGTTACAGCGTACGAATGGTGCTTCTGGCGCAAGAGGTCGAGGTGTTCAACAAGCTCCTAGAGGTAGAGGACGTGGAAGTTTTCCCCAGATCACGCGTTCCTTTCCGTCTCAAAACTCAATGAATAGTTTTGACCAGCAACATAACACGTCTGGTAGGACGGCTCAGTACTATGCTGACGACTACTATGCAGAAGATGAGAACTTGGAAGGTAATAATTGCTAGGACAGCCATAGACGAAGAGAGGGAGTTTTTTTAGTTCCAGTAGATCAGAATGGACCTTATGTTAAGGTGATTACCTCAGGTGTGTCGGAGCCTTTTCTGTTGGATACTGGTGCTACAAAGAGTTCTATTATGCACCCAAAACTCCCTGGCGCACCTTTGTCTGGCGAGATGAACGTTTCAGTAGGTTTTTCTGGCGCCCCGGTTAGGAACCCGATTTCTAGTCCTATGTCCCTTTCTGTTGGACCTTGTGAATTGGAAGCACCCCTTATTCTGACAACAGGTTGTGGTGAAAACTTGTTAGGATTGGATTTGTTGAAAAGATTGTATGCGACATTATATTGTTCTCCTTCGGGAGTACAACTTACACTGGGTAGGAAAATGGTCTCTCCAATGTATTTGTCGAAGGATAAACTTCCGACCGAATTGTTGTTTCTTCCTGATACCATTTGGGCTACTGGTCCTAATGACGTGGGTCTGTTGGAAATACCGCCTTATGTTGTGACATTGAAAGCCAATGTTAAATTACCACGCATTCAACAATACAAGATCTCTAGTGAAGGTGAAAAGGCGTTGCTAGCGATCATTTATGATTTAATTGAAAAAGATGTAATTGAAGAGAAAAGAGGCAACGTTTGTAATAGTCCTGTTCTGCCTGTTTTGAAACGTACTGACCCCTCTAAGCCACCTGTTTACAGGTTCGTGATTGATCTTAGAGAGGTAAATAAAATAGTTGTGCAACAGTTTCCAGTTGTTGCTAATATCACTGCCCTATTGACTATGATTCCAGCTTCCGCCACCTGGTTTTCGGTGATTGACTTAAAGAATGCTTTCTTCAGCATCCCGATTGCAAAGGAGAGCAGGGATATTTTTGGCTTCAGTTTAGGAGGCCGAAGTTTCCGCTTCAAACGCGCTCCACAAGGCTACTGTGAAAGTCCATCAATATATAGTCAGGCTTTAAAAACACAGCTTGATGCAATTGTTTTACCTGACGGCGCTACCCTTTTTCAGTACGTCGATGATTTGCTAGTCGCTACAGATACTGAAGAGATTTGTAAAGAAGCCACCTTGTCGTTGTTGCGTCATTTATCTGATTTACATCACCAAGTGTCCCTTTCAAAACTGCAATATTGTCGACAAGAAGGAGGGAAGGAAACTGACCTCAGAAAGAATTCAGGCAATTGCAAAATTGAGTGTGCCAAGGACACAGAGAGAAGTACGTGCTTTCTTGGGCATTACATCATACTGCAGACAATGGATACCAAATTTTTCTTTGCTGGCCAAACCTTTGGTAGCATTGACCTATAAAGATACACCGAACCCCGTTCCGTGGTCTGAAGATTGTCAGAAAAGTTTTTCCGAATTGCGTAATGCATTGTGTTCGGCTCCTGTGTTGGGTACCCCCGACTACAGTAAGCCCTTTACACTGTATGTCTATGAGAAAGAGGGTTGTGCATTGTCAGTGCTGACACAGTCTTTTGGAGACAAGCAGCGCCCATGCGCATATTTTTCGTCAACTTTGGATCCGGTAGCTAAAGCATTGCCGAGTTGCTTGAGAGCCACAGCGTCAGCAGCTGTTTCTATTCGACAGTCTGCTGGGTTAGTGATGAATAATATGTTGATTGTGATGGTTCCACATGCAGTGGACACGTTGTTAAACAGGACCAAGACACAGCATTTAACTAGTGCTCGATTGTCTGGTTACGAGTTGACACTGTTAGCGAGTCATGTGCACATAAAGAGGTGCAATACGTTGAATCCAGCCACGTTATTGCCGATTTCAGTAGAGACAGATGATGCTGAACAACATGATTGTTTTCTTAGGACAGAAGAAGAAACGAAAGGGAGAGTAGATCTTAAAGATACTCCTCTTGTAAAGTGTGATGGTACCTTATGGGTGGATGGTTCATGCTTCAAGCTTCCGAATGGTGATACGACTGCAGCATATGCTGTCACAACTTTGCATACGATTGTTGAAGCTGCATGTATACCACATAATTCAGCTCAAGCAGCAGAGCTGATTGCACTTACGAGAGCGTGTGTGTTATCGAAAGGAATGAAAGTGACCATGTATACCGACAGCCAGTATGCGTTTGGTGTGGCCCATAGTTTTGGACGATTGTGGAAAGAACGTGGGTTCCTGACTTCACATGGAGCTAAAATTCAGCATGGTCAGTTGGTGAATGAGCTTCTTGAGTCACTGACCTTGCCATTACAAGTTGCGATTGTGAAATGCAGTGCACACAAGAAGGTTACTGATGATGTCGGTCGTGGCAATGCATTTGCTGACGAAATCGCAAAAGAAACAGCAAAAGATGTGATGAATCGAATGTATGTTGCAGGCCCCACAAGATGGGTTGGTGACGTTGGAATATGTGAAGATACGATAGAGGGTGTGAAGTCTCTTCAAGCTGAAGCTTCAGAGAAAGAGTTGAGTGTGTGGAAAGAAAGTATGGGTAAATTGGATGAAAATGGTTGTTGGGTTGACTTGTCAGAACATCTGCGATGGTTGTTACCCGATGCGTATGTGCTTGCAGTGGTGACAATGGCTCATGGAATGGCCCATATCAGTGTGAAAGGGATTTGTAAGTTGTTGGCTCCAGTATGTCAAAATGCTGGAATTCCTAAATGTGCAGAGAATGTGGTCAAGAATTGCATGGTGTGTCTGAAATACAATCCTGGTAGGGGAACCCCAACTCCAGCTGGTCATTTTGCGCCTCCAACGTATCCGTTCGAGGTTTTGCAGCTAGATTTCATCCACATGGAAAGGTGCAACAATCTGAAATACGTACTCGTTGTTGTTTGTGCTTTTTCAAGATGGGTAGAAGCATATCCCTTAAAAGACAACACTGCCTTATCCACAGCTAAAGCCCTTGCCAAAGAATTCTTCCCTAGGTTTGGAATGCCGAGAATGGTCTGGAGTGATAATGGGAGTGAATTTGTGGGTCGAGTGATGAAAAAAGTATGTGAGGGGCTAGGTATCCAGCAAAAATTCCATGCTGCAAATCACCCCCAATCAGCTGGACTAGTAGAGTGCTATAATGGCACGCTAAAACTGAAGTTGGCAAAGATACAAGTGAGCTCTGGTCTTAAATGGCCTGACGCTCTGCCTCTAGCACTCCTATCAACAAGAATGACTGTGCATTCGCGAGTGGGACTTAGTCCCTATGAAATTGTGTTCGGCCGCCTGGCCAACATATGGGGAGTGCCAAGACCAACAAAATTCAGTGAGATCGAACACCCTGTACTGCTTGATTATTTGTATGAATTGACGGCTAAATTGCGTGTTCTACACCAACAGGTTCACGATACTCTGCCTCAGGTCTCTGAAGCTCCAGGACATCTTATCGATCCTGGATCATGGGTGCTGGTCAAGAACTTCCAGCGGACAAAGAATGACCAGCCCCGTTGGACCGGCCCCCACCTCGTCCTTCTCTCAACAAGATCAGCTGTTCGAGTGGAAAAGAAAAAGAACTGGATCCATGGCGTACACTGCAAGAGGGTCCCTTTTCCTCTACCGTACGACCGATGGGTCCAGGAGGGGATCGCTGACTCTGAGACTGAGACTGTGCCTCGTTTTTTGCCATTTAGCGATGCATGTGTAAAAGGAACAATTTCTGAACGAGAAAGTGACAATAATTTGCAAGAAGCTGTGCCACCGTCAATTCGATTGAACACTACAGAGCCTGAACTCTTGTTCCAGAACCAGACAGTACCTCGAAAAAGCTGTTATAATTTGAGACCAAGAACTAAGGACAAATAATTTTTTCCCGTTCCTTTGCTATTTTTTTTTAAAGGTGCGGCTCTCTCATCTGAGAAACTTTCTTATTTTTGTTTTTTTCTTTTCGAACCGCCATCCGGGTTCAGCTGTAGGGTCGTGGTTGCCCAAGTCTTTGGAGTGCAGCTGAAGACGTTAGGTCGACAGTTCTGGTCAGTCTAAGGGAGTTGCCCTGGACTGACAGAAGCATTCCCTAGCATAGAACACCCTACCACCACGAGCAGCAATTAGAGAGGATGGAGTTTTTCAAGAATGAGAGACCTGCCAGACAGATGGACTTTAAAGCCAGAATGTGTATAATAATGACAAAGAAACGATTTTTGATATTATGTATTTTCATGTTGCTTAGTTTAATGACGTTTTTAATAGGATATGTTTTATTCTCTTTTCAAGTGACATTTGCACCCATTACACAGCCCATACCTCCTTCTACTGTTTCCTCGCATTCTTTTCACCCTCTGCCTGAACACGAGTCTGCCAGAAGATTAGAATTTGTCAACAATTCATTCATTCAGCTTCTACACCAACACCAATTAGTAGTGAACACAACTAACTGTTGGGTGTGTGGTCTTATGCCTCATACTACTGATAAAGGTATCCCTTATCTGGTCCTGCCTTTCAGCCATAATGGTTCTGTATGGGCATATAGAACGGTGTTCATATACGCGTATGAAGCCAACCCCCTACGTTCTGTGAAAGATAATCCTAAGAATAGTGCTCTAGCTAAGGGTATAGTAGATATGATTAGGGAAGATATTTCCTATGAGACTATCCCGAGAGATGAGACACTAGCATATATTGGATGGAACATAACAGGATATGGAGTTACTCTGAGTGGGAACCAGCGAGCAAAGAGATCCTCCCCGATTTGGATTGTACCCCATCAGGGTCACCTATGTCTGCAAGGTAATGGCAAGAATCCCAGAGCTCAGTTAGGGAAAAGTATCTGCACTGAAACATATGTTTTTGCGTCTCAGACTTCTCCTTCGTTCTTAGCAGCTAAGGGTACCTATTTCATCTGCCATAATAGAGCCTATACATGGTTGCCCCCTGACTTCTCAGGCACATGTTTTGTTTCGTTCCTGTTACCTCCCACCTACACGGCCGTGGCAGATTACCATAAGACAAGGATAGTTAGAGGTGTCATAAGTAAAGAAGACACTACAGGACAAGAATTTGGAGATTTCGTAAAGGGTATTCTGCCGTTTTGGGAACCTATGGTTAACAGCAGGAACATAAGGCAATTGACAAAGGTGGTTGAATCCACGGTAGTTGAAACCGCCGGTGCCCTTGGTAATTTGACTGCTGAGTCCAGTCGGATCGCCTTATGACTCTTCAGAACAGGGTCGCATTAGACGTCATACTTGCAGACCGAGGTGGGGTATGTAAAGTGATCCAATCAAGTTGCTGTGTTTTCATCCCAGATAACGCTCCGACAGTCTACCAGGCCATTTCCAAACTGCATAAGATCTCCGAGTCTATTCACGTGGATAAATTGGTCATTGATGGGGTGGTTCTGGGAGCTGATATCCGCCTGGGGATGGAAGACTCTGGTAGTCATTGGGATGATCTTAGCCATTCTTTTCCTGTCCTGTCTGTGTGTACAGTGTGCTCCTGCAATATGTGGCCTCTGTGCTACATCGTGTGTAAGGAAACCTGTATCAAGGGACGAGCTAGGTAATAGGATGATGCTACAGCAACATCTCAACGACTTTATGAATATAGACCTGGACTCAGATTAGCGTGAGTATAGGTTATTGCCTATGTAAGGGCAAAAGAAGGGTCTGTGGTACTGAAAATTCTGGACCCGTGTTATAAACATCGTCGTATCACAACGATTTTGGTATCAGAAGACCGAGAATGATTAGAATAGTATGCACAAGCATTGTATTCATATTCGGGTAACGAAATCACCCGAATATCAGAGTTTCCGTCCTGAACCCTCGGGTTCCATTTAAACGACAGCCATTTTGTGATTGCCCTCACATAGGCCAATGACTAATGCCGAAAACGAGTCTGAAGGACACGTACATCTTTGCTGACTCCTCTGTGACCTGGGCAAGCTGACTCCAATGCCTGAAGCCAAACCTGTTCAGCCAGTTTCTTTCCCAGTGGCCGAATGAGATTAGTATCAAGGCACAACACATCATAAAACCTTTCATCACACACAAACCATGTCTAATCTTACACGCACCTGTCCCTGTTTCTTTCTTTATGACTTGCTTTACAAGGAGGAGGTGCCTGTTTATATTGGGGGTCCGTTGATATCTGATGAAAGTACTGAGCCTTGCCGGGTAATTGATTGAGGGCTGGACAAACTGAAATATGGGCTTGTCATCATAACCCTGCTATTTCTTTGTAGTGAAAATATGTGAATGGTCAACTGTAAAATAAGGAATGTTTGCCCAAAGCATAATATTTTGTATAAAAGAGAAGGTTAGCTTTGCAAGAGCAGCAGTCTCCTGAGAATATACACCGTGTTGTACTTCTAGGATACCTGTTACTGGCTGCAGCCAATAAACAAGATCTTTGACTTCACCAAGAAGACTCTGTGTTTCTGTAGTCTGAAACAGGAAGGACTCGAAGTCTTAGGGTGTGTTCCCTGGCACCACTGGGTTCTGAAAAACCCAGTACTTCAGTAACTGGCATCAACAAAAGGCAAAAAGTCATGGGGTAACCATGCCAAGGAAGGCATTTCCTTACACCCAGCCAAGGGGCTCCTGTAAATAGGATGATAGCCCACACCTCACCTGAGAGCTTTGGAGTCCAAGACTCAACGCCCCCCGGTGCATTCACTTCCTCTTCCTCAGACAAGGAATGCAAGAGGCTCGACCAGCTTGGGAAGAAAATCTTTTCTATCATCAGCCTGGCATTGAGGTCAGTAAACATCTCATGCTTATTGGGCCCTTTCTTACACACCTTATGGGATACGTTGCGACATTCCCTCCCTAGGTCTCGGAGGAGGCCCGGCTATCCTCTCCCAAGCAGTGAAAGATGGTAGGGACGCAGCGAAGTTCACCATTCTGTGTGGGCTGGATACGACCGACTCACTGGGCAGAACTGTTTCATCGACGGTGGCCTTACGGTACCACGCCTGTCTGAGAAAATCTGGCTTTTCCTTTTGTCCATCTTATGGACATGCCCTTTGATGGGACTCACTTGTTTGGCAAAAAGGCAGACTCTGCGCTGGAGCTTTTTAAGGCATCTCGGGCTACGGCCAAGTCTTTGGGCCACTCGGCAACCACACATCCACTGTCCTCCTTTTGCCCCTTTCGTGGCCACGGAAGGGGCATACCACAGTGCCAATCCTATTACAGCCACTGTTCTGCGCAAGCTCCCAAGCTATGCAAGGATGTGAGGATGGTGTCCTCAGACCTAGAAGGTCTGGAAGACAGAAGTCACCCGCCACTCAACTCCCGGCAGCTGCAGCCTCCAAGCCCTCCTAGTTTGATTCTGCAGGACCATGCTTGCCCAGTTGGAGGGAGAATTCAACATGATCTCCTCTGGCAGTCCATTACATCGGATGCTTGGGTTCTGGAGATCATTCGTAAGGGCTGACACCATGACACCATGGACAGGACCCAAAAAGAGTGTTGTTGTTCAACCTTGACCTCACAAAAGAGTTACAGTAGGACTACCAACTCTTTGTGGTATATTTGGGAGCAAATAATGGTCAGACAGTGCAGAAATGAACCATTTCGCACTGGGTCGTTCTCTGTATAAAATCTTCTATGCACTGGCCAAGAGGCAGCCTCCTGAGGGTTTGAGGGCCCATTCCACCAGCGGCAAAGCTTCAACCATGATGTTAGCACGCAGTGTTCCAGTCCTGGATATTTGTCAGGCAGCAAAGTGGACATTGCTGCACACATTTGTGAAACACTACAGCCTGGTCAGTCAGTTCAATAGAGATGGGCATTTTGACCGTTCGGTCCTGCAGGACTTCCTAGTGTAGGAAATTTGTCCGCAGCCCAAGGCCAGGAGGATGTGGTTTAAGTATCTATTCAAATGTAGGGTGTCTGCAGCTAGAAGTCTCTATCAGATTAACAAGTTACTTACCTTTGGTAACACATTATCTGATAGCGGCTATATCTAGCTTGCAGATTCCTTACACCCACCCATGCCTCCCCGCTCTGCAGACTCATTTGCTATGGTCAGGGTGATCCCTTTCAGGGCCCTAGATTGGACACACAATCATCAATCATTTCATGGCTCTGTGCTCCTGGCATGGAAAGTCGTGAAAAAGTAACTGACGTTCGCGCTCCTCGGTGGTGCCTATATAGGTGACCACAACGTCACAGCTGACGATGTCATGCAGAACCAAACGGAGCCACCCGACAGGGCACGCAGGGTTTTTGCTCAAGCAAAGGTTTTCAGATCCAGCCTGATATGTGGGAAATTCAAAGGTACGGAATCTGCAGCTATATATGCTCTTTACCAGATAATGTGTTACCGAAGGTAAGTAACTGGTTTGTTTGTGCTCCCTTTTGCGTTTATCAGTGCCCCTCGACTATTAAGTGTCTTTAATCATTCTCCCGAGATCTGTGATGTTATTTTGGCAGCCAGATGTTCCTTAAAAAAAAAAATTAAAAAAATGAGCTCTTTTGTGGTTACTAGATCCCTGTTGAAGTCAACATTTGGGTCATGTTTTTTCAAGGGCTTACAACATTTGTTCCCTCCTACCCCTTTTGTTATGCCCCAAAGGGGGATCTTAATTTCGTTTTGACATCTCATTTGTTCCACATTTGAACCTCTGCACAGCTGTTTTCTAAGACTTGACTATTAAGACAGTTTTCTTAGTGGCCATTACATTGGCCGGGAAGGACAGTGAGCTTCAAAGTTTCGCTTTAACCTCCGTACACCAACCTTTACCTAGACAAACTGTTTCTTTTGACTCATGCCTCTTTTCTATGAAAATGTGAGACTCCTTTCCATGTTGGCCAAAACATCATGCTTCTCACCTTATTCGCTTCACCTCATCCTTCTAAGGAAGAGGAGAGGATTCATCACCTGGATCCAAAAAGAGCCCTATTGCTTTGCATTGATGGCACCAAAGAACACCAAGTGTACGATCAGCTTTTTATTGGGTTCACTGGAGCGAAAAAAAGCAATGTGGTGCGGAAATTTATCATCTCTCAATGGATTGTATGCTGCATTAAAACCTGTTAAGCACTAGCTAACAAGTAGCCCCCTCAGGGCTTGTGGGTGCATTCCACCAGGGCCAAGGATGCTACTACTGGGTTAGCAGGTGGAGTGCCTGTTGCAGACATCAAGCAAGCTACCACATGGTTGTCACTCCACACATTCAGTCCCACCCATGCGCACTAATGCCGATTCCTTTCTTTCCGTGCCTTCAGAAGTGGATTCTGAGTGACTCTTTGCTCTTTTTTAGACCTTTTTTCCTACACAATTTTCCAGTGTGCAAGGGAAAATGTCACATTTTAAGATGACAGGGTTCAAGCTGTGTAAGAACTGCCGCCATGAAGTACGTCTGTGGTGCCTGGGTTCAGTGCAATTCCAGCGCATGTGATGATTGAGCTCAGATGAATCCAAAGGCCTTTCAAACCACGAGGCAAAGCTGTATGTTGCCAAACATAGCAAGACTCAATGCTGTGACCGATCAAAGTCAAAAGGGAGGTCATGTAACCTGTGGCAGATCATCATTGCAGTCAAACTCTTATGGTAAGTCTAGGAAGAAACATAACATGGCAATGTGGGAATCGGATCTTTCTCACCACTCTTGAATTCCAGTGAGGGTGCAAGACCATCAGCGTGCCACCCGGTTATGCTCCCGATCTCCACCAGAGCAATTCCCAACTGAGTCCTGATGCACCCGAATTTCCATGTCCATCAGCAACATTGCAGCAAGTGGATGGCTTTAAGGAGGCCATGCTTCACATTTTAGCATTTTAATGATTCCCTCTGGTGTGCTTTCAGGCGACAAGTATCTGCCGGGACCTCCACAGGGTTGTGGTAAATAATTTAAAATACCTCTGAATTTGCCTTGTAAGTTGAATAAATAATAAAAAAAAGGAAAGAGACGGGGTCCGAGACGTAGAGAATAATCGGGATTTATTCAATAACTCGAGTTAAGGGAGAGCTCCTTCACCAAGCAGGTTAGGGAGTAGTCTGTCTTACTTTGCGCAGCATAGACCTTTTATACATTTTTCTACTACATGCAAACAAATGGCAGAGGTTCAATCATTTTCCACTAGTTAGGTATAAAAACATTTGTATGCCTCAGGGGAGAGGAGTGGGAGATTGCTTACAAACAAAAATGTGCAAACAGCTGAAGCGTATAATAGTGTGTAGTAAATGGCAGGTATGACCTTGTTCCAATTGCAGGTTATTCCGTGGAAATTAGTTTTTCTCAAAATTGGCTTAACCGCAGGTATGTGGCCAGTCTGGTATTCGGCCTTAGGCATATTACACGATGTAGCTGCTTTCAAGCTGCATCTTTTTCTGCCTATTTCCTCTGCGACGGGGTGTTTAAAACACTCACAAAATGGATGCCATATTCAATATGGTTGTCCTGATGTCAAATGAACAGTGGTTGCACGAAGGGTGAGAAACTATTTTTCCACATTCCCTCCTTGCACCAGAGTGCAACCATTGTCCTCTATCTCGATGGCCATAAAATCATCAATAAGATCTTGGAGCATAATCTTAACATTTTCTTTTTTCTGGATGTGTGATTTAGGAATGCACTTGGTAGCACACAATCCACAGAGTGGCGGGCCGCACTGGATGCACAGGCAGCATCCCATTAATGTAAACAATGCTATGCCAATAGCAGAAATCAATTTCCAGCCCCATGTGGAGACTAGTCCCCAAAACCATCCTGACCAGGTCCAGTTGCCAGGATCCTGGTGTAAGCTGGACGCAATTTTGTGCAATCTAGAAATAGCCTCATAGACAGAGGGGGCATTATCAGGTATGAAAACACAGCAGCTCGACCCGATAATTTTACACGCTCCGCCCTTCTCTGCTAGTATGACATCAAGAACAAGACGATTTTGAAGCGCTACCATTCTGATAGCGGATTGTTCCTGTGTCAAATTTCCCAGAGCAGCTATAGTCTGATTTACAACTGCTTGTACTGTTCGAGTAAGCCTACGGATAAGCTTACTATTCTGAATCGGTCCAATAAAGAAGAAGAAACCTCTATTGAAGTCTGTATACTGTTCCAGGGTAGTCTCTGTTTGGTCTATCCCCGAAGTATCTATAGATCTCTTATGCCTCTCATTAGGGAGTAGGCGATCCTTATGATATATCGGCGGGGCAAGGAAAATGGGAGGCAATAGGAAAGATATATAGCATCTTCCTCCCCATCCGAGGGGAAGACGTATATAGGCTATCTCTCCACAGACAAAATATGTATGTCTAGACGCTGGAAACGTTGATTGGCCTTTGTCCTCGAAACTCACAGTAATATTACATTCACTGTGTCCTACCTGGATTATACCAGTCTTCTGGACACACAGCTGTCCTTTCATTGTGGAAACAGATATGGAGGTTGGTCCGCCTTTCTTTTTAGGCTTGGTATTTACTAATTTGGAAGACCAATACTCCTGTTTGTACTCTTCACTTTCGAATATAGTCCCCTTAGCCTGTGGTATTCCATTATCGTGGGGATAACAGACTTGATTAAGGACGGTATTCATATCTCCCCACGGCCACCCATTCTTACATATCCCAACATCTCCTTCAGGGCATGCGGAATTGGAGGTATTGTACGCTGTTATTAAGGCAAACCAAGCCTCACAGGTACCATTATATGAAAATGGAAAAGGTACCAGTGGCATCCCTCCGTCATTCTGATGAGGGGGAATCTGTCCGCATATCCAGCAATCGGTAGTATTGGCAACCTGGTGAGTATAGTGCAACATCCGTACAAAGGAGTTATTTTGCATAGCTAATCTGTGGGCCCGTTCATGAGGTGTAAGATCATAATAGGTACGTTCTTGTGTACTGTTGGGTGGGAATATAGGGAGTTGACTAGATGGAAAAATTAAATGTAAAACCCAACCTAAACACATTGCTGCTGCCAGAAACAACATTAACATCATTATACAAAAATTTCTTTCCGCACACATTTTCTTTCTGTATTTGTCTCTCAACATCTTCTGCTTCACTGTCTCTGTCGTCATTTTTGTCAGGTACACTTCTCAGAGCCCTTGCCGTTTCACCAACAAGTAGAGCTTGTTTGGACTTAATTGACCTGGGCTCGAGTAGATGACCTGAGTTTAGATCTATAAGTCTGCTGGAGACTTTCTTCTGTTGGTAATGTCAATTGTTCTGCGTTCTGTTGTGTCTGAAGTGGCGATGTCTGTCCACTTTTTTCCTTGGGAAAATGTTTCTTACAGTGACTGGCATGGAGCCATCCCTTACAACCTTCGATTTTTACAGCTGTCCTGGTAACCAGTAGAACGAGCTTCGGTTGCTTCCATCGAGGCTCAAGAGGTGTTGTTCGATCAAAATTGCGAATATAAACCCAATCGCCTGGTTTGATCTGGTGCTCTTTGGGCTCAGTATTATCAGGAAATGCGACTGCAACCTGTGAACATCAAGATTGAAGTGCAGACATCAAGGAAGCCAGGTAATCAGTCAGTACAGGTATTTCAATATCTGTTATAGACTTAGCTCGAGGTATTCCCCATATGTTAGGTGGTCTTCCAAAAACTATCTCGTATGGAGCTAATCCTATCCTGGAATGGGGAACCATTCTCATATAGAACAGTGCTACAGGTAAAGCAGTTATCCAATCAATTTTCTTATCTGCACATATTTTTGACAATTTGTTTTTTAAAATCTGGTTTATGTCGCTCAACCAGGCCTGCTGCCTGTGGATGACGCACACAGTGACATTTCCACTGGTATCCCAACAGGAGCGATGTCTTTTTCATTAATTCAGACGAGAATGGTTGACCATTATCAGAATATATAACTCGGGACAGACCGAACCTAGGGAAATACTCCTTAATCAATTGTTTAGCTGTAGTGCTGGCAGTATAGTCAGGTACAGGATAAGCTTCGGTCCATCGTGTTAATGTACATACTACTACGAGTACATACTTCTGTCCTCTGCACCTTTCCATTTGTATATAGTCCATCTGTATAACTTCAAAAGGGTGTTCAGGAGGATGAAATCCTCCTGCCCCTACTGTTGTGCCTTTTCCAATATTATACTGACAACATAACATACATGTTTGGACTCTTTGTTTGGCTGCTGCCCTAAGATGTTTATTGTCCCATATATGTTGTATTGCGTCTAGCATAGCTTTTTCCCCAAGGTGGGCTGGTCCATGTATTGTATCTATAATAATCTGCACCGTGGCATCGGGAAGATACCAGACTGCTTTATGTGATGTCATCCATCCTTGATCAGTTAGTATCCCTCCTTCCTCTTTCCATTTTTCTTTTTCCTCATTTGTGGCGTGACTCTGTATGTCTTGGATATCCATAGTTATATCTCGTGTGACCTGCATATGCATAAATTCGGGACCGTGATGCAGCGTACTCTCTACGTCTTTCTGTGTCATGTCTTGAGCTGTTTGATCTGCTAATGCATTTCCTAATATAACATGATCTGTCCCCTTTGTGTGTGCTTTGCATTTTATTATAGCTATTTGTTCTTGTAGATGTATATCATCTAACAATTGTGTTATCAAGTCTGCATGTTGTATTTTTGATCCATGCGATGTCATGAATCCTCTTTCTCTCCATAATGTTCCAAAATTGTGTACTACTCCAAAGGCGTACTGTGAATCAGTATAAATATATATTTTTTTTCCTTTACCCAATCGACAGGCCCTGCTCAATGCTATCAACTCGGCCGCTTGTGCTGAGAGAATGGGTATCTGTTTGCTTTCTAAAATTTGAGTATTTGTGGTAACAGCGTAGGCGGCCCTTATCTCCCCCTTTTCTGTTCTTTTACAGGAACCATCCACGTAAATATTTTCTTCTGCATCTGGTAATGGAGTGTCTTTTAAATCTGTTCGTGGTTTTGTCACTTGCTCAATCACTTCCATACAATCATGTACCTCATCTATGTTCTCGTGAATGGGTAAAAGTGTGGCAGGGTTCAGGGTATTGCATCTTAAGATCTGTATGTGAGGTTGAAAAAGTGTCAGTTCATACCCTGACAGTCTTGCTATTGTTAGATGTTGTGTCTGTGTTCTGTTAAGTAATAGTTCTACTACATGGGGGACTCGTACTATCAAAGGGTGTCCCAATACTATAGCATCGCTTTGTCTAATAGCTTGAGCTGTTGCTGCTACAGCCTTCAGGCATGCGGGAAGAGCTTGTGCTACAGGATCTAAGGTGGATGAAAAATATCCACATGGTCTTTGTTTTCCACTTTGCTCTTGTGTCAGGACCGATAGAGCGGTCCCATTCTTTTCAGTGACGAATAGTGTAAAATCTTTATGATAATCAGGGGTGGCCAACACCGGGGCCTGACACATCGCCTCTTTCAATGTTTTGAAAGCAAGTGTGTGTTCCTCTGTCCAGGGAAGCTGGGGAGACGTGCTGGCTTCTGATGTCGTCAATTTTACAAGTGGTTTTGATATTAGTGCAAATTGGGGTATCCATTGACTGCAGTAGGACGTTAGTCCTATGAATTCGCGTACCTGTCTCTGTGTTTTTGGCTGTGGTATATTTTGTATCAATTGTATTCTCTCCTTTGTTAGCTGCCTTCCCTCTTTTGACAGCAAGTGCCCTAAGTAGGTCACTTGCTGTTGACAGAATTGCAATTTCTTTGGCGACACTTTGTGGCCATTTTCAGCCAAGAATGTTAATACCAATAATGAAGCTTCGACACATGACTGTTCAGATCTGGCTGTAATGAGTATATCATCGACATACTTCAGAAGGGCTGTTTGATCAAGCATTTGTATGGTGTCTAGCTGTCTTTTTAGTGCTTGGCTATAGATGATCGGGCTGTCAGTAAATCCTTGAGGAGCTCGGGTAAACCGGAAACTCCTTCCGGATAATGAGAACCCAAACAAATATTGACTGTCTTCATGTATTGGTACACTGAAAAACGCATTTTTGAGATCGATAACGGTAAAATGTGTGGCTTCACAATCAATTGTTGTTAAAAGGGTAGATATATCTGGTACGACAGGATGTTGTGCCACAACACATTTATTTAATTCCCCGTAAGTCTACCACAAGTCTATAGTTGGTATTTTCTCCTTGTTGTACTTTCTTTGCCACAGGTAATACAGGTGAATTCATGGTATTTGATGGTACTTCGATCACCACTCCACTAGTGATGAGGTCCTCTATAATGGAAGTAAGGTCTTTCTCAGCTTGTGGAGGCATTTTATATTGACGGAGTCGTGGTAGTATGGCTCCCTCCTTTAAAATGATCTTGTGGGGCGTAATGACCATCCGCCCGACCGATGTGGGACTGGTGGCCCACAACTTGGCTGGGAGGTGGGCCAATCGAGGATCTAAATCTCTGACTGTATAATGGCCCTTGAAGTCTCGAAGGAACAGACGCACATCCTGGGGGGAGCACACTATTATGGCTCCTAATTCTTTCAATTGTTTTATTCCTAATAGATTCTCGGGGCAAGCATCAGTCAAGAGAAGATCTGTCGTAGTGGTAAGGGGGCCAATTTGTAAGGGTAGTGGCTCTGATGTATTACTTATAATGGGTTGACCAGAGAAACCC
Source organism: Pleurodeles waltl (assembly GCF_031143425.1). Lineage (NCBI taxonomy): Eukaryota > Metazoa > Chordata > Amphibia > Caudata > Salamandridae > Pleurodeles > Pleurodeles waltl. The sequence goes on along the minus strand of NC_090449.1, from coordinate 297,367,440 downwards.
AGTGAAATATTCTTATTCCCAGAGAGTGGAGCTTGCGGAAGCTCGTTATGATCTATTGTTGTCTTACTTGCCCCTGTATCCAATAGGAATTTCTTGTCTTGTCCCAGGAGGTGAACGTCTACATATGGACCAGTTTGGTCCACAGGTATAGGGATAAGGGGCAATTTATCCTCAACCCCCCCCGGGCAGCCTCATAAAAAACTGGGGAAATCGGCATATCCAGTATTTTCATCAGATATGTACATTTGCGTTGTGTTTGGTATTCCCTGATTCTGTTCTTGGGGCGTTCCTTCTTGAGGTCTGTACTGATCTCGAGGAACATGTATTCTGGGTGTAGTTTTCCCAGTGGCCACATTATGTTTTAGAACTGGGCACGTAACGTTCCCTTGTAAATCTTTAACATAATGTCCTGGTTTTTTACAATAGTTACAAGCACCTTTAGAATTATTAACCTTTCTTTGTACCTGAGGTTGTGGCCCTGATTTGGGCATCACTGTTTGTGCCACTAGTGCTCTTAACTTAGTCTCCTTTACCTTAACCTTTTCGCTTTCTTCTTCCCCCCTTATCCTGTTTTGGTGGTATTGTAATATTCGTAGGACTTGGGAGGGACTTTGTGCTTGCCAGGAGCTCTCTACCTTCTGAACTCTTTCCCTTAACTTCGGGAGGCTGTTTTCCACCAATTTGGATACAAAAAGATGTGCATATGAATCACTTTCTAATTTAAGACCACTATTGGCAGTGAAACATTTCTCTAATCTCGTATAATAATCCCCTATATCTTCACCTGTCTTTTGTTTACAGGCAGAGATAGCATCCCAATCCTCTTTCCTTGTGGTAAGAAGTTGGGGCAACACTTTAAGAATGAGGGTCGGTGCTAATTTCACATCATCTGGTATGTCGGCTCCAGCTGCCCTGGCGTTGTCATTTGTCTCTAAGGCGGCCCAATTCAAATTAGCGTTATCCACTAACCGGTCTTGTCCCCTTAATTTCTCATAAATACCTGGGGGCAGCAAATTTTTTAGTATAATTGTTAGATCTGTTAAGGTATATATTCCCATAGTAAGGACGTCTGTGAGTTTCTTAAAAAACCCAACAGGATCCTTAGAATGCAGTGGTACCATTTCTTTCATTTTCATTATTTCTAATTTAGTAAGAGGTGTATACACAAAAACGTTCTGCAATTCATTTGCGGCGTTTACTCTAGGATGGACCTCTCTGAGAGGGTATTGTCGATACATTTCTTTCTCCCCATAATCAGTATGGCGGGCCCGAAGGAGTGTCCTAGCCACTTCATCATGATATTCCTGTCTTGCATCTAAAAATATGTTAAGGAAGTGTGCAGGATCTTGCAAGAAGGCCAAGGAGGTACATTTGGATAACAAGTTTTCAAGGGCTGATTGATGGGGTCTGAAAACTCTATTCAGTGTCATCAAGTGTTGTGTCATGTACAGACTTGCTAACCTACGCTGGGTGAGGGGTAAACTAGAGTATAACTGGGCTATAATGTCTGAATTATAAATCTTCGGTTGTGAAGTCCATAGGGTAGCAGTACAGACCAGTTCTTGTTCCCCGGCTGTAAATGGCGGTTCTTGTTCAAAGAACCAGTCTAGAGCTTCCTCAGTTTCCTCATATAATTCTTCGCTACTGGGAGGTTCTGGGAACGCGAGTAGGGGAGCAAACCTATCCCCTAGGGGTGGTACGCATCATACAGGGTGCTGTTTACTGATTTTCCTCTCAGGAGTTACTGTTCCTTCTTTAAATTTATGTCTATGTTCCCTTATAAGATCTAATAATTTGTTTAATTTGGAATCCACTCCTTTTCCCTTATCTCCCCCTTCCTCTTCCTCCGCCAACTCTTCCATTAAATCTTCTAATTTCGCCGGATTTCTTAATCTCTTAAATTGGAAGTATCAGGCAAATAGATATAACATGAAGGTATATATATATATTTGTTGTTTTCTGTTTCTTCCTTTCAGGACATCTTGGTAGGGAGTAGAGTCGCCCCCTCTTAACATGAATTCTAGCATACCATTGATATTATTTTGTACAGCGGGATCTTTTCTATTTTTTTTCTCCAAATGGCAACTAGTCTTTTTCCCTCGTCCCCTAAGGCGGGGTATATCGTGGATAAGGGATCGTGTGGGCACTGTCCTTCTGGTTCTCCCCCTCCCGCTTCGTCCTTCTTATCCTTTTCTGCTATAGAGAGAAATCTTGCGGCTTCGGAGAGATCCTCGACAGTTTCAGGAGAAACCAATGGTGGTAGATTATGTACAGGTAAGAGTGGTCGTGTATTGGTAGAATATGGGGGTGGCACATCTAATAAGTCTATAAGCGCCGAATCATCAGGGGGCATAGGTGCACTGGGAAGGAGAGGATTCTTTTTTGATTTATCGGGGCAGACATTTTCACAACTTGGCAGTACGGGGTATAAACCTGTAACATTTCCTTGACTTTCCCTTATCATCTGCTCGAGAACTACCTCCTTTCCTTTCTCTTGTAGTTCCTCCTGCCTATTTTTTCCTGACATTCTCTGGGCTTTCTCAACTTTTCCTTGCGCTTTCTCTTGCCTCCGTTGGGCTTCTTTCCTCCACCATTCTATGGCCTCTAACTGGCCCTGTCTTGCTTTTCTCCTGAACAACTGTTCCTCTACTTTGAGGACATTTTCTATATCAAAAGTCCCCGTACTTGGCCATTTGAATCGTTCCGCTAATTGACTAGTATATTCTACCCATAGGTCCAAGAATACAATGGCGGGCATACCATGTTTGTTATACATGAACCTAGCTGGAGTGTCCTTGGGTGGGAGTGCAATCGCCCTCTCTAACAATTTTTTCCCTTTTGCCCGATACTTGAATTTAGTAAATAATGACATTCTTAATGTAAATCTGTACCGTTTCTGTTTAAACAGAAAACGTCTTGATACTTTTCAGCAGTACTCACCGAAAAGCAAACTCTTTACTCTTCGATCGAATCCAGACGCTGCGCGTTTTGAGGGGTCTCGGACGTCTCGGACTCCTCTTCTCCTCGTTGTCGCACTCGGGTATGGACTTTCCGCGTCTCTCACCGCCTCATGTGTATGCCGGGCGCTGGTCCGCCCCTGGGTCTCCGAGGGAGTTCGGCGGGAAATCCCCACCGGGTGCACCTAAAGTCCGTCGCGAGAGAGAGTAGGGGAAAAACCCGCAACCGGCAAAACCGGCGCGTGTAGAGAAGGGAAAGTCCCTGTTCGGGCGCCAAAATGTGGTAAATAATTTAAAATACCTCTGAATTTGCCTTGTAAGTTAAATAAATAATAGAAAAAAGGAAAGAGACGGGGTCCGAGACGTAGAGAATAATCGGGATTTATTCAATAACTCGAGTTAAGGGAGAGCTCCTTCACCAAGCGGATTAGGGAGTAGTCTGTCTTACTTCACGCAGCATAGAGCTTTTATACATTTTTCTACTACATGCAAACAAATGGCAGAGGTTCAATCATTTTCCACTAGTTAGGTATAAAAACATTTGTATGCCTCAGGGGAGAGGAGTGGGATTGCTTACAAACAAAAATGTGCAAACAGCTGAAGCGTATAATAGTGTGTAGTAAATGGCAGGTATGACCTTGTTCCAATTGCAGGTTATTTCGTGGAAATTAGTTTTTCTCAAAATTGGCTTAACCGCAGGTATGTGGCCAGTCTGGTATTTGGCCTTAGGCATATTACACGATGTAGCTGCTTTCAAGCTGCATCTTTTTCTGCCTATTTCCTCTGCGACGGGGTGTTTAAAACACTCACAAAATGGATGCCATATTCAATATGGTTGTCCTGATGTCAAATGAACAGTGGTTGCACGAAGGGTGAGAAACTATTTTTCCACAGGGTCACCACCCACAGAGCAGTTTATCCTCCTCAAACTCGTTTTGGGATTTAGCACCTGGTTTGGTCACGGCTTCTGTTTTGGCAGCACCCACTTCACCGGTTCCCTTTGCATTGATGCCAGTTCAGACTCCACTGATTGAGGAGGATTTTCAGCCCATCATGTTTTCTGACTCCAAGAAGAATCCACCACAACCGAGGCTGTGCACACCTCCCACATAAGGACAACATGCTGGTAACCCTTCTGATTTCAATACCTTGCACGTACCACACTGTAAGGCTCAGAATTTGCACAATCTTATCTGCACTGATTTAGAAAATGACAATTTTGACGAAGGGGGTGACTTTATCCCCAGTGTGATGTGGAAAGCTGCAATCATGAATTACAAAATGCCAGTGGCCTGGATACCTTTCTGGACAATGGCCTTGATTTTCCTCCTGGCCCTGCTGCTGTTATGAAGAAGGCCACAGGAGTTGAAGACCTACAGCTCCCTACTACGGAGATGAAGAGTAAAGTCCTGATAGAGGTACTCTAGCCTAGTGAAGTGTCTCTAAAACCTGTTGCCATTTATTGAGGTCCTCACAGATGGCTTCTGGGGTACTAAGGTGAAAGCATGTTCAGACCTCCATTAAATAGACAGGTAACTCAGTGCCAACAGTGATTCAGATTTTTTCACACAACATACATTCCAGAGCATGGTGATGGAGGCATCCAACGATAAGGTCAATCCCAACACCTTCCTCCCTATACCTGATATTTAGTCAAAGAGAATTAGAGGCATTTGGCAAGCTCATCTTCTCCACCATGAACCTTGTTCTGTGATCAGTAAATGCTGGCTACCTATTAGGCTGCTACTCCGATGTCTGGGATATGGTGGCCTACATTTTTTCGGCAGTTCCAGGTGACCAAAAGATATCCAGGATGGCAGATATGCAGAAAAATTTGTGATTTGCTCTGGCGTTGTTACACCAGACTGCTTAGGTCTGGCAACAAGTATTAGCATGGCACTTTGGTTGCCCACATGGATAAGATCTACAGGCTTCTCCGGGAATGTCCAAGTTCGCTTTTGGTTTCACTAATACCCTTGGAGTTTCTTAAAACTGTGGCAGTGGTCGCAGCGCACCTTCAGAGATTGAGGATACCGAGCTTCCCCTACCCTGAGGACTGCCTATAGAAGACGGGCCGTCAGTCACCTCCAGATGTTGATTAACCTCCTAATATTATTGAGGTTCACTACTAATGTGCTGAAGTCATACCTGATTCTTTTGCTCCCATACATCTTCTCTATTCTGATTACAGTACAGTTTTGTGCCTTTCTTCCAGATAGGAGACCCCAGGACATTTCGACTCTATCCAGGACATCTTGATGTTTTAGCCTCTGTCCTGGATATCAGTGTGGATGACTGAGGCTGCTGGAATCGCTAGTCTCTTGCACCCTATCTATCTACCATATCTAGAGGATGTGGCTCTGGCATGGCTGTCGACAGGACCAAAGGAGTACCTTTTCCAACCTTTTCCAACCTATTACAGTTGATGATGTTAAGGAAGCGATCAGGGCACTCCATAATAGTAAGGCACTGGGTCTGGACAGTCTGACCAGTGAATTTTATAAAGAGTATTATGACCGCCTGGTGCCTCATTTTCATACCTTGTACGAGGAGGCATATAACAATCAGATACTGCCCCATTCCTTAAGTGAGGCTTTGATAATCACCCTCCTAAAACCAGATATTGATCCAGAAGTCTGTGTCTCTCACAGACCACTATCTTTAATAAGTATAAATATACTGGCTACAATTCTGGCAATGCGTCTTCAGCCTTTGCTCCCCAAATTTGTCTTGCCAGATCAATCGGGATTTAGCCCAGTTAGATCCACTGCTCATAATTTAAGCACTACATTTGCAATACTCCACTACCTAGACCCCGACTTACAGGCCGCTGCAGTACTATTGAACGCTGCTAAGGCATTCAACTCTTTAGCGTGGGAATTATATGTTCACCATCATGGCACGTCTGGGCATACCAGAGACCTTTCTCCGCTGAGCGCGTCTACTTTACAGGGCCCCAGTAGCCCGAGTGCGAGTAAATAGCCATACGTCTGCCAGTTTTGCTATAGGTAGAGGTACCTGGCAGCGTTGCTCCCTGTTGATATTATTTGCCATAGTATTAGACGCAATGGCGTGTATAATCATGCAATAGCATGCAACATCGGCTCAGATTTCAAGTGCGGCTTCTGAGCATATCATAGGCAGATGATATGGTGCTCTATGTACGAGCCCCCAGTCCACCTTGCTCCTGTAATCAGGGCACACATTAAATTTGAATAATACTCTGTGTTAAGTATCAACTGGGCAAAATCTGTAATATTTCAGCTCACCACTGATACTACCTCATAAACACTTGAATTCCCACTGCAGTGGGTCACTGAATCTGTCAAATATTATGGTTACACAGAGATCCTGAACAGGTAGTCCAATCAGATTATGGCAGAGCAATTTCCTACTTAGATGATCACGTAGCTAGATGGAAGACACTACCTTTGTCCCTAGCAGACAAAATAGCGGTACTCAGAAAAGTGTTTCTCCCTAAATTTCTGCCCCATTGTACTGCCATTGTACTTCTTTCAGAAACTGTGCTCACTACTGATTGCGATGATGTGGGCTGGCAAACAACCTCATATCAGGTGGGATATACCGACAAGATAAGACAAAGGTGGGTTCAGTGCACCAGATTTTTATCTATATTACTTCTGCGCGCAGGCAGACAGCTGACTACTGGTACATACCACATGATTATATACAACATATTGTAGTAGAACATGATGACGTTTATCCTGTGCCACTCACAGCTATCATAACCCACAGACAAAGCGACAGCTCCCATATGGAGATAAATACTATACACGCCACTGCCTGGTGGCACCTGGGAGTGTTGGCAGGGAAACTTTTGTTATAGGTCAAAATTCGTTAGTGATGTTTCTATACTATAGCCTTTGTGCGGCTATGAGAGCCCTTTACCCTCAATCCCCCAAAGTGCCCCCTACCCTGATGGCACTGCATAATTACTAGACTTTATAATGCTGCACAAGACGACAAACCGTTGACTACAGTTAAGCTCTGGAATATTGGAATGCACTGCTCCCCCATCCCCTGGGAGACACTGACTGTAATTATTCTTGTGTGTAATTGCACACACTCACCTCCAATTGCAATCTATGTATTGTTCACTTCAAATTCCTGCATCAAACATATCACTCTCCTGCTAAACTTTTTAGAAGCGGGGTACTTGAGGCAGCCAATTCTGTGAGGTGTGGGGAGAGGGAAGCAGGATTCTTACACCTGGCGTGGCACTGTCTTCCAGTCATGCAGTTCTGTACTCAAGTAGCTGCTGTGAGGAACTGGTACCCTGTGACCCTGCAGTCTGCCTGTTGGGACTGGTTAAGAATCAACAACCACACAACCTAAGATTTATATCAGTGGCTTTGCTGTTAACAAACAGAAGAGTAGCGTTGCTTTGGAGTATCAAGCGTAACCGTACCAAAAAACATTGACTAAAGTACATGGTATATTGCCGGACACAGTTGGAGCTCTATGCAGAAGACTAGCTGCAGGCCTTGAGCCCAAGGATATCTGGGGGGATATACCTGTGGGGTCTAACATGATTGATAGTTGAGGACATGCAGTGTATTGCTTGATGCTTTCTGGGGACCGTCGGAAAAGGGAGGGGTGGGTGGTCATATGATTAATGTGCTATTCATTGTCTCACACGCTGTGTTATTTGATCTTTCATAAAAATAAAAAATAAAACATTTGCTTGGCTTTGAAAGTGTTCCTCCTGACCATTAAAGGGAAACGGATACAGGTTGTTGCCAAAAATATGACCACCATATGTTATTCAACAAAGAAAGGGATTGGGAGATTGTTGGTCCAGTGTAGTTCTCCCAAAATGACTAATCACACAATAAATAAGTACACTGTTCCATATATCTAGGGGGACATTAATTTTCAGGAGCAAGAGCCCTCACACATCCAAATGGATGTCATGCTTCATCATCTGGATGCTCCTCGTCACACTGGCAGTGCAATATCTGACGGGCTCCCCGTTCGGGGGCTCTTTGCCGGAGATCTTTTAGAAAGTGCCTGCCGTAGTGATCGTAATGGTCAGACACTAATTGTGGCAGGAGAGTGAATGAATTAAAATTGGTTCGTAACCCCACAGCTGTCTGCTTTAATGAATGTATCAAGAGGAAGAGGTTACGACCAAGATTAAAAACATAAAGAAAGTGGAGAATGAGGGTTCATGCTCAACCACTTTATAACAAAGCCTGGAGATCTGGGAAATTGTCACCTGACCCCTAAGGTTTGATCAACATGTTTTGCATATTGTGGTCTATAAAGATCCTATAACGCTTCTTCAGGACCTACAATCAAATAAACTTCTCCTGACTGTATAATAAGTGAAGGGGAAACTACTTAGTGTATGTATGAAAATATATTGCAGTCACTTACATTTAAGTAAACTGTCTGTCAAAAAAGTGAATCAAAAAAGGTCGCCCTAGATAATGATAAGTACAAAATATAAAATCAATATACACGGTTAAATGACCATAACACCCGTGATAAACCAGTGAGCAACGTGGTGGTATTCCTAGTATTAAAAGCAAGTAGAATCGTTTGCTTACCATCCCTCTTCATTCAGGGGGCCCCTTGGGAAATAGCACGACCCAGCCAGTCACTACTAATAGAGATTCAAATGTAACATATTGCATTACAAAATTAATACAGTGTATGTTATAATCTAACTAAAGATGGTACTGTATATGCTGCTCCTATACACAATGCTGCATAGTAAAATTACTGTTGTTACGTCTACCTAAGTTAGGAAAGGATACATATAAACTGAAAGGTGGTGTTGACAGGGTGGGGTTTTTGACACCAATGCTTCTTATACTGTGTGGCGGCTCCTTTAATAAAAATGTAATAGAGCGTAGGCAGAGGTACACAAATTTTTAAATTATTTAATATTTGAATTAATGTCAAACAGCTTAGTTCACCGATGCCTCAAATTATAGGTGCCTCCTAAAGCTCTTACACGAGCTACATGTCACTATTAGGCATGTAGTCAAAGGCGACTTCACCAGACTGCAGTGAAATGCCAGTGCCTCTAGCATCTAAGGGAATAACTAAACGAGTATTACCCAGCTCTCAAAGCGGCCTGAAATAACTCCATGTAGCGCTTGGCGGAGTCGACCTTAGAGCCTGTCATCTGGAGGATTTTAAAGACCAGCGCCGCACTGGGGAAGCATATGAGCACAATGGGGAAAAAAACAACGAGAATGGGCGTGACAAGCGGCGCTATGCGCCCAAGCGTCAAGTCTGTGCTTATTGAAGACATACAAAAGGAGTGCTTCCTTCAGTGACCTAGTATTAGGATCATGAAGAAAGGCACCCTCGTAGTTGAACAGGCACACACACCACTTACTTAGAGCTTTAAAGTTAAATGCGACGCGGAGGCAACGTTCTTCCGCGTCACGTGATGTCTTGATAATGGAAACAGAAGAAGGACTGGGCCAGTGTGCAGTCTGTAGTTTTGTGAACAGGCGTCCGTTCATATAAGACACAGAGACAGTGCTTGGTTGCTAACACGCGTGGAGCTGCGTCACCCGCAGTTCCTTCTTTATTTTATAACCTCGTGCTCCGTGCCCCTCCCGGACACGCAGAGCACGCTATGCAAACAGGGAGAGCCCGCATGGCTCTCCGTTCACTCTTTACATCCCCCCCATGTTTTACTCCACATGGAAACAGGATTCACAAAACACTTAATCAAAAAAAAATTAACACAGGACCATGTCGAGCCCTTCCGAAATAATACTTGAGAGAAACAATATAAACAACTAATAACGAAAAACACGGCAACTCCTTAACACCCCGAACCCCGTTATCGCAAACACTGTCCACTTTAAACAGCTGTAAATCTTTCTACGTTGTCAGCATCCGTCTCCAACAGTGTCCTGCCATTACCAGACGGCAATGAAACCCAAGTTATAAGCAATCTATTTGACAGACAAAGTCTTTCAACTGACTGCTCGGTACAGGATTGGGGCGTAAGTCATATCTCGTGCTTCTTGTGCGCAAACCTCCATGCTCAGGAGCACAACCAGGCCGAGTTTGTTCAGTCAGCGTTGGCCCAGTGACACTCTCCGTCTCTTTGGCCATCATTGATGGACCACCTGTGATGTCATCTAAATCTCCTTCTTCACCAGCCGACTCCGTCCGGCCAGCTCTCTTAAAATGTGACACGTTTCGTGTCACTCTTTGTCTTCCTCTGGCCGCAGTTATCATTGATCCCTTTACGCCAATAACCTCCCATACCTCGGGCTCAAACGGTGTTCTAAACTTTCCTCCTCCTCTCCGACATCTCACCACCACTTGACCTCCTTCTTGAAACCCTCGATACTTTGCTCGTCGTTGGACACTCGCCCTCTGATTAGTAGCCCTTTGTCGTTTTTGAGCGGCCTTAACATCCAATACAGGAGGCTTCCATTTAGGACCTGATGGAATACAGTCACGTGGAGATACTTTGAACATCAAAGAGGAGGGAGCACACCCAGTAGTGCTATGAGGCGTTTTACGATAAGCACTCAGGAATTTATACAAACACTGTTCACTGTCTTCCTTCTGCTCCACTCCAATCCTAAGAGCCCTGTTCAACGTCCGCATGAATCTTTCCACGTCCCCATTTGCTTGAGGCCAGTAAGGCATTATTTTACGATGACGAATTGCCAAACCATCAAGATACGACCGAAATTCTTGCCCCTGGAATGGGGGACGATTGTCAGTTCGAATTTCGTCAGGCAGACCAAACAAAGCAAACGTCTTTTGCAGAACTGGCCGCACACTTTCAAACGCTGTTGACGATACCACCTCAACCACCGGGAACTTAGTATAGGAATCAATTAAAACAGCAGTCAACCTCCCATCCGGAAAACTCCCAAAGTCCATGCTTACTTTCGTCCAAGGTTTCAGAGTGGCCGGTTCGGTCACCACTGGGCAACTCTGAGGTTCCATTGATGTGATGATACAGGAGTGACACTTCCCTACCATTTCATCAACCTGGCGATCCATACCTGTGAACCATACTTTGGCACGTAATCTCGCTTTGGTTTTAGCAGCCCCTTGATGTCCTTGATGAGCCAACTCAATCACTCTAGACCAGAGACATTGTGGAAGCACGATTCTTCTTCCCCTCAGAAGCAATCCATCTTTATCAGTAGACAGCTCATCACGCACCTTCCATATACTTTGCATAGCCACCTTCTGATCAGGGCAAGACGCATGTGTCTTCTCTAGAAAATATTTCCATTTTTTATGGCTCAAAGCGTCTTTGACATGACTCAACATCACGTCTTCCTGTGCAGCACTTACAATGTCAGTTACGAGAAGAGCATTAGGACACGCCGACTGCACGACCATGCTGACAAAAACCTCAGTACTTTCCTCATCTTGTTCTTGCTGCGCATCGAACACCTGCGGAGAAGGGTGGCGAGACAGATAGTCTGCCGGATTGTTCGCACCCGGCCGATAAACAACTGTAAACCTATAAGGTTGAAGGAGAACTGTCCATCGTTCAATCCTCGGAGGTGCAAGACGTGGGCTACCCGCAAACAATGAAACCAAAGGTTTGTGGTCAGTCACTACTTGAAACTCGTGCCCGTACAAGTACAAATGAAAATGGCGGCATGCCCATCGAATGGCTAGAGCCTCACGCTCAATCTGCGCATACCTAGCTTCAACTGCAGACAACGCCCGACTGGCATATGCAACTGGGATCCACTCTTGATACCTCTGTTCTTGCAAGAGAACGGCTCCAAGCCCAACGGGGCTCGCATCTACCACCACTTCTGTCCTTCTGCCGGGGTTGAAGTAAGCCATAGTCGCCTTATCTAGCAACGCATCCTTAATATCCATAAAGGCCTGCTGTGCCTCTGGAGTCCAGTCCCAACGGTGTTGCCCTTTCGTGAGTCGTCGGAGAGGTTCAGACATGGTGGCCAGATGTGGTATGAACCTTCCACAATACGTGGCCATCCCTAGAAAACTGTGAACTTCCGTGGGACTTTGCGGAACATGAGCCTGACGGGTGGCTTCAGCCTTCCGTGGGTCTACTTGCAGACCATCTTTCGAAAACACATAGCCGAAGAATTCGACGGAGGTTTGATAAAAGCCACACTTCTTCTTGTGAAGTGTTAGCCCTGCTTCAGTCAGCCGTTTCAACGTTGCTCTTAGATGGCGATGATGCTCCTCTCTCGTCTTGGAGTATATCAAGATATCATCACTTAAGTTGATTACTCCCGGTAATCCTGACAACGTTTCTCTAATCGCATTCTGAAACACTTCGGCAGCAGAGGACACTCCAAAGCTTAGTCTCTTGTATCTTCTCAGCCCCACATGTGTCGAAGGTAGTGATGTTCCTGCTTTCGGGGTCCAGCTCCAGCTCCAGCTCCAGCTGATGATACCCCGCATTGAGATCCAACTTTGAGAACCACTGCGCCCCATTCAGATCTGCAATGATGTCATCCATGGTGGGCGTTATGTGCCTCTCCCTCCGAATAGCCTTGTTTGGCAGGCGCATATCGACACAGAGGCGAATTGCTCCCGGCTGCTTGGGTTTTGGCGCAATCACCAACGGCGACACCCATGGCGTAGGCCCATCCACCTTCTCGATGACTCCTTGGTCTTCCAACAGCTGCAGTTCTTTCTCAACGACAGGTCGCAGATGAAATGGCACCCGACGATGTCTTAGTGCCACCGGAACCACATTGTGGTCTATATGCAATTTAATGCGTTTTCTTTTTAGCCGTCCCGACCCCTCAAAGAGCTGCGGGAACTCATTGAGAAGGCGTTCCACTTGAGTATCGTATACTTGTTGTGCAAAGAACACCAGCTCTAACTCTTCTGCCATGTGACACCCTAGCAAAGTGCCGCGATCCCCGGCCACCACATAGAACCTTGCTTCTGTGGATCTGTCCCCGTTGCTTACAGCCACCTCCACTATTCCCTTGAGGGGAAGGGGGTCTCGCCCTCCATAGTTATATATCTTAGTAGCTGTTGGGGTAAGTGGCGGGGCAGGTACTAGTTTTTGGAAGAGAGTTTCATCCATGACATTGACAGATGCTCCTGTGTCAATGAGTACGGAGACAAGCATGCCATTGACATGAACGTCACTCATGGGCGGCGGTCTCATTTTCCGTGTCTTTCCTCCCGTGAAGGATATCACAAAAATGTCCTCTTCTTCGTCTTCCTCAAAGACCGGGCCACTCGCCGTCGCCTGGTCCCTTACCTCCTCCGTACTTTTGGATACCGCTCTGACACTTGTATCCCGTCCCCTCTGCTCTCCTGTCTTGTTCCTCCTGGACCTGCACACTTTAGCAAAATGATTCGGCTTGCCACAGCGGTTGCAGGACTGTCCTTTTGCTGAGCATCCCATGTTCGGTCGGTGTTCATAGCCACAGCTTCCGCAGGCCCTATCACTGGGTTTGGCAGGGTTTATCTTGCGCTGTGCTGCCTGACGTGTCTGGACAGCATCCACTTGTTCCTCTTTTACCTGGACTACCCGAGACGATGACGCTGCAGCTAACGACTGACCTCTCACGGCCGCCATCGCGTCTGCTCGTACCGCAGACAGTTCATGTGACCTTGCAAGAATCAGAATGTCATCAAGGGACATACCCTGTTGTCGAAGAATAAGCTTTCTCAAGGCATTGGATCAGCAGCCTTGGATGATCTGCGCTCGGATCTCCTCTTGCTGGTTGAGTCCTGTGCACGAGCTCACTAGTTTTCTCAACCTGGCGTAAAACATGTCCATCGACTCGACTTCGGTCTGTTGTGCCTGTCTCAGTTTGAAACGTTCGTAATCCGAGTTAAGTTGAGGATCAAAATGCCTGTTCAAAGCAGTTACTGCTGCGTCAAAGTCAGCCTTGTCCCCTGTATCAGGGAGAGAATCAAAGAGCTCCTGTAGTTCATCTCCAACCATCAGCAGCATTACAGACCTCCGCACTGCCCCATCTGTTTCCCGGGTGGCGCAGAAGTAATTTTCTAAGCGATTTATCCATAAGCGCCACCTGGGTGCAGCAGTAGCCGGGTCAATCAGTTGGCTAAATGGTGGTAACGAAGTGAGTGAGGAGTGAATACTATTGTTTAGCTGTGCTGGGAGTTGGGGGTTCCCTGGTGGCGGTGGAGGATTGGCATTGTCTTGTGGTGGGGCACTCATGTTTGCACCCTCTCACTCCAGTTATATGCAAGAGTTAATGTTGTCTTTTTTTTTTTAATGCCTATTTTTTGTTTTTTTGTAGGCTCCACCCTCATTTCGTTTCCTTTTTTTTTTGATCTTCACGTTCCTTTTCTTTTACTGAACAAATGCCCTCTTCAAGTTCCTTTTCTTTTATTAAACAAATGGCCTCTGTTACTATTTCTTTTTTTTTCTGCTCGCACTTTACAGTTGGTCTCCTCGCTCTAAGGTGGAGACACGCCTTCCCGGCATCTGATTGGGAAATCCCCCGGCCTCGGGGAAGACGTGCGTCAATATCTGCTGCTGTCTCGCAGCACAGAGACGCTCGGACGCGGAGCGCTCGGCACGTGTCAGTTTCAGCTGCTCTCCGGCAGCGAGGAGACGCCCTAAGGTGGAGCGCTGGAGCTCTGCGTGGTGTTTGCCGTCTGGGGGCGGGGCGCGGCTCACCGTTTCTGGCTTTCTCGATCGGGAAGCCGACCCACACTTCCTCTTCACACGCCGCAAGGCGGTCCGGTTCCACCGGTCGCCTTCGTCTTCACTCGATCCGCAGCTGACACGCACCACGATTTCCTCGGTATGTTGTTCCTCCCAGCAGGGGCCTGCCAGCTTTATGTCGTCATTTTGTTTATTGTATTTACTGCGTGATGCCTCGACAGCCCGCTCGTCGCCAATGTAGTTTTGTGAACAGGCGTCCGTTCATATAAGACACAGAGACAGTGCTTGGTTGCTAACACGTGTGGAACTGCGTCACCCGCAGTTCCTTCTTTATTTTATAACCCCGTGCTCCGTGCCCCTCCCAGACACGCAGAGCACGCTATGCAAACAGGGAGAGCCCGCATGGCTCTCCGCTCACTCTTTACACAGTCCATCGTGGACAGAAAGAAAGGGCAACCATGTATGTAATGCAGGCGGCCATATTGGAATAACTGCATTAGATGCTAGGTATTAATCAAAGAATTTACAAAGGAATTATCTATTTAAAAACATGTGTAGAGAAAAGTGCCTGTCAGTCATTGTGGTCAATTAATTATTGCTATAGCAGAAGTATTGGTGATGCCTTGTGAAAGTTACATCTAAAGGGAAACACTCATTGACATCAGAGTGATTCCCTTTACGCCAATGGTATTGCCACAAACGTGGAGTGGGGTTGTAGGTCCAGGTCCAGGAGGCTCTAAGACTGTTAAAGTGGATACATGACCGGGGCTTAAAAGCCAGTGCGTACAAAAGCACCTTTTGCTGCCTAACTGATCACAAGTGGCGGTTACATTCATAAGTGGAACAGGGCATCTTCCACTATTGAATAGAGCCCCTGCTCAGTCTATATGCCATTGCAGCGAAAGTGCAGTAACCAAAATTGTGCATGTTAGAGGTATCAAAGCAGTCCTCCCTTGTAGGTGCCTTTTGCCAGCATTGAGGGGTGGGGGAAGTCAGGCTCCTATAGCCCTTTCTGAACACCTCCCAACCCTCCCCCTCCTCTCTTGCTCAGAATGTGGAAAAAGATGAAGAAATACCAGGTCCAAGTCATTATATTGACTCTGGACTGAGTATGGTACCAATAATTTCTGGTCATGAGCACTTGTCCTTTGATTCAGCTACCTCTTCCAGAGGATGGCCCAAACCCACACCTTTACGCATGGAGGTTGTGGACGACAATTGAGGGCTTTCAATCTTCCTCCCAAAGTGATGTCATCATGTTAACTAGGCATCCTACCAAAATAATTTATGCAGGATGCTGGAAGAAGTTTGTGGTCTGGTGTTCTGTAACATTTCACCCCTGAACACACAGAAATCGAATGCTCTTCTATTTTGTTGGTCTGTAGCCCAAGAAAATCTTGCTGTGACTACGGGTAAAGGTTTCCTTTTGGCCTTCTTACACATACCGGATCAGCCATCCCTCTTCAGGTCTCTTTTAGTGATGCATTTTTTTTTTTTTAAGGCACTGACCCACATGTTGCCGCCATCCTTTTGTGATGCCGCACTGGGTGCTTAATTTGGTTCTTACCTACCTAAGAATATGCCCTTTGAACCAACGCATGGTTGTCCCCTCCATCTGCTAACTTTCAGGACTGCAATCCTCATCACTATAACATCAGCCAGGTGAGTGAGTGAACTCCAGGTGTTGTCTGTCGTACCACCATACACTTTCTTTT
Organism: Pleurodeles waltl; assembly: GCF_031143425.1. NCBI lineage: Eukaryota > Metazoa > Chordata > Amphibia > Caudata > Salamandridae > Pleurodeles > Pleurodeles waltl. The sequence continues at coordinate 297,351,157 of NC_090449.1, read as the reverse complement.
TTTGGTCAAACTAAGCCTCCGGACGAAAGGGACGCATTCCCATCCAAAGTAATTATCCCCTTCCACACAAGGCAATCCATTACACTGCTAGCCTTTTATGCACCCCTCCCTCCTCAAAAGAGGAGGAATGGCTCCACCGCCTTGACTCTAAGAGAACACTCCACTTTTACATTGATCGGGCCAGTCATTACTGACAGAATGATCAACTTGTTAGTTTCTCTGAACTAAAAAAGTGTAAAGTAGTCCAAAAGAGAACCGTCTCCCAAAGGATTGTGTTGTGAATTAGGGTCTGCTTTGGTCTAGCCAAGAAGCAGCATCCAGAAGGTTTACATGCATATTCTCACAGAGCGAAGGCCGCTACTACAGTGGTGGTATGAGGTGCAGCAGTTCTTGACATATGCCAGGCACCTGCTTGGGCGGTCCTCTACATATTGAATAGCACTACTGCCTAGATAGCCACGTCTTGCACGATGGGCTTTTTGCTTGATCAGTAGTACACACAGTTTTGGTTAAAATGGTAATAAGCTATTTTAAAAGTGGACACAGTGCAAAAATCAACAGTTCCTGGGGGAGGTAAGTTTAGTTAGGTTTCTCAGGTAAGTAAATCACTTACACAGTCAGTCTCCTGGGCATAGACAGCCCACTGTTGGGGGTTCAAGGCAACCCCAAAGCCACAGCACCAGCAACACAGGACCGGTCAGGTGCAGAGGTCAAAGGAGGGCCCAAAACACATAGGCGCCTTTGAAGAACAGGGGTGCTCCGGTCCTAGTCTGCTTACAGGTAAGTACCTGCGTCCTCTGGGAGCAAACCAGGGGGGTTTTGTAGAGCACTTGGGTGACACACATGAGCCAACAAAACACACCCTCAGCGGCACAGGGCCGGCCGGGTGCAGTAGGCAAAGTAGGCGTTGGGCTTCCTATAGAAAGCAGTGGAGGGACCCGAGGGTCACTTAGACAATGTAGGCAGGGCACAGGGGGGCTTCTCGAGCCAGCCACCAACTGAGCTAGGATGAGGGCCGCCTGCTGGTCACTCCTGGGTCCTAGGGGCTGTGGGAGCAGTGCTTGGTCCAGGCGTCGGGTTGCTTTGTTACCAGGCAGTCGCGGTCAGGGGGAGCCTCTGGTTCAGGGTGTCCACATCGTTAGAGTCGCCTGGGAGTCCTCTCTGCGGTGTTGGTTGTCCTGAACTCGAGCCAGTGGCGTAGAGTGCAGAGTGTGAAGACTCGCACTTCTGGCGGGAAGTGAGAGTCTCTTTAAAGTTGTTTCAAAGTTGCAAAGTTGTTGCAGTTTCTGAACAGTGCCGCTGTTCTCAGGAGTTTCTTGGACCTTTAGGTGCAGGGCAGTCCTCTGAGTCCTTAGAGGTCGCTGGTCCCGTTGGATGCGTCGCTGTGCAGGTTCTTTGAGTCTGGAGACAGGCCGGTAGGGCTGGGGCAAAGTCAGTTGGTGTCTCCGTTGTCTCTGCGGGGCTTCAGAAGGCCTTCTTTCTTCAGGTTGCAGGAATCTGATTTTCTGGGTTCAGGGTCGCCCCTAAATACTGAATTTAGGGGGATATTTAGGTCTGGGGGATGGTAGCCAATGGCTACTGCCCTTGAGGGTGGCTACACCCTCCCTGTGCCTCCTCCTAGAGGGGAGGGGGGCACATCCCTATTGCTATTGGGGGAATCCTCCAAAACCAAGATGGAGGATTCCTAAAGGCAGGGGTCACCTCAGCTCAGGACGCCTTAGGGGTTGTCCTGACTGATGGGTGACTCCTCCTTGTTTTTCTCATTACCTCCTCTGGACTTGTCACCAAACGTGGGGGCTGTGTCCAGGGGGTGGGCATCTCCACTAGCTGGAGTGCCCTGGGGCATTGTAACACAAAGCCTGACACTTTGAGGCTCACTGCAAGGTGTTCCAGTTCCTGCAGGGGGAGGTGTTAAGCACCTCCACCCAGTGCAGGCTTTGTTTCTGGCCTCAGACAGCACAAAGGCTCCCATCCCGGGGGGTCAGAAACTCGTCTCAGCGGCAGACTGGCACAGACCAGTCAGTCCTGCACTGAAGGATTGGGTAAAATACAGGGGGCATCTTCTAAGATGCCCTCTGTGTGCATTTTGTAATAAATCCATCACTGGCATCAGTGTGGGTTTATTATTCTGAGAAGTTTGATACCAAACTTCCCAGTATTCAGTGTAGCCATTATGGAGCTGTGGAATTCGTTTTGACAAACTCCAAGACCATATACTTAATATGGCCACACTGTACTTACAATGTCTAAGAGTAGACCTAGACACTGTAGGGGCATATTCCTCATGCAGCTGTGCCCTTACCCGTGGTACAGTGCACCCTGCCTTTGGGCTGTAAGGCCTGCTAGAGAGGTGACTTACCTAAGCCACAGGCAGTATTTTGTGTGCATGGCATCCTGAGGGGGATGCCATGTAGACTTTGCCTTTGTCTCCCCACCAGCACACACAATCTGCAATGGCAGTTTGCCTGTGTTAGGTGAGGGGTCCCTTAGGGTGGCACAACACATGCTGCAGCCCTTAGGGAACTTCCCTGGTCACAGGGCCCTTGGTACCACTGGTGCCTTTTACAAAGGACTTATCTGTGTGCCAGGGGTGTGCCGATTGTGGAAAGAATGGTACATTTTTTGTGAAAGAGCACTGGTGCTGGGGCCTAGTTAGCAGGGTCCCAGCATACTTCTCAGTCAAGTCAGCTTCAATATCAGGCAAAAAGTGGGGGTAACTGCAACAGGGAGCCATTTTCCTACATAATTCCATTGAGTCCCTGAGGAAGCACGCACGGAATCAGCTTCAGCTGTGCAGAAAGGCCCTTAAATCATTTCCTTGTCAGCCTAATTGAATGACAAAAACGTTTAATCACCACAGGGTGTTTAATGGTACCAGAATAGTCTGAGCACTACCGAGTTAAAGGACACCCTCCTCCTCTACAGCTAATGTATCTCTGAAAGTGCTAGGATTTAGGATAGTCCAAGATCTATACAAATCTGTGGATTACTACAAATCCTATTAATCGCAGCAAGTGATCAACAATCCCTCAGGAGCCCCCCCTCAATATTTCACATTACTGAGTCATTTACATGATCTCGTCTGCGAAGGAGATCCATATTGTGGAGGCGTTTGGCAGCATCGGGTGACAATTACCGTTGTCCATAACACTATCCTGGGTGATTGGTTACAACCATAGGTCTACACTCGTCATCTCACGTTTAAAGAGTCTCCTCCCCCCCCCTTGCTTTGATTTATGCGGGGATCTTGACTTGTCTCGAGCGAGAGGAGTAAGGTGGTTTGTTGTTTCTCTCGCTTCATGTCCAGTTTCCCATTCTGTTGATGTAAGATCTGTCCCAGCAGCAGGGGACCAGATAATGTGTTCAGGCCACAGCGGTGCAGTTTCCATTATGAAGGAGTCTGTAGCGTCTAAGAAACGTTCTAGTTAGTCTGGGTCAGTGAACTGCGTCAAAAAGAAAGCAACCCCTCATACACAAAGGGGGCATGGTTTTAATAACCAAACAATATACCTCCCCTCTATGGCAACCCTTCTATTGCTTTGCAGGTCTCCAATCCAGTACCTATTTTATTCAATCTTATCAAACCCTAATGTATACTAAAAACTACATTTCTGTCAAGTCAGGAGAAATATATATTCTCATTAAATTTACAACACAATTATAAACAATTTGATAGCATACATAGAAGTTTAAAAAAGCACATCTGATAGAGACTTCTAGCCGCAGGTTCCTTACCTTAGACTATGCCCTAGGTGCCAGACTGGATCCGGATGTTTTTGAGCAGTGTCCCCGCACGCCGGTAGGTGGCGTAATTCAGCTTTCCTTTGACGTCATTCAGTTTTGCATCAACGTCGTCCACTCCTGAATTGATGTGTGTGGTACATATATAGGCGCCACCCCAGCATGCTGAATTCAGTTCTTTCCTTGCTGTACCAGATAGGGCAGACCCGTGAAGAGCTACCCTCAGTTGTTTTTCCACTGGCTTACCCTCAGTCATGTTTTTTTTTTTTTGTTGCTTTTGTTGAACCTTTTTGGGAGAATTTCCCAAAACAAACGGCTGGTTTCAAACCATGTGGTGGCCTGTCACAGGCAAATGTCTGTGACAAACCAAAACTTGGTTGGTTTGTGGTGCTTGGAGAAGGACCATGACTCCAAGGCCTGCAAGGACTCCTGCTGCATGCATCCAAAGGTGCTGAGGGAGCGATCAGTCAAGCTTCTCATTGTCCAACATCGGATAACCCTGCGATGTTCAATATCCCGGCTGAATGGAAGGTCCAGGGGCTATTCGTGGAGCCACACCCAGCGATCATTGTCCCACTTGATGTCTTTGGGTAAGTTCCTCAAGTATAGGTCAAAGAGGTCATCGACATTGCTGCACCTGTTGAAGTCTTCTGATGAAGTGCTGGATCTTTGGCACTCCAGGTCTCGCCCTTCGGCGGAGCCTGAGTCAGGGTCTGCTTGGTGCTTCTCTGCCTTTCCCATATCCAGTGTGATCCCAGACCAGCTTAAAAAATGTTGAGGCAAAGCACCTCATATTTGGGAAGTGTGGTTCTTCTGGAGCACCTTCTGGCCCCACAGGCTCGAGAGGGGACCCCATTGGATCCTTGCTGGCGGGTTCACCCTCGGCGCGGTCAGACCCCTTTGATCCCATGTTGCATCTGGAGCAGAGCCACTCGTGTGACAGATCTTCCTTGGTGCCTGCTCCAATGCTGCTGCCTCGCAGCAACGCCATTCCCATCATTATGGCTTATTCCACCACAGAGCAGGACTGAGCTCTCTGGATCAGAGCCAGTGCCTTTTGCCTTTGACAGACCTAGAGAGGGTGATAAATGTGAGGGGGTCTTTGGACCCTTATGGGTACCAGCATCTGGTAGATGAGAATAAGAACAACTAGTATTTGGAACTGGTGGAGGCCAATGGTTTAGACACCTCAACTGACACTGGCTTGGTCTCTCGGTCTACCGTGGATACGCTTTAGTGGTGCATAGGGTGCTGAGGTCTTAAACCTTCAGTCACTCTCAGTGGAATTAAAGCAGTCAAGAAGAATGTCTTGACAGAGGTGCTTCAGGTTGGATTTGCCCCTTCCGAATCTTTATTCCTGTTTAATGAAGCCCTTACCACCATCCTACTCGGGCCTGGTCTAAGCCCTGCACAAGGGCTTCTGTGCAAAGGACAACTGCCCACCACCATCGCCCCACTCTTAGGGACCACAGTTCCTTTCCCAGAACCCCTACTCCAGAGAGCGAGATTGGTAGTCCAAGCCTCCACCTCTAGAGTCACCTCAGAGCGTTCCCTACAAATCAACCAAATAGAAAATCCAAGAGGCTGGATACCTTTGGCAAGAAAATGTTCTCTTCCCCCAGCCTTGGACTGCGGTTGATGAACACCACATGCCTTTTGTGCCAATATTCCCAGACAATCTGGCATTCACTTGCACAAGTGCAGCCTCGGGTCTCGGAGGATGCCCCAACCATACTCTGCCAAGCTATTGCTGATGGGATAGAGGCAGCAAAGTTCACCATACGATTTGGACTGGACACAACTGACTCGCTGGACAGAGCAATTTCATTGTTAGTAGCCTTGCTGTGCTATCCTTGACTGAAAACCACTGGATTTCCAGTTGATATCCCTGACTCAATTATGGACCTGCCCTTTGATGGCTCCCTTCATTTTGTAGCAAAGATGGACTCAGCGCTGGAGCGCTTTAAAGGAGGACAGAGTTATGGTCAGGTTCTTTGGGCTTGTCCATGGCCCCTCATCAGCCCCAGTCCACTTTATACCCCTTTTGTTGCCAGAGAAGGGGGCTCCAGCTATGCCCAAACCCTCCCAGCCACCATGGGCTCCATGCCTCCTACGTTTTTTGCAGCCTAAGACACAGGTCACATAGACCACATGGAACGGGTAGCCGGAAGCTGATCCAGTTCACCACCATCCAGCAGCCGTAGCCTCCATATCCATTTTGTTTGCCCTTTGACCATCATGGGCATCCAATGGGGGGCAGGATATACCATCACCTGCACAACTGGCAGTCAATAACATTGGATCTTTGGGTTTTGCAAATTGTCCAAAGGGGCTGATCCCTCCCCTTTGTGACCACCCCTCCAGCCTATGCCACACACTTAAGACCTACTGACAGAGGACCACCTCTCCTTACTCCATCAGGAAGTGCTTGCTTTCTTCGCCAGGTTCCAGTACCAGAAGTAGGACTTGGTTGCTTTTCCCTCTATTTTCTGGTGCCCAAGTAGGATGGAGGCCTTCATTTAATCCTAGACCTGCGCCTCCTCAATCTCTTCCTGGAAAAGGAGAAATTCAAAATGCTCACGTAAGTCTGTCTGTCCTGGATCTGGGAAACACACCTATGTCCTGCCTTTGCTCAGATGTCACCTGTGGTTCGCCTGGGCCAAGAGCACTTTGTTTGCTGTGCTCCCCTTCAGCATTATCAGCAGCTCATGTGTGGAGGTGATGTCTTCAGTCTTCCCCTACCTCAGCGATTGACTTTTAAAGGCGGGCTCGACCCAGGCAGTCGTCTCCCACCTCCAGACAATGGTGAACCTTCTACACTCACTGGGGTTCACACCTGACTTCCTCTCAGATACTCCTTTTCATCTGAGCTTTTCTGGACACAGTGCAGTTTTGGGCCAGTCCTCCTGATTGGCGAGTTCAGGATGTCCAGGCTATGATACCCATGTTTCAGCCTCTATGCTGGATTTCGGTGAGATGACCCAGAGATTGTTGGGCATCATGGCCTCCTACTTGTAACCCATGCCCGCTGGCATATGGGGTCTCCTGGGCCCTGAAGTCCCAGTGGGTGCAGCATCAGATGTATCGTTCTGGCATGTTCCAGATCTCTGAAAGAACTGTATAAGATCTGCAGTGATGGCTGGTGAACGGAGATTGGGTCAGTGGCAGACCCAAGTCCCTTCCCCAACCAGAGCTGACTGTAATGACAGATGCGTCACTTTTGAGATGGGGCGGTCATCTGAGAGAGGTGGAGATCAGATGACTGGTTTCTGGTGGAGTCTGGGCTCCACATCAGCATCTTAAAGCTTTGGGCAACTCACATGGCATTGAAAGACTTTCTTCCTTCCATCAAGGGAAGGCTGGTGTACGTGTTCAGGGATAACACCACCATGTGATACTGCAACAAACAGGGCGGGTGGGGTCATGGACCCTTTGTCAATAGGTGCTCTGTCTCTCTGGTCATGGCTGGAACGCCAGGGCATTTCCCTGGTGGTTCAACACCTGGCGGGCTATTTGAATACCAGGGCAGACAAACTCAACCAAAGATGCCTAGCATATCATGAAGGGTGTCTCCACCCAGAGGTGGTGCAAGGCCTCTTTCCGCAGTGGAGAGAGCCTTGGTTGGATCTGCTCTCCACTGCCAAAAATGTGCTGTCTGCAGTTGTGCATGCTGAAGTTTCCAAGGTGACTCTTGCAAAAGGGCGCTTTTATCTAGATTGGAGCTCTGGCCTCCTGCACACCTTTCTGCCTATTCCACTCCTGCCCAGAGTTCTCAAGAAGATAAGAAAAAATTGGACCAAGTTATTCTTGTTGCACTAGATGCATGGAGAGTCTGGTGTCCTGAGCTGTTGAGCATGACCATCGCTCCCACAATCAGGCTGCCTCTTTGAGGTGATCTTCTGTTGCAGCAACAGAGGAGGATTCAGCACCCGAATCTGCACAACCTTCACTTTCATGCGTGGAGACTGAGCTGTGACAGTTGGCAGATTTCAACAGTCCTTCTGTAGTCTCTGATATAGTTCTGGCAGGCTGGTATCCCTCCATCAGGTCTGTATATGCCTGCATGTTGCGATAAGTCTGTGAAATGGTGTGATTCAAAAAAACATTGACCTTCTTTCAGTACCTCTCTGTTAGAGTCTTCTGTTTTCCTTATCTCTGGCCCAGCAGGGCTCTGGTCTAGGCAATTAAAGGTTATCTATCAACTATTTCTGCATTTTTGAAATTGCTGAACCTACCTTCTCTCTCTGTCACCTGTTGTGGCGAGATTTCTTAAAGACTTGTAGCATGTTTCCCCCCCCCTTCATCATGCCCCAGCGGGATCTAAATCTTGTTCTAACCTTCTTATTGTGTGCACCTTTGAAACCTCTGCACAGTTCCAAGGGAGGAGGAGATCAGCTCCGGGTGCTGGGGCTGGAGGATAGCCATCCACACAGTAACTATTACACATACTGTCCTACACATAAAACCTACACTTGTATTACTATGTCCTGTGTACTCTGACTAGGATCAAAGAGCTTGATATCGAAACCAGGCCCTGTCTGATCAGCCCCGCCCCTCCCGCCCTCACCTTGTGGGTCAATGCCCCACAGCGGGTGAACGATCCATGAGGATTACAAGATAGCTTGCTTCATCAGCTCAATTTTGCCCACAAACTCACATGAACCATTTCAGATTTCATGGCCACCAGTGATCCCGAGAACACCTCTATAGCCAACTCATGGGGGACATTTAAGGCAGTTGAAAAGGGAGCTCATTGCCACCTCCGCAGCCAAAATCAAACTTTGTAAATACAAGAGAGGGGAAGTAGAGGGGTATGTGTAGCCTAGATCTAGACAGGGCATAATATGCGCTGCTCCACCTACAACACATTTTACATAGGGAGAGACCTATGTGGCAGGCTCCTTGCCACAAACTTCAATCCAGGCGTCAGGCCAATAGGGTCGGTGTGCTCCTGAACCCTGACAGTTCTGAGGTCACAGAAGAAGCCTGAAAAGTGTCAACCTTCCAGGACCTTTACAGTTCTGTTTATAAGGCACAAGATGCAGACTCCCACACATACCTCCAATACGAGTGCACTCTCCGACTGTCCTCACAAGAGGCTGACTCTCTATACAAACCCTTTCGAAATGAGGAAGTCATCTCAGCAATCGCACAGTTGAAACTGGTGAAGTCCCCCTGCCCGATGACTTCTCTGCCCTATTTTATAAAACCTTATGCCAGGCCCTTGTCCTAATCTTCACCAGACTCTGTAACTCGTTTGTGGAAACCAGTAGCGTCCCACGCCCCATGTTGGAGACCTTGATCTCAGTGATTCCCAAACCAAGGAAAGACAAATGCCTCTGGTTCATACCACTGCATCTCACTTATAAACGGTGATGCCAAACCTTTCACTGGCCTCTTAGCAGCCCATCTCGGCCCCCTCATGCCAGTGTTGGTGGACCATAACCAAGCTAGGTTTATTCACCACCAACAGTGCAGTGAGGGTACTATGAGAATCCTACAGCTTTGATATTTGCCCTGTTGATAGAACTGATGACACAAAGAGTCTGGGACGACCTGCCTGCTAGCGGAGTACGAATCGGGGAAGACATGCACAACATAAGCCTATATGAAGACGATGTTCTAATGGCACTTGATGACCCTTTGCATTCGCTACCGCTCTTCCTAAAAGAGGTGAAGCAACTCAGGGAGGCTTTGTGCTTTAGCATTAATCTCCAAAAGTCATAGGCCACTAATCTCTGTTGCACCCCCTGCTACAGGAGCAGTTAGCTTCCTGTTACCCTCTGACATGGGCTGACTCTTCCATCTCGTACTTTGGGGTGCAGATTACTTTTACGACCATCGACAGTAACAACCAACTACAGTACCTTACTCCACCAGGTTAAGGCCGACCTCACTCAGTGGGGATATTACTGGTTCTTCTGGCTGGGGAGAATCGCAGCTCTCAAAATGATAACTCTTCCCAAGGCTCTAGTCCTTTTCCAAGCCCTTCTACTTATCCCTCCCACGGGCATACTCAAATCACTCCATGCAGCTCTATCACTTTGTCTGGAAACGAAGTACCCATGCATGCACCTCAACCATATCCACTGTCCGTCAGCAGAGTGGTTTGGGGGGTCGGGGAGAATAACGTCTTCTAGCAAAGGACGGAGATAAGCCTATCATTGACTTGCGCACCCTTCTGACAGCCCCATGTTTAGGAGAGGCACAGAGACAGAGGCAGTGGAAACGAGAACTGAGATGGGGCGACCTTCTACACAGAACTGCGGTGCGGGATGGCCCCCTCAGCACAGTGCATGGCGTGGCAGTCTCTGAATGGCCCAGGGGGGAGGGGCCCCCTCCAGATACTTTGCAGGTGGGCCCCCTTAAATTTAGTTACGCCAGATTATACTGTGGAAACACCACCACAGCGGGGACTGCTGGCAAGGCTGTTGAGCGACGGGTACGCTTATGTGTTTTTTGTGGAAATGCCCAATGCTAACTCTGTACTGGGACAGCGTCCCAACTGACATAGATACTTATTTTGACACGCAGCTCCTGAACTTCCCAGCCTAAGCCTAGTTACCCTGGCGCACCCTAACCCCCTCACCGTTTCCCTGAAATCTAGAAGGGGTCGACTAATTGGCTTAGCGCTAGGCGAAGTGCTTCAGGCAATAGATATTCTCTCACTGAGGTACAGACAAAGTCCACACTCAAACGACTTGACTACATAGAATATGGCACATCTTGGGAAATGGGAATTGACACTGGCAGTGCTCATAATCCAGAGTCCTACCACGACTTGTGGGCCCATCCATACATTGCATTACCCTCCACAAAGTTTAATGAGCTGACATGCTTCTAATACCTGTGACTGCTGCGCCTGATTGCCACGGAAAAGCACTCACATAGTGGTTGGGGGCCCTTAGGCCAGGGCTAGAGCCTCACAAAGGGTTTGGACTACCCAGAGCACACTTAGAGAGAATGAGTACGAGGGTGGGCAGTGGACGGAGAGGCAGGTAGGTTGAGACCAAGTTCTAGTTGATTTCCTTGTTTCTAATCAGAAGCTTACCTTTGCATGACCGGATCCCTTGGGGACAGGGCCTTTGACCGTACAGCATTGATCCATATGGGAAATTTCCCACTCCTGTTTTGCAATCTATAATTTTTCTCTGGGCCTTCTTTGTGTTTGTATGTGTGTATAAGACTGTTTCTAATTGCAGTGTTCCTTCTGAACACAAAGAGTGTCCGTTGCAGATTTTCTTGACCTTCAAACTGCAGCATCGACCAACCAATTTCTATTGATCAAATTCAGTATTACTCCTACTTGACACATTTGTGACACATTATTCTCCCATCATGCCCTTGAACATCATAAAAACCATACTATAATTTGCCTTGAAATATTGGCTTTACCAACAGCCCATTTTCTGACCCTATGTTCTCTTTGGAATTCCTGTGGTGGCTCAAAAGGGATTCCTGTTGTTTTTTTGAAAGGCTATCATATTTTGTCCCGACTTGACTATGGTAATGGACTGTTTCTTGGCTCCCCCAATTATGTGAAAAGGAAATTGCAGGTGGTACAAAATGCTGCTGCCCGCCTCCTATTAGACATTCCTAGGCACACTTCTGTAAAACCAGCCCTTGCATCTCTTCATTGGCTTCCAGTGGAACAGCGCATAAAATTCAAGGCTTTATGCTGCATTCATAGGTCACTGTATAACAGAGGCCCTCCTCTGTTAAAGACCCTGGCATCCTTCTATAAGCCTACCAGAGACCTTAGGTCGGCGTCGGCAGCATTGGCCACCCCACCCAGAGTCAAAAAAGCCAGATGGGGCGGTGCCACGATGGCTTATCTGGGAGCTAAACTGTGGAACTCCCTCCCCCTCAGGCTCCGACTTACTAGTCACAAATGTAATTTTCGAAAGTCACTTAAAACCTGGCTGTTCTAGAACTGTCCGTCTCTCCTTCCTAGTCAGGGGTCTGTCCTTTAGCGCTGGGAGGCCTTCGGGTAGCCATGCGCTTTATAAGTTCAATAGCATAACATATCATTTCTTTCTGATATTTCAGGGACCCTTGGTAAGCACAGATTGTCTCTTTGGTTCCAGTACTCAAACTTGGTGAGTTTTGGCTTGCATGTACCAGTGGTCTTGCTCCCAGCCAATTAATGTGGAAATAGCTTGTTCCGTTTATGCCAGTGTGTCTTCTTTTGCCATTAGGCAGACATTGAAGAAAGCTATGTCTGCCCTAAGGACACAATTTCGGACGTGGCCTTTGATGTGTTTCAATATCGGTGAGGGCCCATAGAAGGACGGTGATCTTGAATATTTCATCAGATAATGAAAGGCTGTATACTAGGATTGTAAGCTGATTTGGGTGAAGTTATCAACGTGCTCAGCTGGAGGTTTTCATTTCCCAGCGTTCCATACTGTTTAGTTTTTATGCCGCCTTCACATGCCCTATCCAGTTTGTTAGGCATGTGAAATACCGGTTGGCAACACTTTTCACCTGTAGGGTTTATGTGGGTACTACAGCACCAGCACTGTATTCTATTTCTTCTCACCATTGATGGTTACTACCTGAAGCATGGATTCAAAAGTGCCTTTACTTTTTCTGCTCCTGTGAACTCCTTTATTAGCCCAGTTGAAGTTGTATAGCTGTAAGATATAGAGGAGCTTCCTGTTGTATACTGTATTAAAATTATTTTTAGTGTCCTCTCATTTAATGCTGCATTAGCTAATTAATTATTTGCTTGTGAGCAGGTGCTGTGGTGGTTTGTAGGCTCATTACATCTCCTTCATGGAGCGTAGCACCCATGATGGCTGCTGTGCCTTTTAATTCTCTTCCAATCTTCTGTGCTTACTATCTCCCAGCCACAGCAGCCTTACCTCTAGTCTGACTATCTAGAGGGCCTGTGTGATAGGGGCATCGGCACAGAAAGCAAGGTCCACAAGGTGAAGAGAATTAACGTGGAAGTTTAATTATGCAAAGTAAACAGCATAGGATAAGAGCCACGGCTCTCCACTGCCAACCAGATGAGAAGCTTTAAGTCAACCGCCTCTCACCTGGCAACCGAAAGTCAACATTCTCTATGAGTAAATAGAACGGGTTTACAACAGGACATAAAGGAATGCCACAAGGCAATCCCATTCTAATATAGACAATAGAGTAACATGGATTACATATAACATAATACTACATATAACACTACATCATCTACTTCCCATTAACAAATTAACCAAGATCATAATCCAACAGTCTTACGGGCAATCTGAACACTCTCTTTGTTGCAACGGAATCCTGTGAAGAAAAGGAAGTGGAGCTGTTAGCATTTACATAATTGTCATCAACACTGTTCTTTAACAACTCAGATGATTCTTAGTCCAACACACCAGAAAAACTAGCTGAATCAGAAGCTATGTGATTTTCATCATTCCTAGGACTCTCTACCTCAAACACAATGGAATCATCCCCTAACGCCATACACTTCTTGTTATATATTTCCCTTTGTGCATCAGATATAAGTACTAACCTTCTTTTATTCCACCAACCTTTATCTGTGGGAAGCACTGCATTGTTGGAAACATTCTTAAATCTCAAAGGGGGAGAGAATTGAGACATCCCTTTACTAACTTTGAAAGTTTTTTTGATAAGTGCTATTGTCCCACATTAAAATGTCTCTCATTCACATGTTTATGAGAATCAAGATAGTGTTTTTGTTAAGTTTGTTTAGTTTGCACCCTCTCTTGAACCGAAGATCTCAATTCAACTTGCTCAGGACATTTATGTATATGATTCAACCAATTGGGAAACCCTTTTGACACACATTTCCTCCCCTTTAGCAATTCAAAAAGAGTAACACCTGTTGTGGAATGAGGACTAGAGTGGCAAGCAATAATTTTATTTCCCAGGAAAATCATCACTTCTACGCCTGAAGAAAGAGCAGACTGAATGCCTTCCTTGAGAAAACGATTTACTCTCTCTACCAAACCATTTGCAGAAGGGCTATATAAGGCTATTTGAAGATGTTTAATGTCATGTTTTAAAAGAAATTATCTTGTTAAGTTGGAAATGAAATGAGTACCATTATCTGTTACTATTTCTTTAGGAACTCCCTCCATAGAAAAAAACATCTTCAAGAAAATGATCAACAGATTTGGTGTTTACTGACTCCACAAATGAATAGTAAATCCATTTGGGATAGTAGTCGGCAAGTACAATTAGAAATCTGTTGTTCGACGAATGTAACCCAAATGGACCCATGAAGTCCAACACAATTTTCTTCCAAGGTTGATCAGGTAAAGGGACAGGATGAAGTGGTTTCTCAACTGTTTTCCAGTGTTTGTCAGAAACTATGCACTGTGGACACAAATTAATAAATGAAGTAACTTGGCTGTTAATGCCAGGCCACCAATAGTGTTCTCTAATTTTCTTGCAAGTAGCAGTAATACCTAGATGGCCTTCATGTGCTGAGGTAATCGATTTTCCCCTCAAACTACTAGGAGGAATAAAACACCCACCTCTAGTGCAAATGCCATTCTCACAAGAAAGCTCTGCTGAAATTTAAGCATGCGGTCTCAGAGAATTTTCAAGATTACGAATAGGGGACCAACCTTTTTGTGTAAAAGCTAAAACCTTCATTAAGATATCATCTTGAGACGTGACTTCCAACCACTCTTTTTCAGATACAGCTCCATGGAGGTCTGACACAGCATCATTAGTAGCAACAAAACATTCATATTCTTCACTGAAATCATGAATAGCAGGTAGTGGTAAGCATGAAAGACAATCAGCACTAAAGTTTTTTCCACCTTGTATGTAATGAATGGTAAAATCATATTCTTGCAGCTTAGAGAGTAATCGCACAAGGTGAGCAGAGGCTTTGCCTAAAACATCAACCTGAAGTAAATACACTAGAGGTTTATGGTCTGTGCATAACTCAAAAGAGTTGCCCCATAAATATGTCTTAAACTTCTGGACAGCCCAGACACAGGCTAAGGCTTCTCTTTCAATTGTGCTATAATTCTTCTCAGGTTCTGTGAGGCTTTTTGAGGCATGAGCAGCAGCAGTAGTAGTTTGATTGCCATTGACTTTCTGACTAAATACAGCTCCTACACCTTTCATGCTGGCATCAACATTAATGAAACATTTTTGGCACTGAATGAAGGAACTCAAAGGCGGAGCCTTGATTAATAAATTCTTGATCGTAGTAAAGACCAACTCAACATCTGTAGACCATGTAAATTTGGCACCTTTTTTTGAGTAAATTTCTCATAGGTTGAACTGTGGAGGCATAGTTGGGAACAAAACGAGCATAGTATTTGCATAAACCCAAAAATTACTTTAGTGAATCTTTGTCAGTGGGTGCTGGAGCTTTAAGAATGGCTTCCACATTGTAGAATTTTGGCTCGATGCCTTCAGGGGAAATGAAATGACCAAGATAATCAATTTGTTGTGCCAAACATTTGCATTTTTCTGGCCTGATAGTGATCTCTCTATCATTAATAGTGAACACTTTTCCAAAACAGTAAGGTGGTCATCTTTAGTTTTCGTGAAAATCAGAATATCATCTTGGAATGCTTGTACATTTTGTAAACCTCTAAATAGAATATCCATTACCCTCTGAAACACACTCGCTGCTGAGGTGAGACCAAGAGGTAACCTTAAACACTTGTGCTCCCCAAAAGGTGTAATGAATGTAGTGAGCTCTTGGGATTCAGCACTCAAAGTTATCTGATGATATGCAGCATGTAAATCAATAACTGGAAAATACTTTGATTCTACTATGTTTCATAACATTTCATGTATCCGAGGTAAAGGATGACAATCAACAATGATGTTATTATTAAGTGACCTAAGATCTACACACAAGCGAAGGTCTCCTGATTGTTTTAGCAAGAACAATGGGATAAACCCATTCAGAAGATTCAGTTGGAGTTATGATTCCTTCTTGTTCCAAATTTTCTAGTATTTTTTTCAAATCTTCTCGAACACGGATAGGCACTGGTCTCACTTTGTGAGAAATTGGCTTGGCATTAGGTTTCAGCTTGATTTTGTGTTCAAATCCTAAAACAGTGCCCATCTCAGATTTGAAAACACTCGGAAATTTGGAAATCATAGAAGGTAGTACATCAGCATGCATTCCAATAAACAACACCAGTATCCCTCCAAGCACAATAGGTTCATCCTGTCCAGGTTTGAGATGAATTCCTAACTTGGCCAGATCCATCCAACCTACAGTGTCCCTTCCATTAACAGCAACATAAACTTTGGTCCAAATACTTCTGCCAAGCATTTGTAAACATTAATAAAAATAGCCAAGCAATTCAATCTCTTTGTCACCAAGTGCTGTGGGACTAATGTCTGGGTTTTCTAGTTTAAAAGTCATCGGCCATAGAGAATAAAATGTACTGTCAGCCAATATAGTAATTGGCGTCCCTGAATCAGCCATGGCTAATAGAGATTTACCATTAATCACAGCTTGACAGCTAGGACCCTTAATACTAACACATGACTGATCATTATCAATAGTAAGAACTACATTAGTAAATTTGTTAGAACAATTTTGAATTTGAGTATCATAACTATTAGTAATATCATGAGGACTTCCGATATCAAAATTATGTATTCTAACATTTGAGCTTCAGGGTTGAGATCTGCAAATAGCTTGGAAATGACCAACTTTCTTGCACTTCATACAGTTCTTGCCAATAGCTGGGCCTGAGGGATAGTTCCCAAGGTGATTTCGCGAGCCACATCTATAGCAAATGTTTTATTTTCTTTTTTTACATCTCTTACAGTTACAATTGTATAGTCATCTGAAATACATGACACAGGTGAGAGTCTGTCCTGGTTATTAAGAGCTTGTGTGGAAACTATAGAGCTTTCAATGCTTTTAGCAGTGTCAATAACCTCTGAAAGAGATGGGTTCCTACAGGTAAGCAATCTTTCCTGCATCTTTTTTGAAAAACAGTTGAAAACGAACTGATCCCTGATGTAAGTGTCAACAGAATTCTCAAATTCACAAGGTGCTGCTAAAATTCGGTACTCTGCAATATATTCCTCCACCGATTCCTTGCAGGATTGTTTGCTTTTAAAGAAACTATGTCTTTCTAAAAGCACGCTAGACTCTTCAGCAAATTGTTTTTTCTTCTTTCTATGGCTTCAGTATAGACATTCCATATACCATCACTACTGGGATTTGGGTATCTGAGGAAGGTTGTCAAACACATTCTGGCCACCCACTCCTAAATGATTAAACCACAGTGCAAATTTTCTAGGTGGTTCATACAAAAGACCATCTATGACTGCTAAATAGTTTTCAAAAATGCACATCCACTGTTTCCATTGTATTTCTGGTTTGCAAGGTTTTGATAAGAACGGTGGAGGATTAATGAAATTTTGAGGTGTGGCCATGGCAATTTAATTTGTTGCAATGTAGGAGAAAAGTTTTTATATGTGATTTTTTGCCAAAAGGACTGAATAAAGAGTTAAAATGCAAAGATACAATATGAAATGCAGAGGGACACGTAGAGTTCAAGGACACTTCGTTAATTGAAGAGTCCGATATGTAAAATACAGCAAAAACGTGGCGGTGACTCGTAGGATTCAATTACCATATTGCTGTCTGAGCAATTAAATGTAATGGTAACAAACACTTCTTTGTCCATTAAAGTCAATGAAAACTTTCCAAACCTTTTAAGATGGCTGCTGTGAGCATAGTCAAAATGTGGTAAAATATTTGTTTTTGAAGGAAATTGGGCCTTCTACGTAGCACGACAACACCTCACGTGCTCTCAGATACACAGACTGTTCACACAGACACCACAAGTAAGCAGCAGCACAAGACAAACTTTGAAGGTAAGCGGCACAATTCAAAATAAAACAGCAGAGCTTGCCAGTATTTAGTCAGCGTTACGCACCTTCAGTTAACCAATTCTCAATGGACAGCAAAATTCGACAAACGACAATAACTACAGAGCATACATACGGAAAGTGTGACGACTGTGACAACCCTTTGCTCTTCGATAATGAAGGAAACACTGTTGACAACGTTATCCAATGACTAATCCTGCACTTTGATTTGAGCACCCCATTCCTGCTACCAAATGTGGTAGGGCATTGGCAAAGAAAGCGAGGTCAACGAGGTGAAGAGAATTAATGTGTAAGTTTAATTATCCAAAGTAAACAGCACAGGATAAGAGCCACGGCTCTCCACTGCCATCCAGATGAGAAGCTTTTAGTCAACTGCCTCTCACCTGGCAACCAAAAGTCAACATTCTCTATGAGGAAATAGAACGGGTTTACATCACGACATAAAAGAATGCCACAAGGCAATCCCATTCTAATATAGACCATAGACTAACACACATTTACAAATAAACAATCACAATGGATTACATATAACATTATACTACATATGACACTACAGCCTGCTGTGTCATCTCTCCTCATGACCCAGTCATATATATATATATATATATATATATATATATTTATATATATATTTATATATATATATATATATATATATATATATATATATATATATATATATATATATCCCTTGCCGCCTCCAGGAAACTGTAAGTTCCCCTCTTCCTGAGAAGTGCTGTCCTCCTGATGTGTGGCTGCAGCAAATCACTGGTCCGTTGTTGGAGACCCACTGCTCGAAATAGATCTCCAGTCTCGTCGGGCACTGCTTCAGTGGTACTCAGCTGTGCACTGGGTTTCACTACTGTTTTTCTGTCCATGGACAGATGTTCAGTCCATATAATGGTGGTGTTGTGCTGATACAAGCAGAGCTCAGTGAAGCTCTGCCATCTTCGTTGTGCTCCATGCTCCGCTTCCTACCATAGCCTTTATGATGCCACAGTGGAGTCTCTGTTTGGTTCTTACTGTTCTCACGTTCACTCCATTCGAACCAATGCACAGCTGTCCACAAGGTATATTAACTCTGAATTCTGTGTTCCTGGTCACTGTAACTTTGGCTCATCGCATGAGTGAAATCAAAGCCCTCTCTGTGGAGCTGCTGTACCCCACCTTTTTCCCCAGATAAAGTGGTGTTCACCAGAATGGCACTTTTGCCAAAAGCTTTGACTGCTTTTCAGGTTGGGTAAACCATAATTGTTCCAATGCTCTTTTCTCTGCCTCGTCCCTCAAAATAAGAAAGATTCTATCGGCTGGACCCCAAAAGAGCTTTGAAAGGTGGATAGTCCTCTGCGTTAAGATCTGCTGCACAATGACCACGGAGCTCTCCCCCACAATGATAGTGCTCATTTCACCAAGGCCAACAGGGCTGCCACACAGAGTGCCTGTACTTGATATCTATCAAGCCTTGATTTGGGTGTCCATGCATATATTTAAAGAACACTGCTGCCTTGACAGCTAGGCCCGACAAGACAGAAAATGTTGCTGGTTTGGTTCTGCAGGATGTTTTGCTCTGAACCATTCCACAGGCCTGCTGGGAGGTACTGCTTTGGTATGTATTCTAACGGCTTGGAATCTGGGGTTAGAAGTATCCATCTGAAGAACAAGTTACTTATCTTCAGCAACAGCCTTTCTGGCGGATACTCTAACCGCAGAGTCCTCACTTCAATCCCCCCTCCCCAATCTGTGGAATAATCTCTTTCCATCTAAAAAGGTCCAAACCTAGAGACCTTTACTCTGGTTCCTGTGTTTATTGTTAGGCTCAGTGTCCAAGGACAAAGACAGCAACGTCGACGCACAGGGGTGGCGTTTGATGCAGCTCCATCATCACTTCCAGGGTTGGAACAAAGTCAACATGGAGCAGGCGTCACCATCTGTTAGTGTGTGGAAGCATTGCTATTTAAGTTTTCCAAATCAAGTCTGGCACTTGGGGATTTTCTAAAAGTGCAGGTATCAGCAGTTAGAATATCCACAGAATAGAGCATTACCGACGGTAAGTAACTTGTTCCTTTACAGTTTGTTTTGGTTCTTAACGATGCTTTTTTAAATGTATTTTTATTTGTGCAACTTTATAAACGGTTTCTACTTATAAGGGTCACAGACTCCATGAAAATAGGATACTTTTTTAAAGCAGCTATTATTTTTGCAAAACGTACCCACTGTTACACAAGCTCAGCATGCATCCCTGTTTCATTTTCCCTAAAACACTCCATGACCATTACTCTCTGGGAAAGGCAGTAACAGGGCCATATTTTCATGTTAATAAATGTTTATTTAAAAACCAATGCAGCTGTAGATGCAAATGATTCTGTGCATTTAGGAAAATAGAAGCACAATGCATGTCTGTTTATTTGCCACATCTTATTATTAATAAGATTTCTAAATTGGAAATGAGAAGGTAAACTCTAAAAGCCGTTTCTGCATGTTCACATTGTCCCAACTGTGTGGTTATGTTGGAAGGTGGCGGAGATTTAAGGGAAACATGGGTGGGAGGATTGAGCATTATTGGTATCTCATAATCTTAACTAAATAAAATTAATTTTTGGTAAGCCCTACCATCTCATAATCCTGTTGATAAGGGGGTATCTAATATAACAGCTTGCTAATGCTAAATTGACAGATAAACTGAAATATATTAATTAGCTGCCTTTATTTACCTCAACTATTTATTGTGCTAGGTACCAGATAGAAGCCTGAATACCCATCTGGAGACTCACCTAATTTAGGCTTCTAAATGCGCCCATGGGTTCGGAGGGAGGAGACGCTTCCCTCCAGTCACACTCTTGAGAGTGATATAAACTATTGTCACTTTTATCAGGCATACATAACCTTCTCTGTTTTTTGTCATACCAGGTGGTCGTTATATTTTCTATTTGAAATAAGGTGACAGCAAAGAGTACGTATATCGAACCTGTCAGTTCTCTCTAATCTGCTCATTTGTGGGGTCAACACCCTAAAATCAATATAATTAATATTACTCTATTGGCTTTGTTCAGGGAGGGACTTAATCCAAGGTCCTTGTACAAGTCGCAGGAGAGGCACTGATTATTAATCCATAAAATTCGCTCTGCATGCCTCATGTTGAGCCCAGTTTTCTTTTGCATTCAACACTATCAACTTTCTTTGCAAACCTTTAAAGAAGCACCACCTGTGTAAATAACCTTGACTTGCCAGATTAAGGCTGAGAGATGGCAAAAGCTCTCACAGCTTCTAACATTCCACCTCACAAATCAGGTATTTTTCAGTCCTCCCAAGCTTTTAAGGCAAGTCATTGTCAAGAACAAAACATGGGTCCCACGAGAAAAAGGATTTGACCAAATACAAAGCAAAGTACCCTCTTCTACTTTTCAAGAAGCTTGCCACAATTCTCAGCAAGTTGACCAAAGCCTTGCTGCCCTCCTCCTGTCTAAGTGACATCTGGGTTTCCGCAGTGCAAGCTTGGAGGAAGCACAGGCATAGGTGCCAACATTTTAGAAGGGGAAAGTGAGAGATTTTTAAACGTGTTTCTACCATTGACTTCTATTGAAGGAGGGGCAATTTTAGGCAGGAAAAAGCCAAAATAAAGTCATATTTGGCTTTAAAAATCAGAAGTTTCCCGTCTGAATCATGTCCTTTGGCATGTGTGCACAGGGTAGTTCGATAGAATACAATATAAGGGACAAGAGCAACAGGCAATTGGTAACCATTTTCAGGAAGCAGACATTGAGTGTTCCCAATAGATAAAATGTGGGTTAGGTTATACTTTCCCATGAGAAACATCACACATGCATCACGAGCCTTAGAATTCATTGAGATCTGCTGTAGGATTTCTCCTTCAGAGGATAATGCTTAAATTGGGTCAATTAATCTTTGGACCCAGCATAAGCACGTGGAGGAGAAATCATTAAATTTCACAGCAAATTAATTCAAAGACATCAGTATTACCAATCTGGAAACACAAGGAAGACTCCAGTCTGAAATAAGGTTAAGGGGTTTTATTACAAGCTCAAACTCAATGTCATGTAGACAGTTGTCAAAACAAAGTTATAAAGATACAAAATCACCAAGGGTTGACCAAGGCAACAGAAAAGATTCAAACAAACAGTAGTTCAGCAGAACCATTGTATAGAGAACAAATGCTGTTCAGCTCTTACAAGCATCAAGACAAATTAAAATAATCTAAATGTAGCTAATTTGGGCAAGAGAAACCTTAAAGATTAGTTAATCAAGGATCAACATGCGCTGAGCTAAACCCATGGTAATAAAAAAACAAAAATCACAAAAAGGACAAAAAGAATTTGGAAAAAGGAAATCTGGGGTAGCAGGTTACTAACTAAAGTGGGCACAAAGTAGGTTAAAAAAAAAGTAGGCGTCAGAATTCCAGAAGCTCGGTTAAGAGTCTTCCCTTGGTCAAGGAAACAATCTCTAAGTCTCAGCAAGGCATTTCAAAGGATAAAGGCAGAGAGGGAAATGCCTCCCAGAGTCCAAGGTGTTCAGCAAGCAGAGAAGAGTGGGGAAATCTGATTCTGATTCTGACCAAAGCCCAACTCGGGAAACAAATATTAAAGTTCACAGGGCAGATTATTTGTCAATCCATCACGCCATATGATGCAGAAGTTGTGACATCCAATAGAAATTGATCATGCAACACAGGATGCAACATTGCTGAAAGCTCCCATTACAAGCACGTAGAAAATATTCCATCTGGTCTCATCCATGCAAATTGAAACATTTATATATGTTACCAGTCCACAGTTCCAAATGTACTGGATTCAAGGCCAAATTCACAAGCTCTCTATGCATAAAAGAATAGAACATCTATCACTAAGCTATCTTTTTCATTAGAATTAAATCTGAAGGAAAAGCAGGACTGGCTAAACATTTTCTGCAGTCATGAAGCAGGGCCTTGCAGGCCTCACCCAGGCTAATGCAAGTGAATTAAAACAGCAAATGCATTTATGCATTTAATACACAATGAGCATCCAAACCCGTAGCTCAATATCAACAAGCTACCAAACTTGTTCACGTTATAATGCATTTCAACCAAAAAGATTATATTAAACCTTTCCTGTAGCTATAGTGTATTACTACAATTTCTGCATTTACACATCACTTTAAAATAAATTTACTCACTTATAATTACATAATGATGAATGAATTCTTTAAACTTGAAATTGAAACGCTATACCACCTACTTTTTGACTATTTCCTTAGAGTGAAAGCACATCAATATGGCTTTTCAGTGCACCACTTTACAACTAAACCATTAGTACTTTGATTAACAATGCCCACGCTATCACGCTATTATAGTTGATCGTTGTAACATGAGGGGCTGTACTAATGTTTCTACTACGTCATTCTCCCCTCTGATGGCGAATCAATCCATCACACATACCCCAACCTACAATCTCTCATTTTATTTAGACATCTCAGAATTTCGGAGGTCGTTTCAGGCAAAATCTTCTGGTCTCCTCTAACTCCTTGGTTTCCCTTTAATATAGGCATCACATAGTCTCCATCTGAAACTCCTATCTCCTCTACTGGTTCTCATGTTTTTTCAGCTTCTTGATCAACTTGTAAAGAACAACTGTAACTAGGGCACAAAGGGCTATTATCGGAATAGGTCTCAAAATGGTTCCAACATTACCTTTCCCTAGACTTCCAAACCATTTTCCAACTGCTGAAAACCCATTGCCTATTGCTTTCCAGGCACCGGTCGCTTCTAATTCCTTCAGGTCCTTTTTCAGATCTGTCATATTTGAAATATACTTCCTCAGCTCCTTACTATTCTCAGTGATGCAAGTGTAGCACTGTTGAACTTGTAACGTTTTGCAAACTCCGCCCTCTTTAGCGAGAAGAATGTCTAATGCAAGATGATTTTGTAATGTCATTGATCTTGGGGCAACGATTTATGTATCTACCCTCAAAAAAGGCATCTGCAGTGCCTATAGAAAGCTTATCTACAGTTGTCGATAACTTCCTTATCTTGTGATCATTCAGAATAACACCCGCTGGTGGAATTATGGCACCGAAAATATCACCTACTATTTCTGAAGCACTGGCACCTCTCTTGACACTGGTGTTTGATTTCCCATTTCAACTGGATCATCAAAAGTCTTCACATGATAAATCTTTGGAAAGACTAGTCCAAGATAAATGTACCATTTCAGCCTTTTGGCAGCTTGTAATAGGCGTTTTTCCCACAAATGAAATAAACACCTGGTATGATGGGGTCTTGTCTAGCTAATATAAACATCCAGACACTTTTAAACAAAATTACATGTCTACCTTCATTAGTCCCCACAAAAAACTGGGTCAGTCTTTGATTTGGGTCTAACACAATTTCCTTACATGTTGTCAATCAATTGCTAAGACTCCTTGATTTCTAGCTACTGAATGAGCTTCTTCTCTTTCCCGTCTTGGTGACACTATTCCCTTTAGCTTCCATAGCTCGTCTTCAATCTGTCCAATGAATTCTTTTTCTACTGAGGTCAAAGTACAGGTCAGGTTATTTCTGTGGGCAAACACTATACCAAATATCAATGTAGGTTCAGAGAAAGCTCATACTGTGTTGATGTTTTTCGCCTTAGCAAAGCTGCTCAAATGTTTCATGATTGAGACAATTGAGAAAACTAAATCATAATCGTAATAATAATAACAATAATAATACTATTCCTTCTGATACAAAAGTGTCAACAACAGGATACAGTAAATTCCATAGTTTAAGGGATACTGTGATAAGTGATTCCTTTACTAACTGACGACCGCAACTGAACGCACACAAAACAGTCTCTAACCTCCATCGTATTTGCATACTCATGCAATAATCTATAATAGACATTTGTGGACTAATCCACTTTGGATCTATCTGCATGCAAATCTTTCTCATTGAACAATGATTTCTGGTTCATTTTTGGCCTTGCAAAACTCGGGGCACTTGTGGATTTGCCTTTTTCTGAATCACGAGGGTTGGGGAAACTCGCCCCTACTAACAATAATATGATCATTATGACTGCTACAACTACTTCTTGACCCTACCTTCGGCTCCTGGTGTGACCAAGAGTCCCAGGAGCACTTGCTGGACCGGAGGGGGCTGGGCCATGCATCGCGGGCGCTACTAAGGGCGCCGCAAAACCCCACGGCGTGGGACGCGCCCGGGCCAAGGGCAGCCCCATCCGTGCCCGTCAGAGACCGACAGAAGGCCGGGCTGGGCAATCCCTCGTTACAGAAAGGTAGGAGCTTGTACACTAGAACTCCGTAATCCTGTGTAGTCACCTCCTTTTTTTTAGGCGTTTAGGCATCCCTAAGTCACAGCGAGTTCCTTCTATGGGGGAAACGTAAGGCCAGGAACAGTCCGCCAGGGGGTAATGCCCAGCCCAAGATCCCTAAGCTATTCAAAACATCTTGTGCCTCGTCTGGTTGTGTGGCAGACGACATCGACAATTTAATAGAGGAAGTGGAGGCCTTGTTGACCAGAAAAGATAAAGACCCACAGAAGTGTTTAAAAAACGGCTCCCTCACAACTTTTCTCAAACCCTGCGAAAAGGGAATGATCCCTACCAGCGATGCCACCACGAGGCTTCTGCCTTGCCAAAGCAAAGGAGGTCCATATGGAGCTCTGTCAAGTGTGGAGGAAACCCCAGCCAGAAGTGTGATCGTCCATGAGAACCCGTGTTCCAACTGCTTTTCTGTTTTGGAGTCCCTGGGCCATAATGAAGTTCTGGGCGTCTCCAATGATCAAGCCACAAGCCAACATTCTATTTTTCCCACCCAGAAGTATTTGCTAACTCTTGTTGTAGAATTAAAAGAAGAGGTGAAAGACCTAAAAACTTCCTTAGCTGAGGTCTTGTCTCTACTCCGCTCTAAAAGTACTGCCAGGGAATTTGGTAATCCAAATAACCGTGAGCCATTTATTAAAACCAGACCTCACAAAGTACCTGTTTCTAGGGAAATCAAGGAAAAATCTCCACTACCGGTACCTAGTGCCCAGGATCAGGCAAGTACTGTTTTATCGTCTCGTCATAACAGTCTCTTTGGAATACAAAATCCTTACGTGTCAACATTGGTCCATCCAACACATGCAAGGGTTGCAAACCTTGCTCAAAACGTATACCAGTCCAGAGACTGCGGACACTCAATTTACATGTGTAGAGTTCCCTCCTTAGCAACAAACATTAAAGAAAACACAACGTCCCTAAAAAATAAAGTCATGCACTGGATTCGGCATACTCGCCAATGCAGCTCTGTAATACACTCAGACATAATCCTTGCACAGCAATATCCCACATCGGAGGGCCAACTGGATATAATAAAGCTGACAGTATCCACTCCAGATCTGGTAAGGGGTCTTCTATCCCTAGAAATGCGAAACCCTCTGCAAAATGGTTCGAAGATTCACTTCAAAAGTTGCTGGCCTGAAGATGACCATGCGCCAATTTCGAACTTACTAGCTCCAAAGAGAATCTTGGACCAGTCCAACAACCAGGAGAGTGCCCCCGAGAACGTTTTATCAATACTAAAGAGTCCTGCCCAATTACTCCTGGCAGCTGAGTCTAATTGACTTATTCCTGAATGGGATCATAGGGAGTCCCCCTACACCACATTCTTTGGGGAAAAAGGGGCCCCACCAGAGCTTCCCGCCCAATGGAGGGAGGAATTTCTACTGTCAATTATAGAAAATGTTCCGCTTAACTCTACCTCTAAAAATTGTAATGATAACATGTGTAGTCTCATACGTCCACGGAAGAGGAATGTAAGTGAGGAATATTTAACTCCAAACCTCCTGTCCTGGAACCTGGCAGGAATTCGTACTAAATTAGATGATCCAGATTGGGGGGGGACTACATTGACAATTTTGACATTTGCTTTTTCCAAGAAACATGGATGACAGATAATGTATTTAGGCAAGGTTTCAAATCATATTGCAAATCAGCAAGTCCTTCCCCGATGGGGCGAGCTGCTGGAGGGCTTATTACATGGCTAAAGATCACAGTCAAGGGGAAAATCAAAGAAATTGCAGTGGACTCAGAGGATATATTGGTCTTATCCATACAGCAGACGTGCGGTTCCTCTCTATTATGTGTGAACATTTACAATAGATCAGGTCCCTCAAACCAATTGTCCAAAACCTTCCATGCATTGAATGCTCTAGTTTCAGAACATATAAGCTCTCACTTAATTTTTATTGCGGGGGATTTAAATGTAACGGTTGAACCAAACTGTGCTTTTTCGGAGGTAACCCAGCTAGAAGATGTAACATGAAACATTCCTCCCTTCTCCTCTCTAAAGAAACAGGCCAAATCCAATGGTAGAGCGCTCCAATTTATACATTTTATGATCACCCATGGCCTTCGCCCTGGGAACGGGCGCTTTCCCTCGGACACACCTGCAAAGCCCACTTTTTATAGAGGCCAGTATAGTAGCACATTGGATTATGTGGTAATCCACACAAGAATTTGGAACAGCATACATGATATGCATGTAGGAAAACAGTACACTAGCTACCACACTCCAATTCTAGTTTCCTACGAGGGTCTCATTTTAGAAAGAAAGGATACTCATTGTAGTAAGAGAGTTCCCCTGCCCCTAACAGTTTCCTCCAACAAGCGTACCCTGAAATGGGAGTGTTTCCAAAAGTCAAGTAAATTGCGGAGGACTATGTATGATTTAATATCAACACATCAGCTAGTGGAAGCCCCTTCTTTTCACTCTCCTAATGAGATCCTGAGCCTTCACACGGCCCTATTTGTCACTCTTCGGGACCTCTTCCTAAAAACTAGCAAAGAAGCCAAACGCCCAGTGCGCTTTTGTCACAGTTGGTTTGACAAAGCATGTAGGGATGCTAAAAATGGCCTGATTAAAGCAATTAAATCTAGAGATAAAACCTTGATAACTAACGTCAGGCGTGAGTATGCGCTAGCAATAAAGCATGCCAAAAATAATTAGGAAATGGCGTCCTGGCAGAAGCTATTGACAGCAGCAAGGGAAAAGCATACAAAAAGCTTTTGGTCCCTGATAGCTTCCAATGGGCGAAACCAGGACCATAGACCCGATTGCCATATCTCCTCTGACACTTGGGCTGATCATTTCACGAAACTCTACGAAGAGGAAGTTTGTGATCTTGAGGTGCACAAAACTGGTTCTTCCTCTGAAAATAGCCCCATGCCATTTACATTGTCCGAAACGGGAAAGGCCCAAAAAGCGTGAAAGGATCCTGGTCTCGATAGCATTCCGGCCGACTTATATAAATCTGACCCAGAGATATGGGGTCTATATATAAACAAAGTATCAAACGCAGTCTTGGCTAGCGGAAATTATCCCCGCACCTGGAGTGGCGCTATCATCATACCTATTTATAAAAAGGGACCCAGATCTGATCCAATAAATTACTGGCCAATTAGCCTTTTGGATAACCTCCAAAAAATATTCTGCCACCAGACTTTGACGAGAACCAAGGAATGGCTGCATGAATCACAAATCTTGAGCGACTTCCAAGCAGGCTTTAGGCAAAAAATTAGCACAATCGACCAGATATTCAGATTCCTCACGATTAAATGGAAGTCTGTGGATCTGGAAGGAGGGAAGCTATTCGTAGCTTTTGTGGATCTTAGATCCGCATTTGACTTGGTCCCACGCCAAAAGCTGTGGGAGGTATTGGATAGAGTACGACTCCCAAGCACTCTACTAAATACAATCAAAAGCTTGTATACTAAGACCTTTGCTAAAATTAGATGGGGAATAAATGGGGAAGTAACAAGAGAGATCCCAATTAAAAGGGGAGTGCAACAAGGGTGCGTTTTGGCTCCAACACTCTGCTTAATATTTATAAATGCTTGCATTCCTTATCTATTCGCCTGCGACAATGAAGCCCCCAAATTAGGGGGGGTGAAGACACCATGCCTGCTCTTTGTGGACGATACATTATTGTTATCCCAAACTGCTTCTGGTTTAACAGACTTACTCCTAAAATTCACATCCTTCTGTAAAGACCACGGCCTTGAAGTAAATTCCATGAAAACCAAGTATATGATCTTCGGTGACAACAAACACAAAGTAAGAAAGAGAATCTTTATGGAAGGGGTAGAGTTGGAGAGAGTTGCCGAATTTGTGTATCTGGGGGTTAGATTGGAAGATACGCATAGATGGCAGGCTCAGATAACGAGGGCACAAATGTCTTTGAAGCAGAACCTGGGTGGTGTTTTGAGATTTGCAAACAGGTCCCCTAGGTTCGCAATTTCTCCAGCAATGGAAATATGTAAGCTACAAGCAAGAGGGAGTGCTCTGTATGGAGCGGAGTTATGGGGATATGGTAATCTGAAGGATTTGCAGATCGCTGAAAACTCTTTTATAAAGTCTATCCTCAGAATACCCACCAGTTCCCCTACGATGCCTGTCCGTATGGACGTGAACTTAGACTCTATTGCACATATAGCTGCGCTGAAACCAATATTATATTGGATCAGAATATGGTCCCTGGATACACTTAGCCCATACAGGACATGGTTGAAAGCCATGATCAGTGAAAACTACACAGGAAAAATCCCATGGTGCAATTACGTTAGAGCTAGTCTGACCAATTTGGGGTTGGCTCATTTTTGGATGGTCCCTTATGATCTACCGAAAAATGCGGCATATATTGTTAAGGATGCATATTGGCGGTGGCTAAAATTGGGCAAACTAGCAGCGGTCTCTTTAGGTAGCTTGACAGATAAGTTTACATCAGTCAAATGTCACTACGAGTTTAAATCGTATTTGGATCTGATTACATTCCCCCGAGCCCGTGCCCTTTACATCAGATTCAGGCTAGGCTCGTTACCGCTACGTTCTTTTACCTGTACCTGGTCTAAAGATGATCCTCATGCCAACCTTTGCCTGATGGGCTGCGGCCTTCCCGAATGTAGTGCACATGTACTATTCCATTGTTCTGCTTATGATAAACAATGAATCAAATGGATTATACCTCTTTGCAGAACCATGGGCTTCCAAAACTGGTTTGAAGCCCTTAGAATTTTTAGGTCTAATACCCAGGGTGTGGTGGCATTTGCTCTAGCCAGCTACTTAGATGAAATCTGGCGTGTGAGAACAAAAAATGTTAAAGCCATCTCATAAATAGGAGCCTATAATGGGAATGTTTTCTACTTTTATCTCATTTATTGTTTTTAGTTAGGAATATACTTGATCTATGATATTTATTATGAAAAACTTTGCATTTTTGCACGATTCTATAATATGGCACAAATCTTTATAGGGAGAATGTTTTATATTGTAGGATTTTTATACATAGTCTATTTTTGTAAAATTGTGAATTTGTGATGTGCTTTTATGGTACTTGTTTTTTACCGAAATAAAGCTAACAACAACAACGACTGCTACAACTAATTATCCTACATATATGTACCTAAGCTTACTCCTTTTGTTTCCAGTTGACTCCATGAGTTCTCTAATTTCAGACCAGACCACAAATCCAAATTCAAAAATCAAGAATACAAAAATCAAAAATGCAAAACGGCCTTAATATATAACACTGTCTCTCTCCAGTCTTTTTTTTTAGGTGTGAGCAAAGCAAATATAAAAAATAATCTATTTTTCAAGAATATTCAAATTATTCACAAAACATTTCTTGATCCTCTCCAAAAGTTCATTAACTGTTTCTGCTAACAAACATTCAAAAAGCTTCTAATAAAAGTTAAAATGTGTCTATTACAAGCACAGCTCATAATCACTTCCAAAACAATGGCCCTCACTACGACATTGGCGGTAAATCCCGCTTACCACCATACTGACGCTGCCAATTTACCGCCACGGCAGTGGATATCGGTTCACCATATTATGACACACACATCAATCCGACAGAATTCAGCCACAGACACAAATCCGCCGGACCAAAGGTCAGTGATAAACTGGCGGTATCAAAACCCACACTGTTATGCCAACAGAACAACGCCCATCACATTATGACCCACGAATCACCACGGCCGACATTTATCGGCGGTAAACCATTGGTGGTACATACCGCTGCGCTCACAATGGACACCCACAGACAAAACAACACTACATTGAACAATTCAAACAACACACACCTGACACCCGTACACACACCACACCCACACACCCTCACCACTATAAAACGCACACCCCACATTACCTGCAACCCTTTACAATTACAATATACTGGCACTAGACTGACACCAAGACCATTGACACAACTACATACACACCACATACACCCATACATCCCACACGCACCCCACTTCACAGACCCCAACACATTACCCAACACACATCACATAACACCCATGGCACCACAAAGGCACCCCCGTTTCACTGAGGAGGAGTTAGGGGTCATGGTGGAGGACATCGTTAGGGAAGAGCCACAACTATTTGGAGCATAGGTGCAGCAAATATCAATAGCCAGGAAGATGGAACTATGGTGGAGAATCGTGGACAGGGTCAATGCCGTGGGACAGCACCCCAGAACAAGGGACGACATCAGGAAGAGGTGGCACGACCTACAGGGGAAAGTACGTTCCATAGCAGCAAGACACTAGCTCGCTATCCAGAGGGCTGGCAGTGGACCCCTACCTGCTCCCCCACATCTCACAGCATGGGAGGAGCACATCTTGGCAATACTGCATCCTGAGGGCCGGAATCAGAGGAGGACTGGACACTGGTAAGCCAACTATTAACAATTATCACCCCCATACCTGCATGCCATCACATACCATCACCCTCACTCCCATCACTCCACTACATCCCAAACACCCCACCATCACATCTCACTAATCCCAATACCAAGCCATGCATGCTGTACCAATGCATGGACACCCCTCACAGCCCTGCATGGACACTCATCACTAAAGCATGCACAGCATAGATAACCAACAGTCCCACCATACACCAACATACACAAGTAAAAGCTTGCAGGGCAGCAACAACCATAGAGAGGAAGCCAGGGATTTACGATATATTTCATACATATTAACCATAACACATCATTTACATCCCCACAGGTACCCCAGCCAATGTCACCGGAAGGAGGTGCCAGCACTATCCAGTCCCCCAACAGAAGAGGCCCACAGTGATGACAGTAACTCTAGTCTTCTGGATCTGGACGATCTACCTGGCCCATCAGGGACCACTGGACAGCCGGTTACCCAAGCTCAGTCACAGACCACCACAGAGCCTCCCGCATCAGTATCCAACACCACAGCACCCACCCAGCGTCCCCAAGCCTCTGTCCCCAGGACACGTCAGTCAGCAGTGTGCCCACTTGTACGGGGACCCCAGGCTACACCTCACACCCAAGACAATCAGGGCCCTTGGGTCAGTGGCAGTGGGCACACAGTTCAGGGGACAGAGGCACAGGCCAACAGGGACACTGGGAGGACTGCTGTGCACTAGGGGGTGGACAGGTCCAGAGAACAGACTCTCCAGGAGGCACTCTCTGAGATCCTGGGAGCCTACCAACATTGCCAGGGGGAAGACAGGCCCAGGGAACCAACTCTCCGAGATCCTGGGAGCCTACGAACATTCCCAGGACATGATAGGCCAGATCCTCAACAATGTGCAGGAGAACAGGCAGCTGCAGGCGGGACAGTACCAGGGGATGAGGGAGGACTTGCAGGCCAACAACAACACCCTGATCTCCATAGCAGGGTTGCTGGCAGACATGGCCAACATTATGAGGGAGGCAGTCTCACACCAGCGGGGCCCTGCCACTAGCCAGTCATCTGAACAGCCTTCCACTTCCACTGCCGCTAGTGACCAGGAGGCCCACCACAGGACTCACAGGCCACCAGCACCCCTCCCCCTGCAGAAGGTGAACTACCCCACAAACGTTCCCTGCGATCCAGACAGAAGCCGGAGACACTTGCCAGGACCCCACCAGGAAATGAGACTCTCCTAATTGTCCCCCTTGTGTCCCACACAGTCACCCTGTCCACCTTGAACTGCCATTTCTCCCCTTCCTATGTCCCCTTGGACAATGCACCTGTGTTACAAACAGACTTGAACAATACCATGGACTTTCCTCCATCATCACCCCATCCCATTGCACGTTCCCCTCTATATGTTATCACTTCAATAAACACCCTTTGATAAACATCGAATACATGTATTTCAAATATGTATTGATTGAAACAGATTCAACCAGTGCACATGAACTGAACATAGAATGAGCATAGAAGTAAGGACCTGTAGCTGGCTGTTTTGATCACACCAGGAGTATTTGTCAAATTGCCAACATCTGCAAAATGAATAGCCAGAGGGAACAGTAGGTGGATGAATACCAGCATGCCAATGCCACACAGATTACAACCAAAGTCATTGAAATGTAAAGTTACACTGCCTCACCTGTGTGTCATTGGAAGTACTGACGGTTTACAGTTGTTCTGTTGTCCTCATCCCCATCCTCCTCATCCTCACTGTCCACAAGATCCACTGCTGCCACAGCGGCATCTCCTCCTCCTGCAGAAAAGGTACATGGCTTCTGAGGGCCAAGTTATGCAATATGCAGCATGCCACTACTATTTGGCAGACCTTCTTGGGTGAGTAGCACAGGGATCCACCTGTTAGATGGAGGCACTGGAACCTGGCCTTCAGGAGGCCAAAGGTTCTCTCAATTATCCTTCTGGTTCGCCCATGTGCCTCATTATAACGTTTTTCTGCCCTTGTCCTGGCATTCCTCACAGGGGTCAGCAGCCATGATAGGTTTGGGTAACCAGTCACCTCCAAATATTTAGGGACAACATTTAGCCACACACTATCCTATATGGCCAACACCATAGGCATTCACCAACATATACTGGGTGGGAACCAGGGATCACCTATTAGCTACACCCTGTGCCTCAGTAGTTGGTCCATCACATTTGGGATGCTGCTATTCCTCAGGACAAAGGCATCATGCACCGACCCAGGAAAGGTAGCATTGACGTGGAAGATATACCGGTCCGCAAAGCACACCATCTGCACATTCATATAGTGGAAACTCTTACGATTCCTAAACACCTGTTCATTCTGGCGGAGGGGGGACAAATGCAATATGTGGGGGTATGTCCCATTGCATAAAACTTGCCCTTCACAGTGGCCAAATCCTCAACCTGGGGGAATGCAATGTAGCTGCACATGTGTTTTATCAGGGCAGACAACACTCTTGTCACCACTATTGAGAACACTGGCTGTGACATTCCTGCTGCCAAGCCATCTGTCACTTGGAAAGAACCAGTTGCCAGAAAATGGAGCACTGATA
The DNA here is from genome assembly GCF_031143425.1 of Pleurodeles waltl. Lineage (NCBI taxonomy): Eukaryota > Metazoa > Chordata > Amphibia > Caudata > Salamandridae > Pleurodeles > Pleurodeles waltl. The sequence continues at coordinate 297,317,283 of NC_090449.1, read as the reverse complement.
GAACTTGCACAAGAGGGGGGATCACAGTGGGATGACAGATAGCAGATATCAGGTCAGCCTCCAATTGGGCACACAGCTCTGTGATTGTGGCCCTGTCCTGTCTATAGGTGAGTATTATGTGCCTGTCCTCCAGTGTAGCCAAGTCCATCAGGGGTCTGTAAACGGGGGTATGTCTCCATCTCCTATTCATCCGCAGCGGTAGGAATCTAAGGGACAAAAGAGTGAGGAGGCTGTCACAAACTGAACAATGGAGCCACAACAGTAGTCTGCAATCTGTAAACATGTAATGGGTCAGTGTGGTTTGTCCAGTATGTGCCTATTTCTCCTGTGATGCAGCATTATTCCATAGGCCTGCCCCCCCCATGAAAGGGCATCCACCTGTCCTGTGTGGAGGGACAGGAGGAAGTGAGGTAATGCCGCTGACGTTGTGCGCCGTGGCGGGAGGTGGTTGGGAACCGCTGTGCAACTCCTCATTGGTTAATATTGGGCCCTATGGGGTACAGTGGCCAATGGTGATCTAAGCCGGTAGTGACGGTATGCAGCGCTGCAGACGTGACCGCCACTTTCTATCTGATTCCTCACTTTTTTCCTGACCTTCCATAGGAGAGGACCTACACTGCATGTGCTCCTGTGTCCGGAACCTACCATGGCTCGTGTGACCGGGGAAAGGGCCCCAGCTTTCGCTTCTGACGAGCTGGACAGACTGGTGGATGGGGTCCCACCCCAGTACGGACTGCTGTATGGGCTTCCAGACCAACAGTTGAGTATACTGTGGGCACGATGCATGTGGCATGAATGTATGAATGTGTGTGTGAAGGCATCATGTAAGGGGGAGGGCTGTCCTCCTGGCTGGGTACACATTGAGTGCTGGGCTATGTGTGTGAAAGTAGTGCTGGAAACTGGTATTATGGGCCATTTATGTTACTGGCTGGACTGTTTGTCTAATAGTGGTCTGTCTGTATTGCCTCTGCAAGTCAGCGCCCATCAAAAGAAGGATATATGGCATGCCATCACCAAGGAGGTGTGGTCCCTGGGGGTCTATTGCAGGCAGAGCACCGACTGCTGGAAACGGTGGGAGGACCTGAGACACTGGGCATGGAAGACCATGTGGGCCCATCTGGGGTGACCTCCCAATGAGGAAGGGGTGCCCGTCGAACCCTGATGTCCCGCATACTGGCAGTGGCCTATCCAGAGCTGGATGGGCGCTTGAGGGCAACACAGCAGCCACAAGGGAGTGAGTACAGTGGCCATCATTGAAGGAAACGGCTTGAGGGGTGGTATCTGGGTGGTGGGTGTATGTCATTTGGTGCCCCTAGGCCAGGCCAGACATAGCAGCGTAGGTCCTCTGGTGGATAAGGGTATGAAGTGGAAATACTGCCTACCTAGCTTATAAGCATCCACTACTGTCAGGGCTGCGTGGCTCCCAGGTGTGCTGCAGTTGGCGGTGTGTGCTCCTCCTCATGCCTTAGTGGCTAGCAATATCACTGATAGTGCAATGCATAGTGTGTAGGCCTGTACCCTGTGTGTGAGGGTGCTGTGTACGCCAGCAGTGGTGTTGGTGCAGTCATTGACCCAGTGTTTCCAGGGCTCTGATGTGAAAGTCCTCCAACCAAGCTAGTAGGCATCCACTACTGTGCAGGGGTCTGTGGGTCTCAGGTGTGCTGCAATTTGCGTTAGGTGTCCCTATCCATGGGCTGGTGACTAGCATTGTGACTGGTAGTGCATTGCCTAATGCATAGGGCTGTTCCCTGTGTCTGAGTGTGTTGTGTACGCCAACTATAGTGTTGTTGCCGCCATTGACCAAGTGTATCCTTTGGCTCTCCCCTGCCCCTTTTTGTTTTGTCACCCTGTCCTTATGTGCATTAGCATCATCTAGCAGAGGAGCAGAGGTACCGGCGACAGAGGGAGCTGCATCCCACAGGACCTGGGAGGCAGACTCCACCGACGGTGAGGGCACCAGTGGGACGGAGGGCGAGGGGAGTAGCACGGCGGAGACTGGAGGGGACAATACAGTCTCTGAAACCTCCTCCAATGGGAGCTCCCTGGTGGTGGTGGACACCTCTGTGACCACCTCATCTACAGGTACAGCCGCCATCACCCGTACCAGCACCGCCCTCCCAGCAGCCCCTCAGCAAGTTGCCCATGCCCGCTCACCCAGGAGGGTGGGTATCTCCTTCATCCCAGGCACTCCAGGCCCTGCCGCCCTGAGTGAGGAGGCTATTGACCTCCTGAGATCAATCTCCTTAGGGCAATCAACCATTGTGAATGCCATTCAGGGGCTGGCAGCCCAGATGTAGCAATCTAATGCATTCCTGGAGGGCATTCACAGTGGATTGGTGGCCCAACAGAGATCGATCCAGGCTCTGGCCTCCTCTCTGATGGCAGCCATTGTCCCTGTTTTATTGCCCCCCCCTCCAGCTACCACTTCCCAGGCCCATTCTCCTCAACCCCAACCCATCCCAAGCACACAGCCAAACGAGCATGCACACAGGACAACACCCAAAAGTGTCACAGGTAAACAAAAGCACCACACGTCAACCCACAGGCACTCACACAAACGCCATTCACTTGCAGACACAACAACATCCACTATTTCCAATGTCTTCCCCTCCTCCTCCACCTCCCACCCAGTTACGTCCACCCTCACACCTGCATGCACTACATCATCATCCACTACCTGCATCATCACCACACTAAGCAGAACACACACCTCCCTGGCAGACACCTCCACAACATCCATGCACACATCCCCTGTGTCCTCTCCCACCGAGCCTGTCCCCTCCTCCTAAAGTACACAAACGCAAGCACTCAGACACCCAACAGCCATCCACCTCACAACAGCATACAAGCCATTCACCTGCACCCAAATTCAGCAGACAAACACCTCCAACAAACATTCCCTCATCCTCCACTCCCATTTCTTCTCCCTCTTCCCATCCAGCTGTCCCAAAAAAGCTTTTCCTTTCCACCATTGACCTCTTCCCTACCCCTCTCCCCCATCCTGCACGTATGGCCAGGGTATCAAGGACCCAGGCAAGTACCACAGCCAAACAGTCCACGGGCCCAGTTCCATCAGCACCTACTTGTGGTGGAAAGGAACCCAGGCCACAAATACTGAAGGGGAAGAAGCCTGCACCAGCCATCAAAAAGGGGACGGAACCTGCACCAGCCATCAAAAAGGGGAAGGAGCCTGCACCAGCCAGCAGAAAGGGGAAGGAGTCTGCACCAGCCAGCAGAAAGGGAAAGGAGTCTGCACCAGGCAACAGAAAGGGAAAGGAGCCTGCACCAGCCAGCAGAAAGGGGAAGTAGCCTGTACCAGCCATCAAAAAGGGGAAGGAGCCTGCACCACCCAGGAAAAAGGGGAAGGAGCCTGCACCAGCAGCTGTCACAGAGCCCCCACCGCCAGCCGTGGTTGTGCAGCCATCGGAGGGTGCAGGGGCTGAGCAGGAGCCTCCCACTACCACCACCAGCACCAAGCAACCATCGGAGGTTGCAGGGGCTGAGCAGGAGCCTCCCACTACCACCACCACCACCACAGTGCAGTCATCGGAGGGTGCAGGGGCTGAGCAGGAGCCTCCCACTGCCACCACCAGCACAGTGCAGCCATCAGAGGTTGCAGGGGCTGAGCAGGAGCCTCCCACTACCACCGCCAGCACAGTGCAGCCATCGGTGGGTGCAGGGGCTGAGCAGGAGCCTCCCACTACCACTACCAGCACAGTGCAGCCATCGGAAGGTGCAGGGGCTGAGCAGGAGCCTCCCACTTCCAACACCAGCATAGTGTAGCCATGAGAGAGTGCAGGGGATAAGCAGGAGCCTTCCACTACCACCACTACCACAGTGCAGCCGTCACCGCCGGAGGACGCCATATGATCCAGCCTCCATGGGCTTCTGTGCAGCCTGTCCCCACCAGAGCCAGTGGGCAAGTCACCCACTTGAGAGACTGTGGCCTTGCACTCCCCAGGACCAAGTACAGGGCATGTTGCCCCCTCCAGAACCAGTGGGCAAGTTACCCACTTGAGAGACTGTGGCCTTGCACTCCTCAGGACCAAGCACATGGCATGCCGCCCCCTCCAGAACCAATGGGCAAGTCACCCACTTGAGAGATTGTGGCCTTGCACTCCCCAGGACCAAGCACAGGGCATGTTGCCACCTCCAGAACCAGTGGTCTTGTTTCTGCATACGTCTGAGGTGCCCCCCCTTCCCTTGAGGTGCCTGCCTATTTGCCAACTAATGACCCTGCAGTGTTCTCTCTACATTGGTGCAGGGAACAAGTGGGGCCTTGGACTTTGCCCTGTGGCCATGGGACCCCTGTGAACTGAGGACTGGGCAATGTCCCTTTTTTGTACATTTGTACATATCTGTTGCATTGTCAAATCGAATTATTAATTTTGATGTTGATATTACAATCACTTTCGTCAGTTCCTGTTGTCCTTGCATTCTTCAGTCGATTTAGGGGCATAAATTGCTTTTCTTGTGCAGCTGGTTGTGTGTAATGGTGTGTGAGTATGGGGTGTGTGTTGTGTGTGTGTCACTCTCCTTTCTCCCCCCCCCTCCCTTGTGTGCTAGGCTGCTGTACTCACCGTCGCAGAAGATCATCGGGAATACTTGCAGTTCTGGTTCCAATGGTGGCGTGGTTCTTCCCTGTGTCTCCAATGGTGAGTCCTTTCACATCTGTGATGTGTTTCCTCCAGGCTTTTGATGGCGTTGGTACCGGCCCGGAAAAGGTGGCGGATTGCCATGTCATAATATGGTGGGCAAAACTTTGTCTTCTACCTGGCTGTGGGTGGCTACCGCCGTGGTGACTGTTGGTTCCGCCCTGGCGGTCGGTGTGGTACATTGGCTGTCTTTCGGATATATCATCGCCATGGTCATAATTTGGTGGTAGTTACCGCCAGCCTGTTTGCAGTATTAACGCCACTTTATCACCGACCACCATGGTCGTAATGAGGGCAATAATGTCTTTGTTCATCAAGCTGCAATGAGGTTTCAAAGTTCAGTTCTACTGCAATCATAAACTCAAGAATGTTAAACTGGATTCAAATTGTTAAAGCAAAAGGATACAAATTCCTTCTCCCATTCACTTGCAGCAAAATATGTCCATTTAGGAGCTCATACACCCCTCAGACTGTAATTATGCTATAGCAGCAACTTGTCCAGTCCCAACAGCTTGACTAACCGGATCCCTCTCGCTCACTGTAACCACTCCTTTGGGAATAGGTGCTGTATCATCTAGGGGACCTGGAACTTTGGGAGTGTGGCTCACATTCACACAGATAGGGAAACCAGTGCACTTCAAAGCTGTTGTTATGACCAATGCTACTTGCAGGATTTCCTCACATGTTATTTCACCATGTCCCAGTCGCCTGGACATAGGTCATGGCAAAGCTCCTCCTGCTGTTATTCTGTAGCTTCCGCAACCTGATAAAACACAGACAGACCACTTCAGCTAATCCCTTGCAATAATCCAGTTCAAAGTCATCTGTAATGTTCACAAGTGCATTTGCAGGCACAGCTGGCAATCTCATGGTTCTCCTCATGATTATCTCAGAAGGCGACAGCCCAGTCTTTCTGTCAGGCGTACTTCGCATACTCATCAAAAGAAGAGGCAATGCGTCTGGCCATTTCAAAGTGGTGGATGCACTTTTAAACAGCTAGGCAGAGCTGAAGCCACAGGATCAAGAGTGGCAGAAAAATAAGCCAAAGGCTTGTTTGTATTTCCATGCAAATGAGCCAAAACAGATAGTGCATCCCTCCCTCTCACAACAATACAAAGACACACATTTGTTATAATCAGGCATTCCCAGAGCTGGGGCACAACAGAGACTTTCTCTCAGCTCTGTGAAGAAATGTTTGCAGTTGTCATCCAGTAGTACCAGAACAGTCACATCTTTGTGCGTCAAAAGGGAAAAGTTTGGAAGTATGATAGTAGCCAACCATTCCCAGGAACATTCTGACTTATATCGAGTGATGTTCTTTCTTGTGACACCTTCCGTACACCTTTCTCATTGTGGTGACCTAGATACAGAACTTCTGTTTTGCAATTCTGTCATTTAGCAGGGGAATCTTTATGTCCATTTTCTCCTAAATGATCCAAGAGAGCAATTATGTCTCTTCTACAGGGTTCTTGCATGTTTGATGCTTCAAGTAGGCCATCAATATACTGAACTAAGACTGAATGGCAGGGCATTTTAAGTGATTCCAGAGTCTTTGTCAAAATGTGGTAAAAAATGGATGGGCTCTAGTATACCCCTGTGGAACTGGACATCATGCCAAAACATTACTGCCAAACCTAAACACAAGATAAACTGGCCCTCCTTATGCAGCGGTATGGAGAAAAATGCTTGGCAAAGGTCAATTACCGTGAACCATTCTGCTTCAAAGGGAATTTAAAAATAAAATCACTGCTGGACTCTGTACCATGAGACAACATGGGACAACTATTTCATTGATTTTTCTAAGATCCTGGACTCTGCTGTATTTTCCATTGGGCTTCTGCAGTCCCATAATGGGAGAGTTACATGGACTTTCCATTATCTCTTTCAGAATGCCTTGTTCAATCAAACAATTAATCAAGGGACTAATTCCTGCTATTATCTTGCATGTCATGTTATATAGGGGAATTTTCAGATGCACTGCATTTGGCTTCACCGTTATTTTTACAGGTTCAACTCTTTTAATAGATCCTATTTCTTTTCCTAAAAAGTTCTAAACTTCAGGTGACAGTGTCTTTTAAATCCTCATGCAAATCATTACCGGTCAGCAATGGATACAATGTGACACTCTGGTACTGTCTCACTAATTTACCCAATACATCCTCATCATTTGTCTGGATCTTAATTCTGCGTGGTGTACAGCTAACGGAACAGTTTAGCTTACACAGTAGGTCATGTCCAAGCAAACTTACAGGACTTGAATTGCAGACCATGAATTGATGCTCATCGTCAAAGGAACCTATTTTTACCAGGACAGATTATGTTCCTGGGTTGGACAATTCTTTATTTGCGACTCCTACAACCTGAACTGTCCTTCCTGAGAGGGGCAAATTTGGTACTTCTGCTGTTCTGACAGTGGAACGCATCTTCCCAGTGTCAACCAGATATGATACATGGTGACCCATTACATCAGCATTTACATAGGGACCAATTTGATCTACTTCTAAGGAAGCACCTACCATGCAATTCTCGTCATCTAAGCCATCCACCTGAAGAATTTCAGAAAAATCCTCCTCACTCAGTTCCATTAATAGAAATTGTGATGCCAACTGATTCATGTCCACATTTGTAACCTGATTTAAGTTCTGTCAGGGAACATTTACCCGCTTTGAGACATCGGAGCTTGTGGTATCTGCATCTACTGTCCTTAGAGCTCTTTTACATTTTGCTCTCTGTATTTGAACCTGATTATTGCCTTGTAATAGGCAATGTGTGGGAAGTGTGGCACAATGGTTAGAGTGGCAGACCCTGAAGCAGAGATCTGGCTCAAGACCAGGGTTCAAGTCCTGCTTCAGCAGGTCTTGGGCTCAATTCCCTTGGACCAGATAATTCTCGCCTCGGTGCCTAATCTAATTAATGAGTCCCACTCTGCAACTCTGGGCAATAGCTTGCTTAATCTCCACAACGGCCCCAACAGCGCTTGGATGCCTGGCTTTACCCTGGGGGTGCCCAGGAGTTTTGCACCTCACAGGGAAAAGCCAGGAGGGGTTCCATAGCAGTATGAGTACAGCGCCTTGAGACCCTAACGGGTGAGTAGTGCGCTATACAAGTGCAAAGTTACCAATACTCTGTACCTGATAATTCACATTATTAAGGGGACAGTCTCTTCTCCAATGGCCTACATTTTCACACGTATGACACAGATTTATCCTTTTCAAAGTCTGGACATCAACAAAACCAGTCTGATCTACCTGAACACAATGGGGGTCATTCTGACCCCGGCGGTCAGAGACCGCCGGGGCCAGGGTCGGCGGGAGCACCGCCGACAGGCCGGCGGTGCCCCGCAGGGCATTCTGACCGCGGCGGTTCGGCCGCGGTCAGATGCGGAAAACCGGCGGTCTCCCGCCGGTTTTCCGCTGCCCTTTAGAATCCTCCATGGCGGCGGAGCGCGCTCTGCCGCCATGGGGATTCTGACACCCCCTACCGCCATCCTGTTCCTGGCGGGTCTCCCGCCAGGAACAGGATGGCGGTAGGGGGTGCCGCGGGGCCCCTGGGGGCCCCACTTTGTATTTCAGTGTCTGCTATGCAGACACTGAAATACGCGACGGGTGCCACTGCACCCGTCGCACCTTCCCACTCCGCCGGCTCAATTCTGAGCCGGCGTCCTCGTGGGAAGGATGATTTGCCCTGGGCTGGCGGGCGGCCTTTTGGCGGTCGCCCGCCAGCCCAGGGCAAATCCCAAAATACCCTCAGCGGTCTTTCGACCGCGGAGCGGTATTTTGGTGGGGGAAGTCTGGCGGGCGGCCTCCGCCGCCCGCCAGACTCAGAATCACCCCCAATGTCCTCTACCTCTAGGTTGGAAAACTTGTGTTGCATGTTGTTGCACACCTTGCACACTGCCAGAGCCCCCCTCAAGATGTGGGCTTTGACTTGCTTTCTGTGCAGATTTCAGTTGCATCACCATGACCTTCTGCTTTAATTCAAATTCATCTCTGCATTATTTTGCATTCTGCAGGATTTCAACAACAGGTTTGTTCTGCCAACAAATCAAATGCTGCTGAATCATTTCACTTATCTATGGTTTCAAACCTTTCACAAAACTGAACACAAAGTGACACATATCTTTAGCTCCTATGGTTTCTGTACCACTGTAATATTTGAAAGCCTGCAACAATCTCTCATAATAGGAATTAATAAACTCTTTTGATTCCGGAGTTGTTCTGTCAATTATCACCCAATCAATGTCCTTTGGAGACACTTTGTCCTTTAAATAGCAAATTACCCTATAATACTTTTTCATCACCTCTTCAGACAGTGCACCTGTTACTGATCTCTTGGAGGTTCACTTTCTGGCCAGTCAGAAAAAACCTTGCACTCAGTCCACAAATCACTTGGAACCACAATGTCAAACAGCGTGTTCAAGTCTTCCCACAAGCATTTTGAAAGTTTCACAAACCTTTCTGTCTTCTTATACCATTCTATTGGTTTCTATCTCAATTTCGGGTAATTGTTTGTGAAAGACAGAATATCACTCCTACTTCAAAGTACATTGGCATACCCTCCACCTGGTATCCCTTGCATAAGAAGCATTTTCACATTTGCCAGAGGCACATTTGGTTCATCTGATTTTGCTTTCTTATGATCTCTTTTCTTAGCCCATCTACCTTCCCACTTATCTAAAACTACCCATTTATGAATGTATTTGATTAATTCTTTAATGTGCAGTTTCATCCCAGGGGATCTCATGCTAGCTATGCCTTCTACGCTAAAATTCAATGTTTAATTTCTATTTCAGGACTTTGATTTCTCCAAATTCACATCATATTTTTTGGCTCTTTCAGATAACCTTTCATAAGCCTGTCCTGCACATTGGGTAATGTCTTTGCACACAAACTGCAGTTCACCTTCTGTGTAAGTTTCTAATTGGGCTGTGTTTAAAATTCCTAATATCATTCAATTTAATTGCAATTTCAATCTGGACACATTTAATGATCTGTGTCTCTCAGGCGTTTCCTCTGTTCTCACGTTGCAGTTTTCTACACCACACCCGTTGCATCTCCAGGACTCAAATTATTTAGCCAGTCATTACATTGTTGTGCAGTGGAACCTCAGAAACTCACTGGATTATTCTGTAACACTTCCGTTCTTAAAGGACCAGTATTTAATTGATTGAGGTGTTCACTATGGACATGTACTCTGGTGTGCCAAAAGGTATTCGTCCTTGTGGGATACTACAATTAACATTTGGCATTTACTCTCATCTGGACACAAAATAAGGTGAGGATCTCTGAGAAAACCTCACTCCAGGAGTAAATCCTGCCTGGCTTGTCATTGAAGTTCGATCTGAAATCTGCGTATGGGTTTAATGGCTCAGACCCAAACCTGCCATGCCATACCTGCAGCGGTGACTGTACGGCTGCACCCAGTGTGGCTTCTGCTGTCGGGGGACATGCCGACAGCAACGGACAAATAATTTGACTATCAAGGGTAATGGGTAGTGAAGCTGAGGCTAACATGACAGTTAATGTTCACAGAAAACAACGGGTAGTAGTTGATCCAATGGATGCACTTCTCAAACACTCAACAAACACTAATGCTGAGAAAGCAACATCATGCCTGTAAGTAAGGATAGCCCGGTGTCTTACTCTAGATAAGTACAGCTAAAAGGTTAATAAGAAACCAGTCAATGCTCCTGTAGCAATAGCAAGTAAAGTCCATAACAACCAAAAGACCATGATAAGTCCATTCCCGATGTATCTGGAAAACGAAGTGGCATCCCGAAAGAGTGTTATAGAAATCAGGGATAAGATCTAATCACAACTGAACTCATCTGGATAACTTTACAATTATGGACTGCTTGGGAGTGCTGCGGTATTTCTAAGATCATGACAGTCAATGTTGTAGTTATTCCCTTTTACGGATTCTAGTGGTCCCTATGGGGACCCCGTAGTTGTATATAACTGATATTGCACAACATTGTCTTGTGCGAACAAAATATGCCCTCACTTGTTGATCTGTATCATAGGTGTTGCTGTGTTCCTGTTTATGGACTACAAGTGTATTTCCTGCCTATTTCCTTTGCACAGACCTCTTAAGTATTATGCAAGATGTCTTGGGCCTTTGTATCAAGTGGTGGATAGCACAGCTTGTCCAGTAACTCTTATTCTTATCAGCATATAGAACACCTCTGTTAATGCATACTGTTATTATGCACTGAGTTATTGGCATTTCTGCAATTGTAAAAACTATTTTAAAAAAGCAACAAACAGATTTAAACAAAAAATGGGTTTAAGGGTCTTGGAAGAGAATGAATTGATGTCATTCCATTGGATGTAACTAGAGTATCGGACACAGTCGGGACATTTAATTAATGTGCATTACTTCCAGACATACTTGGAGCAGACAAAGGAACAACTGGCCCTATAGTCACAGGAACTGTTAAAGCATCTGGACCGACAAAATTCTTCTGATTTGGTGTCATTGTCATTCCTACACTTTGTCCTGACATAGCAGTACTGAAACGTTGTCATTTAAATCAGAGAACATTTGGTATGGGCTGATTTGGACTGAATATTTGCACAAGCAGATTCACTTACGGTGTCTGCACTGACTGTTTAACATTAGAGTTTGGCACAATCTGATTCATATTAGGATTCTGTACAGGCTGAAGTGTGCTTAAGCTCTGAACCGTTTGATTCACACTAGGTATCAGTGTCACTGAACTTGCAGATGTAGCTGGCACTGTCTCATTCAATGTTGGTGCAACTAGAGCAGTAGGCACACCAGGGGTTATATTTTGTGCTGCTTCACTTGGTGCTCCTACTACTACAGAATGATATGGAAGTGGATGATTTAACAAGATCTAATTTATAAACTCATCATTCGTATCACTCTTGTATGTCTGGGTCTTTTTCTCCTCTTTATCTGCCTGTCCTTGTCTTATTCTTTGGTTTAGGTGGCTTCACTTGAAACAGTTAGATACAATCTAGTTCCCTTAAAAACTTCTGCTCTCCAAGCTTTCTGCTTCTCGTCCCATCTTGCCTCAGCAGTTCTCTTTAATGCTTTCTGCATTCTATTTTCTGACATGCTGTGTTCCCAAATATGGGGTGCTTCAAATTGTGCAGGTCTCAGAGGTGTTTTAATGTCATAAAGAACTCACCTCAGGTTTTCAAAAATTCTTATATTAAAAGTTCCTTAATTAGAAAATGCTAATGCACCTTTCATCTCTTAAATTTTGCACCACTGTTCAAGCCACAAACATGAAGATCTTTTTTGGAAGCTATATAATGACCTGGAGTAACTTTGGATGAGAGCTTTATACCCGCTCTCACTGGAATAAATACATCTCCCCTCAATGCACATTTCAATGCTTCAAAGAACTTCATTTTAACCAAATTGAATAAATCGCAATAAACTTTTAATTTGAATCAGAAAATAATGTCAATCCCCCAGTCCTCTACTCAGAGTTCTCAAGCAATAGCAATGCAACGCTGTCCACCAATACCAGCGCGGCTTCACACCAACCAATCTATACCAGCGCAACATAGGATGACGTCAAGCTCTCTCCTTTCAGCAAAACATTCTCTTTGTTGTTGTCTCTCGCACAATTCCCATCATACACACCTAATGCAAAATATTGCAAGCAAAAATAAAACAACAACTCGGCTGCCTCCTACAGTATAGGATACCCAGCACTGCAATGGGTTTTCATTGTATATCGAGTATACAGCAATTCATTTGGTAAAATATAAAGAATGAAAAATAGGTATCAAGAAAACCTATGTATTTCCAGAATCAGCCCAAGATACTGAGTTTAGAAGCAGTGTTTATTTGCACATCTGAATTCGGGGGTCCCCATACTAGCATGTGAATGACAGGGCATGTCTCAAAATTACCTTTTCTTACACACTGTTTTACATTTACAAAATGTAGAGAAAGAGAGTTGGCAATAACACTTGTTCTTTTTCTCTGTGTTCTCCTGATAAAAATGGTACCTCACTTGCGTGGGTAGCCCTACTGCCCGCGACAGGAAACGCACCAAAACGCATCACATTGTGACATGTTTTTTGCAAAGTGCCTAGCTGTGAATTTTGGGCTGCAGCTCAGCTGGCACCTAGGGAAACCTACCAAAAACTGTAAATTTTTTAAAACTAGACACTTTGGGGAATCCAGGATGGAGAGACTCGTGGGGTTCTCACCAGGTTCTGTCACCCAGAATCACTTGCAAACCTCATAATTTGGCTAAAAAACACTTTTTCCTCACATTTGGGTAATGGAAAGTTCTGGAATCTGAGAGGAACCACAAACTTCCTTCCACCCAGCAGTACCACAAGTCTCCCAATAAAAACGGTATCTTACTTGTGTGGGTAGGTCTATAGTCCGTGACAGGAAATGCCCCAAAACGCAACGTGGACTCATCATATTTTTACACTGAAAACTCACACTTTTTTGCATGGTGCCTACCAACCATGTAAAAAAAAATTAACTAGACACCTAGGGAAATTGAGGATAGGGTGACTTGTGGGGCTCTCACCAGGTTCATTCACCAAGACTCCTTTGCAAACCTCAAAATGTGATGTAAAGTTCTAGAATCTGAGGGGAGCCACAAACTTCTTCCCATCCAGCAATCCCGCAAGTCTGATAAAACTGGTACCTCACTTGTGTGGATAGGCCTAGTGCCTGCAATAGGGAAGGGCCCATACTACAACATGGACACATCAAAATTATCTATTACAAAGCTACTTGTTTTTGCAAGGGGGGGCACTTGCGATTTTGGTCCTGGGCTCGGCAGTCATCTAGGGAAACCTACCAAACCCAGACATTTCTGAAAACTGGCCACCCAAGGGAGTCCAGGGAGGTGTGACTTGCGTGGATGCCCCAGCGCTTTCTTACCCAGAATCCCCTGCAAAACTCAAATTTAGCTTAACAGTCACATTTTCTTCACATTTTTGTGTGGGATCACCGCACCGGCACAAATTTCTCACCACCTAACATTACCCTTGGTCTTCTGATAAAAATGATACCTCACTTGTGTAGATGGGCCAAGTGCCTGTGACAGGGAAGGGCCGAAAACATGTAGCAATTGAGGGGGAACCAAATACGGATCAAAAGGGCAGTTCTTTCCAAACGTTTTTAGGCTGACTCTGTTTTGGGCCCCCACTCAAGTGTCACAGAATTCTTATCAGTGCAGATACGACAAAGCTGGGTGGTAGGAATTTTGTAGATTCTTGCGGATTCAAGAAGGTTCCATTACAGAAATGTAGGGAAAATGCTTGATTTCAGGTAAAGTCAGAGGTTTGAGGGAATTGTGGGTAAGAAAACGGTGTGGGGTGCATGTGAAGCACACCACCCTGGACTCACCCAGATGTTTAGTTTTCAGATGTGTCTGGGTCTGGTAGGTTTTCCAAGGTGGGAGCGTACCAAAGTCCAAAAGTGGAGCCACATACCATTGCAAGTGGGACGATATTGGGAATCAGCCAAGCTCTCTTGGCCCATATGTAAAATCAAAACCCCAAAAAGCCTAATGTCCTTTTGCTTGCCATTGGGATCAGATACTTTAGTTTGCAGCGGGGGAGAGGGGCCAGAAAGGTGGGGGGCGTAACCATACCCATAGTGGTAGCACCCCTCTATTTTTTTTTTTTTATTCCTTGGCATTTAGGGAGTGGATCGGGGGTAATTACCCCAGTTGCCCACCAAGGGGGCAGAAAGACTTTGTCCCCATTTATTTAGGGTGGGGGCATGGCACTACCCCACTCTCATTTATTAAAAAATATATATTACCTGGTGTCTAGTGGGTTTTCTGCCCCCTTTGGGGCAGATGAGCCTAACATAAAGAGGCTGATCTGACCCCAAGGGGGCAGAAACGGCCAAAATGAATGCCCTCCAAAGAGGAGAGACTCTTGCCCAAGGGGCCGCCCCCCCAAACAAAAAACATATATATACAAAATAATCCCTGGTGCCCAGTGGTTTGAGCCACACTTGGGGGAAGATGGGCCTAACATAAATAGGCTGACTTGCCTCCAAAGGAGGCAGAAACAGCCAAAATAAATGCCCCCCAAAGGAGAGCGACCCTTGCTCAAGGGGCCGTCCCCCCCCCAAACAAAACCAAAACACACACAACATAATCCCTGGTACTTAGTGCTTTCTGCCCCCCTTGGGGGCAGATGGGCTTAACATAAAGAGGCGGATCTGCCACAAGGTGGGAAGAAATGGCCAAAATAAAAGCCCCCCAAAGGGGAACGACCCTTGCATGAGGGGCTGCCCCCCCCAAACAAAAAACATACACACAAAATAATCCCTGGTGCTTAGTGGTTTCTGCCCCCTTTGGGGGCAGATGGGCCTAACATAAATAGACCAATCTGACCCCAAAGGGGGCAGAAAGAGAAAAAAATGAATGGCCCCCCAAAGGGGAGTGATCCTTGCCCAAGGAGCTGCTTCCCCAAACAAAAAACAAGCACACAACATAATCCCTGGTATGTAGTGGTTTGAGCCACACTTGGGGGAAGATGGGCCTCACATAAATAGGCTGATCTGCCCCCAAAGCGGACAGGTACAGCAAAAATGAATGCCCCCCAAAGGAGAGCAACCCTTGCTTGAGGGGCCGCCCCCCCCCCCAACAAAAAACATGCACAGAACATAATCAGTCCCTGGTACCTAGTGGTGTCCCTGTTGATAAAAAAAAAAAAAAAAACCCTGGTGTCTAGTGGACATTCCTGCATCACGATCGCTATGCAACTGTGTTGCAGGAATGCTCAAAGAGACATCGGAGGAAAGGAAAACACTTTTCTTTCCCCTGATGCCTCTTTGTTTTCCCTGATCCCTCTCCCAGAGGAGAAACTCACTGGTTTCTCTAACGACGCGCTGGAAGCAAATTGCTTCCATCGCGTCAGGGTGGCCTCTGATAATGTCAGCACGCGTGACATCATTAGATGCCGTGGGGGTGGGGAGGTCAGGGTGGCAGCAGAAGCACTTCCCCCGTGTGTAGGCCCCAGGATGTAATTGTGACTTCCTTGGCACAGCGCAACCGCTGCAGAGGATGTAACCAATACGTCTATGGCATCGAAGCAGTTAAAAGGCTTCTCATGTAAAGTCTATTATCGTTTATCTGCACACCATTAATTTACGTTCAGGAATTATTATTACATGATGATTAATTAATTCTTTAAACATGTAATTAAAAAGCTATACAACCTACTTTTCGACTGTTCCTTTCGAGTGAATGCACACCAATATGGCTTTTCAGTGCACCGCTTTACAAATAAACCATTAATACTTTGATTAACATAATGCATAAACTGTCATGTATAGTTGATCATTGTGACATGTGGTACAGTACTAAAATTTCTGCAACATCAGTCCCATGCAAAAAGTCTGAGTGATTAGGAAGGCCTGGAACCTTTTGTTCAGCCAGTGCAAAATCTGGAAATCTCAGCGGCCATTTTGTTTGGCATTGCATTAAAGTCCACTTCCTGAGCTCCTCCTTGCTCGCCAACTGAGAAGCCATAGAAGAAGGGGCACTTTTTACCTGAATACTCAGTTGCGGTATCCTCTGGAGAACTGAGTCTGATCCTTCTTTCGCCTCCATTTCCGCAGGTCTGGTACAGCCAACCTCGACAACCCTGGAAAGAAAAAAGAACAATAAAGATTTTCATAGCTGCCGCAAGCTTGCGCATTGAGTAGAACGAAAGGTGAGGACTTTCATTTGATAACACAAACTCACGTTTAAAGACAAAAGAACATAGCATGCTCTGATTTAACAAAATGTGCAAGTTGTGCCCAGAAAGGCTCTTAGTACCAACTTCCTACTCACAAATCCAGAAACAAGTGCTTGCTTCCCATACACCCAAATCATCAAACAGTATCGGCTTGTTACGTTGGTCTCTCAGACTGAAAATTATTTTTATTATTCTTAAGACTTAAAGCCTCACCAACCCTCAGATGCCATGCTTTATCATAAGGTTCCTTCTCACACAATTTAACAATTATTATGATGTGGGCAAGAAATCCCCGAAGAGTGGAGCTCTTGAGAATGGGCAACCTATGTATGCTATGGTGTGAGTAAAGGGCAGAGTGCAACACCTCAACGAGTGATAAGAATGTGAAAAAAATAAAAATTCTTCCTGGAGGAATGAAACCTATCTTTATTGACGTTCCCAGGGGACAGGATTAAAAAGACTAAAGGGGAACATTTAAATCCCTATTTTGATCTTTTGGCCAACATGTTTTAGCCTTCTGTATCTATATCATTTTGACCTACGCTTTCATCAAGACCATAAAACGCTAGTCACTCTGCAAGCTCAAATCAGGCAAATAAAATAGGTCAGTGAATGTATTACAACCAATGGTCCTAGAATCAAGAAAGGAACCACCATTGTCTGCACCGGAAAATAAAATAATCTAAAACAAAGAGTCTTTAAAGAGTGAATAATAGTGCTAAAACAATCGTTATCTAAGACATTCTTGTGAATACCAAAAACCACATATAGTAAAGCTGTTTAACTGTACATAAAATCTGATGAAGGTCGAGACGGGAAAAAACAAGAACAGAGACCACAATGGGAGGATACAGCGTCATGGGTCAGCACAAAGAGCATCACCAAGGAACCAAACCCAGGGATGAGCTCAACAAATCAGTGGTTAATCTGTCTGAAAAGGTGCTCACTAAATAAAAAAACCTCACCTTTGAACAAGCTGTGGTGAAGGGGTAGAGGAAATTGATACATTCAAGACGTACATGTTCCATAGCATAAGCAGAGATGAGAGAACAGCTTTAAATGCACTGAGCAGAGACGAGAATATCATTATAAAATCTGCGGATTAAGGTGAAGCGGTGTTTTAGAGAATAAATGTAACTATAGCGATGAGTATCTCCACCTATTAGGAGATCGACGGAACTACAGGATAATTAAAGATGAGCCTACTGAGGCATTGAGGATAGAGATCAGCATGATGATATGGGAGACCGAGAGTAATAAGTGGATCCTGAAAAAAAAGAGGCAGAACCCGATAATATTCTGAGCTTTTGCACTCTTCCTAAGTTTAATAAAAACAAAGCACCAAAGCCCGACCGTCCCATAGTTTTGAGTATAAAGTCTATTTCGAAGCCAGTGTTCAAGTTTAGTGATAATTTATTTTGTCCTATGGTGGAGGATACCCCTTGTTGCAAGGGATACCAAGGACCTTTACGGCTTTTTGAGGGATGTCCCATATGACCCAGAGAGGAACGTCTATATTGGGCTGGATATGGAATGCTTGTATACCACCCTTCCACAAGAGGAGACATTACGAGTTATTGAAGACTTTCTCTTATACTCCAATTGGACATACACAACCCTGAGACTTTTGTCTTGGAGTGCATGCAGATTACCGTGACCAAGAATCACTTTGAAATTGAAGGTACTGTGCATTTACAGGGATGTAGGACCTTAATGGGAAGCACTTTGCGCCCCCAGTGCATCTTGCCCTTATGTGCATTATTTTGAGAGTACACTGGTATTCACTACAGTAAATCTCCTCAGACACCGTATCCAACTGTGGAAACAATACATAAATTATGTGTTGATAGTCTGTAGTGGTGATGGAAAATCAGCAACAGAGTTTTAGACATGACAACCAACAGAATGAGTTTTTGAACTTCACCCACTCAATTGAGAAGGAACCCCTCACATTCCTAGATGTAAAGGTTTTTCATGAGAATGAACTACTGATAATTGATACACATCATTGAAAACCAGAAAAGAAAAACCTGTTAAAATTTAGTAATATTCACCCAGCCCCTGTGTGAAAATGTACTTCCTAAATAGAGGCCTCTAGCCACAAATTCCTCACCTTTTTAATATTCCCAGGGCGTCAGACTGGATACAAAAACTTTTCAGCAGTACCTCTGTGTGCCAGTGGGTGGCACCGTGCTGCTCCCCACCCCAACACATTTTTGCTCTGGAAATGACGTGTAAAGTCTTTATTACATGCTGACATTAGTTCCTTTCTTTCCACACCACCAGACACAGATCTGGAGCTCTCTCTTGTCACTCAGATATATTTACTTCAATATATTTGTCCAAAATGTTCAGTGTGCAAGGCAGGTCACCCTCCCCCCCCCCAAAATGACAGGTTTTAAACCCTGTAGTTACTGACACAAGCAACTGCCTCACAGATCATTATCAGGTGTGTCTTTGGTGCTTGGGGTTGAGTCACAACTCTAAAGCATGCAGTGACTGCACGCTAATTTACTTGAAGGCCATCTAAGACCGCAGGGAGAAACTTTACCTCACTAAGCACAACAAGACTCTGCAACAAGAACAGTCTGAGTTGCGATTGAAGTCCACTGTCCAGTCTGGTTCTAGGAGTCACTGAAGCCATTCCAGAGGCTGGTCTTCATCAAGATCTAAATATTCTGGTAAGTTGAAGAAGCATGAAAAATCTAACGGGACTCAGCACTCTCTTGCCCTTTTCATTCGCCTCAAGAGCCAGTGCGGGAGCAGAGTCATGGCTCTTGATCTCGCTCCTGGAGTGATCCGAATACAAAGCCGATCACACAGCTAGTTTTGGTACAACCTGAATTTCTGGGGCCATCTGCCACCCGCAATGGATCTAAGAGTTCTGTGTGGCAATGCTTCGGCTCTTCAGATCCAGCTGGATATTCTGAGACCATCCTAATACTTCTTACTCTGATGCTGATGCTGTGGCGCCATTGTCCATGCCGTACCCTGGAAGGTTTGGTGCCAGTGCTCAATCCATTGACTTTGGACGTGGAGATACCCATAATATTTTTAGAGTTGCTAAATGTCCGACCATGACTGAAGCTACACAGACAATTGAGGTGCAGCTTCACCCACTTTTTCTGCAGCCTTCACAAAGGAGAATACACACCCCAAACTCCCTTTTCAGGATGGACTCGGACAGTGAATAGGACATGGATGAAAGAGTTTGTTCAGTCCTATCAAGACCACAGTTGATATGATGACTTGCAGGAGGATAATCGTCTCAATACCTCCCATGAAACAGGTCTTCTCTCACCCTCTGTTCCAGTCACCAAGGAATTAAATTCCTGCATCATGGTAATGCGTAGTGCGGCCAAGGTAATTCACTTCCAGCTCCCCACCTTGGAGGTCAAGACTACTGTATTGATGGAAGTCCTCCAGCCAGGGCAGACAACCTCTGAGCTCTTTTACCATTTAAAGAGGACCTAATGAATACCTTTTTGGGGGCTTAGGCCAAACCTTGGTCTGGCCCCCAGTCAACAGACAAATAGCCAGATGCAACTGACTATCCTGGATGACCTTTCGTTCATCTCACAGCATCTTTCCCCTGAAAGTTTAATGGTGCAGGTGTCTATGAGCACATGTAACCCCAACACCTTTCCAACTACCTCCCTAGATCAGAGAGTCCAAATGTGCAGAGTCATTTGGGAAGTAAGTTTTCTCTTCCACCAGCCTGGTTCTCCATTAAGTAAATGCCAGCTGCCTCCTGTGTCGCTATTCCGATGCCCTTTGGGACCCTGTGGCCCAAGTCTTCCATTGTGTCCCTAAAGATCTCAAACCTGTCCTTGCCCAGGCCATCCAAGATGGTTGTGATGTGGCCAAGTTCACAATTTGTTGTGGTGTGAACACCACCGATTCCACAGGGGAAGCCCTTTTGCCAACATGTGTGGCTACCATCAGCCAGGTTCTCAGGCGATGTCCAGTCCTCCCTTATGCACATACCTTTTGACAAGACTCCCCTGGTTGGGGACAAAGCTGATTATGCTTCAGAATAATTTAAGGAGAGCAGAACTACTGCAGCTTTCTGGGATTACCCGCCCAACCAAATGCACCATCCTTACAGCTCCTTACACAGATTTGATAGAGTTTCACCATACCATCAGCCTGTCCAGCCACAGTAGGGAACCCAGCAGTTTCTTCTTCGAGGGCATGGTGCCCACAGTCCCTGTGGCCATGGCCAATGGCCCCCCAGTCCATCGCCTCCATGTGGCTCCACCTGCCAAACATGTTCATTGTGCCCTTAAGGGAGCACAGCTAACTGGTGGGAGGAGGATCCAATTATTCTTCTGGGGTTGGCAAGCCATAACATTAGACAGGCTGGTTGTTGGCAGGAATCGTTGGCAGGAATATGCCTTACCCTTCCTTTTTTCGCCACCACATCTTCTACCACCCACCTAGAAACTCACAAAGGACCATCTATCCATTTTGCAGTGGGAAGTGCAAGCCCTTTTGGCCAAAGGTGCTGTCAAGAAGGTGCCAGCGCAAGACATAGAACATGATTGTTATTGCAGCTAATTAATGGTGCCCAAGAAGGACGAAGGCATTTGTCCTATTTTAAACTTGCTTTGACTCAACGCCTTGCTCCTGAAAGAGATATTCAGAATGTTCACACTGGCCCAGGTCTTACCTACACTGAAAACAGAATGGTGGAAGTGGATCTACAGGACATCTATTTTCATATACCCGGCCTGAAGATCTGTCAGCTCATGGTGGGACAGGAACATTTTCAGTTTGCTGTGCTCATCTTTGGTCTCACCAGTGACCCTCTGGTGTTAACAAAAGTGATGGCTGGGGTGTCAGCACACCTTGAGAGGTCAGGGGTGGCAGTCTTCCCCTACCTCGATAACTCTCTGTTAGAGGCAGGCTTGCCCCTTGCAGTCATCAGCAGCCTACAGACTACGTGTACCTCCTCTTCTGGGTTCACTATCAACCTGTTGAAGTCACACCTGACTCTCCAAACGCTCCCTTTCTTTGGAGCCATTTTGGACATGGTTTGGTTTCATGATATTCCCCGAGTCCAAGACATTAAGGCTATGATCCTGGTCTTTCAGCCTCAGCCTGAATTTCAGTGAGGTCAACTGAGGCTGCTGGGACTGATGGCATCCTGCCGGTCAAGCATGCTATGCGCCATTGGCGGCTCTGCTGTAGGATCTGAAGTCTCTGTGGGCCCAACACCAATGAGACCTCTCAGACCACGTTCAGATTTCAGAGGAGACTGCGCAAGATCTGCAGTGGTCGCTACTAGACTGCGATTGAAACTGCAGCAGACCCTTCTACCTTCCCACTAAGATCTTAAAGTAGTGACCACTGTTTCTGGGTTGGAGCGGCCATTTGGGAGAGGGGGAGGTCTCCCTCTGAAGCTGAGGGCCATCCACTTGGCATTCAAAATCCTCCATCCATCCACCATAGGGAGGCTGGTTCAGATGCTCCCAGATAACACCACCGTCATGTGGTACTGCAAAAGATAAAGGGTGGCGCGGTCAGGACCCAGTGTCAGGAGGTCCTGCTCCTCTGGAAATGGCTGGACCACTAAGGGCAACTTCCTGGTGGTGAACAACTACCTGACAGGCTCTCTGAATGCCAGGGCAGATGAATTGTGCCATAGATGCAAGGGGATCATGAGATACAATTACATCCATAGGTGGCGCAAGGTCTCTTCCATGAATGGGGAGAGTCTTGGCTCAATCTCCTCGCACCACTGAGAATGCACAATACAAGCACTTCTACATGTTGGAGTTTCCAAGACTTCTCTCGCTGCAAGACGCGTTCCCTTTTACATTCCCCCATCTAATTTCTTATGTTTTTCCTCCATATTGGCTGATTGATTTATTTATGAATTCATATATGTGTCTTCCTGGTTCTTAAAAAAACATAAATACCTCTGCCACTTAAAAATTAATATGAAGGCCAGTTCAAGGAAACTTGGAATTCACTAACTGATGAGTGACTTATACTACTCATCAAAATAGATGTGGTGATAAGATATGATAAAGTGATGACCATGGTACTGTCCCATAGGCTCTCATTATTCTAATGCGTCTACTGGATTTGAGCGGCAGAATCGCCTGCGGCGTGGGAGACTGAGTCTAACCCACTACAGGTGACACCTGTCGCCCCAAACCGGGTTTTGCTCCGGCTAACTAGCAGTGCCTCATCTCTACCCAAGAGCAGGGATGATTGGGCAGCCGAGCGCATGACACAATGGACTCCTCAGGGAAATCGTGGTCCCTCAGATCGCATCCGTTTCTCTCAGTTACATTAGTCTCACATGTACAAGGACAAGCAGAGGCAGTATATGTTTCAATAAGGTTTTAATGGAGCAACTGCATCTTACATAATAAAGCATGTACTGCAATAACCAGGACAATAAAGCATGACAGGATTAAAATTGTGACAAGGAGAGTAAAGCATAAAAATAACGCTACCTTATTGTCACTAGAGCCAATAGACCAGTGGTTCCCAACATTTTGACTCCTGAGGACCCCCACTGAATCACTACTGGAAGCCGGGGACCCCAAAGCAATTTGTACAATTTAAATTTCAAACATTTAAACAGTATTTCACAAACTAATACACAAAGAAAGTACACACCAAACAAATACTCAAATTAGTAATGCTATAATTATTTTATATTGAAAACTTATAAAAAAATCAAAACATTTAATGAGAAGTTTGCCGCCGCATCTTGGCGACTAACTTTTCAATATTTGGATTTATTTAGGAAAGCTGAATCCTCAGGTCAGAGTCTACATTTCTCAAGCGATTTCGTTTTTTATTTTTTAGGTACAGAAAATCTGAGAAAGCTTTTTCACATAAATATGTGGTGAGGAAAAGAAGTGAAACCATAAGGACCTCTCATGTTTGCATAGCCTATCAAATGTAATTTATTTGGTTTATAGCACCTCGCATACCAGTGTAGGGTGTTGGAGCACTTTACAGGGGACTACAAGGTGTAGGATTCACATGTCATCCACAATGGTAGGCTTTTTCTAAGAGTGCTTGGTCTGGAGAAGTACAGACTCAGGATTCAGAACATAACACAGTGGTTAGCGGTGACTTTAATAATTTTTACACAAGCAAATCTTTTTTAGCAGCATAAGGATAATGAAAGGCTGGGAAAAAAACAAACTTTCTAATTTGTGTCATGCAGCTCTTTGAGGCTGTACATAGCTCACTGTGCTAGGTTAGGATTGTAACTTATGAACTACACAGTAACAAAAGAATCTCTGTGACAAAAGCAGTAACTCACTGTGCTGGGCACATATAATAATTTTCCTTGCATGATACGATTTCTCTGCATCAGACATATTAACCATCTGCCCTACCTTAGATGTGCCAAAACTGCCATTAGACAAAACTCCCATCTCTCGCCAGCAGGACCATTAAAGTTATCTTGACGCTTTTATTTTCACTGGAATGCTGTTGGTTGTACAAGGAACTTTGAGTGCTTTTACAACTGCTGCGCAAACAAAAACACGCACGTTTCTGTCAGGCCCCAGCTGGAAAAGTACCTTTATGCTAGCCCAGGCCTGGGGACCCCCTGGGAATGTGTCACGAATCCCCAGGGGTCCGCAGCCCACAGGTTGGGAACCGCTGCAATAGACTACTTCCTACCTAGGCTATATTAGAGCACAGCATGTTAAGCTCTAGTTCCGCCCTTCAGGTTACCCTGGGAAGACATCATCCCTCATGCCTGAGCAAGAGGTCTGAAGTTTGCATAAGCAGCTGTAGCGAAGCTTTCAGCAATCAGCATACAGTCGTGGTCATCTGGCTGGAATCTCCCTCAAACATGTATGGGACAGGAACATGTTTTTGTAGTAAAACAGTGTTGATGTTCTAAAAAAAATGTCCCAACGCAAGGATGTGCATGTTTCTATGAATACCAGAGACAACGCGTTACCACATTTACCGGCAGCCCATCTTACTGCAGCCTTGAGAGAAGCACAGAGTGAATGAAATGTCTTGTTTAAGAACGCAGTGCTGGCCTAGGCAAAGAACAGCTAGATAGAGAGAAATAAAACAAGACCTCAAATGCGGTTATTGTTAAAATAATAAGCAAAGCTGAATAAAATTATGTAAGGTAAAGTGCACAGCTTCAGGCCTAGTGTGCTAAAATTACGTGCATGGAGCTATAACTAAAATGGCTACACAAAAGTACGAGTGTGATTGTGAGTATAACCGGGTGGTTTGCAGCTTTGATGTATTATGAAGTTGTTAACGTGATGGATATTTCAAAGATCCAGAGTAAAATTACGAGACGTTGAATGTGTAGGAAAGATTCCAAATTAGACATGCATGACAGCGTAGTTAATACCTTAAAAGTATGTCACTTAAAACAGTACCACTGTGCTGAGTGATGCACTGGGGTTTATGAAATGCGTTTTGAAAGAAATGTTATGATAATGTCTGTGTAACATATACTTTAGAAATAATTCATGCTACTTATGTGTGTGTTTTTTAGATATTGTACATTCTGAACACTTGTGTTCAATAGAATTTTCTGATTTGTCGTGAAGAAGCTGGTAAAACACTGTCAATCCCACTGAAACATGTCAACGTACTTTGGGGCATATTTATACTCTGTTTGCGCCGGATTTGCGTCGTTTTTTTTTTACGCAAATCCGACGCAAAACTAACTCCATCTTTATACTTTGGCGTTAGACCCGTCTAGCGCCAAAGATCTTGGAGTTTGCGTCCTTTTTTAGCGTGGACACCTTCCTTGCGTTAATGACATGCAAGGTAGGCGTTCCCTTCTAAAAAATTACTCCGAGGCATGTGCGCCGTATTTATACTCCCGGGCAAAAATGACGCCCGGGAGTGGGTGGGTCAAAAAAAATGACGTCCAGCCGCTTTTGCGTCATTTCTTAACGCCTGGTCAGGGCAGGCGTTAAGGGACCTGTGGGCTCGGAAGGAGCCCAGAGGTGCCCTCCCATGCCCCCAG
This sequence comes from Pleurodeles waltl, assembly GCF_031143425.1. Taxonomy (NCBI): domain Eukaryota; kingdom Metazoa; phylum Chordata; class Amphibia; order Caudata; family Salamandridae; genus Pleurodeles; species Pleurodeles waltl. The sequence continues at coordinate 297,291,931 of NC_090449.1, read as the reverse complement.
GGACACCCCCTGCCACCCTTGCCCACCTCAGGAGGACGCCCAAGGATGGAGGGACCCATCCCAGGGAACTTAAGGTAAGTTCAGGTAATTTTTTTTTTTTTTTTTTTTTTTTTTTTTTTTTTTGTGGCATAGGGGGGCCTGATTTGTGCCCCCCTACATGCCACTATGCCACTATGCCCAATGACCATGCCCAGGGGACAGAAGTCCCCTGGGCATGGCCATTGGGCAAGGGGGCATGACTCCTGTCTTTGCTAAGACAGGAGTCATGTCAATGGAGGGTGGGAGTCAAAACAAATGGCGCTAATCGGGTTGAGGCTGATTTTTTGCCTCAGACCGACTTGCCCCATTCTTTGACGCCCAAGCTCCATTTTCCCCTACGCCGGCGCTGCCTGGTGTGGGTCATTTTTTTTGACGCACACCAGTCAGCTCCGCCGGCTAACGTCATTCCATAAATACGGCGCCCGCATGGTGCTTTGGAATGGCGTTAGCCGGCATTACATTTTTTGACGCACAACTGCGTTGGCGCAGTTGTGCACCAAAAAGTATAAATACGGCCCTTTATGTGAAGAATCTGCTTAACACTGTGATACCATAGATGAGAATCCTCTGACACATCAGAAATCCCGATCAATGATTAGAGCAGATCAGCATCAGTTTAATAGACATACATTAGTTGTCTTATTTCCTTTTCCTTTTCAATTTATATTTTTTATTTTGTACACTTCTCTCTCCTTTTTACCATTTGGGTTTTGATTTTGCGCCGTATTGTGGGGTTGTCTCACAAGACATTGTTTTGAAAAGCAAACTGCTCTTAACACCTTTTATGTGAAAAAATTCTATTGGACAATTGTTGACACATTATATGTGAATGATATGTGAACTGGCATAGTGGTTGTGAACTCATCATTAAATCTTTGTGCACTTTTATACCTGTGTGGTACTTATTTTGACAATACAAATTGAGTTAATCAGTGTGCTTGATTGTTGACTGGTTTGACACGGTTTGTTGATGTCATTGTGGTGTGACACAAAGGTTTCCCAAACAAACTGGTTCTGCAGCATTTTTCTTACCAAAAGTTGTGACCCTCTTCTATGTTGTTTAGCCATCACCATGCTGGCATTCTAAACTCCGCCTCACCCCTCTAAGGAAGAGGAGAGAGACTCCATCGCTTGGACCCCAAGAGAGCGCTGAGTGGACAATCCACACTTTGCGGGGTTCTCTGAAGTGAAACAACACAGGGTGTGCAGATTGGAACCATCTCCTGCTGGATCATGCTCTGCATTAAGATCTGCTATGCACTGGCTAAAAAACGCAGCCTCAAAAAGGTCAATGTGCTTATCCTACCAGGACCAAAGCTGCTACCACTGAGTTGACATGAGGAGTGGAGTCCCTGTCCTGGACATTTGCCAGGCAGCTACGTGGGCCTCCCTCCATATGTTCACGAAGCTCTAGTGTCTTTTCAGTCCAGATCCCGAGAACGGCATTTTGCCTGCTCAGTCCGACAGGACTTTCTAGTTGAGTCCATCAACAGACCCATCTCCAAATAGGTACTGCTTTGGTATCTATTCAAAACGTAAGGAATTTGCATCTACAAATCTCTATCAGGAGAACAGGTTACTTTTGGTAACTTGTTTTCTTTAGACTGGTTGAGCTACTGATTCCTCAATGACCCATCCTTTGTCCCCTAGTCCTCCCTGTTCTGTGGTTGTGGTTGGGCTCTATCAGCTAATAACATCCTATATAATCCTCAGAATATGCAAACTGGTCGCACCAATTGATTTTGGGGCTGTGCATATGGAGGCGCACATAGTCTTCAAAGCTCATGATGTCAGCACTTGGGAGTGGCACCTATATAGGCTCTGCGTATCATTTCTGGAGGTGAACAGCATCAGTGAAGAGCTACACAGCACCACCTACTGGTGGAAACAGGTGCTGCTGAAAAGTTTTCAAACCCATTTCGTTGCCTGGGGGAATATTCAAAAGGTGGAGAACCTGTGGCTAGATAGTGTCATGAGTTAATTTTAATGCCTTGCTTGGGCACTCTTATTTTAGCTTATCCCTGCGGCCTGTGCCTTTTTACCTAGTTACCTGTTTCATTTCATTTTAATTATTTTTAGCATGGCTTTTTATTAGCGGGATGTTTTATTTTTCTTATCAGCTGCTATTCTGCGAATGTATTGTTATTAGTTCCTTTACACAACATTTCATGCTGTGCCTCTGCTCAAAGCTGTACCTGATAGTTTATCTAATATTGCTGCTACACGAGAGCGGAGCCAACCTTCACACAACCGTTTTCTTATTAAAACATCAAACAGGCCAAAGAAGGTTAGAGAGGTCATTCCAGCCAGAGGAGCAATCCTATGCTGTGCGCCACTTCATTGCCACTTTGCTGACCTCAGCCTTGTCTCTACAGCCAACTGACAAGACAGCGGGCACACCCCTATTTTCATGTATTGGGGTTGGAGTTCCTTCCATAGACTAATATAGGCAGAAAGGGGCTAAGACGGTTATGTTCTCATGTAGATGCTAGAAGTGTAGGTAGGAATATGTAGGCACATTTTTATTCTAATATGCTGGGATTGTTTATCTGTTTCTCACTTATGGTCACAATTCTAACTGTGATATGTTTCATCCGCCTAATAATTGCTGCTCATACCTTTTTATAATAGGTTGCAGTCTTTTCAATACAGGCATTGAAAACTGTTCTGCATCTCTTTGTCTGCCTTTGCTTGTGTGAGACTTGTGCAAATGAGAGAGAGGGGCAGGATCTGCCAACCATGACTTCTCTGAAGAGTCAGAGTGTCATGTTTTCTAGGTCCCATAAATCACCTTTACTTTCTAGGTTTGGGTGAGGGGCTGCTAGCTAGCTGAGAAGGTCAGGCTGATAGCCTCCAGCCAATGAGGGAATGACTCAGTCACCCAAACGTGGTGGTGGTGCTGCCACCCAAAACCAAGCAGTCATACCCCCATGATAAGATTCCTAGGACATGGCACCAAAGGTAAGTGGGTCTTCTCCTGGTTCAAGCTCCCACAAATGGCAAACTTATTCCAGTTTTGGGCCCAGATTCAAGTACATGTTCTGGATTTACCTCCTGTTTATCCTCTATATACATAGGATCACTCTGCCTATCTTTTATCTCAAAGGTACTCTTAACCAAACATGACATGCTCCACAACTCCTCATTTTCTAACACCACTACATTCTTTCTGATCTCTTTCATATGGAAAGGTCCCATGAACTTGGATTCTCCTTTACACAAGCCATCTTGGTCTTTTTTCACATACACATACTCCCCCGCCTTCTAATTTCTGACATAGCACCATTTGTTGTATTCCCTCTGATAAATAACCACTCTATTCCTGTTGAAACCCACTCCTTCTCTTTTCCACCCTAACCACAACAGGGTTATGTTTGGAACCAGCCACCCGTCCCTTCAAACAAGGAAACACAGAAATGTTAGTTATTGTGAGAAAAGGGCATCTTTTTGACATGGTTAGCCTCCACTTTTTGAATGATGCATGATGTAGTCTAGAAATTGATAGTGCCCAGGGTCCCTGCTAACCAGGGTCCCTGGGCCAAAACTCTTTCCCTAAAACTGTTATGAGGCATTGGCACAATTGGATACACCTTTAGCTAAGTTCCTAGCAAAAGGTACCCTAGGTTCCCAGGGCATGGGGGGTACTAAGGGTAGGCCCCTGAGGGCAGCAGCACTGATTGTGCCACCCTCTAGGGCCATGCATCCAGATGCACCCAGAATTGCCATTACAGGCTGTGTGTCCTGGAGCAAACCTAAAACACAAACTCAACATGGCACACCACCTGTGTACCCTGTCCACTCTACACTGCATACCATATAGGTAAGTCACCCCTCAGGCAGGCCTTCAGCCCTAAGGCTGGCACACTATATTGTGTAGGAGGGCATAACTGCATGAGCAATGTGTCCCCACTGTGTCCTTGCCAAACCTGGGACATAGTGAGTGGACAGAGCAGGTATTTTAAAATACATGTGCTGGACACTGGTCAGTACGAGTTTCACAGCAACATGATGGCCACTCTGAACCCTTAGTTGTTTGGTATCAAGCAACTCAGAATGATAAATCCACACTGGTGTCAGTGTTGGATTTATTAGTAAAAGTACCCAGTGGTCACCTTAGAGGTGCCCCTTGCCAAAGCTAACTACCCTGGCATGGTTAATGACTGGTCCTATCCAGCCTGCCACCTCCAGACACTCAATATACAAGCCTTGGGGAAGAGATCTGTCTCTCCAGTTTGTACAACAAAGCCCTTCATGGGTGAAGGTGCCAACACCCCCTCCCTCAGGAATGTGAACTGCCCTGGCTTCGAACTTCAAAGGGCTAACCAACTTTGAAACTCGATCCCCCAGGACTTCTGCTAGCAGTAGATGGTTTCCCCCGTGCAAACCCCCACTTTTGGCAGGAGCAACGGTGGGAAACTCAAACAAAGAGTAGGAGGAGTTGCCTACCTGGCATGCACCACCCCTAAGGTGTTGCTTACGAGGTGGGCACTCCATTTAATTTTCCTTCATCTTGGATGGAAGGAAAATAGCCAATCAGGGATAGGGGAGTGACCCTTCCCACTGGAAGTGGTCACTTTAGTAGGTGTAGCCACCCAAAGGTAGGTGACCCATTGGCCACTACCAGGTTCCCCCTAAAACGCCCACTAAATATAGTATTTAGTGGGTATCCCTAGACCAGGAAATCAGATTCGAAGGACAAAAGAAGACCAGCACCAAGAAGATCCAAGGCACGAGAAATGTGGACCTACTGCAATAAAGAAAGGCACCAAACCCTGCCTGCTGCACCCAGGACCTGACCATCAATGCTGAGAAGCTGCTGGACAACTGGAAAAACTCTAAGGAACCCCTGAGGACCTCCAGGCTTTAAAAATCACAATAGAACTCCCTCCAGAGTGGAGGTAGAACTCTACAACAGCAAGTACCCAGCAAGCCAGTGAGGGTCACTTCACTGACCAGCCACTAACTCCTGAACTGGATGCCGCAGTTGGACCAAACGATGCACCGATGATTGGGAGCCACCCAAACATTTCCAGCTGGCACAATGTGCCCAATGACGACCTCGACCAACCTGCAAAAGAAGAACTTGGTAAACCAACTGTACGATTTTATATGTATTTTTAAAGGGGATCTTCCACTGATTCCTATGGTGTGTAATTACGGACAAAAAGACTATTTTTATTAAACTTCAAAAATTCATATCTCAAGAAGTACGTAACCAATTTTGATAACCTTGGAATTCAAAATTAAATAAACATCTGAAGTAGTTTTAGACATTGGTTTCGAGTTATTCCTTTGAGTGTGTGAGTTGCAATATTGATGCTGTGAGTACAACACATGCTTTGCATTTCTCCAAGATTGGCCTACCTTAAAAATTAGAGCATTAGGTGATCTAGTTTATACCCCCTGTAAACCAACATGTGGTTGCCTGGATCCCTTGTACAGTGTGCCTAGCTTTGCATACTACATAGAGGGCCAGCCTCCTACAGTTATCATGTTGGGATTAGTACAGTGCCCCATAACGTCTCCCTCAGGATTTCCCTGAGAGATCCTCTACCTGCCAAAGCAGCTTGAGCACAAGCACTCAGTAGACTGTTCATTTTTTCAGCAAGATCATTTGCCTGGGGGGAATACAACGCCATGCATTGATGCTTGATTGACAACTCCTCAAGGAAACCCTTCATTTCATCCGATACGAAGTAGACCCTATTATCCATAATGATTAAATTAGGGATTCCTTCACACCTAAATACATTGTTTAGGATCTCTATTATACTTTTTGTGGCAATAGAACTTGTACAACAAGCAGTCACCCATTTGGACACATAATCCACCTGTACAAATACATATCTTTCATTGTGTTTAGCTATTAATTGTGTTTGACCAATGACTTTGTGTTTCACCATTGCGCATATTAGTTGCTCAATGGTCACCAATAACACATTATATGCTTTGTTCAGTTTAGCTGCCTATTGGCTTTGACATGGCGTTAGCCATTACATTTTGTATTCAGTTTAGCTGCCTATTGGCTTTGACATGGCGTTAGCCATTACATTTTGTATTCAGTTTAGCTGCCTATTGGCTTTGACATGGCATTAGACATTACATTCTGTATTCAGTTTAGCTGCCTATTGGCTTTGACATGGCATTAGCCATTACATTCTGTATTCAGTTTAGCTGCCTATTGGCTTTAACATGGGGTTAGACATTGCAGATGAGCTGTGTTTTTCCAAGCTGTGTTTTTCCACAAGATGGACCAAACTGATTTCTTCACACCAGACCTTAGCTGATAAGAGCACGTAGATATTGTGTTTACCTCCCAATCCAGTCTGAGAACGAGGAGCTCGGGAGAATTGGCCACTCTCCAGGTTTCTTCGGTACTCATACTGAGTTTGCTTTTAAGGATGACTCTGGGCTACAGCAGGGGTAGATTGAATTTGCTTGACTTCAGACAGGTACGGAGACGTCAGTTGCCTGTCTCCCGTTTGGGTAGAAAATCCCTTTCTCGCAGTTGACCGAGTCATCAATTTGCAGACCCCAGAAAGATGAAGCTGAATATAGGCCCTACAGCCTTGCCCATACAGTGATGAATTTTTACTTTTATGCTTTGCTTCGAAGTTATGCTATAATATAATCACATCTATTTGCTGTGTACATTGCAACTGAGAAGTACTTTGATATATTTTGCTTTCATTGCTGCAACTACTTTTTAAAGTGTGCTTCCAATCTACTAATTTCGTCTCTCAGGAACCTCGTGGTGGAGAATTAATAACAATAAATGTCTTCTTTAAACTCAGAAGTTCATTCCAGAGAGGTTCTGTAAGCTTGGTAATGAGATACGAGCAGGAAGGCAGAACACATTGGGAACCAAAAAATTTAAATCCAACAATGTCTAAATCTAGTTAAAACCATGGTTCCTCTTGTATCTCAACAGAAGACAGAGGTGCTGCTCTCTCCATCTTGGTTTTGTCACTACTTCTCACACAAATCTAGCAGTCTCTATCTAAACTCTCATTCTGCCTATCAAGGGATGGCCACCAATAACTTTCTCTTATCCTTGCTTTAGTGAGATTCCGGCCCAGATGTACTTTGTGGGCCAGATTCATTATTTTGTCTCTTTCGCTTCTTGGTGGGACTAAACTGTCCCCTCTGAGTAGCTTGCTACCAACAACACTCAGTTCATCGTTCACTCCCCAAATTTTCTTCAATTAATCTGATAATAACCTAATAACCTATGTTCAGGCCATCCTTCAACCACCAGTTTCTTCAGTTCTGTCCAACTTGCATCCTTCTCACCTTCCATACTCCATTCTGTTTGATTTATGGCTGACTGCATCACCCACGTCACCGAAACGTCTGTTTCACTCAATTCTTGTTCCTCAATTGGCGTCCTGGATAGGCAGTCTGCTACAGCATTTCTAAGTCCTGATAAATACTCAACTTTGAAATTGAAATCCAGCACACACTCTACCCACCTTCTCAGGTGTCTCTTTCAGAATCCTTGCACGTGAAGACCTGTACCAATGGCTTGAGATCAGACCTCAACGTGAAAGGCAAACATCAAAGGAAAAACTTAATATGGGGCATGCCCCACACACACGCAATTGCCTTACACTCAATGACAGAATGTCTCCCGTCCGTTCCTTTGAGTGAGTGTGAGGAAAATGCTAATACTTTTTCTTCAACAATATCTACCTGAGCTAGCACTGCTCCCAATCCTCTGAGACTGGCATCTGTGGTCAGTATTGTTTTCTTAGTTACGTCAAAATATCCAAATTAGGCATGCTTCCAACTACTTTTATAATCTTTGAAAAAGCCTCCTCACATTCAGTTGACCACTTAAATGTTGCTCCTTTCTTTGCCATTACTTTCAAAGGCATTACAATGCTGGCAAATCCCTGAATAAATTTCAAATAGTATTCAGCCAGTCCTAGGAATGACTGAACACCATCCTTGTCAACAGGAGAAGGGGCCTTAGTAATGGATTCAGTCAGACTCACTTTATGGATCAAATCTGTTTATTGGTATATAATATATGTAAACCGAATACACAGCTCTGTGCCTGCAACCGCATCGGCCGGCAGCAAGAAACCGGTACAGTATCACCTGTCGCACATGCCAAGGGACAGACCGGTAGAGAGTACTGATTGACGTGGGCAGACATATGCTGTTGTCCTCCTCATCACCGACCCCCAAGAGCTAGTACCGTTATCACATGTGGCAAGAAAACCGGTCAATGGAGGAACAGGAAAACAAGGGAAAAATACAACAAAAGAACAAGATAAAACAACAGTGCTCCCCCATTCAACGTTCAACACTGCCTCCCCATCTTGCACCTCTTCACCGTCCAGCGCCGCCAACTGGCCTCCCACCATCAGGCATCCTGCAGCAGCCTCAGAACCCTTAGATATGCAGTGCAAGTCAGTTTGCTGAATTCCGTGGAAAGAAACTGAATGAAGGGTCTCCAGAGACTGGAGATATCTTCCGCTCTCTGCCTAGACACCAGTGTTAGTTTCTCCATCGCTAGGATGAACCAGAGTTTATGGAGCCAAGAGGTGTAGTTCGGGACCTTGTCCGAGCCCCACAAAGCTAATATAGTCTGATGCGCTGCATTGAGAGCAAGGGCAATCTGCCGACCTCAAAGAGCGAAGAGGGAAGGTAAGGGGGTTGGGCAAACCCAGGATAACATATGTTGGCAGTCTAGGAATCTCTGTGTGGAATACTCTGTCTATATCGTCAAGGATGCTCTTCCAATATCTGTTCATCCTGGGACAGTGCCACAACAGGTGTATGAGTGTGCCCGTGTTGCTGCAGCCCCTCCAGCAGAGCCCCGATTTAGTGGCATCCCACGTGTGTAACCTCGCCGGGGTATAGTACCAGTATGTAGCTAACTTATAAGCTGTCTCTGCCCCTGACGTATTGTGAGCTGTGTGATGTGTTCTGAAGTGGATACTCTCCCACTCCTCCTCCATCAGCTCCTGCCCCAACTCTTCCTCCCACCTCCTCTGCCCTCTGGTTTTAGAAGGTGGTGATGCCACGTGAAGGAGTCTATACAGTTCCGATATTACCCGCTTGTCATCTTTCTTTACCAGGAGCCATTTCTCAAAAGGCGTGAGAGTTCTATCTACCAAGGGCCTGACCGCCGGCTGGAGTGCCCAGTGTTGAACCTGATATTACGTCAGCCAGTCTGCCTCCGTGAGCCCGTATGTCTCTCTCATCTGATCAAAGGGGATGACTCCATCTGCATTAAACAGACTCCCCACCCTTCTACAACCTCCCTGTACCAGCGGCGAAAGTTCTCTGACTGCAAGCCGGGGACGAAGTCGGGCTTCTCACAGATCGGTGACATGGGGGTAAGGGAAGTTCATCAAACCATGCCTCGTCGCCACTGCGTCCCACACCCGGAGCGTCACACCTGTGATCGGAGAGGAATATAGCTCCTGTGCTCTATGTCTGCGTCGTAGCCTGGGCTCCTTCCATATGTGAGACCCAGCAACCGCCTGGTCCATGAAGCACCAATGCTTCACTGTAAGCGGGCGGCTCCACTCCAGCAGAAAGCGCAGCTGGGCCACTTGATGATACCTCAACAGGCAAGGGACCGCCAGTCCCTCCTCCTCCTTAGGACGGTATAGTGTGTGACGCGGTACTCGCACAGGCTTCCCATCCCATATAAATTTCAAGATCGCCGTCTAGAGCGTAGTTATGGTATTAGGCGGCGGAGTCAGAGGGAGCGTCTGACACACATAGAGTATGCACAGCAAAACTGTCATCTTGACCATAGACACCCTACTGAACCAGGAGAGCTTATGCTTCCCCCACTCCTCTAAGTCCTTCAGTATTTCTTTAGCAAGAGAGGGGTAGTTCAAACTAGACGTCTTCGCCGCCGTTGTTGCCAAAGCTATGCCTAGATACGGGACATGTGACGTTGTCCATATAAAAGGGTATCTGGAACGGAGGGCCTCCTTGTGCTCACGGAAGACTGACAAGTTTAAGACTTGAGATTTCTGTGTGTTCACTTTAAACCCAGAAACCCTGCTAAAAGTGCTAAGGGCGTCCCTGAGCGCAGGTAACGAGACCAAGGGTTCCGCCAGAGTAAGAATCACATCGTCAGCATATAAACTGATGAGGTGGTGGTCTCCCCCAAATTTAATGCCGGTGACGTGGGGGTCATCGTGAAGGCGCTGAGACACTGAGAAGGCTCGATATAAAGAGCAAACAAAAGTGGGGAGAGCGGGCACCCCTGCCTTGTTCCCCGTCCTATCGGAAACAGCAGTGACAAAGTCCCGTTTATGCGGACTGCTGCCTTGGGCTCCTGATATACGCATTTTATCTAGGTCAGGAGCGCCGGTCCAACCCCAAAGCGCTCCAACACCCCGAAGAGATAGGGCCAATGCACCCTATTGAACGCTTTCTCTGCATCGATGGAGAGGAGAGTGCCTCCCTATGGGATCTGTTTGTTTTGTCTATTAAGTGTAAGAGCCGCTTCGTGTTGTCTCCGCACTGTCGGTGGAGTGTGAAGCCCGCCTGGTCCTGGTCAATAAGTCCAGGCATGTAGGGATTAAGGCGCTGTGCTAGGGTGCCTGTGAATAGTTTGGCATCTATATTTGGGAGTGAGATGGGTCGGTATGAACCACAGTCTTCTGGTTTCTTCCCAGGCTTGTGAATGACCGTGATGGTGGCCTCCAGAATGCTGGTTGTGAGGGCTCTGGTCACTAGGAAAGAGTTAAAGAGCCGAGTTAGGATTGGGGCGAACTCTGAACAAAATGGTTTTGTAGAAAAGCGCAGTGTAGCCGTCCGGGACAGGTGACTTCCCGGCCGTAAGGCGGGAAACAGCCGAGATTACCTCCTCTATCCTTACGGGTTAGTCAAGACATGCCGGGTCACGCTCATGGAACGGCACAATCTGACAATCCGCGAGATATGAGGATGGGTCAGAGCCGATCTCTAGATCTGCTGCATATAGATCTCTGTAAAAATTCGCAAAAACCTCAGCCATTTGCATATCCGTCCTCACCTCACCCCGGGAGGGGGAGCGCAACATTGTTATGGCGTTGGCAGACCACTGAGCCCTCAGTTTATGAGCCAAAAGTTTCCCACAGCGATTACCCCCTACATAGAATTTGTGTTTAAGCTGTGCTACAGCATACTCTGCCTGGTCCCAATCCAGTCTTTTCAACTGTTGGCGCGCTTTCTCCAATTCCCTCCAAACTCTGGGAGCGCCAGTATGTTTGTGGGAGCGCTCTAGTACTGTCACTCTCTGCTCCAACACCGCTCTCTGCTCTCTCCTGGCTTTATTTACTTTGGCCGAGAGTGAGATCACCTCCCCGAGTATGACTACTTTCAGTGCCTCCCAAAGTGTCTCTAGGCTAGTCCGCCTATTATCATTATGACTAAGATAGTCCAGGATCGCTCGTCGCACCGCCTCCACCGCAGTCCGGGACTGCAATATTGTCTCCTGAAGACGCCATCCCAGGACCCTGCCCCAACCACAATCAAGGCAGGCCACCAAGGTTATAGGGGCGTGGTCTGTTAGAGCCCTAGGCACAATCGTGGTCCCCTTAACTTGGGAGCTAAACTCTGAGAGGCCAGGAAAAAGTCTATGCGCGTGTATGTCTTGGAGGACGCTGAATAAAACGAATAGTCCCGGAGAGTCGGATGCGCCGTCTGCCAGACGTCATCAAGGTCGCAGTCTACCAGCCATTGTCGCCCGGCGGGGGTCAGAGCCCCCGTTTTCCCATAGCGGTGGCCAGATCGACCCAGATCGTTATCCATGACCAGATTGAAGTCCCCACCCACAAGTATAGGCCTATCCGGGGTAGTGAGCATCGAGGATATAGCCTGTCTCATGAATGTTTGCTGCTGAGCGTTCGGAGCATATATCGTGACAATTGTGAAGTGGAATGACTCTATGCGCAATCTGAGGGCCAAGAACCTACCCTTAACCTCATGTAACTTGGCAACGACCTCCCTGGGAAAAGCTTTCGATGTAACGTAACAAAGGGGCACAACAGGTGCACATCAGTCACAAACGAGTCCTCTATCGGATGTCCAAGAAGAGGCTAAGTCCCAGACAGGGGTCAGCAGCACCTCTCAAGGCTTTCTCGTGGCGTCCAGAAACCCCACCGCCCAGGCCCAACTCTAGCATCTTCACTCCTCACTCTTGAAACAGCCCGGGACGTCACCTGGTGATATGCTGCAGAAAGATCCATCACACTAAAAACATGGGCACCATTTAACATGGACAAGTTTCTGCTATGTTTGGTAGAAGCTGGCAGTCCACCCAGATACACTGGTTGAGATCCCTGAGGTCCACGCACATTCTCAATGTGGATCTGTCATCTTTGGGGGCAAGAACAACAGAAGCCAACAATTCAGACGCTTCTTTTTCTTCCACCACATCTAGTTTTTTAAGCTGATCCAACTCCTTCTTTAGGGAACCCAACATAAGGTTTGGGACTTTCTATACCTTGTCAATTACAGGTCTGGCATTGGTTTTGAGAAATATCTTGTGTTCTAATCCTTTAAGTAATCCTAGTTCTTCCTTGAATACTTCGGGAAATTTGTTCACAACATCCTCATCCTCACTAAAATTCTCTATGAGTATGCCTTGGTCAGTAACATTGGGATTTAATGTGATTCCTCAATTCTTCTAGTGCTGCCAACCCAACAAATTGTTTCCATGTTTAGCTACATAAACTTTTCCTACAGTCTCACGCCCTTTAAAATAGATTTTCATTATGGTGAACTCTGTGAGATAAATTTTAGTGCCACCATATCCTCCTAGGGAGATATCCGGAGCCTTCAGCTTTATGTTTTCTCAGCCAAATATACGTTATCAATTCTTATCTCCTATTAGAATGCACAGTGATCCAGAGTCCACCAGAACTGTGACCTCTTTGTCGTCTACCTCAATTTTACATTCAGGCATTCTTATTCGTCCAACATCTACCTCATCATTGGCTTGATTGACTTCATTCATTTGATCTTGTGACACACATAAAATGGCATGTTGGTGCAATTCTGGTTGGTCATCAAACTTTTGTACCTTGGCGTTCGTATATACTCTCACAAAGTGACCCTTGTTCCACAACTCCTATAAGCTAAGTTTCCGGCAAAACAGTTAGGGTTGTTGGATAGATGATTAGGGTTACCATCTCTGTAACATTTCATCTTAGTACTGTCTTTGGTGTTCTTCACTACATTTCCTTTATTCTTCACATCATTACCAGTGCCTTTCGAGCTTGTAGCTCCCACCTTGTGTATAGGTGTGTAGTGTTCATCCTCTTCCTCAACACTTAAATTGAGCTTTGCTACTTTTTCACTGAAACAAGTAGGTTTATCTTGCATCCCCTTATCCCACCCTTTTGTATGTGCCATGCCTTCCACAATCTCTATTGCCTCTTTCAAGGTGGGATGTAACTTTTCCTGCACTCTAGGGTTGTTAGTGCAACACTAATTGATCTCTAATTAACATGTATGTCAAATCTCCAAAGTCACACATGCACACTAAATTCTTAAGTGATGCTATGTAATTCTCAACTTTTTCTGTTTTGCTTTGAACCCTGGAGAAAAATGTGTGTCTTTCCATACTTAGATTTATCCTGGGTCCAAAATATTTCTCTAGCATTAACAAGGACATTTCATAAATATCTTTGGGATCTTCCTCAGAATTTTCCGCAGTGATTTTGACAAGGCTCTCATAGATGTTGAGGCCTTCAATCCCTAGATGCTGTAATAAAACACCCTGTTTCCTTGCTGGCGAGAACTTTTCCCTCTGATGGCGATCAAGTAAGAGTCAAACATCTTTTTCCATTTCTTCCAAGGTAATAACAGATCCCCAGGTTCTTAAAGGAACTGCGGGGGTGGTAGCATACTTCCGGCTGACATCATTCCAGGAAATCTGAAGAATACATGTTTTAGTGCAAAATAGTTAACTAAAACAATAATCTGAAATAACTAACTGAAAAAATAAGCTACCAAAACTAAATAATATAACAAATTAAAATAACAATACTAATTTCTAAAGGCTCTTAATGTGTCTCCAAGTGCATTTGACTGTGCTCACATTTCTTTGGCAGTAACTTCCATTTCCCAGCCTTTGCAATTTTTTAATAAAATGTCATTACTTGATATAATGAGGGTCACCGTTCATTCACCCTCAAAACACTGACCAACTGAAACTCGTGAAGGGATATTGCACATTTTAACACTTCACTTTACAAGATTGGTAAGCACACCTCGTTTACTACAGGTTAGAGTTCTGGGTTTTTTTCCTCATGCACATGTGCGTTGGTTTCCACTGTCTGTCACGCCTCATTAAAATCTGTGTTAAGCTAGGAGTGTCGGGGACTTGCGGTGACTCGTGCATAGAGTTGAGCTGGTTCCTTTCGCCCTTGGTTCCCGCACAGTGTGTCTCGTGCATCAGGATTGGCTTGCGCTGGGTTAGAGACAATGGACTCTTCACTGTGCGTGGGCTATCACTTCACAGCACGAGAGGCTAACAGCGCTCTGACAGAGTTCTGCAGGTCCCCGCACCGGAGACCATTCTCAAAGGCATCATTCACATAATACCAAAGGAGATGCCATGGAGGCCAGTGCTCGCATTTTAAATTTATAAAACAATTCCCATTAAAGGATCTCCAGCTTTCGCGAAGATTTCAGCCAGTGTAATACACAAAATAACAAAAGCCCATTCTTTGAATGCTTACAGCAGGTCACTCACCACTCTAAAATTGATCCCTCTTTTCTTCTGTTGGAGTGAGCGTCTAGGTTTTGCCAGCCTTGACATGCATGGTTCATTGGTGGATGCTCCAACTCGTCGCCAATGTTAAGAGAACATACACACAGTTGATCTGGTTCAGTTCCCTTTATTGCATCCACCATGCAATAGCACAGCCACCACTGGACCCAGCTCCTCAGCAACTGTCTCCTGTTACTAGGTTGCATAACATTCAAATGATGTACCCAAAGATATAATTACATCACAATTAAAAAGACACAAACTTTGCATTTGACATATATCTGACATATTTATACACAATCAGTAAATATACCAGAAAACTGTAGACAACCCGTCACGCAGTTTCCCTTTGATAATGAACTACCCAATGGGGGTGGAGATGTTACGTCTGTGGTTGAGGCACACAATGTGTACAGAACAGAAATCACCTGTCCTGCAGTGAACGCAGGATCAAATACATTTCACGCATATAGAATAGTAAATGTACCCCAACAACACAGATCATACTAATGCTTAGAGATACCTCTAACTTTTCAAGAACACCATGATTGGTTTTAGTGGCACCCTCCCACATGTAATACAACCAGTTATGTTAGGTCCCTGAAACAATGATGGACCTACATGGCCAACACTGGCTACATATACACCACATCCCAATATACAAGTGATTCTGGCAGCAGAAACACATACATTTTACAATGACCTTGTAGCTACCTATAGACGCGTAATGCGGACCTTAAAAACTGCCCCAGCTATAAATCAGTTGGCTGTCACAAGAATAAATCCACAAACTGTCCATTAAATAATGGGAAAAGCAACCACTGAGCAAGACAAGATTCCATTTTAGGTTGCATAAAAAACAAACCAGCTGGAAGCTGGACCACAAGATAAACATAGCACTTGCTTTTTGAAATAGTGCCCTCTATAGAGGATTGTGCCACATGGGGCACAGTCTTTGCTGCAAAATATACTACAACTCATGGTACACCAACACTTGCAAATCGTCTGGAAGTGTGAAAACAAATTCAAAATGAATGGGGGGCAGCCACTGCCCTGCACTTGGGGATGAAACAGATGCGCAATTTCAACATAGTCCCCTCAATTGTTTTAAGCAGTATTAAAGGGGGAGCAGCAGCTTTGGCAATACACCAGCAGCTTCAGGGTGTACCTCAACGAGATCAGAAACGCAAGCTGCCAAAGATTATTTCCAGAACTTATACTAGTATAGGTTGGGATAGTCTGGTGGCCAGACCAACTAAACCACAATTACAGAATACTTCCAGTAAGAAAGGCGCTAAGCAGACACAAGAGAACTCTAACAAACGCTGGGATAAACAAAAATCTAATAAAGATAGAAGAAGCCAAATAGGCGAATCTCCACAATTAAAGACCTCAGAAAAAAGATATAACCTTAGAATCAGGAAAACTTTAAAACTCCTAACAGATACCAATACACTGACACCCCCATCTTGTTCCTTCATTAGGCACCAGAATGATCAGGTCTGAGGAAATTGAGCCCAAGACCCGCCGAGGCAGGAATTGAACCCTGGTCCCAGGCCAGATTTCTGCATCAGGGTCTGCCGCTCTAACCATTGAGCCACACTTCTCCTTGGATTGGAAACAAGCATCCTGGGGCCCGCTTCAGATTATCATCCCTCATCAGCCAGGCTAGCTTGGATCCAGTGACACAGTGAGCAAGGGACCCACGTCTGGGCACACCCTGGCCACTTAGAGTGACTTTAGCAACACAAAATGGTAACGGATGGAGTGCTGCAACTATTCAAACACTCACTCCAGTCACAGATCTGGGTTTAATCCATTGTTCTTTTGCTCACAGTGCCACCCCAGTTTAGGTCCAGCCATTAGCAAATCAGTCTTGACCCTGCTCATATGCTTTATTTTGTGATGTTGTGGCGGCTGCTATGTCCCTATTGCAAAAATGCTGCTAGGGGCCAGGTCTTTTCAAACAGACCAAGCAATATGTCCTTAGTTGTGACATTTTTTCCGATAAATTAAAGGGTTCACCACTGCAGGGGCCCCTCTTAATTTCCAACAAACCACTACAATGTGTCCCTTACAACTAGATGGTGCATACAGATATATTCTAGTTGCTGTTGATTCATGCTCCAGATTTCTGTGGTTATGGCCACAATGATCAGCTGATGTCCAAACTGTTTTTAAAGATTTGCAAGTCTTTGTCAGGACATATGCAGCTGCAGCATTCCACTCTGACCAGGGCCCTGATTTTGCCTCTCGTGCATTCAGGGACACCATGTCACTGATTGGTGTTGGGGTGCATTATTCCTCCCCTTACAATCCTAAGGGAAATTTGGTTCTGGAGAGGAAGAACCAAGACTTAAAGCAATCATTAACAGCAATGGTAATAGGTTCTGGTCGTAGTTGGCTTCATTACCTGTATGGAGTCCAGAGAGCACTAAACAGTCTGGGGGGACATACCCTTATGA
This sequence comes from Pleurodeles waltl, assembly GCF_031143425.1. Taxonomy (NCBI): domain Eukaryota; kingdom Metazoa; phylum Chordata; class Amphibia; order Caudata; family Salamandridae; genus Pleurodeles; species Pleurodeles waltl. The sequence continues at coordinate 297,274,690 of NC_090449.1, read as the reverse complement.
GGTCTTGTTTGGAATACCTATGTATGTCCCGGATCTTGATGGCCCTGCCATAATCGTGGCAGAAACACCTTTTGATGTAAATTAATGTGTTGCTGTTTTATAGGAAACACAACAGTTCCATGATGAAAATGTATCTGCATATGCCACCACCTTGGGAATGAGGGATTTGCCACCATCCATGGGTTGGATTAAAAAAATTCCTGCCACCACTTCATTAGCAAGAAATGCCCACGATGTAGATCCCTATTATTCCAATGCAACACAAGCAAGACACAAGAAATTATTTATTATGATCCACTGTTGGGTACAACTACCAGTTCTGCAACAGCTCCAGTTTTTGCACAAACTGTGCCTGGTTACTTTGCCGACACTGACAACTTTTCTTCAAACTCTTCAGCATCAGCAACTGCACCTGTATCAGGAGAACCTAAGCTCTTCAACTGACTTAAAAATAATGATTTAGTTTGTCCATGATATGGGGCGGAGCCAAGATGGCGACCGGGAAGGACGCTTGATTAAGCGCTCCTCTCGGGCTCGCCTCGTAAATAATTGCAGGGCGCTTCTGGGGCGCTGCTGTCGCAGCCCTGCGGCGGGATCCGCGGCTGGGACCGCTCTCCTCTCGTCGGCGGCTCCGGGAGTGATCGAGCGGCCGGGCAGAGGGACTGCTGCGGAGCGGCTCGGAGCCGGGAGCTGCGGCCGCCATTTTGCTGGCCGCGTCGGGCTGGATGCGGCCTTAAAGACTGAAGGAGAGGTGGCTGCCCGAAAGCGGGGAGCGGCCCACCTCGCGAGGGTGATAAACCCATATTAAGCTTTAATTCCGCCCTGGGTGCCCCCCCCCCTCCTCGACGCCAATCGGCCGCCGGAGTTCCCCCTCCCCCCCAATCAGGCGTGGGGGAGCCCCAAGGAGCAGCGGCGATTCAGCGGCGGGGACTGCAGGGACCCCGGGTGGATGTCCCCGCCGTGACTGGAAGCGAGCGGAGAGACGCGCCTCCCCCTCCGCAAAAGGCCCTGTGGAACCACAACAACAGGCCAGGGGCGTATCTGTTACATGAGCGGGTCGGGATCCGTTCCTTGGACTCCCCAGCTGCTACGCGTGGCCGCGGGCCCTGTCGGGCGGCTGTGCGCTCGGCCACAGCAGACGCGCCCTCTCCTGGAGGCCGCTGGCGCCGTCTCCCCCTGGGGCGGGGTTCTGCGCCAGATTTGGAGGTCCTGACGGCGAGACGGACGTACGGCGTCTGCGGGGACCGCTGCGAGGGGAACTGGTCACTGCCTTCGCCTTGCATCGCCTACCCCCTTCCTGCCCGCAAGGGGGGAAGAAGGACGGGAGACGAATCCTGTTATGGGCCACTGGGGGTGCCTCCCTATCCTATAGCGGTTGGCGTGGAGCGCCCGTCCCAGGAATCGTCTCTGGACCTGCAGCTGGATATCGAAGCTACCATAGACGTGGTTTGCGCAGGGTCGACCAGGATCAAGCTAAGCCATATCCACTGTTAAATGGCTCCGACCTGCACCGCAGGGAGGAACAGTGCTTAAAGAACTGTGCGAGCCCGCATCACACTAAGTAAACACACCTGGGAATATCACTCCTTTACTCCACACTGAAATTGGACCTAGAGCCTGGAGCTGGCTGCTGACCGGGGGCTCGGGGCACGCACGTGGACCCAGCGTCGGGAGGCACTAGACCACCTGAATGAGATCTCATTAAGAGAACCAACAGTAGGGCCGAAACCTCAAAAACTGAAATCAGCACCGGCGTGGCCCCGCGGGGACATATATGCCCTCCTCGCTTACAGGGCCCAGAGAAAGTAGGTGAGCGCGAGATTCTGGGAAGAAGCAGGCCGCAACAGATAAGTCAAAATGGCCGGAAGGCTCAAATCAGCTAAAAACCAGGACCGGAACATGCCAGGCCAGGCTCCCGGAGATCAGCAGCATACGCCCTCTCTGCAGTCGTTGGAGTCCACGCTCATGTCACATTCCTCGCAATTTGAGAAAATACTACAAGCAATCATGGACACTAAAACCTCACTGGAGACCAGGATAGACACGGTATCGCAAGACCTGAACATCCTCAGAGTAGACCATGGCAAACTATCTGATAAAGTGAAGACAGCGGAGGCGGTGCTAAGTGACCTGGCCCCCTCGGTAGCGGATAACCAAAAACAAGTTCTCCGTCTAGATGCAGAAGTAAAGTCACTGATGAGAAGAGCAGAGGAGGCGGAGGGCAGATCCCGTCGCAACAACATACGTTTTCTTGGTTTTCCTGAAAAATCACTGGATCAAAGCTCAGAGCTCCTGCTGGAACACTGGCTAATTAAAGAAGTCCTGAATGGGAACCCATCCAAATTCTTCTCAGTGGAAAGAGCATATAGAATCCCCGGACGCCCCCCGGCACCGGGCCAACCTCCGAGACCACTGATAGCTAGGTTCCTAAACTTCAGGGACCGGGATACGATACTTCAACAGTTCCGCAGCAAAGGTCCATGCAGGTATGAGGACTCGACTGTTTACGCTTATCCAGATTTCACTCAGGAAGTGCAAAGGCAACGCAACTCCTTCACCCAAGTTAAACAACGCCTCCGGGAGTATGACATAAAATACGCATTAATGTTCCCCGCTAAATTACGTGTAACAACAGATGAGCGCATTCATATGTTCACCTCACCGGAAGATGCCTGGACGTGGATGCATGCCAAAGGCTTCGCCCAACCCCGCGAGGCAGCCGGTACGGGCGAGAACTGGTCAACGATGAAACCTAGGAAACGATCCAAAAGGCGTGCCAGGGGTCAACCCACGGTAGAACAGGCTGCAGAGGAGAGAGCCAGGGCCCTTAAAGAAACCCCCCTACTAACTCAGAATTCCTTTGAGACGCTCAGGACCCAGCCAGTGGAGGGCTCGGATTCTGACTCGGTCAGCTCGGACTCTACATTAACGGAGGCATTGAGGGGCCCGGAGCTCACCCCCAGGTCCGCAGACACACTCTGAACAAACACTACTGAACTATCCCCCCCGGGGGGGACCAACCGCCACAGCCTGAATACAGAACTGAACTTTGCGACCTCCTCCTGATGTGGGTGGTCACATCACCTGAACTTATGTATCCTTGCACGTTTGCTCCTGGAGATAACTCCTTTATTCATATTGTGCGCGGCGGGCGGCGTGGGGTGGGGGGGCGGATGGCTGTGCCCTGGGAGTGCCCCAAGCCAATTGCGGACCGTGTCTGCAGAAGGATGCGAGCCCCTAAAATGAGCCGCATCCGGATAGTATTATTGCTCCCCCGCAGATATCCATACGGATACACCTTGGCACGCACCTAAAATGGGTGTGTAGCCTGTTGCAAGTTCATAGTTGGGGTTGGGATCCAGTTGGGGAGGGAAAGAGGGTAACTATTAGTTTGTGCACTACCGGTCTGCTCGCAACACTGGATAAACGCTCAGAGGCAAGGGGCCCGCACGCGGGGGCGGTGGGGGCGGAGGGGACCCAATGGGCCTTCCTGGGATCCGGGGTGCAAGACATGCACTCACAAATTGAATATGGCCCAATCCACAACCCATAGCGCATACAAATATGACATAGTCACTTGGAACATCAGGGGACTGGGGACTCCGCGCAAAAGGTCCAGGGTGCATGCACGACTCAAACGCCATGGCACACATATTGCAATACTACAAGAGACTCACCTGCAGGACCCAGACCTGCAGGATCTACGCAGTAAATGGGGAGGTCAGATTGTGGGCACATCCTATTCAACCTTCGCGAGGGGGGTACTTATATGGATAGCAGGGAATGTCCCTTTTATCCAAACATCACACAAGATAGATCACGAGGGCAGATATGTGGTAGTGGAGGGTAAGCTGGACGGCAGACAATTGTCAATCATAGGGGTATACGCTCCCAATAGCGCACTGCCTGAGTTCCTGAGCACACTCACTCCAGCGTTACTAACGAACCCTGAAACACCCGCCATATGGGGAGGTGACTTCAATTGCACGCCAGATCCAGCATTGGACAGGTCAAATCCCCCCACAGATTCAATAGTCATCAGACACCCCAGCCGCCCATTATCGATATGGGCTAGTAACATGAGCCTTCATGACATATGGCGCATGAAACACCCACGACACAGGGAATATTCATTTTATTCAGCACCACATAAGGTACACACCAGGATAGACTTGATGTGGGGCACCCAGGAGATCTGCACAGGGACCAGTAGAATAGAATACCTAGCCAAGACATTATCAGATCATTCACCGCTTAAAATAGTTTTGGACTGGGGCAGGAAGCGCCAGGCTATCCCAACGTGGAGGCTACAAGCGGAAGCCTTACACGACCCTGCGTTCACAGACTCACTGAGAACAGCGCTGAAACAGTATTGGGTATTAAACACTGGCACCACAAAATTAAGAGCAATGGAGTGGGACGCACACAAAGTGGTGATCCGTGGACATTGTATTTCCACTACATGGGGGGTGAGGCGCACACTCCATGCAGAGGTTAGCAAGCTGGAGAAGAAACTAAGAGCACTAGAAAACGCAGTTGCCCGCAATGCAACGCCATACACGGCCCTGAAGGAAATGCGCGCGGAACATGCAAAGGCTGATGCTACATTACGCCTTCACGACCACAAACACCACGTGGCTAGGCTACAATCGGAGGGCGACAGATCTGGTAGGCTGCTCGCATGGCTGCTGCGGGAGGACCGGCGGTGCTCGCCGATCGGGGCGATAGGAACAGGCGCAGGTGCAATAGCTACTACACAGGTAAAAATAAATGATGCGTTTAGGGAATATTATACACAATTATACACCAAAAGCACATCATGTACCATCCAACAACTTGAGTCCTTTCTAGCAGATTCCCCCCTGCCCCAACTAATGCATGTCGATAGAGAGACACTGGAAGCCCCCATCACATTAGGGGAACTTAATAAGGCTCTTGAACAACTACCCAGGAATAAAGCCCCAGGGACAGATGGCCTGCCGTCGGAATACTACTCCACTTTCGCGGCGCACCTTAACACACACCTCCTAAAAACGTTTGAAGAAGCAGGGACCAATGGTATCCTGCCTCCCTCAATGAGAGAGGCAATGATAGTGGTCCTTCCAAAGCAGGGGCGTGACCCCACTGACGTCAGGTCTTACAGACCTCTCTCATTGTTGAACCTAGACTGCAAGATACTTGGCAAAATCCTGGCTAACAGACTAGCTCCCTACATGCATATATTGGTACACGATGACCAGAATGGATTCATCCCGAAACGTAACACCTTCCTAAATATTCGGAGGCTGCTCAGTGTGATGGGTGACACTCCCCTGACCGCACTCGAGGAGGTGGTAATATCGCTCGACATAGAAAAAGCGTTTGATACATTAGAATGGGACTTCCTGTTTGCCACTATGCAGTTACTGGGTATCGGTCCAAAATTCACAAACTGGGTACGCATTCTGTACACTGCCCCACAGGCTAGGGTGAAGACGGGAGGAGAAATATCAGAAAGCTTTCCGATTAACAGGGGAACAAGACAGGGCTGCCCCCTCTCCCCCCTCCTATTTGCCTTAGCGATGGAACCACTAGCTGCACGCGTCCGGGCCAAAAAAGAAGAATGGGGGGTGTCAAGGAACGGCACTCTCCACTCCATATCACTATACGCAGATGATGCCCTGATATACATACGTAGAGTGGAGGAGTCGCTGCCCCCAGTGATGTCGCTGCTGTCTGAGTTCGGAAGGGTATCTGGTCTAATAGTTAATTGGGGGAAATCCTGCATATTCCCACTAACCAGCTGGGCTCCTGCGAGGCAAGAAAGTGCCCCACCAGGCCACCTTAAATGGTGCTTCAACACATTTAAATACTTAGGAATCAACGTATACCACAGGGCGGAAGATTTAAGGGATGGGAATCTGGGGAAAGCGGCGTCCTCTGTTAAGAGTTCACTACGCTTCTGGAATAAATTACCTCTCTCCCCACTGGGTAAAGTAGCTATAGCAAACATGCTGATATTACCCAGACTGCTGTACTATTTTGCGGCCCTACCAATCATTATCCCCAAAAGCTTTTTCGTCGGCTTGAACTCCATCCTGCTACAACTGGTTTGGGGAGAGGGCAGAAGGCGAGTTGCACTTACCACGCTACATCATCCGGTAGCAATGGGTGGACTGGGCGCCCCAAACTTTGAGCTCTATTCTGCAGCCGCACAGTTGCAGTGGATCTTAAATTGGCTCCACAGACCTAGCTCGGCAGAAACTATATGGTTACAATCCCAACTCCAAGGCGCTCCCATACTAGCTTGGCTGTTGGATAAGCAGACTAAAAGCACATGCACAAACCCGCTGATGATAGTGGCACACACATACTGGAAGAAGTATATCCAAAAAGGAGTTAAAAAACTACCCTACTCACCACTCCTCCCGCTGGATAGGCTCCCCGGGCGGGTGGAAGCTGGCTCATATTCACCTACAACCTGGTTAGACGCGGGTATTGGTGCAGTAGGAGACTGTTTCGAGGAAGGGAAATTAATGACTTTCGAAGCTATACAGGCCCTCACAGAGATCAATCCGGGGCAATTCTTGGCATATCACGCGATATGCCATGCAATCAGGAAAACGTGGGCATCTGGCGACGTAGAGCCTGATATCTCAGTCACCCTGCACCACATGCTGAACTGGGACCCCCAAGGAAAAGCAGTCTCAAACCTTTATAAACTTCTGAATCGACCCCCGGAAGATAACTTGCAGAAAGCTAGGGAGAGGTGGAACATCGTATTGCCTAATCCGCTCTCAGGGACAGATTGGCCAAAAGCTCTGTGTCACACACGTGAGGTCTCAAGAAACCCCAGATTCCGATATACACAATTCAATTATCTACATCAGACATACCTGGCGCCAGCCAGGATTAAACGCATGTTCCCCGGATCGGATCCAGCCTGTCCCAGATGTAAAACACCAGCAGCACAGTTCTATCACATGGTCTGGGAGTGCCCGCGGTTAAGGAGGGAGTGGGAGGGGGTGGTCACAGCCTTAGCGGAAATCACGGGGCTCAACCTGGACACGAATCCCAAATCCTGTCTACTCGGATTAAGGACAAGGACGAAAAGAAATAAACACTTGCACAGGTTTGTAGATCTAGCGTATGTAATGTACAAAAGATTGATAGCAATGAACTGGAAGGCTTGCAACGCGCCGGACTTAAAAGTCTGGCTTGCTCTTACGTTACGTTGGGCTCGAGCTGAGCATCAGGTATTAACAAACTTAACCCGTAGGGGACTGCGGCAGGCGGGCTGCGAGACCTGGGGCGTCTTAGTGTCTAGGCTAGAAGCCAAAAACGATGAAAGACCCCCCTGAATCACAGATAGCTGTATCCACCTGGAAGGCCGCGGGCCCTGCCCCCGGCAGAAAGGCAATACTACACTTGGGGACGCATACATACCCTTCATCAATGCCTCGCCAACACTGACAGCTTAGTAGCCCATCCCCCCATGCAAGCATGCCACAGCACCAAAAGGCCTGCATAATCAATTAATAGACACCTGCGCTAAAACCTACTGTGCCATAACCCTCCGCCTCGTCCCCCCCCCCCCCCTGTCTCCTCTGCTCCCCGACCTCGCCCGTGTGGTCACGTGGGCCCCTGTCGCTAGTGGTAATAGAATCACATTGCAACTGAAAGCTTTGCCCTACGTGGCGGCAACCTCGGTAGTGATGGGCAGAATCAGCGGACCGGGAAGTGCACACAAGTTCTTAGCAGTTTGATATATACATTGACCATTAATATGGGAGAGTCAGACGATAGACTGTAACCAATGATAATTTGTTATCAATGACTATGTATGCCAGAAAATGTATGGCTTTCGTCTTGAAAAATCAATAAAAATATGTTTAAAAAAAAAAAAAAAAAGTTTGTCCATGATATTATCTGTGGATACTGCTGACACTGCTTGCCTTTCCACTTTGGATTGATTTTGTCATATTTTTCTTTCTCCTGATACATGGTCACTATCTTCCTGAACGCTCTGCTGTTGAACCGGTTGATGAGGTTTTAACACATTATCTATCATCAGATAAGGTCAGAAGGGACTTTTCCCTTGTGAACATTTCAGCTGTTTAATCCCAAATTGGATTGTTTGGGATAAAGTATTGTATGATTTCGTTGGCCCTTTAGAAGCAATTTAAATTCCCTTTGTTTTCAAAGTGTATATGAATTATATTATTACACCAGGGGTTGTTTATGATGACTGGGATGTAAACAGTTGATTCTATGCTTTCTGAGCTTGAATATTTTACTATATTTGAAAGTGAAGATGTTTATATGACAGTTGTGCATTATGGGGAAATGTTTTTTTTAATCACCATTATGGACATAATTTTGTACAACGAGCTTGTACCCCCAGATTAGCTTATAATTACACTCAGTGTGAACATCCATGAGTGGGAAGCGCCAAAACATAAGTTGGCAACTTTGCATATTTTACTGGGCATGATGCTAAGAATGCAGAGTCATATTATTTCAAATCACCCTCTCTAAAACGAGAAACATATTGCTAAGGGACTTCAAATTGATTTATTGAGATTCCTTTATTTCCCAGTCAGCAACTGAGGGCTATGAGTTTTGGAAATAATCTATTGATTTAAAGAATGTGTGAGGAACACTCGGTTGGCAAATACAGGGTAGGGAATCTTTATATTAGAGCATGACATTCCTTTACAAATTATATTTTGAATGATACTGTGCAGCAAACAACTTGCCTTGGGTTAGCAAAAATAAAAGAACCAAATGCGCACAGTATTTTCACCTTTGCAAAATTTGACAATTGGCAAAAGATTTTAAATGTCACCAAAGGACAGCTCAATAGTTGATTTCGGAAGGGTACCTTTAATTTGTCCCTTTCACGTCCTGATGGGTGATTATTCTGGCCACTGTACACACATGGTTATCATGCTTGTTTTGTAAACTGTACACAGGGTTTTAGAGTGATCCGACCCGACCCTCGTTATGTCACCACACAATACTCAGGTATTGTTACAACATACAGTGTGGGCAAACTGTGCCAACAGTGGTTACACTCTTCCACATTAGCAGCTGTAAAAGAACACCTTAGTCTCTTTTCAGAAGATGTAAACGTACAAGATTTTTTGTTAGGTACTAGAAAGCCATGCTCAAAACTTTTCTTATATGCAATATATACTGAAATATGGGAGCTTTCGCAAATGGAAGCTGCAGCCCATTTAAGGCAGATTGATAAGGAAAACATGGAGAAGGCTCTAGCCGTTGTCGATAATGATATGAACACATTGTCCGACCTCATTTACAAACTAAATAACATCATGTCATCTGCAATTGACATAATTCAAAATGACATGTCACTTTTACACCATGGACAGCGTCAACTGAGGGCCATTATGCAATTGGGTTGGACATTGCGAAGTTCTCAAAAGTGGCAGCGTGCCCTGGTAGCATGTTAACTCTAAAGAGTTATTTGCTGCATTTAATTTAACATGGTAGCAACAAATAGTGGCTAAGAAAAAGGCTAGTTATGTCATGCTTAACATCAAAAAATTAGAAACGATTCCTTTCATGATGGCAGAATTTCCATAATCAGTTTAGTTAATGCTTGGAGTGATTAAACAGCCCATTTCAACATCCTAATTCACTTTGTGTTTAAAACACCTTCCTGTGGGCAGATTTCAGCGGTTTGGAGACAGTTACATCCACAAGGTGTGGGAGTTACACTTCGATTAGAGGTGCCTGAATAGCAAGACAGAGGTCTTTAACAGCGGAAGTGAGTGTGAGACTTCTGTAAGTCATTCTAATATTTGTAAACAGATGTCCTTGCATTACACATGCAATGTGGCCATGGCAAACTTGGCTTGTTAGCCGAAGGGTACTCATGTTTCTTTGATTCACTTTCGAATGGAAGATATTTTATGCAGAGTGATAAAGGCTGCTGTGGTATGAAACCTGCCCCTTTCTGCGGCAATGTGTTATTCCCTCCCCCATGAGTGAGATAAAATTAGCAGAATTGTGTCTTCAGGTGGCAACTTCAAATGTAAATTCTGACAAGCTGAGCAGACTGAAGGCTCTTTTGTTTCAAAAACATGTGGCTCTTACATCAGCCCAAGAGACCTAAGACCTCCAAGTAGCAAGGGCATCTGCAGAGATACAGCCCCTACTAAATAACCACTCCCCCAAACATTTTGGAGAGTTGGTGAGAAGGATTCTAGTGCATCTAATACTGCTGGGATTGTGCACTCTTTTAAGGCTGTTGGTTCTGGGTTTGTTAGCACTTTTCAGAGCGTGTTCAGAGTTATACCTTCAGCCATCTACTCACTATTTTTGAGTATCTTTGGTGGATTCCCAATAACTTTGGCACTAATTGGCAGTATTCTGCTGTTGCTACGTTTGAATTCCATTGGCTGTCCCATCTCAGCAAACTTCCCTCCAGCCCAACTGTGTCGTGACCATATGATGCAGTATTCCGGAACATCACTGTTAGAGGAACTTGAATTGAATTGGTCACTGTCATTCAGTCCGGTTCTCACTGGTGTTCAGACACTTTTCTGTTGCATGTGGTGCTTCTTCAAATCCGCATGGAAGGTGTGCTTTGTTGTGCAGCTCCTACCTTCGTTGAACACAGATCTGTTAATGTTCTCAATGAGGGTTCATGCATGGACATGCCCACTGAGATTGCGGTAGTTACGCAAGGCATCCTATGAGCCACCCCTTGTGGATATCATGGCTCCTTGTGCTTCTACATCTGGCACTGCACGGAACGCTGTCTCCTCTGCCAGACCTATGGCTGGGGCAGCTGCACATGTGTTTTCCATGGATCTTACATCTAATGAGTTGGTCACCTTATCGCCTGCCGAAGTAGGATCCTTACTGGCTTCCGTCTCCATTGATGACATCAGAGATTTCCTGCAGGATCATGACTATTGCTAAATATGACCTTTGGCATTTCCTGATTCAAATGCTAAATAGTCCTTTGATTTGGCACGCCTTTCTGCTTGATTCTCTTGTCAACTTCAACATTTTAATCACATTTTTGTATATTTTAGTGAACTTTTAGTATCATGGTTTTAATGTTGAATTCTTAGGTGTAGTTTATTTTAGGTCTTGGACCCTGCACTCTTGCCCGACAATGGGGAGGGTGTTGTGGGTTCATTTTAGCGCATTGCTTGGGCACACTTATTTTAGTTTAGACTTGTGCCCTTTAACCTTATTACATGTTTTATTCCATTTATTCATTTTAGCATGCTTTGCTTTTAGCCAGGAAGTTTTATTTTTCTAATCAGCTGCTATTCAGTAAAAGTGTTGTTATTAGTACATTTACACAACATTTCTCGGTGAGCCTCTGCTCAAGGCTGTACCTGATAGTGTATCTACTATTAGTGTGCAGCCAACCTTAAACACTTAGAATAGGGGTCTCCAACGAGTAGCTTATGAGCTACTGGTGTTGCTCAGACCAGAGTTGCCATCAAACCCAGTATGTTATTCAGAGAGCCTGCACATATTAAAGGGAGGTAGCACTGCTCATCTCAAGACCCTTAGAGTGACTGCCATCCTCACCTATGGCAGGGCCTCATACTAACACTCAAACACACTGTGTTGGCTTATTGGGTCTGCAACATGACCATTCGTATCCAATCTCAATCTAACTAACTCACAAGGAGATTAGTCATGTTGCAGTCACTGCTTAATCAGTCACACCATGTGCATTAGCAGTGGACCATAAAAGAAAAGTGGCAGCAGTTGTTTGAGCAGTAATGAGTGCTGACCCACTAAAGTGTGGGACTGCAGGAGCCAGAGTAAAAACATGTTAGTTGGATGTATGACCAGCCCAAGATCTGAAGAGAGCAGGGTATTGTCAAGAGCAGAGAAAATTAAAAGCCTCCTCTTCATTTATTTATGTTTGTGTCCATAATACACTCTATTCCTTCCTAGAAGCTACACCTGGTGTCAACGACCACCAAATGTGTGTTCAAGCCCCCATCATATGGGTTTTATTTCTGGCACAATTATGTCCCTTCATGGCATAATAGTGCCAATTGCATAATGATGCCCATCTTTAACTACTTTGGGCATTCTTGGTCCAGCTGTGGCATCCTAAATTACAGCATGACTGGCCTTAGTTTGGCCGTCCCAAGGAAAACAATGGCCATGACTGGTATATGGTGTCCACCCTGGCCCTTACGGTGTCCAATTTTGGCACAATTGTGGCCTTGGTATAATGGTTGGCATTATTGGCATAATACAGACACCTTTGGTGCTAGAGTGAGCATCCATGGCCTATGATTACAATACCTGAGCATTTGAAACAGTCTGTCCATGTGAAGCATTTTTCATGTGAGTACTCAATGAAAATGCCAGTCTGATGTATGGGGACCGTGTATTTCCTAAAAATGAAAACTGATATTCAAAAGTCATTTTCTATTAAATAAAAAGGGCTTTTCTTCTGGAAAATGTGTTTGCCCGAATTGGTCAGTGGTATTTGATAGAAAAATGCGTGTAGTTTGAGAAACCGATATGCTGACAAAAACAAAACGTTGCAATTTCAAAACTTATTTTAAGTTAATAGTTGAATGATAATTCTAGCTGGGGTGTGAGACATATTGCTGTGGTTATGTCCTTTTTGCCACAGGACATGTGAAGTTTTGAATGTTATTTTATTAGTCAGTTGGAGGCATTTAATATTGCTAAACTTTTTCCAAGCATTTCTACTGATAATCTCGTCATAGGGTAGTGTAGACATGTCTTGTCACTATTTTACAGTTATAAAATTTGCTAGTAGCTCGGGAGGATCTTTCTTGAGCAGAAGAAGCTCTTACTACAGAAAAGGTTGGAGACCCCTGACATAGGCACATTACCACATCAGGCCTGTACTCATAACACAACACGTTTTGTTAGAAAAACATCACACAGGGAGCACATGTTCATTCTTTGCTTTGCAGAACTATACCAACACCTAGTTGATTGTAAGTTCTCTGACCCCAGGGCGCTTGCTAAGGAGGTGGACCACTTGATCAGTATCAGGATCAACAGGAAGTTATCTGGGAGGGAGGACTCTCAAATGGGTAGTCAGGGTTCCCACCAGAAGAAAGAGGAGGGAGATAAAAACAAAAAGGGGTTCTTTCAAGGCCCTCAAAGTAGTTCACAGGGGAAACAAACCCAATACCAATCAGGTCACAAGACAAATGGGTTTCTAGACAAGAACAATGGTAAGTTTGTCCCTAAATGCTACGAGTGCTACCAGTACCGACACACCAAGAGAGATCCCAAATTCCTCAAGAGGGTATAGCCCTCTACTGGTGGGAATACCCAAAGGTTGGTTAGTGTGGTGGGGGGTGGGGGTTGTCTGAGGTTATCTTAGTGTCCCTGGGTGGGAAGGAGATGGTGCCAAAAGCCCACATGCCTTCTAATACCTCAAAGTATAGGCAGTGGTTAACCATCAATGGGCAAAGGTTGGAGGCTCCCAGGGACACAGGAGCCAGCATGACCAGGGGAAGGTGTCCTCTGGTGTCCTCAGAGCAGGTGATACCCAATGCACTCCTCTAGGTTGTATTAGCAAACAAATGTTAGCCCTGCCATGCCTGTGGATTGTTGGTTAGGGAACGACAGAGCACACTGCCTGAAACGAAGTGGAGCTGAGGTAACACTTGGAAATATTAGAGGTTTCCTAAGTGGGTCTGTATCACCATACCGTCTAAGGCTGCCTGAGACAGGAGTCTGGAAGAATGGCCCAGGCAGCTACCAAGAAAGAGAAGGGCAGGGGGCATGGGAAACCAGCCCCTGAAACTCCCACAGTACCCATGAAGTTCCACAGGTGGATGTGGTTACAGGGGAGGCTGTCCTGGAGTTTACCGGGGAGAACCTTGCTTCCCTAGGAGATCTTCCTGAGCGTGCTGGATGGCAGGGTGATGGTGGTCCCTCCAGGGAGGAGTCTCGCAAGGCACAGAAGGAGTGTCCACTCTTATAAGGTGTAGGGGGCAAGCTAAAGCCCAGGCAGCTGATGACGTATCTGGAGAGCTCCTCATTTACTGGGAGAATGACCTAGCTTACAGTGAGCCTAGGATACCTCTGCATCGGGAACATGCATGTTGGTGGTCGCCCAGTGCTACAGCACCTTCCTACTGGAAGATACCCCTGGCAGGACATCTGGGGCAGGACAAGACCTTTGGCAGACTTGTCACCCACTTTTATTGGCCCCGGATGAAGACATACTCTGATATGTTCTGCAATCGTCTGCCACTTGCCAGGCTAGTGGGAAGACAGAAAAAGCTTAAGGCTCCACTGAATCCCTTACCTATTGTTGGCATCCCCTTTTGAAAAGGAGGACATCAACATTGTCGGAACCCTGGGCCCCAAAACTACCCTGAGCAACATATTTATCCAGGTTTTGGTGGACCCAGGACCTCTTTTAGCAGGGTGTGACCGGTGCGGCCGCACTGGGCGCTGACCTGGGATGGAGGGTGCTGTGTTTAGCAATAACTTGAAGGAGAGTTCCATGTGCTCCAGCTGTCAGGCAACAATAAAAATGTCAAGATAACTCTTGTGATTAATGTTCCTGATGGAGAGAGAGAGAGATCGAAGTTTTGGCCAGTGGCAGGTCTGAGTCGCCATAAAGTAGCGCAGAGGGTTAATATGCCTCTTGCAAAGAACAGATCTGTATCTTATGTGGATAGCTGACTGAATTAGTAAAGATGGCTTTTACTAGCACTTTAAAACAAATGTATGTGAGAGAGGGGTTATGGAGAGATGAGGGGCATTTTTGCTGGATGCTAGTTCGGAAATCCTAGGAGGAGGTCACTGGGGGTGGGGTGCCAAAATTGTTTGTCACACAGGGCGCCACCAGTGCTAAAGCTGGCCCTGGGTGGACCATGACACTAGGTACCCAGAGCCATAATTCTAAGGACTGTTACTACACCTGCAGTGGCTAGGGCACCGATGGGGATTTTCATCCTACATTAGGGCCCTCATTACAACCCTGGCGGTCAGTGATAAAGCGACGGTAATACCACCAACAGGCCGACAGTAATAAATCTGAAATGTGACCACGGCGGAAACTGCTCAGACAGACAGCCACTTTAACACACCGACCGCTGGGGCGCAACCAACAGGCACCATGGCGGTAACCCCCAACAGCCAGGCGGAAGACAATGTACTGCCCACCGTAGAATGACAGTCCAATCCGCCACCTTTTCTCGGGCGGTACCAATGACATCACAAGCCTGCCGGAACCACTGCACAGAAGGGAAACGACTCACCTCTGGACACTCAAGGAAGAACCACGCCACCATGGAGCCCGAGTTGCATGTCTTCTCCATGCTCTTCTACCTTCTGCTCCACTACGAACACAAACGCTGGGGAAGACGACCACAGTGAGTACTGCCGCCTAGCACACAGGGAAGTGGGGGGGAGGAAAAAGAGAGGGACACACACATGCAACATGCAACATCCCCAACACCATACACACAAGCAGATGCACTAACATCACATATTCACCCCGAGACCCTCAGGAATAATGCAAGGACAACTACTATAGTGTAAAAAGGCTGTAATCAGATAAATATAGGTGCATCCAAATCAAAAAGTATATACATATTTACAATGCAAGGGACACTGCCCAGTCCTCAATGTTCATGGGCCACAGGGTCACATCACAAAGTCCAAGGCTCAACCTCACTCCTGCAACAACACGGAGAGAACACTGCAGGGGCATTAGGTCGAAAATACACAGGCACCTCAGGGGGACGGGAAATGGGGGGGGCACCTCAGTCGGAAGATGGAACACCACTGGTCCTGGGTGGGGCAACATGCCCAGCAGTCTGTCCTGGGGAGTGCAAGGCCACAGTCTCTCAAGTGGGTGATTTGCCCACATGCTCTGGAGGTGGCAACATGCCCTGTGCCTGGTCATGGGGAGTGCAAGGCCACAGTCTCTCTAGTGGGTGATTTGCCCACATGCTCTGGAGGGGGCAACATGCCCTGTGCTTGGTCCTGGGGGGTGCAAGGCCGCACTCTCTCAAGTGGGTGATTTGCCCACATGCTCAGGAGGGGCAAAATGCCCTGTGCTTGGTCCTGGGGAGTGCAAGGCCACAGTCTCTTAAGTGGGTGACTTGCCCACTGACTTGTCCTGGGGAGTGCAAGGCCACAGTCTCCCTAGTGGGTGACTACTTCCACTGGTTCTGGAGGGGGCATTGTGCCCAGTGAACTTCATCCTGTGGAGGATGGGGTGAGTGGGTGGCTTCTTCCTCTGGTTCTGGAGGGGTCATTGTGCCCAGTGAGCTTCATCCTGTGGAGGATGGGGTGAGTGGATGGCTTCTCCACTGGTTCTGGAGGGGGAATTGTGCCCAGTGAGCTTCATTGTGTGGTGGATGGGGTGAGTGGATGGCTTCTTCCACTGGTTCTGGAGGGGGCATTGTGCCCTGTGATGCAGATCTTGGAGAGTGCAAGGTCACAGTCTCTCACCTGGTTGTCAGACCCACAGGATTTGAAGGGGCCAGGCCGCACATCAGCCTATGGATGCAGGACTACACACTGTCCGCCGGCGGTGACGGCTGCTCAGTGGTGGCAGTGGTGGTGCTGGTGTTGGTGCTGGCAGTGGTGGGGGAGGCTCCAGCCCTTCCCCTGCAGCCTCGGACGGCTGCCCACTGAGACTGTTGCTGCTGGCAGTAGTGCTGGTGTCTGTGCTGGCAGTGGTGGGGGGAGGCTCCAGCCCTTCCCCTGCAGCCTCGGACGGCTGCCCACTGGGGCTGCTGCTGCTGGCAGTGGTGCTTGTGGCGGTGCTGGCAGTGGTGGGGGGAGGCTCCAGCTCATCCCCTGCAGCCTCGGACGGCTGCCCACTGGGGCTGCTGCTGCTGGTGGCAGTGCTAGTCGTGGTGGGGGAGGCTGCAGCCCACCCCTGCAGCCTCAGACAGCTGCCCACTGGGGCTGCTGCTGCTGGCAGTGGTGCTGGTGGCGGTGCGGGTGGCTGTGCTAGCAGTGGTGTGGGGAGGCTTCAGTTCATCCCCTGCAGACTCGGACGGGTGCACCACCATGGTTGGTGGTGGGGGCTCTGCCTGAGTCACAGCACCAGACCTCCTGTCCTTTTTGCCTGCTGGTGCAGGCCCCTTCCCCTTCCTGCCAGCAGCTGGGGATGGCTCCTTGCTCCTTTTGGCAGCAGCCGGTGATTACTCCTTGCCCTTCCTTTTACCAGCTGGGGGTGCCTCCTTGCCCTTCTTTGCAGCAGCTGGGGGTGCCTCCTTGCCCTTCGTTGCAGCAGCTGGGGGTGCCTCCTTGTACTTCCTTACAGCACTTGGTGCAGGCACCCTATCAGTGTGGCTGCCTAGTGCCTGGGATCCTCTCCCACCTGGTGTAGCTGTGGACACTACTGTGCCCCTGGACTGGGTGGCTAAGTTGCTTGGCTGGGTTCTGACCACCCTGGCCTGACGTGAGGGATATGGGTAGGGCTAGGGAAGAGGTCAGAGGTGGAGAGGAAAAGCTTCTTAGGGACATTGGTGCGGGAAGAAGGAGATGGTTTGGGAATGGAGGTAGAGGGAGTGGTTGTAGGAGGTGTCAGTCTGCTGTGTTTGGGTGTAGGTGCATGGGCTGGATGTTGTTGTGAGGTGGATGGCTGTTGGGTGTCTGAGTGCTTCCATTTGTGTACTTTGGGAGGAGGGGGCACAGACACAGTGGGAGAGGACACAGGGGATGTGTGCATGGAAGTGGGGGTGGTGACTGCCAGTGAGGGGCGTGTGCTGATAGGTGTGCTGATGATGGGGGTAGTGGATGAGGATGTAGTGCATGCAGGTGTGAGAGTAGATGGAACTGGGAGGGAGGTGGATAATGACGAGGAGGAGGCCACAGTGGAGGCAGTGGATGTTGGTATGTCTACATCTGGATGGTGTTTCTGTGGGTGCCTGTGGGATGAAGTGTGGTGCTTGTGTCTGCCATGTCCACTCTAGTGTGTTGTCTTTGGTGCCAGCTCGTCTGCCTGTGTGCTTGGGATAGGTTGGGGTTGAGGGGAATGGGATTGGGTAGACAAAGTTGGAGGGGGATGCTAGAAACAGGGGCAATGGCTGCCATCAGAGAGGAGGCCAGAGCCTGGATTGATCTATGTTGGGCCACCATGCCAGTTTGAATGACCTCTAGGAATGCATTTGTCTGATGCGTTTGGGCAGCCAGCCCCTAGATGGCATTCACAATAGTTGACTTCCCAACAGAGATGGATTGCAGGAGGTCAATAGCCTCCTCACTCAGGGCAGCAGGGGTCACTGGGGCAGGGCCTGAGGTGCCTGGGGCCAAGGAGATGCCCACCCTCCTGGGTGAGTAGGCATGGGAAACACGCTGAGGGGCTGCTGAGAGAGTGGTGCTGGTACGGGGGTGGTAGCTGTACCTGTAGCTAGGGTGGGCACAGAGGTGTCTGCCACCAATAGGGAGCTACAATCGGAGGAGAAATCTGTGTCCGAACTGTCCCCTCCTGTCTCCGCCGTGGTGCTCTCTTCGACCTCCATCCCACTGGTGCTCTCACGATCGGTAGATTCAGCCTCCTGGGCACTGTGGGATGCAGCTCCATCCGTCGCCGTTGCCTCAGCTCCTCCGCCAGATGAGGCTAATGCACATAAGGACAGGGTGACAAAACAAAAAGGGGGGGACTAAGGATACACTTGGTCAGTGGCGGCAACAACACCACTGTTGGCGTACACCACACACAGGGAACAGCCCTACACACTAGGCAATGCACTACCAGTCACAATGCTAGTCACCAGGCCATGGATAGGGACACCTAAAACCAATTGCAGCATACCTGAGACCCACAGACCCCTGCCCAGTAGTGGATGCCTACTAACTTGGTTGGAAGTATTTTACATCAGAACCCTGCCCAACATGGGACCTACTCTGCAATGTCAGGCCTGGCCTAGGGGCACCCACAGGCCCACATCCCCCATCTGGATACCACCCCACCAGGCGCAAGTTCAATATTGGGGCACTATACTCACCCCCATGTTGCTGCTGTAATGCCCCCAAGCGCCCATCCACCTCTGAATAGGCCACAGCCATTATGCGGGGCATCAGAGGGGTCAGGGTTCGACGGGCACCCCTTCCTCATTGGGAGGCCATCCCAAGCTAGGCCTCTACCATATTCCCTTTTTCTGATGGGCGCTGATCTACAGGGAAATGGACACAGGGAAAGGTAGTAGTCCGACCGTCCTGCCTGTTACACTCATGGTCCACCATGCCCCTTCCCATCCCCATTAGCAAAGACATGGCCCACCATACATGCAGCACGCTGCCCAGGGCCCATCCACCAACCCCCCCATACATGAGGCCTTCACACACAGCACTCCATGCATTCACGCCCCATGCATCGTACTCACGGTGTACCAACCTTTTGGTTTGGAGGCCAATACAGCATTCGGTACTGTGGTAGGACCACAACCACCAGTCGCTCCAACTCCACCGAGGTGAAGGCAGGGGCCCTTTCCCCAATGACATGAGCCATGGTCAATTCCAGACACAGGTCACAGCAACACTTGCAGTGTAGGTCCTCTCCTGTTGAAGGTCAGGTAGCGAGTGAACAGATAGAAAATGGCGGTGACGTCCACGGCGGTGCATACCGTCACCACCAGCGTACATCACCATTGACCACTGTATCCCACAGGACCCAATGTTAACCAATGAGGAGTTTTCGACCGCCTCCCGCAGTGGCACACAACGCCAGTGGAATTACCTCATATCCGCCTGTCCCTCCACACAGGACAGGCGGATGCCATTTGGGGGGGGTGCAGGCCATGGCTCCTAACTGCGTCACAATACACATATGCACCATTTGGACCTTTCCAAAACAATACTGTTACAATCACGACATGCATTGAAGTGTAGTGGTTCAAAATAAGATATACTGACCAGTTGCTCACCATTTTGCCCCATAGATTGCAACCGCTGCGGATGAATAGGGGATGGAGACATCCCCCGTGTACAGACCCCTGGTGGACTTGGCAACAATGGAGGACAGGCACATTATCCTGACCTATAGACTGCACAGGGCCACAATCACAGAGCTGTGTGCCCAATTGGAGCCTGATCTAATATCTGCTATCCGTCACCCCACCGGAATCCCCCCTCTTGTGCAAGTGCTATCAGTGCTCCATTTCCTGGCAACTGTCTCCTTCCAAGTGACAGTGGGCTTGGCAGAAGGAATGTCACAGCCAATGTTCTCAATAGTGCTGACCAGAGTGTTGTCTGCCCTGATTAAGCACATGCGCAGCTACATCGTTTTCCCCCCAGGTGGAGGATTTGACCACAGTGAAAGCTGATTTCTATGCAATGGGATATATCCCCATCAGATGGTGTGCCTGGCGGACCAGTACATCTCCCACATCAATGCAAAATATCCTGGGTCTGTGCATGATGCCTTTATCCTGAGGAATAGCAGCATCCCATATGTTATGGCTCAACTCCAGAGGCACAGGGTGTGGCTAATAGGTGAGCCCTGGTTCCCACCCAGTGGATGTTGGTGTATGGGTATGGTGTGGGCCCTAAGGGTTGGTGTGTGGCTAACAGTTGTCCCTCGATATTTGCAGGTGACTGGTTACTCCAACCTCTCATGGCTACTGACTCCTATGAGGAATCCCAGGACAAGGGCAGAGAAATGTTACAATGAGGCACATGGGCGAACAAGAAGAATTATAGAGAGGACCTTTGGCCTCCTGAAGGCCATGTTTCGTTGCGTCCATCTAATAGGTGGATCCCTGTACTACTCACCTAAGAAGGTCTGCCAGATCGCCGTGGCATGCTGTATGTTGCACAACCTTGCCTTACGTCACCAGGTGCCTTTTCTGCAGGAGGATTAGGCTGGAGATTGCCATGTGGCAGCAGTGGACCCTGTGGACAGTGAAGATGAGGTGCAGAGGATGAGGATAAAGGGAAGTGCAATAATTAGTCAATACTTCCAATGACACAGAGGTAAGACTGTGTAACTTCACATTTAATTGACAGTTTTGTGTTAGACATTGTCACTGGGAGGCTGATTTTCCCACTTCTATGGCCACTCACTGTAGCCTTTGGCATCTCTATTTGCGGATAATTGTGCCCCACTATTGCTCCTGGTGTTTTGACAGCAGCCAACTACAGGTCATTCCTATGTATACATTTCTGTACAGTTGATTTTCAATGTTTCAACCTTGTTAAACGAATACATACTTAAATCATTTGATATACTTATATTTTTTCAAAGGGTGTTTATTTCAGTGCTAAGAGGTAGAGGGGGATGTGCAATGGGCTGGGGGGATGATGGAGGAAAGTCCAGGTTGGAGTCCAGTCTATTTGTATCACAGGTGCATTGTCCAAGGGGGCATAGGAAGGGGAGCAATGGCAGTTTAAGGGGGACAGGGTGACAGAGTGGGACATAAGGGTGACAGTCAGGAGAGTCTTATTTCCTGGCGGGGTCTTGGCAATAGTCTCTGGCTTCTGCCTGGATCGCAGGGAACGTTTGTTGGGTGGTTCACCTTCTGCAGGGGGAGGGGTAGTGGTGGCCTGTTGGTCCTGTGGCGGGGCCTCCTGTCCACTAGCGGCAGCAGAGGCGGAGGGCTGTTCATCCGTTTGGCTAGTGGCAAAAGCCCGGTGGGGTGCCACTGCCTCCCTCATAGTGTTGGCCATGTCTGCCAGCACCCCTGCAATGGAGACAAGGGTGGTGTTGATGTCCTTCAAGTCCTCCCTGATCCCCAGATACTGTCCCTCCTGCAGTTGCATGTTCTCCTGCAACTTGTCCAGTATCTGGCCCATCGTCTCCTGGGAATGGTGTTATGCTCCCAGGATCGCGGTGAGTGCCTCCTAGAGAGTCGGTTCCCTGGACCTGTCCTTCCCCTGTCGCACAGCAGTCCTCCAAGCTTCCCTGTTGTCCTGTGCCTCTGTTCCCTGAACCGTGTTCCCACTGACTCCAGGTCCCTGATCGTCCTGTGTTTGTGGGGTGGTCTGGGGTCCCTATAGTGGTGGACACACTGCTGATTGACGTGTCCTGGGAACAGAGGTATGGGCCTGCAGGGTGGGTGCTGTGGTGGTGTTTCCTGAGGGGGGGAGGCTCTGTGGTGGTGTGAGAGTGGGCCTGGGTAACCGACTGTCCGGAGATCCCTGATGGGCCAAGTTGGCCATTAAGATCCAGGCGAGCAGAACTGCTGCTGTCATCACTGTGGGCCTCTTCTTGGGGGGGACTCGATGTTGCTGGCACCTCTTCTCTGGTGACATTGGCTGGGGGACCTGTGGGGATGTAAATACAGTGTTATTGTTTCTGCGTGTGACAGCATGTGCATGGGTGTGTTGCCCTCTATGGTTGTTGTTGCCCTGGCAGATTTGCCTTTGAGTGAGTAGCTATTTGGTGGGCTAGGTGATTCTCTCCAGTGTGCATGCAGTGGTGATAGGTGTCCATGCAGGTCTGGGAGAGGTGTACATGCATTGGTGTTACATGCAGGGCCTGGTATTGGGATGTGTGGATTGTGATGGTGGGGTATGTGGGAGGTGGTAAAGTGATGGGAGTGAGTGTACAGGTTGGGGTTTTTGATGGCATGCATGTTGGGGCGGTGATAGTAATAGAGATTTGACTTACCAGAGTCCAATCCTCCTCCTACTCCTGCCAGGCCCTCAGGATGCATTTTGCAAAGACTTGCTCCTCCCATGTTGTTAGTTGTGTGGGAGGAGGTGGGGGTCCACCGCCAGTCCTCTGTACAGCTAGTTAGTGTCTTGCTGCTGTGGAATGCACCTTCCCCCATAGGTCGTTCCACCTCTTCCTGATGTCATCCCTTGTTCTTGGGTGCTGTCCCACGGCGTTGACCCTGTCCACGATTCTCCGCCATAGCTCCATCTTCCTAGCAATGGATGTCTGCTGCACCTGTGATTCAAATAGCTGTGGCTCTACCCAGATGATTTCCTCCACCATGACCCTCAGATCCTCCTCAGAGAATCTGGAGTGTTGTTGTGGTGCCATGGGTGTAGTGTGAGTGAGGGTGTGTGGTGTGATGTGTTGGGGTGTGTGATGTAAGGTGCGTGGATGGTGTATAGGTGATGTTGTTATGTGGCTCTGGTTCTGTGTGTGCTCTTGCTGTCTCTCTGGTGGCAATTCTTTCTAGTCATAAAGGGTTGTGGGTAGTGTGTATGTTTTATGATGGTGTGGGTGTGGTGTGTGTATGGGTGTTAGGTGGGTGTAGTTTGAATTGACCAATGTAGTGTTGTTTTGTTTGTGTGTGTGTATTTTGAGCGCGGCGGTATGTACCTCCAATGGTTTACCGCCATTGAATGTCCACCGCAGTGATTAGTGGGTCATAATGCTGTGGGCGTAGTTCTGTTGGCCTAACAGTGTGGGTTTTGCTACCGCCAGTTTATCGCTGACCTTTGGGCTGGCGGACTTGTGTGGGTGGCTGTATAGTGATGTTATATGGTTGGCGGCTATCCGCGGCTGTGGCGTTATGTTGGCAGCACTCGGCATGGCGGTAAGCAGGATTTACCGCCAGTGTCATAATGAGGGCCTAAGTCCATGTGGGGAGGTTATGAGTAACCTACAAGTTCTCCACTCTCTCCCATTCCCAAATCAATGAGCTTGTTAAGCGATTTAACAAGACCCAGAAAGGCATGGTTATGGGACTTTCTAAACCCATGAGACGGAAGTGGGAAGTCCTCTTTTCATTCCTACACTTCTCCTTCAGAGGGGTACCACAGATAGGAGTGCAGCTTAGCCCATTTGAACTCCTCTATGTACATCCTGTTGGAGTCCTCTCACTGTTTATGGATGGGTGAGTGGAAGCTCCCAAGAACTCCCACATGATGTGGTTAGTTACACGCTAGCCTTCTGAAACCAGATGCAAAAGTTTTGGAAGAATGCTTCGGAGAACTTGGAAGTCAGCCAAGAGGTGATGCAACTCTGACATGACCAAAAGGCCACTCTGATGGAATTTCGGCCTAGCCAGAAAGTGTGGGTGATGAAGCCAGGAGAGGCCTAGACCTTCCAAAACCATTGTACAGGGCCTCTTGAAATGAAAGAGAGGAAAGGGCAGTCCACCTACCTGGTAGACCTCAAAACCACCAGGAACCCCTTAAAAGGATTCCATATCAATCACCTCAAGCCACATCATGAGAGGTCTGAGGTGACCATGCTGTTGGTGACGGATGATGGTGTGGAGGAGGAGAGTGAACCTCTTCCTGACTTCCTGTCTTCCAAATAGCAAGATGGGTCAATGGAAGGTGTCATCCTCTCTCCTACCCTGACCCCAGAACAGCAGAGGTACTGTTGCCAGTTATTTAGGCAGTGTACATCTCTGTTTTCCCTCATTCCTGGGCTTACATACCTGTGTACCCACAACATAGACACTAGGTACAGCCCCCTGTTTGAAAACAAAACCTACAGATTGTCAGACAAAGTGAGGGCCAGCATCAAGGAGTACGTCTCCAAGATGCTGGAGTTGGGGGTGAGTGAGCACAGCACTCCAGAAGTATCCGATCCAGCCCAGTGGTACTGGTTCCCAAGGTCCCTGTACCAGGTGCTGTCCCAAAACTCTCTTTCTATGTGGACCACAGAGGGCACAACTTGGTCACTAAGACCAATGCATACCCTATTCATCGAGCTGATGAGGTCATAGATCGGTTAGGGGCTGAAGAGTTCCTGAGTACGTTTGACCTTATTTCAGGATATTGACTGACTGCCATAACTGTGAGGGCAAAAGACAGGTCAGCATTCTCTGGCTCATAGCCACTTCCAATTTAAGGTGATGCCCTTTGGGCTAGAGAATACCCCTCCCACCTTCCACCTGTTAGTGAATCAAGTCCTGGCTGGGTGGAGACCTGCAGTGCTGCTTACCTGGATGACATAGCTGTCTTCAGTAGCAGCTGGGAGGACTACCTGTTTCAACTATAGGAAGTGCTTTAGGTTCTGCAACTGGCAGGCCAGACTATCAAGGCCAGCAAGTGCCAGATGGGGAAGGGCTCTGTGATGCAGTGGGACACCTCATGGCCTGAGGTAAGGTGCAGCCCCTCCAGGCCAAAAAAAGAAGCTATTGTGTCCTGGGAACCACCCAAAACCCAAACAGAAGTGATCGCCTTCCTGGGCCTTGCTGGATATTACAGGAGGATTTTTAAAGGACATGGCCTCCTTACCTGAGCTGACTTCGAAGAATCAGTTAAAAACGTTGAAGCCTTTGCTGTTGCCTGGTCACTGAAGAAGCCGAGACCATACCGTGTGGGACTCACTTCTGGGTTCAGGCAGACCACAGGCCCCTTACATGGCTAGTGCAGATGAGGAGTAAGGATCCCAAATAGTTGAGGTGGTCCATCTATCTACAGGACATGGACTTTATGGTGGAACACCTTGCTGTTTCAGACCACACCAATGCTGGAGGTCTATCCAGGTTCTTCTAGCCTTAGTGATGAGAACTCCCAGGAGGTTGGGTAGTTCTACCCACTTTCAACTAGTGGGGGGGATATGTTAACCTGTCAGCCTTAGGGTGATCCCTCCCCAAATATTTTGCCTTTACCCATCCTGTTTATGTGAATTTGTTTTTGTTGGCCTTAGGTTTCTCTGCACCTTACCAGTGCTAATAAGTGCTAAAGCACTGGTGCTCTTTCTTTTATTCATAGTGAAATTGGCTTACACCCATTTGGCCTATTTGATTTGTCATTCTCTAGTAAAGTGGTACTACATGTACCCAGGGCCTGTATATTAATTATATTTCTTAAGTAGCCTTTGTACACGTCCCAGGTCTGCATTACAGCCTGTTAGCAGTTTCTACCTGCCATTTCGACCTGGCAAAATAAGCCTTTTGCCATACCTAAACCTCCTATTTATCCCATAGGGCATGGTGCAATATATTTAAAAACATAGACATGTATTTTAAAGTTTAACATGTCTGGGTAGTGAAAAACTCTCAAATTGAGTTTTCACTATTCCAATGCAGGCCTACCTCTCCCGTAGGATTACATTGAGGTACCTTATTTTAAGTGCTAACGTTTGATTGGGAGCAGGTGGGGAACTCAAGTTTGGTGTCTGAGGACTTTTAAAGGACTAATTAAAATTCTCCTTAATGATAAAGTCACATTTTATGTCACAATTCTGAAAATGGCCCTTTTTGAAAGTCTACATTTTCTTGTTCTGCCATTTGGTGTCTACAGCCTGTTTCTGGGCCAAATGTCTAGGAGTAGTTGGAAGTTGGCCTTCGTGTATCCCTCCCAGACAGCATCATAATAGAGGCTCTGGGTGTTGGAAGCATGGACTGTCTCTTAATTGATTGGGACAGGGTAGTGGAGCTGACATTTACCACACTTACACTTAAATGCCTTATGCCCTGCCCTCACACAAAGGACTTCACACTAGCAAATTGTACCTCCAGACAGACTGGGACCAGGGCAGAGAGGCTGGACATTCTAGAGACCTCTGTAGAGGGAAACTCCAGAAGTTTTTCCAACTTCAAAGTGACCACTGGTTATAAAAAGGGGACCCTCAAACCCACTCCTCAGATCACTTCTGGACCTGTGGATTCTGCCAGACAGAAGGAATTCCCAGCTCTGAAGTCCATCCTTCCACGGACTGCTTTGCTGGCCAAAGGCCTGCTTCACTGCACAAGGACTCCTCTGCTGCTGTAGACTGCCCTGCTGTGGCCAGTCTACCTGCCCTGACCCAGAAACTCCAGAGTGTCTCCGAGGGTCAGTTAGCTGGCTTGTTGTGAGCTACAGGGACATAACAGTTTCCTCAAGGTCCAGGCATCTCGATGCAGCACAACACAGCTTGACTCCAGCACTGTCCCAGGGCAACGCATCTTATCCTTGATGCATCGCAGCACAAAGCCTCGCAGCCCTAGCTGCTTCTTTGATGACTTCTCATCAATTTTACAGCACCAATGCATCTCAGCGCAAGTCATCACAGCTTCAGTGGCTTCCTTCAAGACGACACAGTGCAGTGCCTCTTGACGCCGGACCCCCTCGCAAGCTCCCAACTCCACATCTACGCTTCTTGATGCCAGCCCTCGCATTGCAGCTACTAGTCAATGGCTCCTGGTCGCCGCCCCACACAGCTCCATGCAAGGACTTCACATTTCTACACCCAGACCACAAGGTACTTTGTCAGAGGACTGAACTCATTTCTGCACCCAGACCACAAGGTACTTTGTCAGAGGACTGAACTCAGTACTGCATCTGGCCCGCCCTCCATTGCAGGAGGCCTGAACTTGTGACTTGGCCTTGGTCTACCGCACCCAGATAACCATTGTTGGCGCGTTCTGCCCACTAAGTGTTTGCTTTCTTCAAAACCTTTAAAATTACATAACTCCAGCTTTACTAATTGGATGTTAGTCATTTTGGTCTTACATTATTTACTACATTTTATTTTTTTCAAACAAAATAGTGTGGGACTTTTTTTATGTTCTGTTATCACTTTATTACTGTGTGCTGATTGCATAAATACTTTACGCTGTGCCTCTAAGTTAAGCCTAACAGCTATGTGCCAAGCAACACTTTAGCATCTATACCGGGGTTCTTTATGGGCCTCTACTGTCTGCAACTCGGTAGACAAACACTCATTATCAAAGCTGGAATACAGTGTCTAAAGAAGAACAACCAGGAGCAAAGAAAAACAACATAGGTTAAACAGAACAGAGAAAGAAAGAAGGAATATTGGAAGGAAGGGTGAAAAGAAGGAATTATGGATAAGTGGGTGTGTGGATGAAGAATTATGCGGATTAACGAGTGGGTGAAAGGATAAGTGAATGATAGGTGGATGGACAGGTGAAAGGACGGCATAGTCAAAGGCGTGGTAGGTGGATACACAAGTGAAAGTATGGCAGAATAAAGGAATAGATGGATAGTGGTTGGACATGTGAAAGGATGGCAGTGTCAAGATGGATGGATTACAGAGAGGACAGATGGATGGATGGCTAAGTGAATAGTTGGCACAGGGGATAGATTAAATGTCACACAATGGATGGATGGCAGAGTGTAGGGATGGATGGGTGGCAGACTGTCTAGATTAATGAATCGCAGAGTGGATGGATGGATGAATTGATAGTATATTGGATGGATAAGTGGATAGATGGCAAAGTGGATGGATCGTTGTGTAGAACAGTAGTGGAATGGATGGCAGAGTGGATAGATGGATGGCAGATAAGATGGATGGATGCGTTGGAAAGGTTTAATGATGGTCGAAAGAATGAATGGATGACAGAATGTAGAGGTGAAATACTGGGTTTCAGCAGGTGGATGAAGGGATGAAACAATGTATGGATAGATACATGGATGGAAGGGAGAAGGAAACTGTTGTATGGAGGGTTCAGTTCACTTGCGTGTCTTGCTTGGTGGCATCAGCGCTTTGGGTCAAAGTGGGGGGGCTATTTACATTTTCTGGCTACTCCCTTGGCTTTGACCTTTGTTTCATCCTACATTGATGTCCTCCAAAATAGGAGAAATTGTTTCCAGAGCTTTTTGAATACATTCAAAAACAACTTGTAGGTCAGTTGAGCTAGGTTCGGAGAAAGATATTGAGTTTTCAGCTACAGTCGAAGAACCACATAGTTGGTTTCTGGCATTTACAATCAACAATCTTTAATACAGATGTCTACCCTGAGGCCAGAACGCTGTGTTTGTCAAGGGTCTCTCTTTGTGAAGAGAACCCTTCTTTGTCTTCACCAGGATTTGTTTATCCCCCATATATAGACATCCTTCTTATCAAGAGAAAGGTTAGATTGGAACTAAGTAATCTACACAGGGAGGTTTTAGTAGAGGTGGGATTTTAATTTTATCCCCAGTATTGTTCTAGATTCCTCTCACCTTTGGAGGCAGCAAGGGAAGAGCAAAATGGAGAAAATGTTTGGACATATTTGTGTTCATTTAGGAGTGGGAGAGTGGGAAATATTTGGAGGAGAAAGAATGAACGAAGGAAGGAAATCGTCTACTTATTATTCTAGGATTGATCTGTTTTTAGTATCCCCTCTTCCCATTCAGGACATTTTGTGGGCTGACAGACCACCGGACAGCCTTTTTGAGATGCGAAATTTCCTTATCATCTAAAACCCAGAGATGGGTGCTGGATAGAAGGATTATATTGGAAAAGGATGTGATTGATTTAATCATTTTAAAATTGTGAGGCTTTTTTTTGCTATCAGTGAGACCTCAGCAGATATCTCAAATGAGTGGGGGACAATGGGGGTATTTAAATGGACAATCCAGGGCGTGTAGACCTCCATACAAGCATTCAGGAGGAATAGACAGAGGGAAGAAATATGGGGGGTCATTCTGACCCTGGCGGTCTAAGACCGCCAGGGCCACGAATGACGGAAGCACCGCCAACAGGCTGGCGGTGCTTCCTAGCCCATTCTGACCGCGGCGGTAAAGCCGCGGTCAGAAAACCGGGGCCGGCGGTTTCCCGCCGATTTTGCCCCGTCTGGGCTAATCCGCCATGGCAGCGCTGCAAGCAGCGCTGCCATGGGGATTCTGACCCCCTTCCCGCCAGCCTGTTTCTGGCGGTTGTCACCGCCAGGAAGAGGCTGGCGGGAACGGGTGTCTTGGGGCCCCTGGGGGCCCCTGCACTGCCCATGCCACTGGCATGGGCAGTGCAGGGGCCCCCTAACAGGGCCCCGGACGGCTTTTCACTGTCTGCCTAGCAGACAGTGAAAAGCGCGACGGGTGCAACTGCACCCGTCGCACGGCCGCAACACCGCCGGCTCCATTCGGAGCCGGCTTCTGTGTTGCAGCCCTCCTTCCCGCTGGGCCGGCGGGCGCTAACATAGTTAGCGCCCGCAGGCCCAGCGGGAAGGTCAGAATGCCGGCAGCGGTCTTCTGACCGCGTAGTGGCCAAATGGCGGTTCCCGCCTGGCGGGCGGCAACCGCCGCCCGCCAGAGTCGGAATGACCACCATGGTCCTTACAGGAGAAAACAGATAGATCCCTTCATGCATTAGGTTTGAATAACACAGAAGCATCAGTAGAGAGGTGGTGTAATGCTAAGGAGAACATAAGGCACTTTTGTCTTCAAAGGGAAATAATTAACAATAGGACAGGCATATGAGGGAGGGGAATGTATAGGCAGGTGCTGCTTGTGGTGCGTTTAGGGAGCGGGCGATACGTGACGGGTGAATTAATTTAATTTAAAAAAACACTTACCTGAATCATCGCAACTGCCGCCACCAATGCCGCGCTGCTCCTCTTGCCTTCACCGCAACTGTGGGCACAGGCTTCCAGCCTGCCCTTCAGCCTGTCTGAACACTGCTGTCATGCTGCTGGCAGCGTGCCAGCAGCATTCAGATTGGTCAGAGCGCCCAGGCAGGGTGCTTCAAGGCAGAGTGGGAGTCTCTGCTTGCTGTCTCGAACCCGGCAACACATTGCTGGGTTGGAGAGAGCCGAGTGTGCATGTGTGTTTGGCCGGACTGAGACGGCTGGCCAAACATACATGCTCACTGAGGGGGAGTGCTGTGCATTCCCCCTCAGTGTTCGTTACAGTCCGTGGCCCTGCCCCTTTTACAATCAAACAATAATAAACATAGTGCTGCCGGTTGGGGCGACCCTCCTCCCCCTTAGCAGAGGAGCCGCGCCTGAGTATAGGCTGTTTTTCAGCTTGGAGAGCTAAAGAGACGGATAATCAAAACTTTATTGTTAAAATCTGGGATCCTAATCCAGACGATATACAGAAAAGTTAGAGCTAATTATACAATATTACTGGATTATTTTCTGAATTTATATAAGTAGGTACAAACTAGGAATCATGCATTGGAGCAGTAAATTGATATTTTCCTGAAGGACTTACAGTTTCCTGCTCTGAATAAAGAAGCTGAATGTTTTTTTCTGCAGTCATCGGATATGTTTCCGAAAAGAAGACACACAGTTATATCGAGATTGGTTTGAAGGATTGTTTTGGAGTGGTGTCTATGGAAGAATTTTGAAACAAATATAAACAGATTCAATTGCCTGATAAGTAGGAATACTGAATAAGTGAAGGGGTTAAAAGATAAGTAGAGGGGACTCCCATCAGTTAGTCCTGAAGAAGACCCATTATGGAGCAGTGATTTGGCCCAGGATAGAGAGGGGTCGAAACGTCGGCGTATATATTCCAGTCGGGATTGGTTTCTGCATACAATACCAAAGAAGGACATAAGAAGGAGATTTATATTCCTTGATGATTTGAAATTGACTCAATGCAGTAAAAGGATAACCAATCGACGGCTTTTATTATTCCTATGCAAATTTTGGATGATTAGGATATTGGTTATTCTTTCTTTGGTTACTATCTATCACGCACACTTTTTCTTCTCTTTTGGTTTGTCCTTCTGTCTTTCTAGGGAAAAGAGATAGAGATATGGCTTTAATATTTTTATGTAAATGAATAAAGTAGATTTTTTGTATGTTCACCTATGTTATTGAATGTGTAAATAATTTTTGTTTCCCTATAAGGGCATTGTAGTCTTTGACAACTGAATGAAGAAGCAGACTCTGTCTTATAGAGCCTATATCGGAAAAGGAGGTTGAAGATACCATAATGCAGCTGTCTTATGGCAAAGTCTGAGGGAAAGATAGGGATTGCTGAAAATTTTACAAGACTTTTGCTTCCATTCTTAGTGCCCCTATGGCTGTACTTTTTAATCGCTTGCTTAGTGGAAATAATGTCCCAGACGTGCCCGAGTCCTGGGACTCCGTTTGCTCTGCCTCTCCCTGCATTGACATTGCCACCTACCTCCTGCTGAGGTGGTACTACGTACCCCAGCAGGCTCCGTAAAGAAGGAGGAGACTGCAGGTGCTTCAAAGCGCCTTACCAGGATCGTGGCAAGGAATGTGCCCGGGCCCGTCTTAGCCCGTCATCGCCTGGAAGAGGCTGGGCCCCCTCTCTTGCATATGTCATCTTGCCTTCTGCTGCAGCCATGATTAAGGAACTGCGAGTCTGGTTTTTGGCTCCCATTGTGACCCAAGTTCAGAAGAGATTTGGTAAAATCAGGGTGATTAATCATGGACAAACAGAAGGCATTAGATTTAACTAAACCTAATGTTAAGAAAATGAAGAAACCCACTAAGGGGACTGTCTCTCCCAGAATAACTGATGGAAGGAACAACATGCTGTAAGATATAGACCATTGAATTAAAGAGGGTGAGGCTGGCCATTTTGAATCCTGAACCACGAGGGCTGCAGAGTCAAATCCTAAAGTGCCTGCCATGTTTAAAACAAGCATTTGCAATGTAATAGGTCTCACATTTTCTTGAGTTAGAGCTATTGGCTTTGTAAATCCATAACTGGACTTTTCTCGCCATATAAATTGGTCAACCCTGCCGCATAATTTCATCTTTCCCTGCCATATAATTCTAGTGGCCCAGCATTTAACTAAAGCACTTCCATTTACCTTCGCCCTCTATCTTAAAACATATACAATCATCATATAAACCATTATCAGAAATAAACCTTTGGCATTAGAGTGTAATGCTCAATACAATATATCAAAAATATAATTTGGGATGGATTGGAGGGTGAAAGGAAAGAGGAAGTCCGGAGAAAAGATGGAGAGGGCAAGTGGCGTAGTAAAGGTGTCATGGGCCCTGGAGTAAGAAAGGCAAATGGTTGACTGCAATTTCTGTAGGAAAACACTGCAGTAATTAGAGTTGAGTGAGGTCCACAGGTCTCTGGGGCCCAGTGCCACTGCACCTGTTGCTCCATTGATAACTAGGCCTCAGGAGAGAAAACAGATGGGGCAGAAAAAGAGAAGTGAAAGGATTACAACATACAAAAGGAAGCAAGAGAAGGGGTTGCAAAGAAATAAAAGAAAGAAGGGAAAGAAAGAACGAGAAAATGAAAACACAACTAAGAGAAGAAACAGAGCAAATTTGTGAGACAAAAGAAAAAAGGGAAGGGCGCTACTGAAGGAAATATAAAGAGGTAAAAATAATGAAAGGAGTGTGAAATGAAGGAGAAACATGAACATTAGAGAAAAAAGAGAGATGGTGATAGAAGTAAGCAGTGAACGAACAAGGGCATGTATGTACTGACACATTTCCCACAGACACAGAAAGGGAAAACAACTTTGTCACTTCGGGTCCCAACAAGTAACTTGTGGCTTCCACATACAGACGGGAAAAAGTGGGATTCATAGTAAAACGTGAATTGACAGATACAAATAAGAAAAACACCAGAGAAAGGAAGGAAGAAAAATCTATAATAAACAAAAGTGAAAGGACGCATACCGAGTCAAAGGAAAGGGCAAATAAAAAGACAAAGAAAGAATGAAGGGAAGAGAAAAACATAGTGCAAGAATGAACAACAGATGAACAAAAGAGAGAGGAACAAAACAAGGAAAGCAATAACCAAGGTTTTGCAAGTTTGAAAGAGGAGGTAGCAAGATAGAAGAGGGAAATAAAAAAAGGGAGAGGAGTAGAAATAAACAGTTGAAAGAAAGAGCGATTCTGTTGACGTGTGGATATTAAGAGCTGGAAAGAGAAAAGTGGGGGGAGAAATAAAACATTGAGAGTAAGCAGAGTAAAGGAAAGAATGGAGTGAGATTGGTGAAACAGACTCTCCCAAATAAGGATAGCAGCTAAGAATAGATTTGATTGGCTCCCCCACCTCCTCAAACAGAAGTCAAAGTGTGGAACAGCAGGGGCCACTCCAGACCATCAGGAGGTACATCAGCAGAGTTATATGTGAACCCTAATACAGCAATATTGGAGTGCTTCAGATCAGGATTCTGGGTATAGACAGATATGTGTCCCGGCCCATTGCTGAGATAACAGAAAGGCAGTGGGTGAGGAATGAGAAATGGAGCACCTTGTAATTCCTGGTATTGGAATAATGGTACGCTGCAGGTTATGGTTGAGGAACACTGACACAGTTGCATGTGGGCTGCAGTACTGGAATAGAAACGGGCACACAAGGTCAGAAGTCAGGTATGGTAATGAAGCTATGTGTGGAACCTAGTATTGGCATGCCAGTGTTGCCGAGCATTAGCCTGGAGGTGCCCTGGTGAAGCTGCGAGTGGGGCCCAGTATGGGAACGTCATTGCCTCTGAACCACAGAATCAAGGAGTCCTGCAGGGCCTGTGTGTGAGCCTTAGCACTGAGAAGAAATGTGCACTGAATTTTAGAATTGACGGATTCTGGCACAGCTGTGGTGGTTCCCATCAACAGTGGCGTTGGATGTTAAACTTGTGGTGCTCTGGCTGAGCTGTGTTTTGCTCTTTTAGGTCCATTATTGGCTTGGCGATGGGACTGAACATTAGAACTGAGCTTCTGTAATGGAACTATATGTGAATGGGGCCCCAGTATGGGAAAGGAAGTGACCACGCCGGGGTAGAACTGAGTTACACTGATGGAGCTGCATCCGAGGTCCTAGTACTGGACACAGCAGAGTGTACTGACTGTAAGAACTGAGGTGCTCTGGCAGACAGCATGTGTGGGGTTCTGGCACGGGCACAGCTGAGGGCTTGGAGTGTGTGAACTGAGGTGCAGTGATAAAGCTGCAAGTGGGATCCCAGTATGGAGCAGAAGTGGGCACTATCACAAAATTTTGCAAAGCCCTGGTAGAGCTGGGTGAGGGGTCCCTGCAATGGAACAGCAGTGGGCACTGAGTGCTTGGAAGGATGTGCTTTTTGCTGAGCTGCATGTGGGTGGCAGAGCTGAAAGAGCAGGGACGCCATACAAAGGTTTCCTAGAGGACATCAGGTTACACCTGGGGGCGGGGCCTCTGGATTGGGGAACATTCCTGTATGCTTGTTGGGACAAAAGTGGAGGTGACAGGTTAATTTACAATGCCACTGAAATACTTATTTAGGAAAGGTCAGGCACATCTGACTAGAAAGCAGGAAATATCAAGCAGTCGCAATTTATTCCAAAGCTCATGAAAACAATTTTGTGGTGTGCAGATAACACGGCTAATTTTGTTGCAGACCCTGATGTAAGAAGCCCTGGGTGGCTAGGCTATAAGCAATTGCAAGCCATCCTCCCTTGCTCTCAGCACCAGGGACCACAGACAGACGGACCAAATGTGACCAAGATAACAGCCTGATTTATAGCCTTGTTTACAGCTAAGCTCAGAAACTGAGGTGATCTGGCAGACAACGTGTGTGTGGTTTCTGGCACTGGCACGGCTGAGAGCTTGGAATGTGTGAAGTGAGGTGCACTGACGGAGATGTGCACTAAGGTCCTAGTACTGGAGCAGCAGAGTGTACTGACTGCAAGAACTGAGGTGCTCTGGCAGACATTGTGTGTAGTGTTCCTGTCACGGCTGTGGGCTTGGTGTGTGTGAACTGCGGTGCACCAACGGAGCTGCACCCGAGTTCCCAATACTGGAGCAGCAGAGTGTACTGACTGCAAGAACTGAGGTGCTCTGGCAGACAGCATGTGTGGGGTCCTTGGCACTGGCACAGCTGAGGGCTTGGAGTGTGTGAACTACGGTGCACTGATGGAGTTGCACCCAAGGTCCCAATGCTGGAGGAACAGAGTATACTGACTGCAAGAACTGAGGTACTCTGGCAGACAGCCTGTGTGGGGTTCCTGGCACTGGCATGGCTGAGGGCTTGGAGTGTGTGAACTGCGGTGCACTGATTGAGCACACCTGAGGTCCCAGTACTGGAGCAGCAGCGTGTACTGACTGCAAGAACTGAGGTGCTCTGGCAGACTGCTTGTGTAGGGTTCCTGGCACTGGCACAGCTGGGGGCTTGGAGTGTGTGAACTGCTGTGCACTAATGGAGCTGCGTCCAAGGTCCCAGTACTGGAACAGTAGAGTGTACTGAGTGCAAGAACTGAGGTGCTCTGGCAGACAGTGTGTGGGGGGTTCCTGACACTGACTGACTGGTACGGCTAAGGGCTTGAAGTGTGTGAACTGCAGTGCACTTATGGAGCTGTGCCCGAAGTCCCAGTACTGCAGCAGTAGAGTGTACTGACTGCAAGAATTGAGGTGCTCTGGCAGACGGCATGTGTGGGGTTTCTGGCACTGGCACGGCTGAGGGCTTGGAGTGTGTGAACTGTGGTGCACTGATGGAGTTGCACCTGAGGTCCCAGTCCTGGAGCAGCAGAGTGTACTGACTGCAAGAACTGAGGTGCTCTGGCAGAAAGTGTGTGTGGCTTTACTGGCATGGCTGAGGGCTTGGAGTGTGTGAACTGCAGTGTGCTGATGAAGCTGCACCCAAGGTCCCAGTACTGGAGCAGTAGAGTGTACTGACTGCAAGAACTGAGGTGCTCTGGCAGACAGTGTGTGTGGGGCTGCTGGCACTGGCACAGCTGAGGGCTTGGAGTGTGTGAACTGCGGTGCACTGCTGGAGCTGCACCCGAGGTCCCAATGCTGGAGCAACAGAGTATACTGACTGCACAAACTGAGGTACTCTTCCAGACAGCTTGTGTGGGGTTCCTGGCACTGGCATGGTTGAGGGCTTGGAGTGTGTGAACTGAGGTGCACTGATGGAGCTGCGCCCGAGGTCCCAGTACTGGAGCAGCAGAGTTTACTGATTGCAAGAACTGAGGTGCTCTAGCAGACAGCTTGTGTGGGGTTCCTGGCTCTGGCACGGCTGAGGGCTTGGAGTGTGTGGACTGCTGTGCACTGATGGCGCTGAGTCCAAGGTCCCAGTACTGGAACAGCAGAGTGTACTGACTGGAAGAACTGTGGTGCTCTGGCAGACAGTGTGTGTGTGGGGTTCCTGACACTGACTGACTGGCATGGCTAAGGGCTTGAAGAGTGTGAACTGCAGTGCACTTATGGAGCTGTGCCCGAGGTCCCAGTACTGCATCAGTAGGGTGTACTGACTGCAAGAATTGAGGTGCTCTGGCAGAAGGCATGTGTGGGGTTCCTGGCACTGGCACGGCTGAGGGCTTGGAGTGTGTGAACTGCAGTGCACTGATGGAGCTGTGCCCGAGGTCCCAGTCCTGGAGCAGCAGAGTGTAATGACTGCAAGAACTGAGGTGGTCTGGCAGAAAGTGTGTGTGGGGTTGCTGGCACTGGCATGGCTTAGGGCTTGGAGTGTGTGAACTGAGGTGCACTGATAGAGCTGCACCCGAGGTCCTAGTACTGGAGCAGTAGAGTTTACTGACTGCAAGAACTGAGAAGCTCTGGCAGACAGCGAGGGTGGGGTTCCTGGCACTGGCACGCATGAGGGCTTGGACTGTGTGAACTGCAGTGCACTGATGGAGCTGCACCCGAGGTCCCAATGCTGGAGCAGCAGAGTGTACTGACTGCAAGAACTAAGGTGCTCTGGCAGACAGCGTGTGTGGGGTCCTTGGCACTGGCATGGCTTAGGGCTTGGAGTGTGTGAACTGAAGTGCACTGATGGAGCTGCACCGAGGTCCTAGTACTGGAGCAGCAGGGTTTACTGACTTGAAGAACTAAGGAGCTCTGGCAGACAGCGTGTGTGGGGTTCCTGGCACTGGCACGCCTGAGGGCTTGGAGTTTGTGAACTGAGGTGCACTGCTGGAGCTGAGAGTGGGATCCTAGTATGGAGCAGAAGTGGGCAGTGTCTCGAAGGATTGGAGCCCTGGTAGAGCTGGGTGCCTAGGCTACAAGTAATCCTCCACCCTTGCTCTCAGCACCCAGGCAGGCACACTTTGTAAAGAAAATCCAAGCCAAGAAAGGGCAGGAGCCAGGCAGCTGAACGAGGTTGCAGAGAGCCCACAAAGACCAAATGTAACCAAGATATCAGTCTGCTTTATAGCCTTGTTTACAGCTAAGCACAGAGCAAGAATGCTCTACAAATGAAAAGGGAAGCTTCCCTGGACAGGAGCAGGAAACAAAGTAAAACTAAAAAGTCCCCATACAGACCTGACAAACAGGACAAAGTGTAATTATACAGTAGTTGGTCCTTGCTTCCACACAGAAGAAGGAGGGACAAAGAGTCATGACTGACCACTAGCAAGGAAGGATTTTTAAATTACACGGAAACTAACAAATGAAATAGCTGGAAGCCCACATAAGTATACTTAAAAGTATACAAGAGGCCGTACGCTTAGGCTCAACCTATAAAGAGCAAAGGGAATGATGTTGGAAACTGGTGCTATCACTGCAATATGTGGTAGCAAATCTACTCATGCACTTATGTCCCCTGCAACGAAGCCTACGTTGTCTCCCAACATAATTGTTCTCCCGTATGTCCTTTGTACCAATTTGTATGCAGTACTATCTCAGATTCTTTTTGTATACCACAATAAGAGCTGCCTTCCATAATTTGGATATTGACTCCTCTCGGAATCTAGTTAGACAGGTGTTTAGGGTTGATTAAGTAAATATAACTTTGAGTTATTAGTATAAAAAGCTGCATAGCTGCTCTGAGGAGATTTTTGGAGAGGTAGGTGTGAAATGGGAAAGGCACACTGGGATAAAGCTAAATGTAAAACAATGGGAACAATATTTTGATTTTAGTTATTTTAGTCTCAGAGGGGATAACTTTCATCTATTGGCCTTTTTCAATGGCTGGATGTTGTATCTTACATCACGATTCTAAAATTAGGTATTCCCTATATTATCTAGAAATTGCCCAAAAGATGATCAGGAAGGGGGATGGTTTCATATGTTTTGATCCTGCTACCATCTAGATATATTTTGGAGAAGAGTGTTTCAGGTAGTAGGAATGACTATTGAGTTGGATATATCTCCCTTGCCAAAGATGGCTCTTATGGGATTAGTGGAGATCGAGAGACCAGAAAACCATGACCTTGCACTTTATGTATAGCATTGTTAGGTGCTTGCTCTCTGATCACCTCCCATTAGATATCTTCAGTCGCCCCAAGAGTGGATAAGTGGGAAGAAAAAATGTGGAAGATTAGACAGAAGGTAGCCTGACATCATGCAAGAGTTAATCACATGTCCCAAAATAGTAGGAAATTGAAATGTTGGGCCTGGAATCTGTATTGTTTATGATGTTTGGACTAGCACTGTATATAAAAGCACTTTGAAGAAGGTTGAGCACTGTCATTTTTTCGGTGAAACACACTTTAAAAAAAAAAGAACTTTTGCATATATGTATGTGAAATAATCTCTCAAATTTAAGTAGGGATCTCAGAACTTTATGCAGTAGCTCACAACTCCTCAAGTCACCTCCTCACTCCTCTGTTCCTCTGTACCACCCTTCTATCACAGCCTTCAGAACATTCTAATGTAGTAGAGGGAAGAGTGGGGAGAAAAGGGAAGGTATGTACCACTTAATTAATAAATGCAGTCACTCTATATAGACAAGGATGTCAAGTAAGAACTATACAGATGACTTACAAGAACTACAGTTCATTATACTGACCAGTATAATAGCTCAAGGAATGTAGAAACTGCAACCAAATAAATCACAGCAGTATGTTTGTTGTACGGTAACTTTAATGAGGGGAAACTAAGGGGAGTATGTTGTTGGAACACTCAACTATATTTAAAAGCTACTGTAAGCCATTGAAAGCCTTATTTTTCTATGTTTTGAATAGGATGCACTGTTGGTCCTAAAATAAGGAGTAAGGATTTAAGGTACAAGAGGCAAACTATTGAAATTTTACTAGACTGGCCGGATCAGGTCCCACAATTCGACATAAAGTTCCACTGAGAGTCCATCCATTCCAGGGGTCTTGCCTCTTTTGGAGGTCATGGCGGACAAGTGCAGCTCTTCCAGGGTGAAGGGCGCGTTCAGGCCCTCTCTCTCTTCCGGGCTCAGTGTCTTTGAGATGCCCTTTAGGAAACTTTTTGCCTGGGATCTCTCTGATGACTTCGGTGAGTAAAGCTTGCCATAAAAGTTGGTAACAACTCTCCTGACGTGCTCTTTCCCACTCTGGAGGTTGCTCCTCCTAGTCCCGAAGCTCTACCAGCGGGGTGTGGGCAGAGTGAAGTTTCTTGAAGAAGAATGAGTTGCATTTCTCGTCCTTCTCGAGGTTCTCAGTTCTGGCCCGGAAGATGATTTTTCTGGATTCCTCCCTGAAGTGCTCTGCAAGCCCTTTTTGGGTTTCCTCCAGTTCGTCAACCATGTCTCATCCCCGGAGCTCAAGTTCAAACAGGCGCTGCAGTTTGCTTTGCAGCTGCCTGAATTCACTCTTCTTTTTACTTGCAGCAGCTCTGCTTGCATCCCGGAAGAAGCTTCGGAACCCTCCATTCGCTGGCAGAGTAAAAGAGGTTCCTCATGTCCCTCTACTCTACATATGCGACTCTGAGGTTCGCCACGGATTTCTCGTTTTCCAGCAGTTCAGTTTCCACGATCTGGGGCCAGCGGGGAACTTCCCTGTAAGTTCCCCCTTGAAACTGACTGCTCTGTGGTCTGAGAAGTGCACTGCGACCATGGAGCTCCGCCCAGGCTTTACCAATAGGGGGATAAAGAGGAAGTCGTTCCGTGAACTCAGGGACCCGTTCGGCTTACTCCAGCAATAATTCCTGGCTTTCGTCCCCATACTTCCGATGACATCCCACAGGGATGCCTCACCTGCCATCTCCACCAACAACCTGGACGTCACGTCCATCCCCACAGAGTTTGACCCAATGCATCCATTCAACTGTACTGTGCAGTTGAAACCCCACACGTCAGGACGGTTCTGGAGGTCTCAAGCTGCATCCTGAGCACCCTAAACATCTCAAGTCGTTCATTCTTCTCTTGGGGGGGGGGGAATAGCCATTGATGAGCCTAACGGGTTCACCGGACCAAGAGCCATCCACAACCAGCACTCTGCCTATGACCTGCTCGGTAACCCTGTTGGTGGTGAAATCCCTCCCTTTGATCAGAATGGCAACTCCAGATGATTTGTAGTTGTTTCCTCCAGACCAAAATGATGGCCTGTGCGTCCACTGCCATTCAAGCTGGCTATGTCTGGGTGTACGGAATCCCACATTCCTGCAGAAAGCAGACATCATGGTTCTGGGTGGCCAGGAACGACAATGTGCCAACACGCCTAACCTGGTCCTTCATGCTCCTGACTTTTAGGGTGCCTCCCATGTCTTCTATGGTCTCCTCGTCTGAGTTGATGGTGGTGTAGCTGTCGTTTTGGTCCTCGGCTTGGGGAGTGAGGTGCTTCTTCTTCGTGGTGGAGAAGTTCTCCTTCCTTTGCTGTTGTCTCTTTCTTCCTGGTTTTTCGGGGTGTTTGGTTCACTTCCTCATCCCCCTCCATCTCCTCGTCTTTCAGGAGCTCGGGCTGAGGCTCTTCTTGTGACGGTTCATGTTTCCCTTTGGTCCCGGCCCGCTCCTTTCCTCCTTATCCTCTTTCTCCTTCCTGCAGCTGCCCACCTTCTTGTTGGGGTGTTTGCTCTTTTTCTTTGCTTTGACTGGGGCTTGGGTTGAGGTCCCGGTGGTAGCCATGGACTCCTTTCCTTCCTTTGCCCCTGTCATTGGCGTCTGTTCCAGTTCCCCTTGGGCCTCCGGTGGTGGTGCGTCAGTTAGCGTTCCCTTCTCGGGGGTTCCTTCGGGGTGGGTGAGTTCACTGAGGCTGCAGCCTATGGTGGGGGTGCCGGGTCTGCCACTATGGTAAGTTCCACTGTGGGATCACGTGTTTTCTCCTCTCAGTTAGGTCCTGGGGATTTCTGGTCCTGCGGGGCCAGTCCCTTCGGGTTGCTACTCCAGGTTGGCTCTGGTTTCTTCTGGGG
Source organism: Pleurodeles waltl (assembly GCF_031143425.1). NCBI lineage: Eukaryota > Metazoa > Chordata > Amphibia > Caudata > Salamandridae > Pleurodeles > Pleurodeles waltl. The sequence continues at coordinate 297,233,209 of NC_090449.1, read as the reverse complement.
CTTCTTCCCTAGAAGCCTTCAGGAGGGCGTTCACCTTGGCATTGGAAGTAGGGTCCAGAGTTGGTCTGGTGGTCTTTGGGGCTGGGGTTCCTGCAGCTGCCGCTGCGTAGGTTCTGGGTCTGTCTGACTTTGGGCACTGGTAGTAGGTGTAGCCTCCTACTTCACAGAAGTTGCACGCCATCTTTCCTGTGCATCCGCTCGCCTCATGGCTGGTCTGTCTGCAGATCCTAGGGTACTTCTTGGGGCAGTCTATTTCTTTATGTCCCACGGCTTGATACTTCCTTCAGGTAAAAACTTGGCCTGGGTAGCTGATCCTGCCCTCGTCTGCTCCCAAGTAGAAGCTTGCTGGGGGTGTCTCAGTCCGTATTTTCCTGATGTGTCCTTGTGGAGGTTGATGATGGCCTGCCAAGTCGTGTTCCATATGCCTCGTTTGTCTCTGACCTTGGTGGGTCCTTTTGTGATGGTGCCATATCTTTGGAGGAGCGATGCTATTTCCTGGTCTGGGATGTGGGGGGTTGGTTATCTCCACAGTGATCCTCTTCTCTTTTGATGCTGGCTTCCATCCTGCCATCACATTGAAGGAGTTGTATGGTTTCTCCTCCTTCTTTCCTTGGAAGAACTCCCAATACTTCCTGTATAGGGTGTGAGGGCTGAAGCTCAAGAGAAATACCCAGCCAGATGCTTAAGCTTGGCAGCTCAGCACCTCCTCCCCTGGGATCCCTGCTGGCTTGATGACCTTATCTCAGAAGAGGTCTCTATCTAGCTTGGATCCCGCCTTATCTTTCACCTCCCACCGCATGACTTGGGCGTGCCTACGGGTGAGGTTATACCCATTAAAGGTCTCTGGGCTGAGCCTTGTCTGGTCCCCTCCTCACCTTTCCCTTTACCACCTGGTTTGGCAGCTGTGGGGTTTTCAGAGTTCGCCTGTTTTGGCCCTGAAGCCTTCTGCTCATCAGCCTTCCCAGTGCTGGTGCCTGTTATGAGGGGGTCTTCCTTACTTGCCGCCTTGCTTGCCTGCCCCTAGGGGGTTGGGGTTGGGTGTCAGGGCGTCCACTGGGGGGATGCCATCCTTTATGGGACCTGGGGCACCAGTATCCATATCCTTGAACATGGATGCCATAGGTTCTATCTGTCTGCTACCGGTCTCTCTGGGTCACCTCAGGTTCCGGTGTGCCTCTGGATTTTACCTGTCCTGTACCGACAAAACAGACAGTAACTGCCTGTAGTGCAAGAAACACTGCACAGTCACTCCCAAGAGCTAAGGTGAGGGTTATAGGTGTTACCACATAAGCATGGATCCCCTCTCCAGAGATCTGAGCGCTGACAGGCCTGTGAAGGATGTTAGGAGAGGTTTTAAGCCTCCAGCATTAGTCCACCCAAAGGCCAGGAAAGAAAGAGGTAGTAGGGAGCGCAAATGTTACAGAGCTCTAAGAGCTGACCACGTGGTCCTTGGGGGTTCTATTTTGCGCCCCTAATGGGCAAACTGACACCAGCACGCTGGTGTCTTTCCTCTCTGTCCTTATAGACAAGTGGGCCTTGTCCAGTTCATTTGCATAAATTTGCATATAGAATGCACATTTACTTCACTTCCAAGTCAAAGTCACAGATCCAGTAAATATCAAAATTATTCCTACTGGACAGCGGTTTCACTCTGATAAGAACAGATACTACACTTGATCTTAGCAAAAAGGCCAAGAAGCACGCCACATCTGCTGCACTTGGAGCACCTCTTGTGCTGCTGTACTGACTGCGTGGACTACTGCTGGCACGTCCCACCTAGGCCTGGCTCTATGAATATGGAATAAGTCACTCTGTAGTTCTCCCTGGCTCCATGACCAAGTATCCTACTTCAACAGCCAGAATAGTTGCCAGAAAGGTTGCGGCTACCAACAATACACTCATCACCCTTACTAAGCTGCAATGGTCTGCTTTGCTGTGCCACCCTACGGACTACATGCAGCCCTTCCACCCGCCGACATTCACTGTTGCCAGGCTTTGCTTTCCTGTGGTGGTTCTATTGCACGCTGGGTACCGACTGCCATTAACAATCTCAATGCGATCTTCTTCTTGAGCCCTACTGCTGTGTTCTGCACCGCTTACCCTCTTTGGTGTGCCCTGGCCTGGGGCGAACTAGGGGTAGGGTGACCACCCATCCCTAATTTTCACAAACTGCCCATAATTTCACCTTGCCATCCATTGTCCGTGATGGAAGACTTAACGGACAGCATTTGTACATAATTTGTTCCTTTCACCTAGAGGACAAAATGTTATTGGGACAGATCAGTTTCCCCACCTTGATTGAAAAGCAGAGAGTCTCCTGTACTCTGAGGGATGGAGGAGCAGACAGATAAGAAAAGCCCTTCTTGCTTGGGTGTCTCCTTCCCTAAATAAATGCAAATATGCACAACTGGTAAATCTGCAAATGTAAAGGGGCTTGAAAACCTGCATTGACTTTAATCAAAGGGGTCACTTGAAGCTTTCTGATGGCAAAGATATTTTCTTTTAGAGATGTGCTGTACTGAAAAGTAGACAGAATTCTGAATTCAGCAAGGGGTCATTTATGTAGATCCTACAAGGTTTTCCGACAGAAAATAACAGCGAAATCAAAAAAATATTGGAACTTAGGTGAAAAAAACAGCCATTTTTTTCCATGTTTTACTTTGTATTTATTTCCTTCGAAGCAATATAGAGTTACGTCTGCTGGACTCTGGTTGCGGGGATATATAGGGCTTGTAGGTTCATCAAGAACCCTAGGTACCCAGAGCAAATAAATGAGCTGCACCTTGCAGTAGGTTTTCATTTTATACCGGGTATACAGCAATTAATTTGCTGAAATATCGAGAGTGAAAAATAGGTATCAAGAAAACCTTTGTATTTCCAAAATGGGGACAAGATAAGGTGTTGAGAAATAGTGGTTATTCGCACATCTCTGAATTCCGGGGTGCCCATACTAGCATGGGGATTACAGGCCATTTCTCAAATAGGCGTCGTTTTTACACACTGTCTTACATTTGGAAGGAAAAAATGTAGAGAAAGACCAGGGGCAATAACACTTGTTTTGCTATTCTGTGTTCCCCCAAGTCTCCTGATAAAAATGGTACTTGCGTGGGTAGGCCTAATGCTCGCGACAGGAAACGCAACATGGACACATCACATGTTTACATTGAAATCAAACGTGTTTTTTGCAAAGTGCTTAGCTGTAGATTTGGGCCTCTAGCTCAGCCGGCACCAGGGAAACCTACCAAACCTGTGCATTTTTTAAAACTAAACACCTAGGGGAATCCAGGATGGGGTAACTTGTGGGGCTCTCATCAGGTTCTGTTAGCCAGAATCCTTTGCAAACCTCAACATTTGGCTAAAAAACACGTTTTCCTCACATTTTGGTGACAGAAAGTTCTTGAATCTGAGAGGAGTCTCAAATTTCCTTACACCCAGCATTCCCCCAAGTCTCCCAATACAAATGGTACCTCACTTGTGTGGGTAGGCCTAGCGCCTGTGACAGGAAATGCCCCAAAACACAATGTGGACACATCACATTTTCCGTAAAGAAAACAGAGCTGTTTTTTGCAAAGTGCCAAGCAGTGGATTTTGGCCTCTAGCTCAGCCGACACCTAGGGAAACCTACCAAACCTGTGCATGTTTTTAAAACTAGACACCTTGGGGAATCTAAGATGGGGTGTCTTGTGAGGCTCTCACAAGGTTCTGTTACCCAGAACCCGTTGCAAACATCAAAATCTGGCCAAAAAACACTGTTTCCTCACATTTCGGTGACAGAATGTTCTGCAGTCTGAGAGGAGCCACAAATTTCCTTCCACCCAGCGTTTCCCCAAGTCTCCCAATAAAAATGATACCTCACATGGGTGGCCCAGGTGCCTGCAACAGAAAAAGGCCAAAACATGTAGAGATTGAGGGGATAGCACAGCGAGTTGATAAGCACATATTTTTCTTTTATACATCTTTAGGCTGACTCTGCTTTGGGGACCCACACAAGTGAGGTATCATTTTACTTGGGAGACTGAGGGGGATGCTGGGTGGTTGGAAATTTGTGCCGGAGCGGTGATCCTACAAAGAAAAGTGAGGAAAATATGCTTTTTCAAGCAAATTTTTAGGTTTGCAGAGGAGCCTGGGTAAGAAAATGTTGGGGGATCCACACAAGCCACACCTCCCTGGACTCCTTGGGGTGTCTGGTTTTAGAACAATGTCTGGGTCTGGTGGGTTTCCCTAGATGAAGGCCTCACCCGGTACCAAAAACGTAGGTGCCCCTTCCCCCCAAACACAGGCAATTTTTGTAATAGATCATTTTGATGTGTCCATGTACTTCTGTGATGTTCCAAACACTAAAATTGTGAAAAGAAACACACTTAGGTTATGTTAAAAAGACCCATCACCCAAGTTGGTGGCATGCTTCATCATTGGGGACCCAACCGAGACACCTAGCGTGACACAGGTGTGCTGCGACGCATGATTACAGCGGAGCAGATTTTGACATTTTTACTACACATACTGGTTGGATTTGTCACAAGGGAGCGTGATGGTTCAGTAGATCAAATTTTTTTAACAATAGATTTCCCAAAAATGAAATGCACTGTTAATTACCGAAAGGCCAAAAAACTGAACCAATGATTCACAGCTCGTGAGCTGTAAAGCTGCGACAAGGCACCAACTGCTTTACAGTCCATTCACACACCTTTCATACATGACATGCACAAGACCATTTACGCTGCCAGACATGGGCCCAGCACATTACAACACTCGCATCGACAGACAGCGCCACTCAAGGGTCCATCACTTTCATACGCCCATATGCCTGATACTGCAATCACATCAGCTTATGGGAGTGTGTGGACTGCCATTTGGCTGGCATCGCCAGCCAATTGACATTCCAACCACACCGGCAGCCAAGCGCCACTCCACACACACCGCCAGCCAAACGCCACTCCATGCACACCGCCAGCCAAGCGCCACTCCACGCACACCGCCAGCCAAGCGCCACACCACGTACACCGGCAGCCAAGCGCCACACCACGTACACCGCCAGCCAAGCGCCACTCCACGCACACCACTAGCCAAGCGGCACTCCACACACACCGCCAGCCAAGTGCCACTCCATGCCCACTGCCATCACTTTTTTTTGTTTTTAAACTACGAAACCACTAACTATAAATAAGTACAAAACTACAAACACAAAAGCTCTAACTGAATACATGACAGTAATGCCAACCGTGAAACTGAACATATGAAAATATAAAACAGCAGTTTACTCTCACAGTAGTTCCCAGTAAATCTTCTGTGTATGGTAACTCCTGAAACAGCCAGCCACACAAAGTCCAGGTTTGAAGGACAGTCCGGGCAGTACATCTGGCTCTCCCTCCAGATACCTCTTTGGGCACAGGCTCTACATTTCTTAGTGGGCAAGTCTTTTTTGGGAGTGGGAGGAATGTGATCAGGAAAGTGGCAATGTTTCAATCTAGCCACATCGTCCACCACTGCTACTCTAGGAACTCTTGCCTGTTCCACCACAATAAGGCTCTCTATCACTGACTCCTGAAATGTAAAAAATGTCATCCTTGACTCAGGGGAAGAATCCTTGAACACAATAAAAGCATTAAAAGTTGCCAAATGAAGCAAATGGATGGCCAACTTTTTATACCACACGTAAGACTTACGAAGAACAGTGTAAGGTTCCAACCTCTGATCTACTCTATCAACACCACCCATGTGCTTATTGTAGTCTAAAATGCACGCAGGTTTGCGCACTTCCGCAACCTGACCCCAAACAGTCACAGGGGAAACACTCTCATCATGGATGGTAGTTAGGATGTACAAATCCCTCCTGTCTGCAAATTTCAGAGCTAGCAGCTCATCGTTCCGCAAGGCACTGCACTGTCCCCTCTCATGTTTTTTACTGACAAGCTCCCTTGGATAGCCTTTCCAGTTAGAGCGGATTGTGCCACAAGCAACAGTGTCCACTCTGAACAATTCCTTGAACAACTGAGCTCCTGTGTAGAAGTTATCTACATACAAATGGTGACCTTTGTTAAACAGTTGTCTTCGAAGTTCCCACACGTTTTTCTCACTAACTCCAAAAGTGGGTGGACACCCAGGGGTGTCAATACTGGAATCCCTACCAGTGTAGACCCGGAAATTATAAACATATCCTGTATTACTTTCAGACAGCATATAAAATGTAATTCCATACCGTGCCCTCTTTCAAGGAATGTACTACCTAATAACCAAACGACCCTTGGACAGGACCAAAGACTCGTCCACACTTATTTCTTTGCCTGGAACATAAACCTCTGAAAACCGATCTACAAAATGATCAAGGACAGGCCTAATCTTAAAAAGACGGTCAGAATCAGGGTGATCTCGTGGCAAGGCTGAAGCTTTGTCAACAAAATGTAGCATCCGAAGAAGCAAATACAAATTGCGGGTCATGGTTGCAGGAAATATAGCTGTTGCCTTCAAGGAATTAGTAGACCAATAAGAAGCCAGAAAGTCAAACCCAAGAACCTTTTCATCTCTCCCAGATTTATGGGAATGCACTTGGTAGCTCTAAACTGAGGCCTAAGTCTGGCAGCGTTGCCCGTCAAATACTGCTCCTCATACAAATTAATCTGCTCAACAATCTCTTCCAAAAATACGTCACCCATAAGCAAATCAAAGAAATTGACAGGTAAAAAGTTTTCCGTATTTACTCTATACCCTGGGAGACCAGTAAAGCCAGGCAACTGTGGCTGCTCATGTTTGGGGCAACCCAGGTGTCAGGTCTTCTAATGGGAAATCTTTCAGCCCCAAGCTGCTGTACTACTGGCACATCAGTGCCCTCCTCTAAAACAGGCCCTTCATCTGCACTCAACGTGGCTTCCTCATCAGAAGACTCCTCTCGGACAGAAAACTCACTGCCAGAATCTCTTTCTTCCTCCTCTGACTCAGATGCAGAGTCCGTCTCATAATCATGGTCAGAAGATGATTCAAAAAGCATGCCAACAACCTGCTGAGCGCTCACTCTTCGGATAGTCAAGATCCTTTCTAAGAAGTGTAACTTGACAAATGTGCCAACAAAAACCAGCACTGTCTAAAATAAATAGTAAACAAAGTGTTCTTTTATCAAAAGTGTTATGTACTCTAAAACTGTACCAGTCACTTGCCTAAAAAAGCTAAACTCACCAACAACTACTCTGCACAGACACACCAATCACCAATGATATCCCACTAAAAAGAAAAAAGAAAAGAAAATTAGACAGAAGACAATACAATATCATTGTGCACAAATCTAAGGACAATTTCATACACAATCCTGCATTTAGTACACCACCTACAAACAAGTCATTCATGCATAGCAACATCACTCCTTTGGAGTAAATTGTTTGTACTTACCTAAAACACGCAACTACGCAAACCGCGGGTCAACCACTGCCAAAACTGAAAGGAGCCACAGCAAAGGAAGCAAAAGCTTTGAACTAGAACAAAAAGTAAAAATCAACTATTATAATCACAAATGCAAAACCTTCTCCGGTTGACAAACACCCGCCAGCAAAACTTTGAAAATTTCCATGGTGCCTAAGTGGATTCTGCCCTCCTGGGGACACATGGGCCTACAAAAAGTAGGCTGATCTGCCCCCAAGGGGGGGGGGGGGCAGAAATGGCCATAAGTAATGCACTCCCTTTGGGGGGGGCAACCCTTACCAAAGTGCCCGCCACCCCACACAAAACACACACACACAAGCTCCCTGGTGCCTAAGTGGATTCTGATGGGCCTAAAAAAATAGTCTGATCTGCTCCCAAGGGGGGCAGAAATGGCCAACAGTTCTGTGCTCCCTTTAGGGGGACGACCCCCCAACACAAAAAAAAGAAAAAAAAGAAAAATCCCTAGCGTCTTGGGGGCAGAGAGGCCTAAAAAAAAAAAAAAATAGGCCGAACTGCCCCCCGGGGGGGGGGGGGGGAAGGGGGCAGAAATGGCCATCACTAATGTGCCTCTTTTGGGGGGAGACCCATACCAAAGGGGCCACCCCCCCTACAAAACACACAGACACACACACAAGCTCCCTGGTGCCCAAGTGGATTCTGCCCCTCCTGGGGGCAGATGAGCCTAAAAAAATTAGGCCGATCTGCTCCCAAGGGGGGCAGAAATGGCCAACAGTTCTGTGCTCCCTTTGGGGGATGACCGTTGCTAAAGGAAGCGCCCCAACACAAAAATAACAAAGGGGAAAAAAATCCCTGGAGTCTTGGTGGCTTCTGCCCCCCTTGGGGCAGATAGCCCCCCAAAACTAGGCTGATCTGTCCTCATGGAAGGCAGAAATGGCCATCACTAATGTGCCCCTTTTGGGGGGCAACACTTAATGATGGGTGCCCCCCAAGACACAAAAAACACACAAACATACACAAATGCAACAGAATCCCTGGGGCCTAGCGGGTTTTGACCCCCCCCGGGGGCAAGATCGGCCGAAAACATGACTGATCTAGTCCAGCGGGGGCAAAACATCTAAAACAATATTGCCCCCAGGGCAGCGACCCTTGCCTAACGGGTCGCTACCCTAAAACATTACCTTGCACATAATCCCTGGTGTCTAGTGGGTTTAGACCCCCCTGGGGTCAGATCGGCCAAAAAAAGTCTGGGGGGCCGAAACACGGATATAAGTATGCCCCCATGGGAACGACACTTGCCTAAGGGGTCGCTCCCCAAAATAAACTAAAATTAACATCCCTGGTGCCTAGTGGTGGATTCCTGCTCCATGATCGCAGGCCTCGCCCTCGATCGTGGAACAGGAATCAATTGAAAACAGGCACAGTGGGAAAGGAGAAACTCTTTCCTTTTCCCCTATGTCTGTTTTTCCCCCAAAAAACCCCCAAAGAGAAGGACTTACCTTTTCTGCGTCCTCCCTCTCCACGCGCTGGTAGGAAAATGGCTTCCAGCGCGTCCCCGGCAGCATTTGATGACATCCGCGTACTGTGAGCGTGCTGATGTCATCCGATTGCCCGGGGGGTCGGGGGTGGAAGGGGAAGCGATTCCCCTTCCATCCCTGATGTGGGCCTGGTGCAGAACGAGCTGGTCTCGTCCTCGGCACGTGAGCCCCGTGGCCAAGGGTGAGACCAGCTCGTCCAAGGCACCCAATGGGTTAATGGACAGTTATAAAACATTTTAGTACAAGGTATAAACCGTATATTATTCAAATCTGTATTTTAGAAGGACTTATTTTTATTTAACTGAAATGTATTTTCGCATTTTGTAGCAGCCTATATTTTAATGTGTGTAATGCATGTTTAAAATAAGGACTTACACATTTACGGGTTCTTTCAGGGTCCATTGTACCTTATAGTACTAACAAACATTGGCAAATCCAATAGGCCTTGTCTACGCAAGAGTTATCGGCTTTGCCAATGTGTTTTAGCCACGTTTTGCACCAGAGTGGCTGCTGTTCAGCATGGCTAAAGGATAGTGGCGTTGAGTAGAGTAGAGTAGAGTGGCATGGGAACAGTGGCATAGAGCACAATGTTGCAAAAAACAGTGCAGTGGGGTACAATGCAGTTGTTTAGAGTGCATTGGCATAGAGTGCAGTGGTTTAGAGTGCAGTGGCATGGAGTGGCGTGGGGCAGAGTAGAGTGGCATGGAGTGCAGTGGAGTAGAGTGGCATACAATAGAGTGGCAGAGAGTGCAGTAGTGTAGAGTGGTGCAGTGGCATAGAGTGCAGTGGTTGTAGAGTGGTGCAGACTGGAGTAGTGTAGCGTGGTGCAGAGTATAGTGCTGTAAAGTTCAGTGGTGTACAGTGGAGTTACACAGAGTAGAGTGTTATGGAGTGCAGTGGAATAGAGTGTATTGGTACAGAATGCAGTAGTACAGAGTAGAGTTGTGTAGAGTATAGTGGTGGCCAGTGCAATGTTGTAGAGTAGTGGCATATAGTGCAGTTGTTTAGAGTGCATTGGCGTAGAGTGCATTGAAGTACAGTGCAGTGGGGTAGAGTGGTGTAGAGTGCTGTGGCGTAGAGTAGATTGTTTCCGAGTAGAGTGCAGTGGCATAGAGTGCAACGGTGCAGGGTAAAGTGCAGTGGCATAGAATTAAGTGGCATAAAGTAGCTTGTTTCATAGTAGAGTGAAGTGGCATAGAGTGGAGAGGTGCAGGGTAGAGTGGAGTTGCGTAGATTGGCGTTGAGGTTGATGGCATGGAGTAAAGTGGTGTAGAGTGCTTTGGCATAGTATGCAGTGGTGCAGAGTAGATTAGAGTGATGTACAAAGTATTGATGTAGAGTGCAGGGACACAGAGTTGAGTGTTACAGTGTAAAGTGCACATGCATAGAGTGTATTAGCAAATGGTGCAGTGGCGTACAGTGCAGTGTTGCAGAGTGACATAGAGCGGAGTTGTGCAGACTAGTTGGTGTTGCCTAGACTGGAGTGGTAAAGCGTGCAGAGCGCAGTGGTGTAAAGAGGTGTAAAGTGCATTGGCATAGAGTAGAGTGGTACAGAGTAGAGTAGAGAGTTGTAGTGTGAAGTAGCATGGAGTGCAGTGATATAGAGTAGAGTGGTTCAGAGTGGATAAGAGTGCAGTGGCCTGCAGTGGAGTGGCATGGAGTGATGTAAAGTGGAGTGATGCAGAGTAGGGTGCAATGGTGTGGAGTGGTGCAGAGCAGAGTGGAGTGCAGTATGCATGGTGTGGTAACAAACTGCCATTACAAACAACACGTTTTTGATTGAAATGACCATTACATTTGTACAGACATACAGATTTTGAAATAAAACTATACAGTGCACAGGCGATGATGTGGCGAAATTGCATCACCTAATGCAATAATTTGTTTTAATCATATAAAGGTATTTGTTTCCAGCACAGTTCAAAATTAACAAAAATGGGCTTCATTTGTACTCCTAATTCTGATATATTCTGAAGTTTATTTAAATGTTGTCATGTGATAGGAAAGCCTCTTTCCTAACCCCAGTATCCAGCAAGATTGTCCTTTCACTTTGACGTCAGGGAAAGACAAGTCAACACTAAGGCCAATATTTATACTTTTTGAACTATGTGAACGCAGTTTTGCTTCAAAAAAGTTAACGTGGGCTAACGCCATTTCTTAGCACCACTCGTGCGTCAAATTTATACTTTGACGCACGGTGGCGTAAAGCACAGGTCAGAGTCTTTTTTTTTTTTTACTCTAACCATTGCGCCACGTCGTAAAGCAAAACGACGTTAACAGGGGGAAAATGACTCTAATCCGGTTTGCAACTTCGCAAGCAGGATATGCGCCATTTTCCAACACTTTAGCGTAAAAAAGTGGCGCAAATGCAGCAAACAGTGCTAAGGAGTCCCAAAATGGAAGCCAGGAGAGACCGCAGGGAGACTCCAATCTACCAGGAATCAGCCAGGAGGACACAGAGAAGACCCAGGGGAGAGACAAGAAGAAAAGGAAGTGTTGTTTCAGTGCAGAGGAGCATGAAATACTGGTCAGAGAGGTGACGGAGCACCAGCATCAACTTTTCATCACCTCAAAATTGCCAATTGGGAAGAGAGAAGCAATTTCGCAACAAATTGTGGACAAGATTAACAGTGTGGCAGAGGTATGGAGAACTGTCACGGAGTGCAAGAAACGCTGGCATGACTGCAAGCGCAGGACGAAGGAAAAAACGGCAAGGAACAGGAAGGCAGCACTGCAGACTGGAGGTGGGAGTCCAGCACCACAGGAGGCCCTGGACGAGATGGAGGAGATGGTGGCAGTCGTCATCCCAGAGGAGATCGTCACAGGAATCGTAGGAGAGGACAGCGTGGACTACCAGGAAACAACACATATGCAGGGTAAGTTGAATGGGGGACAAAAATGCCTAAATGTTAACTGCAAGCAGGGGGAAGTGCATGCCTACTACACAATGCATGTCAGCCATGGAAATCATGCAGTGGAAAGGGCAAAGGGGCATGGCATGGGTGCATGGGCTGTGCAGGGGAATCCATGGGCACACCACAACACAACACAACACCAACAATCTTTGCATGAGGGTACTCCGGCATGCCAGGGCTGCTGGAAAGGCAAAGCCAGTCCAGGAGGGTAGGGTAGAACGTAAAACTGGGCTGCTGTCACAGGACAGCTGGTATTGCCAGAACGTGAACTAGGGGACCCTGCCCAGTCTCAGGCCATTTACTCAAGCAGCATTTTCCATTGACAACAGTTGCCACTACCACCTGTGCTGTGTGTGCTGGTCAAGTAGGTAATGGCAGTAAGGTGCCCATGGAACAAACACAACCAAAATAGAGGGTTCAGGATGACGATGTGATCAATCTCCTCCAATTCCTAACAAAGTGTAAATCCTGTCAAATGCTCATGTCTACAGGCTCAATGCACATCATGTATTGTTACTTACATAATGAAGTACACAGCAGTAATGTCATACCGATGCTGGCCATTTCAGGGTCTACCCTGTGCCTGTGTTACAATAGCTGCAATGACACCTTGCAGCATCTCAACTGTCATACTGCTAAGACAACAACATTGAGGGAGAGGACATATGTTTCCAGCTAGTGAAACACACAGTCATAAGAGGAAATGGAACACTTCCAGGCCCATCAGTGCAATCCAATGTAGCACACATTGGCAAACATCAACATGACACACTACCAATGCTGACACCTGTATTGTGTCATGCCAATGCAATACATGGTATGTGCTAGGTCTCAGCAACGTATAGGTGTATGTGAAATATCATAGACTGGGTCAGTCCCATAATGTTATGTGTGGCGCAAGTGGCATCAGAACACCCACAGTCATTGCAAGGCCCCACCATGCTAATGGAAGTAGAGGGAGAGGTGAGTAGGACAAGAAGGTGGGAAGACACAATTTGGACAGAACCTATACCTAGAGGATGTGACGCAGACAATTCCCCAAACTGACCACATTACATGTGACATGCAGGTGGGGCATAGGCCTGTGAGAATGCCAATATTAATGACAGGAACAATGAACAGGAACCAAGATTACAATGTTCCACTAATAGGAAGTTCGTGAAGTCACATTAAAACTGGCACAACACATACACACTAATTGTATAATATCCCAATGCAGAGGACGATGGCTCTCCTGTGGATATGCCTGTCCTGGACTACCCTGACCGAACACCAGACAACCACACAGCCCTCAAGAGCGCCGCCTGCAGACATCACCAACTCATCAGGACCGCCAAGAAGACCGCCTTCAAGGACCGCCTAGACAACAACGCACACAACACCAAAGAGCTCTTCAGCATCGTGAAAGAACTCTCCAACCCCAGCTCCATCACCAACGACATCCTGCCATCTCAAGACCTGTGCGACTCCCTGGCCACCTTCTTCCACCGTAAGATCACCGACATCCACGACAGCTTCAACCCCGACCCCCCTGCACCCACCACCAAGTCCACCACCCCTGCGACTACCACTCGCACCAGTCGCCTGACCGTCTGGTCCAGCGTCAGCGACAAAGACACCATCAAAACCATGAACTCCATCCACTCCGGATCCCCATCGGACCCCTGCCCTCACCACGTCTTCAACAAAGCCAGCGCAGCCATCGCGCCCCACCTCCGGAAAACAATCAACTGTTCCTTCGAGACAGCAACCTTCCCAGAAAGCTGGAAGCACGCCGAGATCCACGCCCTTCTGAAGAAGCCCAAGGCGGACCCCAAGGACCTCAAGAACTTCCGGCCCATCTCCCTACTCCCTTTCCCGGCAAAAGTGACCGAGAAGATTGTCAACAAACAGCTGACCCGCTACCTCGAAGTCAACAACATCCTGGACCCTTCCCAATCTGGTTTTCGCAGTAACCACAGCACCGAGACCGCCCTCATCGCCGCCACTGACGACATCCGGACCCTGATGGACAAAGGAGAAACAGCCGCCCTCATCCTCCTGGACCTATCAGCAGCCTTTGACACGGTCTGCCACCGCACCCTATCAGCACGCCTCCATGACGCCGGTATCCAAGAGAAGGCCCTGGCCTGGACCACATCCTTCCTCTCCGGCAGAACCCAGAGCGTCCGCCTCCCACCCTTCCGCTCCAAAACCACTGAGATCATCTGCGGCGTCCCACAGGGATCCTCCCTCAGCCTGACACTGTTCAATATCTACATGGCCCACCTCGCCCACGTCGCACGACAACACAACCTCAACATCATCTCCTATGCCGACGACACACAGCTGATCATATCCCTCACCGAAGATCCCCACACTGCCAAAGCTAACCTCTACCGAGGAATGAAGGCCGTAGCCGACTGGATGAAGGACAGCAGACTGAAGCTGAACTCAGACAAGACGGAGTTCCTCATTCTCGGACCCACCCCATCAGCCTGGGACGACTCTTGGCGGCCCAAATCACTAGGCACAGCCCCGGAACCCACGGACCACGCACGCAACCTGGGGGTCATCCTCGACTCCACTCTCTCCATGACCAGGCAAGTCAACGCCGTCTCCGCGTCCTGCTTCAACACCCTCCATATGCTCCGCAGGATCTTCAAATGGATCCCCCTCGACACGAGAAAAACCATTACCCAGGCCCTCATCACCAACAGACTCGACTACGGGAACGCCCTCTACTCAGGAATTACAAACAAGCTCCTGAGACGACTCCAATGCATCCAGAACGCCTCGGCCCGACTCATCCTCGATGTCCCCCGCCGCAGCCACATCACACTCCACCTGAGAGGCCTGCACTGGCTCCCCGTCAACAAAAGGATCACCTTCAAGCTCCTGATCCACGCACACAAAGCACTGCACAACACCGGACCCACCTACCTCAACAACTGACTCAGCTTCCACACCCCCACCCAAAGCCTCCGCTCAGCCAACCTCGCCCTCGCCACAGTCCCACGCATCCGAAAAACCACCGCCGGCGGCAGATCCTTCTCCTACCTCGCCGCCAAGACCTGGAACACTCTCCCCACCATCCTACGACAGACCCAGGACCTGCTGGCCTTCAGAAGACTCCTCAAGACCTGGCTCTTCGACCAGTAGCACGCCCCCTCCCCAGCGCCTTGAGACCCTTGTGGGTATGTAGAGCGCTTTACAAATGCAGTGATTGATTGATTGATTGATGACATGGATGATGAGATGACTACCCTTAGCCAGGAAACCCTCCAAGATGTCCTGGGAACCCTCCAGACCCCACCTTCAATTGCAAGGAGGAACACAGATGTAGCAGCCATCGCAGAGGACCCACCCACCACCCCAATAGTACAACCTGCCAGCTCAAACACAGCTGAGGTCTCTAATGACACTTGTACCACCTTTGAGAGGACAGTAGTGGGAGTAGAGCGGGAGCTGGCCAAGGAGGTGTGGGTGGGGATGCAAAATATGGCAGCCAGCCTTGAGGGGATGCGCATGTGCATGATGACATCCGCAGAACAGTCAGCAGCCATGCAAGTCCAACAATCCCTACTGCAAGGACTACAACAGTGTGTGAGGGACTTCACCACAGCAGTTAGAGAGTTGCCACAACACCTGACATCCCAAACATTTCACTGCGTGCATGACTGCAATCATGACCCCCTCAGGGCTGACCTGGCTGCCTACCACAGCGATGTAGCTGCTATACTCAATAACCAGCTGCTCCTCCTTGCTGCAGTTATGCCCTTAATAGCCCCACAGTTGGCAGCTACTGGGAATTCAGAGTCCACTTCTTCAAACACTGATGTGTGTGTTGCCCCCTCAAACCCACCACCTCCAAGGGCAGAGGAGACTACACACACATCAGAAGATGAAGACGTGGAACAGATCACCTTCAGCCATAGGAGTACCCGGTAGTACCAGTCCATGCTACATGGGCAGTGATTTTCCTATGTCCTGTGCTTGATAACATGCCAGTTTTGCTACAGTTGGTAACATGCACTGTTCTCCAACATACTGTTTACCTTACCACTATGGACTGCAATTTTCTCTCACTACCTAATTGACAATTCATGTTCCTCTGCACTGAACGACACTCCATCACAGCATGTCCATTGACATGTCCCTCACCATTGCACTTGTGTTGCGTCACAATAGAAGGTGTCACACTAATGGACGTACACCCTGTACTATGTAAATATTGCACCACAGCACTTTAAAATAAACAGCACCTACACAACCACTTTGGCTCTGTGTAATGTGACACATCAACTGTACAGGAGTTTTGTGATGCATGTAACATGTCAATAGCCACAGAATGTCAATCTAATAGTGTAGAAAGAATGTGATCTAATATCTATACACAAGGGTCTGGATGTTATCATCATCTGTGCTGCCTTTGGCTTATTTCTGAAGTTAAAGCATCACAAACAGTATAATGCTGTGTAGAAACGCATATGTCAGGCCCAAAGTATCTACTAGATGAAACTCAATGCTGCCCACATCCCCTACAAGACAATCATTATGTATGTGACATATGACCCTAAGCTTTAATCCCACACCATACAGCCGGAATGGATGTGTACGAGTGTTTGGACAATAATGTTACGTGGGAGTACAATGTAATTAATCATAGGTGTGATTTATGTATAATGTACTTCATATGATTAGGACACCACTTAGTTTATCAGAGCTCACATAAACATCAGGCTGCAGGCAGACGTCCCACAGTGTCCAAGATTCCAACACAGTACTCAAACAATGACAGATTTAAAATCACACCAACCTTCAACATACATTGGGAACCCTAGTTACCTTGAGTGGTGGGTCCAATGGATGGCAGATGCATAGTGAAGTAGCTTTGTTGTATCTGCCAATCTGACAGCTCATTTGGAAGTGGGAATAACCATGTCAAGAATGGGATGTGGATGCAGGATGGAACACACAGGCAAACACAAATTTGACACTGTACACTCATGCAAAGGCCCTGATCCCCAAGCATATGACACATACTGTAAAGGAGTACATCAAACTTTATTATATATGTATGAAAGGAAACTTAAACTATGTCAAACACCTAAACTATCCTAACCTATCCTAACTATACATTACCCACAACTGCCCCTAACTACCCTAAGCTAAACTTACTTACTACATGTAACTAAACACTCTAAACATCAACCTCCCACCCCCTGTATATGACGGGATACATGTAGAACAACATATACTAACCTAAACACATACTAACTAATCCTAAACAAATATATATTTTTTGTATATATATATATATATATATTTTATTTTTTTAAATACACATAAACTCCAACATCAACCCCCACCCACCAAACCAACCAACATGTAATAATATAACTCCCCCCACCCCAACCCACTTATCCTAACTAAACAGCCTACTCTAACCTATCACTAAGCCCCCTAAACCCACTAACAGTATGAGGAAAGAAGAGGGAGGGGATGGAATTAGGGATGAGGAACAATCAATTCAAAGATTTGCCCTCCTATTTTTTTTATCGATCGCAGTCTCCTGCTGTTGCGGGCCACCTCCTGCTGTAGACTGTCCATGCGCAGCAACATACATTGCATGTCACGTTGGAGTTTGCGGAAAGCTGCCATGTCCATTACTCCAGCTGTGGTGGTCTGAGTAGCACTTGATCTTGCAGGTGCTGGTGCCGTGGTTGGAGGTGGTGGTGCAGTTGGTGCTGCTGTTGGGCCTTGTGCTGATGAGGTCGAGGGACCAGCTGGAGTGGCTGTCATCCCAGTGTCCCCTGTGCTTGGAGTTGGTGTGGTGGCGGCTGTTGTGGCCAATGCTGGCCCCCCCTTGGCTAAAAGCCCTCCATGCCCCTGTGGCTCTCTCATGATGATACCGCCTAGCTATCATACGGTACCCAGCCTCCACATCGAAGATGTGTCTGTACCTCACTGCCCGCCGCTGAAATTCACATATTTCCTGTGCATTCATGTGGGCAGCTGAAAAAATAGAGATCGGCAAACATTAGTGACATCATTGTGTGATAAATGTACAGATGATAATCTAACACTTCCTCACCAATAGCACATGCAGTCCAAATCACAGTACAGATGATAGAATGTCCCTGAGGAATGACATGCCAACGCAGCCTACCCATCAACTATCTAAAAGCACAGCAATGCACAACAAGGTGTGTACTTAATTAACTGATCTGTGCATATATGTAGTGGTATTGATCACATAACAAATGCTGCAAGTACTCAACATGTGACAGGCTAACTAATCCCTATCTTCTGGATCAAATTCAAGGCACACAGGACCTGTGATTTGTATATGGAACTGGCAGGATGGTATGCAGTTGGTAATCATAAGGGGGCATTGTAGTTTGGCACCATGAATGCTTGAATTACATGTCTGCCATCTACACTGTGACCAGCACACCTTGCTACAAATATTTTCTCCCCCTAACCCTGTGCCACAGGGGGGATGGGCATGCAATACATATTTTCAAACATCAAGGACAACCACAAAGCTTTGTCCAGCTGTACATGGTTTTAGTCAATGTACCACAGGTAAGGAGGCCTGCCAACTAGGACTGAGCCAACCATTGGACAATCACATCTACATTCATGTTTCTATTTGTGGACAACCATCAACATCAGATCTCACTGACACATTTCCTGGATCAACCACATTGATGCGAGCACCCATCTGGCCTTGACCTGCATGCATGCCTATGACATATCACTCAAGTGCCACATAAATGGAGTACAACATGTGGAGCTAGATGCTGTCGGAAGTCACCCATACAGTCCTACATGTTCATTACTTAACAGGGTTGCGCAAGCTTGTGTGTAAAACTCATGCATCACTGTTTTGTGTGAATTAGGGTATGACTTGCTGACTAAATTATGGCACTGGCCACCTCCAAATCAATTTTTGGCATACATGTGGCTACAAATCACCTTGTTCACCTGCCCATGCCTATTGCACAGCACTCGACTCCCAATATATGACTCTCTGCCAGTGAATGTCTAACTCTTCCATGGAACACTATGTCAACCTCCTATCAAGTCACATATCAGATCATGTGCCAGCTCATCATTTCCGGCAATGAGTCCAACACACAGGAGTCAATCACACAACAGCTGCAAACACAACACAGGACAAACATTTTTACACTTACTGAATATGTCTGGGTCCTCGAATCGAGCCACTTCACGTATGGTGTAAGGGGCTGGTCCACCTGTAAAACATGGAAGGGTGATATGTGCTCAATGTCTGCTCACTGTACACAAGTTGGAACTACAAATCACTGTGTGTGACATTTTATATGCTAGAGCTGCACATCAGGCATGTAGAAACCCCAACAGACATACCACTGCAAACATGCATTGACACTGTCACTCCAGTGAGAGATATACACACATATGCACATGTGCACTGGCCCTAACAATCATGTGGTGCCAAAATTGATACGTCAATTTTGTGGATGATACATTCCAGATGGTACTCCATGTCATCTTTTGTAATTGGGAGACACATGCAATGCCACATTCCTGGTGCACTGCAATACCAGTGACTCAGGTATTGTGGCTTGTGCATCAAGGAACAATGTGTCAACACTAGGGCAGTGCGCGCTCTATTGGCAACTAGAATGCAAAAACCCAACACTCTCAAAACATTGTGAATTGTGCTGATATGTTGTTGTTTAACCTTTTGCATTGCAGAGTTCAATCCTGAAGACTTATTTTTAATGTGCTTACAAATGCTGTTCATTTGCAATGTATTGCTGCAGGCTTTCAGAGTGTGTTAGGGTGTGGTCCCTTTCCAGGGCCTTCTAGAGACTTTCCCTGCAACATGCCTGGGTGTTGTTGTTGGCTGGGCCAAGACTCTGTAAAAAGGAGCCAGCCCAGCTCCAAGTGCTCACTATTCAGAGGTCCCCATGCAGAGCAGCAGCTACTTCCTGAACTCCTGTCCCGGTGGCCTATTTGATCTTCCAGACATCTGACTTTCATTCTTCCTTTGGAGATCCTTGTTCTGGGCGGTAAGAAGGTGGTTGGGCTGGCCTCCCGATGCCGTTATCGAGAACTCTCATGTTCTTCGGCCTAACTCTTTTATGATTTGACAGAGTACTTTGCGTGTGTGAAATATGCGCTTGAGTGTTTGTGTCATTTGCAGGGTGGCTTGCGAGTCAGCAAGACGCGCGCTTCATTTCATGATAATTTAATCTTGTTATTCATTGCACTCTACCATTTCTTGACTTTTGCATGGTGGCATAAGAATCGGGAAGACGCGCAATTCGTTTTATGGTGTTTTAACTTTGTTGTTCATTGCGCGCTACCATTTCTTGACATTTACATGGTGGCTTAAGAATCAGCAAAAGACGCGCGATTCGTTTCATTGTACTTTGATCTTGTTATTCATTGTGAGCTGTTATTTCTTGGCATTTACATTGTGGTTTACGAATCGGCAAGATGGGCGATTCGTTTAATGATAATTTGACTTTGATATTCATTGCGTACTACCATTTCTTGGCATTTTACATTGTGACACTCGAATCGGCAAGATGCACAATTCTCTCCTCAAGTTTAATTTATGTTGTTTATTGTGTGCCACTATTCTATGATATTTATCATGTAATATTCGAGTTGACAAGTTATGTGATTTATTTTCCTGAATCCATATTGTGTTATTCATGGTGCACAATCTTTTTATGGTGTTTAATATATATATATATATATATATATATAAATCTACAATATACGCAATTTGTGTTGAAACATTTTAAGAGTACACAGAAGATCGGAGTTTCTAGATGCAATATTGTATGGTCCTAGTATGCATTCTCAAAAAAGGATTTATATGACTGGTTTAAAATTTAGTCAGAATGTTTTTCTGATTCTCATGTAAAGGAAAGTACTTGAATAAGAAAGTTTTCATTTAATCCATCTTGATTCCCTTACAGGTATCCGCCCATCTTGAAACTTAGTCATTTTAAACTTAATTCTTAGATTGTTCATGTTTTCAGAATGACTATGCTTATAATCATAGTCTAGTATTGAATTCAGGAGATATAATTTTCATATTGTGTGTTCTAACCTTTTCCTTACTTCAGGTCTCCTTCCCAGCTGTTTCCCTTCCTAATCCCCTCTTCCCCTCTTCAACTCTCTTAGCCTCTGTGATTTATCTATCAGAGTCTTGGAGCTCTTCAGTGGTGGACGTGTTGGGAACGTGCGCAGACCCCGAGGATCTGGTGACTCTGACAAAATAGTGAGCCCACGAATTATTATCCTCCTGGTTTGTGTATGTTCTCAGCATGGCCACGCTGGACGAGTTAGTCAAGGCTATCACCCAGCTCCAGGCAGAGGTGGTATCATCCAAAAAATTTACAACTAGCTTAGCTGAGAGAGTGAGTCAGTTGCAAGATAAGGTAGAGAAGAAGGAACAAAGTCCCACAGGTGTGTCCTGGCCAGGTACTTCTTCTCAGGCTTCTGGAAGTAATCCGACAAACATTTCCCTACATGTTCCTTCCGCAATTCCTTTAGCTCCCCCAGAACGTTTCTCAGGTGACCCTTTGAAAGTGCAATCTTTCCTGGTTCAAGTGGGACTACACTTCACCTGCAGACCACATACTTTCCCCGATGCCCAGTCCAAAGTAGCTTTCTTGTTATCATATTTGGCTGGGGATGCAGCTACTTGGGCAATTCCTCTTGTGCGTAAAAATAGTTCCTTGTTGTACAACGGGAGAAATTTTGTTCGTGAGTTTGAGAGAGTTTTTGATCGTAGAACTGTAACACAGTCAGCAGATCATGAATTATTAGATTTACGCCAAGGGAATCAAGCCAATTTTAACCGGCTGGTTGCCGAGACATCCTGGCCTGAAGAAAAACAAGCGATCTTGTTTTACAAGGGACTCAAAGAGGAACTAAAAGATATCTTAGCGCAAATCGACCCACAACCTACAGACTGTCCAGAATTAATAAACCTTGTCTTGAGGCTTGATCATCGTTTAGCAGAATGTAAAGGAACGCGCAACAAGATTGAAAAATATTCATGGCGTGTTCATGATAACAGAGACTCAAGAACTCCGAAAGAGAGAATGCCGGAACCGATGGAAATTGGAACCATCAGAAGACCTTTGACCAAAGATGAAAAGGACCTACGCAGAAAAAAATGGACAATGTCTTTATTGTGGGCGGAAGGGTCATTTTACCAAAGATTGTCTAATAAAACCAAAGAACAAGCAAGGTCCAGTTCAGAAGGTCGCAGTCAATGCACAAGTCGAGTTTGGAAAACTAAAACACCCAAGATGCAGAGAAGGGTTGCTCTTGGGTGTCACCGTGGACCCTTCACAATCTAGACATCTTAAACTGGAAATAAGAGTTCAGGTCAAGAAAAAGATCTATTTAAAAAAAGCTCTAGTCGATTCTGGGGCTATTGGGAACTTTGTTGATGTCCAATCGGTTCGTGCATGGGGGATCCCATGTATTGAAAAGAAGACCCCAGAAATCATCCAGGCAGTCGATGGAAAACTCTTGACTGGAGGTCCAGTAACTCTTCAGACTATCCCCTTGTCGATGATTTGTGAAGATGAGAATCAAAGAAAGAAACATAAAGAGAAAATCATTCTTGACCTGATCCATGCTCCCCAATATGGGTTTATCCTCGGCTTGCTATGGTTAACTCATCACAATCCAGAGATCAATTGGGCAGAACGAAAAATCGTGTTCTCATCTGCGCTATGATGTCTCCAAAAGATTCAAGTACCAAAAGTTTGTAACTCTTACATAGCTACTGCCGCGAAGAAAGAAATTCAGCTGCCCAAACAGTATTCATCTTACAAATATGTATTTGATGAGAAAGGAGCAGAGACTCTACCTCCTCATAGATCTTATGACTGTCAAATTGATCTAGCCCCAGGTGCGATACTTCCCAACTGTCGTGTATATGCCCTGTCAGAACATGAAAATCAACATTTACGAAAATACCTAGATCAATTTTTGGAGAATGGCTTCATTCGCCGCTCTAAGTCTCCTGCAGCTTCGCCTTTGTTTTTTGTTGCAAAAGCTAATGGAGAACTTTGAATTTGCATCGACTATAGGGGTTTGAACAAAGTCACCATCAAGAATAAATATCCTTCCCATCTTCCCCTCTTCAACTCTCTTAGCCTCTGTGATTTATCTATCAGAGTCTTGGAGCTGTTTAGTGGTAGACGTGTTGGGAACGTGCGCAGACCCCGAGGATCTGGTGACTCTGACACAATGAGTAACTGTGTGATAGACATGTGGGTTGATTTGCTTTCATGAATTATTATGCTTTCAGTGGTCCATAATAGGTGTGCCAGTGTTGTATGTAGGTTACATATGCCACATTGGCAGTGTACCCTAAGCCGTATATGTCTCCTATGACAACATGATGGCAGGGACCCTGTGTGTCAATTGATGACAATGTCACGCTAAACATGGACTGGCCACTTTTCTGTTTCAAAACTGCAAAATGATGTATGCTGACAGTGTCTTAGTTGATCATCGTTGACAGAATGCATGGGCACAGGCGTAGTCATTGCACCTGAAATGTGTCACTCTGGGCCATGTGTACCTATATCAGGTATTGTGAATCACACATTGACAGATTCTTCAACTTAGAATTAGCAAGTTGGGTGTTCAGAGGTAGTACACCCGAACTGACACTGTTCGTTAATGAAAAATGGGGTGGCAAATGTCCTACTTCTGCAATCATGATAAGGTAGGTCTCTATTTGAAAACACCTTGGAGTGGCGGCACTCACAGGAATGCTGGCCTGCTGAGCTCAGCAGACCACCATGTCTGTGACTGCCTTCATACTGAGAAGTTTACATTTGTAGAAATGATGCTATATTTCAGCAGGGGTGTACCGAAAATAATTTAACAACCTATTTCTTCATTAAAATAGTATCATGGAAGCAGTCAGTGGTCCCTTGCACAACATCATGCTCAAAAATAGTTTGTGACTATGCATTCACAAAGAGCAGGGATCCCATGCTGACCCTTTCACTTTAGAAAATGGGTATGCACCAAAGTGACATAGATGGTAACTGCAATAGCTCAGTCTCAGCGATTGTGCCCAAGCAAAAAAAAATTGTTGGGCCTTGCTACTCAATGATAGGGTTTCAACGCCTACTCCGAAATGCCACAAGATGACCCTATTTTGTGATTATGCAATCTGGGAGCATAATAGCCCATTTGGGTTTGGCCATGTGAATGATTATTTGTCCAGACATAAACACACAGAAACAGTGAACTTAGGCCCAGATGTGTGATTTATTTTGTGTCGCATTTGCTTCATTTGTTGACGCAACAGCTGCATAATTTAGCAAAATTAATTTGAATGTAGCAAGTGTGCGCTACTTTTGTGTCCAGAAATTATGCAAATGCAGCACAAACAAAGTAGAAATATGGGCCTAAGATAATAGTGAAGGTTATGAAGAGCTTGGTAAATATGGCCCTGAATACTGTTCGGACATGGTTCCACATTGTTTCCATGTATTACCATGTGAAGTATATCCCATTCCTGGTACACTCACAGTTTGTTCAACTTGCATTCCACATGTCCACAAACATTGCATGCAGCATGTCACAACATCTGCTACTGTCACTCCAGAGCATTGTACTGTACACATTAGTCAATTTGGTACTCACCAATAGGGCCACCAATCACCACACCCAGGTGGTCCAGCAGTTCCTGGTCTCGGGCCACCAGGTCAGCCCAGTGATGCTCCAGTTGGTGATCATTACGTTGGGTGTTGAAAATGCGCCTCAGGTGGAACAACACCTTTGCCTACGTCAGCCGTCTTGCCTCCGTGTGATACCCCTGTATCACACGGCCCCCAGCCTACAAAATCCGGGGGAGGAAGTGGCACACCAGCCACACAAATGCCCCTAGCTCCTCCTCACCCATGCACCCCAGCTGTGGCTTTCCCGACATCACACCAAAACAATAATTAAAAGGTAAAAAGGGAAAAACAAGGAAAGGAGGTAGAAAAAGGAAACTTATCTAACCCAAAGACAGCCCAAAACTACACCAACTAATACTACCCACAAACAGACTCCCAACAGTACTAAGACAAATCTAAATACAATTAATGACACAAATACACTTACACAGGATACAAAAGATACTTACCAAACACCAAAAGACAATATATAGAGCACACAGGAGACGAAATCACAAAATCCACAGAGAGACAATACAAAACACAGCCACACAGTCTAGAATAATCACAGACTGCAAAGTAAAAGTGAAAGTACACCCACTGTACCATTTCTGCAAGCAGGATATCCTATTACATCACTTCCTGTCTCATTTGCGCTGTTTTTTTGTCTTGCGTGTACATTTTTTACGCTTACGGGGTTTGCGCCAATATTTTTTTACGCATATACGTTAAAATCCCACGCATTCATGGATCAATACATTTTCAATGGATGTCCGCATGCCTGGAGTGCGCTGGTGGAATTAATGCTAGGGACCAATTGATGTATAATGTGCGTGAGTGTAATTTTTTAATGCCTATGCATCCTTTTTGTGACGCATATGCGTAAAAAATTCTGTCTTAAACTGTGCTTGCGGCATTTTTCAAATTTTAACATGCATGCAGCCTATAACTAGACAAAGATAGGATGGTATGACCTGCAGTGTGTGTTCTAGTGTTTGGGCACATATGGCAGACCATAGTACTGCAGCCCATAATACTCATGTTGTTGTGCAGGATTAGCTCTCTTAACTGACGCAACAGCAGCACAAATTTTGGAAATTAAATTGGATTTTTCAAGTTTGCGCAGGTGTTGCATCAATAGAGGACAGCAAGGCTATGCTACTAAAAAATGAATCATGGCCTGTGTGTTTTGTGTGAGAATTGTCTGTTAAAATTATTTGTGTGCCTCTGTGGGAACGGCATGCAAAACATTAGGCATAATGTTCATGTATGAATGTGTTACAAATGGGTATAACCATCAGATGCCAATCAGTGAGGTACATCAGTCATGATATGTGTTTGTAATATCTGTTGCCTCTTATGCTGTGTGTACTTGCTTAACATTGGGGACAATACATTTCTCATGACTAACTATACACAGGAAAGATCGAGGACAGCTGATGAGGGCTATGTCAGATATGTTACCCCTCACATCTCATTTAATGTTGGCTACCACTTTATGGTCACCTGTGTGTGTACTATCCATGAGTCAGGCATTTGAACATGCTAGGTAGGTACAGTGTTTGTGACACAGAGGCCCTCATTCGGACCTTGGCGGGCGGCGGAGGCCGCCCGCCAAAGTCCCGCCGTCAAAATACCGTACCGCGGTCGCAAGACCGCGGCGGGTATTTTGACTTTTCCCCTGGGGCTGACGGGCGGCCGCCGAAAGGCCGCCCGCCAGCCCAGGGGAAAACGACCTTCCCACCATGAAGCCGGCTCGTAATCGAGCCGGCGGAGTGGGAAGGTGCGACGGGTGCTACTGCACCCGTCGCGTATTTCACTGTCTGCTATGCAGACAGTGAAATACTAGCGGGACCCTCTTACGGGGGCCCCTGCAGTGCCCATGCCATTGGCATGGGCACTGCAGGGGCCCCCAGGGGCCCCGCGACACCCCCTACCGCCATCCTGTTCCTGGCGGGCGAACCGCCAGGAACAGGATGGCGGTAGGGGGTGTCAGAATCCCCAAGGCGGCGCAGCATGCTGCGCCGCCTTGGAGGATTCATTTGGGCAGCGGGAAACTGGCGGGAGACCGCCAGTTGTCCCGGTCCGACCGCGGCGTTACCGCTGCGGTCGGAATGCCCAAGGGAGCACCGCCGGCCTATCGGCGGTGCTCCCGCCCCCGTTGGCCCTGGCGGTTCTGTACCGCCAGGGTCATAATGAGGCCCAGAGTCTCAAATCCAATCATAACATTGTTATGTACACCACAGTGTGACTAATGTAAATGACCTATGTTTCTCCTGTGGCTGTGGTGGACCAGCAGACCATGCTGGATATGTTCACATATTTCCAGTGGTTCATTGCGCAAAGGTGTCCAGTTCAAGTGTATGGCCATGTGTACCCTGTGTCAGTATTGGCCTCCATGGTGTAACAGTTACTTGTAGGTCTAGTCAGAAGTCTGTGGAGCCAACCCTTGAATTAACCGAGTAGCCTTCGAAGCAGATTTGACCTAAAGCCAAAGATCAGGTAACGCCATACAAGGGGATAGGGCAGCTATGGTACAGCAGAAATTTTAGAAGGGTGATGACAGAGCAACCTTGGTGTGGTCAAATACGTTAAGGATCAGTAATAGAAAAACAGGCATGTTTCATCACTACATTTGTACACAGGGTAGGGCTCTGAAATTCCCACCGCAACAGGTAACATCAGTGCCTCTGTGCTGATTAATCTCACAGCTAGTCACCACGCAAGCCCTATCAAAAGGTGGCGGCAGAAGTGAATCTGTGTCTGGACTGTCAGGGCACAAACATGTATTGTCCTTACATACACATGAGCAGCCCTTGTTTGTTGGGCTGGAGGAACAGTATCAAATCCAGGCATACAGCCATAGCACACTGTCACTGTTTGGCACAAATGAATACATGCAAACCAGACAAGGGATGGGGGCTGGATTCACCCCTTTGTAAAAATGTCCCCCAGAACAAATTAAGATAAGAAAAAAAATTAAACTATTCTGTACATTTGAGGACTGATCGCAGACCTACCAGACACAATACCCCAGGAGGAAACGGAGGGCATGGAAACCAACTATGAGGCAAATGTAGCCACAGGGAACGTCTCGGGTTAACGCAAAGACTGGAACCAGTCTGGCTAACACGATGCAGGCTCTGTCAGGAACAAACATGAACAAGGCAAAATACACAGTGAGCAGAGTCGGACTGGAACAAGCAGGAACAACACTGTGGAAACAAAGAGCAGTTTCTGGTGCACTCTGCACTGTAACACAATACCACAAGGGCTCTGGTACACAAATGAATTGTACTGCAATGCACAACAAGGAGATTCAGGAAATGGCAGCTTCTAAGCAGTTCCAGGCAGCAGCAAGGGCAGGGCAGAGTCAAATGGCTGGGCTGCATGAGAGTTCTCACAGGTGTGCGCAGCTTCAGTCTCTCACAGGTCCTGGAGTTGAGAATCCAGTATTAAGGTCCAACTGGACCTTTCACATGAGAATCAATGGACAGCAGATTACAGGTCTTAGAAACTACCAGGCAGAGCATTATGGGACCTGAAGTCCATGCAGACTGATTAACTAGAACTATGGCATGCCATACTGAAGAGGGAAGCACACAGGAGTCAGAATGGGAGTCTGGGTGAGGGTAGATGATGATTCCCAGAGTACAGATAGTCCTTTTACAGCGCCCCCTAGAGAAGGGTGGGTGAGACTTAAAACATGGCAGTGGCAGGACTTATTACCTGGGATGGACTGCGCAGGGCTTGTCTTGTGAACAATGCTTGTCATACCTGGGGCACTTGTGCTATCCATTTTCAGGTTTGATGCACTTCTTGTCACACATGCTCCTTGCAGAGATAGCTGATGTCACACGTACTGCTGTCAAGGGTCTGGTCATACATTCCTGTTACCAGTGCAATAGCACATCCACTCCCTCATGTATGATGCACTTTTTTACATTATGATTGATGGTGTTTTAGTTGGGTGTCATATGCTGCAATGGACCATGTTGGCAACATGGATGTGTCTCATAGCTGTGGTCCTATGAAATTGCCCTTCAAATGTTAAAAAGACAGGATGTATTTCATAAAAACTGTGTGTGATGTTTGCTGTACATTCATACCCATCCAATGTGACCAGGCATCTGAAGTATGCAAATTTGTCTTTCTGCAATGCTCCATGAGGCAATACTCTGAGTATGATTCCTAGAGATCATGTGATGCATAAATAATTACCCAGAGCACGATTGAGTGATGAAGTGAGGTGTTTAATTCCATATCATACCAAAGTGGTGATAGTGACTATAGTTGGAAAAGAAATGTGTACTATATGTTGTCTGCAACGCATTCCTGCAGCTGTGTTAGGATGTTCCCCCTCATTTTCCCGAACAGCATCCCTTTCCTCCTCCTCTTCAGGCAGTTGTTGTTCTGGTTCATATAGGGGAATGTTCCTCCTTACACAAATGTTGTGCAGGATGGCACAGGTCAAAATGATCTTGCAGACCATTTCTGGGGAATATAGGAGGCTGCCTCCGGTGATGTCCAGGCACCTGAATCTGGACTTCAGGATGCCAAAAGTCTGTTCAACTATGGTGCGTGTCCTACGATGTGCCTCATTATAGGCACGTTCTGCTGCTGTGCTTGGGTTGGCAAATGGGGTCATGATCCATGGCTGGATCCCGTAACCCTGATCAGCTGAAAGAGAAAATGGGGGTAGGTATTTTGTTGTTGGTTTCACCAGGAATGTCATCTTGTGTCGTCTGTGATTCATATGTGTTTGTGGTATTGTGTGGGATCCTAGGCTTCTGAGAGGTTCTTTCTGCATTGGGTTTTTTGACTAGCAAAACTGGTGTGTGGCTAATTGACCTGATATCTCTGGTATATTTAGAAACTTGCAGTTCAGTGTGTATCTCCTATGCATTATGTAGTAAGAAAGATGTTTCCGTGTGCATTCACTGGAGGTGACATGATACTTCCACACACACAATAGATTCCACTGTGATGGTAACATGGTTGCACTACATGGCCTGGACATCCCATCCAATTAGACATATGTAATTGCAGGTGAAATGCAACAGTGAGGCCCTTTGATTTGCCTAGATGACAATGCACAACACATCTCCATAAGTTGCCAGCACTGAAGTGTTCAGTATTGACAATGCACAATCATCCCATGTGTGACTAGTTCTATGCAAACCTGTTTTTAACTGCCTAACTTGGTTGTGGGGGTGAAGGTTTTAGTGTAGGAAGGTCCATCTCCCTGTATATCTGCTATGTCTATAGGGAATTGTCTCATTCAGTATGTGTAGCAGTGTGCACTTTGCATTAGTGTCACAACAACATTTTTCCATTGCACAGTCCACTTCCTTATTGTTAGCTGGCAATATCACCCCAGGAGTGATGTGAAATGTTGGTACTGCCTCAGTATTTCCATGTCACCTACATTTGAGTCAGCGTCATCATGATATGTGTCTCATGGTGTTTGATCTGCAGCAACACACATTGCACACCCCTTTCACAGTACATTTTGTTTGGAAGGGTTTGGGATTGACTATATGGCCTTATGTGATATTGAATGGTTCATCTTCCACGTTGTACTGCCAGTTAAGGCCATGTCATTGTCACTGTGTGGTTTTAAATTGGTCCTTTGTGGCTCTAGAGTGGCATCTATTGTTATTTGCAGCTGTCATTTGTCCATAGGTGTGGATCCCAATGGGTGAGGATATCAAACATGACTACCAGTGTCACACCTCAGTGTCTTCTTGGCCACATGTCAATGTAGTGGTATATGCCTTGTGTGTCCTACAGGGTTGCTGTGCTGAGTGTAAATTACTAGGTTTCTGGACTTACCGACAAGAGGGCCATTGCCATATCGTCCATCCTGGAAGTGCCGATTGATGGTGCTGTGGCGGAAGATGAAGGAATCATGTACACTCCCAGGATACTTTGCCATGATGTTGGTGAACAATCCCTGGTGATCAACAATGGCCTGCACATTGATGGAGTGTGTGTGCTTTCTGTTGCGGTATAGGTGCTAGGTTGCAGCAGGTGGCACAATCCGGACATGTGTGCAGTCAATGGCACCAAGCACGTGTGGGAAGCCATTAATTTGATAAAACCCCTGTTTGGTCTCCTGCTGCTTCTGCTGTGTGTTGGGGAAGCTGATGTGGTGTGGTGTGAGGGAGATGATGGCATAAAGTACCTTGGGAAGGAAGTCAGAACATGAGGGCTGTGAGACCCCAGAAACCAGGGCACCAGTAGTTTGAAATGAGCCACTTGCCAACATGTGCAGGACAGCTAGCAGCTTGGTCCCTGGTGGAATAATGTGGGGTGTCTGCAAGCTGGCTGCTAACTGTGGCTCAATTTGGCGCAGCAGCTGCTGTATGGCTTGCCAGTTGAGCGTGTACCTCTGGATGATATCATGTTCCCTGAGTCCTAGGAGGGTTGTCCTGGTCCTGAATAGCCTCTCCTGCCTTCTGTGTTGCCTTTGGGGTCCACGTTGGCGTGGTGGTAGCTGCTGCTGTTGGTCCTGTGATCTGCGTCTTCTGGCATGCTGCATGAGTAGCACCTCCATGTCGTCCTTCTTGAGCAATGATGTTGCTTGTGTGAGTGTTCCTTAAGTAGTGGTGTGTTTGCCCCATTTTAACGCCTGCCCTGACCCAAGCATTAAAATTTGACGCAAATCGGGATTTGTGTCATTTTCCGGCTCCGCCTCCCATCCGTGCGTCATTTTTGCCTGGTTGGATAAATATGGCGCAGCACGGGTCATTTGAGTAATTTTTTGGACAGGAACGTCTACCTTGCATCTCATTGACGCAAGGCGGTTTCACGCATCCAGAAAATGACGCACACTCTGATATTTTGACGCTAGATGGGTCTAGCATCAAAATATAAATATGGTGTTAAGTTTGTGCCAGATTAGCATAAAACAAATTACGCTGTCCGGCGCAAAGGGAGTATAAATATGGGCCTAAGTTCCCACGGAAGACAGAGCCTTACATTGGACCTTGTTCTTTGAATGCACTGCAAATGTGATGGGATAAGAACAAGAGTTACAGGCCTGGTTACAGAAAGGGAGCACTCAGAAGGACACTGTAAATAAGGTTTGGGCAAGAGAAGGGACAAACTCAAGCTGCATAGCTTAAAACAAATAAAGCCAGCAAATTGAAAGCAACAAAATGTGAGTTACAAACCACAAAGCCAATGGTAAGCAAAAGGCAGAATGCATTCCCAAGGAAGCACTATGAATGTACTTATAGTGACAGCCATGGGATACTTTGTGGGGAAAGTCCAGTATTTTAGTCCAGTCCATATCTTACAGAGGTTTGGCCACATCAATCACTCATGTAGTATGGCGAGAAGACCTGGAGTGGCCTCCATGTTGCAGGAAAGGTCTGTACATCCATTCTATCAGTTTGCCACCAATCCATATAGTGTAGAGCTTCTAGCACACCTCATGTAGGGTTAGTGCTAGGTGGCAGACATGAAATAAGGCATTTAATGATTTAAGGTGGTTATAAGTAAGGAGTTGACTGGGGTGAATATGGTAGTCTGCCACAAGGGTTTGGAAATTTAGTAGCTCGCCGTCCGGAAACATATCCCCCAATTTTAAGACACCTGCAGCGTGCAGTGATAGAGTTGCCCCGAGCACTGCCATCTTGTGCGAGTGGGAAGGCTTAGGTAGTGCAGGAGCACAGGGTTTCTTTGTTTCAGTGAGTTTCCAGGTTCTAGCAAGGCAAGAGAAAGCTGTGCATGATTACCCCTGGGTAGTGACATGTAGAATGGTCAGTAGGAAACGATGAGCAGTGCAGTAAGCCCTCCTTAAAAGTCTTCATGGATAAACCCCATCTCATGCAGGGATGCTGGCAGAAAGCCAGTGAGCCACCCATTGGACCTGTGCAGCTGACTAATAACGTTCTAAGTCCAGAAGGCCTAATCCACTTGCACTCACAGGTAGCTTTATAGTGGAAAGAGCTGCCAGACAGCGCACCAGCCACCAATTCAGGTGGGTGGCATGTCTGATGAAGGAATGAAGGACGAGCAGGGGAAGGTTTGCAAAATAATACTACCATCGGAGTAGCACACCATCTTCACTAGTGCCACGTGGCCCACTACAGAGAGCAGAAGAGAAGACCAAAAAGCAAACTGGGCTCGGAGGGACTGTGACGCTCTGCCGAGATTTCCATCCTGCAAATTAGTGGGAGAATAGTAGATATTAATCACTAGGGATAGAAAGGTAACTGGTTCCCAGTTCAATCTGAGGTCTAAGGGGAAAATAGTGCCATATGTTAAATAAACACTAACTACATTTTTATTTTTTTACATTTTGTTTGTGCAATTTACATCCCAAATATTTTGAAGATTCTGTGTATTTGACACTTAGGGATAACCCAGATCACTGGTTTGGCTTTTGCTCAACTTCAAAACAATTTTAAGACATGGACAAAGTGGACAATTGACTTGCACAAGCTTGTTTCCAGTCCAGGGAAGACCTGGCCTGGCAGTTCGGGCTGGACTGTTCCCATAGGGAACAGGGTCAAGACTGATTTGCATATGGCTGGGTCCAAACTGGAATGGCATGGGCAGCAAAAAAACGATGGATTAAACCCAGATCTGTGACTGGGGGTGAGTGTTTGCATTGTCAGCACTCCGTCCATCATCATTTTGTTTTGCTAATGTCGCCCTAAGTGGGAAGGGTATGCCCAGACGTGGGTCCCGTGCTTCCCATGCCACTGGATTCAAGCTAGCCTGGCTGATGAGGGGTGAAACCCCGAAACCGGCCCCAGGATGCTTGTTTCCAGTCCAGGGAAGACCTGGCCTGGCAGTTCGGGCTGGACTGTTCCCATAGGGAACAGGGTCAAGACTGATTTGCATATGGCTGGGTCCAAACTGGAATGGCATGGGCAGCAAAAAAACGATGGATTAAACCCAGATCTGTGACTGGGGGTGAGTGTTTGCATTGTCAGCACTCCGTCCATCATCATTTTGTTTTGCTAATGTCGCCCTAAGTGGGAAGGGTATGCCCAGACGTGGGTCCCGTGCTTCCCATGCCACTGGATTCAAGCTAGCCTGGCTGATGAGGGGTGAAACCCCGAAACCGGTCCCAGGATGCTTGTTTCCAGTCCAGGGAAGACCTGGCCTGGCAGTTCGGGCTGGACTGTTCCCATAGGGAACAGGGTCAAGACTGATTTGCATATGGCTGGGTCCAAACTGGAATGGCATGGGCAGCAAAAAAACGATGGATTAAACCCAGATCTGTGACTGGGGGTGAGTGTTTGCATTGTCAGCACTCCGTCCATCATCATTTTGTTTTGCTAATGTCGCCCTAAGTGGGAAGGGTATGCCCAGACGTGGGTCCCGTGCTTCCCATGCCACTGGATTCAAGCTAGCCTGGCTGATGAGGGGTGAAACCCCGAAACCGGTCCCAGGATGCTTGTTTCCAGTCCAGGGAAGACCTGGCCTGGCAGTTCGGGCTGGACTGTTCCCATAGGGAACAGGGTCAAGACTGATTTGCATATGGCTGGGTCCAAACTGGAATGGCATGGGCAGCAAAAAAACGATGGATTAAACCCAGATCTGTGACTGGGGGTGAGTGTTTGCATTGTCAGCACTCCGTCCATCATCATTTTGTTTTGCTAATGTCGCCCTAAGTGGGAAGGGTATGCCCAGACGTGGGTCCCGTGCTTCCCATGCCACTGGATTCAAGCTAGCCTGGCTGATGAGGGGTGAAACCCCGAAACCGGTCCCAGGATGCTTGTTTCCAGTCCAGGGAAGACCTGGCCTGGCAGTTCGGGCTGGACTGTTCCCATAGGGAACAGGGTCAAGACTGATTTGCATATGGCTGGGTCCAAACTGGAATGGCATGGGCAGCAAAAAAACGATGGATTAAACCCAGATCTGTGACTGGGGGTGAGTGTTTGCATTGTCAGCACTCCGTCCATCATCATTTTGTTTTGCTAATGTCGCCCTAAGTGGGAAGGGTATGCCCAGACGTGGGTCCCGTGCTTCCCATGCCACTGGATTCAAGCTAGCCTGGCTGATGAGGGGTGAAACCCCGAAACCGGTCCCAGGATGCTTGTTTCCAGTCCAGGGAAGACCTGGCCTGGCAGTTCGGGCTGGACTGTTCCCATAGGGAACAGGGTCAAGACTGATTTGCATATGGCTGGGTCCAAACTGGAATGGCATGGGCAGCAAAAAAACGATGGATTAAACCCAGATCTGTGACTGGGGGTGAGTGTTTGCATTGTCAGCACTCCGTCCATCATCATTTTGTTTTGCTAATGTCGCCCTAAGTGGGAAGGGTATGCCCAGACGTGGGTCCCGTGCTTCCCATGCCACTGGATTCAAGCTAGCCTGGCTGATGAGGGGTGAAACCCCGAAACCGGTCCCAGGATGCTTGTTTCCAGTCCAGGGAAGACCTGGCCTGGCAGTTCGGGCTGGACTGTTCCCATAGGGAACAGGGTCAAGACTGATTTGCATATGGCTGGGTCCAAACTGGAATGGCATGGGCAGCAAAAAAACGATGGATTAAACCCAGATCTGTGACTGGGGGTGAGTGTTTGCATTGTCAGCACTCCGTCCATCATCATTTTGTTTTGCTAATGTCGCCCTAAGTGGGAAGGGTATGCCCAGATGTGGGTCCCGTGCTGACCATGCCACTGGATTCAAGCTAGCCTGGCTGATGAGGGGTGAAACCCCGAAACCGGTCCCAGGATGCTTGTTTCCAGTCCAGGGAAGACCTGGCCTGGCAGTTCGGGCTGGACTGTTCCCATAGGGAACAGGGTCAAGACTGATTTGCATATGGCTGGGTCCAAACTGGAATGGCATGGGCAGCAAAAAAACGATGGATTAAACCCAGATCTGTGACTGGGGGTGAGTGTTTGCATTGTCAGCACTCCGTCCATCATCATTTTGTTTTGCTAATGTCGCCCTAAGTGGGAAGGGTATGCCCAGACGTGGGTCCCGTGCTTCCCATGCCACTGGATTCAAGCTAGCCTGGCTGATGAGGGGTGAAACCCCGAAACCGGTCCCAGGATGCTTGTTTCCAGTCCAGGGAAGACCTGGCCTGGCAGTTCGGGCTGGACTGTTCCCATAGGGAACAGGGTCAAGACTGATTTGCATATGGCTGGGTCCAAACTGGAATGGCATGGGCAGCAAAAAAACGATGGATTAAACCCAGATCTGTGACTGGGGGTGAGTGTTTGCATTGTCAGCACTCCGTCCATCATCATTTTGTTTTGCTAATGTCGCCCTAAGTGGGAAGGGTATGCCCAGACGTGGGTCCCGTGCTTCCCATGCCACTGGATTCAAGCTAGCCTGGCTGATGAGGGGTGAAACCCCGAAACCGGTCCCAGGATGCTTGTTTCCAATCCAGGGAAGACCTGGCCTGGCAGTTCGGGCTGGACTGTTCCCATAGGGAACAGGGTCAAGACTGATTTGCATATGGCTGGGTCCAAACTGGAATGGCATGGGCAGCAAAAAAACGATGGATTAAACCCAGATCTGTGACTGGGGGTGAGTGTTTGCATTGTCAGCACTCCGTCCATCATCATTTTGTTTTGCTAATGACAACCTTGCAAGGGGTCTGGACTCTACTCACCCTTCACAAGCACAAACAGCGGACCATTGCACCAGAAGAGTTTGTCAAGGTGGATGGGTGCTGCTTGTTCAACTACTTTACAGTGCCCCTTCTGTGTCTTTCCTGTCTGCAGAGACAACTCCCTAGGTACCCAATACTTTCCGGTAGTCATGGTGGACCCATCTTGTCTGATTTTAGGAACTGTCCCACCTGGTTCTTCTCTACCCTATTTATCCAGTTCAACAACCCTTTGAATCAGTTGCCATGGATCTCCCATTTTATCTCAATTTCATCCTCCTCTTTTATTAACTTTGATGGGTAGTCCGGGCTCCCAGTTCTGAGATACATGTAGAGTCCCAGACATACACTATAGTGCTGTGAGACTACAGACAAGTTGTGGGTACTTCACATACTGACATTAGGTGTGAGACTGCCGCCCACACCATCTGCCCTGCCTCATTATTTTTTTATTTTTAGGTTGAAATTCCATGGGCGGTCGGGGTGAGCCAGATGTTTTTTTTCAATTTGTTTAACCTAGCATAAGGTTAATTACCTTAATGTTTCCCAAACTGTTTGCTAGGGGTTTTAAAATGTTCAGAAACATAATCAAAATGTTGCTGTTACTCTCTCTTCAAGAAAAATTGGGTAGATTTGGGTAGGGGTGATGGTCTTGACAGTGCTTAAGGGCATTAATTTACTACTGAACAAGGACGTAAAGTGAATAAATATTGCTATGTTAAAAAAGAGTAAATAAATGCGCAAATAACAGAGTGAGGCATGGCCCCTCTTGGGTGTGACTGTAAAAACTGATGTTTGTTCTTGAATTTCTGTCCTGAATTTTGACCCGTTGTTCTGAATTTTTTACAGTCCTATCCAGAATTCGCCTTAATACCAGGTGTTCACCCTAACCAGGGGGAGCCCGGGCCCCCTCACCTTACAGCTACGGATTGTGGAGACAACAGGCAGTGCAAGCTCCCATTTACCACAACCAGGGTCACGGATGCACCATCTGCCACCACTGTGATGGTTTGAGACCCTCTGCGGGGGACCACCGCTTACTGGGTTTGATGCTACCATGGCGGAGCTGCAGGCAGGGTTCTGTGCCATACATGACAGATTTGACACCTTGGACAGCCGCCTCAACAGCATGGGGGAGAGATTGGACAGACACCAGACCAGACTGGATGCAGTGGAGGAGCGCTTTTCAAGTATGGAGGACAGCTCATCTTTTGCACTTAAAAGAATTGAAAAGCTTTAGAAACTCCTTAAAACAATGGATATGAAAAACAAAGACTTAGAGGCATGTGGATGCTGAAATAATATCTTCATAATTGGGGTGGCTGAATCCACAGATACGGGGTGCCTCGATACCCTTGTGGAACGTCTACTCACTGATCTGTTCGATCGTAAGAGCTTCACCCCCACCTTTGTGGTTGAAAGTGCACATCGATCCTGGGGCCATAAGACACATTACGCCCTGGATGTGATTTGTACTCTACAAACTTCGCAAATCTCACACAGGACTGTTTCAGGTAGGTCCATACATGTCTTTCCATTATTGATCTGCATATGGACCCAATCCGCCCTGGCTTTGCCACACCCCTGTGATACACACTCTCTTGGACTGTTTTTGTTTTAATTTTGTGTTGGGGTATTGTATGTTTGGGGGATTCTAGGCTGTTCTTTGCCTGGTGTGGAAGAGGGTGGGAGGGTTTGGGATTTTGGGTTTTTCATATTTCTAGTTACCTTTTATCTGCTGATGCATACCTTATTCCTTGTGGTGCACTCCTCATACCCTTCCGTTCTCTATCAGTCTACCCATGTCCATGCAGCATGACCACAACTCCTTTCTTGGAATATAAGCAGCCTCAATAATCACTGCAGGGGTAAGCAGGTACTCAACTATCTCACCAGACATAATGTCAAGGTGGCGTTTCTTCAAGAGACCCACCTTTCCTTGGATAAACCCCACTCCTTTACAGCCACGTCAGGAACCAACCACTATTTCTTCTGCTACAGTTCCTACTATTGAGGGGTCAGTATCCTTATACACAAAAGCATTCCCTTTCACTTACTGTTAACCCTCATATATAAGGTCAGCAGATACATTCTGATAACAGGAACTTTGTTGGGGCACTGGATTCTCTTAGCCATAATATCTGCTCCCAATATTGACACTCCTAATTTCTTTCGTACCCTCATGGCGCACTTTGGCCTCAACATAATAGTGGGTGATTCCACCTTCTTCTAGACCCCCAATCGGAATCCACCTCCACCATTCTTGCACACAAACCCAAATCAGTGCAGAAAGTCTTTTAAATCTGCTGCACCTTTTTACTCCGAGACCCTTGGCGTCTGCTTTATTCTGATACCCCCAGCTTACACACATCACACGACAAATGGTCTCATCTAGACTACTGGTTACTGTGCTCCACGCTCTCCCAGTGGCTGAGGGATGTCACCCACTTGGCACGCACATTATCAGATTATGCCCCGGTGACTTTATCCATCCAACTGCCATACACCAGCAGCATTGAACGACACTGGTGGTTTCCCGGAATGGCCCTGACTGATGATGTTTTCCATTTAGAACCTAAATCTGTGATTATCGATTACTTTGAACTGAATGCTAACTCCATACCTACCCACGCCACCTTGCGGGAAGAAATCAAGATGTATATTCGTGGTGTCTGTATCTCAAAGCGCAATCTCTGGTCCCAGTGGGCACGGGTGGAGTCACAATTGATGTCATTAGAAAAATCTGCTGCCTTGCCTTGAGACGCATCACTATATATACCAGCAGGGGCTCTTCAGATAAGGCGGAGGAGTGTTGCCCTACTGTATTCAGTAAAAGGAAAAAATAAAATGCTAATAACACTATGGCCCTCATTACAACCCTGGTGTTCAGTGATAAAGCGGTGGTAATAAAGCCAACAGGCCGTCGGTAATAAATATGAAATTATGACCACGGCGGAAACCGCTCAGACAGACAGCCACTTTAACACATTGACCGCCAGGGTGAAACCAACAGGCACCATGACGGCAACCGCCAACAGCCAGGCAGAAGACAATGTACCGCTCACAGTACTATGACACTCCTATCTGCCACCTTTTTTAGGGCGGTACCAACAAAATCAAACGCCTGGCAAAAACAGAACAGAAAAGGGAAACAACTCACCTCTGGAGACTCAGGGAAGAACCACGCCTCCATGGAGCTTGGAGCTCGAGCTGCATGTCTTCCCCATGCTCTTCTACCTTCTGCTCCATTACGAACACCAAAGCCGGCGAAGACGACCACGGTGAGTACTGCCACTTAGCACACATGGGTGGGGGGGAGGAAAAAGAGAGTGACACACACACATGCAACACCCCCACCCCCAACACCACACAAACAATTAGATGCAGTAACATAACACATAAACCCCGTACCCCTCAGGAACAATGGAAGGACAAATACTATAGTGTAAAAAGGCTGTAATAAAATAAATTTAGGTGAAATACGTGCATCCAAATCAAAAAGTATATACATATTTACAATGCAAGGGACACTGCCCAGTCCTCATTGTCTGTGGGAAACAGGGCCACATCACAAAGTCCAAGGCCCAACCTCACTCCTGCAACAACACGGAGAGAACACTGCAGGGGCATCAGGTCGAAAATAGCCAGGCACCTCAGGGGGACGGGGAATGGGGGTGCACCTCAACCAGAAGATAGTACAACGCCACTGGTCCTGGAGGGGGCAACATGCCCATCACTCTGTCCTGGGGAGTGCAAGGCCACAGTCTCTCAAGTGGGTGATTTGCCCATTGCTTGGTCCTGGGGAGTGCAACGCCACAGTCTCTCAAGTGGGTGATTTGCCCACTGCTTGGTCCTGTGGAGTGCAAGGCCACAGTCTCTCAAGTGGGTGATTTGCCTACTGGTTCTGGAGGGGGCATTGTGCCCAGTGAGCTTCATCCTGTGGAGTATGGAGTGAGTAGATGGCTTCTTCCACTGGTTCTGGAGGGGGCATTGTGCCCAGTGAGCTTCATCCTGGGAAGGATGGGGTGAGTGGATGGCTTCTCCGTTGGTTCTGGAGGGGGCATTGTGCCCAGTGAGCTTCATCCTAGGAAGGATGGGGTGAGTGGATAGCTTCTTCACTGGTTCTGGAGGGGGCAACATGACCTGTGATGCAGATCTTGGGGAGTGCAAGATCACAGTCTCTCACCTGGGTGTCTGACCCACAGGATTTGCTGGGGCCAGGCTGCACTACAGCCCATGGATGCAGGACTACACACTGTCCGCCTGCGGTGATGGCTACTCAATGGTGGCAGTGGCGGTGCTGGTGGCAGTGCTGGCAGTGGTGCGGGGAGGCTCCAGCCCTTCCCCTGCAGTCTGAGATGTCTGCCCACCGGGGCTGCTGCTGCTGCTGGCAATGGTGCTGCTGGCAATGGTGCTGCTGGCAGTGCTGGTGGCGGTGCCAGCAGTGGTGGGGGGAGGCTCCAGCCCTTCCCCTGCAGCCCCAGTCGGCTGGCCACTGGGGCTGGGGCTGCTGGCAGTGGTGCTGGTGGCAGTGCTGGTGGTGGAGCTAGCAGTGGTGGGGAGAGGCTCCAGCCCATCCCCTGCAGCCTCGGACAGCTGCCCTCTGGGGCTGCTGCTGCTGGCAGTGGTGCTGGTAGCGGTGCTGGTGGCTGGCAGTGGTGGCGGTAGGCTGCAGGCCTTCCCCTGCAGCCTCGGACAGCTGAACCACAATAGTTGGTGGTGGGGGCTCCGACTGGGTCCCAGCACCACGCCTCTTGTCCTTTTTCCCTGCTGGTGCAGACCCCTGGCCTTTTCTGCCAGCAGCTGGGGATGGCTCCTTGCTCCTTTTGGCAGCAGCTGGGGACTGCTCCTTGCCCTTCCTCTGAGCAGCCGGGGATTGCTCCTTGCTCCAATCCGGGGATTGCTCCTTGCCCTTCCTTTTACCAGCTGGGGTGCCTCCTTGCCCTTCCTTTTTGCAGCTGGGGGTGGCTCCTTGCCCTTCCCTGCAGCAGCTGGGGGTGCCTCCTTGCCCTTCCTTGCAGCACTTGGTGCAGGCACCCTATCAGTGTGGCTGCCTGCTCCCCGGGATCCTCTCCCACCTGGTGTAGCTGGGGACACTACTGTGCCCCTGGAGTGGGTGGCTGAGGTGCTTGCCTGGGTTTTGACCACCCTGGCTTGACGTGAGGGACAGGGGAGGGCTAGGGAAGAGGACAGTGTTGGTGAGGAAAAGCTTCTTAGGGACATTGGGGCGGGAAGAGGGAGATGGTTTGGGAGTGGAGGAAGAGGGAGTGGTTGTAGGAGGTGTCAGTCTTCTGTATTTGGGTACAGGTGCATGGGATGGATACTTTTGTGAGGTGGATGGCTGTTGGGTGTCTGAGTGCTTGTGTTTGTGTACTTTGGGAGGAGGGGGCACAGACACAGTGGGAGAGGACACAGGGGACGTGTGCATGGAAGTGGGGCTGGTGACTGCCAGTGAGGGGCGTGTGCTGTTAGGTGTGCTGGTGATGGGGTAGTGGATGAGGATGTAGTGCATGCAGGTGTGAGTGGAGATGCAACTGGGAGGGCGGTGGAGGACGAGGAGGAGGGGGCCACAGTGGAGTCAGTGAATGTTGGTATGTTTTCATCTGGATGGTGTTTGTGTGAGTGCCTGTGTGATGAAGTGTGGTGCTTGTGTTTGCCATGTCCACTCTTGTGTGTTGTCCTGGGTGCATACTCGTCTTCCTGTGTGCTTGGGATAGGCAGGGGTTGGGGGGAATGGGATTGGGAAGAGGACGTTGGAGGGGGGAGGGTGGAAACAGGGACAATGGCTGCCATCAGAGAGGAGGCCAGAGCCTGGATTGATCTCTGTTGGGCCACAAAGCCAGTGTGAATGCCCTCCAAGAATGCATGTGTCTGTTGCGTTTGGGCTGCGAGCCCCTGGACGGCATTCACAATGGCTGACTGCCCAACAGAGACGGATTGCAGGAGTTCAATAGCCTCCTCACTCAGGGCAGCAGGCCTAACTTGGACAGGGCCTGAGGTGCCTGGGGCGAAGGAGATGCCCACCCTCCTGGGTGAGCGGGCACGGGAAACTCGCTGAGTGGCTGCTGGGAGGACGGTGCTGGTATGGTGGGAGGCGACTGTACCTACAGCTAGGGTGGGCACATAGGTGTCCGCCACCACCAGGGAGCTTCCATTGGAGGAGGAATCCGTGTCCAAACCGTACCCTCCTGTCTCCGCCGTGGTGCTCCCCTCGCCCTCCATCCCAGTGGTGTCCTCACCGTTGGTGGATTCGGCTCATGGGTTCTGTGGGATGCAGCTCCCTCCGTCGCCAGTGCCTCTGCTCCCCCACCAGATGATGCTAATGCACATAAGGACAGGGTGACAAAACAAAAAGGGGGGGAGACAAAGGATAGACTAGGTCAATGGCACCAACAACACCACTGTTGGCGAACACGACACACACACACACACACACACACACACACAGGGAACAGCACTACGCACTGGGCAATGCACTACCAGACACAAAGCTAGTCACCAGGTCATGGATAGGGACACCTAAGGCCAATTGCAGCATACCTGAGACCCACTGACCCCTGCCAGTAGTGGATGCCTACTAGCTTGGTTAGAGGTATTTTACATCAGAACCCTGCCCAACATGGGACCTACTCTGCAATGTCAGGCCTGGCCTAGAAGCACTCACAGGCCCACATCCCCCACCCAGATACCACCCCACCAAGTGCAAGTTGTATATTGGGCCACTGTACTCACCCCCTTGTGGCTGCTGTGATGCCCCCAAGCACCCATCTAGCTCCGGATAGGCCACCGCCAGTATGCAGGCCATCGGGGGGGGTCAGGGTTCGACAGGCACCCATTCCTTGTTGGGAGGCCATCCGCAGCTGTGCCTCCGCCGTCTTCCGTGCCCAGCGTCTCAGGTCCTCCCACTGTTTTCAACAGTGGATGCTCCGCCTGCCATAGACCCCAGGGTCCATACGTCCTTGGTGATGGCACACCATATCCCCTTTTTCTGATGGGCGCTGACCTGCAGGGAAATGGACACTGGGAAAGGTATTAGTCTGACCGTCCTGCCTGTTACACTCATGGCCCACAATGCCCCTTCCCATCCTCATTAGCACAGACATGGCCCACCATACATGCTGCACGCTGCCCAGGGCCCATCCACCACACACCCCCTACATGAGGCCTTCACACACAGCACTCCATGCATTCACGCCACTTGCATCGTACTCACGGTGTACTCACCTGTTGGTCTGGAGGCCCATACAGCATTCGGTACTGGGGTAGGACCCCATCCACCATTCTATGCAACTCCGCTGAGGTGAAGGCACGAGCCCTTTCCCCAGTGACACGAGCCATGGTCAGTTACAGACACAGGTCACAGCAATGAAGGTCCTCTCCTGTTGAAGGTCAGGTAGCAAGTGAGTGAACAGATAGAAAATGGCGGTGACGTCCACAGCGGTGCATACCCTCACTACTGGCGTACATCACCATTGGCCACTGTACCCCATATTGCCCAATGTTAAACAATGAGGAGTTGCACAGCGGTTTTCGACTGCCTCCTGTAACGGCGCACAACGTCAGTGGAATTACCTCATTTCCACCTGTCCCTCCAAACAGGACGGGCGGACACCAATTCATGGGGGGTGCAGGCCATGGCTCCTAACTGCGTCACAGTACACATATGCACCATTTGGACCTCTCCAA
The DNA here is from genome assembly GCF_031143425.1 of Pleurodeles waltl. NCBI lineage: Eukaryota > Metazoa > Chordata > Amphibia > Caudata > Salamandridae > Pleurodeles > Pleurodeles waltl. Next base: position 297,189,429 of record NC_090449.1, on the reverse strand, counting down.
CAAAATACTGTTACAATCACAACATGCATTGAAGTGTAGTGGTTGGAAATAAGAGATACTGACCAGCTGTTCACCATTTTGCCCCATAAATTGCAACCGCTGCGGATTAATAGGAGATGGAGACATTCCCCCATGTACAGACCCCTGGTGGACTCAGCAACAATGGAGGACAGGCACATTATCCTCACCTACAGACTAGACAGGGCCACAATCACAGAGCTGTGTGCCCAATTGGAGCATGACCTAATCTCTGCTATCCGTCACCCCACCGGGATCCCCCCTCTTGTGCAGTGGGCTTAGCAGCAGGAATGTCTCAGCCAATGTTCTCAATAGTGCTGACCAGAGTGTTGTCTGCACTGATTAAACACTTGTGCAGCTACATCGTTTTCCCACAGGTGGAGGATTTGGCCACAGTGAAAGTAGATTTCTATGCAATGTGACATATCCCTAACATTATTGGGACAATTGATGGTACACACATTACTTTTGTTCCCCCCCCCGGCGAAATGAACAGGTGTTCAGAAATCGAAAGTGCTTTCACTCCATCAATGTGCAGATGGTGTGCCTGGCGGACAGTCAAAATATCCTGGGTCTGTGCATGATGTCTTTATCCTGAGGAATATCAGCATCCCAAATGTGATGGCTCAACTCCAGAGGCATAGGGTGTGGCTAATAGGTGAGCCCTGGTTCCCACCCAGGATATGTTGATGTATGGTGTGGGCCCTAAGGATTGGTGTGTGGCTAACAGTTTTCCCTCGATATTTGCAGGTCACTCTGGTTACCCCAGCCTCTCATGGCTACCGACCCCTGTGAGGAATCCCAGGAGAAGGGCAGAGGAACGTTACAATGAGACACCTGGGCAAACAAGAAGAATTATAGAGAGGACATTTGGCCTCCTGAAAGACAGCTTTCGGTGCCTCCATCTAACAAGTGGATCCTGTACTACTGACCCAAGAAGGTCTGCCAGATCATCGTGGCATGCTTTATGTTGCACAACTTTGCCTTACGTCGCCAGGTGCCTTTTCTGCAGGAGGATGAGGCTGGAGATGGCCGTGTGGCAGCAGTGGACCCTGTGGAGAGTAAAGATGAGGAGGCAGAGGGTGAGGAGAAGGACAACAGAAGTGCAATAATTCAGCAATACTTCCAATGACACACAGGTAAGACAGTGTAACTTCACATTTAAATCACTGTTTTGTGTTTGACATTGTCACTGGGAGGCTGATTTTCCCACTTCTATGGCCACTCACTGTACCCTTTGGCATCTCTATTTGCAGATATTTGTGCCCCACTATTGCTCCTGGTGTGTTGACTGCAGCCAACTACAGGTCATTTCTATGTATACATTACTGTACAGTTGATTTTCAATGTTTAAACCTTGTTTAACGAATACATACTTAAATTATTTGACATACTCCATACTTGTATTTTTTCAAATGCTGTTTAATTAAGTGCTAACAAGTAGAGGGGTGTGTGCAATGGGCTGGGGTGATGGTGGAGGAAAGGCCAGGGTAGAGTCCAGTCTATTTGTATGACAGGTGCATTGTCCAAGGGGGCATAGAAAGGGGAGCAATGGCAGTTCAAGGTGGACAAGTTGACAGAGTGGGACACAAGGGTGACAATCGGGAGAGTCTTATTTCCTGGTGGGGTTCTTGGCAATAGCCTCTGGCTTCTGCCTGGATTGCAGGGAACGTTTGCGGGTGGTTCTCCTTCTGCAGGGGGATGGGTCTGGTGGGCTGTTGGTCCTGTGGCGTGGCCTCCTTTCCACCAGCGGCAGCAGAGGTGGTGGGCTGTTCATCTGTTTGGCTAGTGGCAGAGGCCCGGTGGGGTGCCACTGCCTCACTCATAGTGTTGGCTATGTCTGCCAGCATCCCTGCAATGGATACCAGGGTGGTATTGATGTCCTTCAAGTCCTCCCTGATCCCTAGGTACTGTCCCTCCTGCAGCCGCATGTTCTCCTGCAACTTGTCCAGTATCTGCCCCAGCATATCCTGAGAATGTTGGCATGCTCCCAGGATCGCGGTGAGTGCCTCGTGGAGAGTCGGTTCCCTGGGCCTGTCCAACCCTGACGCACAGCAGTCCTCCCAGCTTCCCTGTTGTCCTGTGCCTCTGACCCCTGAACTGTGTGCCCACTGCCACTGACCCCAAGTCCCTGATCGTCCTGTGTTTGTGGGGTGGCACGGGGTCCCTGTAGTGGTGGACACACTGCTGATTGACGTGTCCTGGGGACAGAGGTATGGGCCCACTGGGAGGGTGCTGTGGTGGTGTTTCCTGAGGGAGGAGGCTCTATGGTGGTGTGTGACTGTGCCTGGGTAACCGACTGTCCGGAGATCCCTGATAGGCCAGGTTGGTCATCCAGATCCAGACGAGCAGAGCTGCTGTCATCACTGTGGGCCTCTTCTGGGGGGGACTGGATGTTGCTGGCACCTCTTCTCAGGTGACATTGACTGGGCGACCTGTGGGGATGTAAATGTAGTGTTATTGTTTCTGCATGTGACATCATGTGCATGGGTGTTTTGCCCTCTATGGTTGCTGTTGCACTGGCAGAATTGCCTTTGTGTGAGTTGCTATTTGGTGGGCTAGGTGATTCTCTCCAGTTTGCATGCAGTGGTGATAGGTGTCCATGCAGGTCTGAGAGGGGTGTCCATGCATTGGTGTTACATGCAGGGCTTGGTATTGGGATGAGTGGGTTGCGATGGTGGGGTATGTGGGAGGTGGTGAAGTGATGGGAGTGAGGGTGGGGGTTTGTGATGGCATGCAGGTAGGGGGATGATAGTAATAGAGATTTGACTTACCAGAGTCCAGTCCTCCTCCTACTCCTGCCAGGCCCTCAGGAGGCATGATTGCCAAGACTTGCTCCTCCCATGTTGTTAGTTGTGGGAGAGGAGGTGGGGGTCCACGGCCAGTCTCTGTACAGCTAGTTTGTGTCTTGCTGCTGTGGAACACACCTTCCCCCGTAGGTCGTTCCAGCTCTTCCTGATGTGGTCCCTTGTTCTTGGGTGCTGTCACACGGCTTTGACCGTGTCCACGATTCTCTGCCATAGCTCCATCTTCCTAACAATGGATATCTGCTGCACCTGTAATCCATATAGCTGTGTCTCTACCTGGATGATTTCCTCCACCATGACCCTTAGCTCCTCCTCAGAGAATCGGGGTGTCTTTTTGGTGCCATGGGTGTAGTGTGAGTGGTGTGGATGAGGGTGTGTGGTGATGTGTTGGGGTGTGTGATGTAAGGTGCCTGGATGGTGTATAGGTGATGATGTTATGTGGCTCTGGCTGCGTGGGTGCCCTTGCTGTATCTCTCTCTGGTGGCAATGGTTTGTAGTCGTAAAGGGTTGTGGGTAGTGTGGGTGGGTGTTTTATAGTGGTGTGGGTGTGGTGTGTGTATGTGTGTCAGGTGTGTGTAGTTTGAATTGTCCAATGTGGTGTAGTTTTGTTTGCATGTGTATTTTGAGCGCAGCGGTATGTACCGCCAATGGTTTACCACCATTGAATGTCCACCTCAGTGATTCGTGGGTCTTAATGCTGTGGGCCTAGTTTTGTTGTCTAACGGTGTGGGTTTTGCTACCGCCAGTTTATCACTGACCTTTGGGCCGGCGGACTTGTGTGTGTGGCTGTATAGTGACGGATTGGTTTGTGTGTGTCATAATATGCTTGGCAGTTATCTGCCGCCGCCGCGTTAAGTTGGCGGCAGTTGGCATGGCGGTAAGCGGGATTTACTGCCAATGTCATAATGAGGGTCAATGTAATTATCATTTCATTTTTCCTAGGAGCCAAGTTAGGGCGCGGCCAGAGGAAGGCTGGAGGAGGAGTGACATGGGCACCATAAGTGCGCATGTGTACTTGGCCAGCCGTGTTGGGCCGGCCAAACAGACATGCGCACTTTGCCTTTCCCCACGCAGCGTTGTGATTGGCTGGGAGCCTGTGCGCTGCCGGGAAGAAGACGAGGACGGAGGAGAGACAAATGTGTCTCCCAAAGGAGCAGGTAAGTGTTTTTCTAATGTATTTATATTTTTAACCCTCCCCACCCACACCAACCCCATTCAATGGCAGACGCCACTGGTCCACACAGCACGTTTCCCTCCTGGTAGAGTATTGCAACCTAGTGGAACGCAAGGCCCTCTTCCTGGGAAAATAGGCGAGGGCCAGCCGTTATGGGGAGCGTGAGCACTCAGAATGCACACTGGCCAGACTCTTGCGACCTCCCCAGGGGCTCCTTATGTATTCCTGAATTGCTGCAACTGGATGGCACGCGTGTCACGGATAACAAGGACATAATGGCCAGCCATTTAGTTTACTACTCAGATTTACACACCACCAGATTCTCAGGTGAAACTGCTTCATTGTCCTCATATCTTGAGGAAATGGTCATGGTATGGACCACTAGGACCCACCAACAATACCTGGCTGAGTCCATCTCCTGCGATAAGAATAAGATTGTCTAGCCATTGACTCACAAGATGGCTCCAAGGCTCCTGGCCTGGTCGGTTTCACTGCGTCTTTTATAAACAATTAAAACACATCCTTGCCCCTCACCTCTAGCCATGTACAAGGAGGTGCTGACAACAGGCTCTCTGCCCCCAATGTTGTGCGAAGCTTTTGTCACCCTGCTACTTAAACCTGGGAAAGATCCTCACAACTGTGGTTCCTATCGTCCATTATCGCTTTTAAACTTTGACAACAAAATCTTTGCCAAGTTGCTTAAAAGCTGACTTTCCCTGTTTACGGAACAGCTCATCTCACCAGTACAGTCAGGTTTCGTCCCTGAACCTGCATGCCATTTTCTTGGTCCTCAACCGTGTTTCCCCTGATACACAAGCGGCAGTTGCGTTATTAGACCATGAGAAAGCGTTTGATTCTTTGGAATGGCCATTCTTACATGCCACCATTGCCAAATGGGGCATGCTCTCAAATTTTATTTCAGTGGTCAAATTATTGTGTTCTCAGCCCACTACCTGCATCCGTATAAACAGCTCACTATCTGGACCTTTTCAAATCATGAGAGGCATCCGACAGGGCTGCCACTCTCCCCCCTCCTTTTTATAATCGCGCTGTACCCTTTGGCTCACCACTTTCAGGAGAGGCAAAGGCATTGTGGTAAACAATTCCAAAGTGCCTTGCTACTACTTCCATTATATGAAGATGACATCCTCCGTTTTGTCAGTCACCCTGCTGACAACCTTCCACTGATCTTGCATGAAATCACCCAATTCGGGGCGTTGTGAGGCTTATGTATCTATTGGTCCAAATCTGCATTTTTCCAGCTCATGGACTCCACAACTCCATTTCACATTGAGTTTTCATTATCTTGGTAGACGGTTCTGGTAAAGTACATTGGTATCATGCTCCATAGGGACAAGGAGCAGGTGATCAGACTTAATTACGACCCTATAATCGACAAATTAACATCCCAAATAGACTACTGGCTAAGACTCCCTCTTTCAATGCCAAGTTCATTGCCATTATAAAGATGGTCATACTCCCGCGTTTTCTATATCTGTCTCTTAATATCTCCATCCCACTCACCAACGCATTCTTCATCATGCTACGTGGCCTTCTCCTAAAACTAACCAGGATGGGTCAGCCTCCCCAGGTGGGTTGGGATGCACTGGTGCAACCCTTTGAACGTTGGGGGTTTGGTGTGCCACACATGCAACTCTACTATTTAGTAGCCCAATGTCAGTATGCCCTTCACTGGTTTCGTTCGGATGCCCGGATCCCTTACACGAAACCGTAACTGAACCTAGCATTTCCCACCCCACTCTCATCCATATTTCCCACAGGGCACTCCCTAGATCCTGTAGACATCCAACTGCTTTCCACCACCAGCTGGGCCTGGAGAAAACTGCTCCGAGTGCTGGGGGGGGGGGAGGGGGGGGGGGAGTCTTGTACTCCCCACAGTTCCCATTTTCTTCTAACCTCTGGCTGCCCATAACTACCGAACTGATAGTTCGGCATGCCCTTCAAAAAACACGTGTTCCTCACCTTTACTGACATATTCCCAGAGGGTCATGTAGTGGACATAACGGATGAGGCCTGTTTCCCTGCAATTACTCGGATGGGTCTTTTCATCATGCACACTGCCCCTAGCGCAATGCTCGCTACTTCCCCAGTGGACCCATTAGCACCACCTGAGTTCCTTCCATTGACTTCACTCATCACTGACGAAAGCGGGAGTCGACTAGTATCCAAGCTTTACCATATGTGCATTTCCCCACTTCCCCCTAGAGGCGTCAAACTTCGACATACCTGGGAGCTCGACTTGGGTCATAGTCTTAACGATAAAGTATGGGCAGCCAGATGCACCCAGACACGTCTTATCTATTCCAACTACAACCACAAACTTTTACACTTTAAGTTTCTTCGCAGGATATATGTCACGCCTAGTTTCCTCGCACGCTTAGATCCATCCAGATCCTATGCTTTGTCTTCAGTGTTCCACTCCTATGGCCGACTTTGCCCATCTGTCCTGGACATGCCCGTCGATTACATCTTATTGGCAATCCATTTATGATATTCTGGCCCAAATGATTGCGGTACCATCACTTCCAATCCTCTCATTGCCCTACTTGGCTACATACAGTATATTCCCAAACCAGTACGCCGATTGCCCTCCTGCTTGCAAAACAGGAGGTTGCCCTCCATTGTACCTCTCGACACCCCCGCACTGTAAAAGCATGGCTTGAAAGCGTAATTTACTGTGACACAAGTGAATTATATGCCACACTTCACCCCACCCCCCTTCCGTTCCAAAAACATTTGGAATCCGCTTCGTAATTATTTCCGACTCATGGACCGGCCTAATTCCCCGCATCTCTTCCCACTAATGTGCACATTTCTGTCTCAGATCGCCATACCTATCACTTGCTACTTTGCCGACCCACATACGTATAAACTCATCTAGGAGCAAATATGCTGACTCTTACAGTCCGCCTCGTTACTTACATAATGTTCTTGCCGACTGATTTATTGTTACGTACGCACCTTTGCTCATGGTGCACTCTCCCTTGCAGCAGATGTACGTTACTATTATAACTATATTTGTATCTTGTTTGTTATACGACAACTCGTAAATAAAGCTTTAAACAATTGCATAGACGTCCTTTTAGTAGTAAAACTATATACCACACAAACGACAACGTGTGGAAATGGGGTCCAATGAATATGTATTATTTGTGCATTACAAAGTGTCTTGATTTGTTTTGATCCAATTAAAATCTTTTTTATCACACTTCCAGATTACAAAAAAGTGCTTCGTTTGTTGTCTCCTGATTGCTGATGTATTATGAAACATGTGTGTAGTTCATTTACAGGTATTTAAATATTTTTGTGCTAGAACAAAAACTGACATCCTACAGCCTTTCTTTTCACTTCACCTAGTTAAATTTTTACAAAATCCTCTCCCTTTGCAATCCGAAAAATAGAAGTAAATAGCAGTTTCTGAATAGTCAGCAATTTGTCAGACGACCTACCCTGACATTTAATTAACCCTTCTCTGAACGCACAGAATATTTGAGAAGATGAGCACAAAATCTAAAGGCATCTTTGTTGCTCAATCACCTTGAGAACTCCAAGCTGGTTATTTTTGGTGATGCTGCAGCACCCCAAACACCCCTGCTTCCAGCATCTATGGCACCCACCTGCGTAATAGCAGGGGGTAGATTGAGGGGACTTTTGGAGGGGGGATTAGGATTGGTTTTGGTGGAGAAGGGGCAGGCTCCTCAATGGGCTTCCCCCTTTCTTTTATTCTGTTCAATAGGCCATATAGAGCTGACTGCGTGTGCCAACACACACATTCCTAACCTCACACCTGGTCTGATGGTGTTGGTGCACTCCAGAAAGTGGCAAAACAATGGAGGACTGTATGATGCAGTGATACATGCTCCTCTTGTAGCCTGATGAACCATCCTTGAACTCCCCCACCGCACCCAGGACACCATTGATGGTGACTACCAACGGATTCTTAGTGCCTCTTATGAGACCAAGTGGACGTCCACACATCCATGTGCTCTAGGCTTCCTGGGCTGGGATTTAAAGACTGGGCTATATGAGATGATAGCCATGTATGACCCTTTGTGGGAGCAGAAATGGAATGCTGAGACCAGGAAAGGGTGCTAACTTACTCGGCACACACGTCATGAGCTGTCACAGTGGGTTGTTTTCTAACTTCGGGAGCCCTGTTTGAAACCCTGCTTGAGATAAGGATCGGCACATACAAACTGGAATGATATCCCCCCCTTGGACTTGATGCCACAAGGGAAATTCCACATGTATCTGAACGCCACATCATGTGGGACTCATTCAAAAGGAGGGACCTCATCTCTAAGTTAGAGGACTTCACCATCTACTTAAGAACACAATTTGGATACAACTTAATTGAGCAGAAAAACAATTCAAAGCAACAGCACAGGACAAGCTAATCATTCTTATACATGTATAAATCCATACATATACAGTGTAATGTGTGAAGGGGAATATAGTGCAGACAACACAGTGCTTGAACAGTGATTTGAGTGTTTTCCCCACCGGATAGGCAACCCAAGAGGCTGGACACCTTCAGTAAGAGAATGGTCTTTTCCACCAGCCTTGCACTGCTGTGGTCTGTGAACACTGCTTGCGTCATGGGCCGCTATTCCCACACAGTTTGGGACTCAGTTGCTCAAATGCTGCTCATGGTCTCAGGGAAGGCCTGAGCCATTCTGTCCAAGGCTATTGCATGGCAGGGAGACATCAAAGTTCACGATACACTGCAGGCTGGATATGACTGATTCACTCGGCAGAGCAATTGCTTTGTTAGTGGCCCCCATTTCCACACCTGGTTGGGATAACCTGCATGTCCAGGCATCACTTATGAACATGCCCTTTGATGACACTCACCTTTTTGGTGATAAGGCAGAATTGACACTTGAGTGCTTAAAGGACTGAAGGGTCACCGCCCAGTCTCTAGGACTCTCCAGGGCCTCGTGCCAGCCCCACTCTGCCTTTTGCCCCTTCCGCGGCTACAGTAGGGAATACCAACTGCATCCTGGCTTGCTCCACCACCAAGGCCAACAGGGTCCCCAGTCTATTCGTAGACGCAGGCACAGTTTCCACAGTTGCCATGGCAGTCCAGGCTAGAGACCTGCCCAGTCCACCACCCCTGGCAGCTGCAGCCTCCCAACCTTTTTACCATCACAGGCAACCGGTCAGGCAGGATCCGCCACCACCTCTCCCAGTGGCAGTCCATAACGTCTGGCAAATAGGTGATCCAAATTGGCCATTGGGGTTACTCTCTCCCATTCACAGAAAGCCCACTGTCCATGCATCCATTTTCGGAATGGCTCATGGACGACGATCTCTCCCAGCTGCCTCAGGAAGGTTGAGCTTTTTATGGACCAAATGAGCCATCAAGAGTGTGCCAAGATCAGAAGTAGGTCGTGGTTGGTATTCTGTAGACTTTCTGATGCCGAAAAGGACGGAGACCTCCACAAATACTAGATCTGCACCCTGTCAACTTGTTCCTGAAGAAGGAGAAATTCAAAATGCTCATGTTGACTCAGGGCCTGTCTTCACTGGACCCTGGAAGCTGAATGGTAACATTGGACCTGTATGACACCTATTTTTAAACACCCTTCCTGCCAGCCCGCAGGTGTTACCTGCAGTTCACAGTGGGTCACAAGCACTTTCAATTCGCTGTGCTCCCCTTTGACCTTACCAGTGCCCCTCTGGTGTGCACAAAGGTGATGGCTGTGGTTGCATCCCACCTGCAAAGGTAAGGGTTCTAGTCTTGCCCTACCTTGATGACTTGCGGTTGAAGGCAGGCTCGCCCCAGGAACTCATCTCCCACCTCCACACTATGGTGGACCTCCTGCATTCAGTGGCATTCACTATCAATGTGCCAAAGTCACACCTGACTACCTCTCAGATGCTCCCTTTCATCTGAGCCATTCTGGACATGGTGCACTTTCAGGCCTATCGTCCGGTGCGGCAAGTTTAGGATATTCAGGCTTTGATTTTGGTGTTTCAGCCTCTATCCTGGATTTCAGTGAGACTGACTCTAGGGCTCCTAGGACTTATAGACACCTGCATTCTGCTAGTAACACATGCCTGATGGCTTATGTGGGCTCTTCAGTGGAACCTGAAATCCCAGTGGACACAGCTTCAGTGAAATGTCTACAACCTGGTCCAGATATCAGAGGGAACTGCAAAAGATCTGAAGTGGTGGCTGACAAACCACAATTGGGTCAGCAGCATACACCTCTCCCTTCCCCACCCAAAGCTGACTGTGGTGACAGATGCATCATTACTGGGTTGGGGTGGGATCAGGGAGAGGTGGAGATCAGAGGACTCTGGCCTCTAGCAGTCTTAGCTCCACATCAACCTGTTGAAGTTGAGAGCAATTCACCTGCTATTGAAAGTCATTTTCCTTCCGTCAAGGGAATATTGGCTCAGGTGTTCATGGACAACACTGCCTCCTTGTGGTATTACAAGAAGCAGGGTGGGATGGGGTTGTGGACCCATTGTCAAGAGGCCCTGCATCTCTAGACATTGCTGGAATGTCAGCACCTTTTCCTTGTGGTACAACATCTCCCTCTGAATGCCAGATTGAACAAACTCAGCAGTAGATGCCTGGCAGATCACAAAAGGCATCTTAAACCGCAAGTGAATCAATGTCCCTTCAGAGATTGAGGAGAAACTTGATTAGATCCATTCCCCACCACTTAGAATGCAGAATGTCAGCATTTCTGCACATTGGAGTTTCCATGGCGGCTCTCGCTCGGAGACGCAATTTGTCTCAAGTGGAAATCAGGCCTCATGCACACCTTCCTGCAATACCACTCCTGCCCAGAGTTCTCAAGAGGATCAGGAATGATTGGGCGCAAATAATTCTTGTGGCTTTGGATTGGGCACAGAGAGTATGGTATCCCAAACCCCTTAGCATAAGCATTGGTCCTCCGATCCGGTTGACCCATCGGGAGGATGTCCTGTCACAAGACTAGGGCATGGTCCTGCACCTGAACTTGTGCATGCTCCGCCTTCATGCATGAAGGTTGCGCCACAGCAAATGATAGCCTTTGACCTCCCTTCAGAAGTCTGCAATGTCATTGTGGCAACAAGGTATCCCCTGACCAAGCCAGTATACGCTTGCCATTGGGAAAGGTTTATGGCTAGGTCTACCACTAAAAATGGTTCTTTGTCCAAAGTGTTGTCATTTGCTGTATTGTTGGCATGGCCAGGTTTTGCTTTTTTTCACAGTTAAAGGGTAACTTTTAATCATATCAGCTTTCTTAAAATTGCCAGGTCAGTCTTCTCTGTTAAAGTCACCTGTTGTGACTCATTTCCTGAAAGGACTTCAACATGTTTCCGCCAAAACCCTTCAGAATACCCCAATGGGAGCTTAATCTAGTTTCGACAAAGTCTTCTCAGGGCTCTGTACTACTCACTGAGTGCAGGTGCATCAACCAAAGCTCGGCAGCTCATGAGCTCAAGGGAACCTTTTCAAACAAAAGGAGGGTGGGAGCTCACTGCCTCACATCCCACTACTCAGCCCTAATGCATTATGGTGAAAGCTGTGCATGATAACACTTACTTCGGTAACACAGTTTTTAGTTTTTCATCCATGTTGGTGCAGTCAGCTCTGTGTATCTCTAGACGTGTTTCAGGATAGGTGTCCTTCATCAGTAAAGAGCAACACATCATTTTGGGGGTGCTGGAAATGCTGCTCAAAGTCATCTTACGTCTCTTTATCACTCACTGAGCACAGGCGCATCAACCAGCGCTCATAAAAAGACTTTTGGCAGGATTTCCAGCACCCCCAAAATTATATGTTAATCTCTACTCAAGAAGGTCAACTATCCTGAAACACATGTCTAGAGAAACACAGCACTCGCTGCACCAACAATGGTGAAAACCGAAAGACTGTCACTGAAGTAGGTGTTATCATGTACTGTATTTACCATAATGCACTGTGCGAACTGAGTGCTGGGATGTGAGGCAGTATGCTCCCACCCTTTTTTTTGTTTGAAAAGGCTTCCTTGATCTGAAGAGCTCTGGTTGATGTACTTGGGCCCAGTGAGTGGTACTAAGACCTGAGAAGACGTTGGACAGCATTTCCAGCACTCTCAATGATGTGTTAGTCTCAACTGAAGGACAACTATCCTGAAACGGGTGTCTAGAAATATACAGCACTGGCTGCACCAACCAAGCGAAAAACTAAAGACTGTCACTGAAGTGTTAGCATGCACTACATTGACCCTAGTGCATTTGGGGCGAACTGAGTGCTGGGATGTGAGGCATTGTGTTCCCACACCTTTTTTTAAAAAGGCTCCCTTGAGCACTGCAGTCTTTGCAGTTTTGGAAAACATAGTGAACCGATATTAAACTCGAGCAAGACAACGGTCTACCCTCTTTTGCTGCATGTCAAGATCTCAGTAGAGCCGGGGATTCATGACTGCAACAGATGGATTTAGTTATCTTAGGGTTTACATTACTAAAGGAAGGACGTTGCATGGCAGGAAAACATACAAAAATGATTGGCCGACTTGAAAGCTGAGGTGATGTTTTGAGCTCCCCTGTCCTTGTCAGGTAGCATGGCCATTCTTAAGATGGTGGCCCTGCTTTGACTTCTGTACCTTGTTCAGGCGTTTCCATTTGAGGTAGCCCACAATTTCTTTAGTTGCCTGAATGCTCTAATGAGAGGATTCCTGTGGTCTCAAGGCTCCCCTAGAATAGCCCAAATCAAATTGTTGAAATCCTCTTATGACAGGGGGATAAGGTTGGTACATACTGTATCTTACTCAAAAGCAGCACACTTGATGGTTGGTTGTGAATACATAGATGATAAACAAAGGCATTTATATCTGAAAAATGAACTATGGGACACAAACTTACTATACCTGTTGTATGGTGGTGAAAGGGACTCACTGTTGCCATTGGCCACCCACATTGTCGTGGATATGGCAAGAAACCATGGGGGAATGTTACTAGGGTGGCAAGCTCACAGTGGCCCCGTTATGGTTGGGCAAATTGCTTGGTCAAGTGTCCAGATGGTTGGGTTTTGGTGGATGGGATAAAAAATAAATCTCCTAGTTGTGGAATGTAATGACTGTAATGACTGGAATTGTGTTCTCATTTCGAGATAAGCAGGAGTGATATGAATTGCACAAAAGACACGTTTTCCAATATCTCCAATTGTGACAAGTGCTGACCCCATAAATTGCAAAGCTTATCGAACTCCTACATTTCGATCTACTGGAGGCCAAATCCGTAAATGGGGGGATAAAAGAAACACAAAATGTCCCAAATATGTCGCTACTTGTTGATCAATAGAGAGATGTTGGTGAACTAGCTGACAACAAGTGGCAGGAGGCCAGAATGGCCCTATGCAGAGCTGTCATTACCTCTCAGTTTTACCTAATTCAGTTACAGTATGCGCCCACACATATCCCATGCATCTTAAACTTTGGTGATATGGGCATATAGCCTCTCCTAGTGCCTTAGATACGTGATGTTTTACGTATGTTATGGTCATGTAGCATGATGTGGCCCTTTAGGCAGGGGGTTTATGGTACATTAGAGAGTGTGTTGGGGTGGAAACTGCCAGTGGACCTGAGGATGGCACTACAACATATAACAATTGAAACAGACGCAAACCACTATAAACTGGTGCTCCTGTGAGTGGAATTACTCATCGTTAAACGGGATAATGCCAAGAACTGGAAACACCTGACATGACCAACACTTTGAGATTTGGAACGATTGGTGTAACTATAGAGGGATTGATCTCTATACCCCTGCTGACTCTTTTCTATGGGAGGACTTGGGACATTACAAGGGGGAGCAGCAGAATAGTTGTGTAACTGTAACGAAGTGCCTCTTTTTGTGTGGTCACCCCTAACGTTTTGGACTGATGCTGCTGGTTTCTTGACTCTGAAAATGTACTGAGGCCTGCTAACCAGACTTCAGTGCCTGTGCCCTGACATTAAACTGTGCATGGCTGATTGGTTTATACCTAATTGGCATAAGCTAACTTACTTGCAAGTTGGTATACAGTACTGAGCTACTCAGGGCCTGTAAGTTGGAGGGTCACCTCAGGGACTGCAGCACTGATTCTACCCAGGGGCGTAGCTTTGTGGGGGTGGTGGTGTTTAGGATGTTACCCCCTCCCAATAAATATATTTGCTGATAAATAGTTGGGTGCAGGTGATTTCAGTCAGGTATTATGAGGTGTCAATCAGATTTCCCCAGGACTTCTCAAATACACACAGACAATAACACAAACACTCTCTCGCTCTCTATTTTGAAAGTCCTCCAATATGTTTGTTATTTTACAAAATATTGTGTTTTTCTCTCACTTATTAATCCTATAATTCGCATTTCTCTCCTTTTCCACTGTGCCTTAGGCACCTCTCATGCACCCTGCTTGCCCGTAGTGTATTTTAACATTATATGTCAGTGTGATTGCTGGGAAAATCTGAAGCTCACATCCGCCCAATCTTACTGACCAAGCTACACCTCTGATTCTGCCACCCTGGGTATAACAGAAGTAGACCATGACTCCCAGTATTCCACTGCAGACTGGGACGGCAGTTTTGAATTGCCATTTAAAGTCATGGCAAAGTCAAGTCTTCTCTTTTCATTATACATAAGTCACACCTAAAACAGGCATAGCGAGCCGTAAGACAGGGTGCTTTACATATTAAAGTGGAACATGTTTTTAGCATGTTCCAGCAGTAAAAACCAGCAATTGACGTTTTAACTGTGGATAAGGCTAGTAGCCCCGTTGGCAGGTGCAGAGTGGCAGGCTGCCACTGCAGCCCTGCTAATTTCTGGCTGGGACTACTAAAGTTGATTGTAAGTCATCAAACAACTTGCTACATTAAGCCAGGCTTGGTGCCCAAATCAAAATAATCGTAAATTGTTGTAGTGTGCAACTTTTACAAAGTTGCCACTTTTTTGCCCTAAATCCCCCATGCGCTTGCAAGGTTTCACACTGGGTCTGTCCCTGAGACAGCTTTATGCCCTGTGGGGAGACAAACGACTTCCAGGTAAGAAAACAATAGCAGCCTGCTCAGGAAAGGGATGTTACCTCTCCCTGGTAGGATGCCATTCAAGTGTTAGCCCAGAAGGTGAGCTTCAAAGGTGAAGTTGACTTTGAAGAGCACTTGGGAGAGGGGCTGCCCTATTGTGTTTAGGTAGTTAGGCTGACCCTCGGGAATGAGAGAGGAAATGAGTTGTCAAACCAGTTTTTCAGGGTTGTGTAGCCTTCTTGGTAGCCACACCACTGGGTTGGGCTAGGGAGCTCTGGATGCTTGCAGAGGGGTTCTGCCATGTTGGAAGTGGGCAGAATGGCACATCTTGGGATAGCCAGATGCCACACTTCACATGAAATGGTCATCAGGAAGGAGATAACCCAGTAGCCCATTGGCCACCAACCTCCTCCTACACTGAAGCCATTTTCTGAGGATAAAAAGGGTGCCTTTGGCACCCAGAACTCAGATCTAAAAAAACTGGATAAGAAGACCAAAGAAGACTGTCCTGACAAAGAGAGGCTGCACCGGTGCTGATTACCACCTGCTGAACTTGGTGGCTAACAAGGGAGAATGGACTTTGCATTCTGTGTCCTGCTTGTAGAGAAGTTGTTTACAGAGCCCTGCCAAAGCAAGAGACCCCAAGGATCAGTTGGCCGACCTCCTGTTTGCAACACAGGGAACACAACAGATGAAGAAGCCTGCTGGGGCAAGTTGGAAGCCCAGATCTTCACATCACCGCCACTCATCATTGTAGAGTACCAGAGACCGGGATGCTACGCTCAAAGTTGCATCAGATTCTGCTGGACCCAGGAGAGTTCTCCGAGTGCAGCTTGGTCACCCAGAAGGTGAGTTATTGCCCAGGAAAGGATTTGGCAGTAACCTTTGCACCGGGAGACTAGTAGCCCAATGGTGACTGGATTTCTATCAGGACCAAGAGGACTTCGAAGGATGTCAATCCCTGTGGCTAGGACCCACTCTCCAAGTTTGTGGACTGAGGAGTAGCCGCAGAAAGACACCCGTGGACTGCTTTGCACCCACAGCATCCTCAAGCATCTTCAGCATCCTGTATTCATTGCATCAGGACCACTTCCATAGCCACCTCTATCCAAGGAATAAAAGTGCCTGGAACTTCCTGGAGACTGATTCTTCCTTCGAAGTAACTGGTTCTGAGGACCTTCCTGGTCCCCCTGACTGCCCCCTACTGGATTTGGTCACCTAAAGTAAATAATGGTAACCAAATTGATACTTACCCAAGTTTTTCTTGAAAAAGTTTCCCCCATGGGTGGGTCCTCAGATTCGCCGAGTAAGACTCTACAAGGAACTCTCTGCAAGACATCTTCTGCTCCTGGCCTCTGGAACTGCTGCTGGTCTGCTTTGGAACCGAAACAAGTCTGCTTCTGGTGGGAGGCTCCCATTGCAACATTGTTTCTCCAGATCCTGCAAGAATTCTGCAACATCCAAGGCTGTGCATCCTCCAGGGTCACAAGGACTCTGTTTGCACCTTGAAGCATGAAGAAATCTCCCTTGGAGTGAAGGAGTCACTCCCTTGCATCTGCAGGCACCTCATGGCAACGACGAACGACTGGTGGATCCTGCTGTCCCACGGACAACGTGAAGGCACTGCTCAAAGATAGTGGTTCTGTGGCCCTCTTCGGGTCCCTCTTGTCTTCTGATCCTCTTGGGAGACTGTGGAACCCTAATGCAGCCACTGGAACAGCACCCCTGGAACACCACCTGTAACAGACTGTTGCTCTTGCCAAGGCTTGTCGGCTCTTCCTCCAAGAGATATTCTAGCACTGAGAAGCCTCAGCCTCCAGCACTCTGCAACTCGAAGATCAACCTCCGTTCTACAGCTCCTGCGACGTGGGACTTCTGTTTTGTTGTGCTGCTGAGGCCTTCTTGTGACTCCCTGTGTCCATCGTTTGTAGGTTACTCGTGGAGGGCTCTGACAACTTCTGCTGGCCTCCCTTGTTAGTCTATGGGATGACCAGGTAGGTAACCACTACGCAACCGGTTGCTGGTAACACGCTGGGGTCTGTGGTAACTACCACACTTATCTTGGTTGGGTTCACTATTTCGCATTACACTTACTTAGTATATGGTTTGCCCCCTGATCCCCCCCTAATAGGGCCCTGTACATTTTATACTATTTCTGCTTGTTCTTTGGTGAATATATTGTGTATAGATATCTCCAAAAGGGAATCTACCAATGCTAGTCTAGTAGTTAGTGCTGTAATAAACAATCCTTTATTTTTGCAACACTTGTGTGGTTCCTTCTTGTATGAGAGTTACTGCCGGACTACTGTGGTATTGCAAGTGCTTTACATTGATCCTGGATAAGCTTCAGCTGCTCGCCTCAGCTACCTCTAGAGAGCTTTTGCTATCTGTACACCTGAACACTATCAGTAAGGGTTGCCTGGACTCAGTATAGATTGCCACACCATAGGTGTACACCATAAACTGAGCCAGCCTCCTACATGCGTGTTCAGTAAAAACACTGAATGCGTAGCAGACACTTGTTTACTGCTTTGGAAAAATGTTAAATAATATTTTATGCTTCACTGGAAACAATCCCTTCACAAATCGAGTCCCAGAAGAAATAATATCACTGTTAAATACTGTGCCAGGAGATATATTGCTCATCACAGTTCCCATGCAATGTAATCCCAATAATAATAATTTGATTGAAACTAGAATTCTTATTGAATTACTGCAGTTATAAACTGGAGTGCTAGTAGCATATCTAAGGATCCAGCCAGTACATAAAGTTCAAGATGTAGGGCAAAGCTAATAACATCAAGGTAGCGCACAGTTATGCCAGTTTTCTGCTTAGTCATACAAGGGACGCTGGTGCTCAATTAAGCCAGTAACGCTGTAACTGCAGGTAATTCTGTGGTGCTAAAATTGAGTTAATGTTGAAGTCCTGCTGCTCAGTTGCCACGTGATGCTGTTGCTTAGTTACTCATGCAGATGTGCTGCTGGTGGTCCTACAACTGTATGCCATTGTGCTGCTGCTGCTTCGTTACTCCAGTGGTGCTGCTGTCGGTCTTATGTCAGCCTAAAGAACATTGACAAAGCCAAAAGCTCTTGCATAGGTGAGACCTATTGGCTTTGCCAATTCTTTTTATAAAATGGTGGTGAATTCTTTAGTGTCTCATGAATTTCTTCTTCAATCGTTTAGGTGCTGTTTAAATGCTTAACACTTGTTCCTTTGTGTAAGCTTGACTGCTCAGAGCTACCCAGGGTTGAGCTTAAGGTTTAACAAACTAAACCTACTGGTCCTGAAGGGGTTTGTAAGTATATTATAGGGTGAGGTTGCACAACCACACCATATAATACACCCCATTTCCTCACAGCAACTTTATATTTTGTGCTAGAGTTGCCTAGTTGTGCCACAAGGATGGAGTGGGTGACCAACTACACAAGCCTGTTTTACTTTTCTTTGTTGAAATCGGATAAACCAAACTAATAACATGTGTTATGAAAAAAACGAGGGGCTTTCTGCATATTCACCTGACAGTGAAAGAAAACAGTTCTCACTGCATCCCACATGACAGCGGGATAGAAACCGTTGATGCTGAACCCCTACACTGTTTGGAGAAATTAATTTTTTTGTTTATTTAGTATATTGGACTTGTATGAAATTTGAAGATCCTCTAATTTAGTCTCTTTGGTTGTCCCCTTGTCAAATTTGTATATGTGTCATTATTTTTATTTTTGTATCATTCATGATTGTCATTATTTTGAACTGGGCCCTTGCCTCTCCCAATGTTGTATCTTGTAATGTAAGACTCAAGTTCATCCAGTATTGTATCCTGCATAGGTCATACCTCTCACCCACATAAATCAATAGGTACTTTCCTCTAGCTAATACTAGCTGCCCTGGCTGTTCCAAAGTACAAGCAGATTTACAACATATGCTCCTCTCTAACACTGGACTAAAGTGTTTGCATTAATTTTGTCCTTACTGTGAAGTCTTTCCCCTGTGAATGGGTAATTGTAGCTTTAGGTATTTATAAGTGCTTCAAAAATGATAAGATGGTGTCCTGCTTTGCTAACCCAGCCCTCCAACTTACAAAGCACACTCTTACCTGCTACTGAAAGTGGCGACCTCTCCCTCTTTGGTGACCTGGTGCACCGTCCTTTTCAAATGGACAGAAGCAGAAAGTAGGGCCCTACACTGAGAGTTAACAAGAGACATTCATAAAGACCCCATAGCTAGTATCTGGGATGCCATCCTGGAGGATGCAAAGGTATAGTTCCACACAGATGCACCATACTAGCATTTTCCTCCCATGTGTTCAACCCCTGGCCACCATTGTACCTCCCAACAACGTCATGGTACCCACGCCGTTGAACACCTTCCCACTAGCTCCGTATCAGTAGTGCGGAAAGGTCCAAAACATCCTACTCCGCCAAGTTTCTATAGCTAAATGTGAAACCACCTCTGTCCAACCACCCCCTCTGTAAGGAAATGCCTCTTTTTGTATGGTCATTCCCTAATTTTTCGACTGATGCTGCTGGTTTTTCAACCATGAGAATGCACTGAGGACAGCTAACCAGACCTCAATGCCAATGCACTGACCCTAAAGTGTATGTCCAAAGTGTCTGTGCTCAATTATAAATGGCTTATTTACCTGTAAGTCACTGGTAAATGGTATCCTGGTACCTAGGACTGTTAGAAGGGTATCCCAGGGCTTGCAGCTCAGATTGTGCCACCCTGGAGGTCCCCAAGTAAAGCAAGTCCTTTTGTCTGCCACTGCAGACTGGCAGAGCAGAAAGCAATGGCAAAGCCCCCACTTACCCTGGACATGTGTATAAGTCATCCCCCTGGCAGGTCTACTCAGCCCTAAAGGCAGGGTGCAACATATGACACAGGCAGGATGTACTTTGCATGACAGTAAAACATGCAAAAATGCCATTTTTACGGTGGAAATCCTTGGTTACCTAAGTGGCCAGTACTTGGTTACATGCTGACCCCTCAGCTATGCTAACTCCTGACCAAAGTAGGCACTCCAAGATATCAAACAACTCAGTACATTAAGCCTAACTTGCACCTCAAGTTGAAATTAATGTAACTTTCTGCAGTGTGCAGCTTTAGCAAAGCTGACATTTTGTTGCCTTTAAAACTCCTGTGCTTTCCCAGGCACACATGGACCCTGCTCCATGAGTTAGCTTTCTGCAGTGGCGGCTGGTGGCATTTCAAAGCGGTGGGGTATAAAAGTTGGGACTGAGTTTTACATAGGGAGCAAGTGAAGTGAGCAAGCCCAACTACGAAGAGATCAGACAAGCAACGCAAGACCCATTAAATGTCACAGTGACCTACCTTATATGCCTGATACAAAGAAAACTCATGGATGAACTATCAATATCTTGTTTTCTTTGTAAACCAGCATCTCCTATATTAGGTTTTGTAGGATTGCGGTAACAGGCGCTACCAACAGCTACCAAAAGACACGAATATTAACCAATTGAATTGTTCACTTTTAAAATGATTATAAAGTACTGCATAGCGATGGAACATAAAATACTTATTCATTCTATGTTGGATTAGGAGAAGGGTGTGTTCGAATCCAGGTGGGAATCTAAGGTCAATATGACTGTTTCTGGTAGTTGTGCATCTGAAGCTGTTTTGCCACTAATGGCACAAAGTGGTTTCCCTGACAGCTTTCAAATGCTGCCCCTCGGTTTCTGCACAGTGTGCTCTGCCTCCTGGTCTATTCATAAAGGTCTCCTGCCGGCAGCTAACCTGCGTCTGTGCGCCCTCTTTATCACTGCAATGCATCCGCACAGCAGCCGTAGCGCGGCTGCCACTGACGTCAGATGCATTGGATGTGAGAGGTGTTTAAGCAGTCAACCCCCTCTTGGAAGAAACACCCCTTAACTTCCAGCCAACAAACAGACTCCTTGTGTACACACACCGATGCAGACCAACACAGCAGACACATGCTGGAAAGGATAACACAACACATACTCACAAGTCAACACTGTGCTCACACGTACTAATGCAGACCACTCAACACAGCGCGCAAACACATTGACACAGACCCCAAATTTCAACCATGCACGAGGCAAAGTCTGCAGCCAACTGGTCATGATCATCTGTCTCCCCCTCTGCCAAGAACCCGTGCCCTGCTGTTGCCAACGCAAATCTAACCAATCCTCAGCTGCTGTCATGCTGTTTTAAGCATGAGTGCATTGTCAGGATTGGATGGATCAGGCTAACCCAGTGCTCATTTTGCAAATGGGGGCCTATGTCTGCAATCACCCCAGCAGTTAACACAGCTTCTGGATTGGTGTGCACAGAAGTACACATGAAGGGCTGGCCGTTGCAAGACAACCAGCCAATCCAACATGCGCACTCCGTACTTTTCGTGTCATCCCTGCTGCTGGCAATCACTCAGTAAGAATCACAGCTGCCCCCCCACCCCCTAACACTCGCCGGTGGCACACATAACATAAAAATGGTAATGAGACCGTTTTATTAATTTGTTCGTTGTTAGTTTACTACTGCACTGGAGCAGGCGGGCGCTGCTCCTCCGCCCTAAAGGAGGAACGGCCACCTAGACAGATGTGCCATTGGCTCTCAGGAAGGAGAACAATGAGGGATCGGGGGCCCGGGAAGTGTCACGCCCCTCCTTCAGGAAGCGACTTGGGTGTTAGCCCCAAAAAGCAGGCTTCAAAGATTGAGCCGCCTCTGAAGGGCATATTTGTAACACAAGCGTAGAAGGCTGCCACATTGTTGAGGTAGACAAAGATGAATGTTATTGAGATCATTGACCAAGGATACTGGAATCCCCATCAATAGCAATTCCGATTTCTATACTTATTTACCGTTTAATTGTCTCACACCTCTTTCATTGCAACTACTTTTTCATTGTTTGTCTTTTTTCTTGCACTTTCAGCAGTAGACTTCCACTTCAGACAGTGCTATTTAAGAGCAGTCCAGCTCATCCAAGCAGTGATTTAAAACTCTGAAAGCATTATGGCACTGTGGTATCCTTCCCAAGTAAAGCCTTTTGGTTCTTAAATCCTCTGTGGCCATTCATTCACAGGCCAAGTACAGGTTCCTGCAACCTCTTTTCATGGTGCATTTCAATTGTCACATTTTAGTGCCACCTCCATAATTTTACCACTAAGTCCATGGCTCTGTGATACAGAGTCTTCGTCCCTGTGATTAAACAGAACTTAATCCCATCATAAACCATTTGCATGGTGCACATGGGGAACCCTTCACTTATAATTCCTCTGTAGGAGCTCACGTCATTAATGCTTTTTCCTTCTAAAAATGCAAGAACAATGTATTTCTTGCCTAGTGTATCCTCACCCTCTCCTCTGGTGAATGCACCAGCAACACCAAATTTGATTTTCCCTCTCTTTAATTGGCAGCATTTCGGCTCTGTATGTAAGTGTTTTCTTTTTTGTAGGTAAGCTCCTTTTTTCACTCATCTCATGGCAGCTCTCATCTTCTCGTTGGTGCCCTAAGTCTGCAATTATTATTTCTGTGGAGTCTGTCACTACCTTAAGAGTTGTCACTCTTCCACTTACTTTTTGATCTTGTTATCCAGCATAAATCTTGATTGAATGCTCTGCTTAATCTTAATGAGTAGGGGTTGTCAGGGGACTTAGAGGCGAACGACCTTTAGGGAAGCCTAGGGTTCTGAGTACTTAGGAGGCCTTACTTTGTATTGTCCCACTAGAATATGTGTTGCCAGATGCTTCTGTGTGCATGGAGCACTTAACTGATTCACAGTCCTGTGTTGGGCAGTGAGTTTGGCATCGGGCTAACTATCCTGTGGATGTTCTGCTCTGAGAATCTGGCTTGCCTCAGATCTTTGTGGTGTGTGCAATTGTAATTGGATTTATATAGCACTCACTACCCCTGACGAGGCATGAGTAGCATGCTACTCCAGAACCCAAAGGATTAGAGGTGGATTATTAGAGGGAAAAATAAATTGTTAATTTGAGCGGTGGTCATGTGAATATGTTTGAATAGGATAAAGTAGGGACAGAGGTGAGAAGGGTCTAGATAGTGTTATTTTGGGAGTTCAGATTAGTTAGATGAGGTTTGGGATACGTAAAAGGAGGGACAGAGGAGGGAAGAGTCTAGGAAGGGTTATTAAGGAGATCATACTATTAAAATGAGGTTTGGGTAGAGTCAAAGGAGGGATACAAGAGGGAAGAGTCTAGGATGTGTTTTTTTGGAAATCATAATGGTAAAACTGAGGTTTGGGGTGAGTCAAGGAGGCATAGAGGAGGTACAAGTCAAGAAAGGATCTTAGGGAGATGATACTAGTAGAAAGGAGTTTGGGATGAGCCAGAGAGTGCAGGTGGAGGATATATATTCAGAGAGATATAGCAGGTGTCCCAGTCTGGATGTTAGCAGCTCTTTCATTGCTTCTTAGGGACTGGCAACACACTCAGTTTGTTTAAGCATGAATATATTTTCTGATATTTTCTGCAATGCTGCAGAAAGGATCAGAGATCTTGTATTTGTACATCTGTCACCTTTCCTTTCCCTGTTGTCCTGGGGCACATATCATCTCTTGCTTCCACCAGGAGTCAGCCTCTTCAAGCCTCCATCACAAGCACATGTTGGAATATGTGCCTTTTTCTCAATCGGGCCTAGTAAACAATACCGCTTCTCAAGATCTTCACAACTCTAGAACATGGGGCACCGACAGCTTCAGCTCAGTGGCCCCTAACAGATTCAAGGGACAGCCGCAGAAGGTAAGGATATGGTTTGTAAAACTTACACACCAATACACCTCCAAGATCGGAAGGCCTTTTTTGCTTTTTGAATAGAAGCCCCCACCAGGAGCACAGGCAGGAGCCAATGAAGTCTCAAAATCCCTCCTAGTTTAACAAAGAAAGGGTCGTAAGTATGTAGGCAGTATTTTCTCATCGCCTGTCTACACTGCTTTCCAAAACCACGTACAAAAGTACAAGCAGTTAAAAATCAAAAAGTCCTTGCCATCTCTATATTGAGAGCATGCCATGCAGCTCCAGCAGATGCTTTCCATCACTAAGATGATTATTTTCTAAGCGCTGTTCATCTATTAGAGGACTTATCAAGTCTCTGACCCACTTCACATCAAGGCTGCCAAGATCAACCCTCCCAACCAGGGACCTTTAATCCACAGGGACCTTTAATCCACAAATAAACCTCTCGTGTGTATTCCTAGAGCCCAGCAAACCAGCTTTGGAGGTCACACCTCCACCTGGAAGTCGCTTCCAGTCGACATGAGACCAATGCCTAATTTGTAAATAAAAACGTGCCGGTGCCCAGAGCCCTCCTCTTAAACACGTGGCTGCTGCCATTAAATGTGCGAACACGGAATACTTAGGCAGAGTAATCCTGAAGCGATCTTGGGCTTCTTCAATCAATTTACAACCCCTCCCTGCCTCTTCAGCTCGCTCTTGCTGCTTTCTGCTTTGTCCCATTGTGACGGTTTTTCGTTTTTCTCTTCCTCCGCCTTTCATATGTCTTTTGCTCGCATTAAATGATTAAATGCTTGAGGCAGAAAAATAAGTGCCGGTGCCACCGGCACAAATTAAGCACTGCATGAAACTTGTCTAGTTCAAACATTAATTGAGAGATGCTCAATCTCCAACTATTAAACAGATGTTTCGCTAATTATCACCAGGAATACCTTTGGAGAATAGCACTGAAACCCTCCTTAGCCACCTCCTGTTGTCTCCCCTTCCTCCCATGTTCAGTGCCTGTGTTTTTACATCCTGCTGCACTACTACGTTCTCCACAGGCTGCGTTTCACCTTTTTCCAGCGCTTTGCCCATGTTTTCGGTGTTTTCTTTGCAGACTGCAGCACTTTGAAGTGGTTTCTCACTCGCGTTGAGTGATCGCTGTTGCCCACAATCCTCTCCCAGTCTGCGAGTTCTGAAATATGCGTTTATTTGTACTGGCTTTTATTCGGCATCTTTTTTTCTCTGAACTCCTGCTAGTTTGGGCCTCCCTTGACACATTTTCATGGCACTAGACTCCATTGGCAAGATATTTTTTTCAATGACTCATGTAAGTGGGCTTTTGTATTACGAGTTTTTATACAATTTTGTTAACCCCTCAAGGTGAGGGAGCGATGTAAACATATAAATAAGTGGATTTATAGAAAAAAAACTTCGACTATTGGGTCCCTAACATTGCATATAAGGGGTATTGTTTTCCATTCTTCCTCATCTTTACGTGTTCTGCCCACACCTCTCTGTCAAGTAAACATACATGCTTTTCCTGAAAATAAAATGGAGATACGGAGAAAATCCATTAAAAGAAGGCAGAGCAGATTTGTATTCTAAGCTCCTTTATTTTGACCTAGAAAGAAGGGTTAATGAGCCTGGGTCTTGATCTGAGTTTTTCTTTTTCATTGGCAATTATACCAGAACGACCGTGCAATAGGTCAGCAAGAAGTTAGAGCATCCCACGTTGACGGGGAGACAGCACGGTTCACAGCTGAGACCATAAACTTAGGTTTTACACGGCTACCAACCCCGGCTCTACTCCTAGGCCTCATGCGCGTTATTTAGGGGTCGGTGGCTTGCTCTTTGCGACGCCTGTCTTCAAAGGTGGGAAATTCAGTGGAAGGAACGCAGGAGCAGGTTATACTTGTGGACGTCGGCTGGGGCTCCAGTCTCTTAATTTTCTGTCAATTTTGTATTCCGCTAATAGCGAACAATATGTTATTATTCACTATTAGTGTAATAAAGGTGAGATACAATTAGCTGAAATTTGCCCTTCAATAGCAGCTAAGGTAAGTAAAACACATACTTTTAAGTGTATGTTGTGTGCGTGCTTGCGGGTGAGAGTGTGTTTATGTGAGAGTGTGTGTGTGTGAATTTGTATGTGTGTGTAAATATGTGTGTGTGAGTGAAAGTGGAGAAGAAAGGCCATGTGATGACACTTCTACTACCCCTGGCACTTCGGTGAATTGACGTCCATGGACTCCAAAACACAACACGTTAAATATGTTCAAAGCTGGGGGAACAGTGATTACGGTGTTTGGGTGTAAGAGTGAAATAATAGAACATTGGTAAACATATGCCATACATTGAGCGCTTCTGCAGTTTGGGGTTTAGGCAAGTGTAGCATTTCAGCCACAAAGCGCATCTTTATGTCACAAACGTATTTATATGGAGCCAATATGGTGCTGTACTGCCTAGGACTTCTAGGCAACAAATCTATCCGGAATATTCCTTCTTGGTGGCAGTGGATGTGACCTTGTATACGCTTTAGTTTGCTTTAAATAACCGGTCCTGTCACTGACCCGTTGACGCTCTACAGTTTCCCACTTGGTTACACTCAGCAGGCACTTTCGCTTCCACGTGGACACCCTGCTGCCTCTCTTCACGTCTGAGGCATGTCTGCATGGGTCCAATGAAGCCTATGCAGCAGTAAAGCTGTGACGCGACCTGTGACGGGGATTGAACTGTTTGAGTCTAAGCAGGCATTACTGACCTGACACACAGTGGGCCCTGTCCCACTCTCCTCGTAATGGATGACGATACCAGTAAATAAAGTCAAGTCAAAACCATCTATATTGCTATATAAATTCAACGACCATCTTTCAAGAGGTGCTACAATTGGGAGTACATTTGCTAGATGTCCCGCTTCTCTGCAGGTACAGGACTCAAAAGGTCATTGGCTTCTTGTTTTTTTATGGGATTCATTTGTTTTTGGCCCTGCTGACATAGGGTGCTGTTCCTAAATGTATAAAGACCCTTCTTATTTTGTTCTTTTGGGGTCTAAATGTTCACTCAATTGACGTTTCGGGCTAACTTTCTTGTTCTGATTAAATCGGCGAGTTCTGTAGTTATAACCTATGGTATTTATTCATCCACAACAAAAACAAGGTATTCTTTGTTTTGTTTATTTCGTAGCTTTCCATTCTTGCTCACAGAACAAAAGCCCTGCACCCTCGGATATTTCTTTGAAGCACCCCTTGCATGGTGAGTGTTGAATTTAAACGGCTATATGAGTGTTTTTTGACTTGGCTTTACAAATGCTTGACGTGTTCCATCATGTTTGCATATAATGTTCCTTTTATGTGGTGCATATGATCTTGGTCGTTCGTTAATAGATCCTTCATCATAAATATTTGTGAGTGAGTCTGAAGGAACCTCTGGAGCTAGTATTACCAAGATCGCTAGGAATATTGTTTTTTATTTTTATATTTGACTCTCCCTTTCGTCATTTGGAGGGGGGAAGAGTGTCCTATGGACCACCCAGACATCGCCCCTGCTGGCAGGTGCAATCACTCACTGCACCAGTCCGAGGGGAACATGTGATGCCTCTTTAAAGTGCAGACGGCATGCCTGTGAGGAATCTGCAGTTAGACTATCCACCATAAACAACATTGCCAAAGGTAAGTAACTTATTTAACAGAACCACCCCAGGCAACAACAGCAAACTCTAAAACACTTATACAGAGTACAGAAATTCTTAATTGGTTCCTAAATTGCATGTTGTGACCCCATCACGGGCCAACAGCTCACCCGCTCAAACGACCTCCCAAACTAATGTGTACAAAGCAAGTATCACTACAGTGGAACCCTTTAATGGCAGTGTGCAACAAACAATGAGCTTAGTCAGCCCCCCTATCACTGCCTTCTGGAAAGGGGTGCAAGTCTAGAATTGTTGCCACTGGCATAGTTCAAAAAGAGCAAATAAAGTGGCAGGGGGCAAATCAAAGAGGTGGCCTTCCATCCTGACATCTTGCAGCCTTGTGAACTCTGCCCTCAAACAGCAACTCCCCTTCAAATCAGAAGTACCAGGCCACGACAAACTCCTATTACTTGACAATAAAACTACAATCACTGGTACCCAACACAATACACATCCTTATCTCCTGCACAGCCACTTCTAATCTCACTGTTAAGAGGGCAACAGTAGTCAGTTTTCCAACTTAGTTCACCGTAAACAGGTGTGCAGACTGACTTGAGTACTGGCATCACTATATGTCCTAGCTCCATCTCCAATCGCTCCTGAGAATACCCACCAAACATGTACCAGGAGTCAGGACTCTTTTTGGGGCCTCTCCAAATCATCCAACCACTGTCAAGCAGTCTCAGGAGAATTAAAGAAATGCGATTTCCCATTTTTGAGGACTGTAAGTTTGGAACAGCAGCAGGTATTTGAGACTGTTTCTCCACGCATGTAAATGATTATTAGACCCTAATATTGTATTGAGTTGTAACACCGCGATTGCTGAAGAACAGTGTCTGTCTTCAAAATGTAAGAGTTTTCCAGTTATGGGGTGAAAGAAATCCCAGCAGTGGGGGTGGGGAGGTGGGTACCAATGGTCACTTATTTGGCTGAAGAAAGTTTGCCTCTTTTAGATCTTCTCCCTCTCAATGCCTTCCTCTGGAAGGACAAATTCAAGATGATCACGATAGACCAGGTCCTATCTTCCCTAGACACCGGAAACTGGAGGGTGGTGTTGGACTTCCAGAACAGTCATTTTTATGTGGATGTCCTGCAGGTCCACGGGCACTGCTTGTGGCTCACAGTGGGCCAAGAGCATTTTCAGTTTGCAGTGCTCCCTCTTGGCTCCACTAGTGCCCCTCAGGAGTTCATAACAGTGATGGCAGTGGTTGCAGCACACCATTGGAGATTGTTAGTACCAATCTTCCCCTATCTCGGCAACTGGCTGTTAAAGGCAGGCTTGCCCCAGGCATTCATCAAGCACCTAAAGACAACTGTGAACCTCCTGACATCGTTTGGGTTCATTATCACTGTGCAAAGTCTCACTTAATTCGACTTTCCATTCATCTGAGCTATTCTGGGTATGGTATGGTTTTGAGCTTTCCCCCTGGAACAGAGAGTCCAAGACATTCAGGCTCCATGTTTTAGCCTCGGTCCTGGACCTTATTGCAGATGACTCTAAGGCTTCTGGGTTGTTGGCATCCTGCATTCTGCTGGCCAAACGTACCAGGTGGTACATGCTGGCTCAGCAGTGGGACCTTAAATCCCAGTGGGCACAGCATCACAGTAATCGGACCGATTATATCCAAATTCTGGAGGAGACTGCAAGAGAACTGCAATGGTGGCTACTGGACCCTGAGTGGGTTATTGGCAGGCACTTCTCCTTACTCCACCCAGAGCGGACAGTTGTCACAGATGCATCACCACTAGGTTGGGGAGGCCATCTGGGAGAGGTGGATATCAAATGCCTCTTGTCTCTGCTGGAGACTCAACTCCACACCAATCTGTTGGAGTTAAGAGCTATTCACTCTATGTTGAAGTCCTTCCTTCCTACCATTATACCGATGCTTATGGACAACCCCACTGCCATGTGGTACTGCAACAAGCAGAGATGGGTAGGGTCTTGGACTCTGTATCAGGAGGCTCTATGTCTCTACAAGTGACTGGGCAGCCAATTAATTTCTCTGGTTCTAAATGACTTGGCAGGATCTTTAAAAGTTAGTGCAGATGAACTTAACAACAGGCGCTTAGTGAATAATGAATGTGAATTGACTTGGAGGTGGCACAGGGCATCCTCGAGCAATGAGCTTGATCTTTTTGCAACCACAGAGAATGAGCAATGTCAGCACTTTTACATGTTGGATTTTCCAAAGCAGCTCTTTCTTGGAGACGCCTTCCTTCTTGATTGAATCTTGGGACTCCTTTATTCCTTCCACCTGCTGCATCTCCTGTTCCAAATTCTGAAGAAGATCAAGAAGGCCCAGGTTATCCTAGTGGAACTTGGTTGAACTTGGAGAGAGTGGTACCCAGAACTCATGGGCATGATCATCTGTCCTTCCGCTCAAGCTGCTGCTTCAGGAGGATCTTCTGTTACAGCAGCAGGGCAGAATGCTGTCCCGGGCCTGTACTATATGCATCTCCATGCTTGGAGACTGAGGGGCAGAAGCTGACCTCATTCAAACTTCCTCTGAGTCGTTGATGTCATGTTGGCAGTGAGGCATCCCTCCACAAAAACAGTGTATGCCAGTCACTGGGAAACATTTGTGGATTGGTGCGCATGCTGCCAGTTGATCCATTAGAAGCAAGGTTGTCTGAAGTGGTTGTGGTTGTCAGATCAGTATTTCTTGTTTAAATCATGTAATGAGATTTTTGAAATGTTTGCACAAATAATTTCTTCCAAAACTCTTTGTGATGCTTCAGTGGGGCTTCATCTTAGTTCTCAATTTTTTTGATGTACACCCCTTTTAAAACTTTGCACAGTTGTCGTTTGAGACTTCTGATGTTGAAGACAGTCTTTCTAATCAACATAGCATCAACTAGATGTGTGACCGACCAGCAGGCTCCTTGTGTCAACCACCTTATGCCTCTTTCTTCCCAGATAAGTTCTTGAAGACCTGAGTTTCCTTTCTAAAGACAGTTGTCTCTCTTTTCATGTTAGGAAGACTATGACCCTTCTAGCATTTTTTTGCTCCACCTCATCCCTCTAAGGAGGAAGAGAGACTCCATTATTTGGACACTAAGAGGGCACTAAGCTCTTATACTGGAAGTACCAAGAAGCATTGAGTTGTCAATCAGCTTTTTGTAGGGTTTCTGTCCCAAAGAAGAGCAAGGCAACACAGAAACTGACCATCTCTCTATGGTTTGTTCTCTGCATAAAGATTTGCTAAGAAATGGCAAGGAGTAGCCTCCAGAAGGCAGTCAACTCATTCCACCAGGGCCAAGGCTGCTACAACTGCATTAACATGAGCAGTGCCTGTCCTTTTGTCAGGCGGCTACTTGGGTGGGGGTACACACATTGACAAAGCAGTAGTGCCTCAAGAGTGAGATCCATCAAAAGGGGCGTTCTCACTGCTCTGTCCTGCAGGACTGCTTGGTCCGAGTCAGCTCATGGACCCATCACTTTATTAGTCACTGTTATGCTATCTATGCACAAGGTGAGGAATCTACAGTTATCCATCAGAAAGTTATCAGAAAGTTACTTACTTTTGCTAACCATCTTTCTGGTGGATACTCTCTCTAACTGCAGATTCTTCACCAACCCTCCCACCTCCCGGTTCTGTGAACGGGACTCCATATATATATATATACACCTAAACAGCCCCAAATCTAGAGATATGCACACTGATCATGCCAATCTGCTGATAGACTCCGTCTGACAGAGTGAACACCCTAGAAAGCAACTGATGTCAGTGTGCATGGGTGGCACTTATATGCAGGTCCACCTGTCACTGCCAGAACAGAACTTTGACACAGAGCTGTACTGGCATGTATAGGGTACTCCTTTAAAGATTCCAGATCCAGTATGATGCCTGGAGAATATTCCTGAGAAAAGGGATCTGCGGTTAGAAAAAGTATTCACCAGAAAACTTGTTACTGAAAGTAAGTAACTTGTTCTTGCACCTGATAAGTTATTTATTGCTTAAGTGGCATCTTATATATTCAGTAGTGTAATACACATAGTACATATAGTAACATTTTTCTAGTGTGGTTTGAATTCATGGTAAGTTTATTGAACATCTGCAGGTACAATATTAACTTTGGAGAAACCTTTAAGCACTATGGGCCTGATTCTAACTTTGGAGGACGGTGTTAAACCGTCCCAAAAGTGGCGGATATACCACATACCGTATTACGAGTCCATTATATCCTATGGAACTCGTAATACGGTAGGTGGTATATCCGCCACTTTTGGGACGGTTTAACACCGTCCTCCAAAGTTAGAATCAGGCCCTATGTATTTGAGAAATGTGTTCTTGTTTTATAATTATGAGTTTGTTCATTGGTTTGTTCAAATGTCCCACTCTGTCTTAGCCTACTGCCCCAAAATATGCTTCTTGATACTGAAATAAATATTTGTGGTATCCTGCAATTGAGCTGAGACTTAACCTCCTGTAAGCTCATATTATCCCCAATGTAACTCTTGTTCTGCTGCCTGACCCCCACCACTAGCTTTTATTAAGAGGCAAACATTTGTGGGCAGCTTCTGATTGTGTCAACTTGAGGTCATCTTATGGATATTAGGTCTAATACGGTCTTCATTGATTAAGCATAGCAAAGACGTGGGCCTTTGAAATTTTATTACAAATCAGTATGAAGGATGAGCTGATACCATGTGTGTGAGTACAGGGAAGTCTAAGCTAAGACACTTTTATGGTTATATACATTTTCTTTTCTTCTATTGCCTCCAGAAATAACATATCACTATCAGGTAGATGCACTTTATGTAGTGACTAGTTGCAAACAAGAGCAGCAGAGTTTTTAAAAATTTAATTTTTAGTTCAAGTGAAGTTTATTTGAAGGTTATAACACAACCTTAAACATATTCTGAATTTATTAGTAATACCGTGCTGACAAAATTAAATAGGAAAATTATATAAAAGATTGAACTAAGATTGTTACAAGAACTTGTACTTGTATAGTGTGTGCAAGTCATATTGTAAATATTCAGTGTAGACACTGTCAACATATTTAGTCGTAAGTTTATAAACTATGGTGTAATTTGCAACAAAATCAGTTTTACTAATCAGTTCTTTGAGCACACACTGACAAGAAATCAGCTTAATTTCCACAGGTCTCTACATATATCTTTATCCATCTTCAAGCACTTCAATTGATTTGTTTTAACTATAAACTGATCAGCCCATTTTCAGGATTAAATAATCATAATTTGCACATTTCCGTTTTCTGATCATTATTATCTCCACTGTGATCCAATTTAAATGGTGTTGGCAATGGTCTGGTAATGAAAAATTACCAACTTAATATGACTTTCAGGTTTGTGCCCCACTGGCGAACAATCCTGAAAACTTCCTAGTCTAGTGTTTCTTAACCTTTTGATTTCTGAGGACCTATGCTTAATCATTACTGTAAACTGGGGAACCCCACTGAATTATTATTGGAATTGGGGTCCCTACTGTGTTATTACTGGAAGTCGGAGAACCTGGCATAAGCATTTTCAATGATTTGAATAGCTAAACAATACACAAACAATACACAAACAAGCTTTCATCAAACAAATACACAAATGATGATTTTTTTTAAATTCACAATCAGCTATAACAAAAATCAAAACTGTAATTTTAATAGGAGGGTTGGAGCATTTCTAATTTTAATTGAGGCCACTCATCACCCATGCTCTATTCTGTATATTGGACTTGCACTGCCTTAACAAATGAATCTGAGGATATTAACTTTTTGCATCCGATCTCAAATTTCTTCACATTTACGGAACATTTTAAACTTTGAAATTGTACAATTAACTTCCTTATTTATCTACATTTTATTAATCAGTTAATATTATTTCATTTACTAAGTAAATGCAGAACCCCTGAGTAGGCTTTGCGAACCCCTAGGAATGCCCAGACTACAGTTTGGGAATCACTGATTTAGTCAGTTTGAAGGGCTGTTTTTCGTTAACCCCATTGCTCTTAGCCTCATGGAATCTTCCAAAATCTTAATTGGCTTACCCATGGCTATTAGTTAAGATGGGTCTGGCCTGGCTACGGTAATCTTTAATTATTGGCCTCTGTGTTTGGCTGCCAAATCTGCAGGAAGGCAACAGCAAAGTAGCAGTCACTGAGCCAGGAGAACCCTTTTTTGTCTTCATTATTGTAAGCTACTTTGAGTTCTTGTTGAATAGAATCTCTAGGTATGTGTCACTACAGACAAGCGTACCTTTTTGGTGAATCATTTTACTGTAAAGTTTCTTTTTTCAATTTTAGTATCTGGCTTTTCTAGTAACTGATGTTGATATTGATTTTGTTCTGGTATGCATATGTTGCCAAAATATTAAATGCTCTTTTAGGGCAAATGGTATTGGTTTACATGAAGTAAATCAGTAAGATAGTAAAGGTAATAAAGGAACCCACTCAATTTTTAGGTCTCGCCTAAGACCATGCAAGGGCTGTCTCTAGAGGGATATTTTGGTATCGCCAGGGAGTTTAAAGGCCACCCACTGCTTTGCCATTAGTTGGCTTCATTGTCACTCTCATTTGCTTGATTCTTTTTGGTCAACTTCTGATGGCTTCCTTCATCTTTGTGTGTTTGTTCCTCCCATACAGCATTGACACATTACCTGTGTCCTTCCTCTGCACATTCCCTCAGTGTAGGAAGTTGGCTCTGTATGCACTATTTCAAAGTAAGGAATAGTATGCACAGAGTCCAAGGGTTCCCCTTAGAGGTAAGATAGTGGCAAAAATAGATAATTCTAATGCTCTATTTTGTGGTAGTGTGGTCGAGCAGTAGGCTTATCAGAGGAGTAGTGTTAAGCATTTGTTGTACACACACAGGCAATAAATGAGGAAAACACACTCAGAGACAATTCCAGGCCAATAGGTTTTTGTATAGAAAAATATCTTTTCTTAGTTTATTTTAAGAACCACAGGTTCAAGATTTACAAGTAATACTTCAAATGAAAGGTATTTCATGTAGGAACTCTAGGAACTTTGAATTAGCAAAATAGCATATACAGTTTTCACATAAATGACATATAGCTATTTTAAAACTAGACAGTGCAATTTTCAACAGGGGGAGGTAAGTGTTTGTTAGTTTTTGCAGGTAAGTAAACCACCCACGGGGTTCAAGTTTGGGTCCAAGGTAGCCCACCGTTGGGGGTTCAGAGCAACCCCAAAGTTACAACACCAGCAGCTCAGGGCGGGTCAGGTGCAGAGGTCAAAGTGGTGCCCAAAACACATAGGCTTCAATGGTGAAGGGGGTGCCCCGGTTCCAGTTTGCCAGCAGGTAAGTACCCACGTCTTCGGAGGGCAGACCAGGGGGGTTTTGTAGGGCACCAGGGGGGACACAAGTCAGCACAGAAAGTACACCCTCAGCGGCACGGGGGCGGCCGGGTGCAGTGTGAAAACAAGCGTCGGGTTCGCAATAGGAATCAATGGGAGACCAAGGGGTCTCTTCAGCGATGCAGGCAGGCAAGGGGGGGGCTCCTCGGGGTAGCCACCGCCTGGGCAAGGGAGAGGGCCACCTGGGGGTCACTCCTGCACTGGAGGTCGGATCCTTCAGGTCCTGGGGGCTGCGGGTGCAGAGTCTTTACCAGGCATCGGGTCTTTGAAGCAGGCAGTCGCAGTCAGTGGGAGCCTCGGGATTCCCTCTGCAGGTGTCGCTGTGAGGGCTCAGGGGGGTCAACTCTGGCTACTCATGGTCTCATAGTCGCCGGGGAGTCCTCCCTGTGGTGTTTGTTCTCTACAAGTCGAGCTGGGGGCGTCGGGTGCAGAGTGCAAAGTCTCACGCTTCCAGCGGGAAACGTGTGTTGTTTCAAAGTTGCTTCTTTGTTGCAGAGTTGCAGTCTTTTGGGAACAGAGCCGCTGTCCTTGGGAGTTCTTGGTCCTTCTAGATGCAGGGTAGCCCTCTGAGGCTTCAGAGGTTGCTGGACCCTGGGAACGCATCGCTGGAGCAGTTTCTTTAGAAGTGGAGAGACAGGCCGGTAGAGCTGGGGCCAAAGCAGTTGGTGTCTCCGTCTTCTCTGCAGGTTTTTCAGTTCAGCAGTCCTCTTCTTCTTAGGTTGCAGGAATCTGAGTTTCTTGGTTCTGGGGAGCCCCTAAATACTGAATTTAGGGGTGTGTTTAGGTCTGGGGGGTTAGTAGCCAATGGCTTCTAGCCCTGAGGGTGGCTACACCCTCTTTGTGCCTCCTCCCTGATGGGAGGGGGGCACATTCCTATCCCTATTGGGGGAATCCTCCATCTGCAAGATGGAGCACATTCCTATCCCTATTGGGGGAATCCTCCATCTGCAAGATGGAGGATTTCTAAAAGTCAGAGTCACCTCAGCTCAGGGCACCTTAGGGGCTGTCCTGACAGGCCAGTGACTCCTCCTTGTTTTTCTCATTATCTCCTCCGGCCTTGCCGCCAAAAGCGGGGCCGTGGCCGGAGGGGGCGGGCAACTCCACTAGCTGGAGTGCCCTGGGGTGCTGTAACAAAGGGGGTGATCCTTTGAGGCTCACCGCCAGGTGTTACAGTTCCTGCAGGGGGAGGTGAGAGGCACCTCCACCCAGTACAGGCTTTGTTACTAGCCACAGAGTGACAAAGGCACTCTCTCCATGTGGCCAGCAACATGTCTGGTGTGTGGCAGGCTGCTAAAACCAGTCAGCCTACATGGGTAGTCGGTTAAGGTTTCAGGGGGCACCTCTATGGTGCCCTCTGGGGTGTATGTTACAATAAAATGTACACTGGCATCAGTGTGCATTTATTGTGCTGAGAAGTTTGAAACCAAACTTTACAGTTTTCAGTGTAGCCATTATGGTGCTGTGGAGTTCGTGCATAACAGACTCCCAGACCATATACTCTTATGGCTACCCTGCACTTACAATGTCTAAGGTTTTGCTTAGACACTGTAGGGGCATAGTGCTCATGCACTTATGCCCTCACCTATGGTATAGTGCACATTGCCTTAGGGCTGAAAGGCCTGCTAGAGGGGTGACTTACCTATACCTATAAGGCAGTGTGAGGTTGGCATGGCACCCTGAAGGGAGTGCCATGTTGACTTAGTCTTCTTATCCCCACTAGCAGACACAAGCTGGCAAGCAGTGTGTCTGTGCTGAGTGAGGGGTCCCCAGGGTGGCATAAGACATGCTGCAGCCCTTAGAGACCTTCCCTGGCATCAGGGCCCTTGGTACCAGAGGTACCAGTTACAAGGGACTTACCTGGATGTCAGGGTGTGCCACTTGTGGAAACAAAAGTACAGGTTAGGGAAAGAACACTGGTGCCGGGGCCTGATTAGCAGGCCTCAGCACACTTTCAAATCATAACTTGGCATCAACAAAGGCAAGAAGTCAGGGGGTAACCATGCCAAGGAGGCATTTCCTTACACAACCCCCCCACCCCCAAACTAAAGAGGATGAGACTAACCTTTCCCAAGAGAGTCTTCATTTTCTAAGTGGAAGAACCTGGAAAGGCCATCTGCATTGGCATGGGCAGTCCCAGATTTGTGTTCCACTATAAAGTCCATTCCCTGTAGGGAGATGGACCACCTCAACAGTTATGGATTTTCACCTTTCATTTGCATCAGCCATCTGAGAGGTCTGTGGTCAGTCTGAACTACAAAGTGAGTACCAAAGAGGTATGGTCTCAGCTTCTTCACGGACCAAACCACAGCAAAGGCCTCCCTCTTAATGGCACTCCAACGCTTCTCCCTGGGGAGTAACCTCCTGCTAATGAAAGCAACAGGCTGGTCAAGGCCATCATCATTTGTTTGGGACAAAACTGCCCCTATCCCATGTTCAGAGGCATCAGTCTGCACAATGAACTGCTTGGAGTAATCTGGAGCTTTGAGAACTGGTGCTGTGCACATGGCTTGTTTCAGGGTGTCAAAGGCCTGTTGACATTCTACAGTCCAGTTTACCTTCTTGGGCATTTTCTTAGAGGTAAGGTCTGTGAGGGCTGTCACTATAGATCCATATCCCTTCACAAACCTCCTGTAGTACCCAGTCAAGCCAAGGAATGCCCTGACTTGGGTCTGGGTTTTTGGAGCTGCCCAGTCCAGAATAGTCTGGGTCTGAGGCTGGAGTGGCTGAACTTGGCCTCCACCTACAAGGTGTCCCAAGTAAACCACAGTTCCCTGCCCTATCTGGCATTTGGATGCCTTGATAGAGAGCCCTGCTGCTTGCAGAGCCTTCAAAACCTTCTTCAGGTGGACCAGGTGATCCTGCCAGCTGGAGCTAAAGACAACAATATCGTCGAGATAAGCTGCACCAAAGGACTCCAAGCCAGCAAGGACTTGATTCACCAACCTTTGGAAGGTGGCAGGGGCATTCTTTAAACCAAAGGGCATAACAGTAAACTGATAATGCCCATCAGGTGTGGTGAATGCTGTCTTTTCTTTTGCTCCTGGTGCCATTTTAATTTGCCAGTACCCTGCTGTCAAGTCAAAGGTACTTAAGTATCTGGCAGCACCTAGTTTGTCTATCACTTTATCTGCCCTTGGAATGGGATGGGCATCTGTCTTGGTGACATAATTAAGTCCTCAGTAATCCACACAAAACCTCATCTCTCTCTTTCCATCTTTGGTGTGAGGTTTGGGGACTAAGACCACTGGGCTAGCCCAGGGTCTGTCAGAGTGCCCAATGACTCCCAATTCCAGCATCTTGTGGACTTCCACCTTGATGCTTTCCTTAACTTGGTCAGACTGTCTGAATATTTTGTTTTTGACAGGCATGCTGTCCCCTGTGTCCACATCATGGGTACACAGGTATGTCTGACCAGGGGTTAGGGAAAAGAGCTCAGCAAACTGTTGCAGGACCTTCCTACAGTCAGATTGCTTTTGACCAGAGAGGGTGTCTGAGTAGATCACTCCATCAACTGAGCCATCTTTAGGGTCTGTGGAGAGGAGATCAGGGAGAGGTTCACTCTCAGCTTCCTGGTCCTTATCTGTTACCATCAACAGATTCACATCTGCCCTGTCATGGAAGAGTTTGAGGCGGTTCACATGGATCACCCTCTTGGGGGTCATGCTAGTGCCTAGGTCCACCAGGTAGGTGACCTGACTCTTCTTTTCTAGCACTGGGTAAGGGCCACTCCATCTGTCCTGAAGTGCCCTGGGAGCCACAGGCTCCAGAACCCAGACTTTCTGCCCTGGCTGAAATTCAACCATAGCAGCCTTTTGGTCATACCAAAACTTCTGGAGCTGTTGGCTGGCCTCAAGGTTTTTACTTGCCTTTTCCATATACTCTGCCATCCTTGAACGTAGGCCTAGTACATAGTCCACTATATCTTGCTTAGGCTCATGAAGAAGTCTCTCCCAGCCTTCTTTCACAAGAGCTAGTCGTCCCCTTACAGGATGGCCAAACAGAAGTTCAAAGGGGGAAAACCCTACTCACTTCCGAGGCACCTCTCTGTAGGCGAAAAGCAGACATGGCGAGAGGACATCCCATTTCCTTTTGAGTTTTTCAGGGAGCCCCATGATCATGCCTTTCAATGTCTTGTTAAACCTTTCAACAAGACCATTGGTTTGTGGATGGTATGGTCTGGTGAATTTGTAAGTCACCCCACACTCATTCCACATGTGTTTTATGTATGCTGACATAAAGTTGGTACCTCTGTCAGACAGCACCTCCTTAGGAAATCCCACTCTCGTAAAAATACTGATGAGTGCTTTGGCTACTGCAGGGACAGTAGTCGACCTAAGGGGAATTGCTTCAGGGTATCTAGTAGCATGATCCACTACTACTAGTATGTATTGGTTCCCTGAGGCTGTGGGAGGTTCAAGTGGACCCACTATGTCCACACCCACTCTTTCAAAGCGGACCCCCACCACTGGAAGTGGAATGAGGGGGGCCCTTGGGTGTCTACCTGTCTTACCACTGGCTTGACAGGTGGCACAGGAGATACAAAACTCCTTGACCTTCTGGGACATGTTGGCCAATAGAAATGGTTGACTAGTCTCTCCCACGTCTTGGTCTGTCCCAAATGCCCAGCAAGAGGAATATCATGAGCTAAGGTCAGAATGAACTCCCTAAACTCCTGAGGCACTACCACTCTCCTAGTGGCACCAGGTTTGGGGTCTCTTGCCTCAGTGTAAAGGAGTCCATCTTCCCAATAGACTCTGGCCCTCATTCTGACCTTGGCGGGCGGCGGAGGCCGCCCGCCAAAGTCCCGCCGTCAGGTTACCGTTCCGCGGTCGAAAGACCGCGGCGGTAATTCTGACTTTCCCGCTGGGCTGGCGGGCGGTCTCCTTCAGACCGCCAGCCAGCCCAGCGGGAAAGAGGCTTCCACGATGAAGCCGGCTCGGAATCGAGCCGGCGGAGTGGAAGCTGTGCGACGGGTGCAGTTGCACCCGTCGCGTATTTCACTGTCTGCGCAGCAGACAGTGAAATACATGTAGGGGCCCTCTTACGGGGGCCCCTGCAATGCCCATGCCAGTGGCATGGGCACTGCAGGGGCCCCCAGGGGCCCCACGACCCCCCCTACCGCCATCCGGATCTCGGCGGTCCGACCGCCGGGATCTGGATGGCGGTAGGGGGGGTCAGAATCCCCGCGGCGGTGCAGCAAGCTGCGCCGCCGCGGAGGATTCAATGGGGCCGCGGTACACTGGCGGGACCCCGCCAGTGGTGCCGGTCCGACCGCGGCTTTACCGCCGCGGTCGGAATCCCCATTGGAGCACCGCCGGCTTGTCGGCGGTGCTCCCGCGGTCCTCCGCCCTGGCGGTCAAAGACCGCCAGGGTCAGAATGAGGGCCTCTATGTGTTCCTGTTATTTTTCATTTGGACTCTTCAGCAGCTTGCTGCCTAAGGCCTTCAAGAGAGGCGCAGGTTTCTTGCCCCTTACACAACTGCTCCCTTGAGGGTCCCCCTGGGCCTAGGAGCTCAACCTGATAAGGTTCTAACTCCAGGGGCTCAGTTCCCTCAGAGGGCAGAACTTCTTCCTGGGAAAAGAGGTTCTCTTTTTCTTGTTGTGTGGAAGCTGGTTCCCCAGTCTTCTTTCCTTTTCTCTTGGTGGGTTGGGCCCTTTTTCCAGGCTCCAACACCACTTTTTCACCCTGAGCCTTGCACTGTGCCCTTGTCTTGACACACACCAGTTCAGGGATACCCTGCATGGCTGCATGGGTCTTTAGTTCTACCTCAGCCCATGCTGAGGACTCCAGGTCATTTCCAAGCAAACAGTCTACAGGGATATTTGAGGAGAACACCACCTGTTTCAGGCCATTGACCCCTCCCCACTCTAAAGTTACTATAGCCATGGGATGTACTTTAGTCTGATTGTCAGCGTTGGTAACTGGATAAGTTTGTCCAGCCAGGTATTGACCAGGGGAAACCAGTCTCTCTGTCACCATGGTGACACTGGCACCTGTGTCCCTCAGGCCTTCTACACTTGTCCCGTTAATTAAGAGCTGCTGCCTGTATTTTTCAATGTTAGGGGGCCAGGCAGCCAGTGTGGCTAAACCCACCCCACCCTCCGAGACTAATGTAGCTTCAGTGTGAACCCTGATTTGCTCTGGGCACACTGTTGATCCCACTTGGAGACTGGCCATTCCAGTGTTAGCTGGAGTAGAGTTAGAAGTGGAACCTTTCTTGGGACAGGCCTTGGCTCCAGTTTGGTGTCCTGGCTGATTACAGCTACGACACCGGGCCTTTTTAGGATCAAAGATTTTACCCTTGTACCCAAAATTGGATTGTGAAGAGGCTCTGGGCCCTCCCCCCGAGCAGGTTTTTTGGGCCCTATAGAAGACTCTTTACTATTTTTCCCTTTGGATGTCTCAACACTCTTCCCCTGGGGAGGCTTTGTGACCCCTTTCTTTTGGTCACCCCCTGTGGAAGTCTTGGTCACCCTAGTCTTGACCCAACGGTCCGCCTTCTTTCCCAATTCTTGGGGAGAAATTGGTCCTAGGTCTACCAGATGCTGATGCAGTTTATCATTGAAACAATTACTTAACAGGTGTTCTTTCGCAAATAAATTTGTACAGCCCATCATATTCATTTACACCACTGCCTTGAATCCAACCATCCAGTATTTTCACTGAGTAGTCAACAAAATCAACCCAGGTCTGGCTCGAGGACTTTTGAGCCCCCCTGAACCTAAGTCTATACTCCTCAGTGGAGAATCCAAAACCCTCAATCAGGGTAGCCTTCATGAGGTCATAGGATTCTGCATCTTTTCCAGAGAGTGTGAGGAGTCTATCCCTACACTTTCCAGTGAACATTTCCCAAAGGAGAGCACCCCAGTGAGATCTGTTTACTTTTCTGGTTGCACAAGCCCTCTCAAAAGCTGTGAACCATTTGGTGATGTCATCACCATCTTCATATTTAGTTACAATCCCTTTAGGGATTTTCACCATGTCAGGAGAATCTCTGACCCTATTTATGTTGCTGCCACCATGGATGGGACCAAAACCCATCTCTTGTCTTTCACTTTCTATGGCTAGGAGCTGTCTTTCTAAAGCCAATCTTTTGACCATCCTGGCTAACAGTAGGTCATATTCACTGAGGCTGTCCTCAGTGATTCCACAGGTGCTGGACTCTCCTGTGAGAGAAGCAGCATCTCTGACTATCACAGTTGGAGTCAGGGTTTGAGGAGCCCTGACTTCCCTAACTAGGACTGGAGGTGGGACTTCCTCCACATCACTAGCTTCCACCTCTGTGAGGTCATCCTCAGAGGGGTTGTTCTTGGCAAACTCTGCCAAAAGCTCCTGGAGCTGTATTTTGGTAGGGTTTGAACCAGTTCTAATCTTTTTTGTTTTGCAGAGAGACCTTAACTCTTTCATCCTAAGATTCAGGTAAGGGGTGATGTCGAGTTCCATCACATTCTCTTCTGCATTAGACATTATGGGGGTCATTACAACATTGGTGGTAAAAGCCGCTTACCGCCGTGCAGAAGACCGCCAATACACCGCCGCGGCCGCGGAATTTCGCCACAGCTATTATGACACACATTTCGGAATCCGCAGAAATTCAGACACCCACACAACCCCGCCACACCAAAGGTCAGTGTTAAACTGGCGAAAACAAATCCTCCACCTCCACGCCAACAGAAACACGCCCATGCTATTACGACCCACGAATCCACGTGGCGGTCTTTCAACCGCGGTATTCCATTGGCGGTGCACACCGCTGCACTCAAAATACACACACATCTCCAAAACACCACCACATTGGACAATTCCAAATACACATACAAACAACACTCCCACACACCCGTTACAATATAAAACACGCACCCACATCACCCACAAACCCCTACGACCAAAAATTAGTCACGAAGGCCAGAGAGACATTACTGATTAGACAATCCCACCACACAGAGGCACACAACATCATCACCCACACAACATCCACGCACAAAACACCACCCCGCCCCACACACACCACCACATGGCACGCCAAAGACACTCCCGCTTTTCCGAGGAGGAGCTCAGGGTCATGGTGGAAAAATCGTCCGGGTAGAGCCACAGCTATTTGGCTCACAGGTGCAGCACACATCCATAGCCAGGAAGATGGAGCTATGGCGCAGAATAGTGGACAGGGTCAACGCTGTGGGACAGCACCCAAGAAATCGGGAGGACATCAGGAAGAGGTGGAACGACCTACGGGGGAAGGTGCGTTCAACGGTCTCCAGGCACAACATCGCGGTTCAGCGGACTGGCGGCGGACCCCCACCTCCTCCCCCACAACTAACAACATGGGAGGAGCAAGTCTTGACCATCATGCATCCTGAGGGCCTCGGAGGAGTCGGTGGAGGAATGGACACTGGTAAGTCAAATCTTAACTATCATATCCTCCACCCTACCTGCATGTTATCACACACCCCCACCCTCACCTATCACTCCAACACCTCACTAATGTACTAATAACACAAACCACACATCCCAACACCAAGCCCTGCATGACACAACTAAGCATGGACACCCATGACGAAAGCATGCCCACTGCACATACCCATAACAACCCCCTAACCATCATCACACAAGCCCCCACACAGGAATGCTTGCACTGGGGTACACGCACACCCACCCATTGCACACCATCACACACACACATGCAATAATCATGCTCTTATGCCCCTGCAGGATCACAAAGGACCGTCACCATACCGGAGGGTCCAGACATCTCCACTCCACCCACAGAAGAGGCCCACAGTGACAATAGCAGCTCTGTCCTACTGGAGCCTGATGACCAGCCCGGACCATCGTGGGCCTCGGGCCAGTCGGTTCCCCTTGCACAGGCACAGCCCAACACTGACCTTCCACCCTCTGGTAACACCAGTACAGCACTCACCCAGCGGGCCCAAACCTCCGTACCCAGGACAGGTCAATCAGCTGTGTGTCCACCACTACAGGGAACCCAGGATAACCCACCACCCCAACAACAACAGGGACCTGGGGGCAGCGGTAGTGGGCACACGGTCCAGGGGACGGAGGCACAGGAACACAGGGGAACTGGGAGGGCTGCTGTGCGACAGTGGGCGGACAGGCCAAGGGAACCCACTCTCCACGAGGCCCTCTCCTCCATCATGGGAGCATACCACCACTCCCAGGAGACGATGGTGACGGTCCTGGTCAAGTTTCAGGAGAGCCAGCACCTGCAGGAGGAACGTATTTGCGGTTCAGGGAGGAGCTCCGGACCA
The DNA here is from genome assembly GCF_031143425.1 of Pleurodeles waltl. NCBI lineage: Eukaryota > Metazoa > Chordata > Amphibia > Caudata > Salamandridae > Pleurodeles > Pleurodeles waltl. Next base: position 297,145,426 of record NC_090449.1, on the reverse strand, counting down.
TCAGCTCCGCCTTGGGCACCATCGTAGGGGTGCTGAAGGACATACAGCAGACCATGAGGGACACCGTGGCACTCCAAGGGGCCCCTGACACTAGCATGGACAATGAACTGCCCACCACCTCCGCCGGCACTAGTGGACAGGACGCCCCGCCACAGGACCACCACACCAGCACCCCACCCCCTGCAGACGGACAACCACAATGCAAGCAGTCCCTGAGATCCAGGAACAGGACAGAGCAAGATGGCAAGACCCCCGCCAGGAAATGAGACCACCCTGATTGTCCCCCCACTGTCCCACTTTGTTACCCTGTCCATACTTAAACTGCCCCAGCTCCACTTCCTATGCCCATATGGGCAGTGCACCTGTGAGACTAATAGACTGGACTCTGCCATGGAATTTCCTCCACCATCACCCATCATCATTTTACAACCCCCCTCCATTTCTGAGCACTTAAATAAACACCCTTGAACCACAAAACAATCTGGAGTCAGTCTATGATTTGGTAAAATGTATTATCAATGACAGTGTCAAAATGCGTTTTTAGTTGTAAAGGCAACATACCAATGTCACACATCACAAGTCCTTGAAGGATGCATGCAGATGACACACGTTGGTAACCACACCTGTGAAACCGTAATGGAAAGAAACAACTCAGTTAACAAATAATCCCATGAAATTACACACAGGATAGAGGAAGACGTGTGACAGTGAATTTAATGGTAAAAATGAAGATGTTCTCACCTGTGTGTCACTGGAAATATTGATGTATGACTGACACCCTGTTGTTGTCTTCTTTCTCAGCTTCCTCCTCATCACTGTCCACAGGCTCCACAGGCTCCACAGCTGCCACAACACCGTCATCTGGACCATCCTCCTGCAGAAAAGGCACCTGCCGTCGCAAAGCAAGATTGTGAAGCATGGAGCAGGCGATGATGATCTGGCACACCTTCTTCGGTGAGTAGAATAGTGAACCACCTGTCATATGGAGGCACCTGAACCTGGCCTTAAGGAGGCCGAAGGTGCATTCGATCACCCTCCTAGTCCGCCCATGGGCCTCATAGTACCATTCCTCTGCCCTGGTCCTGGGATTCCTCACTGGGGTCAATAGCCAGGACAGGTTGGGGTAAACAGAGTCCCCTAATAGCCACACACGGTGCCTCTGGAGTTGACCCATCATATCAGGGATGCTGCTATTTCGCAGGATGTAGGCGTCATGCACTGAGCCAGGGAACATAGCATTAACCTGGGAGATGTACTGGTCTGCCAAACATACCATCTGTACATTAATCGAATGATAACTCTTCCTGTTCCTGTACACCTGTTCACTCCTGTGGGGGGTGACCAGAGCTACATGGGTCCCATCAATAGCACCTATGATGTTGGGGATATGTCCAAGGGCATAGAAGTCACCTTTCACTGTAGCCAAATCTTCCACCTCAGGGAAAATGATGTATCTTCTTACGTGTTTCAGCAGGGCAGACAACACTCTGGACAGGACGTTGGAAAACATAGGCTGGGACATCCCTGATGCCATGGCCACTGTTGTCTGAAAAGACCCACTTGCAAGGAAATGGAGCACTGACAGCACCTGCACGTCAGGGGGGATTCCAGTTGGATGGCGGATTGGTGACATCAGGTCTGGCTCCAACTGGGTACATAGTTCCTGGATTGTGGCACGGTCAAACCTGTAGGTGACGATTAAATGTCGCTCCTCCATTGTCAACAGGTCCACCAGCGGTCGGTACACCGGCGGATTCCGCCATCTTCTCAAATGTCCCAGCTGACGGCGCCTAGGAAGGACAACAGCGACGATCGAGTCAATTTTTTTCCAGGTATGTACCCACAGTTACACAGAAGACGACACCAAACACAAAATCCTTCCTGTATGTGTGTTGAGTGTAGGCCTAGCTATGTGTGACACAGAAGTACATGAAGCCATGTGGGCCCCTGAAATGGCGTCTGCCTGACCTCTAACCTGGGACAATGGGATTGTGGGGTAACTGCGTTGCCGTTGATCACCGTCGCGGTACGCGGTCGTAGACCGTGGCTCAATGCTGCATTGGTTCCCAGGAGCCAATGAACAAGTGTGCTGGCGGTGATGATACGCACCGCCGCGGACGTCACCTCCATTTTCTATCTGTTCAATCACTAGATACCTGATCTTTGACAGGAGAGGACCTACACTGCAAGTGCTGCTGTGACCTCGGTCTGGAAGCGACGATGGCTGCTGCGTCTGGGGAAAGGGCCCCTGCCTTCACTGCTCAGGAGTTGGAGAAACTGGTAGACGGCGTCCTCCCCCAGTACACGCTACTCCATGGTCCTCCAGACCAACAGGTTAGTACACAGGTAGCACGTTGTATGGGCTAGGCCTGGGTGGAGAGGGCTGGTTGTAAGAGGGAATGGGGCAGAGTTCAGGGAACATGAATGCATGTGAATGAATGTGCCACATGGCTAGGGTAGGGAGAGGGGCCACTCACATCAACGGTGCAGTTGTTAATGACTTCGCTTCTTCCCTTGTGCATGTCATGTAGGTCAGCGCCCACCAGAAGAAGGACATTTGGCGTGCCATCGCCAAGGACGTCCGGACCCTTGGGGTCCACCAGAGGCGGGGCACCCACTGCCGGAAAAGATGGGAGGACATTCGCCGCTGGAGCAAGAAGACGGCGGAGGCTCAGCTGGGGATGGCCTCCCAACGTGGGAGGGGTGCCCGTCGCCCCATGACCCCCCTGATGATCAGGATCCTGGCGGTGGCCTACCCTGAGTTGGATGGGCGCTTCAGGGCATCACAGCAGACACAAGGGGGTGAGTACTCTCTCATTCTGCGGACTTTGCGCGCAGTGGAGGGGTGTGGGTGGGGGAGGAGGCCTGTGGGTGTACCTAGGCCAGGCAGAAATACGTAGACTAGGCCCCTCCGTAATGCAGGCCATGTGGCACTCTACCCCACCGCGGTAGAGTGCCAAGTACAGGTATCGATGCCCCTGTGGCATCCATGTGTGCAGATGTCCACCATAGCCATGTAGGCCAGATCCCAGAAATTGCATCTGCAGAGGCCAGGACCACGGCATAGTGCAGGGGGCTGCTGTGTCTGTATTGTCCGCCAACGGTAGCGGTATGCCATGCACTCAACCTGTCTTTCTTCTGTCTCCCCCCCCCTTTTTGTGCTCTCCCTGTTCTTTTGTGCATCAGCATCATCAGGCGGAGGTACAGTGGCACCGGAGCACGAGGGAGCTGCATCCCACGTGGCCATGGAGGGCCACACCACGGACTGAGAATGCACCAGTGGGACGGAGGGCGAGGGGAGCTTCACGTCGGCCACCGGATCACCAAGCAGCAACACAGACTCGTCTGCCGATGGGAGCTCCCTTGTGGTGGCGGCACCATCTGTGCGCCCCACTTCTACAGGTACAGCCGCCACCTCCCCTACCAGCACCGCCCTCCCAGCAGCCCCTCAGCGTTCGCCGCGTGCCCGCTCACCCAGGAGGGTGGGCATCACCTTCGCCCCAGGCACCTCAGGACCTGCCCCAGTCACCCCTGTTGCCCTCAGTGAGGAGGCCATTGACCTCCTCAGGTCACTCACTGTTGGGCAGTCTACCATTGTGAATGCCATCCACGGTGTAGAAAGGGAGTTGCAACACGGTAATGCACTCCTGGAGGGCATTCATTCTGGTCAGGCTGTCCTTCAGCGAACCCTGCAATCTCTGGCCTCAGCACTGATGGCAGCCATTGTCCCTGTGTCTAGCCTCCCCCCTCCAACCTCCTCCACCCAGACCCAATCCCCTGTACTCCAGCCCATCCCAAGCACACCTACAGACCAGCATGCACACACGTCAACACACAAGGGAAGCTCAGGCAAACATAGGCACCACACAACCCACAGGCACACACACAAGCATCACCCACATGCAGACACAGCAACATCCACTGCCTCCACTGTGTCCCCCTCCTCGTCGTCTCCCTCCTCCCTCCCAGTCTCGTCTACACTCTCACCTGCATGCACTACATCTACAGGCACCAGGAGTCGCACCAGAACACCCAGCACCACACCCCGCTCACCTGCAATCAACACCTCCACTCCCATTTACACATCCCCTGTGTCCTCTCCCAGTGTGTCTGTGACGCCCCCTCCCAAAGTACACAAACGCGGGCACCCACACACCCAACATCCATCCACCTCACGACAGCCTCCAGTACCTGCACCTGCACCCAAAACACCTAAAGTGACACCTCCTACGACCACCTCCTCTTCCTCCACTCCCAGACCCCCTCCAACTACCCATCCCAGTGTTCGTCAGAAACTGTCCCTCTGTAAAGTTGACCTTTTTGCCCCCACCCCCCCTCCAATTCATCAGTCCCGTCGTAGCGCCTCAGCCACAAAGCCTCCAATACCAGTGGTGCCTGTTCAAGGTGTGGGGAGTGCACCGGCCACCAGGGCAGGCAGTGTGACCCGGAGCCAAGGCACTGGCAGCCCACCCCCTGTAAAGGCTCTGAAATTGGAAAGTGGCCGACGGGACCCTGTGAAGACTCCTGGAGGCAAAACAACTCACAGGGGTCCCAGGGGGACTGCAGAGTCAGCTGTGACTCCTCCATAGGTGGGGAAGGGCCAGAGGAAGTCTGCACAGCCTGGTGTAAGCATCACGGTGGAGAAGGGCAGCATCCTTCCTGGCGGTCGGGACGCCACTGCCAGCAACGTCGTCACTGGTCCGGAGACCACCGCCAGAGTCATTGCCCAGGAGGGCCCAAGTATCGTCACTTGTCAGGAGACCACCGCCACCGCCGGAGTCAGTGCCCAGGAGGGCCCAAGTATCGTCACTGGTCAGGAGACCACCGCTGGAGTCAGTGCCCAGGAGGGCCCAAGTATTGTCACTGGTCAGGAGACCACCACCAGAGTCATTGCCCAGGAGGGCCCAAGTATCGTCACTGGTCAGGAGACCACCGCCAGAGTCAGTGCCCAGAAGGGCCCAAGTATCGTCACTGGTCAGGAGACCACCGCCGGAGTCAGTGCCCAAGAGGGCCCAAGTATTGTCACTGGTCAGGAGACCACCACCGGAGTCTTTGCCCAGGAGGGCCCAAGTATCGTCACTGGTCAGGAGACCACCGCCGGAGTCAGTGCCCAGGAGGGCCCAAGTATCGTCACTGGTCAGGAGACCCCCGCCGGGGTCAGTGCCCAGGAGGGCCCAAGTATCGTCACTGGTCAGGAGACCACCGCCGGAGTCAGTGCCCAGGAGGGCCCCGGCTGCCACATCCCCACTGGGCAATGAGGGAATGTCATGCCACACACCAGTGCCCAGTCCAGAGAACGTCATGCCACACACCAATGCCCAGTCCAGAGAACATCATGCCACACACCAATGCCCAGTCCAGAACCGCCATGGCAAAGCACCGCTGAACAGTCCAGAACCGCCATGGCAAAGAACCTCTGAACAGTCCAAGACCGCCATGGCAAAGAACAGTCCAAGACCGCCATGGCAAAGCACTGCTGAACAGTCCAGAACCGCCATGGCAAAGCACAGCTGAACAGTCCAGAGCCCGCCATGGCAAAGCACCGCTGAACAGGGAATGCACAAGGGAAGAATGAAAAGACCTCCACATCAAGCATCGTTATCCCATGTGCAGCTGGGACAGTGACGGGACAGGAACTTTCACGGGGAAACTAATCCAGTCTGGGCACCAGTCCCCCTCCAGAACCAGTGGAGGCTGTTATCTACTTGCGAAACTGTGGCTTTGCACTCCCCAGGATGGTACAGTGGGCAACCCACCCACAGTAGAGACTTGAGAGACTGTGGCTTTGCACTCCCCAGGATGGTACAGTGGGCAAACCACCCACTGTAGAGACTTGAGAGACTGTGGCTTTGCACTCCCTAGGATGGTACAGTGGGCAACCCACCCACTGTAGAGACTTGAGAGACTGTGGCTTTGCACTCCCCAGGATGGTACAGTGGACAACCCACTCACTGTAGAGACTTGAGAGACTGTGGCTTTGCACTCCCCAGGATACATCAATGGGCATGGAGCCCCGTCGTGGATCTGGCTTTGCACTCATCCGGCTGAGGTTACCCCCCTTACCCCTGAGGTGCCTGTAGTATTTCGATCTGATGCCCCGGCAGTGTTCTCTCCGTTTGTGGACAGGTATCTTTTGTGGGCCTCGCCCATGCATTTTTGGACTAGTGGTGCGCTTGTCGTAATGTATATACTTTTGAATTATTTTATGATATATCTGTATATTTTTGAGACATGTATATTGATACATTACAATGTTTGAACTGATTTCGTTTTGTCTTTGCATTCTTCCGGGGGGTTGTGGGTTGTTACTGTGATTTTTGTGAATGCATTGGTGTGTGTGTTGTAATATGCCAGGGTGGGGGTGGGGTGTTTCGTGTGTGTCCCCCTAACTTTTGCCTCCCCCCTCCCCTATGTCATAGGTGCAGTACTCACCGTTGTCTTCGCCGGCACCGGCGTTGCTCTTCGTAGATGAGTAGGAATACAAGGGCCGGTAGGATTTGTAATTCCGTCTCCATGGAGTCCTCCTTCCTCGTGGGATTTGTTCAGGTGAGCGTTTTCCCATTGCAGAAACTGTTTCCGCTGTGTTTTTATCCACGGTGAATCCGCCCCTGAAAAGGTGGCGGATTGGTAGGTTGTGATACTATGGGTGGTACATTGTCTTCCGCCTGTCTGTTGGCGGTGACCGCCGCACTGCTTGTCTGTACCGCCATGGCGGGCAGTGTGTTAAAGTGGCTGTCTTTGTTGGCGGCTTCCGCCAGGGTCATGATTCCCTTTTTTTGTCCGCCGGCCTGTTTGCGGTATTACCGCACCTTCAACACCGTCCGCCAGGGTTGTAATGACCCCCTATGTTTCCAAAACTTTTTAAGAATCTAAAACTATCTCTAGAACTTAATTCAAACTTTTACAAAACTTTTAAACTCCAAAAGAATGCTAACAGGGACTAACACAAGGCCCTAGCAGGAATTGTAAAAATTTAGAAAAATAGCTACAATTTCAAAAATCTGTTTCTAATGACAATTTTGGGAATTTAGTCGTGTGATCAGGTATTGGCTGAGTAGTCCAGCAAATGCAAAGTATTTTATCCCACCGCTGATCCACCTCCACCAATGTAGGAAGTTGGCTCTGTATGCACTATTTCAAGGTAAGGAATAGTATGCACAGAGTCCAAGGGTTCCCCTTAGAGGTAAGATAGTGGCAAAAAGAGATAATTCTAATGCTCTATTTTGTGGTAGTGTGGTCGAGCAGTAGACTTATCAGAGGAGTAGTGTTAAGCATTTGTTGTACACACACAGGCAATAAATGAGGAACACACACTCAGAAACAATTCCAGGCCAATAGGTTTTTGTATAGAAAAATATATTTTCTTAGTTTATTTTAAGAAACACAGGTTCAAGATTTACAAGTAATACTTCAAATGAAAGGTATTTCATGTAGGAACTTTAGGAACTATGAATTAGCAAAATAGCATATACAGTTTTCACATAAATGACATATAGCTATTTTAAAACTAGACACTGCAATTTTCAACAGTTCCTGGGGGAGGTAAGTGTTTGTTAGTTTTTGAGGGTAAGTAAACCACCTACGGGGTTCAAGTTTGGGTCCAAGGTAGCCCACCGTTGGGGGTTCAGAGCAACCCCAAAGTTACCACACCAGCAGCTCAGGGCCGGTCAGGTGCAGAGGTCAAAGTGGTGCCCAAAACACATAGGCTTCAATGGAGGAGGGGGTACCCCGGTTCCAGTCTGCCAGCAGGTAAGTACCCGCGTCTTCGGAGGGCAGACCAGGGGGGTTTTGTAGGTCACCGGGGGAAACACAAGTCAGCACAGAAAGTACATCCTCAGCGGCACGGGGCGGCCGGGTGCAGTGTGAAAACAAGCGTCGGGTTCGCAATAGGAATCAATGGGAGACCAAGGGGTCTCTTCAGCGATGCAGGCAGGCAAGGAGGGGGCTCCTCGGGGTAGCTACCGCCTGGGCAAGGGAGAGGGCCACCTGGGGGTCGCTCCTGCACTGGAGGTTGGATCCTTCAGGTCCTGGGGGCTGCGGGTGCAGAGTCTTTACCAGGCGTCGGGTCTTTGAAGCAGGCAGTCGCGGCCAGGTGGAGCCTCGGGATTCCCTCTGCAGGCGTCGCTGTGAGGGCTCAGGGGGGTCAACTCTGGCTACTCACGGTCTCGTAGTCGCCGGGGAGTCCTCCCTGTGGTGTTTGTTCTCCACAAGTCAAGCCGGGGGCGTCGGGTACAGAGTGCAAAGTCTCACGCTTCTGGCGGGAAACGTGTGTTGTTTCAAAGTTGCTTCTTTGTTGCAAAGTTGCAGTCTTTGGGGAACAGAGCCGCTGTCCTCGGGAGTTCTTGGTCCTTCTAGATGCAGGGTAGCCCTCTGAGGCTTCAGAGGTTGCTGGACCCTGGGAACGCGTCACTGGAGCAGTGTCTTTAGAAGTGGGGAGACAGGCCGGTAGAGCTGGGGCCAAAGCAGTTGGTGTCTCCGTCTTCTCTGCAGGTTTTTCAGTTCAGCAGTCCTCTTCTTCTTAGGTTGCAGGCATCTGAGTTCCTTGATTCTGGGGAGCCGCTAAATACTGAATTTAGGGGGGTGTTTAGGTCTGGTGGTTAGTAGCCAATGGCTACTAGCCCTGAGGGTGGCTACACCCTCTTTGTGCCTCCTCCCTGAGGGGAGGGGGGCACATTCCTATCCCTATTGGGGGAATCCTCCATCTGCAAGATGGAGGATTTCTAAAAGTCAGAGTCACCTCAGCTCAGGACACCTTATGGGCTGTCCTGACTGGCCAGTGACTCCTCCTTGTTTTTCTCATTAAACAATGAGGGGGCCCGAGGTGGCAGGGAACTCCACTAGCTGGAGTGCCCTGGGGTGCTGTAACAAAGGGGGTGATCCTTTGAGGCTCACCGCCAGGTGTTACAGTTCCTGCAGGGAGAGGTGAGAGGCACCTCCACCCAGTACAGGCTTTGTTACTAGCCACAGAGTGACAAAGGCACTCTCCCCATGTGGCCAGCAACATGTCTGGTGTGTGGCAGGCTGCTAAAACCAGTCAGCCTACACGGGTAGTCGGTTAAGGTTTCAGGGGGCACCTCTAAGGTGCCCTATGGGGTGTATGTTACAATAAAATGTACACTGGCATCAGTGTGCATTTATTGTGCTGAGAAGTTTGATACCAAACTTTACAGTTTTCAGTGTAGCCATTATGGTGCTGTGGAGTTCGTGCATGACTGACTCCCAGACCATATACTCTTATGGCTACCCTGCACTTACAATGTCTAAGGTTTTGCTTAGACACTGTAGGGGCATAGTGCTCATGCACTTATGCCCTCAACTATGGTACAATGCACCCTGCCTTAGGTCTGTAAGGCCTGCTAGAGGGGTGACTTACCTATACCTATAGGCAGTATGAGGTTGGCATGGCACCCTGAGGGGAGTGCCATGTCGACTTAGTCTTTTTATCCCCACTAGCACACACAAGCTGGCAAGCAGTGTGTCTGTGCTCAGTGTGGGGTCCCCAGGGTAGCATAAGACATACTGCAGCCCTTAGAGACCTTCCCTGGCATGAGGGCCCTTGGTACCAGAGGTTACCAGTTACAAGGGACTTGCCTGGATGCCAGGGTGTGCCAATTGTGGAAACAAAAGTTCAGGTTAGGGAATGAACACTGGTGCTGGGGCCTGATTAGCAGGCCTCAGCACACTTTCAAATCATAACTTGGCATCAGCAAAGGCAAAAAGTCAGGGGGTAACCATGCCAAGGAGGCATTTCCTTACACTCAGGCACTACTTTTTAATGCTTGTTTAAGCACTCTGCAAGTGCATGGTTTTCAGCTGTCTCCCTGGTTTACATCTGTCCTCTCTGTGTTCCTCCTCAGTCCTTCCCACCTGTCGAACCTACATTTTCTGCCTGCTATTCACCTGCCCCTCCCACCCACCCTTATCTGTCTGTTTGTACATAGCCCCTCCCGACTACCCTCTGTTGTATGTGTGCTAGCCCTCAGCTTTGGCTGACCACCATCCATTGTCTGCCAAGCCCAAGCTCCTCACACACTCCATCCATTTTGTGTGTGCTCCCCACCCGTGTCCTTGCCTCCCTTCATCCATTTTGCCTACTTCAAGCCCTCCTTGCTCCCTCCATTCCTGTTTCCTCCCTCCCTCTGTGTTGTCTCGGTGGAAAAATAAAAAAGTGCTACAATGCAGCCATAGTGGAGTGGGATAGATTGATCTGGACTGGGGTGGGCCAGATTGTTTTGGTCTGGAGTGATGCAGAATGGAATGGGATAGATGGGAGTGGGACATATTGTTTTGGATTGGAGTGGGAAGATTGTTTTAGACTGTTTTGGACGGGAGTGGGGCAGATTGTTTTGGTTTGGAGTGGGGCAAAGTGGAATAGGGCAGATTAGATTGTGGTGGTTTGGGAGGATTGGAGTGGGGTGGGTTAGAGTGGATTGGATTGAGGTGTGGTGGATTGGTGTGGGCAGAGGTGAGGTGAATTGTAGTGGGGCAGATTGATGTGAAGATGGTGAGCAATGGGCTTTGTCTGAGGTGCAGAGGGAGGTTGTTCCAGCTCTTCGCTGCAGTGTAGGTAAAAGACTGTTCTTCGGCTGTGGTTTTGTGGATGCGAGGGACGGCGGCAGGGCCATCTGGGCAGAACGGAAGGATCTGGCGGGGTGTGGAAGGAGACGCAATGGTTCAGGTAGGCTGGTTCTGAGTTGTGTATGGCCTTGTACGTGTGGATGAGAAGTTTGAAGGTGATTCGCTTCTCGACCGATAGCCAGTGGAGGGTCCTCAGAGTCTGGTGGCGGCATTCTGGATGAGTTGAAGTTTTTTGATGTTCCTAGCTAAGGTGTCGTTGTGGAGAGCATTGCCGTAGTGGAGCTTGCTCGTGACCAAGGCGTGGGTGACTGTCCTGCGACAGTCTGCTGGGATCCATCTGAAGATCTTCCGGAGTTTGCAGAGTCTGTGCCAGCAGGAGGAGGTGACAGAGTTTACCTGGCAGGTCATGGATAAGGAGGAGTCGAGGATTATTCCTAAGATGCGGGCATGCTCAGTCGGCACAGAGGGGGGCGCTGAGGGATGTGGGCCACCATGAATCGTCCCAAGCTGAGGTGGCGTTTCCAAAGATGATAAGGTCTGTCTTGTGGGAGTTGAGCTTGAGGCAGCTTTCTCTCATCCAGGTGGCGACGGCTTCCATTCCAGCATGAAAGTTCCTTTTGGCCGTGTCCGGGTCTTCGGTGAGGGAAATGATGAGTTGTGTGTCATCGGCATATGAAACAATGTTCATATTGTGGCTTCTGACGATGGCAGCAAGAGGGGCCATGTTTAGGTTGAACAGTGTGGGACTCTGTGAGGATCCTTGGGGGACTCTGCAGTTGACTCCTGTGGGTCTGGAGGTGTAGGGTGGGAGTCTGACCCTCTGTGTCTTCCCGGCGAGGAAGGGGTGGATCCATTCCAGGGCTTTTCCGCAGATTCTGGAATTCTAGGATTGGGATGCACTTCATGATTATGGGGGTGATTCCGACCCTGGCGGTCCTTGACCGCCCGGGCCGGGGTCCGCGGGAGCACCGCCAACAGGCTGGCGGTGCTCCCTTGGGCATTCTGACCGCCGGTTTTCAGCTGCCCAGGGGAATCCTCCATGGCGGCGCAGCTTGCTGCGCCGCCATGGGGATTCCGACCCCCATACCGCCATCCTGTTCCTGGCGGTTTTGACCGCCAGGAACAGGATGGCGGTATGGGGTGTCGTGGGGCCCCCGTAACAGGGCCCCACTGAGAATTTCAGTGTCTGCATAGCAGACACTGAAATTTGCGACGGGTGCAACTGCACCCGTAGCACCCTTTCCACTCCGCCGGCTCCATTCGGAGCCGGCATCCTCGTGGAAAGGGGTTTCCCGCTGGGCGGGAGGGCGGCCTTCTGGCAGTCGCCCGCCCGCCCAGCGGGAAACACAGAATAACCGCGGCGGTCTTCTGACCGCGCAGCGGTATTCTGCCGGCTCCCGCCGGCACCCCAGTTACCGCAGCCGGCGGGAGTCAGAATGACCCCCTATGTGTTAAAGCACCATTTCAGAAATTACACATAATAAAGAAACAATGTTGCTTTGCAATATTTAGAACAAGATGTAGAAAACTGGCCCCTTGTTTGCAGTAACCACCACATTTTGCCTGATATCTGATGCTAACTTGACTGAGTTTGTGCTGGGATCCTGCTAACCAGGGGCCAGTACCTGTGTTCTTTCCCTAACACTTTACCATTGTTCCGCCATTGGTACACCACTGGTTCACAGGTAAGTCCCCTGGCAAATGGTACCAGTGGAACCCAGGGCCTGTGACCAGGGAGGGTCCCTAAGGGCTGCAGCATATATTGTGCCACCCTAAGGGACCCTCCACCAAACACATGCACACTGCCAATGCAGCTTTTATGTGCTAGTGGCGAGAAAAAGGTAAAGTTGACAAGGCATCCCCCTCAGGGTGCCATACCCACAAACCACTGCCTGTGGTATAGGTAAGTCACCCCCCTAGCAGGCCTTACAGCCTTAAGGCAAGGTGCACTATCCAACAGGTGAGGGCATAGCTTCATGAGCAGTATGACCCTACAGTGTCTAAGTCTATTCTTAGACATTGTAAGTACAGGGTGGCCACATTAAATACATGGGGTGAGAGTTTTTCATCACGAACTCCACAGCTCCATGATGGCTACACTTAGGTCTGGGAAGCTTGGTATCAAACGTCTCAGCACAATAAACCCACACCGATGCCAGTGCTGGATTTATTGCAAAATGCACACAGAGAAGGTGATAGAGATACCCCCTGTATTTTACCCAACCCTCTAGTGTAGGGCTGACTGGTCTGTGCCTGCCTGCCACTATCAGATAAGTTTCGGACCCCATAGGGTGAGGGCCTGTGTGCTCTCTGTGGTCAGAAACAAAGCATGCTCTGGGTGGAGGTGCTTCATACCTCCTCACTGCAGGATCTGTAACACTTGGTGGTGAGCCTCAAAGGCTCAGGCCTCCTGTTACAGTGCCCCAGGGCACTCCAGCTAGTGGGCATGCCAGCCCCTGACATAGCGTCACTTTTGGCAGCAAGTCTGGTGGGAAAATTAGGTAAAACAGGGAGGAGTGATGACTCCAGCCAGCACCGCCACTACGGTGTCCAGAGCTGAAGTGACCCTCTCCCTGCAGAATCATCCATCTTGGTTTGGTGGACAGGGACCAATAGGGTTAGGAATTTGCCCCCACTACCCAAAGGAAGTGGCCACAGGAAGGGTGTAGCCACCCTCAGGGACAGTAGCCATTGTATACTGCCCTCTGACCCCTGTAACACCCCTAAATCTAGTATTTAGAGGCACTCCTGAACCTAGCTCACCAGATTCCTAGTGACCTCAAGAAGTTGACAAGAAGAAAGAAAGAAGGACTGCTAAGGTGACCTCCAGCAGAGATGATTGAAGACCACCAACGGATTTGGCCCCCAGCCCTACAGGCTGTCTCCAGCTTATGAAGTCCTGCTACAAAAAGGTGACACATCCTGCAGGACCAGAGACCTCTTAAAAGCCTCAAAAGGACCAAGCTCTCCTGTGGGCAGCGGCACTATCCAGAAAGAAACTCCAGCAAAGGACTCCAGAACTTTTAAAACAGATATTTGCTATTATCTTGGAAACCGTTAACTTGCCATATTGAAACAAAGTGGTGTTGATACATGTGTACGATACTTACATACACATGTACTTACCTGGAAACTGAATCTTGTGGTTCTTGAAATAAAGTAACAAAGTAAATTTTTGCTTTATAAAAACATTTGGCCTGAAGATAGTCATTGAGTTTGTGCTTCCTTATTGCCTGTGTGTGTACATAAAAATGCTTTGCACTACCCTCTGATAAGCCTAACTTCTCGACCACACTACCATAAAAGAGAGCATTAGTCTTATCTACTTTAGCCTCTGTTGAGCTTCCAGGGAACCCCTGGACTCTGTGCACACTATATCTCATTTTGATATAGTATATACAGAGCCAGCTTCCTACACAAGACAATCATCATCTTTTGAGAGGAGCTCCCACAAGCAAAAAAAAAAAAAAAAAAAAAAAGAGTGCAAATTGAGAAAAGACAACTTGGCGAAATAAAAGAAAGTTAGGTATAAAAAATAAAGCTTTGCAATTTTGTTTGTCCTTCTGGGTACATGTTTGCCAGTCACACACCGTCTGTTTGTAGGGCATTAGAAGTAAAAAAGAAAAAATAGTACCTCAATCACGTTGGGAGAAGCAGACGGGCATTGATTAAGCTGAGTCAATCAGTGCTTGGTCCATGCTCCACAGAGAGGAATGGAAATTATGCCAGGTCTGCAGTAACAAATTACAAGGCTGTAAGGAAGAGTGCCACGCAAACCAACAAATGGTAAGCAACCGGCGTACTCCAAGCCCTTTACTGTAAACAACAGAGTCTTGCAAGCACCATGCACTCACAGGTTTGACTCTCAAAAAGCCCTACGACACAGCCAGCACTGGCTGCATAGTAACACTTTTTAAAATTCCTCCCCCACCTGCGTCCTTGTCTCTGGACTTCCCGCCCTCTAAGTTTCCTCCCACTAGCAATAAAGAAACGCACTATTAACAGGCAAGCTTTTCCTCAGCACTGGTTAACTGGAGTAAGCTCCCTAAGCAATGACAGCATGCAGATATATACACTAAGAAACGTAAGTTTTGAACAGGGACACATGATTGATTCTTTAAAAAAATGTAGGGGTCTACACTGAGCTCACGAGTGCAGGTGAAATTTCCTTTGAATAGTAACAAATATCTTAATATTTTCAATTAAGCAAGTTAATCATCGTTTTCATGCCTCAGTCTCAAGAGATAGGAACAACTTAGGGGCATATTTACAATCTTTTGATGCAGGGCAGCGCTGCAAGCCTTCTTGCTGTGCTACCCTGTTGAAAAAGAAAAGGGCAGGAATGACCCCTATCTACAAGGTCATTTTCCCCTGCGTTGGTGCCCACTGACTTGCGCCAATGCAGGCTCCCTTGCAGCATGGATGATTGCTTTTGTGCAGGAAGGGACACTTTTCTACACAAAAACAATCAGGAGAGGCTCTTCCTCTTTTTATGTGGGATGCAAAAGGCAGCACACATAAAAAAGGGAAAAAACAAGGAGAAATAAAGGTATTTCTCCTTGTTGCGCCTCCCTTACGCTTCTCCTGGGAAGATGTAGGCTTTTGACGCACACAAAGTGGCTTTGAGTGGCCTTGTAGATATGGACCTGCAGCCTGCATTGTTGGTGCATCAAAAAAAGGGAGGCACCAGCGGCACAAGCTTCTTGTAAATATAGCCTGAGTGTCAGACACTGGAGCATAAAAAAAAACCATGGCTGGCGCATGTTACGGTAACACATTAATGCAAGTATATACGGTTTTACACTTTTATGCGACCCAATATTGAAGAATGAATCCGATTTCATACTTCCAAATCAGATAAAAGTTAAAGTTGACAGCTAAGCTACAGCATTGTGTTGTTGCAAATTGTATGCCTTAATTAAAGATGTCAGTTTTCACCCAGCAATGAGCAGGACAGTGACATTAACAGCCGTTTCATTGGTAATGTGATGTGTGATGTTAGTGATGTCCTAAATTGTCATTTGAGATGTCATGAGTGATGTAATTTAAAGAGCTGTGACTGATGCCATATGAAATCAGGAGAAGTGGGTGACGGGGAGTGATTTGTGGTTTGTGTAGCCAATGGTTTTTACTAGGCTTTGCAATGCAACCATAACGTCACTTTAATTTGTGTTTTTGTTGCATTGCATTTCTGATGGAAAAGTAAAAGTGTTTGCCCTTCAAGAACCGTAGCTTATGTTTAAATGTGCTTTCTCTTTGAATTTGAGATATATTTCTCTTAAAAAGAACAATTTTCATGAGTCATATCCCATATTTTACTGGTGTTCGTGAGGTACATGTGTTGGGTGTGCGGTCGTGTTGGTGAATGATAATGCCTCTATGATAATGCAGATTTCTACCAGTTGTGCATGGCCTTCAACCTCATTTAAGGGTGGTTGGCTGCAGGCCTGCACAAACCCACCTTACAACTAACCATCACTTAAATACCTTTCAGTCATGTGCAGTGTGGGTTTGTTGGAGGTAAACTGACCTCCCTTGCAGCCGTAAGTCAGCTGCATATGTAGTGTGCATGTTGACCTGAATTATAGTGTCTTAGGTTTTGTGTAAATCTGTCAAATTTGGCCAAATTTATTAGCCAGTAAAAGCTAGTTTGACCTTTACGTCTATCAGACTGGGCCAGAACTCCCTGAGTGCATGGGGGGCCGCGCAGGTGCCCTTGATGCAGTGCTTAATTTGAGCCAGTAGTTACGTTGCGGGGCGCCGCACTTATTTTGAGGGCCCACATTTATTTTTCTTCCTCAAACATTTCCTGCGAGCAAAAGGCACAGATAGGAAAGAAGGAGGAAGAGAAAAACGAAAAAGGGTCACAAAGGGAAAAAGCTGCAAGAGTGAGCTCAAGGGGCAGGGAATGGCTGTAAATGAATTAAAGAGGCCTACCCTGAGATGGCTTTAGGATTACGCTCCCTCCGTTTTCTGTGCTCCACATTTAATTGCAGCAGCCGCGTGTTTCAGAGGACAGCTTTGATCACTGGCACGTTTTTATTTACAAGTTAAGCACTGCCTTAACCCCTTCGTCACCATGGACGTAATGGTTAGTCCATGGCAGCGCCCGTGTGGCGCCATGGACGTAACCATTACATCGTGCGACCGGCCCTTGGGGGAAGCGCTAGCGCTCCCCCGAGGGCTGCCCCCCACCCTTCCAGGCTAGGGCTGAAAGGGGAATCCCTTCCCTTTCCACCCCCATCCACCCCCCCGTGACGTCAGCGCGCGAACGCGCGCTGACAATCACAGGGAGCTTCCAGCGCGATCGGAAGAGAAATGCTTTGCATTTCTCTTCCGATCACGTGGGGGAGGCCGAGAGAGGCTTCAAAGGGAAGGAAATGTATTTCATTCCCTTTTAAGTCTCTCTCTGCGTTTTGGCAGCCGGATTGAAAGCAATCCGGCTGTCAAAACACCCACTAGACACCAGGGATTTTTTTTATTTTTATGAAACTGACATAAGGGAGCGACCCCTTGGGCAAGGGTCGCTCCCATGGGGGGCATTTTTTTTTAAGGCCTTTTCTGCCCCCCCCTGGGGGCAGATCGGCCTATTATTAGACTGATCTGCCCCCGGGGGGCAGAAACCTCTAGACACCAGGGATAATTTGTTTTTTTGTTTTGTTTTTGTTACGTTTTTAGTTTTAGAGGTGGGGAGCGACCTCTTGGGCAAGGGTCTCTCCCAGGGGGGGCATTTTTTTTAAGGCCTTTTCTGCCCCCAGGAGGGGCAGAAACCTCTAGGTACCAGGGATAATTTTTTTTTGTTTGTTTTGTTTTTGTTTCGTTTTTTGTTTTAGGGATGGGGAGCGACCCCTTAGGCAAGGGTCGCTCCCATAGGGGGCAAATTATATTTAGGCCATTTCTGCCCCCCTTTGGGGGCAGATTGGCCTATTTTTATGAGGCCAATCTGCCCCCAAGGGGGACAGAAACCACTAGACACCAGGGAGTTTTTTTTGTTTTTTGTTCGTGAATTTCACGTAAGGGGAGCGACCCCTTAGGCAAGGGTCGCTCCCCTGGGGGGCAAATTTATTTTAGGCCATTTCTGCCACCCAGGGGGGCAGACCAGCCTATTTTAATTAGGCCGATCAGCCCCCAAGGGGGGCAGAAACCACTAGGCACCAGGGATCTTTTTGTTTTGCGCCGTCACGCAAGGGGAGCGACCCCGTAGGCAAGGGTCGCTCCCCGGGGGAGGTGGGGGGCACATTTATTTTAGGCCATTTCTGCCCCCGGGGCGGCAGAAACCTCTAGGCGCCAGGGCTAATTTTTTTTGTGTGTGTTTTTTTTTTGTTTGTTTGTTTTTTTAGAGATGGGGAGCGACCCCTTAGGCAAGGGTCGCTCCCTTGGAGGGGCAAATTGTATTTAGGCCATTTTCTGCCCGCTTTGGGGGCAGATCGGCCGATATTAGGTCAATCTGCCCCCAAGGGGGGTAGAAACCACTAGGCACCATGGATCTTTTTTTTTGCGCCTACACGCAAGGGGAGCGACCCCGAAGGCAAGGGTCGCTCCCCGGGGGGGGGGCACATTTATTTTAGGCAATTTCTGCCCCCCCTGGGGGCAGCTCGGCCTATTGTTATTAGGCGATCTGCCCCCGGGGGCAGAAACCTCTAGGCGCCAGGGCTAATTTTTTTTGTAGTGTTGTTTTTTGGGTTTGTTTGTTTTTCTAGAGATAGGGAGCGACCCCTTAGGCAAGGGTCGCTCCCCTGGAGGGGCAAATTGTATTTAGAGCATTTCTGCCCCCCCTTGGGGGAAAATCGACCGATTTTAGGTGAATCTGCCCCCAAGGGGGGCATAAACCACTAGGCACCTGGGATCTTTTTTTTTTTGCGCCATCTTGCAAGGGGAGCGACCTTGTAGGCAAGGGTCGCACCCCGGGGGGGAGGTGGGGGGGCAAATTTATTTTAGGCCAGTTCTGCCCCCCCTGGGGCCGGCTGAGCTAGAGGCCAAAATCCACAGGTAGGCACTTTGCAAAAAACACCTCTGTTTTCTGTGAAAAAATGTGATGTGTCCACGTTGTGTTTAGGGCCATTTCCTTTCGTCGGCGCTTGGCCCACCCACACAAGTGAGGTACCTTTTTTATCGGAAGACTTGGGGGAATGCTGGGTGGAAGGACATTTGTGGCTCCTCTCAGATTCCAGAACTTTCTGTCACCGAAATGAGAGGAAAAAGTGTTTTTTTGGCCAAATTATGAGGTTTGCAAAGGAATCTGGGTAACAGAACCTGGTCAGAGCCCCACAAGTCACCCCATCTTAGATTCCCCTAGGTGTCTAGTTTTCATAAATGTGCTGGTTTGCTAGGTTTCCCTTGCTGCCGGCTGAGCTAGAGGGCAAAATCCACAGGTAGGCACTGTTTTCCGTGAAAAATTGTGATGTCTCCATGTTGTGTTTTATGCCATTTCCTTTTGTGGGCGCTAGGCCTACCCACACAAGTGAGGTACCATTTTTATCGGGAGACTTGGGGGAACACTGGGTGACAGGAAATTCGTTGCTCCTCTCAGATTCCAGAACTTTCTGTCACCGAAATATGAGGAAAATGTGTTTTTTTAGCCAAATTTTGCGGTTTGCAAAGGATTCTGGGTAACAAAACCTGGTCAGAGCCCCACAAGTCACCCCATCTTGGATTCCCCTAGGTCTCTAGTTTTAAAAAATGCACAGGTTTGGCAGGTTTCCCTAGGTGCCGGCTGAGCTAGGGGCCAAAATCTACAGGTAGGCACTTT
Organism: Pleurodeles waltl; assembly: GCF_031143425.1. Classification (NCBI taxonomy): domain Eukaryota; kingdom Metazoa; phylum Chordata; class Amphibia; order Caudata; family Salamandridae; genus Pleurodeles; species Pleurodeles waltl. The sequence continues at coordinate 297,126,099 of NC_090449.1, read as the reverse complement.
GCAAAAAACACCTCTGTTTTCTGTCAAAAAATGGGATATGTCCACGTTGTGTTTTGGGGCATTTCCTGTCGCGGGTGCTAGGCCTACCCACACAAGTGAGGTATCATTTTTATCGGGAGACTTAGGGGAACGCTGGGTGGAAGGAAATTCATGGCTCCTCTCAGATTCCAGAACTTTCTGTCACCGAAATGTGAGGAAAATGTGTTTTTTTAGCCAAAGTTTGAGGTTTGCAAACGATTCTGGGTAACAGAACCTGGTCAGAGCCCCATAAGTCACCCCATCTTGGTTCCCCTAGGTCTCTAGTTTTTAGAAATGTACAGGTTTGGTAGGTTTCCCTAGGTGCTGGCTGAGCTAGGGCCCAAAATCTACAGGTAGGCACTTTGCAAAAAAACACCTCTGTTTTCTGTAAAAAAAAAATGGGATGTGTCCACGTTGTGTTTTGGGCCATTTCCTTTTGTGGGCGCTAGGCCTACCCACACAAGTGAGGTACCATTTTTATCGGGAGACTTGGGGGAACGCTGGGTGGAAGGAAATTTGTGGCTCCTCTCAGATTCCAGAACTTTCTGTCACCGAAATGTGAGGAAAATGTGTTTTTTAGCCAAAGTTTGAGGTTTGCAAAGGATTCTGGGTAACAGAACCTGGTCAGAGCCCCACAAGTCACCCCGTCTTGGATTCCCCTAGGTCTCTAGTTGTCAAAAATGCACAGGTTTGGTAGGTTTCCCTAGGTGCCGGCTGAGCTAGGGCCCAAAATCTACAGGTAGGCACTTTGCAAAAAACACCTCTGTTTTCTGTAAAAAAAAAATGGGATGTGTCCACGTTGTGTTTTGGGCCATTTCCTTTCGTGGGCGCTAGGCCTACCCACACAAGTGAGGTACCATTTTTATCGGGAGACTTGGGGGAACGCTGGGTGGAAGGAAATTTGTGGCTCCTCTCAGATTCCAGAACTTTCTGTCACCGAAATGTGAGGAAAATGTGTTTTTTAGCCAAAGTTTGAGGTTTGCAAAGGATTCTGGGTAACAGAACCTGGTCAGAGCCCCACAAGTCACCCCGTCTTGGATTCCCCTAGGTCTCTAGTTGTCAAAAATGCACAGGTTTGGTAGGTTTCCCTAGGTGCCGGCTGAGCTAGGGCCCAAAATCTACAGGTAGGCACTTTGCAAAAAACACCTCTGTTTTCTGTAAAAAAAAATGTGATGAGTCCATGTTGTGTTTTGGGCTATTTCCTTTCGTGGACGCTAGGCCTACCCACACAAGTGAGGTACCATTTTTATCGGGAGACTTGGGGGAACGCTGGGTGGAAGGAAATTTGTGGCTCCTCTCAGATTCCAGAAGTTTCTGTCACCGAAATGTGAGGAAAATGTGTTTTTTTAGCCAAATTTTGCAGCAGCCTATATTATGATGAAATTGTATTTATATAGCGCTTACTACCCGTGACGAGGCATCAAATTCATGTTTAAAATAAAGACTTACACATTCACAGTTCTTTCAGGGACCTCAGTACCTCATAGTACTAACAAGCATTGGCAAAGCCAATAGGTCTCGTCTAACCCAGAATTATTGGCTTTGCCAATGTGTTTTAGCCATGTTATCCACCAGAGTGGCTGCTGTTCAGCATGGCTAAAGTTAGTGGCATAGTGGTGTGGAGTGGAGGGGGCGTGGATAAGCCAGCAAACATGGCGGGCGCGAGCTGTTTAGAGCTCTGCACCGCCTTCGGCAAAAACGCACTCTTAGAGGGGATGCGGGGGGGGCATAATGCTCTTCGTGCGCTGAGCGGATGCGAGGGGCACGCTGGGACCGGCCGGGCGGGAGGTGGACCCTGGCGGCCCGTGTTGGCGGGTTGGTGCCGCGGCCGTGCGGACCCGGCCTGGAGGTCGGGCTGCGGGGACGCGGCTTTAACACAGAGGATCCGACTGACGGAGCTGGGGCCGTGCGCCAGAGCTCGAGCGGCCCCTTACCATTTCGGCTGATCGCCAGATGAAGCCTGCAGAGGGGTGGTGACCTCTCCTCCTCCCACACCTGAATGCCGGAAAAAAAAGGTGGGGCGGCCCCCTGCGGAGTCCCTGTGTTGGGGGCCGCGGAGGGCCCTGAGGACACCTGCGGGCACCCCCCCTCCTTTACTGGGAACCATTATTGTGTGCTGGACTTGGCTTGAGGGGCCGGTGCGGGGTGCCATAAACACACGACAAGCAGAAATATCACGGCGGTGACCGTGCCTCTGAGCGGGGGCACCCTTTGCCTCTTCATTTGTCTTCAATGGACCATGCCATAGGGGCACAAACCAGTCAACCTCCAGGCGACAAAGCGGCAAAACGAGAGCGTGGCCCTGCCGGACCCTGCGCCGAAAACAGAGGTGAACCCCGAAGGAGTGCGGGAACCCTTGGGCAGTCTAGTGAAACTCGGCACACCCCAATCTTTGCCACTGGTCAGAGTGATTGAATAGAGGGAGACACCCCCCCCTTGGAGTCCAGACCCCCATGCCTGGGGGTGGCTGGGGGCCACCGGGGGAGGAGGCTCTCTGGACACCTGATGAGCCTGAGAGGATTGACGGACATAAACCACAGTAGCGCTGAGGCCCCCCGACTTACCTGAATCTCCCAGAGGCCACAAACATCATGCAACCAAAAGTAAGTGACCTGAGACAAGAGGGGGAGGAGTTGTCTGACCGGGCTGCTCGTGTTGCCGCGGGGAGGCAAACTGTTGCCACTCGGCAAGCGGGTCCGGCTCCTCCCCGGCCGGCGCAGACGCCCAACAAGCAGAGATGGTGTTTGAAACAAAGGACTGACTGGCAACCAAACCGAGCGAGGCACTATATGAAGGTCCCCCTTACGGTGCTATTCCTCACAGAACTAGTCGCAAACAAAGCTCTGTACTACGGAACCTAGAGTGACTACCTTGGATCGGACCCCGCATTGGGCTACCCAGGGCCGGCAAAAAAAGACGTGTCTGCCCCGCGCCACCCCAACCAAGACTGAACTAAAAAGCAGTACACACAAGGAGGCCAAATGAGTGGAGAACATTGTTCTGAAATTAGGCAGCACCCCCCCCAGGATCTGAACTATGGCAGGAATGGGGTGCCTGCGCTCGGGAACTGGAGCCGGAAAAACACAGGACACCCTAACCCAAGACAGTCAAAAATTGGAAGCGGTGCTCGCTGCGGTGTAGCGCATCGGAGACTCACTGGAATGTGCCCGCACGTCGCTAAAAACCAAGATAGATAAGGTGGCGAGTGATCTTGTTTTATTGCACGCAGACCACCGCAAATTAACAGACAAAACCAAGGAGATTGAAGCCACAGTAAAGGACCTACCCCCTGCGACCGCCCAGCTCAAAACAGGAATGGAAGACAAACAGGCCAGGGTATTGGAGCTGGAACGACGAGCAGAAGACGCGGAGAGTCGCTCCAGAAGAAACAACATCCGCGTGGTGAACCTGCCGGAGGGATCAGAAGGCCAAGATCCGACGGCCTACGCGGAAAGATGGCTACGAAGACTGGTACCTGATGGAGTGCTTACCCGCTTCTTCTCCGTGGAACGTGCCCATTGTATACCGGCCCGGACGAGACCCCCGGGGAGTGCTCCACCCATTCATCATCCGTCTCCTCCACTATGCAGACAGAGACACCATTCTACAAACGGTAAGGGCTGCACCACCACCCCGGATAGATGGCATGCAGATCTTGCTATTCCCGGACTACACTTTGGCGGTGCAAAGAGACCGAGCCTCTTACCTCCCTCTGAAACGCAAGCTACGATGACTGGGCCTAACCTACTCCTTGTTGTTTCCTGCCAAGCTACGAGTTGTGGTTGACAACAAAACACACTTCTTCTCCATGCCCGGAGGCCGCCTGGGAGTGGCTTGAATCATCGGGACTATCTACTGGCAGTGCGCCGGAGCGGACCGGGCCTATCCCTCGAGCCAAGTGCATTCAAAATAAAAGAGACCGGAGAAGAAACAGAACTCATACAGAAACAACAAAATGCGCCCCAGAACTGGAACAGCTGATCCAAGAGAGAAGAGAGGTGATTCACACTGCGGCGGCGATGGGCGCGTCCCATCCCGGGCTCGGTATCGGGCACAGAACTCTCTCAACTGACCAAAGACCATTCTCCCACACCGGACAGTATATCCGAACCAGGCCTCGCCGAGGGGCCTCCTGTGACACCGGCCACCGCGGATGAGCTCTTCTAAGGGACTTCTGTATAAGGTAAAGGAACTGTATTTCGCAGGAAATACCCAACCAGAGATGTTCATGCGGACGCACCTTATGAGGCGAGAAAATAATAGACTCTGCTGTAAAACACACGCGATGGACTCACCGGAGCCGTGTGCACATTGACAGATACGTCCCTTGGCCCCGTGCACTGCGCCTCCTGATGTCTAACTATAAGGAGTCTCCCCCAACACTCCCCTCTATCCCATCCTTTCAATTATCCGGCATAGCTGAACAGCCTGGCTCGAGACTAGAACTATCCCCCTATCTGCTTGGCCCACCCCCACGCTCCTATCAGAGGAGATAAATAGCGCATAGCTGTGCGACCGCAAGTTGTTGTCTTTGTTGTATTGTTTGGGTGGTGACCTGTTGTCTAACTTCTCTGATGGCATTAGTTATAGACTGTTTTTGCTGGTGGACACCCATTAACCCTTTAAATAATGGTAGAGAATGGAAGACTGGCGGGGTGGGGCCACATGCTGAGGCTGGGGACGAGCAGACTTGGAAAAACACCCAGCACCTACAACATGGCCACATACACAGCAATTACCTGGAATGTAAGAGGCATTCACACCCCCAAACAGCGATATGTTATCTACTCCTATCTTAAAAGGCACTCAGTTCAAATAGCATTCTTACAGGAGACACATCTAGTGAGCTCTGAGATTCCCCGACTGCGCCAGCGATGGAGAGGGCAGTTATACGTGACAGGACACTCAGCATATGCCAGAGGAGCACTAGTTTGAGTCAGAGCAGGAGCTCCCTTTGTGGCTGAGGAGCAGATTGTAGACCCACAGGGTAGATTTGTGCTTGTCCGGGGAAGGTTGGCGGGCCACGCGGTTGTATTGGGTTCTATCTACACCCCAAACTCAGATCAAACCACCTTTCTACACAGTTTATCGCGCCACCTGGCGGACTGGAGCACCCTTCCATGGCTACTGGGGGGAGATTTCAACAGAGTACTCGATGTTGAACTGGACCGCTTCTTTCCTCCACTACCCACATCACCTGTGGTAACTGCCTCACGCGGCCTAGTAGACTGGACCCAACAATGGCACTTAGTGGATGTGTGGCAACAGCAACATAAAGAGGACAGGGTCTACTCCTTCTACTCATCCCCACACTCCCTACACGTGCGCCTAGACCGTATACTTTGCTCTGCAGGTTTTGTCCCGGTCGTGGTAAATGCCGAATACATGGGGCGCACACACTCGGACCACAACCCACTGATAGCGTACCTATGCTGGGGACACCCGCGCTCGGCTGTCCCCACATGGAGACTGAGGCCAGAGTTACTGGAGGATGCTACTTCTAGAGCATCGCTCAGTGCCATAATCCCAGAATTCTTTGAGCAAAACGAGGGCACGGCCACATCGGGATTGATTGAATGGGATGCATTTAAAGTCTTCATCCGGGGACACTGCCTGGGGGCCCAATGTAACATGCGCCGTTCTGTTGAACGTGACCTGACCCAGATAGAGCGAGCCCTGTTGCGGCCAGAAGAAGAAATCGCAAATACCCAAACTAAAAAGTCAGAACTACCTGCAATGCGTGCAGAACACATGTCACTACTAGAGCGCATGAGATGCCTAAATTACACAGTACACTCTGCGAGAACCCACTCGCCAGCGGATAAAGCAGGCATACTCCTGGCCTGGCTGACACGTCGGGATTCCGAGAGGAAACCAATAACCGAAATTCGTTCACAGAGAGGGGAGCTAATATATACACCACAGACATACAAGCTGAATTTGCGAGACACTACGAGGCGCTCTACAACTCGACGGCAGTCCCTGGAAATGACTCCAGCATTGAATTTCTTGCTGAAGTGACACTTCCACACTTAGAATACGACCAGACCGAGACACTTGAGGTGCCCCTCGACCTAGAGGAGATCACGGACAGCATCAGGGAACTTGCATCTGGCAAAACACCAGGCCCGGATGGGCTACCAGCAGACTTTTATAAAGCCTTTGCGACATAGCTGGCACCCAAGCTTCTTCATGTATACGTGACAGCTGAACAAGAGGGTCACTTATCGGCCACACAGAGGGAGGCGCTGTTGGTCTCCCTTCCCAAACCTGGGAGGGACCCAATGGACATGGGCTCATATAGGCCACTGGCAATGCTGAACACTGACTACAAAATTTTAGCAAAGGTACTGGTGACGCGCCTTGCGCCAAGTTTGCTGGAACTAATACACCCCAACCAAAACGGGTTTGTACCAGCCAGAGACACCTCCCAAAATATCAGAAGACTATTCAGAGTAATGCAATATGCTAGGCGTGATTGGCCAAGGGCAGGATGTCTTGTCATCCATCTGGAAAAAGCCTTCGACTCCCTGGAATGGTCCTATTTGTTCAAGGTGCTGCAACACTTCGGCGTGGGACCATCCTTTATTCACCTAGTGAAACTATTATATACTAAACCTCAGATCCGGGTGAGGCTAGGGCCAGAAATATCGGAACCAATCCAGGTGTGCAGAGGCACAAGACAGGGCTGCCCCCTCTCACCACTATTATTTTCACTTGCTATGGAACCCCTGGCGGCTGCCTTGCGCAGGGAGGGAGGTAACTGAGGAATCCCTCTAGGAGACGGCTTACACACAGTGTCATTAGACGCCGATGACCTCTTACTATATTTCAAAGATATTACGCAGATTCCGCCAGTTGCCGGTTCACTACTGCAACGCTTCGCATCGATATCCGGCCTTAAGGTGAACTGGTCTAAGTTATGCCTCTTCCCGTTCGATCCAGACCTCCCGGACCCGAGACTTAGCCTGGCCGGGAGTTCAGTCCAATGGCAACCAAGCACATTCAGATATCTGGGTATCCAAGTTTACCACAGCGAGGAAGATACATTTGATGGTAACCTTGTAAAAGCGGTGTCCTCAATTATTTCCCAAATTAAGTTCTGGAGGACCCTGCCGCTATCAGTGGCGGGCAGGATAGCACTCCTGAAAATGGTGGTTCTTCCGCGGCTCCTGTATTTCTTTTCCAATCTCCCATATTACGTACCTCCCAGATTCTTCAAGGCACTGGAGACGGGAATTAGGGAGTTTATCTGGAACGGCGGCCGTTGCAGGGTTGCCCTAAGGAAGTAATACCTGCCGTCTGAAAGGGGCGGACTAGCGGTCCCCAATATGGAACACTATTACCTGGCGGCCCAACTCCAATGGGTAAGCAGGTGGCTGGTGGACACACAGCTTGCTGACACAGCATCAGAGGAGGAACCATGGCCGCTCCAGCAGATACAGCATTTATTCCACCCGCTCACGCATGCACAGGTACCATGACAACTGTACCTCAAAACAGCTTGTAAATGTTTCTGCAGATCGCTCTACCTCACAAGATCAGTGATCCCATTTGCACCCGCGCTGTCGGGCACACCAAGGGGCCCCAGAATCACATCGGATTCCGAGCTACACACATTGCACGAAGCAGAGCTATACACACTGGGAGACCCTTATGAGGAAACCCAACTGCTACCGTTTGCTAGGCTTGTGGAAATGGGACTCCCATCTGGCCAATTTCTTTTGCACTGCTCCTTGGTGAGGGCGCTGGGATCCAGGTGGGGTGACATCACAACAGCCCCGCCCACCCACTTGCTGGTCCAGTACTTGCAGGTGGTGGGTTGTGGCCAACACCTAATTAGCTAGATAGCGGACGCCCTGAGAAACCAGGCTACCCGTGAAAACGACACATTGCGCGTGGCATGGGAGATGGACACTGGCAACTAGATCGCAACAGCAAGATGGAGGGCGGCCCTGTCAGGCCACCTTCACATACCATGTAACTCCCGATTCCGTCTAATCCAATAGTGAACAGAGCCTATCTCACACCTGCCAGTGTGAACAGATACTTTAATCAACAAGATGCGGCCTGCCCTCGGTGTCGTAAAAGCAGAGCGGACCTGCTCCATATGGTATGGTCCTGTCCTAGCCTGGTAGCCTACTGGAGGGTGGTGACTGACAACTTATCTACCTGTACAGCACAACAGATACCCCTCACATGGGAGACATGTATCCTAGGACTGTTCTCCAGAAGCAAACAACGTAGAGCAGAGGCGCGCTTCATAGATTAGGACTCATCGTGGCGAAAAGATTAGTGACCCGCAGGTGGAAATCACCAGACCCCCCACCAGTGCAGGCCTCGAGGCGCTCGCTCGGGGTGTGGGCAGGGGCGGAGGGCTCAGCGATGCGACGAGCGGAGATTCAAGGGCTGCGACAATTTCCGATCTCTGACTGCTGGGAAGAGCTCTTGCAACAACTGCGTGACATAGAGGTATACCCAGCGGAGGAGGAACTGGACTAATACAGGCGAGTAATAATGACTGTGAGAATGCGCCACACAGGGGGACTGAATGCGGCAACCAACTAGACACACTATGGCACTATGGGGAGGGAAAACCACATGCATCAAACCAGATAGCTGATCCAGTCCCTTTGCTAGCAAACCAATCTGTTGTAACCGACCCGCACCCCGACACGAAAACAGTCACATTGGAAATGACCACATAACTATTTGACCCCGGCTAATGTTGTTGTTGTTGTTCCTTTTATTAGGTTTTTTTCTTTATTCAAATGTTAAACTATATATGACTCATAGGGGGTGATTCAGACCTTGGCGGACGGCGGAGGCCGTCCGCCAAGGTTCCGCCGCCGAATGACCGCACCGCGGTCAAAAGACCGCGGCGGCCATTCAGACATTTCCGCTGGGCCGGCGGGCGCTCTCCAAAAGAGCGCCCGCCGGCCCAGCAGAAATGCCCCTGCAACGAGGACGCCGGCTCAGAATTGAGCCGGCGTAGTTGCAGGGGTGCGACGGGTGCAGTTGCACCCGTCGCGTATTTCAGTGTCTGCAAAGCAGACACTGAAATACTTTGCGGGGCCCTCTTACGGGTGCCCCTGCAGTGCCCATGCCATTGGCATGGGCACTGCAGGGGCCCCCAGGGGCCCAGCGGCACCCCCTACCGCCATCCTGTTCATGGCGGGTTTCCCGCCATGAACAGGATGGCGGTAGGGGGTGTCTGAATCCCCATGGCGGTGGAGCGCGCTCCGCCGCCATGGAGGATTCATTGGGGCAGCGGTAAACCGGCGGGAGACCGCCGGTTTACCCTTTCTGACCGCGGCTGAACCGCCGCGGTCAGAATGCCCTCGGGAGCACCGCCAGCCTGTTGGCGGTGCTCCCGTGGTCGGTGACCCTGGCGGTCACCGGCCGCCAGGGTCAGAATGACCCCCATAGTGTCTGTTTCCTCAACAAAAGTACTATAATCAAGCAATTGTGATTGGAAAAATGTTATACTAATGAATGCCATCAAGCACTGTGCCGACCTAAAAGACACTATGCATACAAACAACCACTTAAGCTATGCCTGCAGTATTGAATAACAAAACACAGCATACCTGGAATTAAAAGCCACACAGGATGAAAAACTAATAACAAAGCAGTGGTTGTAAAAAACACCTGAAGAACTACACAGACTAAATGTAAAAAACATTGCATTAATGTGTCGCCAATGTACTAAATATCTCTTAAGGATGTAAGTAACATACAGTAAGATATGTTAGCTTGTAGCAAATGCCAAAATAAGTAACAATGTAAAATCTTTAAAATGCCAATAAACAGATTTATGAAAAAAATAGTTGTGTGGAGTGGAGTAGAGTGGCATAGGAGGAGTGGCGTAGAGTCCAGTGGTGCTGTAGAGTGCAGCAGCATAGAGTGCAGTGGCATGGAGTGATGTTGGGCGGAGTAAAAGGGCATATAGTGCAGTGGTGTAGGGTGGTGCTGTGGCATAGAGTGCACAGTAGACTCGTGTGGCAGAGAGTGCAGTGGCGTAGAGTGAAGTAGTGTAGAGTGGTGCAGAGTAGAGTATAGTGCTGTAGAGTGCAGTTGCGGAGAGTGGAGTGATGCTCAGTGCAGTGGCATAGAGTGCAGTGGCATAGAGTGCAGTGGCATAGAATGCAGTGGCACAGAATGCAGTGGCGTAAAGTAGATTGTTTCACAGTAGAGTGAAGTGGCTTAGAGTGGTGAGGTGCAGTGTAGAGTGGAGTTGCACAGAGTGGCATAGAGTGTGATAGCATAGAGTAAAGTGGTGTAAAGTGCCGTGGCATAGAGTGCAGAGGTGCACTGTTAAAGAAACACTAAGTACATTTTAAAATGTTTACATTTTGTTTGTGCAATATACATCCCAAATATTTTGAAGATTCTATATGTACTTGACACTTAGGGATAACCCAAATCACTAGTTTGGCTTTTGCTCAATTTCAAAACCATTTAAAGACGTGGACAAAGCGAGCAATTTCCTTGCACAATCTTGCAAGGGGTCTGGCCCCTGCTCACTCTTCACAAGCACGAACAGCTGACCATTGCACCAGAAGAGTTTGCCCAGGTGGATGGGTGTTGCTTGTTCAACCACTTGACAGTGCCCCTTCTGTTTCTCTCCTGTGTACAGAAACAACTCCCTAGGTACCCAATACCTTCGATAGTCTTGGTGGACCCTATTGTCTGATTTTAGGAATTGTCCCACATTGTTCTGTTCCTTATTTATCCGGTTCTTATCAACAACCCTTTGAATCACTTGCCTTGGATCTCCCATTTGATCTCAATTTCATCTTCCTCTTTTATTATTATCTTTGATTGGTAGTCTCAGCTCCCATTTCTGAGATAAATGTAGAGTCCCAGACATACACTCTAGTGCTGTGAGACTGCAGGCAAGTTGTGGGTATCTCACATGCTGACATTAGGTGTGAGACTGTTGCCCACACCATCTACTCTGCCTCATCAAAAAAAAATTAGGTTGAAAGTCCACGGGCGGTTGGGGTGAGTCAAATTGTTTTAACTACCATAAGGTTAGTTACCTTAATGTTTCCCAAACTGTTTGCCAGGGGTTTTAAAATGTTCAGAAACAATCAAAAGTTTGCTGTTACTTTCTCTTCAAGAAAGATTGGGCAGATTTGGGTAGGGGTGATGGCCTTGACACAGTGCTGAAGGGCATTAATTTACTACTAAACAAGGACGTACTGCGACACCTGAATGTAGCATCCAGGAGGCAATCACAAAAAGACCACAGTGAATAAATAGTGCTATGTTAAAAAAAGAGTACATACATGCACTGACACCATAGTGAGGCATGGCTTCTCTTGGGTGTGTCCGTAAAACTGACGTTTGATCTTGATTTTTGTCCTGAATTTTGACCCTTTGTCCTGAATTTTTTACAGTCCTGTCCAGAATTTGCCTCAATGACAGGTGGTCACCCTAGACGGCGGCTCGACTGGATGATGAGCCTACGAGCAAACTGCAGACGGAGGCGCGAGGACCCACCAGGAGGAGGCCCAAGACAGCCTTTGAAGGACAACCCCTCCTCGAAAGTAGGAGGAGGCCCAAAAGAGCCTTTGAAGGCCCACCCTGAGAGCGCCATGGAGTTGACAGGCCAGGGACCAAGACTGACATGCATTAGGTCTGGGCTGGGAGGACCCCTACTGGGAGACCCACGTGACAGATCTGATCTGCAGGGGTCCTGCCGCAACCCATGCAGCTGCAATTAGGGTGATAGTGAATTCTGCAGGAGTGTTCCTTGTAGGACGCTTGAGGGACTACAGAGCAGAGCAATTTAATTGAGCCAACCCAAGCACAGTGACTGTAACTGTTGACTCTCCTGGCGAATGGCAGCTGCGGCACTGGCCGCTGCCTGGAGCATCACCATGGTGCCAGCTGGGAGTCTGTAGGGGTGACAGCCCATCACCTTCCACTATCCCCTGGTAACTGAATGGGATCATAGATGTGTGTGCCTGCCTGTGTGTTTGGTGGCGCACTGCCCTCGTCCGTGCTGGTGAGTGCTCCCTGACTTACTTGCTGCCTGGGTGGTGTATCCACAAATGATGGTGGAGGGTCCGCTGGAGTGCAATACAGCATATGTTTGCGAGGTTTCCAGCCCTATTCCCTGTTTTTGAGCCCTGGCACGATGTTCTTGGCAAGGATTAAGAAGGATTCCACTGTAAAGGACATGCTAACTATGGCACCATCCCAGCGCTTGGCCTGCCTCACCAGCCTAGGGGGCAGCTTTGGGCACCTGGGATGGTGGGGTGGGGGAGCTGAAGCCCTGACCACCCAGTCCTTGATAGAGGTGCTATGTAAAGGTAATCAAGAGGACATAACACACCTCAGAGACGAAGTCTCCAAGGATCTACAGGGCATCAAGCAAGAAGTAACGGCCTGGGGAAATGGGATGTTGACTATGGAGGAATCCGCAGGCACCAGGGAGGAGGAATTGAAGGACTTGGGCTAGCAGATATGCTTGTTGAGTGGGGAGAACATTGCCCTGCAGGGACAATTTGAAGACTTGGAGCACCACTCCAGGCGACCCATCTGCATTGAGGAGATCCACATTCAGTTGAAACTGACAACATTGAGCTCTGCAGCAAGTGGATTTTCATGCATCTGCTGCATGCCTTGTCAGAAGCTGAGATCACCTTTGGGCGGACCAGAGAGTGGAGGTCTTGATGCAGAACTCCAGGCCCCCACCGGACATCCTTACCTGTGTGCACCACTTTAAGCAGGAGGAAGCCATCATGAAAACTGTTAAGTGGAAAGGCTCAACCAACAAAGGTTTGAAGGGAACACTATTCACTTTTTCCAGGCCCTCTCTGTGATCACCTTGCGAGGAGACACTCTTTGCAACTGATAACATTGTTCTTGGGATCAAGGGAAGTGATATATCCATGGAGACATTACTTTCCACTTGTTTTCAGCAGGCTGGGTCCCAACACCAGGTTCGCTCCGTGGCTGAGACCGAGAAGATCCTGGGGCTGGATCCAGAAGAGGACATGATGGAGTCATTGCTAGGGCAACCTGGATAAGGGGGCCATGATGTCTAAAGCAGGGTGAATGGCAGGTGGTGAAAAAGAGAAGAAACAGAACGAAACCATCCAAACCATCTGCCGAGGTCATACCCTCCGAGCAGGAGCAGCCCTCTCACATCAAAAGGGGTTCTGGTGACCAACCCCTGCCTCAGAGACTTGACGGCTATATGGTGTATGGTTGGAAATTCCACTGAAGTGGGAGAGATGTGACTTCTGGGAATACTGTAGGTCCATGACTGATGTCTCCATTTTTTTAGGTTTTCTTTTGCTCCTGTGTCCAGGCAGGGATGGGTGCAGCAGGATGGGGTAGGTTGATGTGGAAGTATGATGAAGAAACAGTATGTGATTGGCTTGTTAGGGCATAGAGCCCAGTTGGGGTGTGACATTGTGCTATTTGTTTTCAGCAGGTTTTGTTTTTTATGGTTGAGGTTTGGTTGGAGTGGGTTCCTGGAAAGTTTAAGCCTCCCTTAGTCACTTGTCTAGGTACAACTTCGAACATACAAGACACTATAGTAGCACTGCATTCCCCTATCTTAATGGCACTTGGATGCCTGTCAGTAGCTCTACTGTAAATGATTCCTGGTATGACTTCCACACTTAGAACTCTAAGCCTTAATGTAAGGGGTCTTAACTCTCTGGTGAAACGTAGGGCCATTCTGTCCTTCCTGAAGGATACTAAAGTCCACATTTGTCTTCGTCAGGAGACACATCTCCTTAAGACAGATTTCCTTAAAGCAGATTGGTTTGGCATGCGATCTCGTTAGTTTCTGCAAGAATACCATTCCTCTGATCATAGCAAGGCAGGAGTGCCATCCTTGTCTCATCCTCATTCCCAGGGAAGGTGAAGAAGATTGTAGTCAGTGTGGAAGGGGGGATTTTAGAACTCTAACTCTCAGTGGGGGACTGTACCTTCATTATGGCCTCCATCTATGCCCTTAATGAAAAACAGGAGAGGTTCCTTGAGAGGGTCATACCCATGGTGGTGCTACAGATCCTAGATAGAGAGGTACTAGTTGGCAGTGACCCGTCCTATATTATGTGACAGACAAGTCAGGACTGAGGGTGGGTCTACGGGAGAGTTATCTAGGGAGACTAGGAAGTGGCTGGCTGACCTACACCCAAGCGAAATATGGAGAGCTTTGCACTTCCCTGAAGCATGACTTATTTTTTCCTCTGCGCATCAAATGTATGCCAGAATGAAGTGTTTCTTGAGTTCCTCTCACATTCTAGGAAGCGTGGTGGAGTCATCTGCAAGGACTAGATGTCTTTTGGAACACGCCCCTATCTACCTGCGCATGGGGCTCATCGACCACGGGGAACGGGTTGGGAGATGCAGACTGTGTGACTCTTTGCTGCATAATGCCCATCATGCTGAACAAATAGTCATGGCCCTGCGCACATTCCTCACGGTCAATGGCTGTGAGAAGTAGGGATCACTACTCTATGGGACTCACTCAAAGATTACATCAGGGGCCACTTTATGTCCATCGCATCTAAAGTTAATAGAGATAGGAGAGAAAAACGGGCTGAGTTTGAGGGGAAGGTTAAAGAATTGGGGGAAATAAACAAATGGGAGAGAGATGTGTACTGTGTCAGCTGGAGACAGCTCACGCACATCTCAAATTGCTGGACAGTGCTGGAGTGCTCTCTCTTGCAACGGCAATAAAGCCGGAAAGGTCTTGGCTGCTAAACTAAGAGCTAGGATCCAACAAGTGAGGATTTTTTCCATAAACTCGAACGCTGTTTTTTTTTCGTACAGATGATTCAAACATCCGCCAGAATTTTCAAGACTTCTAGAAAACCCTATACACGGTGGAACAAGTAGGCAAACCTGAGAATCTGAAACATGATAGCAACACTAGATTCGCACACCTCCCACCATTCCATAAAGAGCCTCTAGAAAGCCCAGTAGGCAATCGCTTTTTAAAAACTCCATAATGCCCTCGGACCTCATGGCTTTACAGGATTATTTTAGAAAACCTTCTGCAACAACTTAGCTTAGATTCTTACCTTCTTATACAATTCCTTTGCTGCTTCTCCCTCCCTGACTGACACTATCTCTGAGGCCTCCATTGCAGTTATTCCCAAACCTGGCAAGGATTCTACACAGTTTCCTGATGCAGACTGATATCCCTGCTCAAACATTTCTCTGGGATTCTGGCTGCATGTTTGATCTTGTTAATGCAGGGACTCACCCTCAGTCAAGCAGGGTCCATACCAGGCAGCATCAAGGCCAATGATACAAAACACACCCTACACTTAATTGATGAAGTCAGACGATCTCGGTCCCCTGCACTGTTTTTAGCTGTTGACACAGAAAAAGCGTTCAACAGTGTACATTGGCCATGGTAAATTCTTGGGGAGTACCGACTCAGTCCCACATTTAGGACGCAAATCGCTTGTATTTACACCAACCCAGTGACCACAGTTGTGGTAAATGGGAGAGCCTCTGCCGTATTTCCGAAAGAGAGTGGTGTTGCAGTTTGTCCTCTATATAGAGCTGCTAGCAAATGCAATAAGGGCACACGGGAATAACAAGGGGGTATCCATTGGCAAGGAAGAACATAAAATCTATCTATACACTGATGATGTGCTGCTGACACCAATGAACCCTGCATGTTCCCTGTTGCCTCTCCCTCAAGAACTAGAGAGATTTAGCCACGTAGTGGGCTTTAAAATTAATTTACAGAAGCCACACATTTTCAATATTTTCCTCCCACCTAAATGCAAGGAATAACTACTGGCCTGTTATCCCTTAGCCTGGGCCGAGAAATGTATTACATCCCTGGGAGTCAAGATCTACTAGACTCTGGAGGATACCGCCAGAGCCAACTACAGCTCTTCGTGCTGAGTTCCACAAGTGACACAACCGGGGCCTTTGATGGCTGGGATGAATAGCTGCAGTTGAAATGATGGCCTTGTCCAGGTTTCTATATCTGGTCCAGTCTCTACCCCTGCGTCCCACAAGCTGGGCTCTGAAGCAGATTCAGCAGATTATCAACAACTTGATTTGGGGGGGGGGGGGGGGGGGGGTACGGGGAGCGAGAGAGCCAGACTCCCTAACAGCGTGATAAATGCTCCCACTTCTGAAGGAGGTCTGAGAGTGTCGTATATAACACACTACTACCATAGGGCTCAGCTTCGGTACATGGTGGAGTGGGGGAGGGCAGACACTGAGAAAGTCTAGTGCTTCACAGATAGGATAATCTCAAATTACTACATTTGGAAGGCTTCCGAGCTTCCACCGTTACTGGGGCATTTACTAATTTCCAATTACTTGGATTACACTCTCTTCGTGGGATATATATGGTCATGATCAAAAAGGATCTCTCATTGTCCCCTTCTCCCTGTTATAGGAAACCCAGATTTTACACCAGAAATTATTAGGGCCAGTTTTCAGAGGGGCAAAAGCTAATTTTAAAGAAGTGGGGCTTGTTCAGCACACAAGGCATTCAAACGTTCAACCAAGTTAGTTAGCTGAGATATAGCCTCCCTGAATCCGAGAGACTGCATTATGTCCAGGTACAAATTTGGGTGTTACACAGAAACGTGAGAGCTGGGCCTCTAGACCTCTGACCACCTTTGAAAAATAGGTATTTCGCAAAATGGTGATAGACACCTGGGGCCAGATGTATGAAGAAACCACTTTGCGATTTTCTAATAGCGATTTTTAAGAAATAGTTCTGTCTGATTCGCAAAATGGGATGTATCATATTTGCGATTCGGTAATAGCGATTTCTTAAAAATCGCGAATACTATTACCGAATCGCAAATAGCGATTCTTAGCCCATTCGCACCTATGAGCCTGTCGGCCCATATTTGCGAGTTTTTTGCATTTTCCAAATTGTGGATTCCTAACTGGAATTTGCAATTTAGGAAATGCAAAACCCCAGGGTGCTGGGGGCTTAAGGCCCCTCTGCTGCACTCCAAAAAATATTTCAGGACATGTAAGGCGCACACATACCAAAGGGGCATGTGTGCATTACATGTCAATTTTAAAAATGCATTTTTAATGCATTTTTTAAATTTGTACATGGTTTTGCGATTCCTTAATGCCCAAATCGCATTAAGAAAAAGCTTGATACATGTGCTTACGAAATTGCATATAAGGATTCCTTATTTGGATTTCTTATTTAGAGAATCGCATATTGCGATTCTCTAAACGGGTTCGCAATTTTAAGGAATCGCTATTTTAGCCATTCCTTAAAATTGCATAGCGAATGCCTTTCATACATAATGAAAGGCATTTTTGCATTCGCAAACCGCCATTTGCACCGTTTGCGAGTGCAAGAATGCTTGATACATGTGACCCTTTGTCTCCGAAATCTATAAAACTTTGAACTTAGACCATTATAAGGTAAGGACAACGGGCCAACTGGGGTGGAACTCAGAGATTGGGTGGACCTTTACAAATAGCGAATTGGCTGAAATACTTACTCATTCGAGGTTGAGTGCATCTAGCGAGTCAACGACGAGGACTGAAACTTACTGGTACTACACCCCTGACAGGATCCATAGGTAGAACCCCAGCAGAAGAGATCTTTGTTTGCAAAACTGTTGCAACAAAGGGTACCTCTCCATTTCTCATGGCACTGTTGGACAGTCCTGGATGAGAAAGATCGCACATACAGAATCTGACTGTTGAGATTCCCACCATATGCTATTCTGGGGGAGGCAGATCTCCTCTCATACCCCTCGAAATTGAAACAAGGCTGTCAGATTATTTTCTGTGCTGGGACTGTTAAAGGAGATGTCCTGAGCTTCTGGGGCTCCTATAAACCCTGGTACATTGGGTTTAGACTCAGCTTGGGAAGGAAAATATCTCATTGGCTTTAGCAGGCAGGGGAGACAGGTTTGAGTCTCTTTGGAAGGACTGCCTAAACAGGCTATCTATTGAATTTCTTGAGGTTACCTGTCCCATATATTTGCGTGTCCCTCATATTACCACGATGGCATGTGTAAGTCCCAAGGTTCTGGTTTGGCAGTGATCAGTCGTTATGTTTCTGATGGCATCCTCTGCAGGGTTCCAGTTCTCTGGAGGCTGTTGGGATGGGTGGTGGAGGGACCAGGATGGAGAGGTGGGAGATGATAGTTGTGGGGGGCTAGCTGATATAGTTCTTTTGTTAATTCTTTTTTTCCCTTGCCTTATATTTTATGACCTGCTTATCATCATAGAGATTCATTGACTCGCAGATTGTTAGCGTAGCAGTGCATTTTTTGGTATATGTTCCCCGTCGGCTGAGTAATATAGACAGGAAGTATGTGTAGCTAAAACTCAATAAATGCTGTTAATCTTATAAAGTTGAAATAGATTTTCAAGAAAGTTACAAGAACAAATATCAAGTTCATAGTGTCTGATGTATGCATATTTCATTTAAGTGCCTAAGATTTACTTCACCAGTGACATTTGTGACTTGGAATGTGTGAGTGACAATTGCATCACATTTAAAAACCAGTTGGAATTTATAAGTGGTGTAGGGAAGTACCTTCTTTTTGGCATGGTTACCCTCACTTTTTGCCTGCTGTCAGTGTGGTTTGACTGTTTTCACTGGGATCCTGCTAACCAGGACCCCAGTGATTGTGCTTTCTCCCACTGGTTGCTTAGAACTTTGCACATCCCACATTTGCAAGCACCTGTGTGTGAGGGAACCCCTGCATGAGCAGAGGTGCCCCTATGAACACCAGCTCTATTACATTGGACTTCATAAGTGCGGAAAAGCCATTTTACCTGTGTACTGGACACGGGTCACTCACTACCTGTGTCCAGCTACATAACGGTAACTCCAAACCTGGGCGTTTTTGGTGTCAAACATGTCGGAAACAACCCCAAGACTGTAGCCTGTATTAGTTGTATGATTCATTCACTCTAGGGGCTTCCTAGAGGACCTCCAGCATTGCTCCTGCCAGTGTTCTGTGGTTTTCAGGGCAGCCCTGGCTTCCTAGACACTGCCTATACCTCACTACTAGGGGATAGCTGATTTAGCTGACTTAGCTGATTGGCTCCCTGAGTCCCTCCTGCACCTGAGACCCGCCCTCCACACCTGCTCTGCCCCTTACGTTTGTGGAGGGAAGCCCAAGAGAGCCGCCTCCATTTTGTGAGCCTCTGTGCATCTCCCCTGTGTGCTGATACAGCCAGGTGTTCAAGGATTGCAAAAAGACCTAGGTAAGCAGCCCTCAGATTTTTCTGGGTAAATAGTATTATTTGTTCAAAAGTGTTTATTTCAGCTACCTGTGTCTGTTTTACTGTTGACTCTCTGTGTTTCAGGCCGCCTGGCCTCTTTTAAAGTGTTTTTTTTTTTTATTTGTTTTTGCTGTGACTGTGTGAATTGCCTTGCTAGTTTGTGGCACACCCCCACCCCCCTTTTTCTCTTCTAAGTAAAAAGGCTACATACATCTTGCAGTGTGTTTTTAGGAGACTGTTTTAATCTGTTTCTGTGTTTAAATTGTGTTTAAAAACTGTCTGCCCCCCTGTATTTTTTCCTTTAAAAAGCCTGATTTCAGAGTGCGCGCCCAACAGTATTCCAGTGTTTGTTCTTAAACAATCTCTCCCTCACCTGGAAAGTAGACTCTGCTAGCTTGAAAGTGTGGATTCAGCATGTCTGTATCCAAGGAGATTCTGAATAGAGCAGCAGTTGCCTTTCTCGCTGACCACAGGGACTGGACTTAGCTGATTGGCTCCCTGAGTCCTTGCTGCACCTGAGACCCGCCCCCCACACCTGCTCTGGCCCCTTAAGTTTGTGGAGGGAAGCCCAAGACAGCGATCTCCATTTTGTGAGCCTCTGTGCATCTCCCCTGTGTGCTGATACAGCCCAGTGTTCAAGGATTGCAAAAAGACCTTGGTAAGGAGCCCTGAGATTTTTCTGGGTAAATAGTGTTATTTGTTCAAAAGTGATTATTTCAGCTACCTGTGTCTGTTTTACTGTGGACTCTCTGTGTTTCAGGCAGCCTGGCCTCTTTTAAAGTGGTGGTTTTTTTTTTAATTCGTTTTTGCCGTGACTGTGTGAATTGCCTTGCTAGTTTGTGGCACACACACACCCCTTTTTCTCTTCTAAGTAAAAAGGCTACATACATCTTGCAGAGTGTGTTTTTAGGAGACCGTTTTAATCTGTTTCTGTGATTTAAATTGTGCTTAAAACTGTCTGCCCCCCTGTATTTTTTCCTTTAAAAAGCCCGATTTCAGAGTGCGCGCCCAACAGTATTCCAGTGTTTGTTCTTAAACAATCTCTCCTTTACCTGGAAAGTAGACTCTGCTAGCTTGAAAGTGTGGATTCAGCCTGTCTGTATCCAAGGAGATTCCGAATAGAGCAGCAGTTGCCTTTCACCCTGACCACAGGGACTGGACTTCAGTTAACTTGCTCCTTATATAAGTTCCTATTGGTTGTTGCATATGTTGTTGTGATAGGTTGTTGGGAGATGGTCTTTCATTTGTTTCTGGCTCCAGGGCTGGGGTTATGATTGGTGGATAGGGCTGGGAATCTGATTGGCTGTTGGTTCTAGGGCTAAGATTCTGATTGGCTGTTGGTTCTAGGGCTGTGATTGGTGGATAGGGCGGAGATTCTGATTGGCTGTTGGTTATCGGGCTGTGATTGGTGGATAAGGCTGGGAATCTGATTGGCTGTTGGTTCTAGGGCTGAGATTCTGATTGGCTGTTGGTCCTAGGGCTGTGATTGGTGGAAAGGGCGGAGATTCTGATTGGCTGTTGGTTCTAGGGCCGTGATTGGTAGATAGGACTGAGAATCTGATTGGCTGTTGGTTCTAGGGCCGTGATTGGTGGATAGGGCTGAGATTCTGATTGGCTGTTGGTTCTAGGGCTGTGATTGGTGGATAGGGCTGAGATTCTAGGGTTGTGATTGGTGGATAGGGCTGAGATTCTGATTGGCTGCTGGTACTAGGGTTGTGATTGGTGGATAGGGCTGAGATTCTGATTGGCTGCTGGTTCTAGGGCTGTGATTGGTGGATAGGGATGAGACTCTGGCTGTTGGTTCTAGGGTTGTGATTGGTGGATAGGGCTGAGATTCTGATTGGCCGTTGGTTCTAGGGTTGTGATTGGTGGATAGGGCTGAGATTCTGATTGGCTGTTGGTTCTAGGGTTGTGATTGGTGGATAGGGCTGGGATTCTGATTGGTTGCTGGTTTTAGGGCTGGGGCTGTGATTGGTGGTCAGGAATAGGGCTATGATTGGTGATTAGGGCTGGGTCTCCCATTAGTTGTTTGAATCAGGGTTTGAAATTGGATTGGCTAGGGTTAGGACCAACTTCTTATTGGCCAGGAGGGCTATTAAGGGCTAGGACTCAGGGCGTCTCAGCCCTGGCGTCGAGGCAAAGGGCGGGGAGGACAAGGGCAGCTGCCTGTTTGGGCCTGTTCTGGACAGGTAGGGACTAGGGCCTAGGGCCAGAAATGCTGCCCAATTCACTATTGACCAGGAACGGTTTCAGCCCCTACACAACCCTCAACATGCAACCACATATTCTACAAAGACATCCAACTAATGCATCACAAACTGACCACAGACAGATTGGATTGTCCCATCACCCAACACAATACCGTTTATACAATACATATACACATATCCCCCACAACTACAACAGTCAAACACCTGCTTTCTCACAGCAAACACTACTCTGTCCACTCCCACTAACACAACCTGCCATCAACCACACAACACAAAACCACAGTATACTTTTCTCTCAGTCTCAGCCTTCCAGATACACACACTCTGCTCATACTAATCAACAACACTATCCGCTGTTTGCTCCACACAGACCACCTGTCATCATAACAATGCCCAAACCCTGCTTTCAAACACACCATCTACAAACACTCTTCCCCTCTCTTCACCAATTACACACAACCATACAATCCCCACATTTCACTCCACCACACATATTACCTCTTCCAGTCATCGCAACTAACACTAACTCCCCTGGCACACATCCATCACCTCTTACACACCTCGTACATTCATCTCCAAAACACATCAACACCCCATATAACACTCAAATTCCACTCACCAGCACTAACTCACATACAAATCCCTCACCAAAAACAAGTACAACAATATCCCCTCTCACTATTCCACAAAAACAGTACCGACCACAAACATCAGCACATCAAAGCAACACAAACTTACATTACACTTATCGTCATACCCACTCCCACCCTCAGGACTACACAAAGAATACAAATTCCATCCTATCTCCACCACTACTTTCTCACTCTTCACAAACACCTACCTCAAGCACCCCAACCCAGCAACTTTCATTCACTCGCCTCTCCTCCATTGCACAATTTAGAGCCTTACATCATGATCCACATGCTCCTCCACCACCCCTAACCCATACTCCATCCACACTAAACAAATGCAAACAAAATAAAAAACATGCCACTCATAGCAACCTCGCATCCCCTTGTCTGTTACATAATAAAACTACCCTACAAAAAACAGTACACTCCTCATGGCTCCCTCAGCCACCAAGTCCACCACCCACACACACAGACTCAACAAAATGCCTCCTTACCCTCAAACAGTTATCACAACTAGCAACACTCCTGCTTCAAGCTCACATTATACTACTTACCCTTCTCCTAAACAAAAACAACACTACCACTAACACACCTTTTCTAAACTGCAAGCTCATAAATGCTCGATCACTCTCAAAAAACAAGCACCACATCTACGACCTGCTCACAGACACACAACCTGACTTACTATTCATAACTGAATACTGGTTGGGAGATGACATGGCACCAGTGTTGCACGAAGCTGTTTCTCCAGGCTATCAAACCATCACACAAAACCGTATAGGCAAGAGAGGTGGTGGACTAGCTATTATATTCAAACAGGCATTGAACCTCAGTAAAACAGACAACATCTCCATACAAGGTTCTGAAGCCCTCCTTACCAGATGCCACCCTACTCCAACTTCTTCCTGTAACCTTCTCCTCCTTTACAGACCTCCACCTAACAACTCCACATTCCCAGATGCTTTTCTAGACACAGCCTCAAACCTTATTACACTATACTCCAACCTATGCATTCTTGGGGATCTAAACATTTGGTTTGACAAACCCAATATGCCCCATCCAAAAGCTATCACCACTGGCCTAGTCGCATTGAACCTACATCAGATTGTACACAATCCCACACACATCGTTGGTCACATCCTAGATGTCATTTTTGCTAAGCCTGAACTAGTTACTATTCATAGCATCCCGCCAATCACTTGGTCAGACCACCATTTGATAACTTTCCGACATACAACTCCACAAATCAACACACCCCACAACTACTTACATACATACACCTATCTATCATGGAGCAAACTCATTTTGGATGACTTAGAAACACAACTAACAGCCAACACAGATCCAGATACAATTCATTCTGTGCCAAAACTTTATGAGTGGCTACAGGAAGCTTTTGATATCCTAATACCAATCAGAAAAACTAAACACAACAAAAGAAAACCAACACCTTGGAGAAACATAGAACTTAAAAAGATAAAGCAACAAATCAGAAAGTTGCAGCGGACCTGGCTCAAAACAAACAACGGTCAAGACAAACTGCAGCTACACAAACTTAACAGGATATACAAATCATCAATCAAAAAAGCTAAAAAAAGGTACTACTCAGACAGAATTCAAAACGCTCAATCTACAACCAAGGAATTTTATAAAATTTTCAATGAATTTCGAAAACCTACATGCATGGAAGGAAGTCATTCCACTACTCAAGATTTCACA
Source organism: Pleurodeles waltl (assembly GCF_031143425.1). Classification (NCBI taxonomy): domain Eukaryota; kingdom Metazoa; phylum Chordata; class Amphibia; order Caudata; family Salamandridae; genus Pleurodeles; species Pleurodeles waltl. The sequence continues at coordinate 297,102,293 of NC_090449.1, read as the reverse complement.
AACAAATTGGCAACTCACTACACAACCAAGGCAGACACATTGGACTCCTATTTAAAACAGAAGAAAACCATCAGCACCAACCCCTTTCCTAAAATACCCTCTAAGAATAAACCAACCCAACCTCTACAGTCCTTCAAACAAATATCCCAGGATGAATTTATGGATTTGGTCAAAGCAAGCAGACCTTCTGGTTGACCTTCTGACCCTTGCCCACCACAAATCTTCAAGAACATTCTTCCATCTACTTCTGCTGCCACACCTGTAAGAAGAATCATCAACAACCTTTAACTTCAGGATCTTTTCATGCAGACCTGAAAAAGGCATACATATGACCTTTATTAAAGAAAACAAACCTAGACCCACAAGACCCCAACAACTATAGACCAATCACAAATGGACCTTTCCTGTGCAAATTGATAGAAAGAGCAGCTTTCGCCCAGATGTCACAATTCATTGAAGACAATTCTATACTTTGAGACTTCCAAACTGGATTCCTCCCAGGAAGAAGCACTGAATCAGCACTCATAGCAATCTGGGATGATCTTAAGAACACAGTCGACAGAAATGGAGTTGCTGCACTACTTCTCTTTGACCTCTCAGCTGCCTTTGATACGGTTGACCATGACACCCTAACTCAAACACTCCACGAAGCTGGCATACAAGGGATTGCTCTCGACTGGATTACTTCCTGTCTTCAAAAAATATCGAATATCATCCACTCACCCCCCTTCTCGTCCAAACCCTACCTCACAAAAGCAGGGGTCCCCCAAGGGTCAATCATCTCACCTTTGCTTTTCAACATCTACATTATATCTTTACCAGAACTGATCAATGATTTCCATCTCACATACTACAACTATGCAGATGACACACAAATACTACTTAAATTAGAATGCCCCAAAAATATTGAAAACTCTCAAATCTTCAGTTGCTTCAGAGCCGTTGATCAGTGTGACCTGGAGCCATCTCAGACTAAATACCTCCAAAACAGAAATACTCATATGTGGTGACTGGAAAAATTATGACCCACTGTGCGTCTGGCCTGACGATCTCGGACCACCTCCTCAATTATCCAAGGAAGTTAAAAACCTAGGAATCACCATGGATTCCAAGTTAACTATGAATGCCCAAGTGGACAGATTAGCACGGACAAGCAATCTGTTTGGGGCATAGTATATGTCCTGATAAGTATTATAATGTTGAAGTATCAAACAAGAAATGTTAGACGTCTATTGACTTATTTTATTACTTAATTGTATAGTCAGTGCCAATAAGTGATCTACAATATTTCTGGACCACTTACACGGCAAAAGATTAAAGTAATATTTTTGACTATTTAAAAATTGCAGATTATGCTAAATGTATAACTCCTCGGTTTGGAATATTAGTCAATAAGTTCCTTAACCTGTTAAGGTCTAGTTAATATATTCAGTCCAAAATGGAGAAAAATAATCCCTAGTCTGGAGGTATTTGAAAAATTCCTGCCCAGGGACCTTTCATAACTCCTTTATCTCTTCAAAAACAAGAAAAACTCAATTTGCACATAGCTGTCCAGCCCTATTCAACAATGAAAGAAAGAGATAAGTTGAAATGTTTGGGATACAAGATGCTTGCTGTAACCTGCTCAGATGGTTTGAGTAGGGGTAGCTGCACATTAGTTAATGGTATGTGTAGATGACTACTAGAGTAAAATGTGACTCTCATGGGAGGTAGCTAATTGCAAAGATTCAAAGAGCCTCTGAATTTACCTCTGAATGTGACCTTGAATTTACCTCTAAAACAATTGTTACATTTTACTGGGCCACACTTCACATCTCAGATGTGATGGTCCAAAGGAACATTACTGTACTGCAGATATTACATGCTTGCATATTGATAGATGCGTGCGATTTTGTTGACCACACAAACTGATTTTTTTCAACATAGAACCTTTCCAAGAATTGATATGTTTTTTTACATCTTAGTTTAGCATCATTCATTTCATTTAAAATAAATCAGAGTTGTCACAATGTGGTTTCTCTTTTTACTAAATGTAGGAAGCTGTCTCTGTATATACTATATCAAAATGAGATATTGGCTCTCATTATGACATTGGTGGTAAATCCCACTTACCGCCATGCTGACTGCCGCCAACATACCGCGGCGGCGGCGGATATCCGTTCACCATATTATGACACACACACAACAATCTGTCACTATTCAGCCACAGACACAAGTCCACCACACCAAAGTTCAGTGATAAACTGTCGGTATCCAAACCCACACTGTTACGCCAACAGAACAACACCCATCACATTATGACCCACGAATCACCACGGTGGACATTCAACTGCGATAAACCATTGGCGGTACATACCACTGCGCTCAAAATACACACACACACATACAAAATAACATTACATTGGTCAATTTAAATAACACACACCTGACACCCATACACACACCACACCCACACCACTATAAAACACACACCCACATTACCCACAACCCTTTACGACTACAAATAATTGCCACCAGAGGGAGACAGCAAGACCACTCACACAATCAGAGCCACATACCACTCACACCTATACACCACTCACACACCCCACATTACACACCCCAACACATTACCCTACATACCCTCACCTACACACCTTACACAACAACCATGGCACCACAAAGACACCCCTGATTCTCAGAGTAGGAACTAAGGGTTATGGTGGAGGAAATCATCAGGGTAGAGCCTCAGCTATTTGGAGCACAGGTGCAGCAGATATCTATAGCTAGGAAGATGGGGCTATGGTGGAGATCCGTGGACAGGGTCAACGCTGTTGGACAGCACCCAAGAACTAGGGATGACAGGTAGAGGTGGAACGACCTACGGGGGAAGGTACGTTCCATTGCAGCAAGACACCAGCTCGCTGTACAGAGGACTGGCGGTGGACCCCCACCTCCTCCCGCACAACTAACAACATGGGAGAAGCAAGTCTTGGCAATCATGCATCCTGAGGGCCTGGCCGGAGTAGCAGAAGGACTGGACTCCGGTAAGTCAACTTTATACTACTACTTCCCCCCTACCTGCATGTCATCACATACCCTCACTCTCACTTCCATCACTCCACCACCTCCCACACACCACACCATCACATACCACTCATTCCAATGCCAAGCCCTCATGCACTACCAATGCATGGACATCACTCACAGCCCTGCATGGACACCTACCACCAAAGAATGCACACTAGAGAGAATCAGCTAGCCCACCACATACCAACTTACACAAGTGAAAGCTGCCAGGGCAGATACAACCAAATAGGGCATTCCACTGATGCACAATATGTCGCACACAGAAACAATAACACTTCATTTACATCCCCACAGGTGTCCCAGCCATTGTCACCGGAGAAGAGGTGCCAGCACTATCCAGTCCCCCAACTGAAGAGGCCCACAGTGATGACAGCAACTCTGGTCGCCTGGATCTGGATGACCAACCTGGCCCATCAGGGACCTCTGGACAGTCGGTTACCCAGGCCCAGTCAAACACCATTACAGAGCCTCCCCCATCTGGAAACACCACCACAACACCCACCCAGCGTACCCACACCTCTGTCCCCAGGACACGTCAATCAACAGTGTGTTCACCTCTACACATCATACCTAAGACAATCAGGGACCTGGGGTCAGTGGCAGTGGGAACATGGTTCAGGGGACAGAGGCACAGGACAACAGGGAACCTGGGAGGAGTGTTGTGTGCCAGCGGGAGGACAGGCCCAGGGAACTGACTCTCCTGGAGGCACTCACCAAGATCCTGGGAGCATATCAACATTCCCAGGACACGATGGACCAGATCCTGGACAACATGCAAGAGAACAGGCAGGAGGGAGAGTACCAGGGGATCAGGGAGGACTTGCAGGTCATCAACACCACACTGGTCTCAATTGCAAGGGTGCTGGCAGACATGGCCAACATTATGAGTGAGGTAGTCTTACAACAGTGGGCCCCTGCCACTAGCCAGCCATCTGAACTGCCTTCCACCTCCGTTGCAGCTAGTGGACAGGAGACCCCGCCACAGGACTCACAGGCCACCAGCACCCCTCCCCCTGCAGAAGGAGAACCACCCCGCAAACGTTCTGTGCGATCCAGGCAGAAGCCAGAGACTATTGCCAAGACCCCTGCCAGGAAATGACTCTCCTGATTGTCACCCTTGTGTCCCACTCTGTCAGCCTGTGCACCTTGTACTACCATTGCTCCCCTTCCTATGTCCCCTTGGACAATGCAACTGTGCTACAAATATACTGGAACAATACCCTGGACTTTCCTCTATCATCACCCCATCCTCTTGCACTTGCCCCTCTTCTTCTTAGCACTTCAATAAACAACTTTGGAAAAAAACAAGTATGGAGTATGCTACATTTTTATATTGTGTTCGCTTAACCAGGTTCAAACATTCCAATGCAACTGTACAGTAACTGTCACATAGGAAAGACCTGTATTTGACTGAAGTGATCACACCAGGAGCGATAGTTGGGCACCAACACCTGTAAAATGAATTGCCAAAGGGTACAGTAAGTGGGCATAGAAGTGATAAATAACAGCATGCCAGTGCCAAAATGTTGTTAATGAAATAGGAAGGAACACTGTCTTACTTTTGTGTCATTGGAAGTATTGACGTATCACTGCTGTTCTGTTGTCCTCATCCTCATCCTCTGCCACCTCATCCTCACTGTCCACAGGGTCCACTGCTGTCACACGACCATCTCGAGCCTCTTCTTCCTGCAGAAAAGGCACATGGCATCTCATGGTAAGGTTGTGCAACATGCAGTATGCCACGATTATCTGGCAGACCTTCTTGGGTGAGCAGCACAGGTATCCACCTGTTAGATGAAGGCACCTGAACCTGGCCTTCAGGAGGCCAAAGGGTCTTTCGATTATCCTTCTTGTTCGCCCATGTACCTAATTGTAACGTTCTTCTGCCCTTGTCTTCCAACCTATCATAGGTCAGCAGCCATGATAGGTTGGGGTAACCAGAGTCACCTGCAAATATTGAGGGACAAGATTTAGCCACACACTATCCCATATGGCCCACACCATACCCATACACCTACTGGGTGGAAACCAGGGCTCACCTATTAGCCACACCCTGTGCCTCCGTAGTTGGGCCATCACATTTGGGATGCTGCTATTCCTCAGGATAAAGGCATCATACAGTGACCCAGGATACTTATCATTGACATGGGAGATGTACTGGTCTCCAAGCACACCATCTGTACATTCATGGAGTGGAAACTCCTATGATTTCTGAACACCTGTTCATTGTGACGGGGGGCATATGCAATATGAGTTCCATCAATCGCCCCAATTATGTTGGGGATATGCCCCATTGCATAGAAGTCAGCCTTCACTGTGGCCAAATCCTCCACCTGGGGGAAAGCAATGTAGCTGCACATGTGTTAAATCAGGGTAGACAACACTCTTGTCAGCAGCATTGAGAACATTGGCTGACATTCCTGATGCCAAGCCCACTGTCACTTGGAAAGAACAGGTTGCCAGGAAATGGAGCACTGAAAGAACTTGCACAAGAGGGGGGATACCAGTGGGGTGATGGATAGCAGATATCAGGTCAGGCTCCAATTGGGCACACAACTCTGAGATTGTGGCCCTGTCAAGTCTATAGGTGAGGATGATGTTCCTGTCTTGCAGTGTTGCTAAGGCACCAGGGGTCTGTACACGGTGGTATGTCTCCATCTCCTATTCATCCGCAGCAGTAGAAATCTAAGGGACAAAGGAGTGAGGAGCCGGTCATAAACTGAACATCGGAGCCACAACAGTACAATGCATGATGTCAATTTGTAATGGGTAAGTGGGATTTGTCCTGTATGTCCAAATTTTAACTGTGACGCAGTTATTATCCAGGGCCTGCCCCCCCCCACCCTGTAATGGCATCCGTCTGTCCTGTGTGGAGGGACAGGTGGACGTTAGGTAATTCCACTGAAGTTGTGCCGTCGCGGGAGACAGTCGGGAACCGCCGTGCAACTCATCATTGGTTAACATTGGGCCCTATGGGTTACAGTGGCCAATGGTGATCTACGCTGGAGGTGACGGTATGCACCGCCACAAATGTGACTGCATTTTCAATCTCATCCCTGACTTGCTACCTGATCTTCAATAGGAGAGGACCTACACTGCATGTGTTGCTGTGACCTGTGTCTGGAACCTACCATGGCCCATGTGACTGGGGAAAGGGCCCCAGCCTTCACTTTGGCGGAGTTGGAATGACTGGTAGATGGGGTCCTACCCCAATACAGACTGTTGTATTGGCTTCCAGACCAACAGGTGAGTACACTGTGAGCACAATGCATGTGGCATGAATGCATGGAGTTGTGTGTGTGAAGGCATTGTGTAAGGGGGTGGGTGGATGTCATCTGGGCGGCTTATTGGTTGTGTGCTGGGCCATGTGTGTGCAAATGGTGATGTGAAGGGTTATGGTGGGCCATAAGTGTAACAGGCAGGACTGTCTGACTGATACTATTTTCCTGTGTGTATTACCTCTGCAGGTCAGCGCTCATCAAAAAAAGGGTATATGGTGTACCATCGCCAAGGATGTGCTGACCCTGGGGGTCTATGGCAGGCGGAGCACCCACTGTCGGAAACAGTGGAAGGACCTGAGACGCTGGGCACGGAAGATGGGTGAGGCCCAGCTGGGGATGGCCTCCCAACGAGGAAGGGGTTCCCGTCGAACCCTGACCCCCCTGATGCCCCGCATACTGGCTGTGGCCTATCCTGAGATGGATGGGTACTTGAGGGCATCACAGCAGCCAAGCCACAAGGGGGTGAGTGCAGTGCCCATCATTACAACTTAAGCATGGTAGGGTGGTATCCGGGTAGGGGATGTGTGTCAGTGGGTGCCCTTAGCCCAGGCCTGACATTGCAGAGTAGGTCCCCTGGTGGCAAGGGTCCTGAAGGGATAATCCTGCTACCTAGCTTGCAGGCATCCACAACTGGTCAAGGCTGCGTGGTCCCAGGTGCGCTGCATTTGGCAATGTGTGCCTCTCCCCATGCCTTGGTGGCTAGCAAAATAATTGGTAGTGCAATGCATAGTGTGTAGGGCTGTAGCCTGTGTGTAAGAGTGGTGTGTACGCCAACTGTGGTGTTGGTGCAGCCATTGACCAGGTGTATCCTTTGTCTCTTTCCCCCCTTTTTGTTTTCTCACCCTGTCCTTATGTGCATTAGCATCATCTGGCAGAGGAGCAGAGGCACCGGCGAAAGAAGGAGCTCCATCCCACAGGACCCAGGAGGCAGAGTCCACTGACGGTGAGGGCACCAGTGGGATGGAGGGCAAGGGGAGCACCACAGCGGAGACTGGAGGGGACAATTCAGACACAGATACCTCCTTCTATGAAAGCTCCCTGGTGGTGGCGGATACCTCTGTGACCACTCCAGCTACAGGTACATCTGCCACCCCTGTACCAGCACCGCCCTTCCAGGAGCCCCTCATTCAGTTGCCTGTGCCCGCTCACCCAGGAGGGTGGGAATCTCCTTCACCCCAGGCACCTCAGGCCCAGCCTCAGTGAGCCCTGCTGCCCTGAGTGAGGAGGCTATTGACCTCCTGAGATCCATCTCTGTAGGGCAGTTAACCATTGTGAATGCCATCCAGGGGCTGGCAGCCCAAAAGCAACAAACTAATGCATTTCTGGTGGGCATTCACACTGGCTTGGCAGCCCAACAGAGATCGATCCAGGCTCTGGCCTCCTCTCTGATGGCAGCCATTGTCCCTGTTTCCACCCTCCCCCCTCCAACTTCCTCTTCCCAATCCCATTCCCTTCAACCCCTACCTATCCCAAGCGCACAGGCAGACGACCATGCACACAAGACAACACATGAGTGTCATTGGCAAACACAAGCACCGCACATCATCCCACATGCACTCACACAAACACCATCCAGATGCAGACATACCAACATCCACAATTTCCACTGTCTCCCCCTCCTCCTCCTCCTCCTCCACCTCCCTCCCAGTTGCGTCTACACTCACACTTGCATGCACTACATCCTCATCCACTACCACCATCACGCCTATCACTACACGTCCCTCACTGGCAGTCACCACCCCCACATCCATGCACACATCCCCTGTGTCCTCTCCCACTGTGTCTGTCCCCCCCTCCTAAAGTATACAAACGCAAGCACTCAGACACCCAACATCCATCCACCTCACAACAGCATCCAGCCCATGCACCCACACCCGCACCCAAAATCAGTAGACACCTCCTACAGCTACTCCCTCTTCATCCGCTCCCAAACGTTCTCCCTCTTCCCATCCCAATGTCCCTAAGAAGCTTTTCCTCCCCACCATTGACCTCTTCCCTACCCCTTCCCCCGTCCTTCACGTCTGGCCAGAATGGCAAAAACTTAGGCAAGCACCTCAGCCACCCAGTCCACAGGCCCAGTACTCTCCACACCAACTCGTGGTGGGAAAGGATCCAGGGCACTTGTGCAGAGGGTGAAGGAGCCTGCCCCAGGCAGCCTCAAGTAAAGGGTGCCTGCCCCAGCTGATGCCCGGAAGGGCAAGGAGCCAGCTCCAGCTGCTGCCAGGAAGGGCAATGAGCCAGCCCCAGCTGCTGCCAGGAAGGGCAAGGAGCCAGCACCAGCTGCTGCCAGGAAGGGCAAGGAGCCAGCACCAGCTGCTGCCAAGAAGGGCAAGGAGCCAGCACCAGCTGCTGCCAAGAAGGGCAAGGAGCCAGCACCAGCTGCTGCCAGGAAGGGCAAGGAGCCAGCACCATCAGGCAGGTAGGACAAGGGGCCTGGGGCAGGGACTCAGACAGAGCCCCCACCACATGGATGTGCAGCTGTCCGAGGCAGCAGGGCATGGGCTGGAGCCTCCCCCCACCAGCAGCAGCAGCAGCCCCACCACCAGTGGGCAGCCATCCTAGGCTGCAGTGGATGGACTGGAGCCTCCCCCCCACCAGCAGCAGCAGCACCACCACCACCACTAGGCAGCTGTGCAGCCTTCCCCCTGCAAATCCAGTGGGTATGACACCCACCTGAGAGACTGTGACCTTGCACTCCCCAGGATCAAGAGCACAGGGCACAATGCCCCCTCCAGAACCAGTGCGTAAGACACCCACCGAAGAGCACAGGGCACAAAGCCCCCTCCAGAACCAGTGGGTAGGACACCCACCAACCCCAGCCTCCCCAAGATCAAGAGCACAGGGCACAATGGCCCCGCCAGAACCAGTGGGTAAGACACCCATCAACCTCAGCCTCCCCAGGATCAAGAGCACAGGGCACAATGCCCCCTCCAGAACCATTGGGTAAGACACCCACCAACCCCAGCCTCCCCAGAATCAAAGCACAGGGCATGTTGCCCCCTCCAGAGCATGTGGGAAAGTCACCCACTCGGGAGACTGTGGCCTTGCACTCCCCAGGACCAAGCACAGGGCATGTTACCCCTTCCAGAGCATGTGGGCAAGTCACCCACTCGAGAGACTGTGGCCTTCCACTCCCCAGGACCAAGCACAGGGCATGTTGCCCCCTCCAGAACCAGTGGTCTTGTTCCATCTGCTGGCTGAGGTGCCCCCCCCCGTTCCCTGTCCCCCTGAGGTGTCTGCCTAATTTCCAACTGATGCCCCCGCAGTGTTCTCTCCATGTTGGTGCATGTAACAAGTGGGGCCTTGGACTTTGGCCTGTGGCCCACGCACACTGAGGACTGGGCAGTGTCCCTTGAACTGTACAGTTGTATATACCAGTTACATTGCATATTTCTTATTTCTACTGTGTTGATCTTATTACACTCACTTTAGTAAATTCCTGTTGTCCTTGCATTATTCATCCGAGGTACGGGGTATATATGTTTTATTACTGCAGCTGATTGTGTGTATGGTGTTGGGGAGGCGTGTTATGCATGTGCGTGTCACTCTCTTTTTCCTCCCCCCCCCCTTGTGTGCTAGGCGGCTGTACTCACCGCCGTCGCCTTCGCCATTGTTGGTGTTCGTGGTGGAGCAGCACATACGTAGAAAATCATTGGGAAGACATGCAGCTCGGGCTCCATGACGGCGTGGTTGTTCCCTGTGTCTCCAATGGTGAGTCCTTTCACTTCTGTGCAGTGTTTCTGCCAGCGTTTTAATGTTTTTGGTACCGCCCCGGAAAAGGTAGCGGATTGCAGGGTCTTAAGACGGTGGGCAGGACATTGGCTTCTGCTTGGCAGTAGGTGGCTACCGCCATGGTGGCTGTTGTTTCCGCCCTGGCAGTCGGTGTGGTAAAGTGGCTGTCTATCTGAGTTCTCACCGCCATGGTCATAATTTGGCAGTAATTACCGCCAGCCTGTTGGCGGTATTACCTCCCCTTTATCACCGACCGCCAGGGTTGTAATGAGGGCCATAGTGTGCACAGAGTCCCAGGGGTTCCCCAGAGGCTTGTAGGAGGTTGGCCTGGTTTGTAGAGGGTACCTAAGGTACTTTACACCTTGTACCAGGTCCAGTTATCCATTATTAATGAAATATAGGCAGTGTTCTAGCAGCTTTGGCTGTCTAGAAGTAGCTGTAGCAGAGCAGCTTAGGCTGAACTAGGAGACATGCAAAGCTCCTGCAATACCACAATAGTCATCCAGTACTTATGCACAATAAAAGACAATACTCAGTGTTACCAAAAATAAAGGTACTTTATTTTAGTGACACAAGGCCAAAAATATCTTAGAGACAATACTCCTTCTGGAGGTTAGTATTATACACAATACATACACTAGTAACCAAAATCAGGTAAGTAACAGTCATAGAATAGTGCAAACAGGAGAAAATACAATAAATTGCAATTGGCCTATGGGCAACACATGCCATATACTAAAATAGTAGAATGTGAATGTTGAATTCCCCCCTAGGCAGGTGTAGTGTGTAGAGGGGCGCTGGGAGTGTAGGAAAACACCAAAGGCAAGTAAAATACCCCACCCCAGAGCCCAGGAAAGCAAGAGTAAAGTACAGCAAGTTTCCTCAGGACACACTACAAGTCGTGATAAAGGATTTTGCAAGAACCAAGCAAGACTGCAAGCAACAAACAATGGATTCCTGGACCTCAGGACCTGTGGAGAGAGGAGACCAAGTGTAGAAGTCGAAGAAGAGTCCAGGAAGGACAGGAGCCCCTGCCAACCTAGAAGAAGGTGCAAAAGTGGATTCTCTAGTCAGAAGAAAAGTACAGAAGAGCACCAAAGAAGATGGCTGCGGGTTCCTGCATGGTGCCGGAGTTGTCCTACGTCGAGTTGTTGGATTCAGGCTGTTTGCGTCGCTGGATTCTGCCAACAAGCCTTGGTTCAAGCAAGTATGCGGTTGCGTCAAAAAGGATCTCCCTGGACCCAGGAGGGACCTGGGGTCTCAACTCGGACTGAGGAGACAGAGGGGCTCTCCTCAGCACTTAGGAAAGCCCTCAGAAGACCAGACAGCACCCACGGGAGTCCCAGAACACGGGGACAACAAAGATGCAAAGTGCGGTCATCATAGCACTACACTGGAAGGTCCCACGCCACCGGAGAAAAACTCAGGGAGATGTGCGTCGTAGGATGGAGTGCTGGGGACCTGGGCTATGCTGTGAATGAAGAACGTTTGGAAGAAGTGCACAGAAGCCCCAGAACTGCAGGAGACGCAGTGCACAGAGATATTGTCACAGCACGGGTAGGCAAGCTCTTACTTCCACCAAATTTGGACAGCTGGACCTTTGGACAGTCTGGGTCACTTCAGTCCACCACCTGTGTTCCAGGGAGCACACACGTCGGCAGGAAAGGAGTCCCAGAGTACCGGTTGTCGTTGCAGAAAGGTGCCTTCAGAAGCAGGGAAGTGACTCTGTCACTCCACAGGAGATTCCTTCGGTTCTTCTGGTACATGGTGAAGACAGGCAGTCCTCAGAGTGTGCACACCTTGGAAACTGTCGGAAATGCTGGCTGGAGCTGAAGTTGCAAGTCACAGGAATTGTCCTGGATACTTTGTTGCAGTTACAGCGGTTCCTGGAGCAGTCTGTGGTTGATCCGACGGTCAGAAGCTGAAGCAGAGGATGCAGAGGAGTCCTGGAGGAATCTTGCAAACCGAATCTGAGGAAACACCCAGAGGAGAGACCTTAAATGGCCCTGAGAAGGGGATTGGCTACCTACCCAGGTATTCACCTATCAGGAGGGTTCTCTAACGTCACCTGCTGGGACTGGCCACTCAGAGGTCTCCAGAGGGTCCCAACACCTTGGAATCTAAGATGGCTAATGCCAGGGACACTCTGGAGGAGCTCTGGGCACCACCCCTGGGGTGGTGATGGACAGGGGAGTGGTCACTCAACTTTCCTTTGTCCAGTTTCATGCCAGAGCAGGAAATGGGGGTTCCTGAACCAGTGCAGACTGGATTATGCAAGGAGGGCACCATTTGTGCCCTTCAAATAATTTCCAGAGGCTCTGGGAGGCTACCCCTCCCATGCCTGTAACACCTATTTCTAATGGGAGAGGGTGTAACACCCCTCTCCTAAAGGAAATGCATTGTTCTGCCTTCCTGGGATTGAGGTGCTCAATCCCCAGGAGGGCAGAAACCTGTCTGTAAGGTGGCAGTAGCTGGAGCTGCAGTGGAAACCTCAGAGAGCTGGTTTGGCAGTACTGGGGGTCCATGGTGGAGCCCACAGGGTGCATGGGCTTGGCCCCCCAATACCATATTTGGATTGGGGGGTCAATTCCATGATCTTAGACACCTCACATGGCCATATTCGGAGTTCCCATTGTGAAGCTACATATATGTATTGACATATATGTAGTGCACGCTAATAATGGTGTCCCCGCATTCACAAAGCCCGGGGAATTGGTCCTGAACAACATGGGGGCATCTTTGCTAGTTCAAGGGTGCTCTCACACACAGTAACTTTGCACCTAGCCTTCCGTAAATTAGGATTAGACATATAGGTGCCTTATAAGTTACTCAGTGCAGTGAAAAATGGCTGTGAAATAATGTGTGCATTATTTCACTCAGGCTGCCTTGGCAGTCCTAATGAAAGGTTTGTCTGAGCTCCTTATGGGTGGCAAAAGAAATGCTGCAGCACATAAGGATCTCCTGCAACCCCAATGCCCTGGGTACCTAGGTACCATATAATAGGGACTTATAAGGGGGGTCCAGTGTGCCAATCAGAATTGGAATATGCAGTCACTAAGGTGTAGTGCCAAGTTTGGTAAGTAGAGAGAGCATAAGCACTGGAGTTCTGGTTAGCAGAACTTCAGTAAAAGTCAAGCATACTGACAACACATATAGGCCACAAACTATGAGCACAGGGGTCCTGGCTAGTAGGATCCTAGTGAGACAGGCAAAACACACCGACAAACAGGAAGAAATTGGGGGTAACATGCCAAGAAAGATGGTACTTTCCTACAAGCCTAAAGTAGATAATACTAATGCTCTCTTTTGTGGTAGTGTGGTCGAGCAGAGGGTGGTGCAAAGCATTTGTTGTACACACACAGACAATAGAAGAATACACTCAGGTGGTCATTCTGACCTCGGCGGTAAAAGGCGCCTACCGCCGGTCAGAAATCCTCCATAATCCCGCCGCGGTCGCGGAAACCCGCCACGGTCATTCTGACCCGCAGAAGGCAAACCTCCGAAAATCCGACCGCCACAACAGACCGCCAGACCAGCGGTCGGCGGAAAGGTGGAGGTGACCAAACCTCCACCGCCACGCCAACAGAAATACGCCCATCCCATTACGACCCACGAATCCACGCGGCGGTCATTCAAACGCGGTATTCCATTGGCGGGACACACCGCCGCGGTCAGAATACACACAAACGAACAAAACTCAGCCACATTGGACGATTTGAATCCCACACACCTGATACACATACACACACCACTCCCACACACACAATACAATATAAAACACCCACCCACATCACCCACAAACCCCCACGCTAAAAAATTCGTAAAGAAGGCAAGAGCGAGACACCAGCATCCAAAAAATAACAGCCACAGCCACTCAACACCATCACCCACACACTATCCACACACAAAACAACACACACCACCACACTCAACTCACTTAAATACACATACTCCACCCCACACATCATACACACCACCCCATGGCACCCCAAAGACAACCCCGCTTCACAGACGAAGAACTCAGGGTCATGGTGGAGGAAATCGTTCGGGTAGAGCCCCAGCTGTTCGGCACACAGATACAATACACCAGCATTGCCCGGAGGACGGAGCTATGGCAGAGGATTGTCGACAGGGTGAACGCAGTGGGACAGCACCCCAGAAATCGGGAAGACATCAGGAAGCGATGGAACGACCTACGGGGGAAGGTGCGTTCCATGGTATCCAGGCACAACATCGCCGTGCAGAAGACTGGCGGAGGACCCCCACCTCAACCCCCACAATTCACATCATGGGAGGAGGAAGTCTTGAACATCCTGCATCCTGACGGCCTCGCAGGAGTCGGCGGAGGAATGGATACTGGTAAGTTGAAGCTTCAATACTGCTTCCCCCCCACCTGCATGCCAAATCATACCCCAACCCTCACCCCCATCCTCGAACCCCACCCTCACCCCCATCCTCGAACCCCACCCTCACCCCCACCCCCACCACCATCCTCACCCCCACCACCATCCTCACCCCCACCCCCAGCACACCTATTCCCCGCCAATGTCTCACCATCACAACCCACACATCCCAAAACCTAGGCCTGCATGCGTCCACTAAGCATGGACACCCATCACCAAAGCATGCCCAATGCATATACACATCCCCCCCACAAGCCACCCTCACCAAAGCCCCCACACACGAATGCCAGCACTTGGGGACACGAGAACCCACAGATACACCCATATGCCACACATTGAAACTATAACCATACCTCTATACCCCTGCAGGACCCGACCGTCAACACACCGCGGCGGAGGGGCCAGAATTCTCCACACCCCCCACCCAAGAGGCCGTCAGCGATGACAGCAGCTCTGTCGACCTGGACACCGATGACCAGCCCGGACCATCGGGGACCTCTGGACAGTCGGTTCCCCTCACACAGGCCCAGGCCACTACAGACCCAAACCCCTCTGGGAACACCAGCACAGCTCCCACCCAGCGGGCCCATGCCTCTGTCTCCAGGGCGCGTCAATCTGCGGTGTGTCTACCACTACAGGGCACCCAGGATAACCCACCACCCCAACAACAACAAGGACCTGGGGGCAGTGGTAGTGGGCACACCGGCCAGGGGGCAGAGGCCCAGGGAAACAGGGGAACTCGGAGGGCAGCTGTGCGACAGGGGGGGGAGGAGAGGCCCAGGGAACCCACTCTCCACGAGGTCCTCACCACCATCATGGGAGCATACAACCGCTCCCAGGAGACGATGGCGACAGTACTGGCCCGGTTCCAGGAGATCCAGGTACTGCAGGAGGAACACTATCGGGGGTACAGGGAGGACATCAGAGCCATCAACACCACCCTGGTTACCATGGTAGGGCTGCTGCAGGACCTCGTCAACAACAGGGCGGACACTCAACAACACCCAAGGGCCCCTGCCACTAGCCTGGACCAAGAACAGCCAACCACCTCCGCCGGCGCTAGTGGACAGGAGGCCCCCGCACAGCAGCAGCCCACCAGACCCCCACCTCCTGCAGGAGAAGAACCACCCCGCAAGAGGGCCCTGAGATCTCGCAAGAAGACAGAGTAGGATGTCAAGACCCCCGCCAGCAATGGATACCACCTGATGTCATCCCACTGTCCCACATTGTCACCCTGTCCATCCTTGAACTGCCCATGCTCCATCTCTCCACAGGCCTCTGGACAATGCACCTGTGTGACTGTTACTCTGGACTCTGCCATGGACATTCCTTCACCATAGCCCCCACCCACTTGAAACCACCCATCCCATTTTGAGCACTTCAATAAACACCTATTTTGCACCAAAATATCTGGAGTCTGGCTGTGATTTCAATAGATTGTAATTGACATGACAGTGCAAATATGTCCTTGTACATGGTGAAGTCAACAAACAGCTGCCACAAAGCTGTAGTCCATGGGGAAACGAAGCACAGGACTCGTAGTGGGGACCCCAGATCTGAAATAGGGAGGGAAAAGCCAAAACTCAGTCGTCATACACTGGGGCAAATAGACAGGCAGCAGAGATGCAGGAGAGTAGTTAACATTTACTAAATTATCTTTGAAATGTTACCTGTGTCCTATTGGAAGTACTGTTCAATGATTCTGTCCCTGTTGTCTGTTTCAGCCCCGTCGTCTTCCTCCTCGTCACTCTCCTCAGGTTCCACCGCTGCCACAACACCACCGTCTCGACCATCCTCCTGCAGGAAAGGCACCTGGCGGCGCAAAGCCAGGTTGTGAAGCATGCAGCAGGCCACGATGATGTGACACACCTTCTTAGGTGAGTACATTAGGGATCCACCTGTCATATGCAGGCACCTAAACCTGGCCTTTAGGAGGCCAAAGGTGCGTTCGATCACCCTCCTAGTACGCCCATGGGCCTCATTGTACCGTTCCTCTGCCCTGGTCCGGGGATTCCTTACTGGGGTCAGTAGCCACGACAGGTTGGGGTACCCAGAGTCCCCCACTAGCCATACACGGTGTCTCTGTAGCTGTTCCATCACGTAAGGGATGCTGCTATTCCTGAGGATGTAGGCGTCATGCACTGACCCTGGGAATTTGGCATTTACATGCGAGATGTACTGGTCAGCCAAACACACCACCTGGATGTTCATTGAATGGTAATTTTTTCTGTTCCTGTACACCTGCTCCCTGTCTCTTGGGGGAACCAAAGCCACATGGGTCCCATCAATGGCACCAATTACGTTGGGAATATGTCCAAGGGCGTAGAAATCACCCTTCACTGTAGCCAATTCGCCCACCTCAGGGAAAATGATGTAGCTCCTCACGGATTTCATCAGGGCAGACAACACTCTGGATAACACCTTCGAAAACATGGGCTGAGACATCCCAGAAGCAATTCCCACGGTTGTCTGAAATGACCCACTTGCCAAGAAATGGAGTACT
This sequence comes from Pleurodeles waltl, assembly GCF_031143425.1. Classification (NCBI taxonomy): domain Eukaryota; kingdom Metazoa; phylum Chordata; class Amphibia; order Caudata; family Salamandridae; genus Pleurodeles; species Pleurodeles waltl. The sequence continues at coordinate 297,085,305 of NC_090449.1, read as the reverse complement.
GACATGACCTGCACCAGAGGGGGAATCCCTGTGGGTTGGCGGATGGGGGACATCAGGTCGGGCTCCAGCTGGGCACACAGTTCATGGATAGTGGCACGGTTAAGACGGTAGGTCAGGATAATGTGGCGTTCTTCCATTGTCGACAGGTCCACCAGCGGTCGGTACACGGGAGGATTCATCCGTCTCCTCGCCCAACCCAGCGGACGGTGCCTAGGAAGGACAACATGGAGCACACAGTCAAGCAACCCACAGGTACGTACTCACAGCTAGCACAGTATACGATTCTCTATGCAGTGAATGGCGTGTCTGAGTGGCTATGCAAGGCCTATGCCTGTGTGACGCAGTTGAAATTGAGCCATGTGGGCCCTGGAAATGGCGGCTGCCTGACCTGTGAAGTGTGACAATGGGATGTGAGGTCAATGCGCTGGCGTGGCACACCGCGGCGGGCGGCGGGCGAAGACCGCGGCGCGAAGCCGCATTGGTTAACATTGAAGCCTATGGGTTTCAGGAGCCAATGGCGAAGGGCGCCGGCGGTGGCGTGACCGCCATTTTCTATCTACTTATCCACTTGCGACTTGAACTTTCACAGGAGAGGACCTATACTGCAAGTGTTGCTGTGACCTCGGTCTGGAAGGGACAATGGCTGCTGCGCCTGGGGAAAGGGCCCCTGCCTTCACTGGAGAGGAGTTGGAGAAACTTGTGGATGGGGTCCTCCCCCAGTATGCGCTACTCTACGGTCCTCCAGACCAACAAGTGAGTTTAATTCAATATGGATTTGGGGCCACTGGCTGGCTTGGGGGCCTGGCGGGGGGCCTGGCGGGGATGGGGGGCATGTTGGGCCTGGCGGGGGGCATGGCGGGGGGCCTGGCGGGGATGGGGGGCATGTTGGGCCTGGCGGGGGGCATGGCCGGGGGCCTGGCGGGGATGGGGGGCATGTTGGGCCTGGCGGGGGGCATGGCAGGGGGGCCTGGCGGGGATGGGGGGCATGTTGGGCCTGGCGGGGGGCATGGCGGGGGGCCTGGCGGGGATGGGGGGCATGTTGGGCCTGGCGGGGGGCCTGGCGGGGATGGGGGGCATGTTGGGCCTGGCGGGGGGCCTGGCGGGGATGGGGGGCATGTTGGGCCTGGCGGGGGGCATGGCGGGGGGCCTGGCGGGGATGGGGGGCATGTTGGGCCTGGCGGGGGGCATGGCGGGGGGCATGGCGGGGGGCCTGGCGGGGATGGGGGGCATGTTGGGCCTGGCGGGGGGCATGGCGGGGGGCCTGGCGGGGATGGGGGGCATGTTGGGCCTGGCGGGGGGCATGGCGGGGGGCCTGGCGGGGATGGGGGGCGTTGGGCCACTGGAAAGGAAAATGCTGAGAAACTTGAACGTGGTATTTCTCCCTCCCTGTACGTGTCACATAGGTCCGCGCCCATGAGAAGATCGGGATTTGGCGTGCCATCGCCAAGGAAGTCCGGACCCTGGGGGTCCACCATCGACGGGGCACCCACTGCCGCAAGAGGTGGGAGGACATCCGCCGCGGGACCAAGAAGACCGCCGAGTCTCTGCTGGGGATGGCCTCCCAACGTAGGCGGGGTGCCTGCCGTCAACTGAGCCCCCTGATGTTCCGGATCCTGGCGGTGGCCTACCCTGAATTGGATGGGCGCGTGAGGGCAGCACAGCAGACACAAGGGGGTGAGTACAAGCATTATCTACTCTGTTGTCGCGCAGTGGAGGTGTCTGGGTGGGGGAGGAGGGCTGGGGGTCCACCTAGGCCAGGGCGATATCTGTAGGCTGGGCACCCCCGTAAGCCCCTGTGTCCCCAGCCACCACCCTCAGTAGTTTGTCAGTACAGCCATCCCTGGGCCGTGTCATCCATGGGTGCAGTTGTCAACTCTAGGCGTGTAGGGCATGTTCCACGGAATGCGTAGCGGACCCCAAGTGCGCAACTTAGTGCAGGGGGCATCTGTGTCTGTCATGTCCGCTAACTGTACCGGAGACCCATGCACTCAATATCCCTTTATTTCTCTCTCCCCCCCCCTTTTTGTTTGTCTTTCTGTGCTTGTGTGCATCAGCATCATCAGGCGGAGGAGAAGTGGCATCGGGGCAGGAGGGAGCTGCATCTCACATGGCCCAGGAGGGCCATGCCACAGAGTCAGACTGGACCAGTGAGACGGAGGGCGAGGGGAGCTCCACGACGGGGACGACTGGACCCTGCAGCGACACGGACACGTCCTCGGAAGGGGGCTCCCTTGCGGGGGTGGCACCATCCGTGCCCCCCGCCATTACAGGTACAGCCGCCACCCAGCGCACCATCTCCGCCCTCCCAGCAGCCCCTCAGCGTTCGCCCCGTGCCCGCTCTGCCAGGAAGCCGGGCATCTCCTTCGCCCCAGGCACCTCAGGCCCTGCCCCTGTTACCCCCGCTGCCCTCAGTGAGGAGGTCATTGACCTCCTCCGAACGCTCATTGTTGGGCAGACTACCCTTTTGAATGCCATCCAGGGGGTGGAGAGGGAGGTTCATCGCAGCAATGCGTACCTGGAGGGCATTCATTCGGGTCAGGCTGCCCATCAGCGATCGTTCCAGGCTCTGGCCTCAGCACTGACGGCAGCCATTGTCCCTGTCTCCTGCCTGCCTCTACTAACTCCCTCCTCCCAGTCTCCTGTTCCTCTGCCTGTCCCACCCACACCATCAGACCAGCCTGCACACACCTCAACACCCAAGAGAAGCTCATCCAAACATAAGCACCACAGATCACGCAGATATTCACACACGCAACATTCCGATGCAGACATGCCAACAGTCACTACCACCTCTGTGACCCCCACCTCCTCGTCTCCCTCCTCCCTCCCTGTGACGTCTACACTCACACCTCCATTCACCTCACCATCAGCCAGTGTTTCCATCACCAGCACACCCTCCACTCCAGTCCGCACACGTGCAGTCACCACCCCCACTGCCATTTACACGTCCCCTGTGTCCTCTCCCACTGTGTCTGTCACCCCCTCTTCCACACCACACAAACGCAGCCACCCACCCACCCAACAGCCATCCACCTCACGACAGCCTATCCCTCCTGCACCTGCACCCAAAGACAGCAAACGTGACTCACCTACAACCACATCCTCTCCCTCCACTCCCATTCCCACTGTACCTACCACTCTCCATTGTCCCAAGAAGCTCTTCCTCGCCACTACTAACTTCTTTCCTGACCCTGAGCCCCCCCCTCCTTCTCGTCGGGGTAAGAAGAGCACCTCAGCCACCACCAGCCCTGCAGCCCCCTTGACAAGGGTGCAGGGGTATTGGAGCCCGCCAGCCCGCATGTCTGGATCTTCGCCCAGCAGCAAGGGGACAGCCAGCCCACCCCCTGGGAAGAGGAGCAGAAGGCGGAAGGGTCGCCGCAGGAGCCCGCCTTCTACATCCCCCCCGGACACCACCCAGAGACAGTCACCAGCCACAGCTCCAAAGGGAGGAAAGGGCCACAGGCCCACGACTAAGGAGGGCAAGGGCAGCAAATCAGAGAGGTCAGGCAGCAGGCCTGCTGCCCAGGAGGAGCCCACAACCCCCATAGCCGCTGCCCCGGGAGGAACCGGCACAGCTGCCCCGGGAGAGCCCACCACCCCCATAGCCGCTGCCCAGGGAGGACCCAGCCCAGCTGGCCAGGAGGGCCCCACCACCCACAGCCCAGGTGGGCAGTGAAGGAGCACCATCCCCGCTGCCCAGGAGGGCACCACCAGGCAATTAGCAGTTGGCCATAGACCGGCCGCCGTCTCAAGAACCGCTGAACTGGGCCCTTCAGGGCAAGGACCGCTGAACTGGGCCCCGCCGTCTCACGCACCGCTCCGCTGGGCCCCGCCGTCTCAAGAACCGCTGAACTGGGCCCTTCAGGGCAAGGAGCGCTGAACTGGGCCCCGCCGTCTCAAGAACCGCTGAACTGGGCCCCGCAGTCTCAAGCACCGCTCCGCTGGGCCCCGCCGTCTCAAGAACCGCTGAACTGGGCCCGCCGTCTCAAGAACCGCTGAACTGGGCCCTTCAGGGCAAGGAGCGCTGAACTGGGCCCCGCCGTCTCAAGAACCGCTGAACTGGGCCCCGCCATCTCAGGAACCGCTGAACTGGGCCCTTCAAGGCAAGAACCGCTGGCCCTTTGGCAGACGTGGCAGGGCAGGATCTATCTCGGGCAGGGCTGCAGGATGTCCTCTGGCCAACTTGCCTCCTCCAGTGGCAGTGGGGTCTGTTATGGACTGTATGGACTGTGGCTTTGCTCTCCCCAGGATGGCCCAGTGGGCAGGCCACCCACTGTATGGACTGTATGGACTGTGGCTTTGCTCTTCCCAGGATGGCCCAGTGGGCAGGCCACCCACTGTATGGACTGTATGGACTGTGGCTTTGCTCTCCCCAGGATGGCCCAGTGGGCAGGCCACCCACTGTATGGACTGTATGGACTGTGGCTTTGCTCTCCCCAGGATGGCCCAGTGGGCAGGCCACCCACTGTATGGACTGTATGGACTGTGGCTTTGCTCTCCCCAGGATGGCCCAGTGGGCAGGCCACCCACTGTATGGACTGTATGGACTGTGGCTTTGCTCTCCCCAGGATGGCCCAGTGGGCAGGCCACCCACTGTATGGACTGTTTGGACTGTGGCTTTGCTCTCCCCAGGATGGCCCAGTGGGCAGGCCACCCACTGTATGGACTGTTTGGACTGTGGCTTTGCTCTCCCCAGGATGGCCCAGTGGGCAGGCCACCCACTGTATGGACTGTATGGACTGTGGCTTTGCTCTCCCCAGGATGGGCCAGTGGTCATGGAGTCCCCTCGTGGATCTGGCGTCGTGTACTCAAGTGGCTGAGGTGCCCCCCCTTCCCTTCCCCCTGAGGTGCCTGTCCTATTTTCTTTCAGATGCCCCTGCAGTGTTCTCTCCGTGGAGTTCTTGTCGTGGGACTGGGCCTTGCCCCTATGCACAGGACCCCTGTGATCCACGGACAGTGGTTGGACTACATTTAGTAGCTGTTTATATTTTGTACATAGTTTATTTATTTATTGGGATTACTGGTGTACATATTTCAATATATCTGCCCGTTTATGATCTCTTCTTTTGGTCTTTGCATTATTTCGGAGGGGGGTGGTTTGTGGGTTGTGACAGTGATCTGTGGGAATGCATTGATGTGTGTGTTGTAGTGGGTGTGGGTGGGTGGGTGTGTGCCGGTAATCTTTTCCCTCCCCTGTGTCGTAGGTGCAGTACTCACCGATGTCTTCCGCGCCGCCGGGCGTGCTCCTGGTATATGAGCAGGAATAGGAGTGCGGGGATGACCTGCAACTCTGGTTCCATACTGCCGGAATCTCGCGTGGAGTGCGTAGAGGTGAGCGTTTTCCCGTTCGTAGTCTGTTTCCGCCGTGTTCTTATCGGCGGTGCTCCCGCCCCGGAAAAGGTGGCAGATTGGTGGGTCGTAATAGGGTGGGCGGTACATTGTCTGCCGCCTGGCTGTTGGCGGGAACCGCCGCGCTGTTTGTTTGTACCGCCGTGGCGGTCGGAGTGTTAAGTTGGCGGGCTGTGTTGGCGGTTCCCGCCAGGGTCAGAATTGCATATTTTAGACCGCCGGCCTGTTGGCGGCTTGGCCGCCGCTTTATCACCGACCGCCAGGGTCAGAATGAGGGCCTCAATGTCTTAACTCCAGACCAATGGTTTTTATATAGCAAAAATATATTTTCTTAATTTAACTCTAGAACCACAAGATTCAAGTTCCAGGTAAGTACTTCAATAGTTTTGTATTTCACACATATATCAAGAGCACTTTGTTTGAAATCCATAAGTTATACTGTTTTTTAAACATTGGCAATTATCTGTTTAAAAAGTTGACACAGCAATTTTCAGAAACAAAATCCTGGGGGGACGAAAAGTTACTGGCTGGCAGGTAAGTACAACACTTACAGATCCACTCGCCATGGGTTAGGAAGTCCACAGCTCGGGGTTCAAGTTAATCCCACCACCAGCAACACAGGGCTGGCCGGGTGCAGAGGTCAAAGTTGAGGCAAAATTAACATGGGCTCCTATGGCGACTGGGGGTACTCGGTTTCAGATCTGCAGGCATTACAGGGGTCAGAGGGCAGTAACCAATGGTTACTGTTCCTGACGGTGGTTACACCCTTCTTGTGTCCACTCCCTTTGGTGAGGGGGACACAGACCTAACCCTATTGGGTCCCTGTCCTCCAAACCAAGATGGAGGATTCTGCAGGGAGGGGGTCACTTCAGCTCTGGACACCTTGGGGTAGTCCCAGCTGAAGTGGTCACTCCTCCTTGTTTTTCTTAAGTTTCCCACCGAACTGGCCGACAAAAAAGGGGCTTTGTCTGGGGGACAGGCATCTCCACTAGCTGGAGTGCCCTGGGGCACTGTAACACAGGCCTGAGCCTCGGAGGCTCACCGCCATGTGTTACAGTTCCTGCAGGGGGGAGGTGTGAAGCACCTCCATCCAGAGCAGGCTTTGTTTCTGGCCTCAGAGAGCACAAAAGCCCTCACCCCATGGGGCCAGAACATTCTCTGCTCTGCTAGTGGCAGGCTGGCACAGACCAGTCAGTCCTTCACTAGAGGATTGGGTAAAATACAGGGGGGCATCTCTAAGATGCCCTCTGTGTGCTTTTTAGAATAAATCCAACACTGGCATCAGTGTGGCTTTATTATGCTGAGAAGTTTGATACCAAACTTCCCAGTATTCAGTGAAGCTATTATGGAGCTGTGGAGTTCTTAATGACAGAGTCCCTGACCATATACTCAATATGGGCCACACTGCACTTAAAATGTCTAAGAATGGATTTAGACACTGTAGGGGCTATTGCTCATGCAGCTCACCTGTGGTATAGTACACCCTGCCTTAGGGCTGTAGGGCTGTAAAGCCTGCTAGAGGGGTGACATACCTATGCCACAGGCAGTGTTTAGTGGGCATGGCACCCTGAGAGGGACGCCAGGTCGACTTTGCCTTTTTCTCCCCACCAACACACACAGGGCCTCATTATGACCCTGGCGGTAGAGAACCGCCAGGGCCAACGGGGGCGGGAGCACCGCCGACAGGCCGGCGGTGCTCCCTTGGGCATTCTGACCGCGGCGCTTTGGCCGCGGTAAGAACGGGAAAACCGGCGGTCTCCCGCCGGTTTTCCACTGCCCCTAAGAATCCTCCAAGGCGGCGCAGCTCGCTGCGCCGCCGAGGGGATTCTGACAATCCTTACCGCCATCCTGTTCCTGGCGGCTCGCCTGCCAGGAACAGGATGGCGGTAAGGATTGTCGTGAGGCCCCTGGGGGCCCCTGCAGTGCCCATGCCAATGGCATGGGCACTGCAGGGGCCCCCGTAAGAGGGCCCCGCTAGTATTTCACTGTCTGCATAGCAGACAGTGAAATACGCGACGGGTGCAGTAGCACCTGTCGCACCTTTCCACTCCGCCGGCTCGATTACGAGCCGGCATCCTCGTGGGAAGGGAGTTTTTCCCTGGGCTGGCGGGCGGTCTTTTGGAGACCGCCCGCCAGCCCAGGGAAAAACTCATAATACCCTCCGCGGTCTTCTGACCGCGGAGCGGTATTATGGAGGGCGGCATCCTGGCGGGCGGCCTCCGCCGCCCGCCAGGGTCATAATGAGGCCCACAATCTATAATGGCAGTGTGTATGTGTTTGGTGAGGGGTCCCTTAGGGTGGCATAACACATGCTGCAGCCCTTAGGGGCCCTCCCTGGTCACAGGGCCATTGGTACTACTGGTACCTTTTAAAAGGGGCTTATCCGTGTGCCAGAGGTGTGCCAATTGTAGAAACAATGGTACATTTTTAGGGACCTGGTTAGCAGGATCCCAGCACACTCTCATTCAAGCCAGCATCAATATCAAGTAAAACGTGTGTGTGTGTGTGTGTGGGAGGGTAACTGCAACAAGGGCCAGTTTCCTACACTAAAGTTTACCAAAAAGTGATGAAAGGAATGCTTGAATTAATCTAAGCAATTAGTGACTAGGGCTACAATGCTAACAGTTCACCCTGAACTTCCACGCCAGGCCCTCCCTGAACCAAAACACAAGCTACCCAGGACCAGTTTTTCCCTCATTAGCACTCATAAGCCAGGTATAGCTTGGTTCCAGTAACAGTGTGCATGGCACCAACGGGTGGGCATAACCATCCCACTTAGGATGACAGACAAAGTCTACAAAAAAGTGATGGAAGAAATGCTTGAATTAATGTCAGACACTGGTAATTTCTCAGGCCATATCCCAGTCCATTGTTATTTTGTACACCATGTCACCTCAGTTTAGACCCAGCCATCTGCAAATCCCTCTTGACCCTGCCTCATTGTGGAACAGTCCAGCCCAAAGGGACCTGGCCTGAAAGTTTGGGCTGGAGGAGGATCAAGACTGATTTGCTTATGGCTGTGTTCAAACTGTGATGGCTTTGTGAGAGAAGAACGATTGATTGGGATGCGGCCTGAACAATTGCCTGTGAGTGAGATAAACTCAAGCATTCCATCCATCCCTTTGATTTTGTTGCACTAAGTGTGACAGGTTGCCCAGATTTGGGTCCTGTGCTCACTGTGCCACTACAACCAATTTATACTTGGCTGATGAGTGCTAATCCCCAGGGAAATGCCCACTGTTATTTTGGAAATCATGTCATCTTGGCTAGGATCCAGCCATATGCAAATCAGTGTTGACCTTGCTCCAACGGGAACAGTCCATCCCGAAAGGATCTGGCTTGAAACTTTGGCTGGAGCAGAGTCAAGACTGATTTGCACATGGCTGGGTCCAAACTGAGGTGGCACTGTGGGCAAACAGTGATGGACTGGGATTGGGCCCGAGCAATTGTCAGTGGCTGAGATTAATTCAAGCATTTCATCTATCAGTTTGTTATTGTGACAGTTGATGCCCTACAAGCGGTAGGTATGCTGAAACATGGTTCCCGTGCTCAATGTGCCAATGGAACCGAGCTACACCTTGTGGATGAACCCTAATGAGGGTGAAACCGGTTCTGGGGTTTTTGTGTTCCGGTCCAAGGGGGACCTGGTCTGGCCATTTGAGCTGGACTTCTCCCATTGGAGTAGGATCAGGACTGATTTGCGTATGGCTTTGTCCAAACTGAGGTGACATGGTGTGCAAAATAACAATGGACTAGGTTGTGGCCCAGAGTGATCGCTAGTGGCTGTGATTAACTCAAACATTCCATGCACCCCTTTGATGTTGTTGTGGTGTTGCAGTTGACGCAATAAGTGTGACAGGTATGCCCAGACGTAGGTCCAGTGCTCACTGTGCCTATGGTACCAAGCTATACATGGCTGATGAACTCCAATCACCAAGGAAATGCCCATCATTATTTTGCACACCATGCCACTTCAGTTTAGACCTACCCATGAGCAAATCAGTGTTGACCCTATTCCAGTGGGAACAGCCCAGCCCAAAAGGATCTGGCCTGGACGTTCGGGCTGGAGCAGGGTCAACAATGATTTGCATACAGCTGAGTCTGAACTGAGGTGGTATTGTGGGCAAAAAACAATGAATTGGGGTGCAGTCCTGAGAGATTGCCAGTGGCTGAGATTAATTAAAACATTCCTTCCATCACTTTGTTGCTTTTGTCGTGTTGCAATTGATATGCTAAGTGTGATGGGTATGCCCCGGTATGTGTCCCATGCTCACTGAGCGGCTGGAACCAAGCTATACATAGATGAGGAGCTGAAGAGCCATAATCAGGGGTAACCGGACCTGGTTTGCTTGTGTTCTGGTTCTAGCAGTTTGGGTGGGCTTCTCTCATGGGAGCAGGGTCACAACTGATTTGCATATGGGTGGGTCCAAACTAAGGTGCCATTGTTGGTGAAAATGATGAATTAGGATGCTGCCCTGAGTGACTGCCAATGGCTAAGATTAATTCAAGCATTTCACCCATCACTTTTTTGTTATTGAAGTTGATGCCCTAAGTACAAAAGGTATGCACAGATGTTGTAGTTACTGTGCTCACTGTGCCACTGTAACCAAGCTATACCCAGCTGATGAGCCTTGATAAGGGCAGTACTAGTCTTGTGATGCTTGTAAACTGGTTCAGAGAGGTCCTAGCATGGCAGTTCAGGTTGGACTGCTTTCACTGTAGCAGGGTCAAGACTGGTTTGTCAATGGCTGTGTCCAAACTGAGGTGGGATTGTGGGTGAAAAACAATCAAGTGAGATGAGGCCCCAAGTGATTGACAGTGGCTGAGAATAATTCAAGCATTCTATCCATCACTTTGTTGGTGTGGCAGTTGATGGCCTAAGTGTGACAGATACTACCAGACGTGGGTCCAGTGCTCAGTTCAGGAGAAGCCATCACTTACTTGTGGAAAGAGACATAGAGACATATATTTGATTTTTTTCTAAGGAAGGGAAAGGGCCTGAATGTCTATCAGTCTTATAGCTTTATTTCTATGCTCAACAGTTATTCAAAGATCTATTCGAGAATCTTCTGTATACTCTCCACATGTTTATCAACTCTGCTAGCCAGTCTTGTCGATCCCATGCTGCACAGGTTTAGCCCTGGTATTACGACAACCTCACAGATCAATCTTGCAATATTAGTATTTAATATTACAGGGTAACGTGGTAAACCTGCTAGGATGTTCCTGTATGATGCTGATAAGGCATTCAACAGGGTCTCCTGGCAATTTATCTAGTGTACCGTGTTCATTATGGGTTTGGCTCTCGATGAGGGTTAATATTTTATATAAAAACATGATGGTCCAAGTCATGTGTATAGGGGAGGAATTCGAGCCATTTCTAATAATTCTGGGGATGAGGTAAGGGTGTCTTTTGTCCTCTCTGTTTTTCTCTTTAGACTTGAAACCAATACTTCAAGCAGTTAAAATATATCTGATTTCGAAAAGCACTAAATACCCAGCTATTTCCAAAACATTGTAAGCCAAAGTTAAAGACTGTAGTATTTTTCATAGGACAATGTATTGTTTGGCTTCTATTGCCAGTGCCAGGATACCCCTTCTCAGAGATGACAGTTTTCTTCTTTGTAAGAAACATAAACACCAAAGTATGCTGATGAATTTGATGCTGCTGGCTTCTCTGCCACATGGCTGTAATGCTTGTGCCCATTATCAGCTTCTCTGTATTGTCAGTACAGTGGTGCCATGGCGGAGGTTTGGAAGTAGCAGTGCTGGGAGAACGTGGTTTTGATCAACTGTTTTTCAGTGTACTACTTTCAGGACCCTCTCTGTTTTAGGAGCATCCCAGCACCATGCCAGGCTGGCACAGAACAACGTACCACAGTTTTGTGATGCAACACTCCCGTAGGGACACAAGGATTGTAGTTGCTTGCAAACTGTAGCTGTGGCTGGTGAATCTTGTCCCTCTCTTACTTGATGAAGGAGGAAGTACTTGTAATCAGTGTTGGTTTATTGCGACCCAACGTATGCATTGTATGCTTGTCATTGAAGCAATGTGGATGGGCAGCATTGCAAATTCTTGTAAAGTTCACCACTAAGATGTGCATGGGGAAGTGGTTGTTTTCATCAGTGGCCTTAACATTAGTTTGTGAACTTGGCCAACTACAGCTTCCACAACTGCCCAACAGGAACAGTTACTTTACTACATGGCGCAGAATGCTGCTGCATCATAGTGCTTTTTTATATATATATATCTTTCAGACATGTTGCACAGCAGCCGTGCTGCTGTACAACCTGACTAAAACCAAATTGATAATGCCAATAACTGTCATAGGCGAGACCTATTTGCTTTGTCAATGTTTAATTTATATATATATATATATATACATATATATACATATGTGGGAAAATGCCACGGTTGGCATGGTTACCCCCTAACGTTTTGCCTTTTGTTGATGCTAGTTATGATTGAAAGTGTGCTGGGACCCTGCTAACCAGGCCTCAGCACCAGTGTTCTTTCCCTAAAATTGCACCTTTGTCTCCACAATTGGCACAGCCGTGGCACACAGATATGTCCCTTGTAAATGGTACCCCTGGTACCAAGGGCCCTGTGGCCAGGGAAGGTCTCTAAGGGCTGCAGCATATATTTTGCCACCCTGGGGACCCCTCACCCAGCACATGCACACTGCCTCACAGCTTGTGTGTGCTGCTGGGGAGAAAAAGACTAAGGGGGTCATTTTGACCTTGGCGGTCATTTTTAAAGACCGCCGAGGGACCGCCGTGCTGAAGGCCGCCACTAGTGGCGGTTTTCCGCTCGGCGTATTATGACTGTTGGCAGCTCTCCGTCCTTGTTCGGACGGAGAGCCGCCAACAGCCATACTGGCAGGCGGCAGGGAAGTGGAGGTTGCTCCACCTCCACCGCCACGTCAACAGAACACCGCCCACCGAATCACGTCCTGTGATTCGGCGTGGCGGTGTTCTGTTGACGGTGTGGTGTCGGCGGAGCAGCCCCCATAGCTCCCGTCCCCTCCCGGAGGATCGTTGGACCAGGTAAGTCGATCGTCCGTGAGGGGAGGGGCGTGGGGGTTTTGTGTGCGTGCATGGGGGTGTGCGTGTGTGTATGTAGAGGGGGGGTGTGAGTGCGTGTATGCTTGCGGGGGTGTTGTATGTTTGGGAGTGAGTGCGTGTATGTCTGTATGGTTGTGTGTGTGTATGTTTGAATGTGGGTGTGCGTGTCTAAGTGTGTGTGTGGATGTTGGCATGTATTTCGGTGTGTGTGCGTGTATGTGTGTTGGTGGTGCCTGCGTGCGTGTCGTGTGTGTATGAGTGCTGTGATGTTGGGGGTCGGGGTGGGGAGGGGGGTCCTGCCACCTTTGGGGGGTGGCAGGGGTAGTGGGGGGTGTTGGGGAGGGAGTCGGGTGGGGGTGGGGTGGGGGAGACCCCTATCAGTGCCAGGGAAGGAATTCCCTGGCACTGATAGTGCTTACCGCCATGGATCGCATGGCGGTTTCAAACCGCATGAAATCCATGGTGGTCAGCCGGGTCCAAATACCACCGGCGGTATAGTGACGGCCGCCGGGCTGGAGACCCAGGTCTCCAGCCCGGCAGGCGGAACAGAGAACCGGCGGATGACCATGGCGGTAACCGCCATGGTCATAATTCCAAAAAAAAGACCGCCAGCCTGTTGGCGGTCTCACCGCCGCTTCTCCGCCTTCCGCCAGGGTCATAATGACCCCCTAAGTTGACATGGCACTCCCCTGAGGGTGCCATGCCTACAACCCACTGCCTTTTGCACAGGTATGTCACCCCTCTAGCAGCCCTTTCAGCCCTAAGGCGGGGTCCACTATACCACAGGTGAGGGCACAGCTGCATGAGCACTATGCCCCTACAGTGTCTAAGCCAATTCTTAGACATTGTAAGTGCAGGGTAGCCATAAAGAGTATATGGTCTTGGAGTTTGTACAAACGAACTCCATAGTTCCATAATGGCTACACTGAATACTGGGAAGTTTGGTATCCAACTTCTCAGCTCAATAATTCCACACTGATGCCAGTATGGGATTTATTGAGAAATGCACACAGAGGGCATCTTAGAGATGCCCCCTGTATACCACCCCAACTACTAGTGCTAGGTTGACCAGTTTCTGCCAGCCTGCCACATCCTGATGGGTTTCTGGCAACATGGGATGAGTGCCTTTGTGCACTCTGTGACCAGGAACAAAGCCTGTACTAGGAGGAGGTGCTTCACACCTCCCCCTGCAGGAACTGTAACACCTCGTGGTGAGCCTCAAAGGCTCAAGCCTGATGTTATAGCTCCCCAGGGCACTCCAGCTAGTAGAGATGCCCGCCCCCCCTGGACACAGCCCCCACTTTTGGCGGCAAGTCCGGAGGAGATAATGAGAAAACATGGAGGAGTCACCCTCCAGCCAGGACAGCCCCTAAGGTGTCCTGAGCTGAGGTGACCCCTGCCTTAGAAAATCCTCCATCTTGCTTTGGAGGATTTCCCCCAATAGGGTTAGGGATGTGCCCTCATCCCCACAGGGAGGAGGCACAAGGAGGGTGTAGCCACCCTCAGGGACAGTAGCCATTGGCTACTGCCCTCCAGCCCTAAACACACCCCTAAATTGAGTATTTAGGGGCAATCCTGAACCCAGGAAAACAGATTCCTGATGACCTGAACAAGAAGAAGGACTGCTGACTTGAAAACCCTGCTGAGAAGATGGAGACGACAATTGCTTTGGCCCCAGCCCTACCGGCCTGTCTCCAGATTCAGAGAACCTGCAACAGCGACACATCCAGCGGGACCAGCGACCTCTGCTGACTCAGAGGACTGCCCTGCAACCCAAAGGACCAGTGGACAGCGGCTCTGTCTAAATAACAAAAAAGAAACCAACTTTAAAGGGACTCCAGCCTCACACCTGGAGCGTGAGTCCCCAACACTCTGTACCCGATGCCCCCGGCTCATGTCAAGAATAATCAACACTGCAGCGAGGACCACCAGGCAACACCCACGATGTGGCCTGCCTGATACGACCTCCCTGCACCCTCACGACGACGCTGGCAGAGAGAATCCAGAGGATCCCCCTCACCGCCACTCCCCGGTAACAAGCAACTGCACCCGCGGCCCCAAGGCCCGAGTGAAACCAACTACCGGTGCAGGAGTGACCAGCAGGCTGTCTTCTTTTTGCCCAGTCGGTCGCTGGCGCGAGAAGCCCCCCTGTGCCCTGTCTGCATCACCAGAGTGACCCCGGGTCCCTCCATTGCTTTCAATGCAAAACCCGACACCTACTTTGCACACTGCACCCGGCCGCCCCTGTGACATTGAGGGTGTATTTTGTGTGCCTGTTTGCGACCCCTCAGTGCTCTACAAAACCCCCCTGGTATGCACCCCGAGGATGCAGGTACTTACCTGCTAGAAGACTGGCACTGGAGCACCCCTAGTCTCCATAGGTGCCTATGTTATTTGGGCCACTCTTTGACCTCTGCACCTGCCCGGCCCTGTGTTGCTGGTGCTGGGTGTTTGGGGTTGACTTGAACCCCCAACGGTGGGCTGCCTATGCCCCAGAGACTGATCTTGTAAGTGCTTTACTTACCTGGTAAACTAACTTGCACTTACCTGCCCCAGGAACTGCTGAATTTTGCAGTGTCCACTTTTAAAATAGCTTATTGCCATTTTTGCCAAAACTGTGTACCTTACTGTTTTCATTCAAAGTTCTATATTTACCTATGACAGGTACCTTACAAGTTATCTACTTACTTGAATTCTGCATCTTGTGGTTCTAAAATTAAGAAAATAATATTTTTCTATGTAAAAATCTATTGGCCTGGTGTTAAGTCTTTGAGTGTGTGTTCTCATTTATCGCCGTGTGTGTACAAGAAATGCTTGACACTACTCCCTGATAAGCCTAACTGCTCGACCACACTACCACAAAAAGAGCATTAGTATTATCTAGTATTAGTATTATCTATTATTGCCAATATCGACCTCTAAGGGGAACCCCTGGACTCTATCTCTCACTTTGAGATAGTATATAATGAGACAACTTCCTACAATATAAATATAAATATATATATATATATATATATATATATATATATATATATATATATATATATCAAACCAAGGCCCTTTCAGGGTTAGAGTGATGCATAAATTATGCAAAAAATAAAGGAGAACTCTGGGAAGTTCCCAATTTAGGTGGAGAGCTGCTCTAGTAAGGAGCACTCTGCAACACCAGCGACACTCTAGATTTGCTCACCTCAAATGTCTGCTTATCTAGCAAAGTTTTTAAGCATAGGATCAGCACAGTGCTATCCACGCCATGCTAGATAGGGACAAAGGTGGTCATTCCAACCTTGGCGGTAAAAGCAGTTTACCGCTGTCAGAAGACCGCCAACATACCGCCGGGGCCGCGGAAACCGCCACGGTCTTTCTGACCCACAACACGCAAACCGCCAAAATACAGACATCCACAAAAGTCCGCCACACCAAAGGGCAGCGAGAAACTGGCGATGACCAAACCTCCACCGTCATGCCAACAGAAATACGCCCACACTATCACGACCCATGAATCCATGCAGCGGTCTTTCAACCGCGGTAATCCATTGGCGGTACACACCTCCGCGCTCAAAATACACACACTCTTACAAAACACATCCACATTGGACAATTTGAAATACACACACCTGATACACATACACACACCACTCCCACACACCCAATACAATATAAAACACACACCCACATCACCCACAAACCCCCACTCCTACAGAATCGGGACCACACACTGAGAAAAAGAGAACTGAGCACCCAGACGCGCATTTTACTTTCACCCAGCAATATTTCCACGCACTTCACACAACACACCGATACACATCACCACACAATCCACCCCACACATCACCCACACCACCCCATGGCACCGCAAAGACACCCCAGGTTCTCCGAGGATGAACTCAGGGTCATGGTGGAGGAAACTGTACGGGTAGAGCCACAGCTCTTCGGGACACAGGTGCAGCACACCACCATTGCCAGGAAGATGGAGCTATGGAGCCGAATAGTCGATAGGGTCAACGCTGTGGGACAGCACCCAAGAAATAGGGACGACATGAGGAAGCGGTGGAACGACCTACTGGGGAAAGTGCATTTAATGGTATCCAGGCACAACATCGCGGTGCAGCGGACTGGCGGCGGACCCCCACCTCCTCCCCCAGAATTTACAACATGGGAGGAGCAAGTCTTGGGGATCCTGCATCCTGAGGGCCTCGCAGGAGTATCTGGAGGAATGGACTCTGGTAAGTGAAATCTTCACTACTTCATCCCCCCACCCCACCAGCATGCCAACTCATACCCCCACCTTCACCCCCATCACATCCTGCTCCTTGCAAATTTCTCACCATCACTAGCCACCCATCCCAACACCAATCCCTGCATGCGACCACAAAGCATGGACACCCATCACCAAAGCATGCCCACTGCACATACCCATCCCCCACCAAACCACCATCACAAAAGCCCCCACACGGGAATGCCAGCACTGGGGTACAAGGGCACCCACCCATTACATGCTATGGCACACACAAGTGTAATAACCATACTTTTATACCCCTGCAGGACCCGAACGCCACGTCACCGCGCAAGAGGGTCCACAAATGTCCACTCCACCCCCAGAAGAGGCCCACAGTGAGGACAGCACCTCTGTCGACCTGGATCTAGATGACCAGCATGGCCCATCGGGGCCCTCGGGACAGTCGGTTCCCCTCAGACAGCCACAGCCCATAGCAGACCTTCCCCCCTCTGGGAACACCAGCACAGCACCCACCCAGCGGGCCCATCCCTCAGTCCCCAGGACACGTCAATCAGCGGTGTGTCCACCACTACAGGGCACCCAGGTTAACCCCCCACCCCAACAACAACAGGGACCTGGGGGCAGTGGTAGTGGGCACACGGTCCAGGGGACAGAGGCCCAGGGAAACAGGGGAACTGGGAGGGCTGCTGTGCGACAGGGGGGGACAGGCCCAGGGAACCCACTCTCCACGAGGCCCTCTCCTCCATCATGGGAGCATACCACCACTCCCAGGAGACGATGGCGACGGTCCTGGCCAGGTTTCAGGAGATCCAGCTTCTGCAGGAGGAACAGTATTTGGGGTTCAGGGAGGAACTTCGAAACATCAGTTCCGCCCTGGCCACCATTGTAGGGGCTCTGAATCAGGTAGTCACCATATTGCGGGGCACTGTGGCAGGACAAAGGGCCCCTGACACTAGCATGGACCAAGAACTGCCTACCACCTCTGCCGGCGCCAGTGGACAGGAGGCCCCGCCACAGGACCAACAGGCCACCAGCACCCCACCCCCTGCAGAAGGAGAATCACCCTGCAAGCGGGCCCTGAGATCCAGGAAGAAGACAGAGTAAGATGCCAAGACCCCCGCCAGGAAAGGATACCTCCCTGACTGTCATCCCACTGTCCCACATTGACACCCTGTCCATTCTTATACTGCCCATGCTCCACTTTCCACATGGCATTTGGACATTGCACCTGTGAAACTAATAGTCTGGACTCTGCCATGGACAATCCTCCACCATCACCCCTCACCGATTTGCAACCACCCACCAATATAGAGCACTGAGATAAACACAGTTATTGCACAAAACAATCATGAGTCCAGCTGTGATTTTGTACCAATGTATTAGACATTACAGTTCCAAAATGCATATTTACATTGTGATGCCAACATACCACTGTCACACAGCTGTAGTCCATGGGGAAACAAAGCAGATGTCACGCAGTATGGCCCACATCTCTGAAACTGGAAATGAAAGTCACAACTCAGTTACCATACACAGGGGGAAAAGTTCAGACAGTAGAGAGGTAGTAGAGGTTAAGTATATGTAATATGCCGGGTTGGAATCTTACCTGTGTGTCATTGAAAATACTGCTGTATTACTGTGTTCCTGTTGTCTATGTCGTCCTCTTCGGCTTCCTCGTCTTCACTCTCCACAGGCTCCACAGCTGCTACAACACCACCACCGCCATTTTCTATCTGCTTAATCACTCGATGCCTGATCTTCGACAGGAGAGGACCTACACTGCAAGTGCTGCTGTGACCTCGGTCTGGAAGAGACAATGGCTCATGCGACTGGGGAAAGGGCCCCTGCCTTCACTGCTCAGGAATTGGAAAAACTCGTGGATGGGGTCCTCCCCCAGTATGCGCTACTCTACGGTCCTCTAGACCAACAGGTAAGTACACTGGGACCATGCTTTGTGGCCAATGCCTGTGTTGAGTCGGTGGATGAAAGATGGTGGGGAGGGGAGCGAATGAGGCATGCATCAAACGACGGATGACAGGATGTGCCACATGGCAAGGGTAGGGATGGGGGGCCACTCACATTGAGGGTGCAGAAGGTGATGACTCTTTTTCTCCCCCTGTACATTTCACATAGGTCAGCGCCCACCAGAAGATAGACATTTGGCGTGCCATTGCCAAGGACGTCCGGGCCCTGGGGGTCCACCAGAGACGGGGCACCCACTGGCGGAAGAGATGGGAGGACATCCGACGCTGGAGCAGGAAGACGGCGGAGGCTCAGCTGGGGATGGCCTCCCAACGTGGGAGGGGTGCCAGTCGGACTTTGACCCCCCCTGATGTCCCGGATCCTGGTGGTGGCCTACCCCGATTTGGATGGGCACGTGAGGACATCACAGCAGACACAAGGGGGTGAGTACACTCTCATTCTGGTGACTTTGCGTGCAGTGGAGGTGTCTGGGTGGGGGAGGAGGGCTGTGGGTATCCCTAGGCCAGGGCGATTTCTGTAGGCTAGGCCCCTCCGTAAGGCATGGCCCTGTGCCCCCGCCTCCCACCTCTGTAGGGTGCCAAGTACAGTTATCCATGGCCCTGTGTCATCTATGTGTGCAGTTTTCGTCCATAGGCTTGTAGGCCATGTCCCATGGATTGAGTAGTGGACCCCAAGTGCGCGGTGTAGTGCAGGGGGCTTCTGTGTCTGTCCTCTCCGCCAACGGTGTCGCCAATGCATGCACTAAACATGTCTTTCTTTTCTCCCCCCCCTTTTTTGTGGTCTTCCTGTTCATGTGTGCATTAGCATCATCAGGCGGAGGAGAAGTGGCATCAGAGCATGAGGGTGCTGCATCCCACATGGCCCTGGAGGGCCATGCAACGGATTCCGAATACACCAGTGGGACGGAGGGCGAGGGGAGCTCCACAGCGGGGACTCGTGCAGACATTAGTGACACGGACTGGTCCTCTGAAGGGAGCTCCCTTGTGGTGGCGGCAACATCCGTGCCCCCAGCAACAAGAGGTACAGCCGCCACCCAGCGCACCAGCACCGCCCTCCCAGCAGCCCCTCAGTGTTTGCCCTGTGCCCGCTCACCCAGGAAGGTGGGCATCTCCTTCGCCCCAGGCACCTCAGGCCCTGCCCCAGTCACCCCTGCTGCCCTCAGTGAGGAGATCATTGACCTCCTGAGGACGCTCACTGTTGGGCAGTCTACCATTTTGAATGCCATCCAGGGTGTCGAAAGAGAGGTGCACCAGAGTAATGCATACCTGGAGGGCATTCATTCTGGTCAGGCTGCCCTTCAGCGATCGTTCAACACTCTGGCCTCAGCACTGATGGCAGCAATTGTCCCTGTCTCTAGCCTCCCCCCTCCAACTTCCTCCACCCATACCCTATCACCTGTACCTCTGCCTATCCCAGACACACCATCAGACCAGCCTGCACACACCTCAACACCCAAGGGAAGCTCATCCAGACATAAGCACCACACATCACACAAGCATTCACACAAGCAACATCCACATACAGACATACCAACACCCACTGCCTCCACTGTGTCCCCCTCCTCCTCGTCTCCCTCCTCCCTCCCTGTCACGTCTCCACTCACACTTGCATGCACAACATCTTCAGCCACTACGTCCATCACCAGCACACACACCAGAACCCCGCGCACACGTGCAGTCACCACCCCCACTACCATTTACATGTCCCCTGTGTCCTCTCCCAGTGTGTCTGTCTCCCCCTCTTCCAAGATACACAAACGCAGGCAGCCACCCACCCAACAGCCATCCACCTCACGACAGCCTCCAGCCCAAGCACCTGCACCCAAAGACACCAGACTTAAGACTCCTACAACCACAACCTCTTCCTCCACTCCCATACCCACTACACCTACCCGTCCCACTGCTCCTAAAAAGCTTTTCCTGTCCAAACTTAACCTCTTCCCTACAACTCCCCCACCCCGTCCATCTCATAGGACTCCAGTCAGCACCTCAGCCACCACAAAACCGGGCCCTGTGATGACAGTCTGCCATGGACTGTGGAGTCCCCCACCCTCAAGGGCAGCCAGTTCAGTACGGAGCCAAGGCACGGGCAGCCCACCCCCGGAAAAACACCTGAAGATAATCAGCGGCCGGCGCAAGAGGGTGAAAACTCCAGGCACTAAAATCCCTACCATGGCTCCGGCACGAAGTGTGGAGACAGGTGGCACACCGCCCAAGGTGGGGAAGGGCCACAGGCGAACAGGGAAGGCTGGGAAGGGCAGCACGCCCGAGGAGACCGCCATCAGCCCAGCTGGCCAGGAGGGCCCCGCCAGCCCCATCCCACGTGGGCTGGAGGACACCAACAGGCCCGGTACTGCAGACCAGGAAGGCCCCGCCAGCCACCCGACAGATGGGCAGGAACCCCCCGCCAGCCACAGGACAGGTGGCAAATGACCTGCACGCCATGGCCGGATCCGTTGAACTGGGCCCTGTCACTCAAGCACCGCTGAACTGGGCCCTTCATCTCAAGCACCGCTGAACTGGGCCCTTCATCTCAAGCACCGCTACACTGGGCACCGACGTCTCAAGCACCGCTGAACTGGGCCCTTCATCTCAAGCACCGCTGAACTGGGCCCTTCATTTCAAGCACCGCTGAACTGGGCCCTTTCACTCAAGCACTGCTGCACTGGGCACCGCCGTCTCAAGCACCGCTGAACTGGGCACTGCCGTCTCAAGCACCGCTGAACTGGGCCCTTTCACTCAAGCACCGCTGAACTGGGCCCTTCATCTCAAGCACCGCTGAACTGGGCCCTTCATCTCAAGCACCGCTGCACTGGGCACCGCCGTCTCAAGCACCGCTGAACTGGGCCCTTCATCTCAAGCACCGCTGAACTGGGCCCTTCATCTCAAGCACCGCTAAACTGGGCCCTTCATCTCAAGCACCGCTAAACTGGGCCCTTTCACTCAAGCACCGCTGCATTGGGCACCGCCGTCTCAAGCACCGCTGAACTGGGCACCGCCGTCTCAAGCACCGCTGAACTGGGCCCTTTCACTCCAGCTGGGCCCTTTCACTCAAACACCGCTGCACTGGGCACCGCCGTCTCAAGCACCACTGAACTGGGCCCTTTCACTCAAGCACCGCTGCACTGGGCACCGCCGTCTCAAGCACCGCTGAACTGGGCCCTTTCACTCAAGCAACGCTGCACTGGGCACCGCCGTCTCAAGCACCGCTGAACTGGGCACCACCGTCTCAAGCACCGCTGAACTGGGCCCTTTCACTCAAGCACCGCTGAACTGGGCCCTTCATCTCAAGCACCGCTGCACTGGGCACCGCCGTCTCAAGCACCGCTGAACTGGGCCGTTCATCTCAAGCACCGCTGAACTGGGCCCTTCATCTCAAGTACCGCTGAACTGGGCCCTTCATCTCAAGCACCGCTGCACTGGGCACCGCCGTCTCAAGCACCGCTGAACTGGGCACCGCCGTCTCAAGCACCGCTGAACTGGGCACCGCCGTCTCAAGCACCACTGAACTGGGCCCTTTCACTCAAGCACCGCTGAACTGGGCCCTGCCGTCTCAAGCACCGCTGAACTGGGCACCGTCGTCTCAAGCACCGCTGAACTGGGCCCCGCCGTCTCAAGCACCGCTAAACTGGGCCCTTTCACTCAAGCACCGCTACACTGGGCACCGCCGTCTCAAGCACCGCTGAACTGGGCACCGCCGTCTCAAGCACCGCTGCACTGGGCACCGCCGTCTCAAGCACCGCTGAACTGAGCCCCGCCGTCTCAAGCACCGCTGAAATGGGCCCTTCATCTCAAGCACCGCTGAACTGGGCACCGCCGTCTCAAGCACCGCTGAACTGGGCACCGCCATCTCAAGCACCGCTGAACTGGGCACCGCCGTCTCAAGCACCGCTGGCCCATTAGCGGCAGGCGCAGGCCCGCATCTGTGTCGGGCAGGGCTGCACGGAGAACTCTGGGCACCAGTCCCCCTCCAGGACCAGTGGAGACTGTCATCCACTTGAGAGACTGTGGCTTTGCACTCCCCAGGATGGTCCAGTGGGCAACCCACCCACTGCAGAGACTTGAGAGACTGTGGCTTTGCACTCCCCAGGATGGTCCAGTGGGCAACCCACCCACTGCAGAGACTTGAGAGACTGTGGCTTTGCACTCCCCAGGATTGAACAGTGGGCAACCCACCCACTGCAGAGACTTGAGAGACTGTGGCTTTGCACTCCCCAGGATGGTCCAGTGGGCAACCCACCCACTGCAGAGACTTGAGAGACTGTGGCTTTGCACTCCCCAGGATGGCATAGTGGGCAACCCACCCACTGCAGAGACTTGAGAGACTGTGGCTTTGCACTCCCCAGGATTGAACAGTAGCCATGGAGGCCCCTCGTGGATCTGGCGTCGTACACTCATCTGGCTGAGGTGCCCCCCCTTCCCTTCCCCCTGAGGTGCCTGTAGTTTTCCTCTATGATGCCCCTGCAGTGTTCTCTCCATTGGAGTCAGGTATCCTGTGTGGGCTTTGCCCATGTGATTTGGGCCCAGTGGTCCACGGACAATGCCTGCTACAATGCTCTGACTTGTACATATATGTATATGAGTGTTTTTGATGTGTAGATATATATATATATATATATATATAATTCAGCCAGTATTACAATATATTCCAATGTTTAGAATAATTTCCTTTTGTCTTTGCGTACTTCCGGGGGGTTTGGGGGGGGGAACTGTGACGTATTTCTATGCATTGATGTGTGTGTTGTAGTGGGTGGGGGTGGGAGTGTCGCGTATGTGTGTGCCCGTAATATTTTCTCCTCCCCCCTCCCCTGTGTCGTAGGTGCAGTACTCACTGTTGTCTTCTGCGCCGGCGTTCGTGCTCCTGGTAGAGGAGCAGGAAGACAATCGCTGGGAGGATGTGGAGTTCGGGTTCCATGCTGTCCAGATTCCTCGTGGGGTGTATGTAGGTGAGCGTTTTCCGTTTGAAATGGTTGTTTCTGCCGTGTTTTTATCGGTGGGGCTACCGCCCCGGAAAAGGTGGCGGATTGGTGTGTTGTGATAGGGTGGGCGGTACATTGACTCCCGCCTGTCTGTTGGCGGTGACCGCTGCGCTGTTTGTTTGTCCCGCCGTGGCGGGCGGTGTGTTGATGTGGCGGTCTCTGTTGGCGGTTTCTGCCAGGGTTGGAATTTCATTTTTTTTCCCGCCAGCCTGTTGGCGGTTTAGCCGCAGGTTTAACACCGACTGACAGGGTTGGAATGACCCCCAAAGTATTTTGCCATTTGTACAGCAAAGTCTTTAAGCATAGGTTTGACACAGTGTCAACCTTGCCGCGCTCTAAAATGACAAAAGCAATTTACCACTCCAGGCATAGTATTACAGTTTTGGACTGGTAAAATACCATCCAGGCCAACCTGAAAAAGCAACCCGTGACACGTGTTATGCTCTCATTAGAGCTCATCAGAGAGGTTTAGCTTTGTCAAGACACAAGGGAGCACCCAGTATAAGTCAAAACAAATTGTATATCTATATATTGCATATTGATATATTACCTAGTGGTGGTCACCACTAGGTAGTTATAGTTAGGACCTAGTTTCTATATAAAAAGCGTTTTTTTTACTTGCCTATATCTTTGTCACTGGCTGACAAATCTTCACAAAATTTTCCAAAACAATTTGCCACTTATCTCAGTTGGTGTCTGGTAACTTTTGCTGTGATCCATCAAGCATGGCCCGAGAAAAAGGAGGGGGGGTCCCAAAACACATTTTCCTCATTTATTTTTCCATTGAGATTTTGAACAGCAATAGCACTGGAACCATTGGATGAAACTACACCAAATTTGGCATTCATTCATTAGTTTTAGAGAAATTAAGAAATTAAAGAAAATCCATATATTTGTGTATATATATATATACATATATATATATATGTGTGTGTGTATAGGGATGCAAGGATTGGCAACCCCTCCAGATCTTGTGCTGAGATCTGATTGGCTGCCAACACTTCCTTGTTGAAGTATTGGAACTTGGCTTCAGCCGAGTCCCAGAATAAAGGTTAAAAATAAAGAAAAGGGGCCAGGATACGGACACCCTGACCCCTCAGCTTTATTGGTGGGGTCCGAGAGGGCCCCCCCCTAGAGTTGAAAAGCATTTTTTTTAATGTTGCCGCAAATTTGTGACGGGTCATGAATCTGCTGCAACATTTTTTTTTTAAATGAAGCATGGGCTTCTGCGCTTCGTAATTCTGAAGCCCCCGGGTGGGCCAAGTCCTGGGGGCATTATTACTTTTGAGGGAGAGGGGTCACCCAACCCCCCTGCAGCCCTAGGAACCACCATCTCCTCTGGGCTTTCATGATTTATAAGGGGTGATGCCCCCCCGCCGCCCTGGGGACCGCCAACTCCCCAGTGCGACAATATAATTCAATACAGGGGGGCTGCGCGCCCCCCCTGCAGCCCCAGGGCTTCACAGAAATAGGGTGCGGGGCTGCGCAGACCTCTGGCAGCCCCAAGGACCTCCACCTCCCTGGGGAAACTGTCAAAAATAGAAACTGGGACTATTTTCATGAGAGGGGGCTTCGTGGCCACCCATGAGGAGCCACTGATAGTCCACCCCCTTAGGCCGGCTCCTGCTATGTCCTGGGGTGCCCACCTCCGGGACATAGCTGTTTGCTGTGGCTTGGCTGCCACCAAGTCACAGCAAATACTGTGCTCTGATGAAGGGAGTGCTGTTCATCGGTTCAGAGGCATCCTCTGTCTGCTTATCCACGGAGATGCAGGCAGGGAGACAGAGGAAACATAGCTCTCTGTGACAGCAATGCTGGCTCCCGCAGGAGGCGGGGAGCCAGGTGGGACCATGGGGGCCTTCAGGAAGGCCCCCATGGTCCCCATCATGGAGACTGGGTGCCCTGGGGGGCACCCAGGTCACATGGCTGGGCCCCGGGGGATGAGGTCCCCGGGGCCGAGATTGGCCCTGGCGACAGGGGGCACGGAGCCCTCCTCTCCAAAAAAAAAAAATTAGGCCGGGCTGCATGGGATGGGGTCCTCAGGAAAAGGTCCCCCCCCCATAAAAATTTAAGACTGGCCTCGGGTGATGGGTTCCCCGGGACCGAGATCGGCTTTGGGAGGGAGGGCACGCGGGCGACCTCCCCTCAAAAAAACGAAATGTTTAGGCTGGGCTCCAGGGGATGAGGTCCCTCGAGTGAGATCGACCTGGGGAGGGGGGCCGCACAGCCCCTCTCCCCCCCAAAAAATGTAATGCTTAGGCCATTTCCCGGTGGATGGGATCCCCGGGACTGAGATCGGCCTGGGGGGAGGCATGCAGGGTTGGGTTGTTATAGGGTTTGGCCGCAGGGACTGGCCACAGTCCAGGCCCTGCCTTCAGCCCCCGCTGTGCATGGCCAAAGGCCATGGGCAGTGCAGGATTGGGTGGTTATAGGAGTTGGCCTCAGGGAATGGCCACAGGCCAGCCCCTGCCAACAAACGCCACTGTGCACGGCCGAAGGCCATGCGCAGGGTTAGATAGGGTGGTTATAGGGGTTAGCCACAGCGAATAGGCGCAAGCCAGGGACTCGCACGGCCAGTGGTGGTGGGATTAATGTACAGTAATGAAAATTACTGAACGTTAAAAAAATCCATGGAAATTCACTGAAAAAAAACAAAGGTTACAGATACTTTATAGTTAGGAAATAGAACAAAAAAAAACATAGAATTTCACTTAATAAAACAAAGGTTACGGGGATGTTATAGTTAAGCTCACATTTTAAATGTATCAAACCATAGCAATTCACCAGTTATAGTTATAGTTATCTGAAGGAACTATAACTTGTGCCCTAAGGTAACTATAACTTGCGCCCTCGCTATGCACTGCTAATTACCCCACAAATTACAGCACTCATAACATCTTTGATAACATCATTGATAATGTCACTGTAACATCTGCAGTAAAATGATTAATCAGATAACTGTACATGGTGGGGGCGCGAGTTATGGTGACCTTAGGGCACGAGTTATAGTTACTTGAAATAACTAACTATAACTGGTGAATTTCTATGGTTTGATATGTTTAAAATGTGAGCCTAACTATATTGTCCTTGTAGCCTTTGGTTTTTTAAGTGAAAATATATATATATATATATATATATATATATACATTATTAGAAATGGTGTCTCTAGTTGGAAGTTGGTTTACACCCTATCCAAGTAGGGACCCTCACTCTAGTCAGGGTAAGAGAGGTACCCAGATCAGATAACCCCTGCTCACATCCTTGGTAGCTAGGCATGAGCAGTCAGACTTATCTCAGAAGCAAAGTGTAAAGCATTTGCACGTAACACACAGTAATACAGTGAAAACACTGCAAAAGGACACCACACCAGTTTTAGAAAAATAGCCAACATTTATCAGTGTAAAACAAGACGAAAAAGAGAAAACTCCAACATACAACAAGAAAGATGAATTTTTCAAGAATTACTTAAAAATTCAGTTCCTTGAAGAGGATAGCTCCAAATCCAACAGTTCGGGCCTTCCGCAGCGCTGCGAGCCAGTTACAGTGTCAAGAAGACCCGCAAACAGTACCTTGGAAATGTAAGGCGTTGTGATCCTTACGCTGAAATTTGCGGTGCGGCATCGCTGGCGTCAGCAGGCTTTGGTTCTGGAGCTCAGTGCAGGGGTCGTTGGGTCCTTGAAGTCACAAGAATTGTAGATTGAACTCCGGGCTGATGACAAAGTCTGGAGCGCTGGCATTGATGGCGTCGGGGCTGGGGTGC
The DNA here is from genome assembly GCF_031143425.1 of Pleurodeles waltl. NCBI lineage: Eukaryota > Metazoa > Chordata > Amphibia > Caudata > Salamandridae > Pleurodeles > Pleurodeles waltl. The sequence goes on along the minus strand of NC_090449.1, from coordinate 297,057,930 downwards.
AAAGCGGGATGATGCGATGTGCGGTGCAGGCAGTGGCCCGGGGACGGCGTCCTGTGGCATCGGTGAGACCAGGCTTTGGTGTGAAGCAGGGCGGGGCGACGTGCAGGGTCTCCAGGTCACAGTGCAGGCAGTGGCATCATCGTTGCTGAACCTCTGTGGTCGGTAGGCCTAAGGCGGCAGTACGACGCAGGGAGGGCTCCGTGCTCACCCATGGTTTGCGGTGCAAACAGGGGCGTCTGTTGACAATGCTGTAGTCGATGGCACAGGTGTCGGTGGACCAGGGTTGCGGTGCGGGACAGTGCTTCGTGTACCTCCTGGTCAGTGTCCTCAGGCCACAGTGCAGGCAGCAGCATTAGTGTCAGCAGTGTAGAGCGTTGTTGTCGGGGATACCAAGGCTGTGGTGTGAGCAAGGTGTTGCAGAGTGCGGGCCCATGGGTCACGGTGCAAGCAGCGGCTCGGTGACAGCATCAGGTGGCAGCGTCAGTGAGACTAAGGTTGTGGTGTGAAGTGGGGCACGGTTCCGTGTGGTGGTGTCAGGTCACTGTGCAGGCAGCAGCGTTGTATATGGTGTGGTGGTGGTTTTTCTTCTGTTGCAGCACAAAACACAGTTCCTAGTGCTGTAGGCAGATGAAACTGAAATTATTGATAGCCCTGAGACTTCCAACAGGAGGCAAGTTCTACTTCAAGCCCTTGGAGAAACTCCACAAGCAGGATACACAGCAAAGTCCAGTATTTGTCCTTTTTAAGGCAGAATCAGCAACTGCAGGCCAACCCAGCAAAGCACACACAGCAAAGAGGCAGTACTCCTCCTCCACGTCTTCAGCTCTTCTCCTTGGCAGAGGTTCCTCTTTATCCAGAAGTGTTCCAAAAGTCTGGGGTTTTAGGTCCACTACTTATACTAATTTCTGTCTTTGAAGTAGGCAAACGTCAAAGGATAGTCACTGTTGTTCACAAGATCCTGCCTTGTCCAGTCCTAGCCCCTACCTCCCTTTGTGTCACTGTCTAAAGGGAATTCACAAACAGCCCAACTGTCAGTCTGACCCAGACGTGGATTCCACAGTCAGGCAGAGGCACAGAATGGTTAAGCAAGAAAATGCCGACTTTCTAAAACAGACAATCTAAAAACCAACTCTACTAAAAGATGTATTTTTGAATTGAGAGTTCAGAGACCCCAAACTCCATATCTCTATCTGCACCCAGTAGGAAACTGACCTTAAAAAATATTTAAAGGCAGTCCATATGTTAACCTTTGGGAGAGATAGGCCTGGCAATAGTGAAAAACAAATTTGGCAGTATTTCACTATCAGGACATGTAAAACACAAGAGTACATGTCCTACCTAGCACATACACTGCACCCTGCCCATGGGGCTACCTAGAGCCTACATTAGGGGTAACTTACATGTGCAAAAAGGGTAGATTTGGGCCTGGCAAGTGGGTACACCTTCCAGGTCGAATTGGAAGTGCAAGTCTGTAGACAATGCAGTGGCAGGTTTGAGACATGTTTACAGGGCTACTCATGGGGATGGTACAATCAGTGCTGCAGGCCCATTAGTAGCATTTGATTTACAGGCCCTTAGAACACATAGTGCACTTTACTAGGGACTTACAAACTAAATCAAATATGCCAATCATGGACAAACCAATCACTAGTACAATTTACATTGTGAGCACTTGCACCTTAGCACTGATCAGCAGTGGTAAAGTGCACACAGACAATAAATCAGCAAAAACAGAGTCCAGCATACCATAAAAACAGGAGGCCAGAAGGCAAAAAGACAGGGGAAGCACACCAAAAGATGTTAGGTCTAACACATGTCCCCTCCAGATGAGAGTAGGGAGAACTACCCAAACTCTTGGGAGTTCTCCTCACTAAGGCGGAAGAACCTGGACAGCCCATCAGCGTTGGCGTGTCTGTGCCAGGACGGTGCTCCACCGTTAAGTTCATCCCCTGTAGGGAAATGGATCACCTCAACAGTTTTGGGCTCTCACCCCTCATTTGCATTAACCATCTGAGGGGCCTGTGGTCGGTCTGAACGCAGAAGTGAGACCCAAACAAGTAGGGTCTTAGCTTCTTCAGTGCTCAGACCACAGCAAAAGCTTCCATTTCAATTGCACCCCACTTCTCTTCCCTAGGGAGTAGTCTCCTGCTAAGGAAGACTACAGGTTGGTCTAGGCCCTCTTTGTTCAGCTGTGATAGTACCACTCCAACACCATGCTCTGAAGCATCTGTCTGTACCACAAGCTCCTTGGAGAAGTCAGAGGCAAGCAGCACAGGCGCCGTGCACATGGCCTTCTTCAGGGTGTCAAACACAGTTTGGCACGCCTCAGTGCAGATCACCTGTCTAGGCTGCTTTTTGGAAGTCAGCTTTGTCAAGGGGGCAACAATGGTGCCATAACCCTTGATGAATCTCCTGTAATATCCAGTGAGGCCTAAGAAGGCTCTCACTCCTTCTGGGTCTTGGGGGGGGTGCCCAACCCCGAACGGTGTCAGTCTTGGATTGTAGGTGCGTCACCCGGCTGCTTCCTATCTGTCCCAAGTACAACTCTGTCCTCTGCCCTATCTGACACTTAATGGCCTTGATAGTGAGGCCTGCGGCTTTTAGTGCCTTCAACACTTCCCAGAGGTGTGCAAGTGGTCCTCCCAGCTGGAGCTTAAAACAGCAATGTTGTCAAGGTAGGCGGCACTGAAGTTCTCAAACCCAGAGAGGACCTGATTGACAAACCTCTGGAAGGTGGCAGCGGCATTCTTCAACCCGAAGGGCATAACCCAGAACTGGAAGTGCCCCTCTGTAGTGGAGAATGTCGACCTCTCCTTGGCCCCATCAGTTAAGGCAATCTGCCAGTACCCAGATGTTAAAACAAATGTGCTGAGGAACTTGGCAGCCCCTAAGGGATCAATGAGCTCATCAGCTCTGGGGATGTGGTGGGTGTCAGTTTTGGTGACTGAATTGAGCCCACGGCAGTCCACATGGAACCAAAGTTCTGGTGTGGCACCAAGTGCAGCAGCCTTAGGTACCAAAACCACTGGGCTAGACCAAGGACTGTTGGAGTACTCAATCACCCCTCAAGCTTACATCTTGGATACCTCATCCCTGATGCTGGCCTTCACTCTGTCAGCTAACCTGTAAACTTTGTGTTTCACAGGCAGGCTGTCCCCAGCGTTCAGATCACGCGTGCATAGATGAGTAACACCTGGAGTGATTGAGTACAGAGTTGAAAATTGTCCCAGTAACTGGCAAGTCACTCTGCTGCTCTAGAGTCAGAGAAGGGGAGAAGACCACACCTTATACTGACCCATCCTGCTTCCTGGCAGACAGGAGGTCAGGGAGAGGTTCACTCTCTTATTCCACCCCATCATCTGTAGCCAGAAGCATGATCAACTCAGACCTCTCAAAATGGGGATTGAGGCGGTTCACATGTAGGACCCTCAAGGGGTTCCTTGGAGTCTGCAAGTCCACCAAGTAGGTGACATCACTCTTACGATCCTTTACCTCAAATGGCCATGTTTACTTGTCCTGTAGAGCGCAGGGCTCTACTGGGGCCATGACCCACACTTTCTGGCCAGGCTGAAACTCAAGTAACACAAAAGGATGATGGACAGAGTGCTGAAATGTTTCAAACACTCACCCCCAGTCACATATCTGGGTTTAATCTACCGTTCTTTTGCTCACCATGCCACCCCAGTTTGGACCCAGCTATATGCAAATCAGTCTTGACCCTATTCCCCATGGGAACAGTCCAGCCCAACCTGTCAGGCCAGGTCCTCCATGAACCAGAAATAAGCATCCTGGGACAAGTTTCAGGGTATCACCATTCATCAGCCAGTCTAGCTTGAATCCAGTGGCACAGTGAGCAAGGAACCCACGTCTGGGCATACCCTTCCTACTTAGGCCAACTTTAGCAACACAAAAGGATGATGGACAGAGTGCTGAAACTTTTCATACACTCACCTCCAGTCACAGATCTGGGTTTAATCCATCGTTCTTTTGCTCACCATGCCACCCCAGTTTGGACCCAGTCGTATGCAAATCAGTCTCGACCCTGTTCTCCATGGAAACAGTCCAACTCGAACTGCCAGGCCAGGTCCTCCCTGGACCGGAAACAAGCATCCTGGGACCGGTTTCAGGGTATCACCCTTCATCCGCCAGGCTAGCTTGAATCCAGTGGTGCAGTGAGCAAGGGACCCACATCTGGGCATAACCTTTCCACTTAGAGCAACTTTAGCACAGCAAAAGGATGATGGACAGACTGCTGAAACTTTTCAATCACTCACCCCCAGTCACTGACCTGGCTTGGCAGTTCGGGCTGGAGTGTTCCCATCAGGAACAGGATCAAGGCTGATTTGCATATAACTGGGTCCAAACTGGGGGGCATGGTGAGCAAAAGAACAATGGATTAAATCTAGATCTGTGGCTGGGTCCACACTGGGGTGGCATGGTGGACAAAAAAAACATGGATTAAACTCAGATCCTTGTGACTGGGACTGAATGTTTTCATTGTTCAGCATTCCATCCATCATCTGTTGTTTTTGGCGGCTGAAAATCAACTAGAGTGGTATTCTTGTTGTACCAGAGTTTCATGTCCTCCTGGCTTGCCTCTAGGTTCTCTTGAGTGAGCTTCCTGAAGCAGGCAGTCTGGTTTCTGAAGGCTAGCATGTAACTAAATACATCCTGGGGTAAATTCCTAGGAGGTTGCTCCCAGCCCTCTTTCACCAAACCTAGAGGTCCTCTCACTGGGTGCCCATACAACAGCTCAAAGGGACTAAAGCTGAACTCTTTCTTTGATACTTCCCAGTAGGCAAAGAGACGGCATGGCAAGAGGACATCCCACTTACACCTCATGGAGACTGACAGACCCCAATCATGCCTTTCAGCGTTCGGTTGAACCTCCTAACCAACCTGTTACTTTGGGGGTGGTAAGGAGTGGTGAACTTGTAGTTGACTCCACACTCCTTCCACATGGCTTGTATTAACATTGACATAAAGTTGGTACCCCGGTCAGATACCACTTCCTTCGAGAATCCCACTCGAGGAAAAGATTCTCATCAGTGCTGGGGCCACAACAGGCGCCGTCACTGTCCTCAGAGGGATAGCCTCTGGGTACCGACTGGCATGGTTCACCAAGACCAAGATGAACCTGTTGCTCAGGGCTGCCATTGGGTCCAGAGACCCTACTATGTCAGTGCCCACCAGCTCAAAAGGGATGCTCATGACAGGGAAGGGTTGGAGGGGAGATTTACATTTCCCTCAACTTTTGTCACTGGCTTGGCAAGTCTGGCAGGACCTACAAAAAGCATCAGCATTTTTTCTCATTTGGGGCCAGTAGAAGTTGGTCACAAGCCTAGCAAAGGTCTTGCCCTGCCCCAAATGTCCTGCCAGAGGCACATCTTGAGCCAAACCCAGTAGGAAGGCTCTGAAGCGCTGGAGTACCACTTGAACACGGGCTGCCCCAGGCTCAGCAGCCTTAGGCTTTATAGGGAAGAACACTCTTTTTGCATGTTACCCCCAATTTCTGCCTGATGTCAGTGTGTTTTTGACTGTGTCACTGGGATCCTACTAGTCAGGACCCCAGTGCTTATGGTTTATGGCCTGCTTGTCATTGTGTTTCACTGTTTTCTAAATTGTCACTGGAGTCCTGCTAATCAGAACTCCAGTGCTCATGCTCTCTCTGTTTCTAAGTTTGTCACTACATACTAGTGACTCAGTATTTCACTTCAAATTGGCATACTGGACCCTCCTTATAAGTCCTTAGTATATGGTACCTAGGTACCCAGGGCATTGGAGTTCCAGGGGATACATATGGGCTAGAGCATTGCTTTTGCCACCCATAAGGAGCACATACAAGGGCTTCTAGAGGACTGTTATTGCAGCTTATTTCATGCAGCCTATTACATGCACTATTTCACAGCCATTTTCACTACACCAGGTCACTTATAAGTCACCTATATGTCAGGCCTTCAGACCCTGAAGGCGGGGTGCAAAGTACCTGTGTGTGGGCACCCCTGCACTAGCAGAGGTGCCCCACGTGGTCCAGGCCCATTTTCTCAGACTTCATGAGTGCGGGGATGCCATTTTAAGTGTGCACTGCACATATGTCAATACCTATGTACAGCTTCACAATAGTAACTCCGAATATGGCCATGTAAGGTGTCTATCAACTGGGAATTGTACCCCAATACTGATTCTACATACTGGTTTTACAATTCCATGGACCCCCAGAACTACCATACCATCCTTCTGAGGTTTTCACTGCGGCCCCAGCTGCTGCCACCTCACCGACAGGCATCTGCCCTCCTAGGGCTTGAGCAGCTCAATCCCAGGAAGGCGTGACAATGCATTTCCTTTAGGAGTTGGGAGTTACACCCTCTCCCTTCGGAAACAGGTGTTACAGGCATGGGAAGGGTATACTCCCAGAGCCTCTGGAAATGCTTTGAAAGGCACAGATGGTGCCCTCCTTGCATAATAGAGTCTACACCGGTTGAGTGACCCCCCAGTCCCTGCTCTGGCGCAACACTGGACAAAGGAAAGGGGAGTGACCACTCCCCTGTCCATCACCACGCCAGGGGTGGTGCCCGGAGCTCCTCCAGAGTGTCCCTGGGTTCTGCCATCTTGTTTTCAGCATGGTCAGGGAACTCTGGGAGCATCTGAGTGGCCAGTTCCAGCAGGTGACATGAGAGACCCCTCCTGATAGGTGCTTACCTGGTTAGGTGACCAATCCACTTCTCAGGGCTATTTAGGGTCTCTCCTCTGGGTGTTTCTTCAGATTCAGATTGCAAGACTCCAGCAGGAATCCTCTGCATCCTTTACTTCATCTTCTACCAACGGATCAACCGCTGACTGCTCCAGAAACTCTTCAACATTGCAACAAAGAAGCTAAGATGACTTCTGCAATATTGTATCTTTAGCTCCTGCCAGCAACTGCAACAGTTTCCAGGTTGTGCATCCTCCGAGGACTGCCTGTCTTCAGCCTGCACCAGAATAACTGAAGGAATCTCCAGTGGAGTGACGGAGTCACTTCCCTGCTTCAGCAGGCACATCTCTGCAGCGACGAACAGTGGCTTGGGTCCCCTCTCCAGATGACAGGCTTGGATCCAGCAACACGGGTGGCGGACTAAAGGTACTCCGCCAGTCCCCAAGTCCAGCTGTCTAACTTTGGTGGAGGTAAGAGCTTGCCTCACCACGCAAGACAGTACCCCCGTGCACTACATGATTTGCAGTTGCCAAGGCTTGTGTGCGCCCTTCCAAGACGTTCTTCATGCACAGCACAGCTTAGGCCCCCCAGCACTCCATCCAGCGACACACAGCTTCCTGAGTGGTTCTCCGGCGGCGTGGGAATCCTTTGTGTTGTGTTGCGTGGGCCTCCATTTGCACCTTCTTTGTCCCCGGGCTGTGGGACTCCTGTGCGCGCTGCCTGGTCTTCTGAGGGCTCTCTGAGTTGCTGAGGGCCCTCTCTTGTTTCCCCCTCTTGGATAGAGGCCACCAGGTCCCTCCTGGTCCCGGGCAGAGCAATTTTCCGCTAACCGCGAGCTTTGCGTTTACCAAGGCTTGTTGGCAGAATCCAGCGACACAAACCAGACTGCATTCTTCAATCCGGCGTGGGATATCTTTTACACCAACCAGGAACCCGTATCTATGTTCTTTGGTGCAATACTGACTTTGTCTTCTCGCCTGTGGTTCTTCTTTTGCACTTTTATCTGGGATAGCAAGGGCTCCTGTTCTCCCTGGACTCTTCAGTGCTTCTTGGACTTGGTTCCCTTCTTCCACAGTTCTCAGGTCCAGGAATCCATTGTTGGTGTCTTGGAGTCTCTTCTGGTTCTTGCACTGTCTTCTATCACGACTTCTAGTGTGTTTTAGGAAACTTGCTGTGTTTTACTTCTGCTTTCCGGGCTCTGGCGTGGGGTGTTTTACTTACCTTTGGTGTTTTCTTACACTCCCAGCGCCCCTCTACACACAACCCTTGCCTACGTGGGAAACCGACTTTCGCATTCCACTATTTTAGTATATTGTTTGTGTTCCTTCTAGGACCATTGCAACCTATTGTGATTTTCACTGTTTGCACTATTTTCTTACTATTTACTTACCTGTTTTTGGTTACTAGTGTATATATTGTGTAATTTACTTACCTCCTAAGGGAGTATAGTCTCCAAAGTATTTTTGGCCTTGTATCACTAAAATAAAGTACCTTTATTTTTGGTAACACTGAGTATTGCCTTTCATGTGTGTGAGCACTGTGTGACTACAGTGGTATTACAAGAGCTTTGCATGTCTCCTAGTTCAGCCATGGCTGCTCTGCCTACAACTACCTCTAGACAGCCTGGCTTCTAGACACTGATTACATTTCACTAATAAGGGATAACTGGACCTGGTATAAGGTATAAGTACCTTTGGTACCCATGACAAACCAGGCCAGCCTCCTACATCGGCGGTGCAGCAGTGGGATAAGCACTTGCAATTGCCTTATCACTCTGTCACCGCAGCTTTCCACAGGGAAGTGTACTCTGTACTTGGAGCTATACAAAAAGTATACCTAGTATTTTCACTTTCATTCTAATATTCTAAAGTTAGAAAAAGTAGGTATTTTCTTTCCTTTCATTTTACTCTAACTTGCCTATCACTCTGTCTTACTCTGAGGCCACCCCTAGGGTTATCAAAACTACTTATGAGAACCTAAACTTTAACAATGTGATGGGGCTTTGCTTAGAGAGAAGCCTAGGGATTGGGAAGAACTCTAACAAAGATGTCCTTTTAAATCTCCTTCTTCAGGATGACCAAGAACAGTCTGGTCACCATGTAGAGGAGATAGAGGGGGATTCTAACCAGGTAGAATCAGGAGAGGGTCCTGAGGATGCAGGGGAAGGCCCTTCCCAACATCTTACCCCTGGTAAACCATCTTGTGTAGCTGGCAGTGGAAGGGGGTCACACACAAGTAGAGCTCCCTTCAAACCTAGAGGCCAGGTTACTAGGGTTACAAAAGCCAGGGAAATATCTGCCTCTGCTCATTCCCTTGTCACTTCAGTCTCAGAAGTGTCCCACACATCATCCAACCCTGAGGACAACTCCCTAGATAGGGAACCCAGAAAGCTGAGGTTGGAGGAGGCCAGACTGAGGCTGCAACAGCAACAGTTGGCCTTAGGTAGGGATGCCCTAGCTGTGGAAAGGGAAAAATAGGGGTTTGGGTTAGTTCCCCATGATGGCAGCAGCAATAGCAGTTTCAAGAGCTATGGTGTTAGGAAGAACACATTTGGCTCTAGAAACTTGAACAAGATTGTTCCCCCTTATAAGGAGGGGGGTGACATCTACAAGTGGTTTGCTGCACTTGAGATGGCCTGTTGTTGCCCTTCTCTGGCAAAGGGAGAGACAGACTCCTTAATGTCAGAGAAGACGATTTAGAAAATTACAATATTTTGAAAACAACACTCTTGGATGGATTTGGCCTAACCACTGAACAATATAGGGTTAAGGTCAGGGAAACCAGAAAAGATCTTCACAAGATTGGATAGACTTTGTGGACTGTTCAGTGAAGGCTTTAGAAGGTTGGTTACATGGAAGCTAAGTGTCTGATTATAAGGTTCTATATATCTAGTTCTGAGAGAGCATATTCTTAACAATTGTGTGTCTGACTTGTTGTACCAGTACTTGCTAGACTCAGATCTGACCTCTCCTCAAGAATTGGGAAAGAAGGCAGACAAATGGGTCAGAACAAGGGTGAGCAGAAAAACTCATACAGGGGGTGACAAGGTCAAGAAGAAGGATGGTAAATCTCATGATGAAGGTGGGGACAAAGATAAAAAGTCAGAGTCTTCATCAGGTCCCCAAAAATCTTCTGGGGGCGGGCACAAATCTTCTTCCATCCAACAGAAAAAGCCTTGGTGTTATTTGTGTAGAAGCAAATGCCAATGGACAAGTGGCAATGCTTGTCCAAAGAAAAACACCAAAGCCCCCACCACCACGACCCCCACTGCTTCCACTAGTGGCCCTATTAATAGCAGTGGTATGAAAAACACTACTAATAGCCAATCTAAGGGTGTAGCTGGGCTCACTTTTGGTAATGTAGTGGGGGTTGGTCTAGTTAGGGAGACCACTGAGGCTGTTTTTGTCTCAGATGGTGGCATTGACCTTGCCACCCTGGTTGCTTGTCCGCTTAACATGGATAAGTACAAGCAACTACCCCTAATAAATGGTGTTAAGGTTGAGGCTTACAGGGACATAGGTGCCAGTGTCACTGTGGTGATGAAAAAACTGGTAGCCCCTGAGCAACATCTACTTGGTCTTCAGTACCAAGTAACTGACGCTCATAATAACACTGTTAGCCACCTTATGGCTGTTGTGAATGTCAACTGGGGGGGGGGTAACTGGTCCAAAGAAAGTTGTAGTATCCACTGACCTACTTGTAGAGTGTCTATTGGGCAATGATTTGGAGACTTCAGCTTGGGCTGAAGTGAAATTGGAGGCTCATACAGCAATGATGGGCATTCCTGGGCACGTCTTTGCTTTCACCAGGGCTTAGGCCAAGAGACAAAGAGGACAGGGAAACTTGGATCCTAGAACAATGGACCAAGTGCTCTAAAAAACTAGGGGTAGAAAGGGCAAACCATTGTCCACTATGCCTCCCTCTCCAGAAGATCCCCTCTTTGATGAGGAGGGGTCAACTCCTTGTGCAGAACCTACACCAGAGGAGCTTCAGGCTGGCACAGCTGAACTCTTGGGTGCAGGGGCGGGCTGCCAGGGAGGCTCTGAATGTGTCCCAACAGACCTGTCCCACATTAGAGTGTTTAAGACAGCAAGCTGTAAAACAAGATGCAGGGGATGTCAGTGATTCTCACAGAGTTTACTGGAAGAACAATCTCCTTTATACTGAGGCAAGTGACCAAAACCTGGTGCTACCGGGAGACTGGTCATTCCCTTGCAGTATAGAGAATTTCTCCTAACACTGGCACATGATATCCCCAATTCTGGAAATCTGGGGCAAAGTAAGACTTGGGACAGACTGGTCCCTCACTTTCATTGGCCTCACATGTCAGACGACACAAACAAGTTTTGTCGCTCTTGTATCACTTGCCAAGCCAGTGGCAAGGCTGGTGGTATTCCAAAGGCCCCCTTGATCCCACAACCTGTGGTTGGGGTGCCCTTTGGGAGGATTGGGGTTGTCATTGTTGGCCCCCTTGACCCTCAAACTGCTTCTGGAAATAGATTCATCTTAGTGATAGTAGACCATGCCCTCTAGATACCAGGAAGCCATCCCCTTAAGGACCACTACAGCTCCTGCAGTGGCAAAGGCCCTCCTAGGAATATTTACGAGGGTGGGCTTCCCTAAGGAAGTGGTGTCAGACAGGGATAGCAACTTCATGTCTGCATACTTAAAGGCAATGTGGAAGGAATGTGGTATAACCGATAAATACACCACACCCTATTATCCACAAACTAATGGATTGGTTGAGAGATTTAACAAAACTCTCAAAGGCATGATCATGGGACTCTCTGAAAAACTCAGAAGGAGATGGGTTGTCCTACTGCTATGCCTCCTTTTTGCCTACAGGAAGGTACCCCAGGAGGGAGTGGGCTACAGGCCCTTTGAACTCATTTTTGGTCATCCTGTTGGGGGTCCACTTGCACTTGTCAAAGAGGGGTGGGAGCAACCCTTGAAGCCCCCTAAACAAGACATTGTGGATTATGTGCTTGGCCTAAGATCAAGAATGGCTGGGTACATGAAAAAAGCCACTAAAAACCTTCAGGCAAGCCAAGAGTTACAAAAACAGTACCATCTAGGACAGAATGTGTGGGTTTTGGAACCTGTGGCACCAAGAGCACTCCAGGACAAACAGAGTGGACCACATCTCATAATGGAGAAGAAGGGTGAGGTCACCTACCTGAATTGCCTAAAACCCTACAATGATAAGGAAGACTTGACCCTACTCGTGGCCACTGACGAGGGGCAGGAAGAAGAGAGTGACCCTCTCCCTGACCTCTTCTCCAACCCTGCAGCTGATGGGTCAGTGGAAGGAGTTATCCTTGCAGACTGCCTGACAGTAGAGCAAAAGGAGGACTGCAGGAACCTCGTATGTCAATTTTCTGAACTCTTTTCACTTACACCTGGTCAGACCACATGGTGTGAGCATACCATTGATACTGGAGACAGTTTACCTATCAAAACTAAAGATTTATAGGCAGCCTGACCATGTCAGGGACTGTATTAAATCTGAAGTTCAGAAGATGTTGGACTTAGGAGTGACTTAGCACTCAGACAGCCCCTGGGCCAGCCCAGTGGTGCTAGTACCAAAGCCTCACTCATAGAATGGAAAAAATGAGATGAGGTTTTGTGTGGATTATAGAGAGCTTAACACAGTCCCCAAGACTGATGCTCACCCTATACCTAGGGCAGATGAGCTGATAGATACACTGGCATCTGCCAAGTATCTGACCACTTTTGACTTGACTGCAGTGTATTGGCAGATCAAGCTATCAGAAGATGCTAAACCTAAAACTGAGTTCTCAACCATTGGAGGGCATTACTAATTTACAGTTATGCCCTTTGGCCTGAAGAATGCACCTGACACTTTCCAAAGGCTGGTGAGTACAGTCCTTCAAGGTTTGGAAGCTTTTAGTGCAGCATACTTAGATGACATTGCTGTATTTATCTCCGCCTGGGATGACCACCTGGTCCACCTGTGGAAAGTTTTGGAGGCCCTGCGAAAGGCAGGCCTCACTATCAAGGCTTCAAAGTGCCGCATAGGGCAGGGAAAGATGGTTTATCTGGGACACCTAGTTGGTGAGGAACAGATTGAACCACTAAAGGGTAAGATCCAGAATATTTGTTTAGACAAGTCTCCCCCTACTACTCAGACCCAGGTCACAGCCTTTCTTGGTCTCACTGGGTACTACAGGAGGTTTGTTAAGAACTATGGCTCCATTGTTGCCCCTCTTAATGACCCCACCTCAAAGAAAATGCCCAAGAAGGTATTATGGACAGCCAGCTGTCAGAAAGCTTTTGAGGAGCTTAAGTAGGCTGTGTGCACTGCACCTGTCATGAAAATCCCAAACTATTCTAAGAAGTTCATTGTCCAGACAGATGCTTCTGAGGTAGGGGTTTCTGGCAGTATTATCACAACTTAACTCAGAGGGCCAAGAACAACCTGTTGCCTTTATGAGTAGAAGGTTGACCCCTAGAGAAAATCGTTGGTCAGCCATAGAGAGGGAGGCCTTTGCTGTGGGCTGGGCCCTGAAGAAGCTAAGACCCTACTTGTTTGGGACTTACTTCATAGTTCAGAGAGACCACAAACATCTCTTATGGTTAAAACAAATGAAAGGAGAAAACCCTAAATTGTTGAGGTGGTCCATTTCGCTACAGGGTATTGACCTTACAGTGGAACATAGACGTGGGAGTAACCACTTGAATGCAGATGGACTCTCCAGATATTTCCACTTAGACAATGAAGACTCATCTGAGCAAGGTTAGCCTTAATGTCCCTCGTTCGGGGGGTTGTGTAGGAAAGTACCCTCTTTTTGGCATGTTACCCCCAATTTCTGCCTGATGTCAGTGTGTTTTTGACTGTGTTAATGGGATCCTGCTAGTCAGGACCCCAGTGCTTATAGTTTATGGCCTGCTTGTCAGTGTGTTTCATTGTTTTCTAAATTGTCACTGGAGTCCTGCTAATCAGAACTCCAGTGCTCATGCTCTCTCGGTTCCTAAATTTGTCACTACATACTAGTGACTCAGTATTTCACTCCAAATTGGCACACTGGACCCCCCTTATAAGTCCCTAGTATATGGTACCTAGGTACCCAGGGCATTTGGTTTCCAGGGGATCCTTATGGGCTGCAGCATTGCTTTTGCCACCCATAAGGAGCCCATACAAGGGCTTCTACAGGACTGCCATTGCAACCTGTGTGAAATAGTGCCTGCACTATTTCACAGCCATTTTCACTACACCAGGTCACATATAAGTCACCTATATGTCAGGCCTTCAGACCCTGAAGGCAGGGTGCAAAGTACCTGTGTGTGAGGGCACCCCTGCACTAGCAGAGGTGTCCCCACGTCATCGAGGCCCATTTCCTAGGACTTCGTAAGTTCGGGGACACCATTTTAAGTGTGCACTGCACATAGGTCAATACCTATGTACAGCTTCACAATGGTAACTCCAAATATGGCCATGTAAGGTGTCTATCAACTGGGAATTGTAGCCCAATACTGATTCCAGTATTTGTTTTACAATTCCATGCACCCCGGGGGCTCCACTATGGACCCCCTGAACTACCATACCAGCCTTCGGAAGTTTTCACTGCAGCCCCAGCTGCTGCCACCTCACAGACAGGCTTCTGCCCTCCTGGGGCTTGAGCAGGTCAATCTCAGGATGGCAGAATAATGCATTTCCTTTAGAAGAGGGGTGTTACACCCTCTCCCTTTGGAAATAAGTGTTACAGGCATGGGAGGGGTATCCTCCCAGGGCCTCTGGAAATACTTTGAAGGGCACAAATGGTGCCTCCTTGCATAATCCAGTTTACACCAGTTCTAGGACCCTCAGTCCCTGCTCTGGTGCAAAACTGGACAAAGGAACCTGTCCATCACCACCCCAGGGGTGGTGCCCAGAGCTCCTCCAGAGTGTCCCTGGGTTCTGCCATCTTGTTTTCAGGATGGTCAGGGAACTCTGGGAGCATCTGAGTGGCCAGTGCCAGCAGGTGATGTCAAAGACCCATCCTGATAAGTGCTTACCTGGTTAAGTGACCAATCCCCCTCTCAGGGCTATTTAGAGTTCTCCTCTGGGTGTTTCTTCAGATTCGGATTGCAAGACTCCAGCAGGAATCCTCTGCATCCTTTACTTCATCTTCTACCGACGGATCAACTGATGGACTGCTCCAGGAACTCTACAAAATTGCAACAAAGAAGCTAAGATGACTTCTGCAACACTGTATCTTCAGCTCCTTCCAGCAACTGCAACAGTTTCCCGGCCGTGTATCCTCCGAGTACTGCCTGCCTTCAGCCCGCACCAGAACAACCAAAGAAATCTCCAGTGGAGTGACTGAGTCACTTCCCTACTTCAGCAGGCACCTCTCTGCAGTGATGACCTGTGGCTTGGGTCCCCTCTCCAGACAACAGCCATGGATCCAGCAACACAGGTGGTAGACTGAAGTGACTCTGGCAGTCCCCACGTCCAGCTGTCCAACTTTCGGGGAGGTAGGAGCTTGCCTCCACACGCAAGACAGTACCCCCATGCACTGCGCGATTTGCAGTTTTCAAGGCTTGTGTGCGACCTTCCTAGAAGTTCTTCTTGCACAGCACAGCTTAGGCCCCCCAGCACCAACTTGTGATGCACAGCTTCCTGTCTGGTTCTCCGGCAGCGTGGGAATCCTTTGTGTTGTGCTGCGTGGGCCTCCATTTGAACCTTCTATGTCCCCGGGCTGTTGGACTCCTGTGTGTGCTGCTTGGTCTTCTGAAGGCTCTTTGAGTTGCTGAGAGCCCCCTCTGCCTCTCCCTCCTGGGTAGAGGCCACCAGGTCCCTTCTGGTCTCAGGCAGCGCCATTTTACACTAACTGCGAGCTTTAAATTTACCAAAGCTTGTTGGCAGAACCCAGCGATGCAAGCCAGCCTGCATTCATCCATCCGGTGTGGGACATCTTCTGCACCAACCAGGAACCCGCATCTATCTTCTTTGGTGTAGTACTGACTTTGACTTCTTACCGGTGGTTCTTCTTTCGCACTTTCATCCGGGATAGCAGGGGGCTCCTGTTCTCCCTGGACTCTTCAGTGCTTCTTTGACTTGGTCCCCTTCTTCCACAGGTCTTCAGGTCCAGGAATCCCTTGTTGGTGTCTTCCAGTCTCTTCTGGTTCTTGCACTGTCTTCTATCACGACTTCTAGTGTGTTTTAGGAAACTTGCTGTGTTTTATTCCTGCTTTCTTGGGCTCTGGCGTGGGGTATTTTACTTACCTTTGGTATTTTCTTACACTCCCAGCGCCCCTCTACACATGACCGTTGCCTAGGTGGGAAAACGACTTTCGCATTCCACTGTTTTAGTATATGGTTTGTGTTCCCCCTAAGCCCATTGCAACCTATTGTGATTTGCACAATTTTCTGACTATTTAATTACCTGTTTTTGGTTACTAGTGTATATATTGTGTAATTTACTTAGCCCCTAAGGGAGTATAGTCTCCAAAGTATTTTTGGCCTTGTGTCACTAAATAAAAGTACCTTTATTTTTGATAACACTGAGTATTGTCTTTCATGTGTGTGAGTACTGTGTGACTACAGTGGTATTGCAAGAGCTTTGCATGTCTCCTAGTTCAGCCTTGGCTGCTCTGCCTACAGCTACCTCTAGACAGCCTGGCTTTTAGGCACAGACTGCATTTCACTAATAAGGGATAACTGGACCTGGTATAAGGTGTAAGTATCTTTGGTACCCACTACAAACCAGGCCAACATCCTCCAGGCTGGCTATACAGGAGACCATTCTTCCTATAGATCAGGTGAGTCTTGGGCTTGGGCCTGCTGCGTAAGACCCATGAGAGTACGGCACACTTTCTGCTCTGCACAGAACTCCTCCCTGGTGGGACCCTCTTCTTGCTGGCAATGGGTCATCTCAGGTATGTCTCCAGGTTCGGCCACTTGTTCCCCTGTAGGTGCTGGGGCATCCCCCTTGAGGTCAGACACCTCCTGCACCGTGGGAACTTCAGGGGGCAGTTTCCCTCACCCTCTGCCCTTTCTTTTGGCAGGCACCGTAGGAGACTAGCCCTCTATGTAGTGTATAAACTAGGCACACAGTGTAGGGGGTCCAGGCAACCACACATTGGTTTCCAAAGGTAAAAACTAGATCACATAATGCTCTAATTTTTGAGGTAGGTTGGTCGAGCAGTTATGAATTCTTCAAATTTTAATAAATGCAGTTTTTCTCTGTGTAAATACGCACCATATGAATCAATGGAAGGCCACTTTTAAAAATGCATATAAAATCATACAGTTGCTTTACCAAGTTCAGCTTTGGCAGGTTGGTCGCAGTCGTCGGTGGGCATGCTGTACCAGCAGGAGAAGTTCGAGCGGCTCCCGGTTCTGGGGAGAGCAGCTTTGGAAGGACTCTTGGAGCTGGTGCAGGGCCAGTGCGAGGGACCACGTGGAAAAGGTCTGCAGGGGCAGATTTAGAGATGGTGTCTTGGGGTCCCCTTGTGATGTTGTGGTCGCAAGGGGTGAGGCAACATTGGGGCACAGTTGGTTCCTTGTTGCAAGACGCAGGGCGGCCAGGTGCAGGGCAAGTTGTTGATCCAAGGGCTGTGTGCAAAGATGCCTCTCTGGTCCAGATGCCGTCGCGGTCAGGGTCACTTGCAGGACAACTGGAGCACTCTGGTGGGAGGTCCAGGATGTTCCTGAAGTCCCTTGACTGTGGCTTTCTTCTTGTCCAGTTGCAGCTCAGGGATAGCTGTTTTACTTTGTTTCCAATGTCCACTGACCAGTACCTCGGGTATTGGCACGACTCGGCCACTGGAGGGCACAGTGCCACCAAACTTGGCACACTTATGTAGTTTGTCCTGGCAGTCATCAGTGTGTTGTTGGGTCCAGCTGCATCGTCCGGTTCAGGAGATATCAGCCGGTCAGTGAAGTGAGCCTCACTGGCTTGTTGGTTCTTGATGTTTTGCAGAGTGGTACCTCCACTCAGAAGGGAGATGTCGGGCTATTGGTGAAGCCTGGAGGTCCTTAGGGCTTGTTGAAGTCAGTCCGGTGGTCAGCTCCTTGCCAGGACAGTGCACATTCCTGAGGAAGGGGGTGTTAGCTCCTCCACAGAGGAAGAGCATTGACTTACAAACCGGAGAGGCAGGTGTCTCCCCCAAGGCTTGTATATTTGGCTGTCTGGAGGTGGCAGCTGGATGAGAATAGTCAGCAACCATGCCAGGTTAGTTTAGCTTTTGCGGGGGGCACCTCTAATGTGGCCACTGGGTACATTTAGGGATAAATCTAATACTGGCACCAGTTTGGATTTATCATTCTGACTTATTTGATACCAAATAACCCAGGGTTCAGAGTGGCCACCATGTAGCTGGGAACCTCGTGTTGACCAGTGTCCAGCACATGTATTAAAATGGCTGCTCTGTTTACTCATTATGTCCCAGGTTTGGCAAGGACACAGTGGGGACATATTGCTCATGCAACTATGCCCTCACATATAATATGGAGCACCCGCCTTAGAGCCATAAGGCCTGCCAGAGGGGTGTCCTACCCACAGTAAAGCCAGTATGCCATGTTGAGTATGTGTTTTAGGTTTACACCAGAATACTCAGCCTGCAATGGCAGTGCTGGGTGCATCTGAATGCATGGCCCTAGAGGGTGGCACAGTCAGGGCTGCTGCCCTCAAGGACCTACTCCTAACAGCCTATGCCCTGGGCACCTCGGTGCCCCTTTGCTATGGACTTATAGAGGTAGCTAGGGGTGTATCCCATTGTGCCAATCCATCACAAACTATTGAGGGAAAGAGCTCTGGCCCAGGGAACCTGGTTAGGTGGGGCCCATGGCACTACAATTTCTAGAACACATCAACATCAGTCAGAAAAGTGGGGGGATAACCATGTCAAAAAGAGGCCCTCTCTCACACTAACCCCTATCCAAATGAAAGAGGGTCACATCAGCTCTATCATAAAAGGGTTTTAGCTGGTTGACATGAATTATTCTTTTGGGTTTTGTGCAACTGCCTAGGTCAACAAAATAAGTGATCTCCCAAAAGGATTAGGTTTGTGCCTCCCCTCCCCAAAGGGAGTGGGCACAAGGAGGGTGTAGCCACCCTCGGGGACAAAAGCCATCGGCTACTACCCTCTGACCCCTAAAAAGCCCCTAAATCCAGGATTTAAGGGCCTCCCTGAACCCAAGTCATCAGATTCCTGGCAACCTAACAAGAATAATAAGGACTGCTTAGCAGAAACCCCCAGCAGAGAAGAAGGAAGACGACAACTGCTTTGGCCCTAGCCCTTCCTGCCTGTCCCCTGCTTCAAAGAACCTGCAAAAGATCAGCCATGCATCCTGCGGGACCAGCCACCTCTGCCAAGCTCCAGAGGACTGCCCTGCACCCAAAAGGACCAAGAACTCCTGTGGACAGCGGCCCTGTCCAAGAAGAAACCAACGACTAAGGATTCCCGCCTCACTCTGCACCCGAGACCCACGGCCTGTGTCCAGGTGGCCCAACCAGCTAGAGAGGATCCCCAGGCGGTTCTAATCAAGTGCCCATCTTGGGTTGACCTCTCCACCCCTCCACGACGGCGCCTGCAGAGGGAATCCCGAGGACCCCCCTGACCACGAAAGCTCCGGACGAAGATGTCTGATGCCTAAAGACACACTGCACCCGCAGCTCCCAGGCCTTGGAGAAACTCACACCCAGTGCAGCAAAGTTCAGCAGACGGCCCTCCTCCCTTTCCAGCCTGTGGTTTGACCGAGACGACCCCCTGAACCTCGACTGCAGCCTCTGAGTGACCCCCGGGGTCCTCTCGTAGAGAATCATTGGAGTCCCGATATCTTGTTTGCACCCTGCACCCGGCCGCCCCAGCACTGCTGAAGGTGTATGTTTGGTGCCTACTTGTGGCCCCCCAGTCCTCCCCTAAATCTCCCAGGTCTGCCCTCAGAGTGGCGGGTACTTACATGACTGCAGATCTGAAACCGAGTGCCCCCAGTCTCCATAGGATCCCATGTTAATTTGCCTACACTTTGACTTCTGCACACGGCCGGCCCATGTTGCTGGTTGTGGGTGTTTGGGGTTAACTTAAACCCCACCCTGTGGACTTCCTAACCCCCGGAGACTGGAACTGTAAGTCTTGTACTTACCTGTAAAACAATCGAACTTTTCTTCCCCCTCGAACTGTTTCTGAAAATTGCACTGTCTGTTTTTAAAACAGATAATTGCCAATATTTCAAAAACTGTACAACTTAGCGATTTCAGTACTGTTGATACATGTGTGAAATACAAATCTAATGAAATACTTATCTGCAACTTGAATCTTGTAGTTCTAAAAATAAATTAAGAAAATATATTTTTGCACTATAAAAACCATTGGTCTGGAGTAAAGTCATTGAGTGTGTGCTTCTTCTATTGTCTGTGTGTGTACAACAAATGCTTTGCACTACACTTTGATAAGCCTAACTGCTCAACCACACTACCACAAAAGAGAACATTAGTATTATCTAAAAGTAGGTGGTGCCCTACTGGCGCTACCGCTATACGACGCAACGGTCGCTCGGACCGTATTATTATTCTTCAACACTTCTTGTCGTGTCTACACATTTACGGGACTTATTGACCGTCGCACTCCACAACAAGCATATTGACTGTGTTACTTGTGGTGGATCTCGATACACTTGCACCATTCACTATATATAAAAAAATATAAAAAAAAGATTTTTGGTATTTTTTCTCTTCCCCTACTACTACTGATTTCTAAGATTGACTGGATATAATTTTGCCCTGCAGAAGCCCACTTCTGTCGATGGGCGAAACGCGTTAGCTGTCTTATGTTTCATTATGTGCTGCAACATGTATACGACAATAGTGTGGAATTAAAATTCACTAACGGATGATCTGACTCGCCCCTACTACTGAAGGATTGGACTGTTTATTTACTACTCGCGGTGCACCACCTATTTTTGTTTAATTCCAGGGCTTTGCTTTGCTTATAGGGCCCTCTATGCAGCAGGGGCCGCGGTGTGGTTGCACGCCATTCTTGATATTTGAAATATCTATTTCTTTACTGAACATTGTGTTAAACAGGTATTCTTAGGGATAGTGCATTACCTATGAGCGTGCTGCATGAACTTTCTGAGTGTCATTAGTATTATCTACTTTAGCCTCTGGTAAGCCTTTGGGGAACCCCTGGACTCTGTGCACACTATATCTCATTTTGGTATAATATATACAGAGCCAGCTTCTTACAATTGTGCATGAATATATATATATATGTAATTGCTGTTTATAGATTGTAGTAGAATATCCTTAGTGCACGTTTTCAAGATTATTATTTCATGTATGTGATTATTTTTGAACGTGCACTTTTGGTTGTACACTTTCAACCTACTTCTTCTGCGGACCTTGCAGAGTGTTTTAATAAATGCAATTCTTAGACTAAGGCCCTCATTACAACCCTGGCGGTCGGTGATAAGTGGCAGTAATACCGCCAACAGGCTGGCGGTAATTGCCACCAAATTATGACCATGGCGAGAAGATCTCCAAAAGACAGCCAATGTACCACACCGACCACCATGGCGGTCACCACGGCGGTAGCTGCCTACAGTCAGGCGGAAGTCAAAGTTCCACCCACTATATTACAACAACACAATCCGCCACCTTTTCCGGGGTGGTACCAAAGACATCAAAAGCCTGGCTGAAACTGAGCTCAGAAGGGAAAGGACTCACCATTGGAGATACAGGGAATAACACTGCCGACATGGAACACGAACTGCATGTATTTCCGATAATATTCTATGTTCTGCTCCACCACAAACACCAACGCCAGTGAAGATGACAATGGTGAGTGCAGCCGCCTAGCACACAAGGGAGGGGGGGGAAAGAGAATGACACACACACACGCAACACACACACCCCATACACACAACCAGATGCACAAGAAAGAAAGTTAATCCCCCTAAATCAGCTGAATAATGCAAGAACAAAACAAATTTACCAAAGTGAGTGTAATAATATCAACACAGTAAAAAAATAATCAGTCAACCAATGTAACAGATATTTACAAATGTACAGAACAAGGGACACTGCCCAGTCCTCAGTTCGCATGGGCCACATGGCCACAGGCCAAAGACCAAGGCCCCACTTGTTACCTGCATCAACACGGAGAGAAACCTGCAGGGGCATCAGTTGGCAAATAGGCAGCCACCTCAGGGGTGGGGGGCACCTCAGCCGGGAGCAGAAACAAGACCACTGGTTCTGGAGGGGGCAACATGACCAGTGCTTAGATCTGGGGAGTGATAGGCCACAGTCTCTCAAGTGGGTGACTTGCCCACTGGTTCTCGAGGGGGCAACATGCCCATTGCTCTGTCCTGGGGAGTGCAAGGCCACAGTCTCTCAAGTGGGTGACATTCCCCACTGGTTCTGGGGTGGGGGGCAACATGCCCTGTGCTTGGTCCTGGGGAGTGATAGGCCACAGTCACTGGAGTGGGTGACTTGCCCACTGGTTCTGTAGGGGGCAACATGCCCATTGCTCTCTCCTGGGGAGTGCAAGGCCACAGTCTCTCAAGTGGGTGACTTTCCCACTGGTTCTGGAGGGGGCAACATGACCTGTGCTTGGTCCTGGGGAGTGATAGGCCACAGTCTCTCAAATGGTTACTTTCACACTGGTTCTGGAGGGGCAACATGCCCTGTGCTTGGTCCTGGGGAGTGATAGGCCACAGTCTCTGGAGTGGGTGTCTTGCCCGCTGGTTCTGGAGTAGACAGGCTGCACAGTAGCCCATGGAGGCAGGATTACATTGCGTCCGCTGGCGGTGACGGCTGCACTGTGTTGGTGGTGGGAGGCTCCTGCACATCCCCTGCACCCTCAGATGGATGCACTGTAGTGGTGCTGGTGGTGGTGGGAGGCTCCTGCACATCCCCTGCACCCTCGGATTGATGCACTGTGGTGGTCATGGTGGTAGGCTCCTGCACATCCCCTGCACCCTTGGATGGATACACTGTGGTGGTGCTGGTGGTGGTAGGAGGCTCCTGCACATCCCCAGCACCCTTGGACAAATGCACAACCATGATTGGTGGTGGGGGCTCCGTGACAGCTACTGGTGCAGGCTCCTGGCACTTCTTGCCTGCTGGTCCAGGCTCCTTGCCCTTTTGGGTGGCAGATACATGCTCTTTGCCCTTCTTGCCTATTGGTGCAGGCTCCTTGCCCTTTCGGGTGGCAGGTGCAGGCTCCTTGCCCTTCTTGCCTGCTGGTGCAGGTTCCTTGCCCTTTCGGGTGGCAGGTGCAGGCCCCTTGCCCTTCTTGCCTGCCGGTGCAGGCTCCTTCCCCTTTAGGCTGGCTGGTGCAGGATCCTTCCCCTTCAGTAAATGTGGCCTGGATTCCTTTCCATCACAAGTAGGTGCGGATGGAACTGGGCCCGTGGACTGTGTGGCTGAGTTGCTTGGCTGCATTTGTGATACCCTGGCCATTTGTGCAGGACTGGAGGGGGAGGGGTAGGGAAGGGGTCAATGGTGGATAGGAAAAGTTTCTTAGGGACATTGGGACGGGAAGAGGGAGAAGGGATGGGAGTGGAGGATGAGGGAGTGGTTATTGGAGGTGTTTGTCTGCTTGATTTGGGTGCAGGTGCATGGGCTGTATGGTGTTGTGAGGTGGATGGCTGTTGGGTGCTTGAGTGTGTGCGTTTGTGTACTTTAGGAGGGGGGGACAGACACAGTAGGAGAGGACATAGGGGATGTGTGCATGGATGTTGAAGAGGTATCTGCCACTGAGGTGTGTGTTCTGCTTGGTGTGGTGATGATGCTGGTAGGGGATGATGATGTAGTGCATGCAGCTGTGAGTGTAGATGTAACTGGGAGGGAGGTGGTGGAGGGGGAGGAGGAGGAGACAATGGAAATACTGGATGTTGTAGTGTCTGCAAATGAATGGTGTTTGTGTGAGTGCCTGTAGGATGAAGATTGGTGCTTGTGTTTGCCTGTGCCACTCTTGGGTGTTGTCTTGTGTGCGTGCTGGGATGGGTTGGGGTTGAGGAGAATTAGACTGGGAAGTGGAAGTTGGAGGGGGGACGGTAGAAACAGGGACAATTTCTGCCATCAAAGAGTGAATCAATCTCTGTTGGGCCACCAATCCAGTGTGAATGCCCTCCAGGAATGCATTAGATTGTTGCATCTGGGATGCCAGTCCCTGAATGGCATTCACTATGGTGGACTGCCTTTCAAAGATGGATCTCAGGAGGTCAATAGCCTCCTCACTCAGGGCAGCAGGGCTCACTGAGGCAGGGCCTGAGGTGCCTGGGGCGAAAGAGATGCCAACCCCTGTGGCTACTGGGAGGGCAGTGCTGGTACGGGGGTGGTGGCTGTACCTGTAGCTGGGGTGGTCACAGAAGTGTCTGCCACCTCCAGGGAGCTTCCATCGGAGGAGGTATCTGTGTCTGAAGTGTCCCCTCCAGTCTCCGCCGTGGTGCTCCCCTCGCCCTCCTTCCAATTGGCGCCCTCAGCGTCGGTGAGCTCTGCCTCCTGGGTCCTGTGGGATGCAGCTCCCTCCGTCGCCAGTTCCTCTGATCCTTCCCCAGATTATGCTAATGCACATAAGGACAGGATGACAAAACAAAAAAGGCAGGGAGAGAGACAAAGGATACACTAAGTCAATGGCTGCACCAACACCACTGTTGGTGTGCACAGCACCCTCACACACAGGGAACAGGCCTACGCAGTATGCATTGCACCACCACTGATATCCCTAGCCACCAAGGCATGAGGAGGGGCATACACCGCCAACTGCAGCACACCTGGGACCTATGCAGCCCTGACAAGTAGTGGATGCTTACAAGGTAGGAAGGAAGGATTATCCCTTCAGGACCGTAGCCACCAGAGGACCTATGCTGCTATGTTAGGCCTAGCCTAGGGGCACCCACTGACACACATCCACCACCCGGATACCACCCCACCAGGCGTAAGTTGTAATGATGGGCACTGAACTCACCCCCTTGTGGCTGCTGTGATGCAGTCAAGCGTCCATCCAGCTCGGGATAGGCCACTGCCAGTATGCGGGCCATCAGGAGGGGGTCAGGGTTCGACTGGCACCCCTTCCTCGTTAGGAGGCCATCCCTAGCTGAGCCTCCGCTGTCTTCCGTGCCCAGCGTCTTAGGTCCTCCCACCGTTTCCGACAGTGGGTGCTCCGCCCGCCATAGACCCCCAGGGTCCACACCTCCTTGGCGATGGCACGCCATATACCCTTCTTTTGATAGGCGCTGACCTGCGGAGGCAATACACACAGGAAAATACAATTAGACAAACAGTCCAGCCTGTTACACATATGGCCCACCATACCCATTCCATCACCATTGGCACACACATAGCCCAGCACACAAGCTGTACTCCGCAAAGAGGACATCCACCCACCCCACTTACACGAGGCCTTCACACACACCACTCCATGCATTCATGCCACATGCATCGTGCCCACAGTGAACTCACCTGTTGGTCTGGAAGCCCATACAGCAGTCCGTACTGGGGTAGGACCCCCATCCACCAGTCTCCCCAACTCCTCCGAAGTGAAGGCTGGGGCCCTTTTCCCTGGTCACACGGGCCATGGGGAGGTTCCAGGCACATGTCACAGCAGCACATGCAGTGTAGGTCCTCTCCTATGGAAGGTCAGGTAGCAAGTGAGGAATCAGATAGAAAATGGCAGTCATGTCTGCGGCGGTGCATACCGTCACCGCCGGCGTAGATCACCATTGGCCACTGTAACCCATAGGGCCCAATATTAACCAATGAGGAGCTACACAGCGGTTCCCGACCGCCTCCCGCTACAGCGCACAACGTCAGCGGAATTACCTCACTTCCACTTGTCCCTCAGCACAGGACAGGCAGACGCCATTTTGTTGGAGGGGCAGCCCTATGTATTCATGCTGCGTCACAGGAGAAATAGGCACATACTGGACAAATCACACTGTCCCATTACAAGTTTACAGATTGAAAACTCTTGTTGTGGCTCTAGTGTTAAGTTTGTGACAGCCTCCTCATTCTTGTGTCCCTTAGATACCTACCGCTGCAGATGAATAGGAGATGGAGATATAGCTTTGTGTACAGACCCCTGGTGGACTTGACAACACTGGAGGACAGGCACATTATCCTCACCTATAGACTTGACAGAGCCACAATCACAGAGCTGTGTGCCCAATTGGAGCCTGACCTGATATCTGATATCCGTCACCCCACTGGGATCCACTCTCTTGTGCAAGTGCTAGCTGTACTCCATTTCCTGGAAACTGGTTCTTTCCAAGTGACAGTGGGCTTGGCAGCAGGAATGCCACAGCCAATGTTCTTAAACGTGCTGACAAGAGTGTTGTCTGCCCTGATAAAACACATGTGCAGCTACATTGTTTTCCCCCAGGTTAAGGATTTGGCCACAGGGAAGGCTGAGTTTTATGCAATGGAACTTATCCCCAACATAATTGGGGAGACTGATGGAATACATATTGCATTTGTCCCCCCCCCACCAGGCAGAATGAACAGGTGTTCAGGAATCGTAAGAGTTTCCACTCCATGAATGTTCAGATGGTGTGCTTCCCGGACCAATACATCTCCCAAGTCAATGCTAAGTACCCTGGGTCAGTGCATGATGCTTCTATCCTGAGAAATAGCAGCATCCCAAATGTGATGGCCCAACTACAGAGGCAGATGGTGAGGCTAGTAGGTGAGCCCTGGTTCCCACCCAGTAGATGTTGGTGTATGGCTATGGTGTGGGACATATAGGATAGTATGTGGCTAAATGTTGTCCCTCAATATTTGCAGGTGACTCTGGTTACCCAAACCTATCATGGCTGCTGACCCCTGTGAGGAATGTCAGTACAAGGGCAGAAGAATGTTATAATGAGGCACATGGGTGAACAAGAAGGATAATTGAAAGGACCTTTGGCCTCCTAAAGACCAGGTTCCAGTGCCTCCATCTAACAGGTGGATCCCTGTGCTTCTCACCCAAAAGGTCTGCCAGATAGTAGTGACATGCTGCATGTTGCACAACCTGGCCCTCAGACGACATGTCCCTTTTCTGCAGGAGGAGGAGACTAGAGATGCCCATGTGGCAGCAGTAGACCCTGTAGACAGTGAGTATGAGGAGGCAGAGGATGAGGATGAGGACAAGATAACATCAGTTATTCGACAATACTTCCAATGACACACAGGTAAGACAGTGTAACTTTACATTTCAATGACTTTGGTTGTAATTTGTGTGGCAATGGCATGCGATATTTCCCACTTCTATGCCCACTTACTGTTCCCTCTGCCAATTCATTTTGCAAATGTTGGTGAATTGACATATACTCCTGTTACAGGTCATTAATCTATTCTCATTCTATGTACAGTTCATTTTCAATGTTTGTACCTGTTTCAATGAATACATAGGTGATATACACGACATACTCCAAATGGATTTTTTGCAAAGGGTGTTTATTGAAGTGCTAACATATAAGGGGAAAGTGCAATGGGATGGGGTGATGATGGAGGAAAGTCCAGGGTATTGTTCCAGTCTGTTTGTAGCACAGGTGCATTGTCCAAGGGGACATAGGAAGGGGAGCAATGGCAGTTCAAGGTGAACAGGGTGACTGAGTGGGACACAAGGGTGACAGTCAGGAGGGTCTAATTTCCTGGCGGGGGTCTTGGCAAGTGTCTCTGGCTTCTGTCTTGATCGCAGGGAACGTTTGTGGGGTGGTTCACCTTCTGCGGGGGAGGGGTGCTGGTGGCCTGTGATTCCTGTGGCGGGACCTCCTGGCCACTAGCGGCAGAGGAAGTGGAATGCTGTTGAGATGTCTGGCTAGTGGCAGGGGCCCGCTGGTGTGAGACTGCCTTCCTCATAATGCTGGCCATGTCTACCAGCACTCCTGCTTTGGAGATCGGGGTCTTGTTGATGGCCTGCAAGTCCTCCCTGATCCCCTGGTACTGTCCCTCCTGCAGCCGCCTGTTCTCCTGCACGATGTCCAGGATCTGGCCCATCGTGTCCTGGGAATGTTGATAGGCTCCTAGGATATCTGTGAGTGCCTCCTAGAAAGTCGGTACCCTGGGCCAGTCCTCCCCCTGGTGCACAGCAGTCCTCCCAGTTTCCCTGTTGGCCTGTGCCTCTGTCCCCTGAACGGTGTGTCCACTGCCACTGACCCCAGGTCCCTGATTGTCTTGGGGCCAAGGTGTGGCCTGGGGACTCTGTAGAGGTGGACATACTGCGGATTGATGTGTCCTGGGGACAGAGGTGTTGGTACGCTGGGTGGATGCTGTGGTGGTGTTTCCAGATGGGGGAGGCTCGGTGGTAGTATGTGACTGGGCCTGGGTAACCAGCTGTCCAGTGGTCCCTAATGGGCCAGGTGGGTCATCCAGATCCTGAAGACCAGAGTTGATGTCATCACTGTGGGCCTCTTCATTTGGGGGACTGGATAGTGCTGGCACCTCTTCTCCGCTGACATTGGCTGGGGTACCTGTGGGAATGTAAATGATATGTTATGGTTTATGTGTCTGACCAATTGTACATCCATGGCTTCCCCTCTATGGCTGGATTTGCCCAGCCAGCTTTCACTTGTGTATCTTAGTGTATGGTGGGATTGTTAGTTCTCTGTGGTGTGCATGCTTTAGTGATGAGTGTCCATGCATGGCTGTGAGGGGTGTCCATGCATTGGTACAGCATGCAGGGCTTGGCATTGGGATGAGTGAGATGTGATGGTGAGGTGTGTGGGATGGAGTGGAGTGATGGGAGTGATGGTGAGAGTATAAGATGGCATGCAGGTAGGGGGGTGATATTAGTGGAGAGTTGACTTACCAGAGTCAAGTCCTCCTCTGACTCCGGCCAGGCCCTCAGGATGCAGTATTGCTAAGACGTGCTCCTCCTATGCTGTGAGTTGTGGGGGAGGAGGTGGGGGTCCACGCCAATCATCTGTACAGCGAGCTGGTGTCTTGCTGCTATGGAATGTACCTTCCCCCGTAGGTCGTTCAACCTCTTCCTGATGTCATCCCTAGTTCTGGGGTGATGTCCCATGGGGTTGACCCTGTCCACGATTCTCTGCCATAGCTCCATCTTCCTGGCTATTGATATCTGCTGCACCTGTGCTCCAAAGAGCTGTGGCTCTACCCTGACAATTTCCTCCACCATGATCCTTAGCTTCTCCTCTGTGAAACTGGGGTGTCTTTGTTGTGCCATGGGTGTTATATGAGGTGTGTAGGTGAGGGTGTGTTGGGCAATGTGTTGCGGTGTGTGATGTGGACTTCGTGAGTGGTGTGTAGGTGTGTGTAGTGTGTGGCTCTGATTGTGTCAGTGGTCTTGGTGTCTCTCTGGTGGCAATGCTTTGTAGTCTTAAAGGGGTCTGAGTAATGTGGGTGTGTCTTTTATAGTGGTTTGGGGGTGTGGGTGTGGTGTGTGTATGGGTGTCCCATGTGTATTGTTTGAATTGTCCAATGTGGTGTTGTTTTGTCTGTGGGTGTCCATTGTGAGCGTAGTGGTATTTACCGCCGTTGAATGTCCGCCTTGGTGATCCGTGGGTCATAATGTGATGGCCGTTGTTCTGTTGGTGTAACAGTGTGGGTTTTGATACCGCCACTTTATCACTGACCTTTGGGCTGGTGGATCTGTGTGTGGCTGAATTCTGTTGGATTGGTGTGTGTGTCATAATATGGTGAATGGATATCCGCTGCCGCAGCTGTAAGTTGGAGGCAGACAGAGTGGCATTAAGTGGGATTTACCGCCAATTGCATAATGGGGGCCAAAGAGTGTTGTATTTCATTAATTCCTTTCAATGTTCGAGTATATCCTCTTGGTCTGTAGTGAAGCAAAACACATTGTTGTAGTCGGACAGTTTTGAGGAAGGGGTTATTAGTTGAGAGTGTACGATTTAAAAGTGAAATATGTTTGGCAGAAAGTCAAAAGCAGCCTCGCCTTCTGCTCCTAAAAACGTGTGTGAGAAAAGCGAGATTCCTGGATGGGTACGGGAGCCTTATAATGTTTTAGCAAATGAGTTTTCTTATCTATCCGGACTGTCGGAATTTTGAGGTAAATGTTTAGGTGAGGCAGAACCACAACATGTTTTATTATGTTTGAAAAAAGTACCTTTTAAAGGGAGATGATATTTCAGTTCTTGGCAGACAGGGTGGATACTTTTGTCTGCTTACAGGAAAATGCATGAGAAGTGCAAGCAGTTAGAACAATAAAATCAGCAATTAGAAAAACAACTTCTTGACACAAAAAATACAGTAACTATGCTGTCTTGCCAGAATACGTTATTACAGGACAAGGACAACAATTACCAAACCATCACTGAGTACGCAGCGGTCAAAGTTGCCCAGAACAAATTCCATAAACGCAGAAGTAGAATAAATCAGAAAAAGGCTATTTTAGCCATTTCCAAAGCTGGTTTGGACAGGAGGCCAGATTTGTGGGACACAAATGTTTGGGACAGCAGTGATGAAACTCTACTGATGAAGAGGATTAAAAATGTGGGGCCCAGCGTGAGCCAGAGGAGTAGAATGTGGTTCGTGCACAGCCAACATTTAGATGAAAACTGCAGCACACACCACAGATTCTGGCAGGAATTGAAATGCATTCCTTAGAAGATTACACCCAGCAATAAGTCAATGATATTATAGATAGATTTAAGCAGCGGGCTGGGGAAACAGCACTTACCTGGATAGTGCGTTTATTTGATTCTGGAGCCTTGGGGGTAATACTTAATATATGAGACTCTCCTAAATTCTACACTTTTAGCTCAGACCCGCTTATACAAGAACAGTTTAGAAGTTATCAGGGTCCACAACAAATCACCCTGTTGCAGTTGGCATCTGAGGGTGTAACCATACGTACCCTACATAATCAGATTGGCCACCAAATGATAAACCCTGGTACACATTAAGAGATGCAATGCAAAGAATTAAAGAGGAAGGTATGAAGACAGCTGCCTTTCTGAATGATGCACACAGTCTATTAGACGGACCGCTTGCGGTTTCAGTGCACAATAGAATTATTCATCTTGCTCCCCCAGCTTATCAGCAAGTAATCATGACTCTCCTAATTAATCAGACAGGGCAGCCATTGAAGGATGTGCTTGAAGCTGTCATGGAGTTAAGTGATTTGGGGCAATGGGACAAACCAGAGAGAGCATCACATTCTGAGGGTCGCATAGATAACAACAGAGTGTCCAGAAGAGATAGGTTTATGGCATTACTAAAGGATGATGTCAGCAAGGAGCAGATTGATGGGATAGATACCAAAAGCTTGTGGGAGATGTACCGTAAAAGAGGTTTGGATCAGAAGGAAGGGAGCAGAAAGGTTAGCATGCAGTACAATAAACATGAAACTCAGAGCCAGCCACAGTTGCCAGAGAAAGGAAAAGAAAGGGAGAAAAATGTTTCTGCATGAATGAGAGAGGAGAAAGAATGTCTGGACAGTACCGGTTACCTTTTGAAAACAGGGATGGAGGCGAGCCTACTCGCAAATGTGAAAGCATATATCCAGACCTCACGTGGGCAAAAGTCGACAAGTTTAAATCAGATTAGGAAACTGGCTAAGCTCAGGTACAAAGTTAGGCTTGTAAAGATAACAGACCACATGTTGATTTAGAAATACATTAGAAACACAGAAATGTGCAAAAAGTTCGAGCATTAGTCTATACTGGAGTAGAGGTCTTTTTCATATATGGAAATCCTAAAAAGTATTCAGGTCGGCAGTACACCATCACAGGGCTGGAGGAAAGCAGAACCCCGCCATGGAAACTAGAGTTCAAATGAAAATAGGAAGAACACCAAAAAGAGAATATACTGTTTTGATTGTGCCCCTTCTAGAGTAGATACCGGAAATTCACATTTTTAAAGGAATTACTTTGTATTTGGATGATGGCTGTTATCAGTTTGGGTCAAAAAGATACATTTCAGTGGCAGCCATGAGAGTGGGTCATCTGAAGATACCCCCAGTGAAAGTGCCCCAAACCACTAAGGTTAATTTGTTTCAAACAGTACCACATTTCCGGAGGACATGATGAAATCAGTGAAACCATAAAAGACATGATTGAGGCTGGTATAATAGCGCCAACTACCACTGAATGGAACAATCCCATCTGGCCCATTCGTCGACCTAACGGGCGGTACTGAATGACAATTGATTACCGCAAACTGAATAAATATACGCCCCCCCTTTGAGAGCCGTGGTCCCAGACACCATCACCTTGATTGAACGAATACAGAAACATAAATGGACATGGTGTGCAACTATTGACATAGCCGATGCGTTCTTCTCTATTCCCTTGGCCCCAGAATGTCAAGAACAATTTGCCTTTTCACATGCCGGCAGACAATTCCGGATACAAAGGCTCCCCCAAGGATATTTACATAGCCACATCATATGTCACCGGCTGGTGGCAGAACACCTGGAAGAAGTATCTATCATCCCAGGTGTGCAACTGACCCATTACATTGATGAAAAAATCTGTCCTTCATCCTACCAGGAAATCAAAGCAACCAAACATTTCTTAAAACCAATTTCAGGCTTTAATACCTGTGCTAACTATTCAATCTGCAAACTGGGTCTGTCTAAATCAAAAGAGATTAAAATCAATGATCAACATTTTGCAATACACAATTTTATTAACTGTGAAATTACCAATGTAGTATAACTTTTCATTTGTCCTTGTGATAAGTTCTACATAGGTAGTACAACAAAGGGACGATTTGAGACTTCCACTAGTGGAACATTTTATATCATGTCACCCTTACGGAAGGACCTACAAATTCTGTGGTCTCCCAAAATTAAAACAACATCCTTGGGGTGGAGACCTTGAACTGAAGCTGTGACAATGTGAAAGTGCCTTTATTATTCACCTTGATACAGTTCAACGTGGTCTTAACAAAGATGCAGAATGGCACTATTGGCTCCCCTAATGAATTGAACTATGGAGACTAAACAGCACAGTCTGCTCATTTTGCGTAAAGTACAGGGTAATAGGAATTTCAAGTATAAAAGGATGACATACCTATATATAGGCATTACTTGGTTTTATACATGAGGATGGTGTACCTATACAAAGATGTCACTAGTTTCAAAACAAAGATATTGGTGGTTTTCTCTTTTGTCTTTTCATTGGAGGTTAACGCCGGTTAGACTTTTATCCATTGCATTTATTCTGGCTCCTAAAAATCTTTCCCAACAGTAGTCTTGGTTGGAGACCCCCTTTTTCCACTCATAAGGACCATTATTTGTCAGTTTATGTAGAGATAATAAGAGGATGCATCTATTCAATCAGGATGTATATTACTTATTTTTTATAATGGTCCGATAATAGTACTTATCTAAAAGACAAGGA
Organism: Pleurodeles waltl; assembly: GCF_031143425.1. Taxonomy (NCBI): domain Eukaryota; kingdom Metazoa; phylum Chordata; class Amphibia; order Caudata; family Salamandridae; genus Pleurodeles; species Pleurodeles waltl. Next base: position 297,024,973 of record NC_090449.1, on the reverse strand, counting down.
CGCTAACATTTTATTCCCATGTGCTCTAGACCGGCAAGACACCTTCTTAATATATCCATTCCGTTTCATATGTAGGATGATCCAGAACTTGAGCTAACCTTCCATTCTTTTATTTTTTCGATGAGATCATATTTTCTTCACCTTACATTATGTCTTACTATGTTGCTTCTCTCCATCTCATCATGGCGGCTATAACAGAATCCTAGTATGACTTACATCCCGGACCATGACAACAGAAGAAGGACTATTAGGACTGTTACTATTAACATGACGCTAGGATAAAATATTATTATTTAACTCTAAACGAGGCATATGCTCAGTGATTTTTCTTCATCTCAATGAGACTGTATCACTCATTTCTAACTGACTATATTCCAATATTATACTCTGTTTATAAAAGTTCTCCATTATGGCTGCCAGAATAGGGAATCCAGAGTGACCTACTTTCTGGGGCATGACAATAAAAGAAGGACTACATCACGAACCATGATAATAGAAGTAGGAAGATAATAATGGAAGAAGGATGATAGACCAGTTACTATTAACATGACGTTAGGATGAAACTTTGTTGTCTACTTCCACATTTATATGGGATGACGTGTGTCCAGGGAGATTTTTCTTTTCGTCTCCATGAGACCGCATTACTAATTTTTAACTGATTCCAATGTGATTCTCTGTTCACAAAAGTTCTCCATCATGGCTGCCAGGATAAGGGTCCAGAATGACCTATTTCCGGGCCATGGTAATACAAATATGATTACAGGCTCGTTCCAAACAATATGGTGCTGGACTAGAACGTCAAGCCGCTGTTAGGGATTTAACCCAGGGTGAGCCTTTCCCTGCAGGACAACATTGTGTCCCTTGATCGGTAAGTGACCTTATGGAACGTTAAAGGGTATTATAATGATTTGGAAGTCCTTTTGGGATAACAAGTTATCTATATCCTATGAATTATGTAAGACATTGTCCAACTAGCTTGGCGAAATTGATTTTTGTGTTTATTAATTTGGTCATATGGCTCATCACTTATGTTGAAAGATGAATTTTGGGTTTTGCAACTTATGATGGTATTTTTGTTTGAATAACTTTTATCTGATGTATCCCGTAATATACAATGATGTACCGTTTAGAGACAAACCACTATTGTAAAATCTCTAGTCTAACTAGTTACTAAAGTTTATCTGTAACATGAAGCGCATGTTAATTTTAATTGGACATGGATACGTACAAGTTAAGTGATCGCTATCTGAAATAGTATATTCTCACATTTTCTTAATGACATGTTTCAATATAAGGCTATTACTATACATATTTCTTTTGTATAGACTGTGTATTCTGTTCAGCTAATATGCTGTAGGGAGTTGGCTCTGTATATACTATCTCAAAGTGAGAGATGGTGTGCACAGAGTCCAAGGGTTCCCCTTAGAGGTTGATAGTGGCAAAATTAGATAATACTAATGCTCTATTTTGTTGTAGTGTGGTCGAGCAGTAGGCTTATCAGAGGGTAGTGTTAAGCATTTGTTGTACACACACAGGCAATAAATGAGGAACACACACTCAAAGACTTAACTCCAGGCCAATAGTTTTTATATAGAAACATATCTTTTCTTAATTTATTTTAGAACCACAAGATTCAAGATTTGAGGTAAGTACATAAAATGCAAGGTACTTCACACAGTAAGTATGGAACTTTGAATTAAAGCAGTAGTATATACAGTTTAGGTTAAAATGTCGATAAGCTATTTTAAAAGTGGACACTGCAAAAATCAACACTTCCTGGGGGAGGTAAGTTTGGCTACGTTTCTCAGGTAAGTTAAGCACTTACCAATTCAGTCTCCTGGGCATAGGCAGCCCACCGTTGGGGGTTCAAGGCAACCTCAAAGCCACAGCACCAGCAACACAGGGCCGGTCAGGTGTAGAGGTCAAAGGATGGCCTATGGAGAACAGGGGTGCTCCAGTTCCAGTCTGCTAGCAGGTAAGTACCTGTGTCCTCGGGGAGCAGAACAGGAGGGTTTTGTAGAGCACTGGGGGGGAAACAAACAGGCACACAAAACACACCCTCAGCGGCTCAGGGGCGGCCGGGTGCAGTGTGCAAAGTAGGCATTGGGTTTGCTATAGAAAGCAATGGAGGGACCCGGGGATCACTTAGGTGATGCAGACAGGGTGCCGGGGAGCTTCTCGGGCCAGCCACCGACTAGGCTAGGAAGAGGGCCGCCTGCTGGTCACTTCTGCACTGGAAGGTGGTTCCTCTCAGTCCAGGGGGCTGCGGGGCAGTGCTTGGTCCAGGGGTCGGGTTCCTTGTTACCAGGCAGTCGCGGTCAGGGGGAGCCTCTGGATCCTCTCTGCGGGTGTCGCTGTGGGGGTGCAGAGGGGTCGACTCAGGGTACTCAAGTCATCGCAGTCGCCTGGGAGTCCTCTCTGTGGAGTTTGTTCTCTGGAGCTCAAGCCGGTGGCGTCGGGTGCAGAGTAAGAAGTCTCACGTTTCTGGCGGGAAGAGAGAGTTCTTTAAAAGTTGCTTTAAAGTTGCAAAGATGTTGCAGCTTTTGAAAATTGCCGCTGTTCTTGGGAGTTTCTTGGTCCTTCGGGTTCAGGGCAGTCCTCTGAGTCCTCAGAGGTCACTGGTCCCTGTTGGATGCATCGCATGTGCAGGTTCTTTGAGTCTGGAGACAGGCCAGTAGGGCTGGGGCCAAGTCAGTTGGTGTCTCCATTGTCTCTGCGGGGCTTTCAGGTCAGCAGTCCTTCTTCTTGTTGTAGGTTGCAGGAATCTGATTTCCTGGGTTCAGGGTCCCCCCTACATATTACATTTAGGGATGTGTTTAGATCTGGGGGGCAGTAGCCAATGGCTACTATCCTGGAGGGTGGCTACACCCTCTTTGTGCCTCCTCCCGGAGGGGAGGGGCACATCCCTAATCCTATTGGGGGAATCCTCCAATCTCAAGATGGAGGATTTATAAAGGCTGGGGTCACCTCAGCTCAGGGCACCTTAGGGGCAGTCCTGACTGGTGGGTGACTCCTCCTTGTTTTCCTAATTATCTCCTCCAGCCTTGCCGCCAAAAGTGGGGGCAGTGGCCGGAAGGGCGGGCATCTCCACTAGCTGGGATGCCCTGGGGTGCTGTAACAAAAGGCATGAGCCTTTGAGGATCACCGCCAGGTGTTACAGTTCCTGCAGGGGGAGGTGTGAAGCACCTCCATCCAGTACAGGCTTTGTTCCTGGCCACAGAGTGACAAAGGCACTCTCCCCATGTGGCCAGAAACTTGTCTGGTTGTGGCAGGCTGGCAGAAACTGGTCAGCCTAGCACTAGGAGTCGGACTGGTATTCAGGGGGCATCTCTAAAATGCCCTTCGGTTGTACTTTACAATAAATCCCACACTGGCATCAGTGTGCATTTATTGTGCTGAGAAGTTTGATACCAAACTCCCCAAATTTCAGTATAGCCATTATGGAGCTGTGGAGTTCGTATTTGACAAACTCCCAGACCATATACTCCTTATGGCTACCCAGCACTTACAATGTCTAAGGTTTTGCTTAGACACTGTAGAGGCATAGTGCTCATGAACTTATGTCCTCACCTGTGGTATAGTGCACCCTGCCTTAGGGCTGTAAGGCCTGCTAGAGGGGTGACTTGCCTATGCCACAGGCAGTGGGGGGTGGGCATGGCACCCTGAGGGGAGTGCCATGTCGACTTAGTCATTTTCCCCCCACCAGCACACACAAGCTGTGAGGCAGTGTGTATGTCCTGAGTGAGGGGTCCCCAGGGTGGCATAAGAAATGCTGCAACCCTTCCTTGGCAACAGGGCCCTTGGTACCAGGGGTACCATTTACAAGGGACCTATCTGTGTGCCAGGGCTGTGCCAATTGTGGGAACAAAGGTACAGTTTAGGGAAAGAACACTGGTGCTGGGGCCTGGTTAGCAGGGTCTCAGCACACTTTCAATCATAACTGGCATCAACAAAAGCAAAAGGTTAGGGCGTAACCATGCCAAGGAAGGCATTTCCTTACATATGCCCTCTTGTAAAATTAGAAAATGGACATATCCTTGTGACAATTGATAGGTATGATATGATCTTGACTATAGTTACCTATTGGAATTGGAGTATCGCAGTAGCATGCAGCAATGGTCACAGGATATGAGGTGTTCTTGACATGGGCTGTCATTCTTTATTCACACACCAAGGTTTTTTCTCTGAGTTGCAATAATTTTCCTATAAATTGCTTTTATAATCGGCTATAATCTGTCAGCATCTGTCCTATTGACAATCTCTGCATCCAATACTGAATGACTAACCAACAATATATGAAGAATATATGGATACAATCAATTATTTTTGTATTTCTTTGCAGTTTTTTCACAGGTGCTGATTTATTTCCTTTCATTTTATTTTTTCTCTGCACCATACTTGATAGGTATACCCTGGTATCATTCATTGCTTTTCCACATCTCTGAAGGTGCATGTGACTAGGTAGTTCCCTCATTTTCCTCAACTGATTCCACCTTTATATTTCCACAGCCTGGGAAAAGCCCCAGGCAGATATACCCTAGGGGACGAAACACATGTCGGCTGTTTCTTCAAGTGTGCATTTAATAAATATCCTCTGGATTTACAACTTTGATTCAGCGTATCAATCTTTATACTTAATCGATATACAGTACACGCTTGGAACGTTCATATTGGATATACAGTGGGTTTATCAATGCTTTGTAGTCTTGAGTTTGAATGGGGCGAGCAGCAGCAGTGTACTTTTGTTTTGGCAAAAGAAGCAATTCAACAGGCTTTAGACTTGTGGCCAGTGCAGGAAGGAGACATTGAGTTGCATCTAACTGTCCAGGGACAATATGCAAATTGGAGTATGTGGCAAAAACAAGGAAGGACGAAGGTGGGGTTCTGGGCTAGGAAACCACCTGACTCCCTCTGAAAAACAGCTTTTGGCTTGTTACTGGGCTCTAGTGGATACTGAGCAAATAACATTAGGCCATAATGTAATTCTGAGACCTGAGATTCCAATAATGCAGTGGGTGATGAATTCACCTAAATCTCACCGTACAGGACATGCGCAAGAAGCTAGTATCACATGCTGGAAATGGTGCATACAAAATAGGGCTCAAGTAGGACCAGCAGGCACCGCAGCCCTACATGAACAGGTGTCACAAGCCCCTGTGCAAGATGAGGAGAGGGTGCAGGAGGTACCACAGGTAAAATAGTCACCAGTGAGATGAGGTACACCATTTGAAACCTTGTCCCTTGAGGATAGGAATCATGTATGGTTCAATGATGGTTCAGAAACATATGTGGGAGCTAAAAGACTTTGGAAAGCAGCAACATATAATCCAGTCACCAAAAAGTTGTTGACCACTACAGGAGAAGGGAAGAGTAGTCAAAATGCAAAATTGTATGCTGTGTATCAGGCGCTGAAACAGGAGCTGCCTGGAACTTGTCATATATACACTGATTCTTGGTCCACTGTCAATGGGTTAGCCACCTGGCTTCCCACATGGCATGCTCATAACTGGTTTATCCATTTAAAAGAGGTGTGGGCAAAGAGTTGTGGCAAGAAATTTGGGAAATGCTGGAGCAAGGTGCCGTAACTGTGTAACATGTAGATGCTCACTGTCCCATTGATTCACTAGAACACTGGGTCAATTCCCTTGCAGACGACAAAGCCAAAATCTCAGAGGCAGAAGTGGCAACACAGGATTCTGACTTGGTGGGAATGGCTAAATGGGCACACCAAAAATGTGGACACCTGGGAGAAAAAGTTACTTACAGGTTGGCAGAGATTAGAGGGCTACACATTCCCCTAGATTGGATAAACACTGTGATTTTGCAATGTCCTATTTGTCAGCACACACATCAGGGATCTGTCCTGCAAACGGTCAAAGGTCAATTGGGGAGAGGAAATTTACCAGCAAAGATATGGTAAATTGATTACATTGGGCCACTACCAATTAGTCGCAGGTGTCAATACACCTCCACCATAGTGGACACTTACCCTGGTTACCTGATTGGTGTCCCTTGTAAACATGCCACTCAGCATAACACCATCAAAACTCTGGACTTGTTAATGTTATATTATGGAGTACCACTTCAGGTCTAGAGTGACAATGGGTCACACTTTAAAGGGAAATTGGTGCAGGACTACTGTTTATAGCACAATACTGAGTGGATATACCACATTCCTTATTATCCACAAACCTCAGGACTAATTGAGAGAATGAACGGCTTGTTGAAAGCTCAGTTGTGAAAATTATCTGATGGGACTCTGAAAAACTGAAGACAGCATTTAAATGAAGCCCTCCAGATTCTGAATAACAGACCGTTAACAAATGCTGAAACCCCCCTGATATGAATGCTAACCCCAGCTTTACAGATACAACCACACGTAGCCACCAACACTATCATGTACTGGGAAATAAAACTTGGAGCTTTAGCTCCTTACAGAGCCACAGCAGAATCTGCAGGTCTTGACCTACATGCTTTAGAAGCTTACAGACTGAAACCAAGAGACATGGCACTCTATGAAACGGGCGTATGAATACAGATTACCCGGGAGCATTTCAGATTTATTGCTCCCAGATCTGGGCTGGCACTTAAAGGTATTCAGGTCTTGGGGGAGCGATTGATGGACATTATCAAGGAGAAATTAAGACTATTCTTTTGAATAGTGGGGATACTGATTTACTTATACAAACTGGAGAGAGAATTGTGCAGTTTATCATAATTCCAGTGTATGGAGGATTAGTGAGAAAGGGGACTGCCCCAGCCCTTCTTATAGTACGTGGGGAGGGAGGTTTTGGTTCAACTGACAAAAACTCTGGTGCCAAAGTGTGGGTGGAATGCCCAAATCACCCTCCAGAACCTGCAGAAATTATAGCCAAGGGCCATGATAATGTTTTGTTGATCATGAAACCAGGAAAGGAACGATGGGAACATATCCCAGCTGACAAATGTTATTTGCCAGGATGATCATACTTGTTTCTTTTTCAGATCATACTACAGCTTGCCCCTGCTGTGAGTGTGCTGTTTGGTCTCCTTTTGGGCATGTGGGGATGGGATGGACCCAACACCCCCAAATCCAACCTGACTGATCGACCACGTCGAGCGACGCCACTGCTGCACTTGACTGAGAATATCTGGAGCCACTTAGCCCGAGTTGTGCTCAACAGATCAGACTTCTGCATGGGTCTTGTTAGAGATTTTCAATGCTACTAACCAGGATGTAGATGTTCAAGAACATGACATGAAAACCCATTTTAATCCATAGGAGTATTGTAGGGACTGTCAGGAAGCAACTGATGAGAAGTGGGATAATCTCACTCAGATATTCACATACAATATCACCACAGGCAACATTTGTTATTGGATATTGTGTAATCCTCGTGATGTTGGAAAATGCATTCAACTGTGTTTAGAAAGAAAAATATTCTCTTCTCAAGAGATACCTTAGGAACAAAGGACACTGTGTTCTTACCGAACAGATCAACATTGTAAAAATGTGACCAACCACATGGCTTGTCATCACTTGGTGACTGCTGCCAGCCACATTAAACATGTTAAATTGCAAGTGGCATGGTTGTTTTCATGCGGGAACATTACCTACACCTACATTCCTGCTAATATAACAGATGGACTGTGTACCTTTCAACGATTAGGACCCATGATGTTTCCATTTAACTCTGTACATACTCGGTATCCTAGGGTCGCAGTTCAATTAAGTGAGGACTGCAATTTGAACATTAGATTGTTATCCCAATCAGAATATATCAGCTTGAGTCTTTCTATTGTAGGCGTGTCTGGTTTATAATACTCGAATCATCAATATGTTGGCATGCTTAATAGTTACAAATATTAACCCCACTTCTATTGCTTTATCTGAATTTTAGCTGGATATACGTGGTACTAGAAAAGCTGCTTTGCAAAATAGGGCTGCTTTTGACTATCTTTTATTAAAATATGATCACTGGTGCTTAGAGTTTGAAGGCTGCTTCTATCTCCCAGACCACTCTAAATCTATCCAGTCCCATACTGACGCCCTATATGAACTAGTAAAAGGAGTAAAACAGGACGTGGATCAAGGGTGGTGGGACTGGTTATTTTAGTGGTTGCCTGATTTTGGGCAACTGCGCAAAGTCTTGGGTGGAATTTTTGTAGTGATTGCTCTTGTCATTTCATTATGTTGCTGTGTACAATGTATACCCAGTTTGCTTGCAATGTTGAAACAAAAAAAGGTTGATTTTAGACCTGTATGTTATGTGAGTCATTGGTCAAAGGGTGGAGTGTAATGATATCTGTATATAATAGATGCTACATCTTGACCACTGACTCCATCTTCTACATAGATTGGCAGCACACAGTCACATTGGTGACCAAAGGCTCCATTTTGAATACAGACTCCATTTTGCCTGTAAGTTAGCTTTAAACACCATGGAGGTATTTTTCCATGCACATGTTATGCAATGTGGTTTTCGCTTATGTTTTCACTCTCCCTGTTCTTTCCCATCAAGGGCTAGGACATAATATGGAGGAGTCAGAGAGATAAGCATGTACTAGGATGATGCTTATGGTACGGCAAGGACGGGTTTAGTTTTGGGAGAGCACCTTGGGATCTTGGCCAGTTCCAACGTGTTTCCTTCGAAACTGACCTGATGTAGCCAGCATTTTGAACAGCAATTTACACAACGGGGGGGGTTTCTAGAATTCTCCTCTCTGGCTTGTTTAAGGTTTCTAAGAGACTGAAACCGGATTGAACTCGAGCAGAACCAGGACGTTGGTGTTGGTTATTCCCTTGAGGGTAGTTTTCTCTCTCTTCACGGTCGACTGGGTTCACGACCTGTTGTTGCTGGCAAAGAGATTAAGCAAATTCAAGTTTGCCCCATGGTGATGATTTTTTTACTTTATTATTATTATATATAAGTATACAAGTCCCATAATGCATCTTATTTTAAACTTTTGATGCCTGTATTTTTGCTAAGTAGCGTTTCTTCTTTCAGTCATTTTTAGATGCATAATTGAGTACTTAACATTTCAATCGTCTCGTGCAGTGTATAATATAATTCATTCTCATAGTCCTTGCTCATTAGCCACCACAGTCATAATATTCCTTAAAGCCTCGGTGTGACTGAATCATTGACAGGAGACAAATTCCCTTGCCGTCTCCCTTGCTCACCTCCGTGCCTCCAAATATCTAGTTCAATCCATTTCATGGCATACAGGTGAGCAGGTCTTGCTCCCATAATAAATCCATCCTTTCATTCTCCATCCACTGGGAGCCCCAAACCCTGCAGGGTGGCCTCAGATTACGGGGGACAGAGCATCCCGTGTATAATCAAACCTCCAAAAGAAACACCGAAGTCTGATTCACCAGAAAACCACTGCTTTTATTTCAAGTGGCAGCACTTCATTTCTTTTTCTGACGCATTTCGGCTGTTCTAATCAGCCTTGATCACAGGTGAGCCTTATTGGTGTGCTGAACTAAGAATATTTGCATACCAATAAGGCTCACCTGTGATCAAGGCTGATTAGAACAGCCAAAACGCGTCAGAAAAAAGAAATGAAATGCTGCCACTTGAAATAAAAGCAGTTGTTTTCTGGTGAATCAGCCTATGGTGTTTCTTTTGGAGGTTTTATATATATACATATATATATATATATATATATATATATATATAAGATTATTATTTCATTTCTGTGATTATTTTTGAACGTGCACATTTGGTTGTACACTTTCAACCTCCTTCTTCTGCGGGCCTTGCAGAGTGTTTTAATAAATGCAATTCTCAAACTAAGAGTCTCGTATTTCATAAATTCCTTTCAGTGTTCGAATATTTCCTATTAGTCTGTAGTGAAGCAAAACAACATCCCATCTCCTTCTGAGCTTTTCAGGGAGTTCACTAATCATGCCTTTTAGGGTCTGGTTGAATCTTCCTACCAGCCCATTGTTTTGTGGATGGTATGGGGTAGTGAATTTATAAGTCACTCCACATTCCTGCCACGTGTTTTAAGTATACAGACATGAAGTTTGACCCTCTGTCTGATACTACCTCCTTGGGGAACCCTACCCTGTTGAAGATACCCAGGATGGCTTTTGCAACTGCAGGTGCAGTAATAGACCTAAGGGGTATAGCCTCAGGATACCTAGTGGCATGAACCACTGGGCTGATACTGTTTGAGGGTCAAGGGGGCCAACAATGTAGACCACTACCCTTTCAAAGGGTAGCCCAACCACTGGAAGTGGCATTAAGGGGGCATTTGAGTGCCCACTTGCTTTGACACTGGCCTGGCAGGTGAGGCAGGACTAAAAAAAGTCCTTTACTTTTTGGGACATTCCTGGCCAATAAAGGTGGTTAACTAACCGACTTCAAGTTTTAGTTTGGCCCAGATGCCCTGCTAGGGGAATGTCATGGGCTAGAGTGAGAAGTAATTCTCTGAACTTCTGGGGTACTACCTTCCTCCTGGTTGCACCAGGTTTGAGGTATCTGGCCTCAGTGTACAGGAACCCCTCCTCCCAATAGACCCTGTGGGTACCTCTGACATTTCCTAGCTCCTCCTGAGCAGCTTGCTGCCTCAGGCCTTCAATAATGGGACAGGTTCTCTGCCCCTGGAACAGGTCTTCCCTGGAGGGCCCCCCTTGGTCCAAGAGCCCTGGGTGGTAAGGACCAAGCTCTACAGGCTTACTTCCCTCTAAGGTGGGTGACTCCTCTTCCTGAGAACAGGGGTCCCGTCTTGGGATCTGTTGTGAAGCTGGTCCCTCAGTCTTCCTGCCTTTTCTCTTGGGAGGATGGTCCACTATTTCAGGATCCAGCTCTCCTTTTTTTCTTTGAAGTTTTCTCTGTGCCCTTGTCTTAACACATGCCCACTCAGGGATCCCTAGCATTGCTGCATGGGTCTTCAGTTCTACTTCAGCCCAGGGGCAATGCTCCAGGTCATTTCCAAGCAGACAATCTACAAGGATGGATGAGGACACAACCACTTCTTTCTGCCCTACTACTCCCCCCATTCAAAGGTTACCATAGCCGTGGGATGGAACTTTGTCTCATTGTCAGCAGTGGTGACAGGATGAGACTTCCCTACCAGAAACTGATTTGAGTGGACCAGACGCAGAGTTACCATAGTGATACTAGCTCCTGTGTCCCTCAATGCTTATATCTTTTCCCCATTAATCAAAGAGTGCTGCCTGTATTTTTGCATATTACTTGGTCTCCCCCACCAGTGGTAGTTTTGGTCATCCTTGTTTTGACCCAGTGGTCTGCCTTCCTCCCCAATTCTTGAAAGGAAAGTGGACCCAGGTCTACCAGATGCTGATGTAGTCTCTCACTGAAACAAATACTAAGCAGATGCTCTTTCATGAACAGGTTATACAGCCCATCATAGTCATATACCTTGTTTCTAGCTAACCAACCACCAAGGGCACCAATCTTTACTGAAAAGTCCACAAAGTCTACCCAGGTCTGACTCTGAGTTTTTCGAACCTCCCTGAACTTTATTCTGTACTCTTCAGTTGTAAATCCAAAGCCCTGAATCAAGGTACCCTTCATGGGGTCATGGAATTTAGAATCTGCCTTATTCAGTGCCAGGAGCCTACCCCTGCACTTTCCTGGAATAACTCCCACACCAGCGTGCCCCAATGTGTCTTTTCAATTTCCCACTCAAAGCAGGCTCTTTCAAAAGGCAGAAAAACATTTTACTATATCATCCCATTCAGTGAAGGGAGGGACAACTCCTTTTGGGAGTTTGATGTTGAAAGCTTTTTTTCCAAGACTTGAATGCTGCCACCAGAGATGGGTCCTAAGCCCAACTATTTTCTTTGTTTTTCAATTTCTAAGAGCTCACTCTCTGAGGTCAGTCTCTTAGTCAGCCTGGCAATATCCAGGTCTATCTCTGTGGGTGTTCTAGAGCTGCTGAGGGATGAGGAGCTACCCTCATCCCCATTCTCTACAGGATCTTCACCCATCACAGATGCATCATCATCATTGATCTCATCTGTGGGGATATTGCTTTCATACTGGGCCACCAGAAACCTAAGTTTCTCTATTTTGGGGCTCTTTCCAGTCTGAATCTTATATAGACTGCAGAGTTTCCTTCATTGGTCATAGCTATATACCTCATAAGGGTCCAGGTTGAGCTCCTGGGTTCTAGCCTCTGTCTCAGATGTATTTACTTTACTAAAGTTGGGGCCTTTTTAGAAATGTAGAATTCCTTTTTTGGATAGGCCCACTAAAGTAAGGACTTCTTAAAACTTTTTTGCTAGAGTTGTAGGGACCTAACCAGGGCCCTAACAATTATTTTACAAATTTTAAAAAAATGTTTAGCCAATTAGAAAATCAAAAATGATTTTCTAAAAGCAATTCGGAGAGTTATTTGTGTGCTCACACAATTGACAAAGTGGTATCAGCAAATGCAAAGTCTTAATCTCACCACTGATACACCAAATATAGGAGGCTGGCCCTCTATGTAGTGTATAAACTAGGCACACTGTGTAGGGGGTCCAGGCCATCACATGTTGGTTTCCAGAGGTAAAACCCAGATCACCTAATGCTCTAATTCTTGAGGTAGCTTGGTTGAGCAGTTAGGCTTATCTTGGAAAAGTGCAGAGCATTTGTTGTACTCACAGAATCAATCATGTGATTCACACACTCTCAAAAGAATAACTCAGGACCAATTTATAAAACTACTTCAGATTTTTATATAATTTTTAAGACCAAGATTATTAAGATTGGTTAAGTACTTTTTAAGTTACGAGTTTTTCGTATTTTAATAAATGCAGTCTTTCTGTGCATAATTACTCACCATAGGAATCAACAGAAGGCCACTTTTAAAAAGGCATCTAAAATCATACTGTTGCTTTACCAGTTCAGCTTTGGCAGGTTGGTCGCAGTCATCGGTGGGCATGTTGTATCAGGAGGAGAAGTTTGGGCGGACCTGATTCTGATGGGAGCAGCATTGGAAAGACTCTTGGAGATGGTGCAGGGCCTCTGCGAGGGCCGACTTGGAAAAGGTCTGCAGGGGCAGGTTTAAAGATGGTGCCTTGGGGTCACATTATGGTGTCCAGGTCACAAGCGGTGAGGGTCTCTTGGGGCACAGTTGGTTCCTCGCTGATAGGCACAGGGCGGCCTGGTGCAGTGGGAGTTGTAGATCCAAGGGCTGTGTGCAAAGATGCCTCTCTGTTCCAGATGCTGGTCATGGTCAGGGTCGCTTGCAGCACAATGGAGGCACTCTGGTGAGAGGTGCAGGATGTGCCTGAATTACCTCATACGTGGACTTCCTTCTGGTCCAGTTGCAGCTCTGGGGGAGCTGTTTTACTTGGTTTCCGTTGTCCACTGACCAGTGCCTAGGGTATTGGCACGATTCAGCCACTAGAGGGCGCAGTGCTACCAAACTAAGCACACTTGTGGAGTATGTCCTGGGGGTCATTGGTGTGTCATCTGGTTCAGCTGCAACTTTCAGTTCGGGAGATATTGGCCGGTTGGTGAAGTGACCCACACTGGCTTGTTGGTTCTTGTTGTTTTGCAGAGTGGTACCTCCACTCAGAAGGGAGATCTCGGGCTTTTGGCGAAGCCTGGAGGTCCTCAGGGTTTGTCGACATCAGTCCTGTGGTCAGCTGCTCTACAGTGGCGACTGTCGGGTCCTAAGTGCAGCAGGCAGGGTATGGCGCCTTTTCTTGTGCAGCAGGTCCACATTTCTCCGGCTTTGGTTCTTCTTTGGGGTGTCTTCTCTTCTTCCTTTTGAATCTGTTTTCTTGGTCTAGGGGTGCCCACTAAATACTGAATTTAGTGGGCATTTTAGAGACCTGGTAATGTCCAATGGAACACTTACCATAGGGTGGCTACACCCACTATAGTGATAACTGCCTGTGGGAAGGGTCACTACCCTAAACCTCATTGGCTATTTTCCTCTATCCCAAGATGGAATAAACTGAAAAAGAGGGTCCACCTCTCAGGCAACATCTTAGGGGTGGTGCATGCCAGGTGAGGCCAATCCTCCTACCCTTCCTTAGGTTTCCCACCAAAAGTGGGGGTTTGCAAAGGGGGATGCCAGCTGCTGCTAGAAGCAGGTTTGGGGGTCGAGTTTCAAGGGCGGTAAGCCCTTTGAAGCTCACTGCCAGGACAGTGCACAGTCCTGAGGTAGGGGGTGTTAGCTCCCCCACCCAGGAAGGGCATTGGTTACAAACCAGGCAGGCTTTTCCCCCAAGGTTTGTATATTGGCTGTCTGGAGGTGGCAGCTGGTTAAGACCAGTCAGCAACCATGCTAGCTTAGTTTTGCTTTTGCAGGGGGCACCTCAAAGGTGGTGACTGGGTACATTTAGAGATAAATCCAGTACTGGCACCAGTTTGGAATTATCATTCTGAGTTGTTTGATACCAAATAACCCAGGGTTCAGAGTGGCCATCGTAGCTGGGAAACTTGTGTTGACCAGTCTCCAGCACATGTATTAAAATGGCTGCTCTGTTCACTTACTATGTCCCAGGTTTGGCAAGGACACAGTGGCGGCGTATTGCTCATGCAACTATGCCCTCACATATAATATGGAGCACCCGCCTTAGAGCCATAAGGCCTGCCAGAGGGGTGTCCTACCCACAGTAAAGCCAGTATGCCATGTTGAGTATGTGTTTTAGGTTTACACCAGAATACTCAGCCTGCAATGGCAGTGCTGGGTGCATCTGAATGCATGGCCCTAGAGGGTGGCACATATCCCTGAAACCACCTATGGATATCATCTAACATCTTGTACTTGTTCCGACATTCTTGGAAATGTGTACCATCCTATCTAAGTGCACTGAGGTATTGCTGCCACCATTGCAGCTGGATCTACTCCTTTGATTCAACTCCTTTACTCTGAGGTCATGGTCTAAAAGCATCTTCCTTTCCTCCATGGCTCGCTTCTCCCTTTGGACCTCCATCTTTAACCTCTCCAACTCTATCTGATGTCTCCTGGCTTCTCTCCAGTCTTCCAGCTCTTCTGGAGTCAGGCCCTTTGAACCACCACTGCTGCCTGGCCCAGAGGGTACCTGCTCCCCCACAGCAGCACATGCGCCCCCAGAACATCTTCCCTTGGATTTGGTCCACAGTCTCCCCAGTTGGATCCTCAGGTCACTGGCATTTCTGGTTGCTACCTAGGCCCTCAGCACCTTTTTTCGCTCCAGCTTCCTGGTGAGGCCTCTAACTTCAACTCTGAGGCTTTTGCAAACTGACTTCAGTTCCTTCACGGTGTAGGTTTCCAACCTATCCTCCTCAAAAACCAAATCCAGGGATGTAACTGATGATGCTCTTGACTGAGACAGGATGTAGTAGGAAGTTCAACTTGAACTCAAGACCAAAAAAAAAACTGAAAGGAAAATCAAAAACAAAAAGCCTGTATGTGGTACGTAGTGGTCTGTGATATGGTAATAGTGTACAACAATCACTGTACGTCAAGTGCAAAATGCAAGTCCTATCCTCACTGCTGACAACCAATGTTAGAAATGGGGTCTCTAGTTGGCAGTTGGTTTACACCCTGTCCAAGTAGGGACCCTCACTCTAGTCAGGGTAAGGGATATACTCAGCTCAGATAACTCCTGCTCACACCTTTGGTAGCTTGGCACGAGCAGTCAGGCTTGTCTCAAAAACAATGTGTAAAGCATTTCCACATAACACACAGTAACACTGTGAAAACACTACAAAAGGACACCACACTAGTTTTAGGAAAAGTTTTAGGAAAATATCCAATATTTATCTGTGTAAAACAAGACCAAAACAAGAAAAATCCAACATACAATATTAAAGATATGAATTTAGCAAGAATTACTTAAAAATACAGTTCCTTGAAGTTGATAGCTCCATCTGGGGCTATCACGGTGTTGTGAACAACAAATCCAACAGTTCAGGCCGGCTGGGCATTGCGAGCCAGCTACGGTGTCCGGCAAACAATACCTTGGAAATGTAGGACGTTGTGATCCTCATGGAGAGATCTAGGGTGCGGCGTCACTGGGGTCAGCAGGTGTTGGTTCTGGAGGTCAATGACGGGGTTGTCGAGGCCTTAAAGTCACACATGTTACAGATCGAACTCCGGACGGTTAAGGAAGTCAGGAGCTCTGGCGTTGATGGCATCGGGGCTGCTGTGCGAAGCGGAACGACGCGATGTGCGGTGCTCACAGGTCACGGTGCAGGCAGCGGCTCGGTGACGGCATCTGCAGCGTCGGTGAAACCGGGGACGTGCGGTGCCTCCAGGTCACGGTGAAGACAACACCGTCATCATTCATGAAGCACTGTCGTTGGTAGGCCCAAGGCGGTGGTATGACGTGGGGCGGGCTTCATGTGGCAGCCACAGGTTGCGGTGCAGACAGGGGGGGGGGTCTGTTGATGCTGGAGTCGACTGCACTGGTGCATTTTTAAATTATGAGTTCAGAGGCACCAAACTCCACATCTCTATCTGCTCCCAATGGGAAACTGCACTTAAAAGATATTTCAAGGCAGTCCCCATGTTAATCTATGTGAGAAGTAGGCCTTGCAATAGTGAAAACTGAATTTGGCAGTATTTCCCTAGCGGGGTATGTAAAACACACCAGTACATGTCCTACCTTTCAAATACACTGCACCCTTACATGTACAAAACAGGAAGATTTGGGCCTGGCAAGTGGGTACACTTGCCAGGTCAAATTAACATTGAAAGACTGCACACACAGACACTGCAGTGGCAGGACTGAGACATGTTTACAGGGCTACTCATGTGGGTGGCAGTCAGTGCTGCAGGCCCACTAGTAGCATTTGATTTACAGGTCACGGGCACACATAGTGCACTTTACTAGGAACTTACCAGTAAAATATGCCAATCATGGATAAACCAAATCACCAGTGCAATTTATCAAGGGAGCACTTGCACTTTACCAATGATCAGCGGTTGTAAAGTCCACAGAGACAATAAACTAGCAAAAACAGAGTCCAGCATACCATAAAAACAGGAGGTCATAAGACAAAAAAACAGGGAAAACACAGCAAAAGTACCAGGTCTATCTAACATATATATGTTCACTGAAAAAAAAACAAAGGTTACAGGGACGTTATAGTTAGGTTCTGAATTTACTTGTGCAAAACCACAGAAATTCAGCAGTTATAGTTATAGTTATTTCAAGTAGCCACCCGCCCATATATAAAAATTGAAGTCCTGGGGAGGTGGCGGTCCCTGGAGCTGGGGGAGGGTGCGGGAGGCCCCCCTCCACAAAATTTTGAATGCCCCCGGGACCTGGCCCACCGGGACCTGGTCACCCCGGGACATGGCACACCCTGGCTCATGCCGAGTCCCAAGATGGCTGCCAACACTTCCTGGTTTGAAGTTTTGGCAGCCAATCAGAGCTGTGCATTTACTTACACAAGCTTGTCTTTGTTCGCAGTACTTCGCAGCCAGAGATATACAAATTTGAATTTCCCTAAATTTCTCAAAAACAACAGAACGGATTTACTCCAAATAAGCGAAAACGTAATGTGCGTACAGATGGCTAGCTTTCTGACAAATTTGGTGTAATTAAGTCTGGTGGTTTGGCCTGTAGTTGTGTCTAAAGAATCCTATGGAAATTAACATGGAAAACTCAAAGTTATTTGAGGCCCCTTTTTCTCTGTCCCCTCTTGACAGATCACGCTGAAACTTTCCGTGCGCAGCAAGAATCATGTCAACACTTTTCTTGGAAAATTTCATGAAGATTCGTCAAATTTGTGAAGTCGCAGCAAATAAATTAAAAAAAAATAAGCACGGGCTCCTGTGCTTGTTTTTTTTTATAGGCCCCCGGGTGGGCCAGGTCCCAGGGGCATTAACAATTTAGTGTGGGGGGGGCCTCCTTGCCCTCCCACCGCTCCAGTACCACCACCTCCCCGGAGCTTTCATTTGTTTATATGCAGGAGGGGGCCTGCACTCCCCGACTGCCCTGGGGACCGCCACCCCCCCAGGGCTTTCATTCTTAAATATGTGGGTGGGGCCGTGGTCCCCTGCTGCCCTGGGAATCGAAGCCCCACCAGGTCTTTCCTTTTTATGTATGCGAGAGGGCCCACAGCTCACCCACCCACCGGGGACCACTACCCCCGTGGCATTAACTAAAGTGTTGCTTTGAGGACCACCACCACATGGCTTTCCTAAATGAAGATATGTATGGGGCCCATTGCCCCCCCCCCAGCTACCCTGGGGACCGCCACTTTCCCAGGGCTTTCCTTAATGAATATGTGGGGGCCCACAGCCCCCCGCATACCGTCACCTCTCCAGGGCTTTCCTTTTTATGTATGCGGGGGCCCCACGGCCCCCGCACCCCAGGGACTACCACCCACTGGGGCATTAATAAAAGTAAATGCAAAGGCCTGCAGCCCCTCCACTGCCCTGGGTACTGTCAGCTCCACAGGGTGTTCAGAGATGAATATGTGGCAGGGTGCAAGCGGCCCCCCACTGCCCTAGGGACTAACACCTTCCAAGGGTTTTCCTTTTTATGCATGTGGGGGGGCCTGCAACCCCCCATTGCCCTGGAGATCCCCCCGGCGCATTAAGAAAGTATATGCGGGGACCTTCAGCCTCCCCCACCTGCCCTAAAGATGGCCACCTCCCCAGGGCTTTCCTTTTAACATATGCGGGGGGCCGCAGTCCCCTGCTGCCCAGGGACCACCACCACCCTGGGCTATTCTCGTTGGAGGGGGCGCACGGTGCCCCTCTTGGAGCCACTGATAGCCCTGGGGACCGCCACCCCCACAGGGCCGGCTCCTGGTATGTCCCGAGGTAACTATAACTTGCGCCTTTGTCATGCACAGCTAATTACTCCACATCCTATATCGATAACATATTCTATGCCATCTTTCATATTCTCACTGAAACATTTGCAATAAAATTATTGATGAGACAACTGTGCGTGGCGAGGGCGCGAGTTACCTTGGGGCCCGAGTTTTAGTTACTTGAAAGAACTCTAACCTTAACTGCTGAATTTCTAAAAAAATATATAATATTTATATATATATATATATATATATATGTATACATATATATATATATATATATATATATATATATATATATATATATATATATCCACAGTGCTGGCATTGTTGTCATTGTCTCTGTCCAAAGGTATTCCTAAAGTGTAGTGTTTGGAAAATCTTTTTCTTGAAACCTAATCTTCGTATTTGGTATTTTTAACAGAGCCTTGCCTGTGAAATAGGGGCTTCATTGTCAAACACGATAAAAACTCTAATGGATCCCACAATGTTTTTAAAAATTTACAAAGTTGAACCACTTTCAATTTTATTTCTGACATAATGTGTAACAAATAGAGTTTTGATAACCTGTACTTCAACAAAGAGGGGCAGCAAGTAAAGTGAAGGTAAAGAAACCTTTTAGATCTAAACAAGACGCCCAGTGATGCAACGTTCTGTAATCAAAGTTAGCACTCTAGCTCTTTGGTATACCGCTTTTGCCGCACACCCTTGCGAAAGAAAACTACATTTCCCGAAAGATGTTCGTACACAGCAGCAATTTGGTATTTTTTTTACGCTGTAGGTAGGTGGCTGACCCCGCTCTACGAAGGCTTCCGTACTCTTTTTCCAGTTTATCGATATTCTCAGCTTTTTTCTTCAGCTGCACCCTCAGACCAAGCAGCCCGTGTACTTGTGCAGAGAGGCTACTTTAGAACAGTTCTACTCTATTCTACAGTATTAAGAGTACTTTTAACTTTTCCCAAAATATTTCGGATACTGGGTTAGAACTATAAATATGACTCCTTTACAATGTCAGGAGTAAGCTACACGTCCCACAAGTCTTATGGGGGGGGCGGGCGGGAATAATTATGTGTTTTTCTTCCGTCCTGAGGGCTCAACGGAGGCAGAGGATGAAGGCGGTGACAGTTAACATTGTGACTCGCATGTGCGTAGTGTGACGTATTTGCCACGCCCTCTGATTCTGCGCAGTGCCTTCTGTGCCCGGCAGACATGGCGGCTCGGTGCTCCTCACGTTGGCTGTCGGTCACTGTGTCCCGGGGCCTTTGGAGCCGTGCCGTGCAGCCCCTGGGGGAAACGGGACGGGGCCCGTGGGCAGTCGTTGCTTTCGCAGCCCAAGGGGTATTTGCACCCAAGAGACTAAGAGGTAAAAGAGTAGGTGTCATGAACCTGGACTATGTGCGAGACAGAAACGTGTGTTCTGGTGTTGACCTTTGGGGACAGCGAAAAATATATTTTGATGGTTTGCCCGTATGGTTGAAAGTGGGTGATACACTCCGGTGATACGAAAGTTTCTGTATTTCTCAAATCTTTACGTGTTGGTCCTGTTGACGCATTTAATGCGAACTAAACTACACCTTCCAGAATGCACCAATTTGTTAAATGAAAGGGCACGGCTGAAAACCCGAGTTCGTCGTCCTTTTGGGGATCTGGTAACCGAATCTTCCGGTGGTGTAACTTTGCCCAGCAGTATTCCAGTTCTTCGTTTGTGATTCAATGGGAGGTGCACCTGCTAAAATGTGTCTCGAAACTAGAAGATCTTCAAAAACTGATTTACACCTGTTAGCCAGAGCTCCCCTTTCCCATGTCCGTGCACCAGTAGCTTATCATGTCCAGAGGTTTGCTTTGCAGTCAGGAGCTTGGAATTCTGATTTTGCAACCTGCTAAATAGTACTTCACATCCTCACATACGCCGTATGCTTGAGAACTCTGGATCTGCAGAGTGGATAAGCACCTCCAAATGAGGAGGTATGCGCTAGATTAGTTACTACCGAATGACCAATATAGGAGATTTGTTTGTAGGGTTGCGGGGGCAGTCAGCGATTGCGTGTGTAAGTGATGAGTGTCTGTTCATTTGTGGCACTGTGAAAAGTAGATTCATATTTTTTAGTATTTTGCTGCCATTGACATGGCTGTGGAGCACACTGAAGTATGCATAAACTTGAGTTTGCATGAATGGTTGTCTTTTCTGGTGTAGTCAAGTTCCCTTGTTTGCCAAGTAGCGTTCTCCTGAGGCTGTAACTTCTCACTTTGCTTGTAGATCAGGTCAGATTCCCAGATTCCAGACAGTTGAATTTAGTAATCTAGTACTTGAGTTTCTAAAATTAGGCCGTCTCAGACTTCTAGAGAAATGCATGTTTTATTTTGTTAGCGGATCTAAAGCCCCTGCTTATCCCTTTTAGGCAGCTAATGGTAATGATTCATGCTCTTCTGGGTCTCAGAGAGTTGGACTCCTGTAAGGTCTCTGTGTAGGAGATTCTGTTACCTCTTACACCCATATGAGGCAAACCTTACCTACACTTCCATACGCTTACAGTTAACTGCAGTTGCAGCTTGCTTACTAAATAGACAACACTTCTCTTGTCAAAGTCCTTTTCCTTAAGGCCTTCGTGGAGGCCCTGTATGGAACCTGCATGTAGTCTTCACATGACTTATGGGCACTCCTTTCCAGTTCTTTGCTCAATGTGCCACAGTTCTTTCTTGAGAGGTAGCCTTCTTAATCTCAATTACCTCTCTCAGATGCATTAGTGGGCTTCATCCTCTTACAATACCTGCTAGCTCACAAAGATAAGGTAGTCCTTTTCACAACCCCCAAATATCTGCCAAAAGCTTTCACTTTTTCACTTGAACCAGACCATTTATCTGCCTTTCGTCTTCCTGATATCAGAGTATGTAGTGGAAAGGGCCTTTTACACCCTAGATGTTAAAAGGATGCTCATTTACCATATTGGTAGGACTAAGCGAATTAAAAAGACTGGTCACTTTTTTGTAGCATTTGCCGAACTCTATATGGTTTGCTTCACCTCTGAAGCACGCATTGAGAAATGGATCGTCAGTGCATCAAGAGTTGCTATGCTAATGTGAACCACACACTCCCTGTGCCCCTGAAAGCCTATTAATATACAAAAATGGTGCCACCTTAGCTTTTCTAGGAAATGATCCTTTAGCAGATGTCTGCAGAGCTGCTACTTATTCAGTGCTACACACCTTTACCATGCATTATTGTGTAGACATTCTAACACTTAGGCAGGCTCTAGTTTGCCAAGCTTTCTTAGGAACACTGTTTAAAAAACATCTTCATCATTTGCTCATTAGCCTCTGCTTTTGTGAAGAAATACTTTGCAGTTCATGCAGAGCACGTGTTTCTACAGCCACACATGCTACAAACGGAAAATATTACTTACAGTGTAAAGCCATTCATTAGTGAAATTGTAATGAGAAATGTCCAAAGGTCTATTTGGGAAGTGCTCTGACTCACAAAGCATTGTAAAAAATCTAGAGCCAAGGGTTGAGCGATCAGATGAGAATTCTGTTCCTCAGTGGAGCAGCAGGATGATCCTCTCGAGCGGTGCACAGTGCCCTTCTGCCCATCTTCCAAAAGGCTTATTTAACCACAGTACATGTAAATCTAGCTTTCGTTTCACAAACAGATGAGGCTGTTAATTCTTCCATGCCACATTTAGGGACTAATGGCATTGCACAATATCATTTCCCCTGTATCATAACGCTGGCCCTAATTAAATACTGTTGCAGTTCTGTATTGTTTTCACAGTATGACAACTTTGCACAAACTTTAAAAAAAAAAAAAAAAAAAACCTCCTGTGTTGAATGATCAAATCTCAAAAATAGTAGTTTTTTCTTGAAATTTCCATAGACATTTTTTGAGGGGGGAGAACAGAAAAACAACTGCCCATTCCACAATCTGGAGATGGACATTAAGTACAGAGCATGACCAATGTCACACCTTGTTTTCTCCAAGCACTATTGTTAGGGCTATTTAGCACAGGAAGAGGCTGAAGCACATTGCATGTGCCACAAAGACATAACCACAGTATGAGCCTAGTGCGCTGGTAGACAAAATTGACACTAAGTGTTGCCCCTGGTATGCACTGCCTGCAAGAGTATTTTACTGAATGTGACGCTCAGTGGGCACTGGGCAAAAGTTACTGGACACAAGATGTTGCCAAAGACCAAGATACAAGTCCACTGTAGGCAAGGAAATTGATCTTGTCCGTCATATAGAGATGTAATATTGAAGTTGCATTGACAATCCAACCAGTGCCTTCTCTGAGATTGCATGGATACAGACATATAGAGAATATGTAACAAACTGGCATTTTTTTCTGACAGCAGATGTCATCACAACAATATATGCAAATATAAATCTTCATTTTAGATGGTAGCATGCATATGTGCACATGAACTGTGCATTTGACTAAAGGCTGAAGTTCCACTGGCCACATACAGCCACTAGGACTGTCTGCCATCATATTTCTCTCGGACATTGCCCTGATAAGCTGGTTTGCAGATCCACTGAAGGCAAACAGATCTGGCAGTGGCATTATTCTGCTGCATCATTGATGCTGTAACGTTGCACATTCACTCTGATTTCCTCACTAAGAGTACTGACGCAAACTATATAGAGAATGTATATACTGACACTGTTCTTTTGACTGCAGTAATCACAACTGTACATGCAAACATAAATCTGCATTTGAGCTGACAGTATGGATATACCAACTTGAACTGTGAATTCAGACAAAAGGCTGCAGTTCCACTGGCCTCAGACAGATTTCCTCTTACCCCTAGAGACTATGTGAAGTCGTAAAACTGCCTGCAGTACTGTCCACCATCACATACTCACAGATATTGCATTGATAGGATAGTGTGTAGACCTACAGGAGCACCTGGAGCTGGTGCTCACACTCTGGGCCTCCCACATTACACCAAATCACAGTATTAAAATATGACATTTCAACCAACACCCTTCATCCATGCACTATAGATATAGTAACTATTCACTTGAATGCATAGAAAGTCCTTTGAGGCCTACACGAAATTAGAAAAGCACGTAGAGACATACAACAATACAGTATAGTGGGGACACGACGAAACACTGCTCCATGAATGAAGAGTTCAGAATCCCCCAAGTCTAGTGGGAAGCAGTGTCCAAGATAACGTTTTAGCTTTGGTCACAAAGGAGTGGCCCTTGAGTTTGCTATATCTAGTAATAAGCTAGTTTTAGACCTGCTGTTGTACATGGTCAGGGTGCTTACTATACAGAGAGAGAAAGTTAGTGTAAGAATGTTTAATGGACACTAAGCCTGGTGGGGGTCTGAGTATGAAATCCTCAAACAGGCAAGTTGGACTTTCAGACAGTAGATTACACACTACATGTATGCAAGAACTCCGACTGAAATGTGAAACTTTTCGTCTCTGGCAGATTTCCAGAGTGGATGTTCTAGATACACTCTGATGTGGTAGAAGCATGCTACTGTCAAAGGCAATACAATCTCATCTGACCCTCAGGGTTGATAGCTCCCCTTTGTTGTGATGAGTTATATAAATCACCTGACGGTCTCTGGGTCATGACAGGAGACGGAGAGTCTTCTTGGTGCTGGTTCAGCATGTCATTACTCCACAGCTCAGGGAAACCATGTCAGTCATATGCTGCTCCCTTTTATGGAAACATGCTGGCAAAACACTTCTATACTTTTGACAATCCAGCCGATGCAGGACATATACTCAGTTTCCAGGCTCATCCGTGGACCTGTCAAAAGGCCGTCCTTTGGGGACAGTCAGCTTAAAGGACTGTCGTTTTTTTTGTCTTCAGCACATTGGATCTCAGCAGCAACTATATGAGGTTTTCTCACTAAGCACAGGAAGCATACTCCAATGTATAGTACAAGGAGACATAATAACTACATTTCACTCAAACGCCATTGCCTTACACACCATAAATCTATTTGCTACATATAATCCGATACTAGTACAGAACAGTTGGTGTGCTTTCATGGTATGTATCTAATACACCTGCTTTCACGTAAACTGCGTTTGTCTGCTATGCAGGAATAATGTACTCATAACATTTCAGCATGCAGCAGAAGTGCTAAACCCTTGTACTTCTCTGCATACCTGAATGGAACTGTAAACCTTTTCATGCATGTGCTTACTGCTATTCACGTAAACGTGTTTTCAGTATTTGCCATCTATTTTTCAGAAATTGTATTTTCCACGTTACAGAATGCTGGTTGTACTGCTTGCTTCAAATAGGCAGAATCCTGCTCTGTTCAGTTAATTGATGTCCTTTTGGTGGGGAGGGGTGGGAGCACTGGAACAACTGAAACTCATTGTCTGTGAGCTGAAAGTTCTGTTTTTAAGCTTTGCTCGCATCAAGGGATGTTTATTTTTCACTGAAGTACTTTTAAGAGAGTCACCCAAACTATAAAGCATTTCAAGACTGCATTTAACAGGACAGTACGAAAACAGTTGATCAATGAAATACGGGGAACAACAAAGAGATCACAAAGAATGAACAATTATGTTGTCTCTCTTGGCAGGGACTACTTTTACAGGTGTAGCTTTGTCGTGTCACAAAGGAATAGCAGCGAAGTTGAGAATTCTTATTCCACAATTTTGCCAAACAGGTCAATACCTAACAATTAGTTTAGCATTTTGGTGGCTTTATATATTTCTCACATCATTTGTGGTTTGGTTCTTGTTAAGACAGTTCCTGCTACGTTTCGGAGGAGCTTTGAAACTGTAAAACCTTCTCAATGTCGCAAACGATTTTGTTGAACATTCTGTTTTACAGAGGTATTTAATCTAGACCTTTTAGGGGTACTCTGTGGTCAAATCTTTTGCTGTAATATACGTTGAGCCTTGGCCCACTGGTTAAACTCCTTATTTTTCTTGCTGGCGCCTAACTAGTTAAATTGTGCTATGGGTGGTCTGCTACATCTCCCGAATGCACTCGCAGTACTCCAAAATTCAAATATGAATGCATTAAAAATAGGAAAAAAAAAAAAAAAAAAAGACAACTTATATTAAAAATGTCTTTTTTTTTTGTGCTTGGAAAATGTTAAGTCGTGTTTTGGGTAAGCATACAATAGTTCATCGTGGTTAAAATTACAGGGGTAAAAAGGCAGCTAGAGCAGGAGTAAAGTCAATGGATGGTGAAAGAAAGAGAAAGGCTTTGGAAAGAGAAGCCGTATAGAGATTAGAGAGCAAGTAAAGGCAAGTGGGACACAAGGGTGAAGGAGTGCAACTTGAAAATGATAGTGGAGAAAAAGAGGTGATGGAAGCGGTTTATATAGTTGAGGGCTTTTGTGTGATGTCGCCCCAATACATGTCAACCTGTGGAGCTCGAGGTGGTTACAAATGCTAAATGTTATTCCACTGCAGTGGTTTGATGTGTTTTTCTGGTTGTTGACATTTTGTTCATGACGTAAAGAAGTTGGAGCTGAAGTGGGTTTAAGACTTAACCTTACTAAGCTCTGCTTCAGCCTTCTTTGCCAGGAGTGTTTGCTTTGAAGTTTGGACGATGCGTATCATACAAAATAAACAGTGTTTCAAACTTTTTGTAAGGGTGAAAATTTTGGGCAGCAGTTTGCTCGGGCAAGTGGTTTAATAGGGTAAGCATCTTGACTCATTTAATCACGTATTTGGAACATTTCTTATTTTTTCATTTCTGAAAGCGAGCTGGTTTGAAAGAAAAAGGGATTTATAGTAAAAACAGGAACAGGTCATATACTGCTTCTGCTTTATTTCTTGTCCATTGGAATATTTAAAGTGTTTGCTTAGTTCTTTTGCACAAAATAATGTGTAGTTAAAGTTTGAAGACCACAGTTTGAAGTCTGGTCCTGACAATGGTCTGTCATTGCCTCCTTTCATGTAAATTGCAGCAGGCTCAGGTTTCGTGACATAGGAGCTGCTCCCATGGAGGATTAAAATGCAGCAATCAGAGCAGACTCTTTTCACAGTTACCCAGGCTTTGGGCAGCTACCGCATGTAAGAGTCACTTTGAGCAATATGGTCATCAATTCCTAAACAGAGGTGTGATGAAGCAATGGCACTTCACTTTTTGTATAGCGTTTGTAGACTTCTCCCCACCCTCATTGCTTTGTCTGACCTGATTTGGATTTTTTTGGGGCTAAATGTAATTTGCAATAAACCATTGCCGGTGGCAGATCTGTTTAGAAAGATTCTAAAGGGAAACACATAAAAGTAAACAGCAGTGTATGAAGTTAAAATCTGAATCATTACTCACAAACTCAGAAGGATGCATAATTACCTTTTTATTTGCAAATTTATGGAAACGGGTACTTGAATCTTCGTATTGCTATTCGGGGGGATACAAAGGTAAAGGTTTGCCCGTTATTGGGTTTTATGTAGTTTAATTTTTTGCAGAGATTAGTGCAGATAACAGACATTTACCTTGCTCTGCCTGAAGTGGCACAGTGGACAGAAATCATTGACTGGAGTGCGGTCTCGGGCGATAGGCAGTAGCTCCGATTGAATTCAAGATTGTTTCTTTCACCTTGTTGTTGCTTTCAGTGTTTTGTTTTACCCAACAAGGACAGTAGATTAAAGTATCCCTCAAAGTTTCCAATGCAAAGTTTACATATAGACTTACATGTAAGTTTAACCGTTTTTTTTAAGCCCAAAGAAATGCTTCTTGGCTGTAAATGAAATCCTAACGTAATTGGGGTTGATTTTCAATGGAATGTAATTATATATTTGTTTGCATTGGTCCGTCATTCAATGCAATATACTTGTGGGCGTATCAGTCAATTTGTTTCATTCACAGGGTTCTCAGAGGTTATTAAATCGCTTTATGAAGTTGTAACGAGCTCTAGTTAGTTTAGTTTTCAAAATATTGTGCTGTGGTTGAATGAAATCAATTGAATATTTCATTAAACAAACCCAGAAGGATAAATTGTCTCTTTAGGATAGTAACCTAACTCCATGGGACCTACAGCTGTGCTTTCTGAAGTGTGGAACTCTGCTCTGAGATGGTTATAATTGGTTGAGATTGATTGACTTTTTTCCTTCATCTATGTGGAAGCAGATCTTTAAATTGCAGTGAGTGTGTGGACGACGATGTGTGATAGAAAGTTTATTAATTTCCAATTCCCTATACTGTGACTGAAAGAAATTACGTTTTTGTTTTGGTTTGCTAAAATTAAAATCTCTAGTCGTTGTGTGTGCCTCCCTACCTTGCAGTATTTTCTAGTGTGGCAGAGCAAGTTAACACACATGAAGCACACTATACTAACACAGCAGCATCTTTGCACTGATAATCTGTCTTTGGGGTTTATGTTCCTTTTGTTAAATGGTCCATTGTTATAGTTCCTCATATTTGTTTGAAACTATGCATTTTGAAACTAGTTCAATGAGCTCACCTGCTTTCAATTTCCTGCAATCTTTTTTCGTACGCTTTGCCATTTCTGTGGGCGGATTGCATAATTTACTTGTGGTGCTGGTCAGATATACCTTTCTAAAGGACGTGTTAAGGTCAGGTGTGTGGATCTCATTTATTTTTTGTCAGGTTTTATTTGATATTCTTTTGAAGTTGCTCATTTTTTCTTTTGTCTTTTTTTATTTAGGAAGTTGCCCCTTTAAGCTTCCATTGGCTGCATTTCACACCAGTTCCTCTGCCTACGCCAAAACTGATTACTACCAAGTTTTGGGGGTTCCCCGCACTGCCAGCCAGAAGGAAATTAAAAAAGCTTACTATCAGGTATGTGTATCAATAACTGCATAAAAAAAGCCTTTATATAGAAAAACATTGTGCTGTATTTTGGTAAAGATTTATGCAAGAAGCTCGGTGATAAAAATGGGCACAAAAAGTTGCACTAGCAATCTCCCATGTGACAGGATTAAAAAAATGTGGCTTTAGCTTTGGGATTAATTTTGACTATTACCTTACAATTGTTTAAAATAAAACAAAGTAGTTCGAACTTGTTCAATGTCATAGGAAGACAGGGTAGTTTGCAACGTTTCTTCTGATTCAGGCAAAGCCTGGCTGATTGGTTTTGTGTTGTTTACTTTCTGGATGTCTTTCCTAGGTGTTTTTGCATAAATTGTCTGGATCATCCATCCACATTTTTAGAAATTTGAGAAAATGAATAAAGTCTAGAAGAGCAAGTCTTTATGGGTGGAAAACATTTCATATATCAGTCCTGGCCACGCCATAGGAAAGAGCGTTACATTGGGGATATTATCTGCTATGGTCACCATGCAGTCGCTGACTGTTTCCTGACTGTTTCCCAAACGGGTCTCAACATCTTTTAAAGAAAGGGAAATGAGCTTTCCATTATGTAATGCACAAAGTGCATTGTAAATATTTGGGTAGTTTTTTTTTGTTTTTTTTTCTTTCAGATTTTATCTAAATTACGTTTGCAGTTTGTTGCCTAGAGAAGCTTTAAACAGGTACCAGTTTGTCAGAATTCATCATGTCTTTTTCTTTATTCATATGTTCCAGAGTCATTTGGTGGAGCTGTTGACCAAATCCACCGATCGAACATTGTCATCCTGGAGGCCTACATGTTTGGTTGCATTAAGGGTTTTTGCATATCATCCTCTGACAGATTCCTTTTTCTGTAGGTTGTCAAATTTTATAAAGAGCTTTCTCCGTTCCTTTTATTGTCTCTTTTAGGTCTACATCTGGGGCCTTCAAGAGCTGAATGTAAATATAATTTCTAGGGGCCTAAGGATAGCTATCTTTCCTGTGTTAGAAGGTCTGGGCGAAAACAGAGCAGCTAGGTGTGAAAGTACTTAAAATGAGGCATTTAGATATTTGACAGGAATGTCACAGATGATGCTGAGCATCTGGTATCTAAACTACAAATTGAGACTGGTAAAAGTTTACAAATTGCTGACCTTCATTTTGAACAGGCTATCATCGAAAACAATGACATACTCAATGGAATAATGAGTGTTTCTGGAAAAAAAAGCGTAATGAAATAAAACTAAATAGGACCCTTTGGAGGAGCTCTGGCAGCACCCCTGGGGTGGTGATGGACAGCAGAATGGTCACTCCCCTTTCCATTGTCCAGTTTCACGCCAGAGCAGGGACTGGGGGTCCCTGAACTGCTGTGGACTGCTTTATGCATGAAGGGCACCAAATGTGCCCTTCAAATCAAATCAGTGGCTTGGGGAGGCTACCTCTCCCAAGCCAGTCACGCCTATTTCCAAAGGAAGAAGGTGTTCCCTCCCTCTCCCAAAGGAAATCCTTTGCTCTGCCTTCCTGGGCTTGATCAGATCAAGTAGGAGGAGGGCAGAAACCTGTCTGAGGGGTGGCAGCAGCTGCGCTGCCTGGAAAACCTTGTAAGAATGGTGGAGGCATGTTGAGGGTCCTCTAAGGAGCCCCCTGAGTGCATGGAATCGTACTTCCAATACTTGCGACAGTATTGGGGAATGGTTCCGACATGTTTGATACCAAACATGCCCAGATTCGTAGTTGCCATTATGTAGCTGGACATAGGTAGTGACCTATGTCCAGTTCACGCGTAAAATGGCGTAGACACACTCACAAAGTCCAGGAAAATGGATCTGGAGTTTGTAGGGGCACCTCTGCTAGTGAAGAGGTGCCCTCACACACAGGTACCTGCACCCTGCCTTTTGGGCTGAGAAGGCCTACCATAGAGGTGACTTACAGTGACCTGGTGTAGTGACTTTTAGTGAGAACTGGTGCATGCACCCGAGTCACGCAGGCTGTAATGGCAGGCCTGGAGAACCCTTTGCATGTGCCCCCTATGGGTGGCAAAATAACTGCTGCAGCCCATAGGGATTCCCTGGAACCCCAATGCCTTGGGTACCTTGGTACCATATACTAGGGACTTACATAGGGAGATCATTATGCCAATTGTGGGAAGAAAAAGATACAATTTAGAGGAGAGACTAAATCTACTGGGGTCCTGGTTAGCAGAAACCCAGTAGACACAGTCAAACATACTGATAACAGGCAGAAAATGGGGGTAACCATGCCGAGAAAGAGGGTGCTTTCCTACACGCAGTCTGCCAGAGCACCTCAGATCTTGCAATCAGTATGTTCTGTGCTGCTTCAGTACTGTGACCTCGGGCGCAGCTCCATCAGTGCACTGCAGTTCACACACTCCGAGCCCTCCGCCATGCCAGTGTCATGGCCCCCACACATGCTGTCTGCCACAGCACCTCAGTTTTCACAGTCAGTACACTCTGCTGCTCCAGTACTGGGACCACAAGCGCAGCTCCATCAGTGCACTGCAGTTCACACACTCCAAGCTCTCAGCTGTGCTAGTGCCTGGAACCCCACACATGCTGTCTGCCAGAGCACCTTAGTTGTCACAGTCAGTACACTCTGCCTCTAGTACTGGGGCCTCGGGCGCAACTCCATCAGTGCACCTCATTTCACACACTCCAAGCCCTCAGTCCTGCCAGTGCCAGGAACCCCACACACGCTGCCTGCCAGAGCACCTCTGTTCTCGCTGTCAGTACTCTCTGCTGCTCCAGTACTGGGATCTCTGACGCAGCTCCAACAGTGCACCGCAGGTCTTGCACTCAAAGGCCTCAGTCGTGCCAGTGGCAGGAACCCACATACGCTGTCTGCCAGAGCACCTCTGTTCTTGCTGTCAGTACACACTGCTACTCCAGTACTGGGACCTCGGGTGCAGCTCCGTCAGTGCACCTCAGTTATACCCCGGCAGGGTCTCTTCCTTTCCTATACTGGGACTCCTTCACATACAATTCCATTGCAGCAGCTCAATTCTAATATTCAGTCCCACTGCCCAGCCAATGCTGGACCCAGAAGAGCAAATCACAGCTCAGCCAGTGCACCTCAAGTCTAGCATCCAACGCTACTGTTGATGGGAACCACCACAACTCTGCCAGAATCCATCAATTCTAACATTCAGCGCACATTTCTTCTCAGTACTAAGGCTCACACACACACACCCTTCAGAACTCCTTGATTCTGTGGTTCAGAGGCAATGCCACTCCCATACCGGACCCCACTCTCAGCTTCACCAGTGCACCTCCAGGTTAACACTCGGCAACACTAGCAAGCCAGTGCTAGCCTCCACACATAGCTCCATTAACATACCTCACTTCTGACCTTGTTTGCCAATTATTATTCCAGTACTGCTGCCCACATACAACTCTGTCAGTGCACCTTAACCCTAACATGCAGCACCCCATTATTGCATTACCAGGAATTTCATGGTGCTCCGTTTCTCATGCCTCACCCACCGCCTTTCTGTTACTCTAGCACTGGGCTGGGATACAGCCCTGTATATTCCCCCATTCCTGATCTCAAGCACCCAAATATTGCTGTATTGGGGTTCACATACAACTCTGCTGATGCACCTCCTGCTGTTTTGCAGTGCCCCTCTGCTTTTCCACACGCTGACTTCTGTTTGAGGATATGGGGTGCCAATTAAATCTATTCTTAGCTGCCATGTTTATTTGGGAGTGCCTGTTTCACCTATCTCACTCCATTCTTTCGTTTACTCCGTTTACTCTCCAGTTTTCTTTCTTCTCCACATTTCTCTTTCCAGCTCTTAAAATCAACATGTTAAGTTTCGCTCTTTCTTTCAACTCTTTATCCTCTCCCTTTTTTAATTTCCCTCTTCCTCTTGCTACCTACTCTTTCAAACTCGCAAAAACTTGGTTATTTCTTTCATTGTTTCGTTCCTCTCTTTTCTTCAGGCATTCATTATTTCACTGTTTTTTCTCTTCCCTTCATTCTTTGTCTTTTTTTATTTACTCTTTCCTTTGACTCTATATGCGTCCTTTCACATTTAAAAAAAATCTTTCTTCCTTACTTTCTCTGGTGTTTTTCATATTTGTATCTGTCAATTCACGTTTTAGTATAAATCCCTCTTTTTCTTGTCTGTATGTGGAAGCCACAAGTTACTTGTTGGGACCTGTAGTGACAAAGTAGTTTTCCCATTCTCTGTCTGTGGAAAATGTCAGTAGATACATGCCCTAGTTCTTTTGCTGCTTATTTCTCTCACCATCTCTTTTTTTTTTAATCTAATGTTCATTTTCCTCTTTCTTTCGTTTGTTAGTTTCCTTCCCTTTTTTCTTTTGTCTCACATGTTTGCTCTATTTCTTCTTAGTTGTTTCCATTTTCTCGTTTTTTCTTTCTTTTATTTCCTTGCGATCCCTTCTTTCTTCCTTTTGTCTGTCGTATTCCTTTAGCTTCTTTCTGCCCCATCCGCTTTCTATCTTGAGGCCTAGTTATTATTGGAGCAGCAGGTGCAGTGGCACCGGGGCCCAGAGACCTATGGATCTCACTCAACTCTAATTACTGCTGTATTTTCCTACCGAAATTGCAGTCAACCTTTTTCGCTTCCTACTCCAAGGCCTATGACACCCTTACTACACCATTTGTCCTCTCAATCTTTACTGCAGACTCCCTCTTTCCTTTCATCCTCCAATCCGTCCTAAATTATATCTTTGATAGTGTGTCTTGAGCATTACACTCTAATGTCAAAAGTTTAATTGTGATAAAGGTTTTTATGATAATTGTATATGTTTTAAGATAGAGGAAGAAGGTAGATGGACGTGCTTTAATTAAATGCTGGGCCACTGGAAATATATGGCAGGAAAAGATGACATTTTGAGACTGGGTTGACCAATTTATGTGTCGAGAAAAGTCCAGTTATCAATTTACAATACTAATAGCTCTAACTCAAGGAAATGCGAGACCTATTGCATTGAAAATACTTGTTTCTTGTTTTCAGATGTGAGATACACCACAAGGCAGATCTTATATGCATTCTCTTTTATTTAAATGCATTGCAAAGATTGATCCATTTTATGTCATATCTTATTCTAGAATTCATCATCAGTTTCTCAGTTTGTCATTTCATTTTCTCATCCTATAGTGCAGAACATTTTTTCATTAGCATTTCACCTGGAGAAATATATATATATATATATATATATAAATATCCAGTAATATTTCTGTAGGTAACTCCTCATTGGATCCCTCGGTTTTAATTTGATGGTTAGTGATTTTTTTCAAATCTATTTAATTTAGTAAAATAGCATTGCATTGATTGATTTGCATTTTTCAGACACTTTAGCTGAGTATTATTTATATCTTCTCATTCAAGTTTGGTCATTTTTATGAATTTCATAAATTTGCTTGCTAGGGTATCAGAAAAGAAGTCAGGGTTCCCTAATAGGGTTGTGAGTGAGCTTGGTTTGGAGGAAACATTAAATATTCTAACTGCTTCTTCAGGGTGAATTGTAATAGTTTTCTCCATAGCACTTGTTTCTCCATTTCTATGATTTTTGGCAACCACAGTGGCTGTCTTGGTTGGCCAATTAATCCGTGTTTCTTTGGTAGGAATAAGCAAACTAAAGTTCATGGCTTATTGTAGGCTAGGGCTAATACATATTTCTTGGTATCTTGTGCTTCAAAACCTCCCTGGCTTACTGGTTAGAGTAAAAGAGTTATGTCTTGTTTTGTTTGATCTCCTGCATTAAACATGATTGTTTTGTTTACTGCATAAGATTATTTTTAGGAGTGTGACAGTGTTGGTTCGTAGCACACATAGTAAGGGAGTTCATTTTCATATTGATTATACTACCAAACATTGAAAATTATAATTTGTTACGCTCTTGAAGATCTTTGTATAAATCATGCCGTCAAGTTGCATGTATAAAGGCAGTTCTGACTCTGAGAAAGTATTTGATAGTCTCCTCTGTCCCAGAAAAATCAAATTGTCTTCTGAAGATTGTAATCTATCAGAGATCCAGTATTTATTCTGACGTTTATAAATTTATATATGATAAAAAAAAAAAAAGGTTTTGCAAAATATTTATTGTCTTTGGGGGGGGCTGCTTTCCAAAGGTCTGGTATAAGACCTAATGTGTTGTGATGCTTTGGATTAGCAGTATAAGGATCTTTAAACAAAGGAATATGCGTAAGATGTGGTGCGAGTAGCGTTATAAGGCAAAAATCAAGAGGTAATGGACATCCTTGCTGTGTGCCTCAGTATACACATTACTTTAGCAAAACTTTTCTATGGGTTCTGAACTTTCTTTTTCTTTTTTAAAGAAACTAAACTAAATAGTATATATTACAGGTGCCTTTATTGGCATCAAGTGCTGAGTGCATTTTCTATACTGCGGTTACTTATATTGATACTTTGTCTCCTGTATTTAACAGTTGAAGATGTGTGTTTATCATTTAGAAGGAATCTACAGTCCAGACTAAATCACTCCATGTATAGAAATAGGATGCCATCAGTCCATTTATTACATATTAAAGTGCTAAGTGCAGAAAAGTGAAAAAGTGCATTTCACCATCTCCAGTGTGGGAGAAACTGTCCCAGTCCAGTGGCTTATCTGGAAGTACCAAAAACCTGGAAGAGAATCAGCGTGCTCACATACACTTTTTAAGGCCTTTTTGTACCCACAAATACATTCTCAATGACTGGCCAAGCAGAATGTTATAGAGAAAAGTAGACCTAAAAACCACACATAGGCCTAAAGCCCTAGATGTTCACAATTTCATAACAAGCTGAAAAAAATTAACAAAATGTAAACAATGAGAAAGGTATATTTCTTCTGTGCAGTACAACATGTCCTTTTACCTCAGAACAGGCTTCCACTGCCTCTTGGGCACTACATTCTGGTACAAAAGTTCAAATGAGAAAACAAGACTTCTGAGAGTTGTGTAATAGTCTGACCTTCTACAAGCAACTGAGTTTAATTCTCATGCAAAATGCATGTCCGGTCCCTATGGGAAAACTTTGTGTTCTGCAAGATGCCTTCTCATTGAGTAATGAGTTTATAAAACAAGAAAGACAACCATGAGCAAAGCCAGTAGGTATTACCTATGCGAGATCTATTGGCTTTGGCAGTTTTTTAATTTTTTATTTTTTACTTGTTCCACAGCTGCTCAACATAGCTCAAAGTTAAGAAAAAAAATCACTATGGCACGGCCAGCTTTGGTTGCGTCACAGAAAAGAATTGAAGTTTGGCCTGTGTTGTCCAATTAGGAGTCAGCAAAGGAAAGTGGCAGCAGATCCAACAAATTATAGGCAATGGGCAGTCTTTAAGCCCTTTACTGTACACAGTACATCTTGCAAGTAAGAGTGCATGCAGTGCACGGTCTGTTGTAGGCTCCACCTAAAAAATGTTGCTCCTTGCACCAGAGTTGTCTTGCTATAAACAGTGTCCTACAATGTTGGTAATTTAAAATCAGTCATTCACTGTTGACTGCCCTCAAGAACTCTTGCGGTGCTTTTTGGAATAAGTCTTCTTTTTTTAGCCGTCTCGGTAGGGAGAGTTCAGGGGTGATAACTTGATCATTTCACCAACCAGCAGTCTGATGGAATCATTTTTCATCTGTTTTTTAATGTATTATTGTGGATATTCCAGTACTTCTGATCTCCTTATTAAAAATGCAAAGGGTGTGGCAAAGAGAAACCACAGGAGTTTTATAATCTGGCACTTTTTTTTAATTTATTTTTTATTACCTAAGGATACTATAGTCCCATGGCAAAAGATGTTTATTCCAGAGAATTTACCACTTGACATGTGATGCAGTTTACGTCAGATCCGTTTTAATACAGAGGCATATGATGTTGCTGTTTACACACTGCCCCAGGCCAAGAATGAGGCATATTGCTTGATTTCGGGAGTAGTCTAGATACACTGTCTACAGCAGGGGAGGAAGTTTTACTGGTGATAATCTGCATATCTACTCTATCAATTTAATCCCCTTGGAGTGTTGCAGAAAACTTAAAAGGCACCCTTGGTGCCAGAGGACACTTAACAGTAGTTAACACCTTTTTTTTAAATAATCCTTTGACTACTTTTGCACTGGTGTATAACAATTCGTAGCCTTTACTGCTGCAGTATGGAGTGCCACAGGGCATGCGTGTTTCTGTGAAGAGTTTGTTTTACCTCCGCTTGAGATTCAGTGTTAGCTATACAATTCCACTCTTATGATGTCCATACTCAGTTCATCTTCAAAGTCCTCAGTTTGATATCAGCTGACAGCAGAGGAAGTGTGCCTAATGAAAGAGTTCTGCAAATGTTATCAAAGAGCAGCCATTGACATTAAAAATTAACAAATGTGAAAAAAAATGTTAGGCAAACATAGGTGCATTGTGGTGCCGTTGCACCATATTTTGTGTTGCCCATCTTGCAGGCACCATTGCTAGAGGGAAATCTTCACTCCTTCGGCAGAAGCTAACATATCTGTGTTTGTTAAAAAAAAATAAAAAAAACAGTGAAGCCCTTTTAAATTCCATGGTATCATGTAGCGAGTTCACTCTGGCAAGGAGCACCAGAAGATGCATTTCATGTCCTTGGGCATCAGCTTACAGCAACTATGATGTGAGGAGCATTGGGAAAGAATGGAGGATTTTTTAGTTTTGCCACATAAGAAGTCAAATCATGCCTACCTAAAATTAAATCTGCAAAATACATATATGCAATTGGAAACAAAACTGAGTGTGAGGCTATATTTGTGAAAATCACACCCGTTTCCTTATATAGGTGACCTGCCTAAAATCTAGACAATTAATTGGCTAAGCTTGAATAATGCAGAGCCTGAGCTTTTGTTCTGTGTTGCCCAAACGAAGTAAAAAACCCACCTATCAGGGATTGTTTAGGGGGGAACTTATTATCCCCACAGTTCACAGGGTAAAAACTTGCTATACCTTTATTATTTTGGAAGCCTACATAGGTGACATTGTAAGTGCCTTGTATTATCCTATTCAATATACATGAGAATTATCATGTCTAACATTGCCACCGTTACTTGGGCAATTGCTTGTGCTAAGCTGGATAATGGAAATAACATTTTCTGGCATTTCAAAAGATCTAAAGACTTTTATTGTTTAAAATTTGTATTCATCAACAGGTAGAACAATCCTTAAGTATTAATATAGAAATTGAACATACATCCTCAATTCATATAACCTCATCATAAAGTATTTCTGACATGATTCAGATAGAGGTCTAAAATAAAATACCATGACATTTATATAAAGTCCAAATCGTGCAGTACCAAAAGGCATCCCCAGTTACTCCTAAGTGTGGAAGACTACCCTTACCAAGGATTGCAACATCCCTTCTGATAGTATCAAGCCATAGTTTGATCAGTTTAATCATGCCAGATCACCCTGAACTTTTTAAGGGTACTCACCCTTTGGGCATACAGCTCTTCAGAGCGCCTGACCCAAATCATCTTCATCTCCCAAAAACGTAGAGTTGGAACTTCAAAAGACAACCACTTTTGGAGTATCAGAGATTTGGCTATTAATATGAAGATGAAAAAAAAATGTTGCTTGTGCACTGTTATCTGATTGGATGGTGAAGCAAAACAATATAAGATTCCTTACAAATCGGCATCAATCTTGATTTTGCAGCTAACCGCTAATAGAGCCAAACATCTCCTGTCAGAACTTCTGAAGGACAGGGCATGTTGCACGTACTTGGGGCCGGTCACTCTTCTAATGACCATATCTAAAGCACGCTGCAGAGCTGGAAGGGAACAGTTTTTGCAGTTTTTAAGGGGTAAGATGAAGCATCCATCTAGAGAAGAAGGCCATTCTTTTAAAATGTGGCCCTCTGATTGCTTTGAGTGCCATTTGATTATAGCAAAGCCATGTCTGCCTGTCGAATCTACATCCGTAAGGGCCTGAACATTGGCCAGAAAAGCTGGGAGCAACGTATCGCCTAGGTCCTGAGAGAGTAGACAATACAAGTTCCCTGTCCCGGCAAGGCCAGTCACAAAGTATGCCCTACTGATATCCTCCCTAAAAGAATTTTTAGGCTGATTATACCCACAAAAAAATAACTAATTTGTAAACGGGAGAATATAAAATTAGGGGACACGGTTGGACTCTTTTAGTAGTGAGCAACTCCCAATCAATCCAAAAAATTGATAAAGCGCGCTACTCACCCGTGTGGGTCTATAGGTGCTTTGTGGGGGGGGGGGGGCAGGAGAGTCACTGCATCAATATCACTGTGTCCAACACCATGAAGTGTCAAACCCTTAGATACCCTGCCTTTTCCCACTCCGTAATAGATAAACAACCCAGTTGCACTCCCACAGAGGGCAGTCCCGTAGACACATCAAAGGGTGAACCAAGGTAATTGAGTATTCATTTTTAAATTGAGTGAATCTGGAAACTACGATATGGGGTAGTTTATTTCTAGTGCGTTTGGGTAGTCTAGGGATTTTCAAAAAAGCGTGGAGCTGGACTCAACCTCACTTAGCATCCAATGAAGATAAAAATAGTCTGATGAATTTGAAATATTAGCTGCACATAACAGCCAGTCTGAAAAGCCGATTGCTAATACTTTTTCAGGTTCAGGAGGGCAAGGCCCTCCTCTTCGTATTCAACTGAAGCGTAGTCAACTTAGTATGCGATTTTTTTTTTTTTTTGTTTTTTTTTCCCGACTTAAAAAGTTACATAGGATAGTATCAAGTGCACTAAGGAAAGAGTAAGGAATTTTGATCATAACATTTGTAAAAGTAAAAACAAATAGGGGAAGAATTGCTATTTTAATCAGGGCTGCATGACCTATCATAGAAAAAGACAAATGCTGCCACTGCTGCAACAGTCTGTGAGCCTTATTAATGGAGGTAGTGTAATTTAGTCGATACAAATGCAAATGTTTGAGTGACATAATTACCTAAATATCTAATTGGGTTTGTAGCAGAATCTTCGAGTAGCTTGGCAGTAGGTAGAACCAGTGGCCCACTATTCAAAAGAAGGACTTCAGATTTAGTATAATTTATTTTATAACCTCCTAAGTTGGTAAACGCCTGAATCATAGCTAGAGCATTGACAATATGATAAGGATGGTGACCGTTCTCAGATAAACTTGCTATGCAATATACCAAAACACTTGTAAGTACTGGTTACCTGTAATTGGCGCTAGCAGGTTACAACAGACATTCCAGGGTTGTGTTTACAGTTTGATTATTCCTAAATTGGCAGGACTGTGGAATGTAATTTTCATGTATGGTTGAAAATTGAATGGTACTCCGGGCAGTCATTGCTAAGAATACACAACAGATAGCGTGTTTAAACCATCTGTAGTCACAAATAGTGTGTTTAGTCTAGAAAAAGAATTGTGACGGTTTCCAGGCCAGCACTGTAGCTTGTATATAGTGCTATAAGGCTTGGGACAGTTGATACAATGTCTTGCTAGGCTTTAATCATCCTTTTGTTTTGTCTTCTAGCTGGCAAAGAAGTACCATCCAGACACAAACAAAGAGGATCCCCAGTCAAAAGAGAAGTTTTCCCAATTGGCTGAAGCATATGAGGTAAAGTGCCTGAGAGATTATCTGCATTCCAGGACTTTGGGCTCCATTTGGGTTTGGAGGGGGCTGTTTTGACAGTTATACTGGTAGCGTGGTGAAGTGCCCTGGTTACCTCTCTTAAATTGATGTATGTGACAAACTACTTTTCTTGCATGGTTTGTCAGGTCAGTGGAAGTGTTGTTTTTCATTCACACAGACTATTTTCTGAATTTATATCTGTAAAGATCTGACCATTTTTCACATTAGCCTAGTGCTCTTCAATTTCAAGACCATTACGTTTATCTTTGAGGATGCCCTCTCTGCTAAGGGACCTGTAACACCACACTCTTTCAGCAAAATATACAACTCCCAACAACCCATTCTAAAGCACATAGGCTAACAGTTTTCAGAAATGTTCGGACATTTATAAGAGACAGACCTATACCCGAGACACAGAATATCACACATTCCTTTTCTCACATATGTTCTGGGGCATTCTGTGTCTGGACCACAGGTGGGGATTTTTATTTTCTTTCTTCGGTTGTTCACTCAAATGCCACTCAAACCTAACATTATATCAACTTAGAGGACAGAATGCCCCGTGATTTTCTAGAAAAACATCAGCCCCATATTCAGTCAAAGTGTAACAGTTCCTGTAAACCAATTTTGAAGAAATAGCACTTCCTCTTTCTTTCCTGCTCTGTACAGGAGTCTGAAAAGTGTGCTTTCTTAATGATCATTATATTGCTAAACGGATTTTATATACTTAAATGGTATATCATTTATACGAGGATGCGTTGTGCTTGCATGCTAAATACTGTTGGTTTTCTTTTGTTCCACTATGGAGGTCATCCTGTGATCAAGAGCGGCCTAACTCTCCTGACCTTCCAGAGCTTAACATGCCCGCCTGGCCCAGGTTAGGTGGAGGCATGTCCTTCAGCCTGCCCACCTCCCGATCAACGGTCGGGGTGCTGAGACACGGCTGCAAGATGTAGTGGGCAGGCTCCATTCTTGCACGGGATGTAGTTGCACTCCAGCCACTGGGAACGTCTGTGGAGAGCAACACGATGCTGTATTCGGCAACATCTTGTTCCAGGCTTAGAGACTCCGCATTAAGAGCACTGCCACTGGGACCTGTTTGTTATAAATAACTGCTGGTTAAGGGACTCGCAGTCATCTATGGGACGGTGTTCCCAGCAGGATCTGACAAGTAGGAGTAGGTCCCCCTTTGCACCACGTGGGTTTTGCCTGAAAAATACAGTAGAATGTTGGTGCTGGAGTGCATTTTAAACAGGGTTCCTCAGATGGCCAGTTGGGATGGTGATCTCCAGGAGGAGATCTTCTCTCTGGGGGGGAAAATACACGTGGATGCTTTTGATTCATCGTTCCAAGAGGACTAAGTATGTACTGGCTTCAACCCAGTCACTGAAACCTCTGCTTGGGGAAACTCCTGGACATCCTATGCCCAGAGAACACTAGGGTGCTCAAGAACCAAATAAGCCGAAGTATAAATATGCCCCAGGTGTCCACTCGGATGCCTTTGAGTGCCTGAAAGTGGCTTCTCTAAAAAGTAAATAAATACATAAAAAAAGAAACAAGGATTCATCCTATCGTCCTCTCTTCCAGGGGACGAACATGGACAAACCTTGGTTTCAAGAGGTTTACCCCCCTTTGATGATCCCAATACCACGAATGCATTAGAGTGGCCTGATGAGGACTTTTATGAGAGTCGTGGACCCAGCCCACTCTGGCGCTCAAATATGAGGGACAAATGCCCAAGAATAGAGGGTAGGGACCTTTTGATCCAGTAGGTAAGAGTATCTCTGATTTACTGGAACATGAATACCTATATAACCCCCATCCTTGAAAGTCCCACCATCTGATAAAGTACAGTATGTGAGTAACATATTGCAAAAACATCTTTCTAAAGAGGTTAAAGGTTGCCTTTGGGTTGGAATCCCAAAGAGGTTCTCTAGAGGTTAGGGTATACCTAACTCCCAGAATAAATGGGAAGGTGGCCACTTTCCTGGCTAAATGTTTAAAGGTGTCTGAAAAGGAATCATCTGCTCTTGGAAAGTTTGACGAGATAAGCTTCTAGATATAGCAGCAGGCCTGCTTAGAAAAGTCCTTGACATTTCCAAAGCGGTCAGCGAGGCAGACAGTATGATAACACCATATTTCCTTTTAATTTGAGGACAGTGGGAACTTGTTTCTTGGGAAACACAAATGGCACCCTTTCCACTGGATAAAACGGTTCGCTTCTCCTCAAAACAGACCCAACATGGAAAATTTGTCAAGTCCTTTTTGTCTCTGTTTAGCCCAGCAATTAAGAGAATATTTGGCCAAAAGGGTTTTGGAGAGGCTGGTAGAAGTAGGAGGGTACTCAGCAGGCCATTCTTTCCAGCCTTCCAAAGAGGTTTAAAGTTCAAGATGGGCTTTCCAGTGGCAAAACTATAGAAAATGTGGAGGGTTTTTCCCTATTGTTAAACAGGCAGGGGTTGTGGAAGAAGTGGGGCTTACCGGGAAGCATCCAGTGTTCCAGGAGTAGTATTAGGTAAAGATTTCTTATTTTTTTCCAACCAAAGGTGGGAGGAAGTCTGGGTAGATTTTTTCACAGGTGGCAAGAGATCACCATTGATGTATGGGTCCTACAAACAACACAAGATTTTTGCACTGAGTTCTGTGGTGCAGTCCTCCTTCCTTTGCTGAAGCAGACAAAGCCCTTATCAATCAAAAGGTGCAAGCCCTTTTCAGAACAGGACAGTGATGCTCACTACTCTGCATCCAAGAGGCTTTGTGAGAAGTATCTCTTTGGTTCAAAAGAGCAAGGTTCATTACCTGGTTATTACCGTTCAGAAGTCCAAGAAGTGTTCGGTATGCGTCATTTCAAGACAGAGGAGATTCATCTTCTTCGAGACATACTCCATACGAGAGACTGAATTTGAGGTGTATATACCTCACTGTACCTATTTCACCTCCCAACTCACCCTCCCCATCAAAGATTTCAGCAGTTCTTTTTTGAGGGCCCAGATCTATGAGTTTGTGGCCTTCTGTTTGGACTATTGTTGCCCTCTTGGCATTTTACCAATAGACCAAGACCCGTTGTGGAACCTCTTTGGTTCACAGGAGTACCCTTGATTGTATACCTAGACGAGATTCCACTGATGAATATATCCACATCGATTGGAAAGGGGGCACCAGATGATGTTTCTCACCTATCTAGCAGAACTAGCCTTGATCAGCGAGGACAAAGAAGTTCTCTCCCTGACCCAAACGAGGAGTTAAAATTGATTCTATCCAAAGTGTGGCTGTCCCCCAGACAACTGGCCAGACTGGTAGGGTTACTGACCTCTCTGATTCATGCAGTTTTTCTTGGACTCCCTCCATTACCAGGCCCTCCAGAGACTAAAGACTTTCCACCCCAGGAGGAGCTTAACCTATTTTGAGACGTTCAGACTACCTAAGGAAGCAAAAACTAAAATCCAGAGGTGTTTG
Organism: Pleurodeles waltl; assembly: GCF_031143425.1. NCBI lineage: Eukaryota > Metazoa > Chordata > Amphibia > Caudata > Salamandridae > Pleurodeles > Pleurodeles waltl. The sequence goes on along the minus strand of NC_090449.1, from coordinate 296,981,500 downwards.
GATCAGAAGGGATTTTGGAATTGTTGAGCCATTTTCTAAACCTGGTTACGGAATCAAATGGGTGTCGTTTGGAATGGGTTGTCCGACGTGAGTATAGTAATAAAGGAGGGCAATGATGTGAAGAACTGGGCTTTTACATCACTTTAGAGCTTCTGATCGGATCCTTTTGTAGTGAAATGCATGACATAGGGCAACGTTTCTTGTTCAGTGCTCTTGGAGGACAATGTATTGACAGGCTGGTACAACCGCCTTATAGGAGGAACAAGATCCAGCACATTGACAGAACTAGCGAAGTATTTTTTGCACTTCTGCTTCAGCACCTCAGCAATCGGATTTTAATCTCAGCTGTGTACCTTCCAAAGAAATTAAATTTGAACCTAAGGTTCCTCTGAGATTCCAGTGCTTGGAAACTGGATGTGAAAGTATCCTATCCCTTGATTCAACACTGGGCCAATGCAAAATAGATGTCTGTACCCTGTTGTGTCAATCATCTGCTCCTGAGCTTCTTCAGCTGGAGGCTGGACCCTGGGTGCCTTCTTCCAGGTGTGGGATATGTCCCAGAAGTATGCTTTCCCTCCTTATTCATTGATGACAGATGTCAGCAGGTCAGGCAGAAGCAGGCAGATTAATTCTTGTGACTCCATTTTGGAGGTTTCCAGTTCTTCTAGAACTTTCTTGGGCTTCTCCAGTCCTCCTTCCCCTGTGTCTGAACATTTTGAGGGACAGTCAAGGCAACCGGCACCAGTTAGGCCTGGCCAGATCGCTGCCCCTGGTCACGTGGAGGATTACAAGACAATGTGAAATCCTAGAACTTTTTGTCCCGGCTTCAATGTGTATTAAGAAGTCCTGGTCAGAGACCACAGTTGAGATATAATTCAACCTGGAGAAAATGGTCCTTTTGGTGTTTGGGACGAATAGCGTTGCTTTGGAGACCGAAGTGGTAAATATTGTCAATTTCCTTACAAGCTGGTTGAGACTGGGATAGGGTCAGGGGACTCTCGATGCCCGTAGCTCAAAAATGTCCACAAATTTCACGCCTGTGAACAAGATACCTCTGCAGAAACACCCTCTAAATTGTAAACTTTCAAGAAGTATGTGTTTTTCTACTCTACCAGAACCTAGGTATGCTAATTTCTGGGACACTGAGTGTGGTCCTCGGATTCCTTCGAGTTGACAGTCCAATGAGTTACTTTCACGGAAGGAACGTTTAAAAAAAATTAGCCATGTTACTGTGCTAAATATCTCGTAAAAGTGTGTTGGCTGTGAGAGCGCTGGTTATTTCTTCCAGGATGAACACTCCAGAGGAAGTCCCCTTTACAGTATTAGGGTGATGGCATAGTATGTAACACATGGTGCTTTTCTTAGCCAGCTTTTCCAGCTGGCCCTTAACTCTGCATAGTTAATTGGCACAGGAACTACGAGGATGTGATGGAGGAGATCGGACCCTGTGGGGTTTGTCTACTTTTGATCTCTCTCAGGAAGCCCAGATAGCTCTCCAAGAATTGCTAGTTTGATCACAGCTGAAACTGGGATTTATATCTCTGTTTTGCAGGCCCATTATGCCAGACGCGCTGTGGCTTCTAAGGCATTTTATCTAGAAGGCCATCTAAAGGCTATTAGGAACACTGGGTTGGTCCTCAGAATCAACATTTACATTTTTTTATTTCAAACTATTTATGAGAGTGGCAAAGCTGGTGGTCAATAAGCTTTAAACATGGCTAATTCTCGCCTCCGTGCCTGTCATAGAATGAAAAAGTTCCTGGCTAACATGAAGGAAAGTTTCAGTTCTGTTAAGGAAACAGAGGAGAGGATTACCCCACCCTTTGCCTGTCAGACATCTTTTCTCTTGTATGATTAATCAAGAGGCGACATTTGATATAAGCATGGTTATTATTATGTGGTTATTAACTTGTGCCTACATACTTAAGAAAATGTGTTTTCTCTACAAGAAATGCATACCAATGATTGTTGATAGGACGCTTTGATATGGATTGTATGCATTTTCCCTTCCTGGTTTTAATGGGAGCAGAACAAAAACAGGATTACCAAGGAATTTCCCATCAAGAGAACATCTGAATTGCATGAAGAAAGACAAACTGCTGTTTCTTGAGGATTGTTATTTTGAAGCATAGATATGGGACGTGTTGTTTTTTGTAGCGACTCATGGGAAATGTAGTCCTTTATGTTGATATAATGTTAAGTATGTTCGGGTGCTGGGTGAATAAATGAAGAAAGAAGTGGATAATCTTCACATCAGTGTCCTTAACAGAAGTGAAACTTTCCTTCATGTTAGCTACATTTTTCATCATTCTTGCATGGGCAAACATCAGTTTTCAGTAACATGCTTTTCATTTTGGTTTTTCTGTACGTTGAACATTTAGATTATAACAATGTATGTACTGCAAATTTTCACATCAATTAAAAGGACCCTATGTGGTGTAAACATGGAAATATTATTAAATCAATTGGACGCTTTCGTTCTAGAATGCAGGTTTAATGAGTTTTGAAAAACGTGTCACAGTGCCTTTGGTTCCGAGTATTTAAACTTGGTGGGAGCAAGAAAGCGAAGCTAAAACACACAAACTAGTACATGAAGGAGCATAGAAAAATAAAACACTTAACATGTAACAGTACCCAGTGTCACATATAAGGATAGTGACTGCCACAACACAGTAGTACTTTGAGGGTATGAGAAGAGGCATAGCAAATGTCATGCATGAGATGTTTTGACTCCTGATTGAAGAGGGATAATGATAGGAGAGTACTAGCAATGCTTTGAGAGTAAAGAAAGCTAAGCACTGATCAGAGCAAGTATTGGCAAAGCCAATATGGCTTGCCAAATTCTTCATTTTACCTTTTGGCTCTGCAAATGCTTGTTGTCAGTGCTTCAAAAAAATGGCTCCACCATGATGAAATATGTGCTGATTTGTCGTCGCCCTGCGGAAGCAACTTTTTTTTTTTTACATAAAGAAAAATTATTTCTATTTTTTTTTTTTTTTATCTCAAGAAGCTGGACGTCCATCTTGTAGCACTAAATGTAAAACTTAACAGTGGGAACTGGTGGGTGAAGACCCATTCTAGAGAATTGGAGCATTCCAGTGGTAGTAAATCCCTCAAAAAGAAAAACAGCGCAGTGATGGACCATTGAGCAGCAGAGGGGGGTCGGAGGGGGTGGGAGGCACTGAGATCAAAAGAATGCTGGGGTGGGGTAAAAAAAAAAAAAGGAAACCCAAGCAGGATGGGGAGAGCTGGAGGAGTAGACTTTAGAGGCTGTGAATGAAGCTGCACAAGCGGAAAGAAAACAAATACACTCTGAGTGTTTAAAAAATAATTATTTACTGATTGTTCGCTCTGAAATGGTGCAGGTCATACAGTCTAGAGTGGTAAAGAAGCTATGCTGCAAGGGAGGGTCAGAGAAGAAAAGGGACGAAAGACGTCGGCTTAGAAGCAAACAAACAAGACAGACAAAAAAGAGAACCAGTCATGAGCAATGGGCTATCTTCTAGCCCACTGTAGGTATTGGAACCGTACATTATAAGTCTTCTGACAATAGACGGATAAAAGATGTCTGTAGGCAGGACCTAAAGATCAGTGGTTCTTTAAGTTGATGAATAGCATAAGTCATTCCAGAGTACTGAAAAGGGTGATAGAAGCCAGAAATGGAAAGTTTTAGTTTCTGGTCGTTAAGGAATGCACATGCAGTCAATCTAAAGACCAAACAAGAAAGAAAGGATAAGCAGTTAACTGAAGGAAGGCAGGAGGACATTAGCGAATTTATGTCTGAGAACGTATTGAGAGGATAGCCAGCCTCCGAGAAAAGTGGAGGAGTGTTTGTGAATTAAAATGTGGCAAGAAGAAAGTTATAATATCATAAACTTTTGGGATTGAAAATCGCCATTTTAATTGAGCTGTACGAGAAGTGTGCTCATTTTAGATAACACACAGTATTTTTCATGCCTATCAACTTACTTGTCTTAATATTCTTACACACACGTCCAGCAAAACATATACATGTTACATTGCACATAAAGAATATGTATTAGGTGCGATATTTGTCTTTTTCTAATTGTATTAACACAGACCATATACACAACATGACTGAACAGAAGAGAAGAGCTGAGGAAGTGTCTCAGAAAAGTGGGTGCATAATAGGATAGCATTACAGATCTTCATGTCACAAGCCTTGTGGGGAAAAAATGCACAGAAAGCGAATATGCACATCTAATATAGTCCCGGTTCTCATGGTACATTTGATACTTATACACCACCAAAGTGGTTATGACTGACAATATGGCTATCCTAGCAAAGGGATTAGTAGCGGCAAACAGGGGTTACGCATACATAGCTTGAAGATGAAGTATGGAGCACATGTCAAGACATAGACTTCAAAGACTCGCACGAATTGGCTCTGAGGTATACCGTTAAGGAGGTTTGATATCAGTGGAAACTTTATATCTTGTGGTCTGGACGAAGGCAGAAACAGGTCCGCATAAAGTTAAAGCTGGGCTGTGCATTAGGTAAGCAATTCCAGCCACATCTTAAACTTGGAGGTGCCCTACCTGTACCCCAGAGCGACAGGCCCCCATTCATTTGGCCAGCATCGGGGAAAGAGCTGTGAATTTCCTGTATGTCACAGTAATATCCCCCACCCAGCCACGGATGGTGATTTTGCAGTCCCTACTTTTCACATAGCCGTTCATTTTGGACAAGGCTGACATAGCCTCACTACAGTACAACTGCGCCAGGCCACCTAACCATTCCAGGTGGAGGAAGCAGCACCTGGAGACCTACATCAGTCACAATTAGAAGCACATGGACAACTATATTGATTATGCTTGATAGGGCTATAATATGCCATGTGCAGAGATTTAAAATGAATGATTTACCGCGTATTACTATGGGTAAGCATCCCCGTCTGCCTGCAGCAGGAGCACCACACATCATCCAACATGATCTCACTTAAGGCGGATTTCCTTCCAGGCTGGAAGTAGAATTAATATGTGCTGTACTTGTTGCCACTAAAGCTTTATGCAAGTGTACAAACAAAAAATGAACACTTGCAGAAAAGATAAATAAATTTTGATTGAGAGTTGTCACAGCCCGATGACTTTACGTAGGGATTTTTTTCCCTTTGCTTTTATTCCTTTGGGTGACTGGAGAGTTTTGCTGTCATAAAGAAGGGATCTTCCCGCATTATGCTTCTAACACTGAGGTGCAACCCTCTAAAAACATGCATGCTTTCTTTCTTAACTTACCCCTGCCAGCCCTTACCATCGGATCAAATGAAGGGTTTCACTCCTCGCTAGTTGGCAGTCAGGGTTATTTACGCAGATAACTCGCAGAGTGTATTGTCTTGAGAATAATGACAGCTGGTACTTCTGACAACAAATTATATTTCCTGGTTCTAGTAAAATGCACTTTATTCCTTTTTTCTTCCTTCTTAATAGCTTCTGTTTAGATTCAGCTCTTTGTAGGCTGGGGCAGCAGAAGGGGAATTGAAGCAACCGACTTGGGTGTAACTGTGTAATCCCATCTTCCGCTTAACCTATGCTATTCTTTTTTTGCCTCTTTAGCTCTTCTGTTCCACTGCAGTTTTTGTACTGCCCAAACAATCTCCATGACCTGTCCTTCTCTATTTACCCGCCCCCATGCAAAACCTTTTCTCTGACTTTACTTTTCAATTTTCTTGCTGCTTTTTTGGTCCGTCCTAGCTTTCAGAGATATCTGTGGGCAGAATCCTCTTGTGCATCATACTATACCATACTAAAATCTTACATTGGGCTTGGAGCCATCCATTGGTTGGCATTATTGTCACTTTTATTTGCTTGCTTCTTATTCGATGATTGCCTTCCTCCTCATGTCTGTTCTTCCTGCTAAATACTCATCCCGATGCTGCTTGTTGCTGTCTCTCGTGTACTGCTTACACCTTCATCCCGTGTCGTCCAACCTTGCTTTATTTTTTATTCCCACTCCATTGCTGCCCTAGCCCGCTACTCCGTTGATCGCCCACACCTTGCGATCCTATTAAAATTTGTTTTTAAATTATCTACATTTCCTGGAGAGCCTGGAAGTCTCCTCTTGCTGCCTAGCTCCTCTGCTTCAGAGATGCGCTTTAGTGCAATTGGAAAATGTATTTTTATTTACCATGCGAAGTGGCACCCACCATCTTGAGAAGCTAAATTAATAAAAACTAAAATTAATAAAAAATAAACTGTTGTTTTAGTACGTGTATGTCCAGCAGTCCATGTGCACATATACGTCATTATCAATGCGCACGCCTACTGAGCGATGCAGGTGCAATAGCATCATGATGTGGAAGTTGTATCATTACGTTATTTTCTTCATTTGCAAAAACTATTTTGCTTTTCACCGATACTGGACATCATCTCCAAAAAGCGTTGACAAAGCTATTCGACCAGAAAGGTCAGACCTGTTGGCTTTGCCTGTGCTAGTTTTTACTTTCTGCCTCGGTGTGGTGCAAGAGCTATCGCCAGACATGAACATACTAGCACAAGTCATAAACTAGCTCTGGCTCATATGTCGTATAGGCTACACCAGTTTTTTTCGATACTTTTGAACTGTAGCATAATATATAATCAGTTTGGTTGTTTTTATCAAATGGCATGATATATTATGTTAATATTTTTTTATAAAGCGTGACTGCTGCTCAGTAGGATGGCCTAATGCTAGAGCTGAAGTGAAAGGAGTCCATTCTACCGTGTCAGGTCTGATTATTATAAGGGCAGGGATTTCTTACAGCTCAGACGATGGGGATTTTGTCATTGTTTATGTGCCAGCATCTGGAAACAACAACCACCAGCTCTTTCTCTTCCGTAATAGTGCCTAACCAGCGACTCTTTCTCCTCTGTAATACTGCCTAACCAGCGACTCTTTCTCCTCTGTAATACTGTCTGCCCACCGGCTATTTCTCTTCTGTAATACTGCGTAACTTCCGCTCTTTCTCTTCTGTAATAATGCCGATCCAGCGACTCTTTCTCTTCTGTAAGACTGTCTATCCACCGGCTCTTTCTCTTCTGTAATACTGCCTAACCAGAGCATAGATAATGATGATGTGCAATAAATATCTTTGAGAATCCCTGTAAAGGGTAGTATGAAGGACATGTTACTACTTCTACCGCGCACGAAGAATCAATTCCTACGTCTGTCTTAGACGTTCAGGAGCAAGCTTAGGTCATAAAAATATGCTTTGATCACTGCTTTGTGAATGTAGAACTTTCTTTTTGTGGGTGGCTGGTGTTCAAATGCATAATTTGATAGACTGGCTGGAGCAGAAAATGTTTTGTTCTGCTAAAGGTTTTGGCAAATTATGGTATGGATTTTGAATTACGTTTTGGTCAAGTTTTTTTAATGCTATGTTTGGTCTAGTGTTATGCTTTTCTGTGAAAGTAAAATTAGAAATGTGAGCGTTGTTGCAAATGTATCTGCGCATAGGTCGTTTTCCTGGAAAATATGACGAAATCGGGCGAAACCCGAGGCTGTAGTGTACTTGAGCACTATCTATCCTTGTTTGTTATACAGGTCAGTTTGAAGTGTTCTTGGTTATTCATGAAAAGTGTGCATGCTTTTGATGAAAGGTTTTATGTCACATTTAGTTTTTTCCTCTCCAAGTTGCGAAAGTGTAATGATTGTTTGTATAGGTTGGTTCATTTAGGATTTGCAGGGATCTGCAAAATTATAGAGGGCAAACTTCAGTAGTCAAGGTCATTGGAATGGAGCAGTTTAAGCATGTGTGCCGTTAACATGTACGTTTGAGTTTCCTGCAGGACTGGCTCAGAATCTCTTCCAATAAAAGGCATACCATTGGGGCTGCGTTATAGTAGCATAGGTTATTTAAAGTTGAATACAGTGCACACTGTATTAAAAATATTTATTATGTTTATGTTTCTGATTATCCTAATGGAGGTGGCAGAAGTCAAATGTAGGCAGTAAACCGCGAGATGGAGGGGTGAGAGATCAAGTTTGGTCAACCTGCTTCAGGCTAAGAAGAAGTCTTGTAATGAATGACCAGATCAGCAACAATAACTCGATTTATTTAGCGATTTATGCTGTCGGGCCTTGCCCCTTGTTTACAGGAACTAAAGAGAGCAGTAAGACAAGTTTTACTACACATTAAAGTAGAATTTACCATCCAGTGACCTCCTCAGTTGAAATTCAGAGCCTCTGCCTGCCCAGTCTTCACTCTTTTTGGACGCCAAACAAGTGTGCACCTCTGCTGCTGCACCTCACAACTAGTTTCTTCCTGTTGAATATGACATTGTGTTTGCCGAGTCCTGCATTTTATCTTGCTAATCTTTCAGGTATGTTCTCCCTTGTTAATTCATCATCTTGCCTGCTTTCTAACTTAAAAATCTGGAATCCATTATCATTTAATTAGTTGTTTTTGTGTAATTTTCCATGCAGTGATTTGTATTTTCACCCCATAGCACCAATGCTGCCCCTCATCTCTTTGAGACCTGCAATTTCCACCCCAGGACCTATAGAAGTGCAGGCTTTTCCTTACTTAATAATACGTACAGCACTTTCCCCAAGCCCACGTCTCCACCTTTCTCTCTCTCTTGTAGTTTGCTTCACCCCTGCTTACCATCATGATATATTATCTTTTTTTTTGTTACATTTATTTATTAAACACTACATCGACTGACCGTTTAGCCAGACATTAGACCAAAGCATACTTGTACTTAGGAAAGTAGCAAAGAATAAAATTCAACTGGTTGTACATCAGAGCATTCCATATCAGCCATTAGTAAACAGGAAATTTAACAGTATATCCCCATTTCCACCCCCTCAATTCCAAGCTTCCATGTGGGAACCATTTTCTTCAACTTAACAATATAAAAAGGAGTTGTTCTTATGATGCATCTCGCTGGAATGAGAATGTTCATTAAGTGTTTAAGGGGGCTACTGGCCCCCGGCAAACTAATATAGTGATAGACAACTGCACCTCCCTGAGACTGAGTGGATATGCAGAGTATGCGAGTAATAATTTAGTCATTTCTGCCCAGGCCAGTAAGATGTCCTGTGCTTTTTCATCTTTTCTTGTCCTCCGCAGGTGGACCTCCTCTGCTCCTGCCCACTCCACCCTATCCGACTCCCAAGAGAGTCTGGATGGGCTTTGGGACTTAGCCAATAGATGGCAATGCACCGCTTTGCAGCTATCAAGCCCAGCATTGTGTAGTGTCTGCTCAGGTTTTTTTGCTATGTGGATTGGGAGAAGTCACAGTAAACACTGTGCCGTTTCGCATGGAACATCCCAACCTGTTGTCTCTTTTAGCTGAACAAGGATCTTTCTACAGAAAACGTATCTTGGGGCAATCCCAGGCCAGGTGAAGAAAGTGTGCCTCCTCAACCCCACATTTTGGGCAACTAGCATCTCTGGAAGGGTATATGGCATGTTGGCATTTGGGGAGTGAGATATAACATATGCACTAACTTAAATTAGATTAATTTAAAATGGGCGCATACAGCTACTTCGCTCACCCTCACATGAGTCCTGCTCCATTCCTTCGGCGTCAGATCGTAATCCGTGTGCGAGTGCCAAATTGCCTCCACTGTGAAAGTTTGTAGCCCTCTATCCAAGCGTAGTGCCGCAATAAGTGTGTGTTCTTTTCGGGTGTTAGAAGAACTTACCTGTGACATTTTGTTTTAGAAGGAAATACATTAGACATTTATTTTTGTGACAGCATTCACACACAGTGGTTACTGCACCCATGCTATTGTAAAAAAAAAAAAAATGTAAAAGGGTGACCTGTGCAATTCCCTTGTGCGACTGTTTAAGGTGGTGCATACTCCCAAGAACACAATACTACCAGTATTGTGTCTGTACTTTTTCATCTTGGGCAGCTTGTTTATGCTATGAAAACATGAAAGACCAGCAGGATTTTCTACCCCCCAGTGAGCCCCCCCCCCCCCAGTGAGGCGAAATTGGCACATTTATCATTTAACTTCGATTTAAGTTTTTGAGGGTTCCCAATTTCTCATGTCTTTGCTATCTGGATTGAGGTACTGCACAAAAAAGTGTCGGAAATTAATTTCCCTCAGAAATTGTTCAGGTTGGGAGTTCTTCTGCTGAAGGTGTGTTATTTGCAGTAGTTTTCTCTTCCAGACATAGGCCCTCATTACTACTTTGGAAGGCTTCTATCTCCTGTCACCTAAAATGCATAGCCCAGAGTGACTAGCCCGGTTTCCCTCAATTCTTTTACCTTCCTTGTGCCTTTTCTCAAGATCAGTTTCTAAATAACTGTTACAAGACCTTAGTTTTGCGTATGGGGTTTCGTTCTTAGACTGTGTCCATAAAATAGTGTACTAGTTCAATCCAGATTTTATTGACTAGTTTCACTTGTTGCTTCAGGTCATATGGCATCTTCTCTAGTTCTAGTGTCTGCCGTAAACCATGGATTCATCTGTGTCATGCACTATGGGGCTTGTCTTTTCCAGTGCATAGCCATAGCGTTTTTTTCTGCCTCCATCATGTGAGCAAGTAGGATTCTTTGGGCTCTGTTTGCGTGTACTCCATTTGTTGGTTTGAGTCCGAGAAAAACCAACCCATGGCCAGCTCTTATGGGATACACCAACACCATACCCACTATTTTGAGGTTCCCCTTTCAGAAAGGTTTGATGAAGTCACACTCCCAACAAATATGTATGCTGTTCCCAACCCCTCACATGACTTTCATGACACCTTCGTCTTGAGTACAAAAACGTATAACATGTCCTTATGATGGACATTCCTAAAGCACCTCTGGATAACACCCTTGATGTTTCCAATGCTCATTCTACTCAATGGACCATCCAAGGTTCCTTCCCCAGTGCGCCCACAATTCCGAAGGTTGTCTGCCAATAAAAGGTATAAACAGGCTGTTGGACCCTGTAGTTTATCAAACATAGACATTCATTTCTCAAAATGGGTAAGTGTTGGTATTTCTGCTTCATTTTTGGAGCTTTGAAAACTTAATGTCTCCGCTGCGGTTACTGCATCCTATCGCACACCGCTACCTTAAGCTTTTTTTAACGTACCTCGAAGGTTCTGACATGACCCTTCAGGAACTTGTCCCCCAGTTTAAGAGACACTCCCTTCCTTCTCGTGTTAAAGGCCTCTCTCTCATTTCCTTGCAGGGAAGTACTTCGAGTCGAAGAATATAGGTGGGTATGGTGAGGGGAGTACAGTGAGGCCACCTTTTAACCAAAAGATTGTCCCAGCCTCCAAAGCTGTCTTGGTGACCCCTGACAAAAAGAGATTCTGAAATCTCAATTTTCAGGAACCAGGGTACGTCGCACAATGTTCCACTTTCCAGTACTTGCAGTATGAGAACACAGGATCGCATGCTAATGGTAAGTTGGGAAGCTGGTTAGTATGTGAGGGGGGCCTCGCTACACCAGTCCCTCCTAAGATCTAGATGCCATGGATATTTGCCTGCTGACCTGTGCCTCACCCCCCACCTCCTGTAATATGCCTGAAAATCTGTGTTGTAATCAGAAAAACTGACTGTTTGGAATAGGTGTTGGCATTCCCTAAAATTGATAGATATGGCAGCACATTCATCTTTAGCTTAAACAATGCAGTTGATTCATGGAATGAAATATGAACTCCACTTTACCAGGTCAAATGTGTCAGTTGCAGAAATGTGCAAAACTCAATTTCTCTAATTCCAAGGCGCACTCAGATTTGTCTCGGACAGTCTCCATAACAAAGTGAAAAGACGGGTGACTAGAAACTATACTTCCTAGCGTCCATTTCCAGGTCCATTCTACCTGTCAATTTCCACTAACTTAAACACATGCTTTCAGGCTGAATAGCCATACTCCAACCATCTGGGGCCCTAAACGCACCCTGTGAAGAACAGCTCTAGTTAATCCAAGGTTACCTCATTAAATACTTTTTCTGCATCCATAAGAAACCCCACTTGGTCAGGTTCAATAAGGTGGGCCATCTCCTGGTTAAGCTTGTTTATGAGAACTGCTGGAAATATCTTAGAATGTACATTAAGCAATGCTATAGATCTCCCGTACCTAGTCTTCTGTTTTTTTCCTGGTTCCAGAATAATTTTTTTGCCACTTCGAGTGTGTCACTCACTTCTGTGCAAACCAATTGTGCATGCTAGTCACTGGATTTCCTGGTCCGGCAGTAAACGTTTTATAAAACTGGGCAATTAAGCCATTGAGTCTTGTTTCTTTCTAGTCCCCAAATTACCTGGCGTGTCTCGTCTGTCTGCGTTTCTGTAATTGCTCAATCGATTTCACCTGTGTGGTCTCTTATTTCTGGCGATGGCAATTGTTTCCCTGAAATAAAGATGTTGATAAAAGGTTCAAAATAGCTATCCCCATTTTCAACCTGAGTACCTTGCCCCCTGGCTTACTAAGTTGAGTTATGTGTGCTCTCGCTCTTTGCACCCTCATTTATAAGTCTAATATTCTGTCTGCTTTATTGCCATCTTTACAGGAAGTATCAGCATCAAGAGAACTCTCTCCGCTTTATTAGTGTTGGTACCTGCAGTTTGCCTTTTACGTGGGCTGTCTTTCTCTTGCAGGCTTTAGTTTGCGTATGTGTTCTCCTTATCCCTATTTGCCCTCGCTAGTTCCAGACCGTATATATTGAATCAGTCTTGCCTGCTTCATGACCCATCTTTTAAACAAATAGTTTGACAGCGTGACCCTTGCATCTCTTTTTCTGTCCTGCTTATGTCTGTTTTTTGCCTGTATAGTGGGCTCTATCAGTACCAGCTGAGAAATCTGGAGAATATTTCAAAATGTCTTGAAAGGGTCCTCTCACACATGTCGTATTCTGTCCCTACTCATTGATTGTGGTCTCAAATATCTGTTTTCAAGGTCTTCACACATACCCATAGGGCATTTGTTTGAGCCTGTAGGTGGCAGATTGTCATGATGGTGAGTTGGTCTACATCCAACAGTCTGTAGTGGAGTTTCCACTGACTCTACTCGCAGTTTGATGCTCTGCATGTCCATCTAGATTTCTGCTGTATCTATACCAGTGTCCTCAATTTAGCATGATTTTCCATAAAGTGGTTCTCAAAGTCTTATTTCAATTGCAAGAGACCCATGTTTAAGTCCACCTTAGTGATGGAAGAGTCACCCATGCTCTAAATACCTTGACGCGCCTCAGCAACCAACTATCAGTTGTCGTTTACATCTCGCCTAATGTAGGTTGTCCAGTCCACCAGTGCTTTCCAGAAGGCTAGAAAAAATCATACAAAGCTCCTGGTTTGATCCTGCCTGAATGCTTGAATTATTTTCATTGAGGCATACAGCTGGCTTCCAGCTTTTCTCTTCCAGCTAATGGGGAGCAATGGGCTCCTTCCGCTTTTCAGGTATTACTGACACAGGATGCTTGTTAAAACTGTTCAAGTCATGCCTTATGGCTAGTCACACTTCTCCAGGATCCCCACCCGCCCTCCTGCCATTACTCACTTATCAGTACCTGCTTTGAACTATGCCCAAATAGACTTAGGATGCCAAGACTTGTGTTTGTCACATGCCCGTCGCCACCAGCCTGGCTCAATGAAGTCTATAACCCCCCTACCTAGGCAATTTCAAAATGTTTCTCATTTCAGCCAACCCTTAGCCTTGAGGGTATTCAGTGGATCTTATCTCTATTGGTTTCTGTTTCCCCAAAAGGTCCTTCTACTTCAGCTGCCATTTGCCACTCATCAGTTCCTTGGGGTCCCCATCTCTCTACTTGCTTCAGCCCAGGGAAGGGCCCATCATAGCAGGCCACCAGACTCACTGTGTTTTATTTTATTATTCTCATTTTGGGCCTTTTAGCAGCTTTGTCTAATGTTTTAATCCTTCGGGTCCTTAGGGGAACCACACCACCAGAGCAGTGACCACATGGGCCAGACTCAGCCACACTTGGCCTTCTTGTGTCTCTTCAGTGGGCCACTCAATTACTGTTGGTGGTTGCTGGCCATCTTGTGCTCTCCGCTTCCAGGAACCTATAGGCTGCAGGGCTCATGCAGATACTGTTTTCCAGCTGCAGGGTCTTTATAAGTTGTCTCCTTGCCAGACCTGATCAAGTCTTGCAGCAGTTCCTCTGCTAGTTCCCTCAGTGGCCCATGCTTTTAGCCCTAGAGTGATGAGGCTGTTTAGGTCGAAAACTTACTGCTGTCTGGTTTGCTAAAGGAATCTTGGGGACATTCAGAAAACTGACCTAGGAATGGATTCTGTCCATTGCTTACCACTGGCTTTGTGGTTTGTAACTCACATTTTCTGGCTATATTTGCTTTAGACTGTCCAGCTTAAGTTTGTCCCTCCTGTTGCCCAATCCTTGTTTGCTGTAGTCTTCAACATACTCGCTTTCTGTAAACAGGCCTTCAGTTGTTCTTAACTTGTCACATTTACTGTGCATTCGAAGACGGGTCAAGTGTTGGGCTCTCTTTTCCAGTGAGCTTAGTGTTTATTTTTCTTTCTCTGAAAAAAGTGAGATAATTTATGTGACAATCCTGCAGAGTATCCATGTAAGAGAAAGGGTGTCTTTTTTTTTTTTTTTTTTCAAGTACACAAAAAAAGTGAACTATGCTTATGTTTCAGAATATATCATAGTTAGTACAAATGATGCCCTTTTTTGTAATTCTGAAGTGTGATGGAAACACATATTTGAATACAATCATAACACATCAATACACTGTGAGATGCCAATTGCATACTATTGTTTGTGTGCGGTAAAACTGTATTTTGGTGCAAATGTAAGTCATTTCAATTAAAATGTGTTTTTGTAATGGCAGTGCGCTGTCACACCATGCATACTCCACACTACTTTCCACTCTATGCCCTTTCATTCTATGCTATGCCACTGCCTTCTAGGACACTCAACACCACTCTGCGAAATGCCCCTTCATTCTAAGACACTCTGACATGCCATGTCACTTGACTCTGCACCACTTCAATCTACGCCACTCACTCCACAACACAACATTCCACTCCTATCTCCCCACTCCACCCTACTTTATCTCACTCCACTGTACCCCAATCTGCCCCACCCTACTTTGCTACAGCCTAGCCCAGTTTACTCCACTATATCCTGTTCCACTCCAGTCTATCCCACCCCAATTTACCCACCCCTACTCCAATGCACCCCGATTAAGTCTACCCACTCCAATTTACCCCAATCTACCCCAGTCTACTCCATTCCAGTCCAATCTACTCCACTCAATCTAACCCCAGTCTACCCCGATCTACTGTACTCTATTCAAATGTACCCCACTCTGCTCCAAGCTACCCCAGTGTACCCCACTCCATTCCCCAGTTCACACCACTCCAGTCTACCCCAATCCAACCCACTTCACTCTATCAGACTCTCAGTGTACCCTACTACAATCTATTCTAGTCTACCTCAGTCCAATTTGGCCCACTCCATTGTAATTTACACCGCTCCGTCCCAGTATATCCCACTCCACTCTCCTCTGCAATCTATCCAGTATTCTACCCCACTCCACTCCAGCCTATCCCGCTCCACCACAATCTACTCCACTCCAGTTTCGCACAATCTACCCCAATACACTCTACCACACTCCAGTCTACCCATTTCACTTGAGTTAACCCCACTTCAGTCTACCCCACTACAGACCATTGTACCCACTCAGTCTCCCCACTCCAATCTACTCCACTGCAATCTACCCTACCCTAATATATCCCACTCCAGTCCTTCCCACACCAATCTACCCCACTCCACTCTAACCCACTCCAAACAACCCCACTACACTTCACTCCAGTCTGCCCCACTCCACTGTTTTCAATCTATCTCCCTCCACTGCAATCTATCCATCCTCACTCAGCCCCACTCCAATCTACCCTACTTCTATCTATCTCACTCTAATCTATCCCACTCCCCTCCAGTCTACCCTACCATAATCTACCCAGTCTATCCCACTCCAACCTACCCCACCCCACTCTACACTACTCTACCCTAATCTACCCCACTCTACTTCAACCTACTCCTCTCCACTCTACTCCACTCTAATAGTAGTAGTAATCATTTTTTATTTGCATATTTAATGAAACCATAGAAGAACAGATTAATACAATAAAACATATACAAAAATAAAATCTTTTCAAAGTTGAATACCAGAAAACTGGCACATTCCGGTTAATAATAATTAACAGTATTTAGACTTGGGTACAATAATTTGTGTAAAGAATCATGGAATAGCAACTGTAGGATGCTCACATGTCAAATGACTTCTATGATACTAATCCCTCACTAATTAACAGCACTTGATTCCCTCTTAGTCAACCAGAATAATTTGTATCATTAATTCTTTCCCATTATACCTTTTATAATAGCATAGCATTCATCATTTAGGAGTTCATTGACACAGTTCATTAGAACAGAACTGAAGTACGTGTGCCTTGCATTTCAAAGTGCAAGTGCAAACACTAGGTGCAAATCATTGTCGCCAGGAATCCATTACATATCCTGGAACATAGCTACAAGTTCTTACATCTTAACTGCCTGGCATATACAAGGTATTTATATAGTGAAAAGATTAACCATTCTGTACAGTCACTTATAAGAATTCTAGTGGTAGTCTTCAAGTGCCTCAGATAGAATACAACAGATTGAAATTAGCCCGGTTCTTCTGATAGCAGTGTACCTAGGACAAAAAAAAAAAATATTTTTTTTCTTTCACGACCAGCCTCACACGATGGACAATTTGGAGAAATATTACAGCCATTCCATCTACTATGGATACTACTGACTGGCAACATATCATATCTGAATTTCAGATTCAAGGACTTTGCTTGAGGGGGTTCAATTTGGTTCAGTAATTCCTTACGATGCATTTGATCTTTAAAATCCAAGAACCTTTCTGTTAAGTCCCCAGAGGTACTGTAATTCATCCAGAGTCCACTAGTATAAAGCCAGTGTCTCTTTTTAAGGTACTTCAGCGTGTTTCTTTGTATACAATGGGGTTGAGAGGTCACTCAAACCTAATCTGACTAATTATTGTTGACCATATTTTAACCAAGGTGTAATCCTGTTAGTATCAAGTGTAAGCACCTTAGAAAGAGATTGCCTTAGGGGGAGTGGTGAATTTTCGGACCAAACTCGAATCCAGTAGTCAAGTGGTATGAAAGGTACCTCATGCAGTATGTTTTTGAGACCGAGGTATTTGCTGTTTTTTCCATGGTCTCTACACTGTTCAACCCCAAATCTCAGCACCAAGACCCTTAGCCCAGTAAGGGTATTACAATTAACTAGAGTCTCAATCAATCCATTGATGTAAAGAGTGAACAGAATCAGTGCCAAAACGCAACCTTGCCACACACCTTTTTTCACCTTCACACATTCTGTAAGTTCCCTTGCTTCCCTATCTTATCTTAGTATAGTTATCCATATGGAGCCTAAATATAGTATCTAAAAGATACTTCAGGAACCCTAACTGCTCTGAAGATGCCCTAATTTTACCTCTGGGAACAAGATAGAATGCGGCATGTATGCCCACGAACACTAAATATGTGTCCTCTTTGGATACCAACATATTTCTATAATATGGTTAAAAACCGAACGTCCGTTTATACTGCTCGTATTTTTCCTGAACCCATCTTCTATTGGTGATATTTGCCCTTACTTAGCCAGTCCTGTAGTCTCAACAGCAGTCGGGTATAGAATAACTTCTATGACATGTCAGTCACGCTAATATGCCTGTAAATTCCGTTGTTTGTATTTGTCACCCTTCTTATATACTGGTACTACCTCCACTCCCCTCTAGGGATCAGGTACCTCGGGACCCTTTAGGATGGCATTGAATCATTGATTAAGAATGACACTCCATATTTCAGGCGCAGAGACAAAGTGGTCACTGGGAATTGTATACAGTCCGGGTGCTTTGCCCTTTTATAAAGGAGCAAGGGCTAGTTTAGTTTTCTCCAGATTAAAAGGGACCATATCTACATCCTGTGTCTCTCTATGTATATCTGGATAGGCTGTTCCACTTGACCCCAGCTCATTGGCAATTAATCTGTGTAGAATAAGCTAAAGTGATTTATCCAAATCTGAGGCTGGATATAAAACTCCTCTTCAGTGATTTGGCTCTTAGACTCCTTCACTAATTTGTGCGAAAACTGCTTACTGTCTTTAATTTTGGCCACTTCAGCTAATTTACTCCAAAACTGTTCTTCACAATTGTTTTGGTCTCTTTTTGGATTGGCCCGGCTCCTCTCCTCCCCTCTCCTTTCTTGCTCCCCTCCCCCTGCCTTACGTCGCCTCCCCACGCCCGCTGTATTCCCTGGAATTCCTCGGCGGCCGCAGGTGTCTGAGTGCATTCCCTGCACCTACTGGCTGCCCAGGGTGTCGGGAGACTGGAGGGAGGGGCAGGGGTGGCAAAGAGGAGGGCCTGAGGAGGACTGAGGGTGGAGGTGGCTGTGGCTCCTGCTTCTCTACCCACCTTGCCCCTTGTCTCCCGTTTGCCATTCTGTAGTTTGCCCTTTATGCCCTCAGACCATCAGGCCATTTCATCTGGCTCGCTTGGGCACCTGGGTATAAAGAACCCGGGTGTCAGGACTCCGCCAGGCAGAGAGCCACGCCTCATGCTCCACCATCACCTCACCTCTTGGAGCAACGTCCAGGAGCTACCAGGGGACTACTACTGGTGCAACCGGAGTGATATAGTACAGCCAATCCTCTTTGCAGTAGCAGCAGGCAAGTGTGGTGACTGTAGTCAGTCACTGCGAAGGGTGTGCCCCAGCCACCCGCAAAAGTGGCCCAGCTATGGTGGGTGTGGCTTGCGGGGTCTGGCAGGCCTCACTTGCCTCCCCACAGTCCCCTTGGCCAAGGCAGTGCCTGCAGCGGTATCCATAGAGCTCTCCACCATCTGCTTCTGCATCAGCGGAACTTACCGAGCAGCTAGAACAGCTCACCATCAGTTTCTTCAGAAGGAGCTTGAATGCAAGAGCACCTCCCCGTCCAGAGTTTACCTAGACGACTCACCGATCTCTGGAGGACCTCAATCTTGCATAGTGCTTTCAAAAAAGCTGCCTGGAAATCAATTAGACTTCAGTCCTTGTTGGAGGACAAAGCAGTCTTTTCATGGAGATCTCACGCTTGGATGATTCTGAACACCTACACTACTCTGGCCCCACAAGCATACCTTGGCCATGGCTTTTCGAGGCGAACAAAAGAGAAATTCCTAAGGTACCGATTAGGGCTTTTACCATGTGCTCTAAACGCAGTCCCCTGGCTGAAAGATGCAACAAATACTACCTGCCGTTTATGCGGTGAGGGCACAGAAGATCTTACACATTCTCTGTTTATGCAAAAATCTTCTATTGGAAAGAAAAGCTTTATTAAAAAATGAGTTTAACGAAGGAGGCCTACGAACAAGGAGGCAAGCTGTGCTGTCTTGTTTTGCACCTGGGGATCTGCAACTGAATTGCGGCCTAATGAAATTCCCATCCCTGTTAACACAAAAGCATCTTCCAAAAACACAGTGAGCCACCAACTTCACACACCATCTTTCTCCAATCCTTAATACGGACTTTTATGGTACAAGACCTCTGTCATCATGGCAAACAGGGTCCTCAGCTGTCACACATGCTTAACTTAATCAACCAGTTAAAAAACTGTGCCTAATTACTGCTTAAACTTTTAAAGATTTTAAACAAAAATGTAATAGTTTTAACCTCCCGCAATGATAGGGCTGCACATCTCTGCATTCTTGTTCTCACTATTTTAAAAGACCGGGGGTTAAAATGGCTTGGACATTCAACTCCAGGTTCCACGGCTAAACTAGGGCGTTTTGCTCCAGTTCCATTAGCTTATGTTAAACGTGTCAGTTCCATAGCAGAAGTACAAACCCCAACTTCACCCCCTTTAGTAGCTGCACAGACCACATCATTATTCTCCAAAGGTACTGAAACCGTGCCAAGGGCTCCCCTAGAATCAGTGGCCTTGAAGGACTTTTTCTTTATAAAAAACATTTCCAGGACTTTCGGACGCAGAATTCCCACCAATACAGGGCTTGAAAAATCTACTTGACCACTCGCATTGGCGCGTTTTATTTTACGAGGTCGAGCTATTTTTATGTTCCACTTGCCCCTTCTGGTGAGTGGCCAAAGAACAGAAGTTCTGTTCAGCCAGAAACTGAATTAGCAATTAAGATGCCTTTATATCTTCTTCTTGTCACATTTGCTGTGTGTTCAGAGACAGAGGTCAAAAGTCAGTTTGTCTTCTTGCAATGCAAGAAGATTTCCTTGTGACTGCAGAGTTCCAGGATTTTGTAAGGTGAACTGTCTGATCTATGTGAAAGAAAGGCTTTTGGTATCAGGTTTTTTCCTAACACACATTTATTTATTTATGTAATAATTAACTCATCTTTACACACATTTCAAAAATATATTTCTGTTGCTGTGAAAGACCATTTTTCTACTTCTGTGTGGTGAAAAAAATATTTTAATAGAATAGATAAAAATGCAGAACACTTTACTTGATGATTTCAAATGATGTTTTCTGAAACCCAATTTTAACAGATTTTTGTTAATACACTATATAGTTTTATCAGTAAAGCTGCAAGTTAATGGGAAGTTTTTTGGACATTTCTTGGAAATTTACTGTCTGAAAATGACAGTGGGCTACTACATCATGCTTTGGTAATATATTTATTAAAAGTGAGTGTTTAAATATAAACTGAGAAACACTCCTGCCCTGATGGCAAAGCTATTAGTAAACTAAGAGGCAAGTCCTGCATGGATCATGTGTACCCTAAATGTGGGCTTAGATGTATTACACATGGAGCAAATGTTTAGTGTATTTAATCAAACAAAAGAGAAATGCTGAACTCACATATTTGAAGGTGCACTCATAAGAGAATGAAGAGAAAGGAGACTGTAAAATACAATATTTGCCTAGGATCACACAATTTGAGACCCGCTTCTGGGTCAAGTACATTACAGTCAGGTTGAGTATATTATTCAAGGTACTCGACCTGCAGGTCTAGTAATATTTTTATGATTGTTCGAGGCCTGCCCTAAGTAAAAGATTCCACTTCAATGTCATGAACTACACAGTTTTTTTTTCAGCATTAGCACCAGTCAGTTTAGCCATCTTTGTAACCCCTTGTGGTTTTCCTGCTTGCTTTGTAGCTTCCTTTTGCCTCACTTTTACCCATAATAAGAGAAAAGCCTTACCCTGGAATGACCACTACTTCAGGGAGCCGAAAAGTAATGATAGAAGACCACAAAAAGACAGCAGATGTTAATACCATGGCCCTGCCTTGCCTCTTCCTGTCTCAGACAGGCTAAGACTGGTCTTTCTTGGCCTCGTCTTTGCCTGGACACAAGCCCAGGCGCAGGCCGCTATTTTATGTTCGTGATAACATCCACGCCCCTCGTGGGCTTAATGTGACTTGGGGACAAAGTCTGACCCCAGCAGGCTTACACAAGTTCAGAAATGCGGGCAAATATGACGAGGAACAGCTTTTGGAGACTCCAGTCTACCCCACTCCATTCTGCCCTACCCCACTCCACCCCAAACTACCTAACTCCAAACTACCCCATCCAGTCCACCTCACACCAATCTACTTTACTCCAATCTACCCCACTGTAACCTGGTCTACCCCACACCATCCAAATCTACCCCAATCCACTGTATCCAACTCTACTCCAACCTACTCCACTCCAGTATATCCTACTCCAGTTTACCCCACCACACCCTACTCCAAACTGCCCCACTCCTTTCCATAGTTATCTATTCCAGCCTGCCCTACCATATTCCACTCAATCTATCCCTCTCCAGTTTAGCCCATCACTCCACCCTAATCTACCCCACTCCATTTTTGTACTCTGTACTACAATCTACCCCCTCTGCTCGTCTACCCCAATATCTCTCACTTCACTGCACCCCGATCTAACCCAGGCAATCTACCTCACTCCAGTCTACCCCACTCCAATCTATCCTGCTCCAATCTACTTCACTATAATATACCCCACTCTAACCCAGTCTACCCCACACCACCCCATCTACCCCAGTTCAATCCACCCCAATTCCCCACTCCAATCTACCCTACACCAATCTACCTCGGTGTACTCCACTCCACCCTAACCCAATCCACCCCATCCATCCCACACCACTCTATCTGACTCCACTCCAATCTGCCCCACTCCTATTTATCTCACTCCAATCTGCCCCACTACACCCCACTTCAATCTACTCGACTCCAAACTGACCCACTCCTCTTAAGTCTTCCCCCATCTACTCCAGTCTATCCCACCCCACTCCTGTTTACCCTAATCCAATCTGCCCAATCCTGTCTGACCCAATCCACTGTGCTCCACTCTTCCCCAGTGCACCGCACCCCACCCCACTCCAGTTTACCCCAATATATCTTGTCCCTGTCCCACTCTGCCCACTCCAATCTGCCCCAATCTAATCCACCCAGATCTACCCCCTCCACCCCCATTAAATCTGTACCACTCCAACCTACCACACCAATCTACCCAACTGACCCACTCCAGTATACCTCAATCCTCTCTACTCCATTCTACTCTGCTCCATCTCCAATCCATTGTGCGCAAATCTTCCCAACTCCAGTCTACCCCATGCTATCCTATTCCACTCTACCCCATTCTACCTCACTCCAATCTACTCCACCCCACTTACATTTAGCCATGCTGAACAGCTGCCACACTGGTGTACTACATGACTGGAATACAATTGCATAGGCAAGATCTATTGGCTTTGAAGTTTAAATGGACCTGACAGATCTAAATAGACTTTGTTAAATTTACATTAACCCTCATTCTTCAACCAGTTTATATTATGTTGTATTGAGCCACATAATGTCTCTCGTTCTCAAGTGTATTGCTCTGTCCTACTTTTGTCTTGCATAGCTGCACAGTGTATCCCAAGGCATTACAGACTGCTTCTCTCTCTGGTAGTCTTCTCCGTTGTAATGCCCTGCTGCAGTGTTTATCCTGAGAGCTACAGTTGTGTTTCTCTTCTCTTTAGGTGCTTAGCGACGAGGTGAAACGAAAGCAATATGATACATATGGAGCTGCCGGATTTGATCCTGGGGCAGGCTCTGGACAGCAATACTGGAGGGGTGGGGGCCCTAGCATCGACCCAGAGGAACTCTTCAGAAAGATTTTTGGAGAATTTTCTGGTTCTTCTTTTGGGGATTTCAACAGTGTTTTTGAGCAACAGCAAGAGGTAAGGCAAAACACTTTTTAAATATGTATCCGGCTGGTGCAGGAGACATTTGACATTCCGGGCAGTTGTCTCCTATTCAATTTGTGCTGTAAAAAAGATTTCTTGTGTAGTTAAATTGGCTACCTCAATATCAGCATTTCGTCTTGGGAGCTGTGGGTGGCAGTAGGAGCAAGAATTGTGTTCCACATTATTATATCAAGGTTTTTGCGTCCCATCTGGCTGTGATCGTACAGCAGCGTGCAGCAAAATGTTGCATTTTACCAAACGTTTGCATGATAGGATGGTTTTCTGGCAACTTCTCCCTGTTCCCCTAAGTGCATGCAGAATTGTGCTTGTGTTCCAGTTGATGCCGTTTTCTGCTTCCACTGTACTTTACTTCTGGTTTCAGTGACAAAACAAGAATAATTTCTAGCTGAGTGGGTAAATAATTATCTGTTGGTGTTAATAGGAGCTCGAATTCCTGACAAGTGCTGTGTGGTGAACCAAGGCTGGCTGACCCTCCCACCAAAAGAATTTAAAGAACATGTATTACCCTCACTTTCTCTCACTGCGAGTTGTTCAAAATCTTAAATAACTATAAAGGGTGTGAAGAACGAAAACGATGGCAGATATCTGAATAGCGTCCTGCATGAATAGGAGCTTCATTGGTCACAACTCTGTGGTTGTGTGTGTGTTTGTCTGTGTGGTGTTAAAAATAAGATGACTTCACATGAGAGAGACTGAAATCGAGTAGGAGATAATGAATGCATTGCAATTCCATAGATAGAGTGCCACAGCTAAAACTGAAAATTGTCATTTGAATACTTCTCTTCCAGGCTCCAGAAAATAAGTATGATTGGTTCAAGTAACTATAAGCATCAGTTGGTTAAGTCTCTGATATCATTTAGGGTAAATGTGTGCTTTCCAAATGAGCATTATGGTACCGAAGGACGTTTTCATGTTGTTGTTTTTTTTTGTTGTTGTTTTTTTTTTACCTAACTTTGAGATCAGCAAATCTGTAATATGGCTTAGAGGAATATGGTACTGTAGAGTTTCCTTTTATCATGGGGTTCTGAAGAATTAGCTTTACTGCTAACTGATGCTTTCAATCTTGTTGCTCTCATCAGTATGTCATGGAGCTGACCTTCAACCAGGCTGCCAAAGGTGTTAATAAAGAGATTTCAATCAGCATTAATGACACCTGCCAGCGATGCGACGGCAAAGGAAGTGAGCCCGGGACAAAAGTGCAACACTGTCATTACTGCAATGGCACCGGAATGGTAAGTTCTGACACAAATTCTACTTGAACAGTCTGAGCACCAGTAATGCTGCAAACCACCCCTTGACTTCATTTTGATAAACAACTTTTATTGA
Organism: Pleurodeles waltl; assembly: GCF_031143425.1. Lineage (NCBI taxonomy): Eukaryota > Metazoa > Chordata > Amphibia > Caudata > Salamandridae > Pleurodeles > Pleurodeles waltl. The sequence goes on along the minus strand of NC_090449.1, from coordinate 296,956,971 downwards.
GTTTTCAGTAATAAGGTCAGAAACAGCACACCTAGCCACAGAGGCCAGCACAACATCATAAGCAAGCAGGCACTTTACAGTAGGTAATGGCCAGTTACATTCAAATTGCAAGACCTCGCCAGCAGTGGGCCCAGAGCCCCCAAAGAGTGTTCATGGGATCTGTCCCAACGACTTCCCCTATATTTTATCATGTTTTCAGGGGTGTTAGAAATGGGATCTCTAGTTGGCAGAGGTATACACTCTTGTCCAAGTAGGGACCACAATACTAGTCTGGGTAAGTCACACACAGTCCAAATTATCCTGTGCCTACCCTCTGGTAGCTTGGCACGGAGCAGTCAGGCTTAACTTACAAGGCAATGTGTAAAGTATTTGTGCAATAAATCGTACAGTAACAGAGCGAAAACACCACAGAAATAGACCACACAGGTTTTAGAAAAATAGATCATATTTATCTGAATAAAATAAGGTCAAAAAGACAAAGATTCAATAAGCGCAAGTTGAAATATCACTTTTGCAAGCTTTAAGAGTCTTAGGGCCTGATTACAACTATGGAACTCGTAATACGTCTGGTGGTATATCCATCACATTTGGGACGGATTAACACCTCCTTTGTTGTAATCAGGCCCTAAATCCCTAGAAATCAACAGTTGTCTCTGTTACACACAGTACCTGGTATGCGTAAAAAATAACGATGTGCAGAGGAGGGGATGTTTGGAAAATAAGGTGCGCATCGTATTTTCGGCACAGCACAGGTGATTAATTGCTTTTTTTCCATGCTGCAAGGGCTTAGTGTCATTTTTCGGTGCGCAGTCTTGGTTCCTCACTGTGATACAGGGTATTTGGACGCCCAGGGACGAGGCAGAGAAAAATCTTTGACTCGCTGGAAGAAGGCACGAGCACTGCGTCGATCTGGTAGGCAATATGTCAAATTTTCCATTGCAAGGCAGGCGCTGCGTTGGATTTCCACTCGGGAAGTCCGGCTGCATCGTTCTGGTTGACTCCACGGCGATTTCATGGTCTCAGTGCAGGCTTCACATCGATTCCGGCAGGCAGTTAATCGATTTTCGATGCACAAGGAGTTTCCTGAAGAGATTAAGTCTTTTTGGCCCTGTGACATCAGAAAACAGGTGGCAAGCTCAATCCAAGCCCTTGGAGAGCACTTTTGGGGAACACTTTAGAGTCCTTGTCAGCAAAGTCAGAGGGCAGCAGAGCAACAGCGAGGCAGCAGTACTTCTCAGCAAAGCAGTCCAGATGAGTCCTTTGGGCAGCCAGGCAGTTCCTCTTGACAAGTTGCAGGTGCAGGTCCAGAAGTGTCTGAGTTGGTTGGGGTCAGAGCCCCCGTTTATATACCCAAAAATGCCTTTGAAGTGGGGTAGACTTCACAGAGTGGTTTTGAAGTGCACAAGTTCCCCTTTGAGTACAGTCCTGTCTGCCAGGGTCCCAGTAGGGGATTTGGCAGTCCGTTGTGTGAGGGCAGGCCACTAGCCTTTGAAATGTAAGTGTCAAGCCCTCCACCCTTCCAGCCCAGGAAGACCCGTTCAATGTGCAGATGTGACTGAGTGTCGTGTTTGTGGTTGTCTGGATGAAATGCGCAAGGTGGCTGTCAACCAGCCAACACGTTGACTGGAGATGGGCTGTAAGGTACAGATATTTTTTTAAGTGCAGAGAAATGCTCACTTTCTAAAAGTGGCATTTCTAATATAGTAATATAAAATCCAACCTCACCAATAAGCAGGATTTTCTATTACCATTCTTGCCATACTAAATATGCCCTGGTTACCCCTTTCTGATCAGAATCTACCACTCAAAAAAGTATATGAGTGTAGTCCTAATGCTTGTCTGTGAAAGAAGCAGGCCTCACAGGAGTGGAAAAAGAATTTAGGAATTTTTCATATAAAACACGTGTACATGTCTTGAAATTTTACCTACATATCACCCTGCCCTAAGGGTTGCCTAGGGCCTACCTTAGGGGTGACTGATAGGTAGGAAAAGGGGATTTTAAGGCATGGAAAGTACTTTTAAATGCCAAGTCGAAGTGGCAGTGAAACTGCACAACAGGCCTTGCAGTGGCAGGCTTGGGACATGGTTAAGGGGCTACTTATGTGGGTGGCACAATCAGTGCTGCAGGCCCACTGGTAGCATTTATTTTGCAGACCCTGGGCACATGTAGTGCACTTTACTAGGGACTTAAGTAAATTAAATATGCCAATTGGGTATGAACCAATGTTACCATGTTTAAGGGAGAAAGCATATGTACTTAGCATTGGTTAGCAGTGGTAAAGTGCATAGAATCCTAAAACCAGCAAAAACTGTGTCAGAAAAGTGGAGGGAGGCAGGCAAAAAGTTTGGGGGTGACCACCCTAAGGCTTTCAGGTCTAACAAGGGGCAACCCAGAGCTTTATAGATCTGCTTCTCTTGTCTTGCACACCAGTCCACCCCTTGTCGGCATCTTGAGAGGGTAGGTGTTGTAATTGATTTCCATCTGTTTGCAATGTCTCTTTTAGCCACCATCAAGGCGGTTTCTAAGAAAGTTTGTTCTGTTCGAGTGCCCTGTATACCTTCTATAACTCCTAGCGGAACCAGTCATGGGGGCAGTGGGACCTTCCAGCCCAATACCTCAGCGATCTCGTTTAGCAGTACAGTCCAATACTGCTGAAATGGATGGCATTTCCAAGTCACATGAAGGAAAGCCGCAGGGGCACTTGCTCATCGGGGATAGGTTGGGTCGGGGATGAAACCCGCCCGGTGTAACCTAGCTGGTGAGAGATATTTTCCATATCGGTGATATGTTTGTATCAGTCGTAGTTGAGATGACATGGTTATAATTCTGGGCACCATTAAGGCATCATGCCATCCTTCTTCCTGAAGGGGTCCCAGTCATTGCTCCCTTCGTCCTCTGATGTGATCTGAGTCACCTGGCGCATTATTAATTAACATTTTATGTATTTGCGAGTGGGGAGGGGAGTCAGTGTAAGATAGGGGTGTATGCAGTGTGAGACAGAGTTGGATATATCAGTAAAATTAGGTATGGGAAAGCTGGTTGTTAGGTTTTGTCTGTTGAGTCAGGGTGTTTGTCCATAGAGTATGCTGTAGGGCTGGGCGCCATGCTACGAAAAACACCTTGGTCACCTGGTCCATATTACTGGGGATTCGGGAGCCGTGCAGCAGATCTAGTATCTGAGGAAAGGTAAGCTTGACTCGATACGCTGGGTCCGTCCACCCCCGTTAAACCATTCATGTTAAACAAAGAGCTGAGTTACAAAGTAGTATAGACAAAGGGTAGCCACACCCTGCCCCTGTCATAGGTGCCCTTTTTACAATATTGTCAGAGGAAAGGTGATGCAGATTTATCCAAGGCACGGAGGGCACCGGGAGCGCAGTAGTGGGACCGAGAGAATCTGAAAGATGTACATGAGCCGTGGGTGGATCATCATTTTGTATAGTGGTATGTGGCCCAGAAAATTCAGTGGGAGGGACCGCCATCTTGCCAGATCTGCTTTGGCACGCTGTGTCAGCCGAGTGAGATTCAGGGACCAGGTCAATTGTGGAATGAGAGCCACCCAGATATTTAAAGCTCAGCCGGTGAATGGACAAACGTAAACTTCGCACTTGTATAGCACACTACTCACCCATTAGGGTCTCAAGGCGGTGTACGCATATCGCTGTGGAACCCCTCGTGGATTTTCCCTGTGAGGCTCCCACTCCTGGGCAACCCCCAGGGTGAAACCAGGCATTCAAGCACCGTCAGGGCCGTTGTGAAGATTAAGCAAGCTATTGCCCAGAATTACAGAGTGGAACCCTTTAATTAGATTAGGCACCGAGGCGTGAATTATCTGGTCCAAGGGAATTGAGCCCAAGACCCGCCGAGGCGGGAATTGAACCCTGGTCCCGGGCCAGATCTCTTCATCATGGGTCTGCCGCTATAACAATTGTGCCACACTTCTCCACAATGCCCCTTGCCAGGCAAAGCAGTCTCAGGATGGCATCAGGGGTACCAATACCGATTTTTATGGATTCATGCTGAGCCCAGAAGCCTCCTCAAAGCATTGAAAAAGTTGGAAGCAATGTGGGCCACTGGTGACGGGGTTTGCCAATGAGAGAAGATGTCATCCGCATTGAGTGCTATGTGGTCCTCATGATCTCAGCCCCAATTCCATCCATGAAAAAGAGGATCACCTCTGATCAGTTGTGCAAGTGGCTCAATTGCCAGGGCAAAAAGGAGAGAGGGGCTGCCCTGATGGGTCCCTTGACGGATAGGTAATGTGTGAGAAAGGGTTACATTAATTTGGACATGGGATGTGGGGTTTACATATAGAGCCTGTACCAGTCTATGGAAACGAAGTCCCACTCCAGAATGACATGAGACCAACTGCAAATACCTCCAGTCCACCGTGTTGAATGCCTTCTCAAAGTCAGTAAAAAATAGTGCAAGTTTAGAAGGCAGTTGATGACTGTGGGCCAAGGCTACATGAAGGTGGCGGATACAGTGTCTTAATACAAAGGTTTGGCATGAACCCGCAGGATGAATTAGGAGTGGCACCTTTCTTTTGAGGCGGTTTGCCAGGAGTGTGGCATAGATTTTGATATTTCTGTTAATAAGCGAGATTGGGCGGTATTCTGCACAGGACTGAAATGAAGGGCGAGTCTTTGGGATTACCACTATGGTGGATGTGTACAATTTGGGTCAACCTCACGATAGGGTGCGAGGAGCTGGGGTATCCGGATGTCTCAAAGTGCTGCATAGTATTCGGCAGGGAAGCTGTTGGGGCCAGGAGTCTTCCCAGAGGGCAGGGTGGAGATCGCCAAGACTATTTCCACACTTGTAATAGGATCATCCAGTATATCTTTGTCAAGTAAGGTCAGCCTAGGGAGGGGTACGTCCTCGAGGAACTGCACAGAGTAGTCGTTGTCAACTTTAGAGAAGGCTGTATATAGTGATAGGTAGTAACTAGTGAACGCTTCAGCCACCTCCTGGAGTGTACTTGCTTTATTACCCCCAGAGTCCATGATTTCGGGCACAATTATGAATAATTGATGGTGAGAGACCAGCCAATAAAGTAGTCTACCATTTTTATCGTCCCATCCATAGACTCAGCTGTGGAGGCCCGCCAGATATATTTGTCGGCCTTCATCGACTGGTTGCATATTTCCTCTCTTATTAAGGAGAGCTGACAGGAGACCGTTTCTGTGGGGCGCACTGCCAAGGTAGCTTCAAGCCAGAGGCCCTGGGCTTCTAGTCTATTACGTGACGAGTGTGCCTGCTCTTGGGATTGTATAAAAACAATACAGTGGCCCTGCAGTGCCGCCTTACTAGACACCCAGAGGACGTGGGCGATGAGACTGAGCCATCATTAACATTGAAATACATCTGAAGTGCTTTCTGCAAGTATGGAACGCAGGATTTATGTTGCAAGTGGCAGACGTTGAGGCGCCACATGGGGCAGGTCACCGCCCCACGGGATCTGATACTGAGGAGGAAAGAGGCGTGATCAGAAATGCCCCATGAGAGAATCTCTGTGAGTAAGGTTACAACAGTCTGGGGCGAGCTTGAGGAGAAGATGTATTCTGGACTGTATTTGGTTTGCCACTGAGGTGTGAGTAAATTGTCGGTGTCATGGATGCCACTCCCTCAATACATCGTTAAGCCCCAAAGAAGTCAGCCAATCCGATAGGTGGCGTGCAGTAATGCGGCTGGAAGTGGAAGGTGGGTGGTGGGGGAGGTTGACGTATCCTTCCCAGGGTTGGGAACCGCGTTGAAGACTCCACCTATCAATGTAAGTCCCTGGGGTAGGACCAATATTAACTTAAAAAGATATCTAAAAAAGGTGCAGGGAGCCGCTAGGGGTGGGGACATATGCACTCACCAAATTGATCGGCCCTCTTATGTACCTGTAAGAGCCAAGAAGTGCCCCTGCTTACCTTTCACCACCCGGGCGACCGCCATTGGGAAGGAGCGGAGCAGGAGTATGGCCATCTCCCCCACACCCTCGGGTAAAACTTAAATGATGGACCCTATTATAACCACTGTGGGTCAGAAAGGGGCAACAGTTTCCCAAGAGATGGGTCTCCTGAAACAGGAGAACATCCGGATGGTGACTCTGGGCGAAGATAAGTATTGCTATACGTTTCACTGTATCCAGGCGACCATTAACATTCCAGGGTAAAGCTTGAATGGGGCCTACCATAAGATGCGTTAGGTGGAGTATTGCATTGCAGGGAGAGACCAAACTCCTTCCTGCCCTGACACCAAATGCCAAACCTGTGAGGACCAATAGTGCTGCAGATACGATAGGGGACGTGCCTGCCCCCTCAAGGTGTGTGCTTCTACCTGTGGAAAACTCAAGGAAAAGGTAAAAAAACATATATCCAAGGCAACAACAACATGAACTTATGATTCAACTTACGTTCCTTCCCCCCAACTTCCGCCCCTCACCATATTTCCTCCCAGAAGCATTTGTCGGACGTATATAACAAACACTTTCTACAACTCATAATACAAAACTGATGGACAGAGGCTGACCCTTCCATTATGTAGGATTGCGTTTAGCTCCAATCAATGTAGCAATAGACCAGCTTGCATAGTGTATGCGCCAGGTCACTGGGCCCGGTTTTGGGAAGAGCATTAGAGTGTAGGACTCCGGGAAAGGTCAGTATCACTGTGTGATTCAACCCGATGAGGGGAGGGCCTCCCCGGAGGTGTTCCAGGGACGGAGTTCGGAGCAGCAATTTGAGAACCTCCTTTGGCATTTGTCAACAGTTGAGACAAATGCAAGGTGGCGGGTCCTGGGCAATGGGGTTGCACAAATGGATTGCCGGAGTGGCCTCCGGGAGCTGGTCCGTTTCCACTGAAGCTTGGCTCCTAGAGCAGGTCCGGAGAGGGCCAGTGGATGCTCCTCTGTGAACCTAGTCCATGCGGGTGCCGGTGTCTCAAAGAAGCAGGTTTTGTTGGTGTAGACTACTTTAAGTCGATCAAGGAAAAGGGGACGGTATGATATCCCCATTGCCCTAGGTTTCTGTTTGACCTCTACATTTGATTGGCATTGCCGTTGGACTACTTTGGTGTAGTCCGGAAGCAGGAGGACCTTGGCATCCCCGTAGTGAAAATTATCATGGGCTTGGGCCTCCTGTAGAACCACATCTCTATCCCAGAAGATGACAAATTGGACTGTCACTGGTCTGGGTGATTAATCTGGAAGCGATTTAGCGATCAAAGCACAGAGGGCGGCGATAGTTGGGTGGCCGGCATCCAGTTTTCAAACCAGTTCTCAAGAAAAAAACAGTTGGTCCATTAGTCTATTGTTCCATGCAAGTTTGGGCAGTTGAGGAGCGGGTCGCCTTATCCATTCCAATGTCTGTCTCTGTCGCCAGCCAGGAATATGTGATTCTGAAATTTAGCCTGCTTACCATCCCTTGTGGCAGAAAGAGCAGCTGAGTCTTGGGGATAAGGGCGTCGCCCTTACCCAGGGAGATGAAGGCGCTGGATCGTTAGAGTAGCCCCCAGGCGATAGTTATCCCAAGAGATAAACCCCCTGAATCCATCTGCAGATGTGTTGTCAGAGCAGGCTGAGAGGGGTGGGAGTGGGGGTACCATATTAACCCTGCCCGCCCAAGGGAACAGGAGGCGCACACAAGTTCTTATATCCGCAGGTGGCAGCACAGACCCCAGATTACGACTGACCCATGGCGTGGCTCTGCAGAAGCATCTGAGTCTGGGGGGTAAAGGCAAACCCTTGTCTGAAGAAGCGAAGTTGAGGAAGTTCAGGATTATCACCCACAGGGTAGTATTCCTCAAATCCGCCGACAGAGGTGGCTTCAGAACAATCAAGGGGGTGAGGGAACCACATATGTCCCGCCTTCCCCAGAGTCCAGAGAGCGCACCAGAGTCCACATGCCACCTGACAGCAGCACAGTCGAGCTTAGGCGGAGACCGGGGTACGTTGATGGGCCAGGCAAAGGCACTGATGGCATCACCGGTTTATAGACGGACTCTGTCTTGAGGAGAGCATCACACACGTCGATTACCCAGCCTCACCAGTGCCTGGGTGGGGTAGAGGCCCAGGGCCCCGCTGCAGACCCCTCCCCCCGATCGCTCCCAGCTAGCAGGACCACATTTACAAGCCGGGCCAGGCCAGGCCTCTGGCATCTCCAGGCGGGACCCCCATGCTCCACAGGGGCCAATGGGTAAGCATGTCTTAGTGTGGGCCAAGGCCCAACCAGGAGTGCAGACACACTAGGCCCTCCTCCAGTCGCCTCAGCGCCCCACAGTTCTCCAGGCCGGGAAGGCCACACAGTGCTCTAAAGCTGGCCTCTGAACTCCTCAAGCCCTGGCAAGAGCAGATGGAAGCACTAGGCTGTCAGATCACAGGCCTAGGAGATCCAGGGTCACCCCTCCACACCCTGGGCCGATCCCCCCACCCCTCCTTTCACGGTGACAACAGGTGTTTGGTCTGACATCACCCCCGCTTCAAGCCCCACCCCACAGGGCAGTCGCCACTTCAGTAGCGACTGGGCGGGAGGGGAAGAAGAAAAAGAGGGGGAGGGGGCTGCCACAGTGCTCAACTAGGACATTGTTAAAATCTGTACAAGATGCTGGCCTCTGAAACTGGTGCTTAGTGTGTGACATGGGCTTAGTGCATGCTCAAGGCTGGCAGGTACAACAGTTTTCCCCTATATATCCCTTTTGTAATATCAAGCCATCATTCATAGTGTAACTGACATCATTCATAATGTAACTGATGGAACTCGTCCACTCTAAATGGCACTGATTACTGACAAGCCCATGCGTAGTGGAATCATGGGAAATCCCTGTATACTACAGTATTTGGAAACGTATTGGAAATATGGAATATTCAGGCCTTGAAAAATCATAATTTTACTAGACCTGCAGGTCGAATAACTGGAATATTATACTTGACCTAACTGAAATGTACTTAACCTGTAAACTGGTCTCATATTGTGTGATCCTAGGTGAATATTTTATTTTACAGAGACAACTTTTACTTCATTTTCTTTTTTTCTTTTTTGTTTGGCACATTCATTTGTCAATTTCGACATAGCAAAAGCAAATGAAATGATAAACAGCAGTTCTGGAGGTCAGCCCCATTGTCCGCATGTCAGTAGCAATAATCGTTAACTCATAACCCTTCCACTCTGCACCCTTACCTCAGACACTCATTAGCCCATACAAGTTCACTAATAAAAGAAAATTGTAGACAATTGTAAACAACATTTCATCAGATAAGGACACATTTTCTCTCTCCAAACCACACCCAGCTCTATATCCCATTGTCTTGCCACAGCTTTGAAGAACAATATTATATCCATTTACCTCCTACTTTAAGTAACTTTCGGGGGCAACCTCTGCTGGCATATGTAGCTTTTTCAGCCCCCATATACTTGTCCAAAACACTTTTCCATTTCTGGGGACTCCCCTGACCCGCAATATCGAGCTTTGTCTGTCTTAGCGACCACCAGGACTTAACTGCAAAACAGAAGCTGGGCCTGGGGTAGGTCATTGTCATTGGGGATCCCCAAGAGAAGGAACTCAGAATCCAGTGGAATTTGTACTTATAGTATTCCTCCAAGTTCCCCAGTGATTGCACTCCAGTAGGTCTATATTCAGGAACATTTCCAGATCGTATAGGAAAAAGAGCCCTCATCTTGACATCTCAAACATTGTGGGTTCTGAGCCCTCCCCATGGCATGCAAACTGCGTCTATTATAATACACTCGGTCTAATATTTTGAATTGAACCAGTTGTAGCCATCATTTTATGGCTACCTCCCTAGGATTCATTAGGGTCGCCTCCAAATCAATGTCCTCCATGTCCCCCACCTCCTCCACCCATTTTTCTTGCAATTCACTCAGGGTATCTGGCTTATTATTAAGGGTTTTATACGTGGAAGAAATTGCACCCTTCCCCATTTCGGCCATCAGTAACTGTCCTTCAAGCAGGGCAAAGTCTGGAATACCCTCACCTGGAGCCCCTCTTCCCTGCACGTGTGCTGCACCTGTGTGTACTTTAGTAATTGATTCTTATGCATCCTGTGCTCTCGTCGAAGGGAGGAGAATAGCGCAATATCGCCACTTTTGAATACTTCTCCCAGTTATGAGATCCCTATCAGATCCCAAGCCCTAAATTCCTTCAATTTTTAGTTTGGGAAGCCAGCGTCCCTCCAAATTGGTGTTCCTTCGTAGTTCTTTTGTACCACCCGATGAACTTCATGGCTCTATCCCAGGCCGCTATTGCAACCCGAGTGCCTGGAAGAAGAAGTTGAGTCCCCCAAACCCCATATAAATAATGTAGACAGGGCTGTGATTCTCATTGTAATCGTTCCAGTCTAAATGTAGAGTCAACTGGTGAAAGGGGGAGGGGTTGGGGGTGAGCGGAAAGACAGTTAACATTAATGAGATGGGGCGCCCAATAATAAGTGTGCATAACTGACAGATCTTTTCCTTCATTTTATTGATTGCAGTTTAGAGTTCTTAGGGCTATTCTGAGGTGCTTGCCATCCTGTAATAGGGTTCGCATATCTTCCTCAATCATTGTGAAGGTCTCCAGGGGATCGCATAATACATATTCAGCAGGGCATAAAGTAACTTAGGTAGCAACGCCATCTTAAACATAGCTGCTCTCCCCAACAGTGTGAGGGGCAGCCCTCACCACCTCTCCATGTCCTCCTGGCAGGTTTGTACCACTCTCCCGAGACCGCGCTCAAAGCATTATTTCCTTAAGCAACTTTGTGAATATGCCTAGGTATTTAAAACCAGGGTGGTGTGTGGCAGATGATGGGTTAGAAGAGACATCTCTGTTCCTCTCTCTGGGAGGTAACGCAACAACTTATCCCAATTAATGCGGTAGCCTGAATAGCTCCCGTAATATTCAAACACCTGAAAAAGCAGGGGGAGGGACCCAAAGGATGTTGTAACATAAAGGATGTTGTAACATAAAGGATGTTGTAACATAAAGGATGTTGTAACATAAAGGATGTTGTAACATAAAGGGTGTTGTAACATAAAGGGTGTTGTAACATAAAGGGTGTTGTAACATAAAGGGTGTTGTCCTCTTAAAGCAAGATCTTCTCCTCTAGTGCAGCCCCTCCTGAGATGCTGAAACCACGGATCCCGGGGTGGTCACAGACTCGACATCCCAATGATTCTATAGTATGGGCAAACTGGAGAGGGGATAGGGGGCAGCCCTGCCTTGTCCCCCTACTTATGGGAAGCTTTGAAGACACCACCCCATTGACTTGACGGAGGCTACCGGAGCCTGATAAAACAATTTAATCTATTTCCTATTGCAGGGATCAAACTCAAATTTGACCTCCTTTTCAGCGTGCAATGCTAGGAAAGTGAGTTTCTGGCCGATCTTTTTTTCGTTTAACCAGTTATATGTACGTCTAAGATTATACCTCGTGGACCCACCGGGCATGAAGCCTGACCGGTCGCAGTGGATTAATGGTATGATAACTTGTATAAGTCTAGCGGACAACATGGTGAACAATATTTTTACCTTGGTATTGAGCAGTAAGATTGGGTGGTATGAGCCACAGTGCTCCGTTGGTTTGCTGTCTTTATGTATAACTACTATAACTCCATGCCTAAGGTCCAGGGGGAGGGCCCCTTACTGGTTAACTTCTAAAAACATGTTAAAAAGATTGGGTTCTAGCAGACCTACCCATCGCTTGTATAATTCTGCAGTAATTCCATTAGGGCCCGGGGTCATATTGGAGTTGAGCTTCGCCATGGCACGGACTTGCCTCTGCATCCATTACAGGAGTCAGTCGTAACTGACTCTAGATAGTATGCTAGGTCCTGATAATAACAAGCAAAAGCTCCAGCAATTGAATCATCAGAGTCCTCTTCCACGGGCCCTACTGTCCAGTGAACCCACTTATCGGCCTTACCCAGTTTTCCAGCCTTATCGCCCATATCATACAGCTGGTGTAAGGTCCTTATCATTTGGCTTTTGGCAGTCTCTTGTGCCAGGGCTCGATATTCGTCCCTCAACAGTGCTAACTGTCTGAGGATTAAGGGGTCAGGCTCTGGTCCAAAGTTTTTCTTGAGCTCCAGCAGTTGATCCTCAAGTCGTTCCAGGGAACCAAGTGTCCTCTTTTTCTTCTGTGCCATCAGATTTTGGGCCTTGTCATAAAGGACTGTTTTGTAAGCTTCTCAACGCACCATTCTAAATGTGACTGAGTTTTCATTTTCTTCAAAGGTGAGCTCAGTGTCCTCCCTAAGTCCGACTGCTACGTCTGTCTTGTAGGTCCCATGCGTTTAGTTTCCAGATGAGAAACCCCCCCACCACACCTTCCGCCCAATCTCACCAGTAAGGCTGAACAATCCGAGAGGCCTCGGGCCAGGTAGTCGGCCTGCTGTTTTGTACCCACTTCCTCTGCCAGGGCAAAGATATCGTCTAGATGGGAAATCACTCTGTGGACCCCAGAGAAGTATGAATAGCTTTTTTCAAGGGGGTGAGCCGGGGCCTAAAGTAGTTTTAAGTCAGGCAAGCTGGGTTGGTGTGCAGTCGAACCTGGTGGGCTTATCCTAACTTGCTCAGGTATCATGACATCATTGAACTCTCCAACCGCCACATGGAATGAGGAGTCTGCCATCAGCAGTATAGTTGCCAATTTCTCCAATGTGGGGGCCTGTAGCCAGAGGAGAAGAGGGGGCGTATAATCTAATTAACATGACATCTGTCCATACCCAAAGACCCTTTACCCCAACATTTCTCCCTAATGGATCTATGCATTGTTTTGTGATTTTGAAGGGCAGGTTTTTTTCTGAGCAAAATAGCCATTCCCCTAGAGCCAGGCGTGTATCCTGAGTGCGCAAATGTAACATAGGCACTTCTCCGAAGCAATCTATACTGTGTCCCCTTGAGATGGGTTTCCTGCAAAAGTACCACGGACGGTTGAAGTTGTTTAATATATTGAGCCACTAGTCCCCTTTTGACCCTGTCTTGTAGGCCATTCACATTCCAGGATAGGACTTGTAATGTCCTATCGTCTACTTCTGAAGTACCCATCTTGAGTACAGAGGTGAGGACAAGAAGCACAGGGAGCGGTGCAGCTGCCTACTTGGTGGCTGAGGAATGAAGCGGTGTATGTGTTGAGAGACGAGGGTCTACCAGTGTGTTTGTTGCTTTCCTCCTCAAGTTGTGGCGGTGTCCAGAATCTGCATAAGCCCTAACCGGAATATCCGTATCTGCACCCTCTGAATATCACAACCCCAAACCAATCACCCATCCCACCCCACAAGGATTCCAGTGAGTAAAATCCATCATAATTAAACGTAAACTACTCAACTGGGGAGACTGAGAGGTCTGTTGCCTACCACCCTCCTCCCACTAACTCAATCCCACAAACTTCAAAAACAACAGTCAAATAGCCCTGTTAACAGTGGCTCTGTGATAGAAAGCAAATTTGTTTGTCTCTGCACTCCTGGAGTCGACCATGAACAGGTGTGGAAAGCATACATCTACTACTATTTGGTCCTGGTTGCCATGCCAGTCTGCCTGCTAAGGAGTTGACGGTGGTCCTGCAGCCATACCAATGGGGCAATCTCCCAGCCGTCCTCAAGGGTGTTTATAGCCACTGCAAGAAGGTGGGGGTCTCCACGTCAGACTCCTGGTCGTCTCCCACCTCCTTGTGTGTGAGTCCTCTCCCCCCCCCCCCCCCCCCCCCCCCCCACTTCATCTTTTGGTGCCTTCTGGCTGGTCCTATGTTAAGTCCGATGAGATATTCGGGTGCTACAGAGTGTCCGGTCTCTGCCACAGCATGTCTGTTTCTCTTTATGTGGGTGTTGTGGATCGCTCCTCCTGTGTCATCATTTAACCCTCCATAACACAAGGGCGGAAACCAGGCTCCCCATCTCTGTGCCCTGACAGCCTGGGACACTCCTCCAAGCAGGTCCGGGCCTCCTTCGGTGACTGGCAAAAAAAAAAGTTTTCCCTTAAAATAAAACTTTAAGCTTTCCTGTCAACAGAAGCATATACTGCAACTGGAGGCCCCGTAGTCTCACTTTCACTGTATCAAAGGTGCGCCTCTGCTTCTGAACCTCCCTGGTGTAATCGGGTAATATAAGGATTTTAGAGCTTTCATTGCGCATTTTGCCCAACCTGTGCCCCCCTGTAAGGATTGTGTCCTTTTCCTGAAAGTTCAGGAAGTGTGCAATCACAGTCCTGGGGGGTGGGAGGGGCTCTCCCCCAATATAAGGTGCAACCTTTCTATAACAAAGCAGGGGAAGAATTTGTCCTGAGGAAGAACAGTGCATAGCCTCCTGTTCAGTAATTGCATCATATTGGGGCCCTCAATCCCTACAAACCCTACGAAGCATGCTTTGCCAAGCACGATTGTTGGTGTCCTCCATTCTCCATGGCACATCTTTCATGGAGGCCCGGGCCTCAGTTACTTCCTTGTGGAGACTTGTGACTGTGTTTTCCAGTTCTGATATCCTGGACTTCATCTTCTGGACATCTTGGCATGACACTGAAACTTCTGAGCCTACTTAGCCCACTCATCCCTTGAATATCTCTCAAGAGGACTTTATAGTCAAAAGAAGGGAAGTGTTATCAGGCATGGGCTGTGGGGCATTTCTATTTTCCGGGGGTGGGGTTCTTCACCACACTTTTTTTTTTTCCTTCATTCTGACATGAGTGCACCTTCAAATATGTGAGTTTAGTATTTCTGCTGTACAAAATGAACTAAACGTTTGCTCCATGTATAATAAGAATCTAGCCAACATACAAGGTACGCTTGATCCCTGAATTGCCTGTTAGTTTACTAATAGCATTGCCATTGGGGCAGGGACAGGAGTGTTTTTCAGTTCACCTTTAATAAATATGAACTAAAAGATGATGTGGTAGCTCACTGTCATTTACAGGCAGTACATTTCCCATTGAAATGGACAGAAACATTTCCACTAACTTGCAGCTTTATTGTAAAACTGTATAGTGTACTAACAATAATCTGTGAAAACATATTTATAATTTTCACATCACCAAGTAATGATGTGAATTGTTTTCATGCTATTAAAATACTTTTTCCATCAGACAGATGTACAAAAAATGGACTTTCACAACTACTCGAATTTATTTTGAAATGTTTGTACAGTTGACTTATTAGCTATTTAAATGCTGTGCGTTAGGAACAATCTGACATCATACAGCCTTTCATTTCACAGTCTTTGTACAGCAGATGACAGTTCACTTTACAGAATCCTGGAAGTCTGCAGTCAGAGTTGTAAAATGACGTCTGACCTCTTATCTCTGATTACAGAGCAAATGTGACAAGATTAAAACAAGATGTAAAGGCATTTTTATTGCTACTTCACTTTATGAGTGAATAAAACACCTGTTATTTGTCAACTCGCCACAATAGTGAGATAACTATAGCTCGACCTGATAAAATCTGACTCGCGATAGGGAGTGGACTAGTAGATTTATGAAGGCCTGTTATACGTGCATAATTGTTTTGTGGGAAAGGCACTATTTTCCTAGCTTTTGTCACTGGAAAAACTTCTGTTATACCATATGAGTGTTAGTATACCTTTGAGCACTAAAGGGCATTAATCTCTGAGAAAGGCCACTTCACCCAATGCCCCATTGTTTTTTGTTCCCCTGTTCCCTTTACTTCAGGAATTGGCTTTCATGGTTGTAAGGAAATGCCTCCTTGGCATGGTTGCCCCCTGACTTTTTGCCTTTGCTGATGCTATGTTTACAATTGAAAGTGTGCTGAGGCCTGCTAACCAGGCCCCAGCACCAGTGTTCTTTCCCTAACCTGTACTTTTGTATCCACAATTGGCAGACCCTGGCATCCAGATAAGTCCCTTGTAACTGGTACTTCTAGTACCAAGGGCCCTGATGCCAAGGAAGGTCTCTAAGGGCTGCAGCATGTCTTATGCCACCCTGGAGACCTCTCACTCAGCACAGACACACTGCTTGCCAGCTTGTGTGTGCTAGTGAGGACAAAACGAGTAAGTCGACATGGCACTCCCCTCAGGGTGCCATGCCAGCCTCTCACTGCCTATGCAGTATAGGTAAGACACCCCTCTAGCAGGCCTTACAGCCCTAAGGCAGGGTGCACTATACCATAGGTGAGGGTACCAGTGCATGAGCATGGTACCCCTACAGTGTCTAAACAAAACCTTAGACATTGTAAGTGCAGGGTAGCCATAAGAGCATATGGTCTGGGAGTCTGTCAAACACGAACTCCACAGCACCATAATGGCTACACTGAAAACTGGGAAGTTTGGTATCAAACTTCTCAGCACAATAAATGCACACTGATGGCAGTGTACATTTTATTGTAAAATACACCCCAGAGGGCACCTTAGAGGTGCCCCCTGAAACTTAACCGACTGTCTGTGTAGGCTGACTAGTTCCAGCAGCCTGCCACACTAGAGACATGTTGCTGGCCCCATGGGGAGAGTGCCTTTGTCACTCTGAGGCCAGTAACAAAGCCTGCACTGGGTGGAGATGCTAACACCTCCCCCAGGCAGGAGCTGTGACACCTGGCGGTGAGCCTCAAAGGCTCACCCCTTTGTCACAGCCCAGCAGGGCACTCCAGCTTAGTGGAGTTGCCCGCCCCCTCCGGCCACGGCCCCCACTTTTGGCGGCAAGGCTGGAGGGAACAAAGAAAGCAACAAGGAGGAGTCACTGGCCAGTCAGGACAGCCCCTAAGGTGTCCTGAGCTGAAGTGACTCTAACTTTTAGAAATCCTCCATCTTGCAGATGGAGGATTCCCCCAATAGGGTTAGGATTGTGACCCCCTCCCCTTGGGAGGAGGCACAAAGAGGGTGTACCCACCCTCAGGGCTAGTAGCCATTGGCTACTAACCCCCCAGACCTAAACACGCCCTTAAATTTAGTATTTAAGGGCTACCCTGAACCCTAGAAAATTAGATTCCTGCAACTACAAGAAGAAGGACTGCCTAGCTGAAAACCCCTGCAGAGGAAGACCAGAAGACGACAACTGCCTTGGCTCCAGAAACTCACCGGCCTGTCTCCTGCCTTCCAAAGATCCTGCTCCAGCGACGCCTTCCAAAGGGACCAGCGACCTCGACATCCTCTGAGGACTGCCCCTGCTTCGAAAAGACAAGAAACTCCCGAGGACAGCGGACCTGCTCCAAGAAAGGCTGCAACTTTGTTTCCAGCAGCCTTGAAAGAACCCTGCAAGCTCCCCGCAAGAAGCGTGAGACTTGCAACACTGCACCCGGCGACCCCGACTCGGCTGGTGGAGATCCAACACCTCAGGAGGGACCCCAGGACTACTCTGATACTGTGAGTACCAAAACCTGTCCCCCCTGAGCCCCCACAGCGCCGCCTGCAGAGGGAATCCCGAGGCTTCCCCTGACCGCGACTCTTTGAATCCAAAGTCCCGACGCCTGGGAGAGACCCTGCACCCGCAGCCCCCAGGACCTGAAGGACCGGACTTTCACTGGAGAAGTGACCCCCAGGAGTCCCTCTCCCTTGCCCAAGTGGAGGTTTCCCCGAGGAATCCCCCCCTTGCCTGCCTGCAGCGCTGAAGAGATCCCGAGATCTCTCATAGACTAACATTGCGAACCCGACGCCTGTTTCTACACTGCACCCGGCCGCCCCCGCGCTGCTGAGGGTGAAATTTCTGTGTGGGCTTGTGTCGCCCCCGGTGCCCTACAAAACCCCCCTGGTCTGCCCTCCGAAGACGCGGGTACTTACCTGCAAGCAGACCGGAACCGGGGCACCCCCTTCTCTCCATTCTAGCCTATGTGTTTTGGGCACCACTTTGAACTCTGCACCTGACCGGCCCTGAGCTGCTGGTGTGGTGACTTTGGGGTTGCTCTGAACCCCCAACGGTGGGCTACCTTGGACCAAGAACTGAACCCTGTAAGTGTCTTACTTACCTGGTAAAACTAATCAAAACTTACCTCCCCTAGGAACTGTGAAAATTGCACTAAGTGTCCACTTTTAAAACAGCTATTTGTCAATAACTTGAAAAGTATACATGCAATTTTTATGATTTAAAGTTCCTAAAGTACTTACCTGCAATACCTTTCAAATGAGATATTACATGTAGAATTTGAACCTGTGGTTCTTAAAATAAACTAAGAAAAGATATTTTTCTATACAAAAACCTATTGGCTGGATTTGTCTCTGAGTGTGTGTACCTCATTTATTGTCTATGTGTATGTACAACAAATGCTTAACACTACTCCTTGGATAAGCCTACTGCTCGACCACACTACCACAAAATAGAGCATTAGTATTATCTATTTTTACCACTATTTTACCTCTAAGGGGAACCCTTGGACTCTGTGCATGCTATTCCTTACTTTGAAATAGCACATACAGAGCCAACTTCCTACATTGGTGGATCAGCGGTGGGGTACAAGACTTTGCATTTGCTGGACTACTCAGCCAATACCTGATCACACGACAAATTCCAAAATTGTCATTAGAAATTCATTTTTGCAATTTGAAAGTTTTCTAAATTCTTAAAAGTCCTGCTAGGGCCTTGTGTGTTAAGTCCCTGTTTAGCATTGTCTTTTTAGAGTTTAAAAGTTTGTTAAAAGTTTGAATTAGATTCTAGAAACAGTTTTAGATTCTTAAAAAAGTATTCCAACTCTTAGCAGAATAATGTCTGATACAGAGATGCAGGTGGTGGAACTCGACACCACACCTTACCTCCATCTTAAGATGAGGGAGCTAAGGTCTCTCTGTAATATAAAGAAAATAACCATTGGCTCCAGACCTACCAAAATTCAGCTCCAGGAGCTGTTGGCAGAGTTTGAAAAAGCCAACCCCTCTGATGATGACATCACAGAGGAAGAAATTAGTGACTTGGAGGCCAATGTCCCTCCTCCAGTCCTAAATAGGGAGAACAGGACCCCTCAAGTCCTGTCTCCAACTGTGTTAGTCAGAAATAGTGAGTCCCTCACAGGAGGGTCCCACATTTCTGAAATCACTGAGGATGCTCTCAGTGAAGATGACCTCCTGTTAGCCAGGATGGCCAGAAGATTGGCTTTAGAGAGACAGCTCCTAGCCATAGAAAGGGAAAGACAAGAGATGGGCCTAGGACCCATCAATGGTGGCAGCAATATAAATAGGGTCAGAGATTCTCCTGACATGTTAAAAATCCCCAAAGGGATTGTGACAAAATATGAAGATGGTGATGACATCACCAAATGGTTCACAGCTTTTGAGAGGGCTTGTGTAACCAGAAAAGTGAACAGATCTCACTGGGGTGCTCTCCTTTGGGAAATGTTCACTGGAAAGTGTAGGGATAGACTCCTCACACTCTCTGGAAAAGATGCAGAATCTTATGACCTCATGAAGGGTACCCTGATTGAGGGCTTTGGATTCTCCACTGAGGAGTACAGGATTAGGTTCAGGGGGGCTCAAAAATCCTCGAGCCAGACCTGGGTTGACTTTGTTGACTACTCAGTGAAAACACTAGATGGTTGGAGCATCTGGTAGACCTAGGACCAATTTCTCCCCAAGAATTGGGAAAGAAGGCGGACCATTGGGTCAAGACAAGGGTGTCCAAGACTTCAACAGGGGGTGACCAAAAGAAAGGGGTCACAAAGACTCCCCAGGGGAAGGGTGATGAGACAACCAAAACTAAAAATAGTAAAGAGTCTTCTACAGGCCCCCAAAAACCTGCTCAGGAGGGTGGGCCCAGAGCCTCTTCACAAAACAATGGGTACAAGGGTAAAAACTTTGATCCCAAAAAGGCGTGGTGTCATATCTGTAAACAGCATGGACACCAAACTGGAGACAAGGCCTGTCCCAAGAAAGGTTCCACTCCAAACTCCCATCCAGGTAACACTGGTATGGCTAGTCTCCAAGTGGGATCAACAGTGTGCCCAGAGCAAATCAGGGTCCACACTGAAGCTACTCTAGTTTCTGAGGGTGGGGTGGATTTAGCCACACTAGCTGTCTGGCCGCCTAACATGCAAAAATACAGACAGCAACTCTTAATTAATGGGACTAGAATAGAGGGCCTGAGGGATACAGGTGCCAGTGTCACCATGGTGACAGAGAAACTGGTTTCCCCTGGCCAATACCTGACTGGAAAAACTTACACAGTCACCAACGCTGACAATCAGAGAAAAGTACATCCCATGGCAATGGTTACTTTAGAATGGGGAGGGGTCAATGGCCTGAAACAGGTGGTGGTCTCCTCAAATATCCCAGTGGACTGTCTGCTTGGAAATGACCTGGAGTCCTCAGCATGGGCTGAGGTAGAACTAAAAACCCATGCAGCAATGCTGGGTATCCCTGAACTGGTGTGTGTGAAAACAAGAGCACAATGCAAGGCACAGGGTGAACAAGTAGAGCTGGAGTCTGGAAGAATGGCCCAGCCTACCAAGAGAACAGGAAAGTCAGTTGGGAAACCAACTGCAACACAGCAAAAGAAAGGGAACCTCTCTTCTCAGGAAGAAGTTCTGCCCTCTGAGGGAACTGAGCCTTTGGAGCTTGAACCTTACCAGGTTGAGCTCTTAGGCCCAGGGGGACCCTCAAGGGAGGAGCTGTGTAAGGGACAAGAAACCTGTCCCTCTCTTGAAGGCCTTAGGCAGCAAGCTGCTGAAGAGTCCAAAGGCAAGAAAAATGGAACACATAGGGTCTATTGGGAAGATGGACTCCTGTACACTGAGGCCAGAGACCCCAAACCTGGTGCCACTAGGAGAGTGGTAGTGCCTCAGCTGTTCAGGAAGTTCATCCTAACATTGGCCCATGACATTCCCCTTGCTGGACATTTGGGACAAACCAAGACGTGGGAGAGGTTAGTCAACCACTTCTACTGGCCCAATATGTCCAACATGGTTAAGGAGTTTTGCCTCTCCTGCCCCACCTGTCAAGCCAGTGGTAAGACAGGTGGGCATCCAAAGGCCCCCCTCATTCCACTTCCAGTGGTGGGGGTTCCCTTTGAAAGAGTGGGTGTGGACATAGTTGGTCCACTAGAACCTCCCACAGCCTCAGGAAATATGTATATCCTGGTAGTAGTGGATCATGCTACCAGGTATCCTGAAGCTATTCCCCTTAGGTCAACTACTGCCCCTGCAGTAGCCAAGGCCCTCATTGGTATCTTTACCAGAGTGGGTTTCCCTAAGGAGGTGGTGTCTGACAGAGGTACCAACTTCATGTCAGCATACCTAAAGCACATGTGGAATGAGTGTGGAGTGACTTATAAATTCACTACACCATACCATCCACAAACTAATGGCTTGGTTGAGAGATTCAACAAGACATTAAAAGGCATGATCATGGGGCTCCCAGAAAAACTCAAAAGGAGATGGGATGTCCTCTTGCCATGTCTGCTTTTCGCTTACAGAGAGGTGCCACAGAAGGGAGTAGGATTCTCACCCTTTGAACTTCTGTTTGGTCATCCTGTAAGGGGACCACTTGCCCTTGTTAAAGAAGGCTGGGAGAGACCTCTCCATGAGCCTAAACAGGACATAGTGGACTATGTACTTGGCCTTCGCTCTAGAATGGCAGAGTACATGGAAAAGGCAACCAAAAACCTTGAGGCCAGCCAACAGCTCCAGAAGTTTTGGTATGACCAAAAGGCTGCACTGGTTGAGTTCCAACCAGGGCAGAAAGTCTGGGTTCTGGAGCCTGTGGCTCCCAGGGCACTCCAGGACAAATGGAGTGGCCCTTACCCAGTGCTAGAAAGGAAGAGTCAGGTCACCTACCTGGTGGACCTGGGCACAAGCAGGAGCCCCAAGAGGGTGATCCATGTGAACCGCCTTAAGCTCTTCCATGACAGGGCTGATGTGAATCTGTTGATGGTAACAGATGAGGATCAGGAGGCAGAGAGTGAACCTCTCCCTGATCTTCTGTCATCAGACCCAAAAGATGGCACAGTAGATGGAGTGATCTACTCAGACACCCTCTCTGGCCAACAGCAAGCTGATTGTAGGAGAGTCCTACAACAGTTTCCTGAACTCTTCTCCTTAACCCCTGGTCAGACACACCTGTGTACCCATGATGTGGACACAGGAGACAGCATGCCTGTCAAAAACAAAATCTTTAGACAGTCTGACCATGTTAAGGAAAGCATCAAGGTGGAAGTCCACAAGATGCTGGAATTGGGAGTAATTGAGCGCTCTGACAGCCCCTGGGCTAGCCCAGTGGTCTTAGTCCCCAAACCTCACACCAAAGATGGAAAGAAAGAGATGAGGTTTTGTGTGGACTACAGAGGGCTCAATTCTGTCACCAAGACAGATGCTCATCCAATTCCAAGAGCTGATGAGCTCATAGACAAATTAGGTGCTGCCAAATTCTTAAGTACCTTTGACTTGACAGCAGGGTACTGGCAAATAAAAATGGCACCTGGAGCAAAAGAGAAAACAGCATTCTCCACACCTGATGGGCATTATCAGTTTACTGTTATGCCCTTTGGTTTAAAGAATGCCCCTGCCACCTTCCAAAGGTTGGTGAATCAAGTCCTTGCTGGTTTGGAGTCCTTTAGCACAGCTTATCTTGATGATATTGCTGTCTTTAGCTCCACCTGGCAGGATCACCTGGTCCACCTGAAGAAGGTTTTGAAGGCTCTGCAATCTGCAGGCCTCTCTATCAAGGCATCCAAATGCCAGATAGGGCAGGGAACTGTGGTTTACTTGGGCCACCTTGTAGGTGGAGGCCAAGTTCAGCCACTCCAACCCAAGATCCAGACTATTCTGGACTGGGTAGCTCCAAAAACCCAGACTCAAGTCAGGGCATTCCTTGGCTTGACTGGGTATTACAGGAGGTTTGTGAAGGGATATGGATCCATTGTGACAGCCCTCACTGAACTCACCTCCAAGAAAATGCCCAAGAAAGTGAACTGGACTGTGGAATGCCAACAGGCCTTTGACACCCTGAAACAAGCAATGTGCTCAGCACCAGTTCTAAAAGCTCCAGATTATTCTAAGCAGTTCATTGTGCAAACAGATGCCTCTGAACATGGGATAGGGGCAGTTTTGTCCCAAACATACAGCCTTTCATTTCACAGTCTTTGTACAGCAGATGACAGTTCACTTTACAGAATCCTGGAAGTCTGCAGTCAGAGTTGTAAAATGACGTCTGACCTCTTATCTCTGATTACAGAGCAAATGTGACAAGATTAAAACAAGATGTAAAGGCATTTTTATTGCTACTTCACTTTATGAGTGAATAAAACACCTCTTATTTGTCAACTCGCCACAATAGTGAGATAACTATAGCTCGACCTGATAAAATCTGACTCGCGATAGGGAGTGGACTAGTAGATTTATGAAGGCCTGTTATACGTGCATAATTGTTATGTGGGAAAGGCACTATTTTCCTAGCTTTTGTCACTGGAAAAACTTCTGTTATACCATATGAGTGTTAGTATACCTTTGAGCACTAAAGGGCATTAATCTCTGAGAAAGGCCACTTCACCCAATGCCCCATTGTTTTTTGTTCCCCTGTTCCCTTTACTTCAGGAATTGGCTTTCATGGTCTTTATTGTTCATGCTGCACCAGAAGGGTGCTACAATGTTTTTTTTTAAAGAATCCTGTATTATCTGCATGACTTCTACTCTACTGTCTGCAAACATATGGAATAATGTCCTGGAATGCTCATAGGCACATCTGGTGGCTAAAAGAATGGTTGGCAAGTGAGACTGGAAGTGAACTTGGCCTCTCTCTCTCTGGATGTGGCAGATACTGTGCCTTGGCAATCTCATGTCTGAAGGTGTGATTGGTCCTTGTTGGATGGCCTCATTTCTCTTCCTTCGGGATTGTCTTATTTGATGGGGACTGATTACATGGCAGCTGCTCGATTGCTTTCTCAAAAACTTGTATTTGAGTGTTTTTAATCCTTTATTTAGTTTAAATATAGTTTGTATAGTTTGTTGGGACCTTCATTGACCGGTCCATGTTTTTCCGGTGATGTGCATGTTGTGCCATTAGAGACATTCTATTTAATTGGTTTTTTCCTACCGAAGATACAATAATTTGTACAAAAAAGTTGCAACAAAATTGAAATACAGGATTGCTAAATCTGCAGATTTGCCTTTAATCGCCCACGAGTACAGGCCTCTCAGCAGGTGATGTGGGCTTCCGAGCAGCTTTGCCTGCACAAATGCATTCAGTTGCAGCCACCACTCAGCCGTGCCATAAACCATGTAAGTAATCTAAGAAAAGGTACCCTGTGAAACCTCAGTGCTTATGAACTACTGTGAAAGCAGGTTATCTACTAGACACTACACCACATACTAAATGAAGTCATCATGCAATCCCCACGTTTTTGCTCACATCCGAATGAGGCTTTTTTATTGTGATCAGAGCACATGCATTCTGATTACACTAAATACTTAATCTTTAAGTGTACATTTTTACGACTGGATTTTCAGCTGTTGAAGTGCTGCATTTGCATTTAATATGAACGTTTACAGCATTTAATCTCGTATTCTATATAAAATACTGAGCATTTAAGAAGTACTTCACTTTTATGAGGAGCACCAAATAAAGAAAATTAGTTTGAGAATGGTCTGCTTTGTGAAAATGAAGATTTCTATAACTGCTGGTTTACATTAATTGCTGCTTTTTGCGTGCTGATAAAGTTTTGCTATGGTGGAAAATCCTGGTGGACAATTCAGGCTTATTGCATGATTTGAATGCATACCATAATTTTGTGAAACCCATAAGTTTTGAAATTTTAAAAAGGTTATGAGTGTCGGAATTAAAAGAACGCCATGCAAAACAGAATGATTATTATTTCATGCATATCTATTTTCTGTGAAATCTGGTGATATTTTATTGAAAGTGTTAGTGACTTCAGTACATAGCAGCATTATTGGCAATACTTGCGTATCCAATTTGAGAGTAATCCATGCCTGAATTGTTTAAATAAGTGCATATTAAAATAGGGAAAGCCTCTTCATGTGATGTTTTTAAGAAGTATATGGAGATGAAAATTGTGTAAAGCGAGTGGGAGGGACAGAATACTCAGATTGAAACGCAGATCAGAATTGTGGAAAACTCAAAACCAGGTAGGAGTGTCAGGAAACCTGTAGGTAGGTTGGGTTTGTATTGAAATTGTGGTCATGTTTGTGCTAGTCAGAGCTGTAGGAAATTAATGGAACAGACATAATTGTAGGAAAATTCATGAAATGGTACGTATTGCCTGAATTTGAGGGACCGGAGGGCATTTCAGGTAATTTATGGGCACATTAGTATTGTCGAGATTACATGGTATTGTCAGATACGTTAACTTGTACTGACTAATGTAGTTGCATTTTTTTTCATATTCAAACATAAAAATCATATCATTTAAATCTGTGAAAACCTTCAGTTCCACCCAAGCTCAAAAAACGAGGCTATTTTCTCATCTTTCGTAATTTCTCCTTGACCTTTTTTGATATGAAGTATCAGCCACAGTATAAGGAACCGTTTGCTGTGAGTACGCCCTTTTTCAGAGTTATTCACTTTTCATAACCCCTACCGTTGGTTCTCATGGTCAGCCAGTCAGACTATCAAATTCCCAGTATGTCTGATAACAGGTCCCACTTAAGCAGAGGGGAGGTGGACCTGGGGAGACGGCATATGCGGCTCCTGATCAAACTTGTGTACACCACTTCAGAGGTCTCAGGAATGGGGAGTAATCCCAAGCATGCTTGTAGGTGTCTACTAAGTCCCCATCGCCTCACCACAGTGTGTTCCTAATATGTCACTTTTGTGGTGAGTAGGCACTATTTTTACCATACCTGCCCATCACTATGTGACCTGCACAGTAAAACGTGTGTTTCATATCTTTTGGACTGTTTGTGTTATCACCTGTTAAGGGGCAAGGAATGAAATCTTAGGCCTCTGTATTCCAAAGTACTGTGGACATGCTAGATAACATAGTCTGATGTGTAAAAGTTTAGAAAATAGAATCTTAACTTTTGTTTCAATTGCTTCTTTTCTGCAGGAGACAATAAACACTGGCCCATTTGTGATGCGATCTACATGCCGGAGATGCGGCGGCCGTGGATCAGTTATGACAACACCTTGTATTTCTTGTCGCGGAACAGGCCAAACCAAGCAAAAGAAAACTGTTATGGTGCCTGTGCCAGCAGGTCTGTATCCAGTATTAAATGATTTCTACTCGCATCAAAAGAGATTAGAGGGACATGAGAGGATTTGACTGTCACTGAGTTATGTTAACGTTTTAGTAAAGGACACAGATACCTAAAAAAAAACAAAAAAAAAAAAAAAAAGTGCCCTGGCGTTGAAAGAACCACTACTAACTAGGAATTGGATTAGATCCTATAAAGCTAGGTCCTCAAGTCTTTCCTAAAGCTCAGCAAATCATGAGTATTGCTAAGAGTGAAAGGAAGATCATTCCAAAGTTTAGCTGCTGCAACCAAGAAGACCCAGCAGAGCACCCATTGGATTATTGGAATGGTCAGTAGACAAGCATTTGTGAACCGAAGGGAGCAAGCAGGTATCAAGATGATAAATTTAGTCCAAAGGTAGCAAGGGCCTTTCCCATCAACCACCCTAAAAACATGACACAAGAAATTGAAGACATTTTGTTTTGTACACTGAGAGCCACGGTACAGTAGTAAGAGCAGAAACTGCAAATACAAAATGGAAGGTCCAAGACCAATTTATATGCCTCATTCTGAATCCTCTGCAATTTTTCTGTAACACCCACAGGTAGGCCCAGAAGCAGAACGTTACAACAATCTAGGCGACCTAAAATGGTCATCTGTATAACAACTTTATGCATGGCTCTAGGAAGGAATTATCATATCTTAATTGTCCTCAGTAGATGAAAACACGTTATGTCATTAACCTTCCTTGCTAGTAATAGTTCTGGTGAACTTAAAGTATGAAAGCAATCGGGTCTCCTGGATGTACACAACATGGCGAGCTTTGCTTTGAGTGCAGTGTTTTTGAGTGCACACTCCTGATGAGAGGTGTATGTGCCTTTCTCTGTGTCCTCCGAGTAGGAGTGAGGGTTATTGTGTACTGTAATGTAATAAATAATTGTATGCTGTAATTGCAAGCACATCGAGTGAAATTAGTTTGCATTGTCATGTTTGCTGTTTAACAAGTGCATCTGAGGATTCTGTGCCAGTAGATGTAACAGATGAGGGATTTGTCATGTTGCATAAGAGGAAACCTTCTCCACAATTCCTGGTCCTGGAAATGACCTGTCAGTCTTTTTTACTTTCTTGGAACAAGCTAAAGGTTTCTCTTATCTTCAAACATCACGTCATTAGAAAGGGATGGCATTGTGAGCAGGTTGCAAGACTTTCAATCATTGCAGATGTGCAAGGTAAATATGATGTGAGCTAACTTGGTTCAGGAGTCTTGATACTCATAGCCAAGGATCTTGCTTAGTAAGTGAGATGGTGAGGGTTTTAGAGAGATTTCCCAACATTCACTGTTTTATACCCTATTAAAAACAAGATGCGTAAAAGGGTGGTGGGATGATTTGTATCGACGAGAACGTAGTGGTTGTTTGGGGGGGGGGGGGGGGAGGTTGACATTATTGAAGCCCTTCAAATCGCTTCAAGCAGTCAGGTCAGTGTATGTTGTGATTTATTTTGAATATATTTATTTATGGCTTGTGCATTGTTTATACAACCGTAACAACTTTAAATATCTTTTTTTTGTCTTTAATATTTCGCCCTAATAGATGGTCTTAACAAAGGGGGTACCAAAAAGAATTCCCCACTATCTATCCTTGGTCTTCCAGCCTAACTGCTTACCTCTTACAAACAATTTCCCACAAATTTTAGGATTTCCTCTTCTAATTCCTGAAAAGCTGTAGGAAGTTGGCTCTGTATATACTATTTCAAAGTAAGAAATAGTGTGTACAGGGTCCTAGGGTTCCCCTTAGAGGTAAGATAGTGGCAAAAAGAGATAATTCTAAAGCTCTATTTTGTGGTAGTGTGGTCGAGCAGTAGGCTTATCGGAGGGTAGTGTTAAGCATTTGTTGTACACACACGGGCAATAAATGAGGAACACACAAAGACTTACTCCAGGCTAATAGGTTTTTATATAGAAAAATATATTTTCTTAGTTTATTTTAAGAAACACAGGTTCAAGATTTACAAGGAATACTTCAAATGAAAGGTATTTCACTTAGGTACTCTAGGAACTTTGAATAATCACAATGGCATGTACAGTTTTTGTAAAATTGCCAATAAGCTATTTTAAAAGTGGACACAGTGCAAAAATCAACAGTTCCTGGGGGAGGTAATAAAGGTTAAGTTTGCATGTAAGTAAAACACTTACAAGTCTCAAAGTTGGGTCTAAGGTAGCCCACCGTTGGGGGTTCAAGGCAACCCCAAAGTTACCACACCAGCAGCTCAGGGCCGGTCAGGTGCAGAGGTCAAAGAGGTGCCCAAAACACATAGGCTTCAATGGAGAACAGTGTTGCCCCGGTTCCAGTGTGCCAGCAGGTAAGTACCCGTGACCTCGGGGGCAGACCAGGGGGGTTTTGTAGGGCACCGGGGGAGGACACAAGCAGGCACAGAAAGAACACCCTCAGCGGCACAGGTGCGTCCGGGTGCAGAGTGCAAACAGGCGTCGGATTTTAGATAGGAAGTAATGGAGGGACCTGGGGGTCACTTCAGCGATGCAGGCAGACACAGGGGGGGGCTCCTCGGGGTAGCTACCACCTGGGCTAGGCAGAGGGTCACCTGGTGGTCGCTCCTGCACTGGAGTTCAGTTCCTTCAGGTCCTGGGGGCTGCGGGTGCAGGGTTGGTTCCAGGCGTCGGGTCCCTTGTTACAGGCAGTCGCGGTCAGGGGGAGCCTCTGGATTTCCTCTGCAGGCATCGCTGTGGGGACTCAGGGGGGGTTGTCTCTGGCTACTCACGTGCTCACAGTCGCCGGGGAGTCCTCCCTGTAGTGTTGGTTTTCTGCAGGTTGAGCTGGTGGCGTCTGGTGCAGAGTGGAAAGTCTCACGCTTCCGGCGGGAAACGTGAAGTCTTTAAAGTTGTTTCTTTGTTGCAAGAAAGTTGCAGATTGTTGAACAGGGCCACTGTTCACTGGAGTTTCTTGGTCCTTGGTTGCAGGGCAGTCCTCTAAGGCTTCAGAGCTCGCTGTTCCCTGTTGGATGCGTCGCTGTTGCAGTTTTCTTCGAAGTTGGGAGGACAGGCTGGTAGGGCTGGGGCCAAGGCAATTGTCGTCTCCGTCTTCACTGCAGGGCTTCAGGTCAGCAGTCCTTCTTCTTGTTAAGGTTGCAGGAATCTAGTTTCCTAGGTTCTGGGGAGCCCCTAAATACTGAATTTAGGGGTGTGTTTAGGTCTGGGAGGGAAGTAGCCAATGGCTACTGTCCTTGAGCGTGGCTACACCCTAATCCTATTGTGGGAATCCTCCATCCACAAGATGGAGGATTTCTAAAAGTAAGGGTCACCTCAGCTCAGGACACCTTAGGTGCTGTCCTGACTGGTGGGTGACTCCTCCTTGTTTTTCTAATTATCTCCTCCAGCCTTGCCTCCAAAAGTGGGGGCAGTGGCCGGAGGGGCGGGCATCTCCACTAGCTGGGATACCCTGTGGCGCTGTAACAAAAGGGGTGAGCCTTTGAGGCTCACTGCAGGTGTTACAGTTCCTGCAGGGGGAGGTATGAAGCACCTCCACCCAGTACAGGCTTTGTTCCGGACTACAGAGTGACAAAGGCACTCTCCCCATGTGGCCAGCAACATGTCTGGTGTGTGGCAGGCTGGCAGAAACTAGTCAGCCTACACTGGAAGTCGGGTATGTTTTCAGGGGGCATCTCTAAGATGCCCTCTGGGTGTGTTTTACAAAAAATTGCACACTGGCATCAGTGTGCATTGATTGTGTTGGGAAGTTTGATACCAAACTTCCCAGTTTTCAGTGTAGCCATTATGGTACTGTGGAGTTGTTTGACAGACTCCCAGACCATATACTCTTACGGCTATCCTGCACTTAAAATGTCTAAGGTTTTGCTTAGACACTGTAGGGGCATAGTGCTCATGCACCTAAGCCCTCACCTGTGGTATAGTGCACCCTGCCTTAGGGCTGTAAGGCCTGCTAGAGGGGTGACTTATCTATGCCACAGGCAGTGTGAGGTTGGCCTGGCCCTCTGAGGGTAGTGCCATGTCGACTTAGTCATTTTCTCCCCACCAGCACACACAAGCTGAGAAGCAGTGTGCATGTGCTGAGTGAGGGGTCCCCAGGGTGGCATAAACCATGCTGCAGCCCTTAGAGACCGTCCCTGGCATCAGGGACCTTGGTACCAGGGGTACCAGTTACAAGAGGCTTACCTGAGTGCCATGGTTGTGCCAATTGTGGAGACAAAGGTACAGTTTAGGGAAAGAACACTGATGCTGGGGCCTGGTTAGCAGGGTCCCAGCACACTTTCGAGTCATAACTTAGCATCAGCAAAAGCAAAAAGTCAGGGGGTAACCATGCCAAGGAGGCATTTCCTTACAAAAGCTTATTATTAATGGACTAAATCCCCAAATTATCAAATGTTTTCTCTGAGCCTGTTGCAGAGTGATCACCCAGAGGATTACTTTAGTTCTAGTACAGAGATCTGACCTTCACTTTACCTCTGTGCAGAACAATAATTCCTTCAATATCATTTCGAAAAACTTGCTAAGGTATATACTAAACAGGACTGTGGTTCGTGTTTACCCTTAACTCAGTCCACTGTGACAAGGGTTTTTAGAAGTTGTAGTTTTGTGCTATAAATATGTATCACCCTCCTACAGTAATAAAATGGGGTTCAATTAGAATATTACCCAGGTTCACCTGGGCAAACCACACGTGTTTCTTCCAGTCTAATTTTACAAATGCCATCAAATTCTTATGAAAAATAGTCACGTACAGTGCAGGAAAGCATCCCTTCTTAAGGCACAACTTCCTGTGAGTGTGAAAGTATTTCTTTTGTTCATTGTCGAGTAGCTTTTTCTTACCGCCATCTGGATTGGAGGAATTAAGTGTTGTCACTTACCCAGGTATTGTGTTTACACAGCAGAACCTTTGCATAAATCATAGCTGGGTATCTGAGCACATCCAATTATGTAATTAAGCCGAAGGGATTAATCAACTGTTGTCTTTAAATACTGGTATTCAAACATTTCCTTTTTATGTATTGTGAATATTTCTGATCGGTAAAAGTGGCCTGAAAACGCATAATACTGATGCCCAATTACATGGTTCCGATTTCTTGATATTCTATGACCAATTTGTGGGACGAAGTACATTGGACAATTTACTTCATTTTATCAGTGACATATGTTCACTTTATTAGATTGCTAACTTAGTCTGAAAGAAATAAATCCTGAATGTGCATCATTCCATGATCATCTTCATACAGAATCCTGATACATATGTAGCCCCTTGTTTTCAGCAGCTCAGCTTGTCTTAGTGCTGTTCTACTTGGCTCATTTAGTCCTGATTTCCAGAACTATCAACCTCATCTCCACCATATTGAGCATCAAATCCCAGTTCTTCAGTTTCACTTGCTTTTTTTATATTTTGCTATTTAAAGTCTGTTTTTCATTAGTTTTAACTACACTTCTTATAAACAGAGGTTCTCCATCCTCATTCTCTGCCCCTTGCTTGCACTCCTAACATTGGTACCAAACTGTGAGGTACTGTCATTTTTGTTTATTTGCAACACTCAATTGTTGTTTCGCTTGCACCTTCTCTTCAAGCTCACAAAACAGTTTAAGCTAGACTCCACAAAGGATTTCCCCTTACAATACTACACCAAGAATCTGTAAAATTGTGTACTCTTTTCTAACTAATTGGGATTAATCTGCTTTTTCAGTATACTCCAGAGTAGCATTTTTAAACCACTTTTGAAATTTGAAAGAACTGTATTATTTGCTCAAGTCTGTGAAATGATTGCCCTCCCATCAATAAAAAAATAATCCTAAACATTAAAAGTTCAGCTGACACCAATGAATAATCAAGTTAAGAAACGGACTACTCCTGTCACTCTTATAGAGCTCTTAAACCTGCAGTTGAGTTGCTGTGGATTACGTTTATCCAGGGTAGGTTTTGCTATTGCAAACCTGTTGCCTCTATCTTGAACAGAGGATCAGGGATGTTCATTTCAGAATCCTAATCGATTTACGACAGAGTTCAGGAGTTCGAAAGTTTCATATTAAAATAGAAGAGTGGTCTGAGGAAGTGTGGAATAAGGATGGCTGGATGTGGGTATTTAACTGAGGGAGAAAGTGAGATGTCTCAGAGGCATCCTAATGACAGTGTGAGGCACTGATGTTAGCAAAGGGTCAGTTATGAGTGACTGAGGAGTCCGATGGGACATGAAGGAGTGGATTAGTGTGTGGG
Source organism: Pleurodeles waltl (assembly GCF_031143425.1). Taxonomy (NCBI): domain Eukaryota; kingdom Metazoa; phylum Chordata; class Amphibia; order Caudata; family Salamandridae; genus Pleurodeles; species Pleurodeles waltl. The sequence goes on along the minus strand of NC_090449.1, from coordinate 296,924,714 downwards.
TTAATGGAGCAAGATGGTGAAGACAATAGAAGGATGTGTCTTTGGGGGATTGAGTACCACAGGTATCTAGGTTTAGGAGGAGAGTGATATTCAGAAAATTGACTTCATTAAATGCAATTCATATGCAAATTAGCACACAGGAGTAGCGTGAGAAAAGAAACATAAATTGCAAGTACAGGAGAGGCAAGATTCTACTGTAATGGCAAGATTCCTACAGAAATAATGGTATTACCGCAGAGTACTAATGATGCTGGGTACATCCAGGATAAAGTTATTTAGTGAGAGGCTGAAAGAGGTGAATCATTACTGTAAATTGTTATAGTTGAGTTGGAAAAAAAGCATTTCTGTCATAAGGCCTGAACAGAGCCGAACAGCAGAGTCTGTCTTGAATTGGCCACAGCTAACTGGGGTACACCATTACAAGGACACTGTGGGATGTACACACTTGATGAAGGTGCATGTCACATGTTTGTGTCAGATGGCTGGAAATGGCCTTAGTTGGGGTTACTGTCAACTTTTGGACAGTTGGGAAACAAACAAAAAAGTTGGGTGGCTGGAGCACATTTTAGGAAGAAGTGGGGTGGACACGTTTGACGGAGTGAATTGTAAACTATGCTCTAAGTCATTGAATACATTCTGATTGATGTTTGATTGTGTTACTTGTAGTGACTGTCTTGTTGCAGCAGAATGGCCAGTTGTGGGAATACCAAGGCTAGCAAAACATTGGCATCTTTTTCTAGCCAGAGAAATTTGGTCATGCATTTCATTAACTTGTTTTTTCATCCTTAGTGGGTATGATCGCATTAATGTTAAAAAATATATATATATAAATATGAATGGCATACAGAAGACTGTACTGCCATTGTGCGTACATTAAAATATACATATGTAGTTTTGTGTGTTTGAAAACGGGACTGTAGACTTTCAGTTGAGTGATATTGTGTGCACACTCAGTCCTAAGTTTCTTTTAACCTGTAATTAAGTGACCACTGAAAGGAAGCAGGATCTTGTGCATTACTAAGTACAAGCATGGAAGGGAACTGGAGCTGTGAGGGTTGTTTATGCTGTTATTATTGAGGAGAAATGCACAGTTGTTCAAGGAAACTGAATCACTGTTTAATTTACATCAAACCATGTAAAGCTTTGAGCCTGCATGCCCCAAGGGAATAAATGAATCTGGATGCCATGTTATGCCATGGTTTCATGATGTGATTCAGACCCGAGTGTAAAAGGTAGTGTTCCATTTCGAGTAAACTGTCATGTTCACACAAAGCATACACCCTGTGTCTCATTTCATTCTTTAGTCCTGTGTGTGACTTTTCTTTCTAATTCCAGGAGTTGAGGATGGACAGACTGTGAGGATGCCTGTTGGGAAGAAGGAAATCTTCATCACCTTTAGGGTATGTAAACACAGGAGTACTGCTGGTTTCTTGCGGTTTTGTACCTCATGCTGCGTACTCCTTCCTCTTTTTCTTCTCTTGTTGACCCCATGTATGTTTACTCCTTCAAACAAGTTGATCTGCATTAGTTCTTGTTTTGGTCTACACTGCAAATCCTTGGTTTCCTTAATGTCCTCATTTTGTAGACCAGTGACCATGCACGTCTCAAAATGAGACCATAGCAAGAGGAATTGCAAGTTCAATGGAATCAATCACAAGGATCATTCGAAGATCAGATATCCATCATACCAATGATGACAAAGCTACTGGAATGGTGGTCTCACCAATCTCATCTTTCCCAAGGCCTCACTTATCTGCCATTAGTCACAGAATTTATTATTACAACAGATGTGTTGATGGTCAGATGGGTAGGTCACCTCCAAAATCTACGAATCCAGGGAAAATGGTCAAAACATCAGAAGCTAATGCACATCAACAGCTTGGAACTCGAAGCCATCTTCTTCTCATTACAAGCTTTTCACCCAGGGATAGAAGACTCTTCAGTGCTGGTAAGGAGAGAGAGCACGACCTGCATGTATTATATCAATGAGGAGGGAGGCACCAAATCTCTAATACCCTCACAAGAAACCCAGGATTAATGGACCTGGCTAACAGTCCACAACATCTCCTTGAAAGCCGAACAGGTCTCCGGAGTACATAGCACTGTAGTGGACGCATTCAGCAGAGCCAAGAACGATTGTCATGAATGGGAGCTGACCCAAACCCAGCTAGACAGAATATTTGCAATATGGGGAAAACCAGCACTGGATCTTTTCGCAACAAACAGGAATGCCAAATGCCAATTTTACACAAGTTGACATCCCCTTCCAGGGTCTTGGGGGAATTCCCTTTAGATGCAATGGTTTGGGATTTATGCATCCCCCCCCCCCCCCCCCCCCCCCCTTGCTAATTCCCAAAGTCATTGTCAAGATGGAGGTGGAAACCGGTTGCCTGATTTTAATCGCTCCCAAATGGCCCAGACAGTTCTGGTACACAGAACTTCTCCTGATGTCAGAAGCCACACAAATAACGCCTTCCACCAACTCCGTGCAGAAGGGACAGATATTACACCCAAATCTGATTACATTGCACTTGCATTCATGACTCCTAAATTCTACAAATTCCAACATCTGAAACTCACTCAAGAATGTGAAGACTTACTCTGTAAAATGAGACCAGACAGCAAGAACAAAACATACAGATTGAAATGGAAGCGGTTCTGTTCTTGGTGTCCAAATAGCTTACACCCATATGAAACCTCTCCAGTACAGATATTGACATATCTGCAAATGCTAGCAAAGTCTGGGCTCGTTCACTCCTCAGTAAAGGTACACTTAGCAGCAATTTCTACTTATAGACAGTCTTCAGATGCAGTGTCTTTGCTCAGCACGACTAATTAAGCAATTCATGAAGGGTTTGTTCAGAGCTTTTCCTCCAGTAACAGCTCCTCCTCAAGAATGGTCCTCAACATTTTTCTCTCACAATAAACAAAACCCCCATTTGAACCTATTTACAGAGCTGATATGAAGTTTCACACATGGAAAGTAGCCGTCTTACTTGCGATTACTTCCAACAGAAGAGTTAGCAAGATCCAAGCTTTCACTGCGCAAAAACCTTTCTTGCGCTTCACAGAGGATTTTGTCCTTCTCAGAACAAATCCAAAATTCATCCCTAAGGTTCTCTCTCAATTTAATCTCACTCAACCAGTTATTGTCGCTATGTTCTTTCCCAGTCCAACAACACCAGCAGAAAGATCTCTCCACGCGTTGGATGTTAAGAGATGTCTTAAGTTCTATCTCCAACGCACTAAAGCTATTCGCAAGACTGATCAATTACTACTGTCCTATAGGACTGGGCGACAGGGCACCACAGTAACAAAGGCAGCAGTAGCAAGATGGCTGTCAGCAACCATTGAGTTTTGTCATTCCACAGCGGGAAAACCTTTAACAATACAACCGAAGGCGCATTCAACAAGGGCAGTATCTACCTCTGCTGCTGTGTGTGCTGGAGTTCCGCTAGAGCAACTATGCAGTGCTGAAACTTGGAAGCGCACCCACTCGTTCACGAAGCATTACTGCCTCCAGTCCACACATAGAAATGATGCAGCTGTGGGACAAGTAGTCCTATGTCATCTGTTCCAGTAAGGTGAGCCTCAGTTGTAATAGAGTGTAGGAAAGTAACCTCTTTCTAGCAAGGTTACACCCACTTTTTGCCTGTTTGTCAGTGTGTTTGACTGAGTTCACTGGGATCCTGCTAACCAGAACCCCAGTGATTATGTTCTCTCCGTTAAACTTGGTTAGTAGAACCTTCTTCAACCCACAGTTGGCAAACTGGTGCCCCCATGTAAGTATATAGTACCTAGGTACCTCGAAGCATTGGTGTGCCAGGGGATCCCTATGGGCTTCAACAGTTAATTCTGCCACCCACAGGGAGCCCATGCAAAGGGTTCTGCAGGCCTGCCATTGCAGCCTGTGTAAAACAGGTGCATGCACCCGTTTTCACTACAGGTCACTGCACCAGGTCACTGTAAGTCATCCCTATGGTAGGCCCTCTCAGCCCAGAGGGCAGGTTGCAAGTACCTGTGTGTGAGGGTACCTAGGAGAGGTGCCTCCACAAACTCGAGAGCCATTTTCCTGGACTTTGTGAGTGCGGGGATGCCATTTTACGCATCTGGACATAGGTCACTACCTATGTCCAGTTACATAATGGTAACTCTGAACCTGGGCATGTTTGGTATCAAGCATGTCGGAATCATACCCATATACTGTTGCAAGTGTTGGAAGTATGATCACATGATGCACGGAGGGCACCAAATGTATCCTTCAAAGCAAACCAGTGGCTTGGGAAGGCTACCCCTTCCAAGCCAGTCACACCCATTTCCAAAGGGAGGGGGTGTTACCTCCCTCCCCCGAAGGAAATCCTTTGTTCTGCCTTCTTGGGCTTGATCAGTTCAAGCAGCAGGAGGGCAGAAACTTGTCTGAGGGGTGGCAGCAGCTTGGGCCACCTGGAAAACCCTGTGAGACTGGTGGTAGCAAGACTGGTGGGTCCTTTAAGTATCCCCCAGAGTGCATGGAATCCTACTTCCAGTACTTGCAACAATATTGGGGTATGATTCCGACATGTTTGATACCAAAGATGCCCAGGTTCGGCGTTACCATTATGTATCTAGAGATAGGTGGTGACCTATGTCCAGTACACTTGTAAAATGGCATCCCCACAGTCAAAAAGTCTAGGAAAATGGCTCTGGAGTTTGTGGGGGTACCTCTGCTAGTGCAGAGGTGCCCTCAGAGGTACCTGCACCCTGCCGTCTGGACTGAGAGGGCCTGCCATAGGGGTGACTTACAGTGACCTGGTGCAGTGGCCTGTAGTGGAAATGGGGGCATGCATCCGTTTCACGCAGCCTGCAATGGCAGGCCTGCAGAACCTATTGCATGTGCTCCCTCTGGGTGGCAGAATAACTGTTGCAGCCCATAGGGATCCCCTGGAACCCCAATGCCCTGAGGTACCTTTGTACCATATACTAGGGACCGACATGGGGGCACCAGTATGCAAATTGTGGGGTGAAAAAGGTTCCAGCAACCAAGTTTAACGGAGAGAGCATAATCACTGGGGTCCTGGTTAGCAGGATCCCAGTGAACACAGTCAAACACACTGACAAACAGGCAAAAAGTGGGGGTACCCGTGCTAGAAAGAGGCTACTTTCCTACATAGAGAATTTATTTCTAATGCACTTTACAAATACTACTATCCAGTTTATAATGTCTACAAATAAGTTTCCTGTTTTATGTAAGCGCATGATAATATTATAATATATTGTACGATTGCACATATAAATTCTCTGATACCCACCATCCGCTAAGATTTTGGTACTGTATATTGTTAAAACTGCTTGATATTCTGATTCAATCATGTGAATCTATGAAAGATCCAATACTGGATAAGAACATGACGTACTTGCCTGTAACTGCAGGTATCCAGTATTGGTGTCTTTCATAGGTTCACATGTGACCCACCCTCCTCCCCTTAGAGGCTCCCCTATAGTCTCAAGAAGTATAACTCACTCTAGTGCTGAAAATCTGAGGGACAGAGCCTCTCTTGGGAGTCTTCTACAGGGTGCTGTCACCTGATTGGTCATGGTTCAAGTTTGGTCCATTCTTAAAAAAGAAATAGGCTAGTGAATTCAAGGCCTACTATTATCATAGCCTATGTGTTTGTTGCATACTGCTCTCTATACTGTGGGACTCCCACTTCGATGATAGGGAAGGATTCAAGCATGTGAATCTATGAAAGATACCAACACTGGATAACTGCAGTTACAGGTAAGTAACTCATTTTCACATTTATTATGCAGCCGGTGAGATCGTTCCAGAATCCGGGCAACCTTACCAGCTGATGGAGAGGGATGCTGCATCGGCATTGCAGAACAATTGTCTCAATCTCATTGGGTGTAGGAGGATGTCAGGACAAGCAGCACCCTGTGGCACAGGAATTGTAGGCTCACCTGCGCAATGCCTTGAGGCAGTTGAACATTTGCTCGACCAGCGCAGTTCTCTCTCGCGTCCGTTTGGCATGGTGGCTGTTGCGACATAGTGCTCCTGGGCAATTTCAGTTCTTCAGGTTGTCACCACAGGCAGTTCTTCAAGTTTAGATGGGCCTTTGCATCAGATACTATCTCCTGGAATGTTTCATTCAGCTCCAATGTCAAGCAGTTGCCTTCTTGATATTTTTTCCACACCGTGTAGATGCCTTTTGTCACCTCCGAGGTGTAAGTAGTATTTGAGTGAGCAGAGCTTGGTGTTAGATAGACATTCTTGAATATTCTGTCATGGGCTGTTCTTGATTTTGAAAAGACTAGTGAGAGGTAATCCCTCTTAGAGTTCTTAAGATATTTTAATGCGGCTTCAATAGGCTTCCGAACTTGAACACTTGCTATGGCCTGTGAGTTGTTTTTATTCTCCATTCATTCATACAAATAATGACATTTAATTATGATTCTAATTTTTAACAAACTAAAACTGATAAACATCAAAAGAGCAAAGATGGAATTCAGTCCTAACACAGCTTCTAGTGATTGTGCCACCTGACAAATATAACATTACATATCATTAACCAGTCTGCAAAGTTTCACCTAATCAAACTTGATGTGCCTGCAACCACAAACCTTTATCCTACTTGGCTCCCTGCAGAGTGCAGCTACAGTGTCCAGTAAGATGAGACATCAGTCTTGATTTTGTTCTAGTCCTGTGCTGCAGCAGATGCCCAGGTTTTTTTTTTCATCCTCTTCTTCTTACTAGTGGGACGTTCCTTTATGCAAGATACAGTGCAAGCATCAAGCTGCTGCAATAAATATCAAAGATGTGAAAATGCAAGAATGTAAACATTTTTTTTTAGAACATTTAATAAATAAATATGCAACAAAAGCAGATGTGCATTAAAACAGCTATGCAATAAAAACAAGCATTTTATAAAATGTGTGCTAAAAAATAATAAGTATGTTAGCATGTTAAAACCCTGTCATGTGGAGAAAAAAATTATAAAAATCCCACAAGGATATGATGGGGCAGGCATGTGGCTGCCCCGGGGCATTGGCACAACTTGGGGAAGTGGTGAAGGCTGGCGATGTGAAAAGGTTAAACATATGTTTAAAAAAAAAAAAAAAAAAGTGAATGTTGTTATGTAAGATTTTGAAACCCAGGTTGGGCTTAGCAATCAGTACTTGAACAAGGTGCGGCCTATGAATGGTACTATATTAAAGCAATCTTTCATATTTCCATTATAACATAATACCAACGTTATTGCATCCTAAATACTTCATAGTAAATCCAGTTGTGGTTCACATGTGCCATACATTGTTAAAAAGCAGTGCCAATTTTTTTAAAAAACACAACCCCCTTTCAGACTTATCACAAAAGAAGTACAAGAATCACAGGAGTTTGAGGATCTTGTGGTCACTATGCCCTTCCCTCTCATGATGATATGAAAGAAAAAAACACCCTAAAACCACATACAAATTAGGGCAAGTAATTTGTGTAATATGACAGGTCCTCAATGACAGACATTTTTTGAAATAGATAATTAAGAAAAAACATATCCAATAGGCAAACTTTACAACCAGTGTGTAAGAAAAATGTTTTACTTGATAGTGTCAGAAGTGTCTTGTAGCCAGTTGAGAAATCTTTAATGAACTGGTCAAGATCCTAAGCTGGCATTGAGGAAGGTGAAGTAAATGCTGGGGACAAGACTAATGTTGTAGCTTTTCCGTCATCCGCTAGTAAGTCAACTATATTGTCAGACGTCAAGTCTTACTTTATTCGGTTGCATACATCCGCCATAAAGGTGCAATTAAAAATCAATAGGAACAAAATTTACAGCCATTAAATACACATATGCAACTAAATACCAATAAAAAAAAAATCTCAACTAGATTAAAATATAAAAATTATCTAAAAAACGTCCGTAATTTGATAACACCCAGTAAATATTTCACCACAACCCAACAGATGTGCAGCAAAGGTAGTGATTGAAAATAGAACATGGCTTCTTTACAATACCTAAAATGTGCATCTTTCAAAATAGGCAGCAGGAATCGTTGTCTGGGAGAAATGTAATATTTCCCAAAAAACAGTGACCGCAGTATGTAGTGAGTAGTTTGTTCATCACAGAGACATAATGGTAAAATCGCAGAATATAAAGTCGTCAATGGCAAAGCCACCATAAAGTGCATTGTTAACCACTTCGCTGCCAGGCCTTTTCCCCCTCCTGTGCCAGGCCTTTTTTTGCCTATTTGGGGCAGTTCGCGCTTAGGCCCTCATAACTTTTTGTCCACATAAGCTAACCAAGCCAAATTTGCGTCCTTTTTTTCCAACATCCTAGGGATTCTAAAGGTACCCAGACTTTGTGGGTTCCCCTGAAGGAGGCCAAGAAATTGGCCAAAATACAGTGAAAATTTCGTTTTTTTCAAAAAAATTGGAAAAAGGGGCTGCAGAAGAAGGCTTGTGGTTTTTCCCCTGAAAATGGCATCAACAAAGGGTTTGCGGTGCTAAACTCAGCAGCTTCCCAGCTTTCAGGAACAGGCAGACTTGAATCCGAAAACCCAATTTTTCAACACAATTTTGGCATTTTACTGGGGCATACCCCATTTGTGCAATTTTTTGTGCTTTCAGCCTCCTTCCAGTCAGTGACCGGAATGGTCATGAAACCAATGCTGGATCCCAGAAACCTAAACATTTCTGAAAAGTAGACAAAATTCTGAATTCAGCAAGGGGTCATTTGTGTAGATCCTACAAGGGTTTCCTACAGAAAATAACAGCTGAAAAAGAAAAATATTGAAATTGAGGTGAAAAAAACATAAATTTTTCTCTACTTTTTACTCTGTAACTTTTCCCTGCAATGTCAGATTATCGAAAGCAATATACCGTTACGTCTGCTGGACTCCTCTGGTTGCGGGGATATATAGGGTTTGTAGGTTCATCAAGAACCCGAGGAACCCAGAGCCAATAAATGAGCTGCACCCTGCAGTGCGTTTTCATTCTATACCGGGTATACAGTAATTCATTTGCTGAAATATAAGGAGTAAAAAATAGCTATCAAGAAAACCTTTGCATTTCCAAAAAGGGCACAAGATAAGGTGTTGAGGAGCAGTGGTTATTTGCACATCTCTGAATTCCGGGGTGACCATAGTAGCACGTGAATTACATGGAATTTCTCAAATAGATGTCTTTTTTTTTTACACACACCCCTATATTTGGAAGGAATAAATGTAGAGAAAGACAAGGGGCAATAACACTTGTTTTGCTATTCTATGTTCCCCCAAGTCTCCCGATAAAAATGATACCTCACTTGTTTGGGTAGGCCTAGCGCCCGCGACAGGATATGCCCCAAAATACAACGTGGACACATCACAGAAAACAGAGCTGTTTTTAGCAAAGTGACTACCTGTAGATTTTGGCCTCTAGCTCAGCCGCCACCTAGGGAAACCTACCAAACCTGTGCATTTCTGAAAACTAGAGACCTAGGGGAATCCAAGGAGGGGTGACTTGTGTGGCTCGGACCAGGTTCTGTTACCCAGAATCCTTTGCAAACCTCAAAATTTGGCTAAAAAAACACATGTTCCTCACATTTCTGTGGCAGAAAGTTCTGGAATCTGAGAGGAGCGACAAATTTCCTTCCACCCAGCATTCCCCCACGTCTCCCGATAAAAATGATACCTCACTTGTGTGGGTAGGCCTAGCGCCCGCGACATGATATGCCCCAAAACACAACCTGGACACATCACAGAAAACAGAGCTGTTTTTAGCAAAGTGACTACCTGTAGATTTTGGCCTCTAGCTCAGCCGCCACCTAGGGAAACCTACCAAACCTGTGCATTTCTGAAAACTAGAGACCTAGGGGAATCCAAGGAGGGGTGACTTGTGTGGCTCGGACCAGGTTCGGTTACCCAGAATCCTTTGCAAACCTCAAAATGTGGCTAAAAAAAAACATGTTCCTCACATTTCTGTGGCAGAAAGTTCTGGAATCTGAGAGGAGCCACAAATTTCCTGCCACCTAGCGTTCCCCCACGTCTCCCGATAAAAATGATACCTCACTTGTGTGGGTAGGCCTAGCGCCCGCGACAGGATATGCCCCAAAACACAACGTGGACATATCACAGAAAACAGAGCTGTTTTTAGCAAAGTGACTACCTGTAGATTTTGGCCTCTAGCTCAGCCGCCACCTAGGGAAACCTACCAAACCTGTGCATTTCTGAAAACTAGAGACCTAGGGGAATCCAAGGAGGGGTGACTTGCGGGGCTCGGACCAGGTTCTGTTACCCAGAATCCTTTGCAAACCTCAAAATTTGGCTAAAAAAACACATGTTCCTCACATTTCTGTGGCAGAAAGTTCTGGAATCTGAGAGGAGCTACAAATTTCCTTCCACCCAGCGTTCCCCCAAGTCTCCCGATAAAAATGATACCTCACTTGCGTGGGTAGGCCTAGCGCCTGCTACAGGAAACACCCCAAAGCGCAACGTGGACACATCCACAATTTTGGGAGAAAAAAGTGCCTACCTGTGGATTTTGGCCTGTAGCTCACCCGGCGCCTAGGGAAACCTACCAAACCTGTGCATTTCTGAAAACTAGAGACCTAGGGGAATCCAAGGAGGGGTGACTTGCGGGGCTCGGACCAGGTTCTGTTACCCAGAATCCTTTGCAAACCTCAAAATTTGGCTAAAAAAACACATGTTCCTCACATTTCTGTGGCAGAAAGTTCTGGAATCTGATAGGAGCCACAAATTTCCTTCCACCCAGCGTTCCCCCAAGTCTCCCGATAAAAATGATACCTCACTTGTGTGGGTGGCCCAGGTGCCTGCAACATAATAAGGCCCAAAACCTGAAGGGATAGAAGGGATAGCACAGCAAGTTTATAAGGGCATATTCTTTTATACATCTTTAGACGGACTCTGCTTTGGGGACCCACATAAGTGAGGTGTCATTTTACTTGGGAGACTGAGGGGAAAACTGGGGAGTAGGAATTTTGTGCTGGAGCGGTGATCCTACTAAGAAAAATCAGGAAAATATGCTTTTTTATGCAAATTGTGAGGTTTACAGAGGAGTCTGGGTAAGAAAATGTTGGGGGAGCCACACAAGCTACACCTCCCTAGACTCCTTGGGGTGCCTAGTTTTAAAAAGTTTCTGGGTTTTGTAGGTTTCCCTACATGACGGCCGCACCCAGGACCAAAAACATAGGTGGGCCCTCCCCCCCAAACACAGGTATTTTTGGAATATATCACTTTGATGTGTGCACATACGTCCGTGATGTGCCAAACACTAAAATTGTGAAAAGAAACACACTTAGGTTATGTGAAGAAGACCCCTCACCCACCAACCAAGTTGGTGGCATGCTTCATCATCGGGGTCCCACCTGAGGCACCTAGCGTGTCTCAAGTGTGCTGCGACGCCTGATTACAGCGGAGCAGGTTTTGTCATTTGTACCACACATACTGGTTGGATTTGGCACGAGGGTGAGTGATGGTTCAGTAGATCAAATTTTATTAACAAGAGATTTCACAAAAGTGAAATGCACTGGTAATAACTGAAAGGCCAAAAAACTGAACCAATGACTCACAGCTCGTGAGCTGTAAAGCCACGACAAGGCACCAACCGCTTTACAGTCCATTCACACACCTTTCATACATGACATGCACTAGACCATTCACGCCGCCAGCCACGGGCCCAGCACATTACAAGACTCGCATCCACAGACAGCGCCAGTCAAGGGCCCATCACTTTCATACGCCCACATGCCTGATACAGCAATCACACCAGCTGATGAGTGTGTGGACTGGCGTTTGGCCGGCACTGCCAGCCAAGCGCCACACCACCAGCCAAGCGCCACCCCACCCACACCACCAGCAAAGCGCCACCCCACACACACCGCCAGCCAAGCGCCACCCCACACACACCGCCAGCCAAGCGCCACCCCACACACACCGCCAGCCAAGCGCCACCCCACACACACCGCCAGCCAAGCGCCACCCCACCCACGCCGCCAGCCAAGCGCCACTCTACACATGCCATCCCCTTTTTTTTGTTTTTAAACAACAAAGAAACCACTAATCATAAATTAGTACAAAACTACAAACACAAAAGCTCTAACTGAATACATGACTAATGCCAACCGTGAAACCGAACATATAAAAATATAAAACACCAGTTTACGCTCACGGAATTTCCCAATAATTCTTCTGTGTGTGGTAGCTCCTGAAACAGCCACCCACACACAGCCCAGGCTTTGAAGGACAATCAGGGCAGTACATCCTAGTCTCCTTCCTGATACCTCTTCGAGCACAGACTCTACATCTCTTAGCAGGAAAGTTTTTTTTGGCCGTGGGAGGAATGTGCTCAGCAAAGTGACGATCTTTCAATCTAGCCACATCCTCCACCACTGCTTCTCTAGGAACTCTTGCCTGTTCCAGCACAACAAGGCTAGCTATGATAGACTCCTGAAATTTCACAAATGTCATCCTTGACTCTGGAGAACTATCCTTAAACACAACAAAAGCATTAAAAGTTGCCAAGTGGAACAAGTGAAGCGCTAATTTCTTATACCACACATAAGACTTACGAGCAGCAGTGTAAGGTTCTAACCTCTGATCTACTCTATCAACACCACCCATGTGCTTATTATAGTCTAAGATGCACACAGGTTTGCGCACTTCGGCAACGTGACCCCAAACAGCCACAGGTGAAGTACTCTCATCATGGATGGTGCTTAGCATGTATACATCCCTCTTGTCTACAAATTTCAGAGCTAGCAGCTCATCATTCCGCAAGGCACTGCACTGTCCCTTCTCAAGTTTTTCACAGACAAGCTCTTTTGGATAGCCTTTCCGATTAGAGCGGATTGTGCCACAAGCAACAGTGTCCACTCTGAACAACTCCTTGAACAACCGAACTCCAGTGTAGAAGTTATCTACATATAAATGGTGACCTTTGTTAAACTGTCGTCTACCAAGTTCCCACACAATTTTCTCACTAACTCCAAAAGTGGGAGGACAACCAGGGGCGTCAATATTGGAATCCCTACCAGTGTAGACCCGGAAATTATAAACATATCCTGTACTACTTTCTGACAGCATACACAATTTAATTCCATACCGTGCCCTCTTGCTAAGAATGTACTGCCTAAAAACCAAACGACCCTTGAACAGGACCAAAGACTCATCTACAGATATTTCTTTCCCTGGAACATAGATCTCTGAAAACCGATCTACCAAATGATCAAGGACAGGTCTAATCTTAAAAAGACGGTCAGAATCAGGATGATCTCGTGGCAAGGCTAAAGCATTATCTACAAAATGCAACATCCGAAGAAGAAGCTCATACCGGTTACGACTCATGATGGCAGGAAATATAGCAGTTGCCATCAAGGGACTAGTAGACCAATATGAAGACAGCGACGGCTTCCTTATCAGCCCCATCAAAAAAGTTAAACCCAAGAACTTTTTCAACTCTTCCAGATTTGTGGGAATCCACCGGCTAGCTCTAGAGTGTGGCCTAAGTCTGGCAGCGTTGTCCCTCAAAAACTGCTCTGCATACAAATTAGTCTGCTCAACAATCTCTTCCAAAAATATATCGTCCATAAACAACTCAAAAAAGTTGACGGGCAAAAAGTTTTCCGTATTAACTCGACACCCTGGAAAACCAGTAAACGCAGGCAACTGTGGCTGCTCCGTGTTTGGTGCAACCCATGCGTCAGGTCTTCCAATGGGAAGCCTTTCAGCCGCTGGCTCCTGCACCATTGGCACATCACTGTCCTCCTCTAAAACAGGCCCTTCATCAGCACTGAGAGTGGCTTCATCATCAGATGATTCATCTCTGACAGAAAATTCACTTCCAGAATCCTGCACTTCCTCCTCTGCCTCAGATGCAGAGTCAGTCTCATATTCATGGTCAGAAGATGACTCAAAAAGCACACTAACAACCTGCTGAGCGGTCATCCTACGGCTGGCCATGATCCTTCCTACTAAAATTAACTGGACAAATACACCACCAACAACCAGCACTGTGTAAGATAAGTAACAAAGTATAGGTTTATCACTAACAATTATAAACTCAAAAACTATACTGCTATACAGCTGAAAAAGCTTGACTCACCAGCAACTACTCTGCACAGCCACAGCAATCACCAACAATATCCCACTAAAAAGAGAAAAAAAAAAGCAAATTAGACATAAGACAACACAATAATCATTGTGCATAACTCTAAGGACAATTTCACACACAATCCTGCATTCAGTACACCACCTACAAACATGTCATTCATGCATTGCAACAATACTCACTTGGAGTAAATTTATGTTCGATGGCATCTGTCGCTGTAGATACGCATGTTCTGCAATAGCTCGCCATCTGGTGTTGGGCCGGAGTGTTACAAGTTGTTTTTCTTCGAAGAAGTCTTTCGAGTCACGGGACCGAGTGACTCCTCCTTTTGTCTCCATTGCGCATGGGCGTCGACTCCATCTTCGATTGTTTTTTTTCCGCCATCGGGTTCGGACGTGTTCCTGTCGCTCCGAGTTTCTGAACGGACAAAATAGTTAATTTCGGAAGATTTTCGTCGGTATTGTTGCGTTCGGGATCGGCGTACTTAGATTCAACACCGCATCGAAGATCGAAGAGCTCCGGTGCCCTTCGGGGTAGTTTTTCGATCCTCCGTCGGGGCCTGGTCGGCCCGACCGCGTGCTGAGGAACGCCGATGGAACGGACCCCGTTCCGTTTCTGCCCCAAATGCCACAATAAATACCCCTACACAGACCAACACTTGGTCTGCAACCTGTGCCTGTCACCTGAGCACAGCGAAGACACCTGCGAGGCCTGTCGTGCGTTCCGGTCCCGAAAAACACTCCGAGACCGTCGAGCCAGAAGACTTCAAATGGCGTCCGCACCGACAGCCCGACGGGAGTTCGAGGAACAGGAGGAGGAAGGTACCTTCTCGATCCAAGACTCAGACTCCGAAGGATTCGACGATACACAAACCGTGAGTAAGACGTCGAAAAACACACAGAGAAACATTTACAAGGCCCAGGGGACGCCACTGCCACCAGGCCATGGCTCGACCCATAAATTCGGTGACCGACCGTCGGCACCGAAAAAGGCCCAAACAGTGCCGAGATCGTCCGACTCCGGTCGAGACACCAGCACGCAGCCTTCTCGGGACCGAGAAAGTGCTGGAGACAAGCCTCGACACCGAGATACCGGTGTGGACACGGCTCGACGCCGAGACAGCGGCACCGAAACAGATCGACGCCGAGAGGTTTCGGCCCCGAAAAGGAAAAAAGTCACCTCGGAGCCGAAAAAACACGCAGACAAAGTTTCGACGCCGAAACAAACTGCAAGCGACCCAGCTTCAGGCTCTTATACAGAAGAGCACTCGCTAACCTCCCAAATGCAAAAGCATAGGTTTGAGGAAGAGCTACAAGCAACTGATGTGGACCATACGCAAAAGCGTATCTTCATTCAGCAGGGGACAGGAAAAATAAGCACCCTTCCCCCCATTAGGAGAAAGAGAAGGTTGGAGTTCCAGACGGAACAAGCACCACAACCAAAAGTGGTTAAAAGAATTACACCACCACCCTCTCCTCCGCCCGTGATTAACGTTTCACCAGCACAAACTCCATCTCACTCCCCAGCTCACACCACCATGAGCCAGGGTGACCAAGATCAGGACGCATGGGACCTATACGACGCCCCAGTGTCAGATAACAGCCCGGAGGCCTACCCTACAAAGCCATCTCCACCAGAAGACAGCACCGCGTACTCTCAGGTGGTGGCTAGAGCAGCACAATTTCATAACGTAAGCCTCCACTCAGAACAGGTCGAGGATGATTTCTTGTTCAACACACTCTCCTCCACCCACAGCTCCTACCAAAGCCTGCCTATGCTCCCTGGTATGCTCCGGCACGCAAAAGACATATTTAAGGAGCCGGTCAAAAGTAGGGCAATCGCACCACGGGTGGAAAAGAAGTATAAGCCGCCTCCTACGGACCCGGTTTTCATCACTACACAGCTGCCACCAGACTCTGTTGTTGTAGGAGCAGCTAGGAAAAGGGCCAACTCTCACACATCTGGAGATGCACCACCCCCAGATAAAGAAAGCCGCAAGTTCGATGCAGCTGGTAAAAGAGTCGCAGCACAAGCTGCAAACCAGTGGCGCATCGCGAACTCCCAGGCACTACTTGCGCGCTATGACAGAGCCCACTGGGACGAGATGCAACATCTCATTGAACATCTGCCCAAGGACTTCCAAAATAGGGCGAAACAAGTGGTTGAGGAGGGACAGACCATCTCCAACAACCAGATACGTTCCTCCATGGACGCTGCAGATACAGCTGCACGGACAATTAATACATCTGTAACTATCAGACGGCATGCATGGCTCCGAACGTCTGGATTTAAACCAGAGATTCAACAAGCAGTTCTCAATATGCCTTTTAATGAAAAAGAACTGTTCGGTCCAGAAGTGGACACAGCGATTGAGAAACTCAAAAAAGATACGGACACTGCCAAAGCCATGGGCGCACTCTACTCCCCGCAGAGCAGAGGGAATTACAGCACATTCCGTAAAACGCCCTTTCGAGGGGGGTTTCGGGGTCAAAGCACACAAGCCAGCACCTCACAAGCAACACCGTCCACTTACCAGGGACAGTATAGAGGAGGTTTTCGGGGACAATATAGAGGAGGGCAATTCCCTAGAAATAGAGGGAGATTTCAAAGCCCCAAAACCCCTACTACTAAACAATGACTCACATGTCACTCACCCCCTCCACACAACACCAGTGGGGGGAAGAATAGGTCATTATTACAAAGCATGGGAGGAAATCACTACAGACACTTGGGTTCTAGCAATTATCCAACATGGTTATTGCATAGAATTTCTACAATTCCCTCCAAACATACCACCAAAAGCACAAAATTTAACAACACACCATTCCAATCTCCTGGAGATAGAAGTGCAGGCACTATTGCAAAAGAATGCAATCGAATTAGTGCCAAACACACAAATAAACACAGGAGTTTACTCACTGTACTTTCTGATACCAAAGAAGGACAAAACGCTGAGACCAATCCTAGACCTCAGAGTAGTGAACACTTTCATCAAATCAGACCACTTCCACATGGTCACACTACAAGAAGTATTGCCATTGCTAAAACTACACGACTACATGGCAACTTTAGACCTCAAGGATGCTTATTTCCATATACCAATACACCCATCTCACAGGAAATACCTAAGGTTCGTATTCAAAGGAATACATTACCAATTCAAGGTACTGCCTTTCGGATTAACAACCGCACCAAGAGTCTTTACCAAATGTCTAGCGGTAGTCGCTGCACACATAAGAAGGCAGCAAATACATGTGTTCCCATATTTGGACGACTGGCTAATCAAGGCCCATTCGTTCATACAGTGCTCAAATCACACAAATCAGATCATACAAACCCTCTTCAAACTCGGGTTCACCGTCAATTTCACAAAATCCAAAATTCTGCCACGCAAGGTACAACAATACCTGGGAGCCATAATAGACACATCAAAGGGAGTAGCCACTCCAAGTCCACAAAGAATTCAAAATTTCAACACCATCATACAACGCATGTATCCAACACAAAAGATACAGGCAAAGATGGTATTACAACTCCTA
Source organism: Pleurodeles waltl (assembly GCF_031143425.1). Taxonomy (NCBI): domain Eukaryota; kingdom Metazoa; phylum Chordata; class Amphibia; order Caudata; family Salamandridae; genus Pleurodeles; species Pleurodeles waltl. The sequence goes on along the minus strand of NC_090449.1, from coordinate 296,907,095 downwards.
GGCATGATGTCATCATGCATAGCCATTGTCCCAAACGCAAGACTGCACATGAGGCCCTTACAACAATGCCTAGCATCACAGTGGTCTCAAGCACAGGGTCACCTTCTAGATCTGGTGTTAATAGACCGCCAAACTTACCTCTCGCTTCTATGGTGGAACAACATAAATTTAAACAAGGGGCGGCCTTTCCAAGACCCAGTGCCACAATACGTAATAACAACAGATGCTTCCATGACAGGGTGGGGAGCACACCTCAATCAACACAGCATACAAGGACAATGGAACGTACATCAAACAAAACTGCATATCAATCACCTAGAACTGCTAGCAGTTTTTCAAGCACTAAAAGCTTTCCAACCAATAATAGTTCACAAATACATTCTCGTCAAAACAGACAACATGACAACAATGTATTATCTAAACAAGCAGGGAGGGACGCACTCCACGCAGTTAAGCCTGCTAGCACAAAAAATTTGGCATTGGGCAATTCACAACCAAATTCGCCTAATTGCACAGTTTATACCAGGGATACAAAATCAACTCGCACACAATCTCTCTCGAGATCACCAACAGGTCCACGAATGGGAAATTCACCCCCAAATTCTGAACACTTATTTCAAACTCTGGGGAACACCTCAGATAGACTTGTTTGCGACAAGGGAGAACGCAAAATGCCAAAACTTCGCATCCAGGTACCCACACAAACAATCCCAAGGCAATGCCCTATGGATGAACTGGTCAGGGATATTTGCTTACGCTTTTCCTCCTCTCCCTCTCCTTCCTTACCTGGTAAACAAACTCAGTCAAAGCAAACTCAAACTCATATTGATAGCACCAACTTGGGCAAGGCAACCCTGGTACACAACGCTGCTAGACCTATCAGTGGTACCCTGCATCAAATTGCCCAACAGGCCAGATCTGTTGACACAGCACAACCAAAAGATCAGACACCCAGATCCAGCATCGCTGAATCTAGCAATCTGGCTCCTGAAATCCTAGAATTCGGGCACTTACAACTTACCCAAGAATGTATGGAAGTCATAAAACAAGCAAGAAAGCCATCCACCAGGCACTGCTATGCAAGTAAATGGAAGAGGTTTGTTTGCTACTGCCATATTAATCAAATACAACCATTACACACAACTCCAGAACATGTAGTGGGTTACTTGCTTCACTTACAAAAATCTAACCTGGCTTTCTCTTCCATTAAAATACACCTTGCAGCAATATCTGCATACCTGCAAACTACCTATTCAACTTCCCTATATAAAATACCAGTCATTAAAGCATTCATGGAGGGCCTTAGGAGAATTATACCACCAAGAACACCACCTGTTCCTTCATGGAACCTAAATGTTGTCCTAACTAGACTTATGGGTCCACCTTTTGAACCCATGCACTCCTGCGACATACAGTTCCTAACCTGGAAGGTGGCATTTCTCATCGCCATTACTTCCCTGAGAAGAGTAAGCGAGATTCAGGCGTTTACTATACAGGAACCTTTTATACAACTACACAAAAATAAAGTCGTCCTAAGGACCAATCCTAAATTTTTGCCAAAGGTTATTTCACCGTTCCATCTAAATCAAACAGTGGAACTTCCAGTGTTCTTTCCACAGCCAGATACCGTAGCTGAAAGGGCACTACATACATTAGATGTCAAAAGAGCATTAATGTATTACATTGACAGAACAAAAAACATCAGAAAGACTAAACAACTCTTTATTGCATTTCAAAAACCTCACGCAGGAAACCCAATTTCAAAACAAGGTATAGCCAGATGGATAGTTAAATGCATCCAAATCTGCTACCTTAAAGCTAAACGACAGCTGCCCATTACACCAAGGGCACACTCAACCAGAAAGAAAGGTGCTACCATGGCCTTTCTAGGAAACATCCCAATGCAAGAAATATGTAAGGCAGCCACATGGTCTACGCCTCACACATTCACCAAGCACTACTGTGTAGACGTGTTATCCGCACAACAAGCCACAGTAGGTCAAGCTGTATTAAGGACATTATTTCAGACTACTTCCACTCCTACAGGCTGATCCACCGCTTTTGGGGAAATAACTGCTTACTAGTCTATTGCAGAACATGCGTATCTACAGCGACAGATGCCATCGAACTGAAAATGTCACTTACCCAGTGTACATCTGTTCGTGGCATCAGTCGCAGTAGATTCGCATGTGCCCACCCGCCTCCCCGGGAGCCTGTAGCAGTTTGGAAGTTACCTTCAATTATTTATATATGTATCATCTCAACCTTAAATAGGTGCATACTTAGTCACTCCATTGCATGGGCACTATTACTACAATTCAACTCCTACCTCACCCTCTGCGGGGAAAAACAATCGAAGATGGAGTCGACGCCCATGCGCAATGGAGACAAAAGGAGGAGTCACTCGGTCCCGTGACTCGAAAGACTTCTTCGAAGAAAAACAACTTGTAACACTCCGGCCCAACACCAGATGGCGAGCTATTGCAGAACATGCGAATCTACTGCGACTGATGCCACGAACAGATGTACACTGGGTAAGTGACATTTTCATTACTTACCTAAAACATGCAACTACGCAAACCGCAGGACAACTACTGCCAAAACTGCAACAAGCCACAGCAAAGTCAGCAAAAGCTTTGAACTAAAACAAAAAGGAGAAAAACTGTTATTATCATAAAAGCAAATACTTCGCCAGTTGACAAACACTCCGCCACTAACCATTTTTTCATTTTCCCCTGTGTCTAGTCTTCTCTGCTTGGGGGAAGATGGGCCTAAAAAAAAATAGGCCAATCTACCCCCAAGGGGAGGGGGCAGAAATCGCCCAGATTACATTGCACCCTTTGGGGGGGGGGGGGGCGACCCTTGCCCAAGGGGCCACACCCCCACACAAAGCACACACACACACACACACATAGTATCCCTGGCGCTATGGGGATTCTGCCCCCCTTGGGGACAGAAAGGCCTAAAAAATAGGCATATCTGCCCCCTAGGGGGGCAGAACTGCCCAAAAATACACGTGGGCCCCTGGGGGCGACCCTTGCCCAAGGGGCCGCCCCCCAACACAAAAAATAAAAACCAACAATAAAATCCCTGGTGTCTAGTGGCTTTCTGCCCCCCTTGGGGGCAGATCGGTGTAAAAATAGGGCCAATCTGCCCCCAAGGGGGGCAGAAACGACGATAAATACATTGCGCCCCCGGGGGGAGCGACCCTTGCCCAAGGGGCCACCCCCCAACACAAAGCACACATACAAACATATCTTTCTGGCGCTATTGGGATTCTGCCCCCCTTGGGGGCAGAAAGGCCTAAAAAAAATAGGCCTCTGCCCCCAAGGGGGGCAGAACTGCCCAAAAATACATGTGGGCCCATGGGGGCGACCCTTGCCCAAGGGGCCACCCCCCAACACAAAAAATAAAAATCAACAATAAAATCCCTGGTGTCTAGTGGCTTTCTGCCCCCCTTGGGGGCAGATCGGCCTAAAAATAGGGCCAATCTGCCCCCAAGGGGGGCAGAAACGACAATAAATACATTGCGCCCCTGGGGGGAGCGACCCTTGCCCAAGGGGCCACCCCCCAACACAAAGCACACATACATACATACTATTTCTGGCGCTATTGGGATTCTGCCCCCCTTGGGGGCAGAAAGGCCTAAAAAAAATAGGCCTCTCTGCCCCCAAGGGGGGCAGAACTGCCCAAAAATACATGAGGGCCCCTGGGGGCGACTCTTGCCCAAGGGGCCGCCCCCCAACACAAAAAATACACATCAACAATAAAATCCCTGGTGTCTAGTGGCTTTCTGCCCCCCTTGGGGGCAGATCGGCCTAAAAATAGGGCCAATCTGCCCCCAGGGGGGGCAGAAACAACGTAAAATACATTTGCCCCCAAAGGGGAGCGACCCTTGCCCAAGGGGCCGCCCCCCAACACAAAAAATACAAAGCAACAATAAAATCCCTGGTGTCTAGTGGCTTTCTGCCCCCCTTGGGGGCAGATCGGCCTAAAAATAGGGCCAAAAGGGGAGCGACCCTTGCCCAAGGGGTCGCTCCCCTACACTAATAAGCACACACACACACATACTGAAATCCCTGGTGTCTAGTGGGCATTCCTGCTGCCCGATCGCATCGCAATCGGGCAGCAGGAATGCTCAAAGAGACATTGAGGGAAAGGAAAACCCTTTCCTTTCCCTCGATGCCTCTCTGAGAGCACCCCCACCCCGCACGAAGGTGAAAAACTCACCTTCTCCCTTAGACGCGCTGGAAGCAAATGGCTTCCAGCGCGTCTTTCCCCCTTTCCCTGAAATCAGCGCGCGATTGCGCGCTGACGTCATGGGGGGGGGGGGGGGGGTGGGGGGGGGGGTGTGAAAGGGGAAGGGATTCCCCTTTCAGCCCTGGCCTGGGGGTGTTGGGGGGCGGCCCTCGGGGGAAGCGCTAGCGCTTCCCCCGACTGCCAGTCCCAGGACGTAATGGTTACGTCCATGGCGCCACACGGGCGCTGCCATGGACGTAACCATTACGTCCGTGGCGGGGAAGGGGTTAAATCTCAAGCATGTTGGCAGATGGCTTGTGAAAACTGAGAACCCAAACCACGTATTACACAGCCAGTGGGCTAGTAGTGTGCAAAGTATAGTCACTCACAGAGGTCTTCCTGACGTCCTTGCCCATTTTCAGTGAATGGCATAGGTCAGAGAATCTCTCTGCTAAGACATACTTAAGTGGTGGGCAAACCACTGGGATTGGCAAAAAAATCAGGAATACCAAAGGAGCGGCTGAATTCCTTGATGTTCATCAACCAAGAGATTTTATAGCCAAATCCAGGCTTAGGCAATCTTCTAGTACTTAGCGCATAAAAGTATTCAAAGGGTTAGAGCAAATTGACAACCACAGAAGGCCAAGGTGGAGTCTGATGACGTCATTTATATAATACAACCTTGATTAGTTATGGCACAAATATGTAGGGGTGCATTGGGGAATAGGCAGCCAAAAATCCATTCTCCACTTTCTGTATCCTATCTTACTCCCACAGTTCCCATATCCCTGCACCATATGTAGCATTTGAAAGACCTCTGCTTTTATAAACCATGACAGGCTCTCAGGCTACACTTCTCCCGAACATAGCTGCCCTTTTATGGTGTAAGGAAATGCCTCCTTGGCATGGTTGCCCCCTGACTTTTTGCCTTTGCTGATGCTATGTTTACAATTGAAAGTGTGCTGAGGCCTGCTAACCAGGCCCCAGCACCAGTGTTCTTTCCCTAACCTGTACTTTTGTATCCACAATTGGCAGACCCTGGCATCCAGATAAGTCCCTTATAACTGGTACTTCTAGTACCAAGGGCCCTGATGCCAAGGAAGGTCTCTAAGGGCTGCAGCATGTCTTATGCCACCCTGGAGACCTCTCACTCAGCACAGACACACTGCTTGCCAGCTTGTGTGTGCTAGTGAGGACAAAACGAGTAAGTCGACATGGCACTCCCCTCAGGGTGCCATGCCAGCCTCTCACTGCCTATGCAGTATAGGTAAGACACCCCTCTAGCAGGCCTTACAGCCCTAAGGCAGGGTGCACTATACCATAGGTGAGGGTACCAGTGCATGAGCATGGTACCCCTACAGTGTCTAAACAAAACCTTAGACATTGTAAGTGCAGGGTAGCCATAAGAGTATATGGTCTGGGAGTCTGTCAAACACGAACTCCACAGCACCATAATGGCTACACTGAAAACTGGGAAGTTTGGTATCAAACTTCTCAGCACAATAAATGCACACTGATGCCAGTGTACATTTTATTATAAAATACACCCCAGAGAGCACCTTAGAGGTGCCCCCTGAAACTTAACCGACTATCTGTGTAGGCTGACTAGTTTTAGCAGCCTGCCACAAACCGAGACATGTTGCTGGCCCCATGGGGAGAGTGCCTTTGTCACTCTGAGGCCAGTAACAAAGCCTGCACTGGGTGGAGATGCTAACACCTCCCCCAGGCAGGAATTGTCACACCTGGCGGTGAGCCTCAAAGGCTCACCTCCTTTGTGCCAACCCAGCAGGACACTCCAGCTAGTGGAGTTGCCCGCCCCCTCCGGCCAGGCCCCACTTTTGGCGGCAAGGCCGGAGAAAATAATGAGAAAAACAAGGAGGAGTCACTGGCCAGTCAGGACAGCCCCTAAGGTGTCCTGAGCTGAAGTGACTCTAACTTTTAGAAATCCTCCATCTTGCAGATGGAGGATTCCCCCAATAGGGTTAGGATTGTGACCCCCCTCCCCTTGGGAGGAGGCACAAAGAGGGTGTACCCACCCTCAGGGCTAGTAGCCATTGGCTACTAACCCCCCAGACCTAAACACGCCCTTAAATTTAGTATTTAAGGGCTACCCTGAACCCTAGAAAATTAGATTCCTGCAACTACAAGAAGAAGGACTGCCTAGCTGAAAACCCCTGCAGAGGAAGACCAGAAGACGACAACTGCCTTGGCTCCAGAAACTCACCGGCCTGTCTCCTGCCTTCCAAAGATCCTGCTCCAGCGACGCCTTCCAAAGGGACCAGCGACCTCGACATCCTCTGAGGACTGCCCCTGCTTCGAAAAGACAAGAAACTCCCGAGGACAGCGGACCTGCTCCAAGAAAAGCTGCAACTTTGTTTCCAGCAGCTTTAAAGAACCCTGCAAGCTCCCCGCAAGAAGCGTGAGACTTGCAACACTGCACCCGGCGACCCCGACTCGGCTGGTGGCGATCCAACACCTCAGGAGGGACCCCAGGACTACTCTAAGACTGTGAGTACAAAAACCTGTCCCCCCTGAGCCCCCACAGCGCCGCCTGCAGAGGGAATCCCGAGGCTTCCCCTGACCGCGACTCTTTGAATCCAAAGTCCCGACGCCTGGGAGAGACCCTGCACCCGCAGACCCCAGGACCTGAAGGACCGGACTTTCACTGGAGAAGTGACCCCCAGGAGTCCCTCTCCCTTGCCCAAGTGGAGGTTTCCCCGAGGAACCCCCCCCTTGCCTGCCTGCAGCGCTGAAGAGATCCCGAGATCTCTCATAGACTAACATTGCGAACCCGACGCCTGTTTCTACACTGCACCCGGCCGCCCCCGCGCTGCTGAGGGTGAAATTTCTGTGTGGACTTGTGTCCCCCCCGGTGCCCTACAAAACCCCCCTGGTCTGCCCTCCGAAGACGCGGGTACTTACCTGCAAGCAGACCGGAACCGGGGCACCCCCTTCTCTCCATTCTAGCCTATGTGTTTTGGGCACCACTTTGAACTCTGCACCTGACCGGCCCTGAGCTGCTGGTGTGGTGACTTTGGGGTTGCTCTGAACCCCCAACGGTGGGCTACCTTGGACCAAGAACTAAGCCCTGTAAGTGTCTTACTTACCTGGTTAACCTAACAAATACTTACCTCCCCTAGGAACTGTGAAAATTGCACTAAGTGTCCACTTTTAAAACAGCTATTTGTGAATAACTTGAAAAGTATACATGCAATTTTGATGATTTGAAGTTCCTAAAGTACTTACCTGCAATACCTTTCGAATGAGATATTACATGTAGAATTTGAACCTGTGGTTCTTAAAATAAACTAAGAAAAGATATTTTTCTATACAAAAACCTATTGGCTGGATTTGTCTCTGAGTGTGTGTACCTCATTTATTGTCTATGTGTATGTACAACAAATGCTTAACACTACTCCTTGGATAAGCCTACTGCTCGACCACACTACCACAAAATAGAGCATTAGTATTATCTCTTTTTGCCACTATCTTACCTCTAAGGGGAACCCTTGGACTCTGTGCATACTATTCCTTACTTTGAAATAGTGCATACAGAGCCAACTTCCTACATATGGCCTAGCATAGACAAGCCCAGTCACGAAAAAGGACACCCAAATAAGAAAAAGTGAAGACAGGTTGGATCTTGGTGCATCTAACAGTAAATGACTTCCACTTAAATGTCATGGGCTCAAAAACCATTATGTTTGTCTTGGACTGGTTTATGATGAGATCAGGATTTACCATAGCGTTTGTGAACCTGTCCAGCAGCCTCTCGAGATGAATCGGAGACTGGGTCATGAGGACATCAACACCCGCGTATAAATGTGCAGGAATAGGACGAAGGCCAAAGTATTGATCGTCAGCAGGATTGTTCTGGAGCTGCTTTTCCAGACCTTGGGTGTAAAGCAAAAACAACAAGCATTGGCAGAGCCAATAGGTCTCGGCAATTTGAGAGCTATAGGGTTGGCAATCTAAATGTATTTGTGTACGGCTCTGGGGTTGATTCTTATTACTGTGCACATATGCATTAACGTTGCCAACGCCTATAGCTCTCAGATTGCTGAGACCTGTTGGCTTTATGGGAAATAAAGACATTGAGTGGGGTTAAGGAGGATTTCAGTGAATTGGCATTTTAAATGGATAGCGCCATCCATTAGGTATGTTAATGGATGCATTTTTCCTTATTTATAACTTCTGGGCCAGATGCATTGCTTCAGCAGGTGAAATGCTGTCCATTTGTTCAGAAGACTGTGAGGCCAGGGGCACTCAATTTGGAATAAACCACTGGGTCTGGGCCTGGTGTATGTAAAGAGTCATACTGTGTGAAACAATGTGTTTCTAATACAATGTTGTGGAATTTTTTGTTATTTTATATTATTACCAAAAGCCTTTATTCAGTCCGATTTTTGGACGCAAGTGAATCAGAGACATCTATGGGAATGCTATTACAATTGTGCGTGCTACCTCTGACGAGGCTCAATGTTGGCAGCAAGCATATAAAAATACATTTTATTTACATTAGTCATTTGTAAGAATTGAAGGGAAAATGCAACACATTACTCACTCGTACTACTGGGTATAACCAAAGGTACATGTCTATATTCGTGAAAAAGAAGAAAGGAAAGCCCCCAAAAATATAAACATTATACATTTTTAAACAGTATCATATAATTATTTGGGCTTGTAAGGTCAGCAGAGTAACAGGAAATTGAAATATAATAAAGTTTGATACATACGCAATTAGCAAGTATCGATTTCCAAGATACTCCAACAATGTACAAGCTATGCATTTACAAGCATCTACAGTGCCACCCAGGGATGGAGGAGATTATTGCAGGTGACAACCCACATGGTACTTGTCCCACATTTGGAAGGAAACACCAACATTGTTATGTAGGCTTGTGCATAGCTGCCAAGGTTTCAGAGTGCTATGTCTTACATTTTCATAATTTCAGTGTAGTTAGGAGTGAAATTTCAGTAACTATGAGTGACACTTTCTCACGAGCAAAATCAAGCGATGAAGTTGAGGGAAGCTTATAAATATCAGAAATTACACCCATTTGAGCAACGCGAAACTCTAAGACCTTAAAATTGTTGCAAAGCACCAGAAATGAAACCACTTACTGCCCTTGTGACCTGATTGTACTATGAGAGGGTCATCACTGAACTCCTGGCCACTCTGTCCTAGGTGGGACTACAGGTCACCTAGGTGGAGTAACGGGTGTGAGAGTCCCTTGAATACGGATCTCAGCTGCCTCAGTCTGCCTTGACTCATAAATTAGAGTCAGCTGACTCGAACCCCAGCTGCCATAGTCCACACTGCACGGGCATGATAATGATTTGGCAAGTCTTAGAAGATGAGAGGCTGTGAGTGAGGCACACATAGCGCCACAGTCACAGCCAGGGCTGAGGAGCTGTATTCCAAAAAAGTCAGAGCTTATGTCTTCATTTAAAAACAAATAAGACTTTTACTTAGCTTCTTCAAGTCACACTAATCATTATTAATAAAGCATTTGAGTGTAAGCACTGCACCTTCTCTTTAAATACTGCGAGTCTTCAATTTGCAAAATAAATCAAACAAGGAAATGCAAATGTTATTACACTGGGGTAAAGATGGGTATAAAAATTAAAATAATGATATAAAGATTCGGAACTAGGCCCGTAAGGATGACATTTACAGGTGGAGGGGAAGTCTTGCAGTGCGCGTTGAGCTTCAGTACTGTACCTCTCTTCAAGCATACCTATCCTTTAGCAGCTGTCTCCTGCACACAGCAGCGTGCAGCACTCCAGGCAACAATGAGAAAAGAAGTCCAACGACCGTTGGAAAGACGCCCGAGAGAACACAAGATTACTAATGAACATGGATAGAACTTGGAGGTGGACTTCCCAAGCAGTATGTTCTGCGGGCATTCGTATGTGCAAGATATGTATGGAGAGTGGGGAAAAAGCAGAGAAAAACAGCAAATACTGAATGTCTTAAAATGTAAAACACTGGTTACATTTAATACCTGTAGCATGCTTATTATCTTGCTTATTATCTAATGTCATCAATGTGAAAATCAAGCACACGCTCTGTTTCGAGTCAATGTTTGCTGTGGAGAAGAAAAGTACAGAACAGCCATTGTAAGTGATTTAGTTGCATTCTTTACTTGCTCGCGGGCCAGTTAAACGGTAGTTACTCCGTTCTAAGACGGCCTTCGGTTTGCTACTCCTGCAGGAGGGGAGTGGGATGGCCTTCTACGTGCAACCTTCCCTTGCAGGGCATCTAGTCTGTGGTCATCCGAAAATGAGGGTAGCCGCCCATTGACCTATGAGGGTCTAAGGGGGAATACGATTAGAGCACCCAAATATTAGGACTATAGTGCCTACAGGCTGTCAGAGACAGCTGCAGGCAGAAGCCCGGCCCTGCCATCGGAGCTGAAGGAGCGAGGCAGCAGCATGGGCACAGGGTAAACGTAAAAAAAATAAAAAAGGAGCTCTGTGGTTGGAGCGCATGGAAACACCAGCGCTCGTGAGGAGCGCTTGGAAACGAAGAGCAGCATGGGCATGGGATAAAAGGAAAAAAACGGCGCACAGAGCGAATTAAAATATCAGACTTCTTTAATAGGGCTTGGAAGCTAAGAAAAAAAAAAAAGGTCCTAGATTGGGAATAAAATGAGGGATAGTGGAGGGATAAAGTACTTGGTCCCTGCTTTCAGGAAGGGGTAAAGACAGGAAAAGACATGGCCAAAGTTTGCCATGGACAAATGGTGAGAAACAATGGGAGAGCGACGGTGGAGCCAGCCAATGGCAAACCTATGGGTGGGCTGAAGCAGACGATGTAGGCACAGTATGACTCCACTAACAGTCTGAAAGGGTTTGATTGCCTCTACATAAAGTGGGCACTGTCAGCCTCAACCCCCAAATCACTCATGATATCCCACAGCTTGCTCCCATTCGCATGATCAAAAGCCGAGCTGAGATACGTAAATACGGCATGTACAGAACTACACTTTGCAGCTGAGTATTTATTGATTACTATATAAAAATTGAGGAACTGCTCTAACATCCCCACTTCCGGTCTAAAATCATTTTGTAGGTCTGAAATTACATTGTTGGCCTTGGCCCAAGATTCGAAACAACATAATAAAATTCTGCTCATTAATTTAGCTGTAGATTGTCAGATGTAATAGATGATTCAGAAATTGGCAGTGTTATTTCATTCTGAGTCATTTTGGAAGCCAAGGAACACCATTATGGGTGCTCTTGCAAGCTGCCCATGTGCTGTTGAGACACTGAAGGTGATCCTGAGCCCACCATCTCAAAATCCACTTCTAGTATGCCAGACAAATGTAAGGTCTCCAAGACATAATTTTACTTTCTGTGCTTCACAATGAACCTGGTGAAGGCATTTGTCACAGCAGCTGTATTCTGGAGAAAAATCGACACAAACTTTTCATTACATCATTATTGTTGGAAGGCAGAGTGTAACAGAAAAACTATCTGAAACTTTCGAATGGCTAGTGAGAATTCACTCATTCGTCCATCATTGTACATAGCCTGTTTAAGGACATTTCTAATGACTGCTTACGAATTCATCATGTCCTCATCGAAGAAGCTGAATGAATAGCACCAGTATTTCAATCAGAAGCACACTGTTACTTCTGAAAAGGTGCTGAAGGTTACTGATTTAAAGATTGAACAAACTTCAGACTGAAAACTGTTGGCGAAGGCACCACTGATGACTTTGAAGAGAGGCCATTAAGAAATGATGGACCAAGTGCAGAATTCTGTCGATCAGCAAGAAATAAAGAAATTGAAGTCTTTGTGATTTATTTCACTTCATCTAATGCTTTTGCACATTGTGATGGGAAAATAATTGCTGCTGAGGACAGAATACACATATTACCGTTTAAACAGCTAACAGCATGGTGGCTATGTTTCTGTGCGTGAACTCTGTCCCAGTTTAGTAGCTAAAATACCTTACTTGTAAATTCTTCTGGCCTAGAAGCATCAGCGGGGAGTGCATAGACTGTTATGCATCTGACCACGCTGAGTGGTCTCCTGTGAACGTGTCCCTGACTGTTGGGGTGGGTTGGTGTTTTCAGCGAGGAGAACAAAAGTTGAGGCAGAGACACCTTCAAGATGGTGCCTCACGTGGATGAAATGGAGGCAGAGAGGCAGCAGAGGGAGCTGGTCTAGCAGTGGCAGAAGATCTGCTAAAGCAGACGGAGCGTCTCCCTACTGAGCAAGAGAGATGCTCCTTATGAGCGCTGAATGACAGGCAGCCTGACGCTCTAGTTGAGTTGAATAAAGAGGGAGATGGCTATAAATTGGTGGCTCTACACGCACATTTCTGGCATTGCGACTGCCATCAGTGTTAAGAAGGGGAACTTCGTGAACTGTCCTAACTGTGTGGCTTCAGATTTGCTGAATGGCCCAACAGATGACAATCAGTAAAGTATATTGCTTAATATGACATCAATGACTAACCATAATGCTAATAGTTGAAGAGAGGTCTATCCTATGTACTGATGCGGAGCTGATGACAGTGCAGTTGGTGTGCAGTTTGTTCAAGGATAGCAGGTACACGAAATGTAGGTTATTTTCTTCTTTATTAAGTACACAAGTACAACTCCTGCCAGAGCACAGAGGAGGCATCCAAGCCGTCTGAGATCTGCCAGGACACTTCCAACATAAACACTCTAAATAGGAACCCTGTTAAAGTTGCTAGGATACAACACATCTCCCCCCTTTACTTCATCACAAACGCAAAGAAGCAATTACTAAGATTGATAAATAAAAACAAACTCACACAAATAAGGATTACATAGTATACTACACAGCACACGATAAAACTAAGACACGCAATATGCTTATGGTCATTAATAGATCTTAATTAATTGCACACGTAATCTTTCATCCATAATGGTTTAGATTACGTGCGACCACTACTCCTCACTGTGTGATCCATGTCAAAGCAACTCTCCCTGGCTTTTTCTCCATTCCATCTCATTACAAGGCGTCAATTTTCACATGTTCCATTTCCTACCATCACTTAACCACACACTACTACCCTTTACATCATTGACTAGCTTCGGTTTAGACCACTTAGATAAACTCCTTCTTTGACTGTATGGCATAAACGATCTTACCCAGTCTCCGTTTTTGTACTTATGACAAGCTTTCCGCATAAGGTCATTGTGTTTTTTAACATATTTGTTCTGGTACTTCTCAACTTTTTCTTCTGTATTCTTCCTGTGTATAACCTTGACTCTTGCTCTGTTCATCCAGGCAGGTGTTAATTTTGTGCCAGACACTCTTCCTTTTAGATAACAAAAAGGAGTCTCACCTGTAACCGAGTGGGGGTATTAAGATAACTCCACATCATTTCCTTAACAGCTTCTTTACAATCCATGCCTTGCACATTTCCCAACTTCACACATTCCTTCAGCACTCTATTAAATCTCTTAACAAGACCATTCTCTCTAGGATTGTACACAGCAGTGGTGTAATGTTCCACCCCACAACTCTTCAAGTAATCCTTAAATTGTTCTGCCACAAATTGAGGACCATTATCAGTAATAACACTCTTCGGATAGTCTTCTCTGCGAAACACCTCTTCGCAAAAATCAATCATGTTGTCAGTTTTCACCTCCATCATAAAGGCTGCCTCTGGCCATTTAGAGAAATAATCTACTAAAACTATTGCAAACTTTCCAATAATTCCCTTGGAAACAAATGGGCCACAAATATCTATAGCCACTTTTTGCCAGGGTTTTTCAGGCAAATTGGTACACGATATGGGTGAATCACCTTGTACATGTGATTTGTTACTACACATGCACGCAACACAATTACGCACACACCTCTCTGTCTTTGTCCATTCCCGGCCACCAATAATCTACACGTGCCCTCCTTTTCATCCCTGACATTTCACCATGACTGTCATGTAACAAGTTCACAAATCTTTTCCTTAAATTCATGGGTACTACTAATCTCTCACTCCTTCTCAAAACTCCATCAATGACAGATAATTCTGGCCAAATTTTGTTATACTCTCCAAATTTTCTATCAGACTTATGTACTATAGATACATCTGAAATATTCTCACACAACATGCTCAGAATATTATCTTCCTTAAGAGCCTGTATCCTTTCCTCCATGCTAATGCTGCCGCCACTCGACTCATCAACACTGGCTACCAGCCAATCCTCACCATCCTGTGTATCATTGTTGTCTGTTTTGTCTTGCACAGGCATGCGTGACAAACAATCAGCATATCTGTTAACCACCCCTGGAACGTACACTAAATTAAAGTCATACTCTTGTAATTGATACAGCCATTTGGCAATTCTAGGGGTTGCTTTGCCAGCACCCTTGGTAGAAAATGTCAACTAATGGTTTATGGTCAGTTCTTACTTCAAATTGATTGCCCCATACAAATATTTTGAAATAATCAATTCCCCACCAACACGCCAGTGCCTCTTTTTCAATCACAGAGTAGGTAGCTTCTGCTCCTTTGAGCGTTCATGACGCAAAGTCCACCCCTCTTTCCTGTCCCATTCTTCTTTGCATCAATACTGCACCAAGACCATGGGCACAAGCGTCTACCGCTATAATTGTCCGATCGTTGGGATCAAACGGTTTCAGCGCAACAGCATTTATAATTTCCTTTTTTTTTAAAGTCAAAAACTTCCTGACACTCCCTTGACCAGTGAAATTGCACTTTAGATTTCATAAGAAGTCTCAAAACATGTACCTTCTCAGCAAATTGGGGTCCAAACTTCGAATAATATTCTGCCAGACCCAGAAAAGACCATAATTGATCCTTGTCCACGGGGGCTGGTGCATTTTCAATGGCTTCTAATAAATTCTTTTTTGGCCTCACTCCCTCTCCAGATAAGGTGTGCCCAAGGTAGTCTATTTGTTTCACTCCAAATTTGCATTTTTCCACGCTTATTGTGAGTCCAGAATTCTGCAGTCTTTGTAGGACATCTACCAGAACGTCATTATGATCTTCAAAATTTGTGCCCCAGACTAAAATTTCATCCTGGAATACTACTGCTTTTTGAACACCCGTTAAAATGTTGTTCATCACTCTCTGAAACACCGAAGAAGCCAACGCTAATCCAAACGGCATGCACACACACTGGAACATACCCTCAGGAGTAATGAATGATGTCAACTGTTTGGAAGACGGATGCAATCGAATCTGATGGTATGTATTAGACAAATCAATTGACGAAAAATATTTCGCATTTTTAACAGAGGATAACAATTCATTGATGCGAGGTAGGGGGTGACGATCCACCCAGATACATTTGTTGAGGTCTCTTAAATCGATGCACATGCGCAATTTTCCATTAGGTTTGTGTGCTAAAACAATGGGACTAAGCCATTCTGATGATTCAATTGGCTCGATGACTTTAGCATCACACAATGTCTTTAGCTCATCTTTCAACTGCAATCTCAATGCAAATGGTACATTCCTTACTTTATGTACGTTAGGAATGCACCCAGATTTCACAATAATTCGATGCTCCAACTTTTTTAGGCATCCCAATGTATCAGAAAATAAGTTAGGAAATGCTGCTCGCCATTTGTTCTTCTCCACATCGTCTACTGATAATACCTGATCAGGATGGTTGGGGTTTAATACCATATTAAGTGTTTTTTATTCTTTCCACTCCAATAAATTCTTTCCTTGTTCCACTACAAACACAGAAGCATTAGTACACCTCCCCTTGAAAGTGATTTTACACTCTACATAACCAATTAAAGGTAATTTGCCCCCACAATATCCCACAGGTTCAATGTCTGAGGGCAAAATGTCACCACAATCCACATCCATCCACACTTGTTTGTTTATGATTGTGTAAGGTGAGCACGAATCCGCCTACATTTCTACATCTTTATCATTCATCTTTACTGTACACTTTGGGGGAGTATATTTGTCTCTAATTGCACCCACACATTCATCTATAGTTGACATTTTAATTCTTTCCTCGTCGTCCTCCTCCTCTGACTGCACACTAGCACATGCATTGATACTATTCACTGACTGTTTTTGAATCTGACGACCAGCTTTGCACAACCGTGCAAAATGCCCTACTTTTTTACAATTGTAACACATCACTAGTGTTGCAGGACATTTACTCGCATCAGCAGCATGATTAATGCTACCACATCTAAAGCATTCCCTTTCTTTTTTTCTTTCCCACTTAACAGATCCACACTTCTTAGGTTTGGAAATCATATTTATGTCTTTTGAAGAACTATCACCACATCGTTGTTTAAGATTTAGTTCAGTTAAATATTTTGACGTATTTTCAATACGCCTGGCTATATTGATAGATTTTTGTAAAGAGGTGTAGGAAGTTGGCTCTGTATATACTATTTCAAAGTAAGAAATAGTGTGCACAGAGTCCAAGGGTTCCCCTTAGAGGTAAGATAGTGGCAAAAAGAGATAATTCTAATGCTCTATTTTGTGGTAGTGTGGTCGAGCAGTAGTCTTATCAGAGGGTAGTGTTAAGCATTTGTTGTACACACAAAAGCAATAAATGAGGAACACACACTCAAAGACTTACTCTAGGCCAGTAGGTTTTTATATTGAAAAATATCTTTTCTTAGTTTATTTTAAGAACCATAGGTTCAAGATATACATTAAACACTTTAAATGTAAGGTAATTCACTTAGATACTTTAGGAAGTTTGAATGAAAACAATATCATGTACAGTCTTTGTAAAAATGGCAATAAGCTATTTCAAAAGTGGACACAGTGTAAAAATCAACAGTTCCAGGGGAGGGTAAGTAAAGGTTAGTTTTGGAGGTAAGTAAAACACTTACAAGTCTCAAAGCTGGGTCATAGGTAGCCCACCGTTGGGGGTTCAGGGAAACCCCAAAGTTACCACACCGGCAGCTCAGGGCCCTTCAGATGCAGAGATCAAAGAGGTGCCCAAAACACATAGGCTTCTAAGGAGAACAGGGGTGCCCTGGTTCCAGTCTGCCAGCAGGTAAGTACCCGTGTCTTCGGGGGGGCAGACCAGGGGGTTTTGTAGGGCACCGGGGGGACACAAGAAGGCACAGAAGGTACACCCACAGGGGCAGCTGGGTGCAGTGTGCAAACAGGCGTCGGGTTTTGTATAGGAAGTAATAAAGAGACCCGGGGTCACTTCAACGATGCAGGCAGGCACGGGGGGGCTCCTTGGGGCAGCCACCACCTGGGCTAGGCAGAGGTTCGCCTGGGGGTCGCTCTTGCACTGGAGTTCGGTTCCTTCAGGTCCTGGGGGCTGCGGGTGCAGTGTTGAATCCAGGCGTCGGGTCCCTTGTTACAGGCAGTCGCGGTCAGGGGGAGCCTCTGGATTCTCTCTGCAGGCGTTGCTGTGGGGGCTCAGGGTGGTGGTCTCTGGTCACGGCTCGCAGTCACCGGGGAGTCCTCCATGAGGTGTTGGTTTTCTGCAGGTCGAGCTGGGGGCATCGGGTGCAGAGTGGGAAGTCTCACGCTTCCGGCTGGAAACGTGAAGTCTTTAAAGTTGCTTCTTTGTTGAAAAGAAGTTGCAGGTTTTTTTAACAGGGCAGCAGTTCACGCGAGTTTCTTGGTCCTTGGGTGCAGGGCAGTCCTCTGAGGCTTCAGAGGTCGCTGGTCCCTGTTGGATGCGTCACTGTTGCAGTTTCCTTCGAAGTTGGGAGACAGGCCGGTAGGGCTGGGGAAAAGGCAGTTGTCGTCTCCGTCTTCTCTGCAGGGCTTCAGGTCAGCAGTCCTTCTTCTTTGTTAAGGTTGCAGGAATCTGATTTCCTGGGATCCCGGGAACCCCTAAATACTGCATTTAGGGGTGTGTTTAGGTCTGGGAGGGCAGTAGCCAATGGCTACTGTCCTTGAGGGTGGCTACACCCTCTTTGTGCCTCCTCCCTTTGGGAATGGGGGGGAACATCCCTATTCCTATTTGGGGAACCGTCCAAAATCAAGATGGAGGATTTCTAAAGGCAGGGGTCACCTCAGCTCAGGACACCTTAGAGGCTGTCCTGACAGGTGGGTGACTCCTCTTTGTTTTCCTCATTATCTCCCCTGGATGTGCTGCCAAAAGTGGGGGCTGTGTCCAGGGGGCGGGCATCTCCACTAGCTGGAGTGCCCTGGGGCATTGTAACACGAAGCCTGAGCCTTTGAGGCTCACTGCTAGGTGTTACAGTTCCTGCAGGGGGAGGTGTGAAGCACCTCCACCCAGTGCAGGCTTTGTTGCTGGCCTCAGAGGGCACAAAGGCCCTCACCACATGGGGTCAGAAACTAGTCTCTCAGCAGCAGGCTGGCACAGACCAGTCAGTCCTGCACTGATCAATTAGGTAAAATACAGGGGGCATCTCTAAGGTGCCCTCTGTGTGCATTTTGTAATAAATCCAACACTGGCATCAGTGTGGGTTTATTATTCTGAGAAGTTTGATACCAAACTTCCCAGTATTCAGTGTAGCCATTATGGAGCTGTGGAGTTAATTTTTGACAAATATCCAGACCATATACTTAATATGGCCACAACTGTACTTACAACGTCTAAGAATAGACTTAGACACTGTAGGGGCATATTGCTCATGCAGCTATGCCCTCACCTGTGGTATAGTACACCCTGCCTTAGGGCTGTAAGGCCTGCTAGAGGGGTGACTTACCACTGCCACAGGCTGCATTTTGTGTGCATGGCATCCTGAGGGGGATGCCATGTCGACTTTGCCTTTTTCTCCCCACCAACACTCACAATCTGAAATGGCAGTGTGCATGTGTTAGGTGAGGGGTCCCTTAGGGTGGCACAACATATGCTGCAGCCCTTAGGGACCTTCCCTGGTCACGGGCCCTGGGTACCACTGGTACCTTTTATAAAGGACTTATCTGTGTGCCAGGGGTGTGCCAATTGTGGGAACAATGGTACATTTTAGGTGAAAGAACACTGGTGCTGGGGCCTGGTTAGCAGGGTCCCAGCACACTTCTCAGTCAAGTCAGCATCAGTATAAGGCAAAACGTGGGGGGTAACTGCAACAGGGAGTCATTTCCTTACAAGAGGGATCTTTCAGTTCCAATAGATGTTCCTGGATTTTGGTATTGTTGGTTTTGTTAATGAACTGATCCCTTATTAACTCCTCTTGTAAATCCCTAAATTTGCAAGACACAGCCAACGTTCTTAATTCTGAGACATATGGCTCCACAGTTTTGCCTGGAGCTTGAATTCTAGAAAAGAACTTGTGCCTTTCCACAACTACACTAACTTTCTTGCCGTAATTGTCTTCTAAAGCTTTCATGGCCACACTGTATTCATCCCCATTAGAGTTGTCTGATAAGAGTAATCATCACCCTCACCATCTACAATCGAAAAGGCACTACGACTAGACCTAGGCAATGTCTTTAACACTCTTCTTCCCTCGACACCCAAATTGTGCTTCAATATCGCTAACTTTCGCAAAGGATCGAATGAGACACCTCCAATTGCATCTAGATAGGTTTCAAAGGCCTCACGCCAGTCTTCCCAAACCATGCACAGTGGACCTCGGTTTTGTAAAAACTTAACTGGTGCTAATATGGAAGACAGATCCACTGTTGCAAAGCCGAATGCACTCTTAAAACAAGAGCTGTGCTGGTTTGTAACTGCTCTGCTGAGAGCTGCCCTCCCACTCCAGTTCTTTTGAATTAAACCTCAAATTAAAAACAAATACAGTAGACTTTAAAAACAAAGTAGTCACCGTTGTCCTTGCCGCATGTTTCGCCTCGAGACGGTCTTTTGTATAACCAATGTTGCATGAGAGAACAAAAGTATTTGACGATTCCTTTGCCAATTTCCTTATTAATACTTGGTTATAGCGAAACCATCGCTTGTATCATCGTTGCGGCAAAAACTGTGTTCTGGTGTTTACGTTGCGTCTCTCGCACCCTGATGTTGCACAGGTTCCATTGTACAGCGTCCTTTAATTGTTGTGACAACAGCACTCAGATAGTACTACGCTACCTCTCTCTGTGGCGTCCTTCAGTTGCTGTGGTGACCAATATTACGCCAGTCGTCTTCGCGTCATGGCTGCACTCTGGTAAGCACCTCGCGTGTCACACTCTGTTATTGTTTGAAGTAGATTTCTGTTCCCCGTGCGTCCTTTTTCCGTTCGCGTCGGTCTCTATTATTTTTTGAAGTAGATTTCTCCTTCCTCGCGCGTCTCTTTTCTGTTCCTCGCGCGTCCTTTTTTATTATTGTTTGAAGTGCGCTTGCATTAAGGCCTGTTACCACCTTTAAAATTAAACCTTGCACTCACGGAAGTTCGGGTCAAGCAAAGCTGACACCGGTTCTCTCCTCATACAGGGCTTCCATACATAAAACGAACAAACTGAAATCTCTCACCGCTCTACGCGTGAAGTCTGTTCTCTGCGCTTTTGTGGATTACTCTTCCACTTCGTAACTTACTCTTCTGTTTCGTAACTTATCCTTTGTGGCTAGTTTGTCTGCTTGCAGCAGGTCCCCTTTCCTCACTTAGACAAGGTTTAGACGAATATATATATTTTTTTAATCCACGTCCTGACTGTTGAAAAACTCCTTCTGGCAGTGGATGAATGTGATGTACAAACAGCTGTGCTCATGCTCATTCGTATCCCACACTCGTCGCCATGTTCAAGGATAGCAGGTACACGAAATGTAGGTTATTGTCTTCTTTATTAAGTACACAAGTAAAACCCCTGTCATAGCACAGAGGAGGCATCCAAGCCGTCCAAGATCTGCCAGGACACTTCCAACATTAACACTCTAAATAAGAACCCTGTTAAAGTTCCTAGGATACAACACAGTGTTGTAACCAAATTTCAGAATCAGGTCAAAATGGAAGGAAAGGGCGTCTTTGAACAATGTGTCCTGCTGTGGCAAGCATTAAGGAACTTACACGAACACTGAAGGGAATTGAGAGGTACGTTGGTGTGGGAGGCCCTGGTACACCCTCCCACTACGCAAGCCTAAACAAACAAAGGTATTATGGTGCCCAGTGACTGGGATGAGAGATATCCTAAATTAAGGGTTTGAGAATTGAGACCATGCCCTTTTATAATAACTCCTTACTGAGGAGTTTCTTAAAAAGACAATTGCGTTCACCCACTTGCAGTGGTATGCTTCATCAATGGATACTTCCTTGCTGCTACCAACCTGTAGGTATCTAGTGGGCTTCCTTGTGGGGTAGAGTGTAGATTTAGTGTATACACAGATACAGTGAAACATTAGCCCAGAATATTCCACAGCAGCAGAAGTGGAAGTTGAGTCTGTTTTATAACCTTGCTTGAGTTTGGTTATCATTTGTATTTATAGTATTACTTATTAATTTTATTTTATTGCCTATGTACTTTAAGTGGTGGGAGGGTGAACGAAAATGACCATGACAAGGCTAGTAACAAATTGCAAAATGGACCTCATCGATCTGAAGGGATGTTTTTTCACCACAAAACACAGCATTCTACACCCTTCTATTTAGTGCTAAAGAGGCTAAATTCCCCGTCCAGAAGGACAAATATATCTGTTTCGCATCTGAAAAGGCAGAAATTGTAGCACTACCAGAAACTCACCTGAGGAAGGGTGATTAATGTAAGTTACGATCCAAGGTCTGTAGTACTCAGATTCACTCATCAGTCTCCTCCAAGACTTGTGGAGTAGCATTTGTGATTGCTAGGTCCCTCAGTTTTGTCATGCTGACACTGACAGATAGAGAAGCATGATACGTTAAGCTAAAAAGCAGTGTGAAAGGGGATATTTTAACAGTTTTTGAACTCTATGCTCCCAATCAAGGACAAGATTGAGTCATTAAGAATATTCTACAAATGGTAACAAGGTTTGCAAGTGGAATCTTGCTTTTTCTTGGCGACTTTAGTAACAGTAGTGGGGGGATGGAAAGGCCACCTGAAAGTTTTCCCCGTGCATTTTCCCGTAGGGTCTTTAGACACACCGATACCTTAAACCACTGAATGGAATTACACCAAATTTGGCAGAAAGCTAGATCTTTGTGTGCAGATTCTGCTTTTTGTATTTTTGCTAATTTGGTGTAAATATGTTCAGTAGTTTAGGAGATATTAAAGGGGAAACAAATTTGTATGGCTGTAGATCCTCCCCCGACTACGCAAATAATAAGAGCTTGTGGACAGAGCTTCAGAGCTATGATTGGCTGTCAACCTGGAAAGGTTGGCAGCCATCTTGGGACTCTGCTTCCGCCGAGTCCCACAAAAAAAGTAACAAAAAATAAGACAAGGGGCCAGGATAGAGTCACCCAGAAAGAGGGACCCCGGCAGGGCAAAATAAATAAACCACTTTTTTTTTTTTAATTAAATTGCCTCGATTTTGAGACAATGTCACAAAGTTGCGGGAACAACTAAAAAAAGGGAAAAAATGGAGGCTGCCACTCTTGTTTTTAAGAAGCCCATGGGTGGGCAAGGTCCGTGGGCATTGACATTTTGAATGTGGGGGGGACTGTCTCCTGCATACAAATATGTGTGCAGGGAACCAGAGGAAAAAAATGTTTTTGCAAGCAAGGAGCTACTTGATGCAGCTCCCTGCTTGTGGCAGCAGTCCTGGCTCCCGCAGGACGTGGGGAGCCAGCTAGAACTGCAGGGGCCTTGAGGTTCCCTCCGTGATCCTGTCACAGTCTCGCTTTCCATCTCGTAATGGGATGGAAGGGAGAGCGAGACATCATTATTGCAATGGTCTCTCCAAACAATGTCTTCAGAGTCAGACTATCTATATTTGGTACCAATATTATAGTTACGTTTGGATGCAGAGCAGAACAGAGTCACTTCTGGCCTAATGGTCAAGGCCTTGTGCTGTCAGTAGGCTGAAGGTTCAAATCCTAGTATCGCTTGGCAGTGTCTGTTTATTTTCTAGTGTTTTCAATGTTAAACATTCCTTGTGATGGAACATTCAAGCATTTTGACCCTCAAACTTTGGGTTGAATCTCATAGCTAAGTTTGGACATTGCACAGTAAGCAGTCACCTCTGGCCTAGTGGTTACGGTCTCAGACATGCACACTAAAGGTTAAGGATTCTAGTCTAGGTGAGTCTGTGGTCATTTCCTGCTTTAGTTTATTTTCACCTGTAAATATTTACATTACATACATATTATGTTGCGGCCAACTGCACCGCACATGGCTGAAGGCTGTGGGTGGTTAGCGGCTGTTGCCCATAGGTATAGTTAAGACCTTATTTTCATAGGGTAAGCGTTTTTTGTTTTGCCAGTAACTTTGCTGCTGTTTGACGAATCTTCACAAAATTTTCAAACTAATACGACAATCGTTTCAGCTGCTGCTGTCTTGAAGGTTTTCCAATGCATTTTCCCATAGGGTCTTTAGACACTCCTACAGCCTGAACTGCTGAATGTAATTACACCAAATTTGTCAGGAAGCTAGATCTTTGTGCACGGATCATGCTTTTTGTTGTTTGGTGTAAATCCATTCAGTAGTTTTAGAGATATTAAAGGGGAAAAAATATAGAAATATAGTGATGCGGATCCTCTTTGGATCCAACAATCCTCTTGCTCCTTTCTGATTGGTTGCCAACACTTCAACCAGGAAGTGTTGGCAGCCATTTTGAGACTCTGCTTCAGCCGTGCCTGAAAAGAAAATACCAAAACCAAAAGAAAAAGGGATAGGCTAGAAATACCCTAACCCTGCACCCTTGGTGCTGGGGGTCTCCCGGGATGCTGCCAGGGCAAAAAAAATATATTTTTTTTTTTATAAATGTTGCAGCTTTTTTTCCTAGCTTTTGTAATGGAAAGTTTCAATTCTATTAAGGACAGAGAGGCAAGGATTAGGCTTTTCTTTCGTCACTTTATTTTTCACAGCAGCGTTAACCAAGCGCTTAACCACTCAATAAAACGGCATTTCCCATGAAAACTTGGGAAAAACAACAACGAAGATGTGCCAAGCAGCGACATCCAATCAGCCGTCGTCAGGAGCCTGAAGAGCCCAAGCCTACGTCTCTTCCTTCTCTTTCTTGCTGCGACCTGTAGCAGTATGGATTTCTTCACTCCTGTTTCGAGGTATCTGTCCCTAAGGTAACAAATCAATGATTAACACAAGTAATCTCTAAGAAAACCTGAAATCAAACATTACAACTGAGTCATGTCCAAGTTCCACATGGTACCAACAACTACTGAAACAGCATGTAGGTATATAAAACCATCAAAGCCTTCATCATTAGCATTTATGTATACAGAACATTAAACCTTCATCATTAGTTCTTTTGTACAGGTATAGAAGCCAATTTAGCTTACCCACCTGATACTTCAGGCAGGAACCTTATCTAAAGAGAGGGCTAATCCTCGCTTCCGTGTCCTTAATAGAATTTAAACTTTCCATTACGATAGCTAGGAACTTTTTCATTCTGTCAGGACCGTAGGTGAAGATTAGACTAGTTTAAGGCTTATTGACCACTAGCGAGGCCACGTTCTGAATAGGTCTAAAGTAGAACGTCTTGAAGGTAGACTCTGAAGACCAGTCGGCTGCATTAAGGATACCCTCCTATTGAGCTCCCAAGGAGAAAGCTTTAGATGCCATAGCACCTCTGGCAGAGTGGGTGCCAAAAATAGAAATGTTTAATCCTGCCTCACTCATGGCACATTTAACCCATCTGGCAATTGTAGGGGAAGAAACAGCTCTATGGGGTTTCGTCAGGGCTATGAGAAATTGTTCCTCTCCATGTGGTCTGAGTTCACTTGTCATGGCTTCAGAAGCCTTTATCGCTCTGACCACGCACAGTTGTGGAGCCTGTGAGAACTGTGGGTATGAAATTGTCCGGGACTTGGACTTTGTAAGCCTGTGATTATGAAAAGTCAAGCCTTCAGGAGTGAATACTGTACCTGTTAAATCCAATGCCCTGACGTCTGAAACTCTTTGACATAATACCAGACATAAGAGGGTTGCTATCTTAGCTGACAATTGTTTCCTGGAAAGGTGTCTATTAGAAGGCCAAGCATTGAATAGAGCAAGAACCTTATTGACATCCCATAGGGAAGAGTAACAAAGCTGGTGAGGATAAGATGGTATAACACCGCTCAACAGCTTTTATACCATAAGGTGTTGCCCTTTGGGAAGCCCTTCAATTGGGCGATTACCTGCTGAAATGGCCGAGCGGAAGGTATTAATTGACCTATACACCATCCCTTCAGATGTTAAAGATGCAAAGTTTATTATATGGACAACTCCTGCCCCCATGGAGCCAGGTGTCGTTGAAGGCACCAACCCAGCCAGCAGTTCCATGTGGAATTGTATCTCCTGCTAGTGCCCTCTGACCATGCTTTGGCAAGGAGAGAGGTACCCTCTTGCAAAAGGTCTGGGACTTTCCGTCGTCCCAGATAATTCTCCTCTCCACAGGATTGAGAGAACCCTTCCCTATAGGGATGGGGATGCTCCAACGTATCAAGTAGGAGATCCGGGAGAAGGGGTAGACGGATTGGAAAATCCCCAAAAAGTTCCATCAGAACTGGAAACCAGCTTGAGACTTCCACGTCGGCGTGATCAGTACTAGATCTGCCTTCTGTCGCTGGAGGTGGGATGATGTCCTCATTATCATGGCAAAGGGAGGGAACAAATATCCTTGTTCCTGAGACCAGTCTTGGAGGAACGCATCCGTCCATATTATTCCAGAACCCGGTTTCCAGCTGCAGTACCTGTCGATCTGGTGGTCCAGTCTGGAGGCGAAGAGGTCTATAGAGAGAGGACCACAATGATCGCTCTGAAGACCTCCTTGTGGAGCTTCCAGAGGCTTGCGTCGTGCCAGTGACGTGAATGCCAATCCGCCACCTGGTTGGAGGTTCCTGGTAGATGTTCTGCCATCACCAAGATTCGATTGTCAAGACAATCCTCCCAGAAGGACTTTGTTAGGTCCGAAAGAGCCTTCGAGCGGGTGCCTCCCAGGTGATTGATTTAGCGGACTGCTGCCACATTGTCCATCTTTAGGAGGACACAGCACTGAGGCTTGTCTTTCGTCCAGCAGCGTACCACGAAACAGCCTGCCAAAAGTTCTAGACTGTTGATGTGGAGGGAACGTTCTTCTGAAGATCACATGTCTCCTGTGGTAAACTCCCCACATCATGCTCTCCAACTGTATGTGGTGGCATCTGATTCTATGACCACATCCGGTTGGGAGCCGAAGATGGTGCAGCCGTTCCATGGCTACATGTGCGCGATTCACCATTGGATTTCCTCCTTGGCTTTGTCCGAGAGGGGAATCATCTGAGAATATGTGAGGCCCCTCCGAAGGTGGGAGATCTTGAGCCTTTGCAGGGCTCGATAGTGAAGGGGACCCAGAAAGATTGCCTGAATGGAGGAGGATAGAAGGCCGACAATGCGAGCTAGGACGAAGGGATATAGTTTCCTTGACCAAAGTCTGCCTGAGTTTGTGACATATCTTGGATAGCTTGCAAGCCAGAAGAATTGGAGGGACTGAACAGGAGTCGGAGCTGACTTTGTCTCTTCATACCTAAAAGACTCCAGGAGAAGAATGGAGAATTGGAGATGCGTGGAGGGACGACTTGGGCTTTGATCCATGAGGAGAAGACCATCGAGGTAGATGATGAGCCTGATACCCCTGGACCTGAGGAATTCCACCATGGGACTTAAGAGCTTGGTGAAACACCATGGAGCTGAGGAAAGGCCGAACGGTAGAGAAGTAAACTCGAACATCTGCTCACTCCATTGAAACTGGAGAAAGTGGCTATGAGGGGGAAAAATAGGCACTGTTAAGTAAGCATCTTTTAGATAGACGCACCATCCAGTCATTCTCCTCCAGGAGGTCCCGCAGGACATGGATGCACTCCATTTTGAAATGCCGGAATACCCCCCATTTGTTGAATTCTTTTAAATTGATAACTGGGCAGTAACCCTCGTCCCTCTTCTCCACCAGGAAAAAGATTGCTGACGAACCCAGAAAGATGGGGAGAGGTTGGGGTAATAGCCCTTTTCTCCAATAGTTCGGAGATATAGACGTCTAACAGATCCATTTGGACTGTGGAGAACAGTAGGGGTCGGGCTCTTTTTTCCTGTACGGGAGAGTCGTAGAACTCTATATGAAACCCTTTCTTTGTCTGCAGGACCCAGGCATCTGAGGTAAGGCTTTCTCAGTTGTGAGAGAATTGCGCCAATCGGCCCCTCAAAGGATAGCAAATGACAGGAGATGCACTCACCTTGAGGATTGTTGTTATTGCCTCTGCCGGTGCCTCTGGATCCCTGGTGTCGGAGGTACGTCTGGAAGGGTAGAAGGACCTGAAGCGGGAGGCATCTTGCCATTGTTCTCGCCCCCAGAGGCATTCTGAGGCGGACGACCAGTCGAGCGCCCCCATCCTTAATTGGCCAAGGCAAAAACCCGAGGGGTGAAAAATGTTTTTGATGGACATCTGCGCTCTATCCAGGAATGTGAAGGTGTTGCCGAACTTGCTGAGTTCCAGGATAAACAGCTCACCGAAGAACCCGCCTTGAGTCACTGAGCCTGCCTCTGACGTCGCCAATTCCCCCAATTTGGGGTCTACCTTAATAAGTAAAGCCCTGCTTCTGTAGAGAGCGCGCAGTTGGCATTTCCCAGGAAGATGATTGCCCGCTCCGCCCATCCTGACAGCGCTTCCAGGAAGATGAGGGTACCCGAGGACTTGGCCTCTTCTGCCATGTCGAGGATCTTGGTGAGAGGGCCTAATATGTCCAAGAGTTTGTCCTGGCAGGCCCGCCAGGACCAGTCGATTCCCCCTTCTTGGGATCCTTCATGAATTTTGCTAGGAACGTTGCCATACTGGTATCTATCTCGTGGGTGGATTCTACTTTATCCTGGAGAGAGGGGAGAGGACATTCTGGCTTAAGACTGTTTCTGATTTCCCTGTCAAGCGGTTTGCGTAGGTGCCCCGCAAACGTAGGAGGCCACTTTGGGTGCTGTGATCCATTCCGGTGAGCGCAGGTGGATCAGATCCTCATGATCTAACATTTCTGAGGTTTCGGGGTGAATGTTGTCTTATCCTTGGACTTTTTGTGCAGAATTGGGATGACCCATAGGCTGCCCAGGTCTATCTGGTTCCGTGTGTGCGTCCGAGGAGAGTGGAGGGTCGTCGGGTTTGGTTGGCTCACGCATGGGGTCAGGGGATTGAGGATTGTCCATGAAAGCTTTTTTGAGGCGAGCAAAGGCCTCCAGGTCGATGCCATCGTCCCCTGTTTGCTTTTGCTTAGGATCCAGACTTTTCGCCTGCCCCGCAGGTGTAAGGCCTGAGGGTCCGCCCTGGTCTTTCCTTAGAGGGGGTAGAGGGCATTGGGATGCCATCAAGTTTACTTTCCTCTCCTGGGGGGCCATTAATTGACGACCTTAAATATGGAAGCATCCATTATTTGGCAAAAATTGACATCTATGGGGAGGTAAATATTTTCCTCCTCCATATAATCCCCCAAGGGGTCTTCATAATGGCATTTCCTAGCAATATTGGGAGGTGTGCTCAGGTCGGATTTAGAGCACTGACCACTGAGGGCAAGGTCGGTTTGGGTCAAGCCCCATGTAAGAATGTGCCCGGGACACTAGAACACACTTTATTTTATAGGGGAATTGTAAACCATGCCAAAGGTTAACCCCTTCGCTGCCAGGCCTTTTCCCCCTCCTGTGCCGAGCCTTTTTTTGGCTATTTGGAGCAGTTCGCGCTTAGGCACTCATAACTTTTTGTTCACGTAAGCTACCCACGCCAAATTTGCGCCCTTTTTTTCCAACATCCTAGGGATTCTAGAGGTACCCAGACTTTGTGGGTTCCCCAGAAGGAGGCCAAGAAATTAGCCCAAAAACAGTGAAAATTTCGTTTTTTTTAAAAAAAATTGGAAAAATGGGCTGCAGAAAAAGGCTTGTGGTTTTTTCCCTGAAAAGGGCATCAACAAAGGGTTTGCGGTGATAAAATCACCAGCTTCCCAGCTTTCAGGAACAGGCAGACTTGAATCAGAAAACCCAATTTTTCAACACAATTGTGGCATTTTACTGGGACATACCCCATTTTTACGATTTTTTTGTGCTTTCAGCCTCCTTCCAGTCAGTGACAGAAATGGGCATGAAACCAATGCTGGATCCCAGAAACCGCAACATTTCTGAAAAGTAGACAAAATTCTGAATTCAGCAAGGGGTAATTTGTGTAGATCCTACAAGGGTTTCCTACAGAAAATAACAACTGAAAAAGAAAAATATTGAAATTGAGGTGAAAAAAACATCCATTTTTCTCTAAGTTTTACTCTGTAATTTTTTCCTGCAATGTCAGATTTTCGAAAGCAATATACCGTTACGTCTGCTGGACTCTTCTGGTTGCGGGGATATATAGGGCTTGTAGGTTCATCAAGAACTCTAGGTACCCAGAGCCAATAAATGACCTGCACCCTGCAGTGGGTTTTCATTCTATGCCGGGTATACAGCAATTCATTTGCTGAAATATAAAGAGTAAAAAATAGCTATCAAGAAAACCTTTGTATTTCCAAAATGGGCACAAGATAAGGTGTTGAGAAGCAGTGGTTATTTGCACATCTCTGAATTCCAGGGTGCCCATACTAGCATGTGAATTACAGGGCATTTCTCAAATAGATGTCTTTTTTACACACTGTCTTACATTTGGAAGGGAAAAATGTAGAGAAAGACAAGGGGCAATAACACTTGTTTTGCTATTCTATGTTCCCCCAAGTCTCCCGATAAAAATGATACCTCACTTGTGTGGGTAGGCCTAGCGCCCGCGACAGGATACGCCCCAAAACACAACGTGGACACATCACAGAAAACAGACCTGTTTTTACCAAAGTGCCTACCTGTAGATTTTGGCCTGTAGCTCAGCCGCCACCTAGGGAAACCTACCAAACCTGTGCATTTCTGAAAACTAGAGACCTAGGGGAATCCAAGATGGGGTGACTTGTGTGGCTGGGACCAGGTTCTGTTACCCAGAATCCTTTGCAAACCTCAAAATTTGGCTAAAAAAACACATGTTCCTCACATTTCTGTGGCAGAAAGTTCTGGAATCTGAGAGGAGCCACACATTTCCTTGCACCCAGCGTTCCCCCACGTCTCCCGATAAAAATTAAACCTCACTTGTGTGGGTAGGCCTAGCGCCGCGACAGGAAACGCCCCAAAGCGCAACGTGGACGCATCACAGAAAACAGACCTGTTTTTAGCAAAGTGCCTACCTGTAGATTTTGGCCTGTAGCTCAGCCGCCACCTAGGGAAACCTACCAAACCTGTGCATTTCTGAAAACTAGAGACCTAGGGGAATCCAAGATGGGGTGACTTGTGTGGCTGGGACCAGGTTCTGTTACCCAGAATCCTTTGCAAACCTCAAAATTTGGCTAAAAAAACACATGTTCCTCACATTTCTGTGGCAGAAAGTTCTGGAATCTGAGAGGAGCCACAAATTTCCTTCCACCCAGCGTTCCCCCACGTCTCCTGATAAAAATGATACCTCACTTGTGTGGGTAGGCCTAGCGCCCACGACAGGAAACGCCCCAAAGCGCAACGTGGACACAGCCAAATTTTTGAAGGAAAACAGAGGTGGTTTTTGCAAAGTGCCTACCTGTAGATTTTGGCCTGTAGCTCAGCCGCCACCTAGGGAAACCTACCAAACCTGTGCATTTCTGAAAACTAGAGACCTAGGGGAATCCAAGATGGGGTGACTTGTGTGGCTGGGACCAGGTTCTGTTACCCAGAATCCTTTGCAAACCTCAAAATGTGGCTAAAAAAACACATGTTCCTCACATTTCTGTGGCAGAAAGTTCTGGAATCTGAGAGGAGCCACAAATTTCCTTCCACCCAGCGTTCCCCCACGTCTCCCGATAAAAAATGATACCTCACTTGTGTGGGTAGGCCTAGGGCCCGCGACAGGAAACGCCCCAAAGCGCAACGTGGACACATCACAGAAAACAGACCTGTTTTTAGCAAAGTGCCTACCTGTGGATTTTGGCCTGTAGCTTAGCCGCCACCTAGGGAAACCTACCAAACCTGTGCATTTCTGAAAACTAGAGACCTAGGGGAATCCAAGATGGGGTGACTTGTGTGGCTGGGACCAGGTTCTGTTACCCAGAATCCTTTGCAAACCTCAAAATTTGGCTAAAAAAACACATGTTCCTCACATTTCTGTGGCAGAAAGTTCTGGAATCTGAGAGGAGCCACAAATTTCCTTCCACCCAGCGTTCCCCCACGTCTCCCGATAAAAATGATACCTCACTTGTGTGGGTAGGCCTAGCGCCCACGACAGGAAACGCCCCAAAGCGCAACGTGGACACAACCAAATTTTTGAAGGAAAACAGAGGTGTTTTTTGCAAAGTGCCTACCTGTAGATTTTGGCCTGTAGCTCAGCCGCCACCTAGGGAAACCTACCAAACCTGTGCATTTCTGAAAACTAGAGACCTGGGGGAATCCAAGATGGGGTGACTTGTGTGGCTGGGACCAGGTTCTGTTACCCAGAATCCTTTGCAAACCTCAAAATTTGGCTAAAAAAAACACATGTTCCTCACATTTCTGTGGCAGAAAGTTCTGGAATCTGAGAGGAGCCACAAATTTCCTTCCACCCAGCGTTCCCCCACGTCTCCCGATAAAAATGATACCTCACTTGTGTGGGTAGGCCTAGGGCCCGCGACAGGAAACGCCCCAAAGCGCAACGTGGACACATCACAGAAAACAGACCTGTTTTTAGCAAAGTGCCTACCTGTGGATTTTGGCCTGTAGCTTAGCCGCCACCTAGGGAAACCTACCAAACCTGTGCATTTCTGAAAACTAGAGACCTAGGGGAATCCAAGATGGGGTGACTTGTGTGGCTCGGACCAGGTTCTGTTACCCAGAATCCTTTGCAAACCTCAAAATCTGGCTAAAAAAACACATGTTCCTCACATTTCTGTGGCAGAAAGTTCTGGAATCTGAGAGGAGCCACAAATTTCCTTCCACCCAGCGTTCCCCCACGTCTCCTGATAAAAATGATACCTCACTTGTGTGGGTAGGCCTAGCGCCCACGACAGGAAACGCCCCAAAGCGCAACGTGGACACAACCAAATTTTTGAAGGAAAACAGAGGTGTTTTTTGCAAAGTGCCTACCTGTAGATTTTGGCCTGTAGCTCAGCCGCCACCTAGGGAAACCTACCAAACCTGTGCATTTCTGAAAACTAGAGACCTAGGGGAATCCAAGATGGGGTGACTTGTGTGGCTCGGACCAGGTTCTGTTACCCAGAATCCTTTGCAAACCTCAAAATTTGGCTAAAAAAACACATGTTCCTCACATTTCTGTGGCAGAAAGTTCTGGAATCTGAGAGGAGCCACAAATTTCCTTCCACCCAGCGTTCCCCCACGTCTCCCGATAAAAATGATACCTCACTTGTGTGGGTAGGCCTAGCGCTCGCGACAGGAAATGGCCCAAAACACAACGTGGACACATCACATTTTTTCATAGAAAACAGTGCCTCTGGCCTCTAGCTCAGCCGGCACCTGGGGAAACCTAGCAAACCAGCGCATTTTTTAAAACTAGAGACCTAGGGGAATCCAAGATGGGGTGATTTGCGGGGCTCTGACCAGGTTCTGTTACCCAGAATCCTTTGCAAACATCAAAATCTGGCAAAAAAACACTTTTTCCTCTCATTTCGGTGACAGAAAGTTCTGGAATCTGAGAGGAGCCACAAATTTCCTTCCACCCAGCGTTCCCCTAAGTCTCTCCATAAAAATGGTACCCGACTTGTGTGGGTAGGCCTAGCGCCCACGAAAGGAAATGGCCCAAAACACAACGTGGACACAACATATTTTTTCACAGAAAACAGAGGTGTTTTTTGCAAAGTGCCTACATGTGGATTTTGGCCTCTAGCTCAGCCGGCCCCAGGGGGGGGGGGAAATGCCCTAAAATAAATTTGACCCCCCCAAACCCCCCCCCTGCCCGGGTGCGACCCTTGCCTACGGGGTCGCTACCCATGCGTGACATTGGCGCCAAAAAACAAATTCCCGGTGCCTAGTGGTTTCTGCCCCCTTGGGGGCAGATTGACCTAAAATCGACCAATCTGCACCCAAAGGGGGCAGAAATGCTCTAAATACAGTTTGCCCCCCAGGGAAGCGACCCTTGTCTGATGGGTCGCTCCCCATCTCTAAAAAAAACAAACAAACAAAAAACAAAAAAAAACATTTGCCCTGGCGCCTAGAGGTTTCTGCCCCCCCCTGGGGGCAGATCGGCCTAATAATAGGCCGATCTGCCCCCGGGGGGGGGCAGAAATGGCCTAAAATAAATTTGCCCCCCCCCAACCCCCCCCCCCCCCACCTCGGAGCGACCCTTGCCTACTGGGTCGCTCCCCCTGCGTGACATTGGCGCCAAAAAACGAATCCCCGGTGCCTAGTGGTTGCAGATTGACCTAAAATCGACCAATCTGCCCCCAAGGGGGGCAGAAATGGTCTAAACACAGTTTGCCCACCCAGGGGAGCGACCCTTGTCTGATGGGTCGCTCCCCATCTCTAAAAAAAAAAAAAAAAAAAAAAAACACTAAAAAAAATTTGCCCTGGCAACAAGAGGTTTCTGCAGAAATGGCCTAAAATAAATTTGCTCCCTGAACACCCCCCCCCCCCCCCCCCGGAGCGACCCTTGCCTGCGTGACATTGGCGCCAAAAAAAAAATCCCCGGTGCCTAGTGGTTTCTGCCCCCCTTGGGGGCAGATCGGCCTAATAATAGGCCAATCTGCCCCCAGGGGGGGCAGAAAAGGCCTTCCTAAAAAAATGCCCCCCCCGGGAGCGACCCTTGCCCAAGGGGTCGCTCCCTTTTGCCAATTTCACTGAAAAAAAAAAAATCCCTGGTGTCTAGTGGGGTTTCAAAAGCCGGATTGCAAGCAATCCGGCTTTTGAAACCTGTGAGAGACTTCAAAGGGAAGGAAATACATTTCCTTCCCTTTGAAGCCTCTCGGGGCCTCCCCCATGGGATTGAAAAAGAAATGCAAAAGCATTTCTTTTTCAATCGCGCTGGAAGCTCTGCTTCCAGCGCGATGGGGGAGACCCTGTGACTAATCAGCGCGCTGACGTCACAGGGGGGGTTGGGGGGGTCGGTGGTGGGAGGGGAAGGGCTTCCCCTTCCATCCCTGACTTGGGGGGGTGGGGGGGAACCCCACAGAGGGAGCGAGAGCGCTCCCTCTGGGCTCTGTGCACAGGACGTAATGGTTACGTCCTGGGCACAGCAGCACTGTGCCTCAGGACGTAACCATTACGTCCTGGGCACAGAAGGGGTTAACGTGCCTGTGCCGTGTCTCTTGGAACGTATTTTATAGGCCTTACCCCTGTCGGGTGTCAGGTTCCAGGCAGGTTCCGATATAATAATTGACAGCTCCCACCAAGCGTCGGGAAGGTAAATCCTCCCGGCAGTAAGAGAAACGGCCGCGCGTCAGTGACAGTTGCTCAGAACACTGAAACCGATGTGTGCCAGTCGCCGGGGTCTGACGTGCGAATCAAATTGCGGTATGTAAAGAATGCGAGGAATGCCCGGGGCCCTCTGGCGGTCGGAAGACCGCACTGTGCTCGGAGCCTGAATGCAATGCTGCGAAGGAGACTGGAAGCGTTCCTGAGGCCTTTCATTTCACCTTACAAAATCCTGGAACTCTGCAGTCACAAGGAAAAGTATTTGCATTACAAAAAGACAAACTGACTTTTGACCTCTGTCTCTGACCTCAGAGCAAATGTGACAAAAATAAGATTTAAAGGCATCTTAATTGCTATTTCAGTTTCTTACTGAACAGAACACCTCTTCTTTGTCCACTCACCAGAAGGGTCCAGTGGAATCCAAATATAGCTCGACCTCATAAAATAAAACTCGTCATAGCGGCTGGTCAAGTAGATTTTTCAAGCCCTGAGGAACACAAAGCATTTTTTTACTAAATAACAAACATTGGTCTAAATCTACTACTTTACAATAAAAACAGACCCTATCTGCTCCTCATTACAGCATGGATCTAAAATCCCATCATTGCTCAAACTGCAGGACTCTTATGTCACCTGCTAAACATTGTAATGATATTGGCTCCGCAAGTTTTAGCAACTTCAATGTTCACAATTTGTTTTTATCAAAGAAATTAACCTTTGCGTGATCTAAGACTGAAACCTTCACCAAATGTGGGCACCTTCTAACACCAGGTTTTTTTTTCCTAAAGAAAAATTTACTGTAGTGAGTTAAGCCAACATACGGTATTTTGGGGGGAAATAATAATCACCTCTGTAACAAAATCTCCAAAAGTATTTTAGGTATTCACAAGCCCTAACTGTGAAATTAAGATTATTTCATTAGCAAAAACGAACAAAACAAAAGGAGTTCATCGTTCATCCTGTGCACATCAGCACTTTGTTCAACTCAGTCCTGATAAATAAGTAGGATACGCAGAAAAATTGAGGTGATGATAGAGCCTTTTTTAAAGTTTTGGGAAACTGAATTACTGTTGTGTTATCTCCATTATCCAGCTATGCCTCAGAAATGTTGCCAGTAGGAAGATCCTAGTATCTTCCATAAGTTCCTGGAACACATCACAAAAATAGGGTGGACATAGAAATTGTTTAACACAGTAAAGGCTGTGTGTGGACAAGCTGGAAATTCAGGCTTCATATCTACATACATTGTGAGTGAATGCTGAGCAGATTCGATTCTACAGTTTAAAAATAAAACTTTAAAAAAGGAATGATTGGCAGAGCTACTCCTCCACGATAAGGCAAACTGAGCGGTCGGAGTATTGACAAATGTAATTTTGTTTCAGTTTCTAAAAAGAGGCTGGCTACGAAATAGGTCTACTATTCAAGATTAGTAATATTTCTGCATGCCTGAGCCAACAAATATAACCACATTGGACAGATGCAGTTAGTATGTATCTCCTGGTAAAGCGCTCCGACTGATAAGTGCTACTGTGGCCCTTCTTAAGCTCTGCCAAAAAGTGCTGATCCTATCAAGTAAGAATAGAACCAATCTGCCAAGAAGTACTAGCACTATTTATCATCAGTGTGAGACGTCTGCTGAGCAGAACTGGCTGTCAATTTTAAATAACTAAGTTTTGCTGAAATGTGTTAATAAGAATAATGAATGACAGCCATGTTCAGATATGTCAATACTAATATAGGGTTGACATTATCATTGTTTGAAGTACATATGACCATGGAAGCCTATTAGTCACTCGTCATCATGAAATAATAACTGTGTACACTGCCCTTCATTCAATGCTGTGACGCACAGTTATATCTCTAAATTTCCAGCATGGATGTGCATCAATGTCTAGAGGAGCTTCAAATGTTTCATATTTAGATCACAATCCACGTATATTTTTTTCTATCAAGTACCCTTTTTCAAGTAATAAAGCATTAGGTTGATCCACCTGTGGTACGTGTTGCAATAAACCGCTTTTTAAAAAGTACATGGTCATTAAAAGCTTCAAACACATACCAACACTTCCCCCAGGACAAAACTCCTAAGCAGCACAAATAAACAGAATATAACAAAATGTATTAGACGTGAAATCTAGAGTGTTCAGCTAGTTTATATTCCTGCAAACTAGGCTACTGAAAACACGCTTATTTCAGATTAGGGTTAGATGATCTGAAAGTTACATTATTCAGCTAATGTGGAGTGGTAGTACCATATTTTTCAGCCACAGACTACAAGACAAACAACGCAATATTTGTGTGTTGTTTGACTTTATGTAGGCAGAAATAATAGCCGAAAAAGAAATGAATTTGGTGGTTGTGGTGCCCTGGAGAATACTGCATGCAGTCATTCCTTGAAACACACTGTTTTTTCAGTGATAAATATTCCATACAATAAGTCAGCTTTCCTGAACACAACAAAACTGTGCACTAGTTAAATAACAGAATGTATCTTTTATGCAGACATGTACAACATTTAATAGCGATGGACTGGGCTTTATTTAGCCTACATCCGTAATTGCTGAAAAGAAGAATGGCCCAAAACATAGTAAACAAATCAGTGTACATTGATGATTCTAGCATCTACTAGACAAAAATATTGGTTATGTTAAGTAACCAGAAAGGAGACTCCAAAGAGTTGTGATGCTTTCTCTTCGAACTTCTGATGTGCTTTTCTGTGATCTGTCACTGATAACGTTTTTTTTTTTTTTTTTAATTTAAAGGTTTCAAAGCATGCATTTCCATAGGAGTAAAGGTAAAAAAACACAACTTTCTTTGCATTCCAGCATCTTCTCAGGTTGCAGAGTAGTGCTTACAAAGTCACTAGCAACCACCTTACTAGAGGGCAAATCATGTGCGTTATTTCTTAACTCCGTTAACTGTTTTCAGCAACACACATACAATATCCGGAAGTAATTTGAAACAAACGGCATGAAAAGTTAGTATTTTCCTTTTAGAAAAACAAGCATGTTGCAGTCAAAAATCCAAAGCAGATAGTGTTAAGAGGACACAAAAATACACACGCCTCCTTTGATGAATTGGCAGCCCCTCCTACGTACAGGCTGCACAATGCGAGCTTGTGCCACGACTCGTGCAAATGAAATGCTTCAACACAAAATCATCTTTGTAATTCATCATCAACATAGGTTTCTAAAATGACTGAAGTCTACTCGATCTCACCTTCCGGTAGGTGTCACATTGCAACTTTCTTAAGAAAAAATGCTTCCGTCTGCCACAGGAAAACGGGTTCGTGCTGTATGAAACTTCAAATCGCCATGGTGCGCGAAGCGGAGAGACAAAAGAAAAAAGTAGTTTGCTCACATTAAAGTATATCTGCAGTCATGCAATAATTTATGTAACGGGCAGTTTGCAAGGCGTAACAAAACAGCCTCAAGGTGGGACAAAGGTAAAGCACTTACAAATGACATCAAGGGATTTTTGAAAGGCCAGTTCAGGAATGATTGAAAGTGATGGCAGTGAGATGAGCATGGTTAAAGGCCACAGAATAGTTTGCGCACTGCTATTAAAAGGAAGGTTTTGCCCTGGCAAAAGTTTTTTTGTTTGTTTTTGTTTTGTTTTTTATCATGTCGATTTGGCAGGTTTGAAGATGCCCGAGTAGGCTGCATTGACAGACCTAGGGTCACATTTTCACCTTGTCACTTTAGTGGTGGTAGAATTAAGTACTGCAGTCCACTCGTACCATTTAACTTACTAGCCCTGGGGATATTGTGTACCATATACTAGGGACTTTGAAGTAAGTCTAAATGAGTGAATCGGGTATTAGCTAATTGTACATGTGCCTTGGAGGTCAGATCACATGCACTGGGGCCTAGTAACCAGGGCCCAGTGCACTACTGAGTCGAAAATCCAGCAGCATGAGTCCAAAAACTTGAGGGGGTGATGATACAAAAAAGGTCCTTTCCTACATATGGAATCTGACCTAAAGACAGTGACATGTTGACAAGCTATATGTTTTCTGAGATGTCAGACAGATGCTGGAGGGGTTGTCAAAAAGGGCGTATCTCTCCATGTACGGTGTTCTTGCCCCATTATTACCACTTAGTGGAAGGTGGCACATGCAGCAATAAAAAATATAGGGGTTTTCTGACAGCACCAAATCCTGGCACCACAGTTCTAGGCCTATCCCTCGATAACTTGTTGAAGGTCACCCCAGGTCTTGAAAATGGGTATACTTGTAGCCAAATTAACTAGTGCCAGACATTGGTTTAACTCCTGCCTGGCACACACAGTGTTTGAAATTATGGGAAACAGTGGTGGCAGAGAGGTTATCTGCACATATCATTAAAGATCAGGATCAGACCACGCGGTGCTGGTTCTACCATTTATGTAGAGTAATCAACACAAGTGTCCATGCTTTCCAGAGTTGAGAGCAGCAATAAGTCTTTACTGATCTTATGCTAGACACTTGAATGAGTTCTCAGTCCATTGAAAATATGATTTTAAATACATAGAGATGGTCAATGTCATCTACGACTTAATTTTCTTTGGGTGAGGTGGTATGAGAGAGGTTTGAGTTTTGGTAATGATTTCCTTCTTTGGTTTCCTTAGTGCAGTTCACAGCTGGCTATTACATAAGACTACCTGTTATGATTTGGCACCAGTGTGTATAAGTTAATGACAAAACTATTGAAGGAAAGTGCCCCTTTTTGACATGGTCATCCTCACTTTTTGCCAGGTATTCAATGCAATTTTGACTGAAAGTGCACAGGGTTCCTGCTAACCAGGTCCCCAGTACCAGATCTCTTTCCATAAAACTGTGCAGTTGTTCCCCAGTTGACAATACCTTTGGCTCCCCTACAAGTCACCAGTAAGTGGTACTCCTGGTACCTAGGGCATGGGTACCCAAGAGGTCCCCAAGGGCTTCAGCACGTATTGTGCCACCCTCAGGGACCCCTCACCTAGCACATGCAGACTGCCATTGCTGGCTGCGTGTCTTGGTGCAGCTAAAAGTGAAAACACTGCTTTGCACGCTGCCTGTGTGTCGTGTCCCCTAACACTGCATGCAATCTATATATCACCCCTACAGTAGGCCTTACAGCCCTAAGGCAGGGTGCATTATATTACATGTGATGGCATATCTGTCCGAGCAGATATACCCTTGTTATGTTTTTGTTGATTCTTAGAAATAATGAATGGGCAGGTTATTTTAAGTACATGTGCTGGACACCGGTCAGTATTAGTTCCCCAGTTACATGATGGCTTCACTGAAAACAGGGATAGATGGTATCAAACAGCTCACAATAAGCTCTCACTAATGCCAGTGATGGATTTATTTAACACATGCACCCAGAGGGTACATTAGAGGTGCCCCCTGAATAACCTACCATTTACCCTTGTGCTAGCTGACTAGTTCTAACTGGCCTGCCACCACTAAACCCGTGAGAGCCTTTGCTCTCGGTGGACAGAACCAAAGCCTGCTCTGGCAGAGGTGTTAGCACCCCCTCCCAACATGATAGCCTGCAAATCTGCCCTTGATATGTAGATCTGGTGTCCCTCAAAGGAAATGATTCCAATCCCTCAGACCAGGGGCAATTGGCACACGGACAGGCAGGAAAATTAGCATTCAGAGAGGTGTGCCCACCTCTCAGGCCATACTCACCGCAAAGGTGAGCTGCCTAATGTTCACATAATTTTTTTAAGTCTGCCATCTTGGTGATGGCAGAACTAGGAACTCTGGGACAGGATTATGCCCACTTCCCACAGGAAGTAGTCATAAATGGGGTGTAGTGACCCCAGGGTAAGCAGCCCATTGGCTCCTACACTCCCTCAACACCCCTAAATTCAGGATTTTGGGGAGTCCCTGGCCCCAGGAAATTAGATTCCTGCAGACGTACGAAGAAGGATGACACCCAAGAGCCTCAAAAGCAAAGACTTGAGGAAGAAACACTTGACTTGGCCCCAGCCCTCTGGCCTGTGTGTTGTTCCCGACTATTTGCAGCAAAGTCTATTCGTCCTGCAAGCTGTTGTGCCTCCAAAAGCCTGGGAGGACTGGCTGCCTTCAACAAAGACCCAGGAATTCCCATGGAGCGGCTAAGCTGCTTCCCTGCATCTTACAGACAGTCCAAGAGACCTCAGAGGACTCCTGACCACAAAAAAAACTGACACCGGAAAGCACCACTACACCTTTGCCATCTAGCCTGAGATGAAGTAGGCCAGTGGTGCCAGCGTGGTCCCCCAGTCCTCCAAAGACCGAGCTCATTTTGGACTTGCCCACTGTGGACTTCCCAATGCAGCCTCTGCCTCAGGTCTCCTCATCCACAGGTGCTCCCATGCACCCTTCACCAGTGGCCCTTGGAGAAGAGGACCCAAGGTGTCCCCATGTCTGCGAGTATCTCAAGACTTGAACCCACATGTTGGCTCTCCTTCGGTGGACTCCCTGTCCAAACCCACAGCCTCTTTTCAACAGGACAGATCCCCACTTACTAGCATTGGGCACCCGATTCTGTACTCCACCTCTGCACCCAGCCGCCCCAGTGTTGCCCGGTGTGACCTTTTGGTGTGGCCTTGGATCTTGCCTTATACTCACCTTAAGTACAGTAGATTGGTCCTGTAAGCCGCTGTACTATATCTGAATGTAGTACTTGTTTTTCCAATTGCCACTTCTGATAAAAGCAATTGTGTTGACTTTTGAAACTTGAAAGTATTTTTCTTGAAAAACTTACTTATCTAATCATATTGATTCTGGTGCCTATATATATATATATATATATATATGTGTGTGTATATATATATATATCTCAATTTGAATTGTAGAAAAACGGCACTCTACATGCTTATCAAGCCTGGACGCGTTTCGACCATAACAGTCTTTGTCAACAGCCTTGAGATATTTAAATATGGGTCCTGCGCCCATAATGGTGCACCAGCTCCGTAAGGCCAGTGTTGGAAGAACAGCAGGAGCAGTTGAAAAAAAAAAAATATATATATATATATATCTAAAAAGATACTTGCTATTTTTGTAAATTGGTGTGGATCTCCTTATTGAGTCGTGTCTCTCATTTATTGGCAATGTGTGTAATTATGATGTCTAACACTCCTCTCTGGTAAGGCTAAGGCTGCTCAACCACACTCTCCTAAAAGAGCACCTTGGGATTGCTAGAGCAACCCCCTGCCCACTAGTAAGGAAACCCCTGGAGGCTCTGCATGATATACCTCATTTTGATATATCTTATAAAAAGCCAGCTTCCTACAACTGTGTTTGATATTTATACATTATTGTGCAAGAGGTTAAGGGTTTTAGGAAAAAAGAGTTAAAAAAAAAAAAAAACAGCCAACAACCTCTACTCCTGTCAAAGTTCACTTGGAATAGTTTCATAACAATTGATACAAATTAATACTGTTTTCGATAGTGTGTACAAATTATAGCTGCAACAATGTACGTGCACCATGACAGTGATAAAATACAGCATACTTTTAGTGAGACAGGAACACTTGTCATTAAATATGAAAAAATTGTACCACTTAACAGTAAATCATTGTGCTTTGGATCAAATTCTAAGCCATGGTCTGCAACTTCCAGTGCATATTTGTTTTTCCAAAATCACAAACAGAATGTCAATCACTTCACAAATCAGTGCTCGCTGAGTGGTAAACGGTACTTGAGTATCATTTAATAAGCAGTGAAACTGTTAAAAGAGCTCCCAAACATAAAATGGCTAAGATTTGTGGTAAATTATCATTCCATGTATAAACCGACAAAATGAAGCTGTTCACTTGAAATGAAAGTTAGCCTTTCCAGCATTTGAACAGAGAGCAAAATATTTTTATCTTGATGCCCCATGGCTCTTGTTGGAAGTAAGGTTGTGCAGGAAAAACAAAACAGTGTCATTTACTGCTGACCATGGAACTGAGTTTTCGGTGCTTGAACGATCCAATTCACTTGTGTAATAGCTCTCCATTACAACTGATCTGCACAAAGGTAATAGAGATCTACTAATTCTTCAGGTGCGGACAGCTTAGTGAGAGGAATATCCTGCTTCAGGCTGAGCTGAGAAGTTGGTGTGGTGCATGCCCTGCGGTGGAAGATCTCCCACATTGCGTAATGCGAATACATATTTATGTAAATGTTCAACCTTAACTAACTCCTGATTACAAAATGTGTCCTGTTGCTGTGTGCATTGTATCACCACCTTCTGGTGGTAGCCGTGCTCTGTGTAAATATACTCATTGAAATAAAATCTGTATAAAGTTATCCTTTCTTCTCTGCCTCCCCACCTACTTTACCATTTAAACTAGAAGGCTAGTTTAACCGGCGTTCAAAATAACATTTTGTAATTTTACACCATTCTGAATGCAAGTGCTCTTGAGTCTAAAAAGGTTGTAGCCAGGTAGGTAGTTTATTACATTCACCTATGGCACTGTAAGTCTAAACATCTTGTTTCCAGGTAAGGCTAGTCTAGTCATTCCACTACTAGAAGAGCGGCACATGCATTCCTGGTATGAAACATTAAAACATTTTTTGTGTTTTCACTACTACTAAAGTGAGTTTTCAAGTAGTGCAGGTTGACCCCATAAGTTGTTAGTTAGTGAAAATAATGTAATCTAATTGGGATCAGAACTTCTAATTGAATTCTAACATTTTTTATAGTTATGAAGATCCTGCAAAGGCGAAGTTAGTTTCTTGCCCGTTCTTCTTGCTTATCTTCATCAGATAGCAGTGAGATCGTCTAGACTGTGGCTTTTGTCATTTGTATTTGATTATAATATTGATAAAATTATTTTTTATTGCTGTTAGTTTAAAAACTCAACATCCTGTATTTTTGGAGAAATGTGAGTTCTCTTGTGGCACTTTAAATAGATTTGACGGGTCAGGCTGATAAAGGGTGTTCTGGATGCTGTGTAACAGGTGACTTTAAATAGTCAATGCCGGATTTCCACTGCTGCCTTTGCTTCTGTGCATTTGCGACTAAAAATACATAAGGAATATTTTTCTCTACAATGTTATAACTTATTTTAAATCTATATATGAACTGTTCCTCAATTCCACTTGACTGGTGGGAATAGTTGCATTTTCATGATTGATGACAATATCCATAATGGATAACTATTGTTACAGGTAAGAAGAAAGTCTTTTGTACTTGGCAGATGTTATTAGTGGGATATGGAAAACGTCACTGATTCCTTCAGTACTCAAAAGACATGAATGATAATTGTAGCGAAAGAAAACAAAGTTAGATAGTTCATGGTGGGTGTGAGCAGCTGCTGCTTCTTATGCGTGCCTGGACTTGAGGAGCCCTGGATGTGCAACCTCTGGGGTATATTTGATTGCAGCATGATAATGGTTGCACAGATTTTTCTGTGCTAAGACATATTAGACCTTGCATTTACTTGTAGTGGCTTGAG
This sequence comes from Pleurodeles waltl, assembly GCF_031143425.1. Taxonomy (NCBI): domain Eukaryota; kingdom Metazoa; phylum Chordata; class Amphibia; order Caudata; family Salamandridae; genus Pleurodeles; species Pleurodeles waltl. The sequence goes on along the minus strand of NC_090449.1, from coordinate 296,863,140 downwards.
AACAAATAATTGGTCTGCCCCCTTTTCAGACACGCCTGCACAATGTGAATGACTAAATTGAAAGACTTTCCTTGAACCTGTTACGAAGTTTACAGTTAGTGTACAATTCAGCATCTTGCAGTTTGACACAGGTCTTTTACTTGAGCGCATCATACATGATTCCACACTTACATGAAGCTCGCCATAATGGATTTGAGCTGGCTGCAATGGTCTTTGAAGCTTTGCAGTGTATTGGATCGCATTAATGTGCGTAACAGTTTAGTTTAACACATTTCAAATAGGTGCATGTAGGATGTGCATTTAGTCAGACTGTAGGTATGAGTCTGACACATGGTCTATACAAAAACCTGAACGTTCTCCCATAAGTGTGGGACTTGATTTCACTAGGCCTTTGAAGCACACCAAGTCACCTGTCTTTATGATCTCCCTGCTAGACTTGCCATTCAACATGAAGCTCCTTTTGCAACTATTTGTAGGATTTTGGAAGTATAAAGTTGTAGTTTTGTACCATAAACTAATATCCCTTTAAAGCAGTGGTCGCCAAACTTTTTAATGACGTGCGCCGCCCAGTTGAAAAATAGAAATCATTGGGCCCCCCTTCGAATTTTTCACAATTATTTTATAAAGATGGCAATGTTTAAATATGTCTAGACCTATTTAAACATTGCAGTTAAGTACCGTTATAATTGTTTTTAATGCAATAACATGCTTCTGCTTAAAACAAAGGCCTATTATCTGTATAATGCTTCTTTTGGCCAGAGTCTGGTGCCCCCCCCCCCCCCCCCCCCACCACCACATCCCCCGAGATAACTTGAACCCCCTCCAGGGGGGCTGCCCTCCAGTTTGAAGACCTCTGCTTTAAAGGAATTGCATGTTTTACCTTAAACATGAGCACGGTGAGGAATGCGACTAAACCAAAACTTTATTTGCTTCCAGGTGCAGAAAAGCCCCATCTTCCGGCGAGACGGAGCAGATATTCACTCAGATCTTTTCCTCTCCATTGCACAGGCTGTTCTTGGAGGAACAGCCCGAGCCCAGGGCTTGTATGAAACCATCAGTGTGACGGTATGAGCCTGCCAGCTAGATCAGCTGGCATCTGAAGGGGCTTTGCATGTTTCCTGTCATGGATGTTTAACTACTACCCATGCATGTTGTTTTATCACCTTAATTGCTGCCCACAGTTTGTCCTCCATCTGTCACCCCTAGGATCCATGCCTGCACATATGACTCATAACCTATCTGTCTGCCATACACATAACTACATAATCTGCCTATATCCATGCCTATGAAAAAATGTTGTGCTAAAATACTTTTTTTTTTTTTTTAGCCTTCAAATTTAGATAGGATCAAATGTGGATTTAGTTATGTTAATACTGTGCAGGTTATGCTGTTTGTAATCTATCATGCAGAGAACTCAGGATTGTGCAGGTTTCTAAAGTTTGATGCTAGATTCCATATGGTTTTGTTAGGAGAAGCCTCACGTTCTTAGTAACATTGTATGTGCTAATTTGTGCTCATTATTGGTAGATGTTTTGTTAGTGGAGTCACATAAGAGCACTGTTGTGTGAGGGCTGTGAACTCCATTTGCTATACTCTGGTGACAGTATTGAGAATTGCTCAGATAATAAGCTATTGATAAAGTAGGATTATGTATATTTTGTAATTCATGCACTTGATATCTGGCGACTATGCATGTATATCCAGTATTGGGAGTTCTGGAGGAGTTCAGCTAGATTTGCAGTCGGGGTCATGCAGAGTGTACATAAATAGATAGTAAAGACAGTTCTAGATGCATGTAAAGTTTTTATTTTAATTACAGCTCCAGTAGGGATACTGATTTGTGTAATGCACCTCTGTTGTGGAGATGGAGCTTTACCTGCTGGTAGGGTGAATTGCCACAACATTCAAGGGGCGTTGTCTTTAACTTCTTTGTCTTGACTGCTTGGCAATGTGATGTGAAGGATGTGTTTCCTTGTTAGTGTTGAGCAATTGTCTTGTAATGGATAGCCTTCTACTGGTATCATCTTATTGGTGATGGAGGGGCATACTTTTCTGCATTCTCCAGTTATTTTAAAGATGAAAGAGTTGAGCTTTAATTGTATTCATGTGCCTACTTGTCCAATTCTCCTGCCACCCTCTACATTAAAGGTTTTAAACAACCATGGCCCATTGCTGCATTTATTCAACACTTTTTTGACTCCAAGAAGTGAATTTACATCTAAAGATTTGAGCTAACATGTATATCGATTGTTTTCAGTGCATTGAACAGTGGTTTTTGAGGTTGACCCACCTCAACAAGGATTTTCATCATTGCAGCATGTTTTTGTTTTGATGTTGCATCCCTTTTGTGAATTCTCACAAGTTTTGTAGATGCTAAAGAAGACATTCTCACTTATACAGACATGCATACAATGAATGCTCTGATCGTATCAGAATATCTTCTGCACCCCTCTGCTCATTTGTTGCCACGTCTCTGCTGTTGAGTGTTCCACCTCCTTCAATTTTTCACTCTGCATCTTTTGCTGGAACATCATACATGCCTCAGTCTGTGAGCTCATGATCAAATGATGAAAAAGTGAAAAGTTTTATCTTGATCTGCTATTGCTTGAACACTGAAGTTGAGTAATATACACCGTTATGTCTCAAACCATGTTGAATTGGTTAGGAGGACCAGGGACAACTTGACAAAATATATACAGGGCTATTCATCAAGGTTACACTTGTGAGTAATTTTCATGTATAAAACACTTTTGAGTAACTTTATTACGTTTGGTTTTCACAAAATCCAAGTGCAATGTTACTTAGAGGAGTAGACATATAGATCAGGCCAAATTTATGACTGTTACTACTGCAAGAAAACAAGACTGTAGTAAATTCATAACCATGCATGGCCAAACACTGATACTCCAGCATGGTCCCATAGACCATACTAGAGGTAAATAATATATCTGATAGAGAGAACTAGCCGCAGCTTCCTTATCTTAGAATTCCCCCCCAGGGGTCAGACTGAATCCGGAAACCCTTCCTCAGCAGTACCTCTGCATGTCAGTAGTGGGCGTGGAGCAACTCCGCAACAACGTCGCGGAGCCCATATATTCCCTCCTCAGATGTCAGTTTCTTCATTTCCGCGCAGCAACGCTGATCCAGTATATCTAGTACCTTGGGCTCTTTTGGCCTTTCCTACCCTACTTTGGGTATTTTGTATTACTTTCTACGTAATAGTGTATATGCCTTCTGGGTTTAAGCGCTGTGGATCCTGTTCTTGGCAGATGTCTACCACGGATCCTCATTCCGTCTGTTTGTGGTGTCTGGGGTCTCATCATGACGGTGCCGACTGCGACGCCTTCCATCATTTGAAGCCAAAGTCTTTGAGGGAGCGTCGCATGAAGCTCATTGCGGCGTGAGCTGACAAGTCCTCTTCGCGCAGTCCGTCTTCGACTTCACAGTCCCGGGAGTGCTTCAGGAGTCGTTCTCGGATGATTCTGTTGACCTCAGTTGAACCCTCGGCGTCTCCAGGTGTGTCTTCCTAGGCACCTGCACGCTCTTCGGCGTCTCTGCGTTCTCCTCCAGTGGAGTCCACCCCTGTGTCGACCCCATCCCTTCCGCCGTATCCCAGAGCCGGGGCGACTGTGCAATGTCATACATCCCTCCATTCTGTCTTTGGTCCTTCCCCTCCCTCTGGAGCGCCTTCGGGCCCTATGGAGTTGAGTGTTTTGGAGGGGTCTTCGCTGGCAGTTTCCACCTCAGTGTCTGCTCACACTCTCAAATCCGACTCCAGAGTCGGGTCGGTGCGCGGCCTCGTACAACCTCCATCTCCTTCACCTGATCCTCTTGTCCCGATGCCCCTCACGGCGCCCTTGGACCAGTTGACTCCGCTTGACACGCCTATATTGATATCTCCGGAGTCGGACGTTGCCGCTGCCAACAACGCTTCCCCCACTCAATGTTGATCGATGTCGCCACCGAATCCGGGAGCGGCGCTGGGGACTTTACATGAGGCTTCTGTGCTGGGTCCACTTTCTGAACCTCTTGCACATCCTCCTGCTCCCCTTATTGGGCCCATTCCAGGTTCATCCTTGGATTGGTTACTTGATTTGGGAATTGCTAATGGTCTAGACTCCTCCCCAGCGTCTAGCCTGCTCTTGTCCCCTCGCTTAGCGACGGAGGCCAGCACTGCATTTGCAGATGTTTTCAGGCGGTTGGCTGATGTTTTCACTTTGCATCTTTCTATGGTGCAATTGTCTATTGATTCATTACCTTTTACTCTGCATCAATCAGACACCAAACCCGTTCTGCCTTTTTGCAAGGCTCTCTACAACATCCTTCTTGGTGTCTGGAATCAGCCTGTGTCTGGTCCTTCAGTGGATTGTTCTAGTTCACACAGACATCGGCCGGCACAGGAAGACCCTTTGTGTCTTTGCAACCACCCTACTCCTCAGGGGTTTGTTGTTCAAACTGCTTTAGGCGTTCCTGCTCTGGAGCAGGTTCCACCTATTCTGCCGTACAGGGATTCTAGGCAGCTGGATGCTGCAGGAAGGCATATTTTCGTCTCTTCTAGTGCCGCTCTTCGTTCCACCAACACTTCCTGTGTGTTGGCCCACTTTTCCCATGTTCTTTGGGACTCTGGTGCACGTTTAATACCATCGCTTTTTGACGATGTTCACCCTGCTCTGACGTCTTTGTTCAGAGATGGTCATCAGGCTGCTCGACTTGCAGTTCGATCTGGTATGGATTTTGCTGATTGGGCGGGTCATGGCTGCTTCTGTTGCCATACGTCGCAGGGCTTGGTTGGCAGCTTTCAACTTCTCATCTCCACTGCGAGATGCTCTACTTGATGTGCCATTTGATGGCAAGTCGCCTTTTGAGGCGCGCGTAGAATCTGCCTTGCATAGTTTCCGTGATTTCCATGGTGGGACTAGTGACCTTCCTCTTCTAGCACACGTGATCATCTGTTGCGACTATATGTCAACTGTCAAGTTCCTCTCAAGTGTATGCATACTCGCCCCCCACTTCAATAGGAGGGGTATGGGCTACGTCCAACACTCGATTCTGCAAGATTTTACAACTTGCTTGGTGCCCTTTTTGTCCCTCGCCTTCCTTGTTCATGGTGATGGCCTGGGTGGTGTAATGTCTTTTGTTTTTTGTTGTCGGTATTCCTTCCATTGTTTTGGTATAATGCTACAGACACATGGTTTGGTCCCCTTCTGTGCAGGTCTCTAGGGTTCCTTCCCTAGTGTTTCTTATCTACTTGGTCATTGCTCATTAGCATTGCTTCGGTCGGATCTCTCTCGAACACTCTATCCTTCTGTATCTGGGATGGCTCTGTGTTTTTCTTACAGCTGGTGTTGTTGACACCTTGCATGTTTCCTGTCTTTCTTCCTTGGCATGAGCCATAGTTGAATTTCAACATCTTTTTACATCCTTCAGGACCTGGTCACAGAAACACTTACTCTTTTCAGACTTTTCACATTTCACGGGTCTCCGACTCCATGTTCTTAAACTTACCCTCATTTCCCTTGCAGGGTGCCATGATTCAGTTACTTTGCGATTTCACAGAGCTCTAGCTCGGTGGCTAGGTCCGCTGTCTTGGTGCAGCAGGCTACCCCTCTACAGGGGTTCGAATTTCGCCACTGCTCTTAAATATGAGCAGGCTCCTTCCCTTATGATCTGTGCTTTGTTACCCAGTTCTTTGGCTGCCATGGTATGCGGTTGATAATTCTGCCTCCGGTTACCCTGTTTGTTTTCTGGCATAAATTTTTGTTCTCAGTTCACACAGAAACGTCTGCTCCTTTTACCTCGTTGTTCAAGTTCGTATATCTATACACTTTGCACTTGCATAAGGCCTTGCTGGTCTTTCCCATTTTGTTGTCCCATTTGGGCTAGGAGCTGTTCATCCGCTCCTTCTGAGCCTATCTTCCAGTCCATCTTTACTCTTACATTTTTTTCATTTGCTACTAGAGCTGTTCATCCGCTCCTTCTGAGCCTACCCTCCAGTCTATCTGTACTCTGTTTTTTCATTTGCTACTTTAACTGGAGTGCTTTCTCATTACTGACTGAGATTCTTGTTTGTCACGGTTATGCTAGTCTTTCTACTTTGACTCTTTTACACGTTTTATGTCACCTGTGTGTCTTTTCCGGTGCCCCTTACCAGCGTTCCATTTTATCATCCTGCTGGTTTTTTCGCAGCTTTCACTCCCCTATGGGGATGGGTGCTGCCTAGTCTCCGGTAGAGACTTAACCTTACTAGCCATGACTTAGCTTTCTCCTGGTGGATGTTCAATTCATTTTCTCGCATGTGTCACTTATGTTTTTCTCTTGCCCACTCTGTCTCGAGCTGGGTTATTCCTCTGTGTTGCTGGGATGTTTGTTTGCAAGACTAGTGTGGTCTGTTCGCGTCCCTCTGCCAGTGGTTGGGATTGCTTAAGTATCTAATTCTTCGATTAGGAATCTGCGGCTGGTTGTCTCTATCAGATGGACAAGTTACATACCTTCAGTAATGCCTTATCTGGTAGAGACACGGACTAGCCACAGATTCCTTATTGACCCACCAAGCCTCCCCGCTTGTGAATTGTGTACTCTTCAATCTTGCCTAGGGTGGTTTTGAGTGTTTTGTAGTTCTGCTAAGAAGGTAAGTAACTTGTCCGTTTGTGGCATGTGTAGCTGTAGATACACATGCTGTACGTACTCTTGCCATTTAGAGTTGGGCTGATATGTGTGCAAGTTGTTTTTCTTCGAAGAAGTGTTTTGAGTCACGAGATATAGGGACTCCACTTACTGCTGGGTAATGGATTGGGCATCCGCTCCATTGTTAGATTGTTTTTTTTCCTGCACCGTCTGGTTCAGGTGTGTCTCCAAGTCCTGGTGCGACAACACATGGTGTTGTTGCCGGGCTTGCTCAGATCCTTCTTACTCATCGGAAGAAAGTACAGTTGCATTTAGTTATCTGCATTTGTGTTGTATACCTTATTTCTTCGGCTCTGTGATTGAACACCTTTGGCACCTTGTATGGGAGCCTTGGTCCCAGGGGGCTCCATCGGTTCCTCAAAGATTTTGATGGAAAGGACTAAATTAAACTACTACCCGAAGTGCTGAGTAAAATATCGGAGTACAGACCTTGATGATCAGGTGTGTACCTTCTGTCTGTCCCTGGACCACCAGGAGGCCTCCAGTTTGGTGTGCCTTGCCTTCTGGGAAAAAAAGATTCTCCCTTACTATCAAGATTGTCGGATCACCTTGGCTTTGGTAGTGCAATGACAAGCGGTCAGTACTCTAGACGTATTCAGAGACCAGGACACTGAGTGTGAGCAGCAGCCATAGGCTTCCAACGGAGAAGTCAGTTGTTTTTTATAGAGAGCACAGACGCCGAAGCAGACTAGTCTCCACCTGCACAGCAACCAGCATCGAAAACCAGCTTCAGGGAGTACAGACATGCCACCTCCCACCCCTCTATATCACTCAAAAGCAGAGCATTACCCGCGAGGGGCTCAAGTTTGTAGGCAGTCTTGTGGCCCCTGGTCAACCACTGCTGTAAGGTCATGGTTGGCAACAAAACACAGAGTTGGACTTAATGCTTTCCCACCTTTCTGTGCCAAATTCAACCTTGAAGCCATGCCCTTCAACTTTGCCCATCTCTTCATCAAGGCTTTCAGAGTGGAAGTCGGGTTTGATGCCAGCAGGCATTCTTGGCTCTGAAAAAACATTGTCCAAGGCTGTTTCCTCTTTTGCTTCTGAGAATCAACACGAACCCATCCACCAACAGGAGTTTGATATCAGACAGCAGGGCTTCTATACCCAAACCGAGACTGGACAGATTTTAGCCCAACCTCCTCTCAAGGCAAAGGACCTTATTCCTCCCAAAGAGGAAACTGACATTCATAGCGTGTGTTGGCTGTAGATACATATGCTTAGCATACTCCTGCCATTTAGTATTGGGCTCAGGAGTCTGCAACTTGTTTTTCTTCTAAGAAGTCTTTCGGTATTGTGACTCTTCCTCTGTAGTCTGCATTGCTTATGTTCATCAGCTCCTTTGTTAGATTGATTTTCTCCACCATCCGGTTTGGACATTGCCCTTGAAGCTCCAGGACTGAAGCATCAGTTCCTGCCACAAGGCCTTACCTGTGTCCTGATTCATAACCCTTCGGCGGAAGATACAACCACCAACCACTGGTTTCCTTTACATACTTCAATCCACCTGCCCGGGCTCGGTTCAACCTCTTCCTCTAACTCTGCTGCCATCTTCTTTCACTTGACGCCACAGAGTGATGGAAAAGACTCTCTTCAGTTTCTGACCCAAGTGCCACACCAAGTACTCCATACAGGATCAACACTCGGTCTGTAACCTCTGCTTGTCCCTAGAACACAACGATGTGTCTTGTGTAACTTGCCTGGTCTTCCGATCTAAGAGACTTTTCGACGAGTATCCGGTTTGAGGCCTGATGTCCAGCAGAATCTACTCAACTTATCATTCGATGCCGAACATTTGTTTGGAGCACAAGTAGATAAGATGCTCTAAAAAATAAAGAAAGACATTGATACTGCCAAGGCCGTGGGTGCGCACAAACCTACCCACAGAGGGGTTCCTTTTGTAGAGGACACTATAGAGGGGTATCAAAAACAAGCACCCCCACAGACACACCCACTGAGCGGAAGCAGCAAGGTTCCCATCAGTCCCAATACACCAGAGAGACATACTATAGGCCAAGTACAAGAACAACAGATAATATGGGTCATGGATCTGCCTCCAAAAGGACCACTCCCACTAAGCAGTGACCCTCTACGCCTCCCCCCTCCAGTAGGGAGATGGCTGCAGCACTACCACAAAGACTGGAGACTGGTCACAAATTGCAACAGATCAGTGGGTCCCTACATCATGAAGGATAAGTGCGGTCTATAACTTACAGCTACCCCACCCGCTATACTACCACGTACCCAAACTGTTAAAAGAACACCTATCACTCTAACCAGAGGAGATCCAAGCTCTGCTTTAAAAAGGGGCATTCGAGCAGGTCCCAAAAAAAATCAAGGACACAGGGTGTACTCCCTGTACAGTCACATCCCAAAAACATGATAGAACTTTAAGGCCTATACTAGACCTCATGCCACTCAACAAGTATATCCTGTCAGAGCATTTTCATATGGTAACACTTCAGGAAGTAATATGTTGCTACAAAAAGGAGACCTCATGACAGCCATAGACCTCAAAGACTCCTACTTTCATATTCCAATACATCCAGCCTATTGTTGCTACCTCCAATTTCATGTAAGTGGCCAACATTACCAGTTCAAGGTAGTGCCATTCGGAGTAACTACTGCACTGGGAGAATTCGCAAAATGTCTTGCTGTAGTAGCAGCTCATCTCAGAAGGGAAGGGGGCGTGAGAAACAAACGTGTTCCTATATCTAGACGGCTGGCTGATCAAAAGTGCAAGCAAACAATAATGTGTGCAGGGCACTCAAAAGGTACACAAATTAGGCTTCATGCACAATAAAACAAAATCTCACCTTCAACCCTGGCAAGTGCATCCGTTCTTAGGCACAACCTTAGACTCTATTGCACCAAACGTATATCCTAGTCCTGTAAGAGTTCAAAGGTTTGTTAGCATTGCCTCTTTTTCAGAAACATCGTCAAGCTACAGTCAAAACGTGATGAATTTTCTCGGAATGATGGTGTCACGCATCTCCATAGTGCCACACACAAAGATGCACATGCACCCCCTTCAATGCTGTCTTCAGTCACAATGGTCTCAAGTGGAAGGGAATTTACAAGATCTAGTGTTGGTAGGGCCAGCGACCAATCGCGCTCTGCAGTGGTGGGAAAGCAACAATCTGTTGGAGAGTTGGCCCTTCAAAGCACCACTCCTGCAAATGACCATTACGACAAATGCATCCCTTCAGGGCTGTGGGACACATTTGCAGAATCTCACAATACATGGTCTATGGTCTCCAACTCAGAAACTCTTACACGTCAGTCACCTAAAGCGTTTTGTAATTCAGTTATCTCTCAAAGCTTTTAACAACATCTTCAACACAAAGTAGTTCTAGCCGTACTGACAACGTTATTCAATGTACTGCTTTAAAAAACAAGGAGGTACACACGCTATACAACTCTCATGCATAGCGGGACATGCTCTGGACCATATATCACAAAACCTACCTCTTCGCAGTATACCTATCGGGTGGACAGCGACTTCGCAGATATGCTCAGCAGAATGTATCAGCAAGGACACTAGTAGGTGATCCCCACAACACTGTTCCACTCATATTTCCAACTGTGGGGAACCCTGAAGATAGATTTCTTTGCTACCCAACAGAACGCAAAATATAAAGCTTCGCCACTAGGTTTCCTCACCCATAATCCAAAGGCAATTTCTTATGAATCAACTAGTCCGGGATATTTGCTTACTCGTTTCCCCTCGCACTTAATCCTTATGTGGTTCTGAAGCTCACACAAACATCTGACTCAAATCCTAATATCCCCAACATGGGAGCAACAAGCTTGGTTCACAACCCTCCTACAACTGTTGTTTGTGGCACATGAAAAACTGCCATTTTTGCCTCGTCGTCTGACTCAGAAACAGTTCATGCATATAAATCCCAAGCAATATGGCTACAGAAGTCTTAGAATTTGGATACCTAAATCTGCCAATAGAATGCATTACCATTTTAAAACAAGCTTGCAGGCCAACAACACAAGCCTGCTTTGCATATAAATGAAGAGGTTTGTCCATTACTGCTTAGCCAGAAATATCCAACCAGTTTCTCCAACCGTGCAAGACTCTGTTTGTTACCCGTTATATTTACAAGGGGCAGGCCTGGCATATACCTCTATTAGACTACATTTAGCAGCTCTTGCAGAATGCATGCAAAACAGACAACATATGTTGCTGTTCAAAATTGCAGTAATCAAAGCATTTATGGAAGGACTAAAGCGAATCATTCCAACGTCCATCCCACCAGCATCAGTCTTAAACCTCAATATTGTTCATCGGAGTCATAGGCCCGCACTTTTGAACCACTACATTCATGGGATTAACAGTTCTTCACATCGAAAGAAGCATTTTTTGTAGCTATCATATCTCTTAGGCGGAACTTCAAACTTCCAATGCTTACTCTAGAAGAATGGTCCTTCCAAGTCTGTCTAGATAAATTAGTACTTAGAACAAACTCTAAATTCCTCCCTAAAGGTTTCGCTTTCCACACAAATCAAACATTTGAGCTACCAGTATTCTTTCTGAAAACCAGATTCAGTAACAGAAAGAGCTCTACACACCCTCGATGTTAGGAGCATTATGTACTACATTGAGAGAATAAAACCCTCTTGTAAAACACAACTTTTTGCTGCCTTTTCAAATCTACAAAAGGGTTTCTCTATATTTCTAAAGCTGGAATCGCAAGATGGATAGTAAAAGTATTCAAACTTGCTACTACAAAGCAATTGCTACCTGTAACTCTACTAGCACACTATCTACGCAAAAAAGGAGACTCCATGGCCTTTCTAGGAAGCATCCCATTAGCAGATATCTGTAAAGAAGCTACATGGAATAACCCACAAACATTCACAAAACACTATTGTGTTGATGTCTTAGCTAATCAACATGCCAGAGTGGGTCAAGCTGTAATGCGAAAACGTTTTCAAACATCTATGTCAACCACTCGCTAACTAATGATTTTTTCGGAGCACTGCTTTGCATTCGACGCTACTAAAACACTCAACCTTATCTTGACTTGCACATCCTTTCTGTCACTATACTGCTCCTGTCCTCAGCTCACCCGATGAACCAAAAAACAGTCAAAGGAGCCAATGAACATGCGCCATACAGATAATAGGAGGTGTCACAATACCTTGTGACTTGAAAGACTTCTTCAAAGAAAAACAAGTTGCAAACATCTGTGCCCAACACTAGATGGCAGGAGTATGCTAAGCATATGAATTTACAGCACTACACACTACAAAGAGATGCTTACAGGGTACGTAACACTCCTTTCGGTAAAGCCTAGAATCCACTCTTGGGGACAGCACCTAAGAAGCCTCTCAGCACCATGACCAAGGCACATCTCCACCACATCCATTGCCTTGTCTAACTCGTTCTTCTCCTCCTCTACGCCTGCCTTCCACACCACATCTATTTGCTGATACAAAAATGGATGCTTATGCCTGCTCCTCACCTCTTTAGGAGCCGGTAAATGCTCAAGTCATCATGCCTAGGGTTGGCAAGAAATATTAGGAATCTCCTTCTAAACTTCTCTACATCAGTGGTCAACTGCCACCTGACCCACAGCCCGAAAATGTGAGAATCTCTGGGCACAGGGGATGCACACCCTCCTGACAGGGGGAGTAAAAAGATTGGTGCATTGGGAAAGCACATCACTGCTCGGTCTGCTGTGCATTGCTGTGTCGCCAATTCAGTGGATTTACTCTTCTGGAACGATAGGGCCCACTGGGATGAATTGGAGGAGTTGCTTCAACACCTCCTAGACCAGTATAAAATGAGAGGTCAGGAGTTGATTAAAAGTATATCAAATACAAGCATTTGATGCATGCTAGATACAGCACACATCACTGCTCATGGTGTAAACACAGGTGTCCTCTGCTGACACATTTGGGTGCGTGTTTCCGGCTTTAACCCGAAGTGCAGCAGCATCTGGTCAACTTGCCCTTTTACGGGGAATACCTGTTCGGGCCCACAAGTTGACCAGATGCTGGAAAACATGTAAAAAGGACACTGAGACAGCTAGTCATGGGTGTCCTACAGTCCCTATTTGCCTGTGGCTTCTTTCTCCACACTTGATACTGTGGAATGGCTAAGACCACCACCTCCAAAGCATCCTCCTACCTTCCCCAGGCTTCAGCAACCCTCTCTGGGCTGTTATGGCCGGGCAAGTTGCAAGAATAACAATGGTTGAGGCAGAGGCAACGGTAGGGCCCTCAAGGAGGCTGCACCTGCGAAACAGTGATTCCCTTTCCTCTCTGACCAGTGGATTTGCAACATCATGGTAGATGGGTACTGTGTAGAAATCACACAAATAGCTCCCCTCACCCCCCACTATGTCATGGCCTTTCTTTTCTTGGTAAGAGTTGGAGAAATGTTGACAAGCTACCTAGATTTTCTAGGGATCATTTTCATAAACCCTATTGATCCAACGTTTGGGCCAAGAGTTTGTGTTAAATATGCTTTTTTTTTTTCTCCAAATGTTGTGAAAAAATATCATCCAAATGTACTTGGACACAGGGTAAGTCCGATTTAGGTGTAGAAAATTGTTTGTTGCTGCAGCGACCTGACAAATGGGGATAAAACTAATAAAACTAGGTTTATAATAGTATTGACTAACACATTTAAATTATAAGCGTTTGTGTTTAATTCATGGCAGTTGCTTAAAACTTCAAATACATGTCTCATAATAGTTACAACATTATCATTTTCCACTGTGCTTAAAGATCAAACTGCCTCCTCTGGAAATAAGTGGATCAAGGGGCCTGCGTGTTCAGATTGGTTTGGGAATGTACCCAGAATTCCTTCAGCATACACTTGATTAGATCTGATTCAGGCAGGAGACTCCTAGTTCCTGAAGCCAAAACTGGCTTTATTTTTGCAGTCTCTGACCTAAAATTGCCTCTGCCATAATAGAAGTCAATGGGGATAATTCATTCAAGCGATTTTAATTTTTTCTCCCTCCAAAATCTCCTACTTTCCTGTTCCAAAATATTGGCACGTCTGCTTCAGGCAATCATTAATCAAAAAGTTTTGACTGTTTTAGTTGTTATATACATATTTTGTTTTAAGTTATTGACAAATTTATATGGATTGATTTTGACATTGTTTCATGAAAATAGTTCTCAAATGTGACAGACCCTGAATGTTGACAAGAGACACATTAACTAGTCTTTCTAAGTGATCCCTGTCATGCTCCTCTTATTTATGGCTTGATGCTAATGATACCGGCGTAGATTGGGTAAATTCTCTGCATAGGTGAGGATGTTCTGTGCCATTTGTGCCTGGACCCTAAAGATTTTCTTAAAATTCAGAGCTGAAAGAATCTGTCTGTCGTATTGTAGTACTAAAGCTTTTCATTTAATTAGTGGCTGTTTACTCTGTGAGTTTAACATGAGAGTTCTCATTTGAGAATGTTTTTCTCTGCAATATTTGTATGATTTGCAAATAAGTATACATATTTTTGCCATATAACCATCTTGATTATGTATCCCACTTAATGCCAAGGATTTGCGTTGCGTTTTAGCAGTGCCGTAGTTGAAGTGAAACCTTGCATCCAAATCGCTGATACTAGTCATACTCTTGTTAGTCTCCTTGAACCGTATTTGTTCCTGTTTCATGTGGTAAATAAGTTAAAGGAGATATTTCCAGCTTTGATTAGTTTATGGAGAGTCCTGAAAATTCACCATATGTGAAACTATTATCCCTGGTAGGTTTCTAGTTAGCTTCTGCATTTGAAACATCTGCACAGAGATTGCTAATTACATAATGCAGGAGAAGGAGCTTATTGACAAGCTTTTCTTTCATAAGGAAGGCTATGGGCTCAAGTGCTAATATAAGTTGTGAAAGGGGACAGCCCTCTCTGACACCTGTGATAAGTGTTATTTGAGCAAATGGAGCTCCATGTGTAAGAAGTCTGACCTGGGGTAAGTAAATTGTAAAACAGCTAGAATCAGATGGTGACTTCTTCAGAGTTTCTTAAACAGAAATGTCCACTCAACGGAATCAAACGTCTTTTCAGCATCTAGCGTCATCACAGCTATATATTTATTAGGATTACTTTGAGGGTGACGAATAGATGATACCCGACACCTTCAGGGGATTAACCCAGAAAGGTGTGGAAGAACTCGGGCATTAGACAACAAAATCTTTCTATGACAGTATAAGATCATGCATCATCGGATTTACCTGTCTTTGAACAAGGAAGTGATTGTTGCTTTCCTGACAGTAACTGTTCACTCACTGCCTTATTGTACATTGCAAGTAAGCATGGGAGAAGCAGTTCTGAAAAGGCAATGTACATTTTAGCTGTGATAGCAGTGCTGAAAGGTGAGGCCTTAAGAGTTAGCCATGGCATCAATTGCTGCCATTATTTTCTAATCTGGCATGGGGTTAATTAGATATTGGCTAATATGTGCATCATTTCATGCAAATACAGTATGTGAACAGTACTCTTGAAGTGTAGTGAGTATTCCAAGAAAATATAACTAAGGTCAGAATTACTAGTTACCAGACAGTAGTGAATTATGGGGAGTCTGGATTCAAAATATACTAATTCACATCACACAAGCAGAAATCTTGGTCATATATTGTATGCCTCTTACTAAACGTGCACACTTACATGGACATGGTTTTGGCATAAGGAATTGCAGACATTTTACTCAAGGAGGGCATTAGGCCTCATCTCCAGGTTAAAGATAAATGTTACACCATCAATGCATTATTTCCTGACCTTAAACAGGATGTTGCGATACGGAAAAGGTTTCAAGAGGAATACTCTTGAGTACCCAGCTGTATCCTAGGGTGCTTGTTGGGAGCACTGTCGGTGGCAGCCTTGTAAGCAATGAATAATCATAGTCCACAGAGTGTAAATGTGAATGGAAACTTTTAGGGTCATTGGAAGAAATTTAAAGTGGCACAGCTTTATCCTTCATTACTGAACTTTCATCCTGACAACGATGATCACCGATGCAGTTACAGCTTTTACAATGTGGGCCATTTGCGAAACCTTGCCAGTTCAAAAGATGGCTAGCTAAAGCGAATGTAGGAAGCTAGCTCTTTATATAGTGTACCAAAACGAGGTATACTGTGTATAGAGTCAAGGCAAACCCCTATCGGTTTACAGAGGCACAAATGACCTCTCTTGTGGTAGTGTGGGAAAACAGTTTACTCCAGTATTGGAACTTTTATAGATTCACTTGCTTGAATCATTCCTCGTTGTCGAAGTGGGAGCCCCCAGTGTATTATAATAGCAATGTAATGATAACTAAAGTGTATGCAGACCTGAGGCCTGCCGCCTTTGTAGTCTATCCTTGTCTATTTGAGAGAAAAGACCCAAAGCAGGTTTCAGCCCATCAGGCTGCCCTTCCCTTTGGAACACTCCTGTGAGAAGCTCTAGTGCCTCAGATTTTCTACCACACGTCGTGCTAGGGAGGCTCCATTGAGCTCTGCTCAGTCACACCTTTCAGAAATCAATTCTGGTATTTCACTTTGAGGACCCCCACAAAGACTGCATATATTGCCCTTATCCAGACCATTCTGCTAAGGATTGGAAGGTATGCAGAACATTTTTTAACAAGACTCTTAAGGACAGGGAGGGCAGGCTGCTCATTTGGCTCCAGAAATTGAAATCTAGGAAAAATCCTGTTTCTGGTTCTGACAGTGAGGATTCTTCTATATCCTCCAGAAAATCTAACAAAAGTGGCAGATCACCTCAAATTGGTCATATAGAAGATCAACCTAAAAAAGCTTTAAAAACACTAAACGTGGGTCTAACAAAGCTCACAGCCCTTCAAGTTATCCTCACAGAAGGTCTGTATCCTCCCACAGAGAAAGAAGAGAACGTTCTGCCTTGTCAGAACATCCTACAAAAGTGTCTTCTGAGCCTTCTGCACCACCTCCAATGACTAAACATTCTTTCAAGAAGCCATCGGTCAAACAGTCGACGAAATCGTCCATGAAATCGCTGATGACTACAGCGTCAAAGAAGGTGTGCACGGCATTGTCTACCTCTACAACGACAAAGTTCTATACAGTATGCAGTACTTTCAATGTGCACACGACAACAACACCGTTGACGGCCCCCTCCGTCAGGTCGTCGACACTAAAAATAACCATCTCCTCACCTCCGTCAGGTCGTCTACAATAAAAACAAACGTCTCCTCACCTCCGTCAACGAATCCGATGACAAAACCATCATCGACGATGCCCTTACCGCCGACGACTGCTCTGTCGCGAGTCACACAGTCATTACTTCGAGCACTGTCGACGGTGATGATTGTAGAGAAACATGGAAAATTGAAATCCCTGATAGTCGCACACTTCCCCTAGTAAAGTATTGTAGGAGGCTGGCCTGGTTTGTAGGGGGTACCTTGGATACTTACACCTAATACCCGGTCCAGTTATCCCTTATTAGTGAAATGTTTTAGTGTTCTAGCAGCTTAGGCTGATAGAGGTAGCTGTAGCAGAGCGGCGTAGGCTGAACTAGGAGACATGCAAAGGTCCTGCAATACCATTTATAGTTACACAGTACTTATACACAAGTAAGGACAGAACACAGTGTTACCAGAAATAAAGGTATTTATTTGGGTGACATAGTACCAAAAATATCTTAGAGACAATAGTCCTTCTGGAGGTAAGTATTATACACAATATATACACTAGACACCAAAATTAGACAAGTAAATTGTCATAGAACAATGCAAACAATAGGAAATGCTATAGAATGCAATAGGAGAAAATAGGTCTAGGGGCAACACAAACCATATACTAAAAGTGGAATGCGAATCACGAATTTCCCCCCTAGACAAGTGTAGTGTGTGCAGAATCGCTGGGAGAGTAAGAATACAGTAAAGGTAAGTAAATTACCCCAACCCAGAGCTCAGAAAAGCAGGAGTAAAGTACTGCAAGTTTCCCTAGGACACACTACACCTCGTGATTGGGATTATACAGTATCCAACCAAGTCTGGAAACGACAACTGCTGGATTCCTGGTCCTGAAAACCTGCAAAAGAAGGGGGCCGAGTCTAGAAGTCGAAAGAAGTTCCAGGAAGTACAGGAGGAGCCCCTGCCAGCCCAGAAGAGGGTGCAAAAAGAAGAGTCCACGGTTAGTCGAAGACTGCAGAAATGCACCCTAGGAAGATGCCAGTGGGTTCCCGTGTGATGCAAAGGATGTCCCACGGCGTGAAGATCTTTGCAGACGTGATTTCGTGTTGGAAGTCACAAACAAGCCTTGGCTACGGCAAAAGTGCGTTTTGTGTGAAAATGGAGCTGGATGGACCCAGGGGGGACCTGGGGGCCTCAACTCAGTGTGAGGAGGAAGAGGGGGCTCTCAGCACTTCATAGAGCCCTCGGGATGCCAGCTAGCACGCCCTGGAGTGCCAGGACACGGGACGAAGGAGGTGCAAAACGCTGTTGATGCAGCACAACAAAGGAAGGTCCCACTCCGCCGGAGAGCAGCTCAGCGAGTTGAGCGTCGCAGGATGGAGTGCTGGGACCTGGGCCAAGCTGTGCACAAAGGAATTTTGCAAATAGTGCACAGAGACCTCAGAAGGTGCAGAAGTTGCAGTACACCGGGATACTGTCGCTGTCTGGGAAGGCAAGGTGTTACCTCCTCCAGATTGCGTCAGCAGGACCTCAGGACAGTCTGCCGATGATGTCCACCTTCTATGTCCTTAGGATTACGCTTGTCGCTGTGAGAAGAGTCCAAGGGTACTGGTTGTCGTCTTGGAAGGTGCCTGCTGGAGCAGGGGAGTGACTCTGTCACCCACCGGGAGATTTCTTCGGTCCTTCAGGTGCAGGATGGAGACAGGGTGTCCTCAGAGCGTGCACACCATGGAAACTGTTGCAGTTGCTGACTTGGAGCTGAGGTTGCGTAAGAAAAGTATCTCTTGTGGATACTTTGTTGAAGTTACAGCGGTTCTTGGAGGAGGCTGCAGTTGATGCGAGGTCAGAGGATGATGAAGTTCTTGCAGAGGATTCCTGAAGTAAACTTGCAAGCAGAATCTGAAGAGAACCCATAGGTGAGACTGTAAATAGCCCTGAGAGGGGGATTGGCTACCTTATCAGGTATGGACCTATCAGGAGGGGTCTCTGACGTCACCTGCTGGCACTGGCCACTCAGAGGCCTCCAGAGTGCCTCCACACCTTGCAAAGCAAGATGGCTGAAGTCTGGGACTAGGGTGGTGATGGACAGGGGAGTGGTCACTCCCCTTTCCTTTGTCCAGTTTTGCACCAGAGCAGGGGACAAGGGGTCCCTGAACTGGTGTAGACTGGCTTACGCAAGGAGGGCACCATCAGTGCCCTTCAAAGCTTTTCCAGAGGCTTGGGGAGGCTACCCCTCCCCAGCCTCTAACACCGATTTCCAAATGCTTTGTTCTGCCTTCCTGGGACTGGGCTGCCCAGACCCCAGGAGGGCAAAACCCGGTCTGTGTGGTAGCAGCAGCTGTAGCTGCAGTGCAGTGCAAGCTTAAGAGAGCTGGTTTGGCAGTACTGGGGGTCCATAGTGGAAGCCCCAGGAAGCATAGAATTGGCTCCCCAATACCAGATTTGGTACGGCGGGGAGAATTCCATGATCTTAGACATGTTACATGGCCGTATTCTGAAGCTACCTATAGGTATTGACCTTTATGTAGTGCACACGTGTAATGATGGCCCTGAACTACGTGGGAACAACTTTGCTAGTGCAAGGGTGCTCTCACACTTAGTAACTTTGCACCTAACCTTCAGCAAGTGAAGGTTAGACCTATAGATGACTTATAAGTTACTTAAGTGTAGTGAAAATGGCTGTGAAATAAGTTGTGCATTATTTCACGCAGGCTGCAATGGCAGGCCTGTGTAAGAGTTTGTCTGAGCTCCCTATGGGTGGCAAAAGAAATGCTACAGTCCATATGGATCTCCTGGACCCCCAATGCCCTGGGTACCTAGGTACCATATACTAGGGACTTATAAGGGGGGGTCCAGTGTGCCAATTGAAATTGGTAATTGAAGACACTAGCCTACAGTGACAAGTTTAAAAACAGAGAGAGCATAAGCACCGAGGTTCTGATTAGCAGAGCTTCAGTGACACAGTTGAGCACTACACAGACATACACATTAGACCAGCAGGATCCCAGTGAGACAGGCAAAAACATACTGACATACAGGTAAAAATGGGGGTAACATGCCAAGGAAGATAGTACTTTCCTACAAGTGTCACCTTTAATTCCTGCTCATCTTTTGGAGGACGATGACTCGGAGGGGTGAAGGCCATTTGGTATTGCCCACGGTCCTTCTGAGCTACATGTAAAGTGTCAGAACTTGGACGATGACAACCAGTATGATCCTCAATCCTTTTATTGTCCTTAGGATCAGTATTCGTGCCAGTAACAGATGTTCCATGTGCCTGGTTCCCTTATTTTAGATTTGAAATTAATGCTGGCAGAGTCTAGGAAGAGATTTCCACCAGTCAAATCTGAAGACCAGCAGGCATCTATACCTTGATCAGTGCCACCTCCTCCCACACCTGTTAGACCGTGGATATTGCCGTTGGATGTACACCAGCATACACCTCTTTCTGTTCCACCACAAGACCCTTTAACATCCGATGATGACTGAGAAGAGGGGGAGTTGCCAGATGCTATTGTGGAGTGAGATGACTATCAAATACCTTCTCCTTCCCCAGTTCCAGTAGACTCTCCACCAGGTGACATTGGTGGATTCCGCAGTTTGTTGGAGTGGGCAGCAGCAAGATTTGCCCTACCTATGCCGACAAAGCAGATGGACTGCTTTCTCTATGATTTTTGGAACCCTTTCAAAAAAGTGTAGGATCGATGCCCATAGTGGACTACATATGGAATGAGAGTCTGAAGGTAATGAAAAATCCTGCTACTGTTACTGCGGTATTGCCCCGCTTGGATAAAAAATATAAGGTGCCAGACGATGCCCCAGCGTGCCTTACTGGACACCCAACCCGGACTCTGTTATCACTTAGGCAGCACAACGCAGTTCTAGAAATCCTTCAGCTCGAAGCTCTGCTCCACCTGTTAAAGAAGGAAGAAGTCTTGATAATATAGGAAAGCCCTTCTCCTCTCCTTGATGTCTTCTCTTACGGTAAGGGTGTCAAACACATTAGGTCTAATAGACTGATACGACAGGCAGCTATGGGCAGACACTGCTCCTTACATTGCTTCTGAATCCTCTGGAAGTTGGTCAATCAAGATACTACAGGAAGGGGAAAGGACTTCCGTTGAAGTCATTGACTGTGCGATGGATATTGCTACCACGGCCTTTCGTCAGCTGGCGGGTGCAGCTGTTTTAAGAAGGCAGGGCTGGCCTCGTATGACTTCTTTTAGACTTGAAATGCAGAACAAAATTCTCTATTTACATCTCGCTGGAGAAGCCCTATTTGGGAAACATATTGATGATGCCCTGTAGGCCATAAAAACTGATACGGACGCAGCAAAGTCCCTTTGAATCCTGCAATTAAAAAAACAGCCCTTTCGGGGTCCCAGAGAAGGGTATATCCATCCTACAGAATGGTATTTCAACAATCTAAATATCCCTCTTCTTTCTCCACTTACCAATCCTTTCGTCCCCAATATCAACAGAGGCAGCTTCCACAGGGGGTATGTGTTAGAACCATGCAAAGAACAAGAGCAGGTTGACAAACAAGAGAAGCAGGATGCAGGCAATGACTTCTTTCTTACTCCGGCTACCTATCCTTCTTCAAATCCAGTTATAGGAGGGAGGATCTCCCAATATGTACACAATTGGGAAATCTTCACCTCCGACCGATGCGTATTCAACCTTATTCAATTTGGCCATACACTGGAGTTCATGTAAATTCCGCCAGCAAGACCTCCTCCTCTGGTCTCTCTGAAACTCCTAAATCTTCTCAGAAAGGAGGTCCAGATAATGCTCAAGAAAAGAGCTTTAGAAAGAGTACCTGTTCCGGACAGAAACAAGGGGTTTTATTCTCATTTCTTCCTTGTCCAGAAGAAATGGAAAGATTGGCGTCCAATCTTGGATCTCGGGGACCTGAATACTTACCTCAAAAAAGTAATTCTGTATGATTGCTTTACAAGATATCCTTTCCCTTCTCAATCCAGGAGATTATATGTCCATTCCTGATCTTCAGGATGCATATTTCCATGTTCCTATACAACAATCCCACGGAAGGTTCCTCAGATTCGCAATAGCCGGAGAGCATTTCCAGTTCAAAGTTCTTTTCGGCCTGAAATCAGCCCCCAGAATTGTCACCAAATGCTTAGCTCCAGTAGCAGCTTTCCTCAGAGGACACAAACATCAAGTCTTTCCATATCTGGATGACTGGCTCATCAAGGGCAAGTCCAGGTTGCAGCATCAGAAAGCGACAGAGGCCTTCATAGAGCTGTTTGGAAAACTAGGCCTAACTATCAATTACAGCAAATCAGCTTTCCAACCCCTGAAAATAAGGACCTTTCTGGGTGGAGTTCTAGACACATCCAACACCAAGGCAGCTCCTACAAGACAGAGGCAGAAACAAAATTATTTCCTTAGCCAGTCTGGTTAAAAAAAAAAGTCTGTTTCAGTTTGCCTCTTCAAGTCCCTACTATGAATGATGTCTTCCTGCATCTCACTTGTGCCATTCTGTCGTCTCAGAATGTGTCCACTTCAAGAGCAGCTAGACAATCAGTGGACGCAGTCCAGGGGGGGTCTTTCGATAATGTAATCAAAATTACAAAACGCATGAGAACACACATATCTTGGTGGACCCAGGGATCTCGCCTATCAGTGGGCCTCTCCTTCCTCAGCCAGCCCCCTGGGTGATCACAACCAATGCATCCCTAGAAGGTTGGGAAGCCTTCCTTCAAGATTTACGAGTCAGAGGCAGGTGGGAATCACATCAAAAAACGTACCATATAAATTATCTCAAACTGAAAGCAGTTCGCCTAGCGCTTCAAGGTTTTCTACCAGAGATAAGAAATTTGTCGGTACTCATACGTACGGACAACACCACAATGATGCACTATATCAACAAGGAGGGGGGGAAACAGATTTCTGCTTTTATCTTGAGAATCTCAAGGTATTTGGAACTGGTCCATCCTACAGGGAGTGTATCTCTTGGCAGAGCATGTACCGGGCACTCTGAAAGTTATTAAGGACTCCCTCAGCAGGCAGACAACATCCAACCACGAATGGGAGTTAAGTCAGAGAGTGCTAGATCACATTTTCTCTCAATGGGACAAGCCAAACCTCAGTCTTTTTGCCACTCCCTGGGATGCAATGTACCTATTTTACGCAAGTCGGGATCACCATCCGGGCTCGTGGGGGGAATGCGTTTTCAATGGCATAGTCAGGAATTTATGCTAATGCTTTTCCTTCAGTTCCCCTCATTCCGAGAGCCCCAGCCAAGATCAAGAACGAGCACTGCAAAATTCTTCTAGTAGCCCCGGAATGGCCTCAACAGCATTGGTATACAGAGCTACTCCTCCTGTCAGAGAGCCTCAGCATCCCTCTGCCAGTATACCCCGCTTGCTAACAATGAGCGACGAGCATGTTCTCGACCCGGACCCAGCATCCCTTCATTTGACTGCCTGGCTCCTGAACACCATGAATTTGAACATTCCTTCTGACTGTAGAGTCATTCTTGCCGGAGCTGCAGCTGATAGTACCATTAGATCTTACTGCCTTAAATGGAAAAGATTTTGCGTATGGTGCAAACAAGCTCAGGTGCACCGGTTCTCATCATCACCAGAGCAGGTGCTACCTTATTGCCTCCATTTAGCCAGACAAGGTTTGGCGAATGCTTCAATTAGAGTCCACTTAGCTGCAACTTCCCATTATAGGCTATCAGAGAACTTGCCATCTTTGTGGTCAACAAGACTTATCAAGCAGTTTCTTGAAGGACTTTTTCGTTCTTTCCCGCCAGTCAGACCACCACCGCCATCCTGGCAGCTTAACGTAGTTTTGTCCCAATTAATGAAACATCCATTTGAGCCTATTCACAGGGCGGACTTAAAATTCTTGTCATGGAAGGTTGCACTTCTTCTTGCGCTGACCTCAGCTAGAAGGGTTAGCGAAATACAAGCCTTCACAATCCAAAACCCTTTCTTGCAGTTTAAAGACAATTTAGTAATTCTTCGAACTAATCCAAAATTCATATCCAGAGTTCCTACAGACTTCCACATTAATCAGCCAGTTGTGCT
Source organism: Pleurodeles waltl (assembly GCF_031143425.1). NCBI lineage: Eukaryota > Metazoa > Chordata > Amphibia > Caudata > Salamandridae > Pleurodeles > Pleurodeles waltl. Next base: position 296,839,267 of record NC_090449.1, on the reverse strand, counting down.
AAAGCCTTATTTTCCAAATCCTTCTACGCCAGCGGAAAAGTCTCTTCATTCCTTGGTCAAAAGGTGTCTCAAATTTTATCTGGACAAGATGAGATGTTTTAGAAAAACAAATCAATTATTTATGTCATTCAGTGCCCCTAGGAAAGGGCAATAGATTTCTAAACAAGGAATTGCTAGATGGATATCTACTGCAATTGACTATTGCCCCAAAGCTATAGGGAAGCCCCTGCTCAAACCATCACATGCACATTCCACTAGAGCTGTTGCAGCATCCACAACGCTCTTCGCTGGTGTGCCTATACAGGACATTTGCAGAGAGGCCACCTGGAAGTGCACGCACACTTTCACAAAGCACTTTTGCTTGGAAGAATAGTCACAAGGTGATGTAGCAGTGGGGCAAGCGGTGCTGCGGCATCTGTTCCAGTAACGGTGAGCTGTGCTATTCTTCTCTTTTCCCTCCTACCCCGTATAATGCTCATCACATTGTATGATAATGAGGTGTCTTTCCTTCACAGTACATTGGTGGTTATTTAGCACTGTGTAATAACCTTTTTTTGTTTCAATAGCAATTAATCATCTAAAGCTTTATTTTCTATTCATGGAATTAAATCTATCAATTGATATAAAGGGTTCACAATACAATGTGCTTCACTACTGCTTGCTACTCAGATTCAAGCATGCGAGTCTATGAAAGTTCCAATATTGGAGTAAGAAAATGTAGTTACTTACATGTAACTGTAGTTCTCCAGTATTGGAATCGTTCATAGATTCACAAGAGACCCTCCCTCGCCCCCTTCCCCCGAGAAGCTCACTGTTAAAGGTTATATACCTTAGGTACTTCAGCACTCGTGCTGTGGGAAAATCTGAGGCACTGGAGCTTCTCACAAGAGTGTTCTAGAGGGAACGGCTGCCTGATTGGCTGAAACCAGGTTTGGGTCTTTTGTCTCCAATAGACAAGGATAGACTAAAAAGGTGGCAGGCCTTAGGCCTGCATACACTTTAGTTCTCATTACATTGCTATTATAATACACTGGGGACTCCCGTCTCGATAACCGGGAATTATTCAAGCATGTGAATCTATGAAAGATTCCAATACTGAAGAACTACAGTTACACTTAAGTAACTAATTTTCTTAGGCTAATCAGAGGGCAGTGCTAAGCATTTGTTGTACTTAGAGTGGCAATATGAGACACACTCAAGAATAAATCTGACGGCTAAGGACTCGAGAGGGACTACATATCCCAAGCTGCTTTGAGGCCCCAGGAGGCGGCCATTTTCACCTGCACCCACCTGACACCAACGAGCACCATAAAGCGCGTGGGGGCACTTCGCTACGCGGGTCGCGCTAAAGACTCGAAAGGGACTACATATCCCAGGCTGCTTTGAGGCCCCAGGAGGCAGCCATTTTCACCTGCACCCACTTGACACCAACGAGTGCTATAAAGCGCGTGGGGGCACTTCGCTGCGCGAGGCGCGCTAAAGACTCGAGAGGGACTACATATCCCAAGCTGCTTTGAGGCCCCAGGAGGTGGCCATTTTCACCTGCACCCACTTGACACCAACGTGCACTATAAAGCGCGTGGGGGCACTTCGCTGCCCGGGCCTGTCGGAGCCCGGAAGAGGCTGGGCTGGGTCACCCCATAACATTTGGCCATTCAAGTAGGCATCATTGATCTTAGCTCTATGCGCTATTGCCAACACTGTGCCATCCCGTAGGTTGCTTCATTATACTGATACTCTGTAGAACATTTTATCACCAATAACCGTCCCAGATGGGTAAAAGGAAAGCAATAGAGGCTGGGGCAGGGGCTGTGCTAAAAGCTAAGCAAAAAAGACACAAGCATGCAGCTAGTAACTGCGTTATGGACAGAATTTACTCTCTTTTGGGTGAATGCAAGGGAATTTTAACTACTCCTCGGGGACATAATTCTAACAGCACTGTGGGGGAGCACTCCCCAACTAATAGGAGGGCTGGCCCAAAGAAAATTGCTGATATTTTTGTGAAATGTGGGCAACAAGACACAGCCACTACAGGGCAGGGAGAGGGCAGGAATTTTATCACCCACACTGCTCCATCTCTAGTGCAGGAGCTACCACTGGGATCTAACGATTTCATCCAGTGCAGCAACCGCTTTAATCCGTTAATTAACGCCCTAGAATCACATGATGACATCGACCCAGGTATCAGGGTGGATGGGTTAGCAGCCGCAAGCACACACTCAACCCACATAAACCCACAGCACACTCAATGCATACAAGATTTAAAAAAGGAAGTAATAGAACTTAAGCTCATGGTTAACTCCTTAATTGCAATAGTAAAACGGTTAACTCTTGCAGATGGCACGGCCACCATGAACCTTACCCAAAGCTCAACCCTACCAGGCACCATGACGAATCTGCCCATTCTTTCAGCACCCAGCTGTGATGGCCTCCTCCCAGTCGGTGCTAAGACCAAGAACTTACTCCACCCTCCTTCGCACAACAGTTTAGGCGCAGGGAAAACACTAGACCCCCATTACAAAATCTCCAAACTCATGAGCAATACTGCCCCAAGATACTCTGCACAGCCTGCCATTGATTGGTCTCAATCCGGTAATGTAGTTCTAATGGTCAACGTTCCCAAGTTAAACACATCGACACATAAGGAAGGGCCAGACTCTATTAAAAACAAGGCAGTCCATTGGATTCGCCATGTAAGAGGCTGTCGCTCTGTAATACGCGAGGACATAATCAATGTAGCAAGATGGCCAGACCCGGGAACACACTTTGACATTTTAAAACTGACACTCAAGGACGGGACCATGGTGGACAATTTGGTGGCCCTAGATGCTAGAACAAGCCCACCAGCACATTCGCGCATCTAGTTCAAATACCCTAGGCCACCTACGCACTACGGGGATTGCCCGAGCTACTGCCCAGCAAAAAATGTACACCGCCTCACGTAGGAAATGGCTGGCCCCGGCATGCAGACTGCTGGGAGTCCGCAGCTCTGAAATCGCCCTGTGAATCCTCATATCAGACACTAGGCCAACGCTAGTGATCGCCATTGCCAAGTTCCTCGGAGCTAGCTGGTTTGTCAGAAGGAAATTCTTATCTGTCTAATGATTCCAACAAAACTGTCCCATCGCACTGTGTGAGTGTATTTTATCTTTATTCCATTTTTTATCATTATATGTATCGTTATATTTATTACCTTGTGTATTTATTTGTATTTATTGCTGCTATGCGCTTTTATGGCTCTTGTAGCCGAAATAAAGTTTCTTTGACTTGACTTGAATAAATCTGAGTGCAATTTAGAAAAATAAAAAAAGTATGTACATTTTGATACCAAAAACTTTATTAAGTAAGTACTTTTTTAAATATCAGTTTTTACAGGTAAGTAAAATGTTCACTTAAATGAGTCTTTACGTTGCAATGCTTTCCTATGGAGAAAAAGGCTTATGTTATTTACAGCCTGTTTCTGGGGAACTCCTTCGGGACTTAAAGTTGTAGGAGGCCAAGGTCCAAAGTGCCACCAGCAGTTACTTGTTAACGGCCTTAAGGCGTATGGGTGCAGAGGTGCTGGTTGGTAGTTTTGCACACTACACCTGTGGATCGAAGGGTGTGCCACCTGGAAACAGGCTACCGAGAGGGACTTGGGGACAAGTCCAGGAGCTTCCAGTGGGGGGTTGCAAGGGTCCTGAAGCAAAGAAAGCACAGTCTGTTCCGTGGTAGCCGGGCTCGGACATTCGGTTGCAGCGTAGATAGGTCGTCTGGGCTGGGTGTGTCAAAGGTCCTCACAGATGTTGGTCTTGCCGGTTGATGGTGCAGAATCAGAACAGCTGGACCACTCTCGGAAGTAGATCTGTCTGGTGCTAACGCCCCTCAATGGCTGCTTGGTCTCGGTGTGGTGGGAGTCCACCTGGACACACAGGCTTGGTTTGGTGCAGAAGGTCCGGTACCTCGGGTATTGGGTCTGCGGCTCCGGTTGGTCCTGGTGTCTTCACAGTTAATGGGTCAATAGTTCTTACCTTCAGTGACACGTACTTTTTTCTGGGTGGCTACGGCATTGGACTGGCCAGAAAGCTGCAAGATGGTGGACTGGACTCGGCTGCTTCAGTGCCTGTGGACTACAGGGCAGTAGCTACTCCTAGGGAGATTGCTGATAATTTGCAAAGGGATGTCAGTCTACTGGGGTTCTTGGCAGATGCACAGCTGCAGGACAAGTCACATTGATGTGATTGTCGAAACTGGTGCAGGCAGGGTTTGGTGCCAAAAGTCCAGAGCAAAGTCTTCTGTTCTTGCTTTCTTGCGGCTCTTCTTTGTCCTCTTCTGGATCTGTCGAATCTGAGTTCCTGGCTTTGGGTGTGCCACCTAAATACCCAGTTTAGTGTTAAGAGGAGTGACAGGTAGTAGCCAATGGCTTCCTCCCTTTAGGGTGACTACACCCTCTATATGACAACTTAATGTGGGGAGTCGGCATAACCCTATCCCAGTGATCCTAATTCCACCAAAAACCAAGATGGTCGATGTAGGAAAATGCCACTGTTGGCATGGTCACCCCCCACTTTTTGGCTAGTGTTGATGCCAACTTTGGAAGTGTGCTGGGACCCTGGTAACCAGGCCCCGGAACCAGTGTTCTTTCCCTAAACTGTACCTTTGTTATCACAATTGGCACAGCCCTGGCACACAGTTAATTCCCTTGTAAAAGGTACCCCTGGTACCAAAGGCCCTGTGGCCAGGTAAGGTCCCTAAGGGCTGCAGCATGTATTATGCCACCCTTAAGGACCCCTCACTCACTACATGCACACTGCTTTGCAGCTTGTGTGTTCTAGTGGGGAGAAAAGACAAAGTCGACATGGCACTCCCCTCAGAGTGCCATGCACACAAACCACTGCCTGTGGCATAGGTAAGTCACCCCTCTAGCAGGCCTTACAGTCCTAAGGCAGGGTGCACTATTCCACAGGTGAGGGCAAAGCTGCATGAGCACTATGCCCCTACAGTGTCTGTCAGTTCTTAGACATTGTAAGTGCAGGGTAGCCATACCGAGTATATGGTCTGGGAGTCTGTCATTACGAACTCCATAGCACCATAATGGCTACACTGAATACTGGGAAGTTTGGTATCAAACATCTCAGCACAATAAACCCACACTGATGCCAGTGTGGGATTTATTGAAAAATACACACAGAGGGCATCTTAGAAATGCTCCCTGTATGTTAGCCCAACTGCTAGTGCTAGGCTGACCGGTCTGTGCCAGCCTGCCATTTCCAGACGAGTTTCTGACCACATGGGGAGAGTGCCTTTGTGCACTCTGTGGTCGGAAACAAAGCCTGTCATGGGTGGCTCTCCCCCTGCAATAACTGTAACACCTGGTGTCCACCCCTAAGGTGACCAGAGTTGAAGTAAACCCCCCCGCCCCCTTTGAGAAATCCTTCATCTTGCTTTGGAGGATTAGGACCAATAAGGATAGAGATGTGTCCCCCTCCCCAGAGGGAGTGGGCACAAGGAGGGTGTAGCCACCCTCCGGGACAGTAGCCATTGGCTACTGCCCTCTGACCCTAATACACCCCTAAATTTAGTTACTGGCAACTTCAAGAGAGATGAAGGACTGCTGAGCTGAAAACCATGCAGAGAAGAGAAGGAGACACAAACTGACTCAGCCTCAGCCCTACTGGCCCGTCTCCTGCTTCGAAAAGCTGCAAGAAAAGAAGCAACGCGTTCTGCAGGACCAGCGACCCCTGAAAAGCCTCCTGGGGACTGCCTGCATCACCGAGGACCAAGAAACTCCCATGGTCAGTGGACCTGTCCAAAAAGAAGATCAAGAAACCAACTTTAAAGGGACTCTCACCTCACTCCAGAAGCGTGAGTCCAACTACTCTGCACCCAATGCCCCCGGCCCGTGTCCAGAGAAACCAACTATCCAGAGAGGACCCCCAGGCGACTCCGAAGTGTCCTCCCTGGGCTGACCTCTCTGCATCCCCACAACAACACCTGCAGAGGGAATCCCGAGGGCCCCCCTGACCAGGACTGCCTGGGATGAAGATATCTGACGCCTGGAGAAGCACTGTACCCGCAGCCCCCAGGCCCACGAGAAACTGACCACCGGTGCAGCAATGACCAGCAGGCGGCCCTTACCCTTGCCCAATTGGTGGCTTGCTCGAATAGGCCCCCTTGTGCCCTGCCTGCAGCACCTAAGTGACTCCCAGGTCCCTCCATAGAGTTCTATTTAGAACCGGATGCCCTGTTGGCACACTGCACCCGGCCACCCAGTGCCGCTGAGTGTGGTTTTTGTGCCTACTTGGGGCCCCTCCAGTACTCCTCCAAACCCCCCTGGTCTGCCCTCCGACAACGCGGGTACTTACCTACGAGCAGACTGGAACTGGGACTGTTTCCATAGGCACCCATGTTATTTTGGCTCCTGTTTGACCTCTGCACCTGACCAGCCCTGTGTTGCTGGTGCTGGGTGTTTGGGGTTGCCTTGAACCCTTGATGGTGGGCTACCAAGCCCCGGAGACGGAACTGTAAGTGTGGTACTTACCTCAGAAACTGTACTTACCTCTCCCAGGAACTGTTAAAAATTGCACTGTGCCCACTTTTAAAATAGCTTTTTGCCATTTTAAAGAAAACTGTGTATAATATTGATTCTATTCAGTCGTAAGTATTACTATGCAAAGTACCTTTCATTTTATGTACTTACCTACTAAATTAATCTTGTGGTTCTAGAAATAAATTAACATAAGAATATTTTTCTACATAAAAACCTATTGGCCTGGAGTTAAGTCATTGAGTGTGTGGGTTTTCACTTATTGCTTGTGTGTTTATAACAAATGCTTAACACTACCCTTTGATGAGCCTAACTGCTCGACCACACTACCACAAATAGAGCATTAGTATTATCTATTATTGCCTCTGTCGAGCCTCTTGGGGAACCCCTGGACTCTGTTCACACTATATCTCATTTTGATATAGTATATACAGATCCAGCTTCCTACAGTCGAATTCTAAGTTTTGTGTTCACATCAGGTAGCTCACCTTAAGAGTGAAACTAGTATAATAGGGAACATGCCCCTACTGACTAGCTAATTTTCCCGCCTGTCTTGGTGCCAAATGGGCCTGGGCCTGGGGCAGGGGGTTGGCATCACCACTAACAGAGGAAGCTAGGGTCTTTGAAGCCTCTTGCCTTGATATGCTGATAACTAGCAACCCTGCTTGGAGAAGGTGTTGAGTCCTCTGCCCACAGCAGCCTTTGGTTAGGACCTCAGGGAGCATAGGCATTCACCTCCCGGGGGGGGGGGGTCAGAAACTCATCTGTGGTGGTAGGCTGGTCAGGGCCAGCCAGCCAGCACACTAGTAGTTGGTAGGTTTTCAGGGGACACCTCTAAGGTGCCCTCTGGGTGTATGTATTCATAAATCCTTCTCCGGAATCACTGTAGACTTATTAATATGAGATAACAAACATCTCTGGTTTCTATGAGGCCATCACGTACCTGGGAAGCTCATAATTACCAGTGACCAGCACATGTACATAGAATGGCTTCCCTGTTAACTTGCAATATTGAAGAATCGACTTAGACATCACAAGGGCGCGTCTTCTCATGCAGATATGTCCACACATGTAGTAGTGTACCCTGCCTTAGGGCTGTAATGCCTGCTGTAGGGGTGACTTACCTATACTGCATGCCATGCCTGTAGGCATGGCACACAGGAGGTGTGCCATGTTGTGTTTTCAGCTTTCTCCGCACCATGTGAGGCAGCCTGCAATGGAAGTTTGCATGGGTGTGCTGAGGGGTCCCTTAGAATGGCACAATACGTGCTGCAGCCCTTAAGGACCCTCTTTAATATTCTCATCCCTAAGTACCTGGGGTACCATTTACTAGGGACTTAAAGGGGTGCTAAACGTATTGCCAATTGGGGAACAGTTGCACAGTTTTAGGGAAAGAGATCTGACACTGGGGACCTAGGTAGCAGGAACCTAGTGCACTTCGGTCAGAATTGCATCTGATCCCAGGCAAAAAGTGGGGGTGGCCATGTCAAAAAGGGGCTCTTTCATTAAGGGAACACTTCTGCATCTTACGATCTTCATTGAAAGTCGTAAACACTGGAATAATTCCCCACTTTCTGTGCAGATCTTTCTTTTTACCTCTCAGTCAAATTTTCCCTGCCTTTCAAAGTTCTTATTGACATCCCTGTACAGATGTTGCAGTCTTGAACAGAATGAGAGGCAGGCAAGCACAATGCCCACACTTTATGGGAGTCATTTACAGCATTTTTCCTTCTGTACGTAGGACACTTTGAGAGTAGTGAAGGAATCATGACTGGAAAACCAGTCAGAATCTTGGAAGAAAATGTTCCAGCTCTATAAGAGATGATCAAAATGCCAAGTGTGGCTTGGCAAATTGGATTACTGACAGGAAAATATAAGGTTTTAAAGGCAAAATAGACTTAGAGGTGTCCTTTAGATCCTTTTTTCACAAGCTGGAAAAACAACTGGGTCAGAAAGGAAAACTTGTCAGTACAGTGTATTGGGTTTCCTCCCAGGTTCTTAATTGCACAGGCCTTTCCCCTTCTATCTGTGATTAATGTACACCTAACATTTTACCCTCATGTTCTTGTTAAGGACATGCTTTTTTGCCTGAATGTGAATGCTGCAAACCAATTCTATTCAAAATAAAGAGTTACTGGAATATTCAAGAAAACTTAGTTCTCTATTAGGCTGATATCCCACAGATACATATGTATTTTCATGGGCAAAATACATTTTCTGATGCTTATTCCATGGAAGAAAACTACACAGAATAGGTGTTCCAGGATCCATTCATGCATCAGCTAACTACAACGTCAGTAAAGATTCCTACTATGCTCAAACAGGACTACAGATGAATAACCTTTTTTAATTGAAATCTGTAGCCCTGAGTGGTCATATGGGGAGTCGCATTTGCAGCAATATTGATCTTAGCGAGTGTTGATTTCTCTAAGAATTTTCTTTGCCTGACACAGTGGATGAAAGCTGTTTTTACTTACTTTTTTCTTAGTTGAAGAATTACTAATTTATGTATTAGCTGTTCTGTGCATGCCTTGTCATTGAAACATCTTTTCTTTTGTTGAAAGCAGCAGCATGCTGCCTCTGGCCTGAGGACCACACACTATACATTGTGACATGGCATCTGGCAGTAGTGCAACTAGAATTTGTTTGGTCCCACTATTACAAGGGTTTCAGTTTGATATTTGGGGGCATGAGTTTGCTTGCTGACGTTGTTAATGGGTTTCTGCCTTTTACTTTCTTGCTCTTTTCCAAAATTTTACTTAAATAAACCATTTATTGTTTTGAGGGGGAGAGTGTGCATTTTTTATTTTAATGCTGAAATTCAAATTTGAAATGAAAATGGTTTATATCATCTTTGCATTTACTGTAAAGGCTTTAAATTTAAAGTGCTTGATATGATTCCTGTTTGTTATAGATCCCTCCTGGTATCCAAGCTGATCAGAGGATTCGCATGGGTGGGAAAGGCATTCCAAGGGTCAACAGCTATGGCTACGGAGACCACTACATTCACATAAAAATTCGCATACCTAAGTAAGTTTCAGTTTGAGGCCCGTCAAAACTTTCTCTATTTGTAACAACGGTTCCTTTATGCACAACATTGCATCGATCAAAAAGTTTTAGCCGATTGCTACATAGAAGTGAGAGACAGACTTTTTTTTCATTTAACATTTTATAAGGAATCCATACTGCCAGCAATAGGCAGTCAAGTAGTGCATCATAGCTTGATCAAATTAGTTACAGTGTTGCAATGTATTAGGGGCCACCAGAGCAATACATAGCATCAGTAACACATAGTCCAGTAAATTAAAAGACATGGGGATTGATTGTATATACCAGGTAATCACACTAAAGGAACATTTTAATAGGCATCACCTTAAATTTTCACCAGTATTTGTGAAGCAGTATCACCAGTGCTTAATTTGATCCAATGGGTTCCGGTGCTCGGCACGGTCACTTAATTGCCAGCATCGGCACTTATGAAAGATCCCATATGGTGGCACTGTTTGTGTAATTGAAAGATGAGCAGAACATCAGTTCTTTATTAATTCAATATAAATTAAAAACAACTAATACCTGCCACCCAAACCATTCCTATAGCTTTGGGGCCCTAAATGCTAAAGTGTCACACTGGTAGCAGTGTGATGGTTAGTAGTTGTGTAAGTAATGTTATTGCCAGTGCTGGCAGTGGCAATGTGTGATGCAAGTTGCGGTGGCCTCCTGACTGGGGCCTTGACACTTACTTTTTATTGTACTTATTTATTTTTTTACAAATTAAATACTGGAAAGCACTTCTGAAGTTTAGCAATTCAACATCTTGAACCCCACATACAGCAAGGATCTGTCTAAAACAATCAGTCTATTCATTGCAATAGGCAACGTCCTGTATCCAGGCCATAGTGGTGGTTTGGAGGTCTCATTAGCCAAGTCATAGCAATTCTGTGCTTTGCCAACAATAAAAAGAGCACAGCAAGCCTTTTTGCCTGGCTTCGGGACATTTGACACATAACCTAATAGTGGGATCATGTAGGTTGCCTTATGCCAGTATGTGCAAATGACTGGGCAGTGCCAGGCTAAATGAAACATCCTCCCCAGTCGGCAGCACACCAACAACACTCTGCACTTATTGTATCATTAGTTTGTACATTACAGCCGGAGATTAGTATAGGTAATTAAAAACTTAACATGAAGATGATTGTGTCTGTAGTTAGGTGAAATCACTTTAACTTGAGGGCATTAACAGTACCAGTTTTTGTCAACTACAACATTCCAGAATCTGATTTCCATAAACACCTATCCAGCAGGTCAGAGATTACTACAGTATCCAAGCACAATTTCTATAAAGCTTGGGGACCCATCTTCTAGTAGAGTTGAAGGTTATTAGCTGTGTGGCAGGGGTGAACTCCGAAGTTGCAAGGACAAATGTTTAGATTTGTTTCCTTGGCCATCTGCTTAATTCGAAAGTATTGACATAGTTCTAATGTCTTAATGACAACCCTTGTCTTGTTGTCCCAAAGAATCAATAATTGTTGATCCAGAAAAAAGTGTTCAATATGGGAAAGAAGTGAGGCCATCAGCCGTGTTTCAAGTGTAGACGTAAGCAAGCAAGAGGTTGAAGACCAGAGGCATGGCCAGGGATTATAATATATTTACGCTGGCTGTGTTGGCCAGTATCCACCACACCCATTGTGTCCATTATTTACCATTGACTTTGGAAATTGGTCCATGTTAGAAATGGGGTCTTTGGTTGGCGGTCAGTTTAACCCCTGTCCAAGCAAGGACCCTCACTCTAGTCAGGGTAAAGGAGAATCACCCTCAGTTACCCCCGCTCACCTCCTTGGTAGCTTGGCATGAGCAAGCAGGCTTAAGTTCAGAAGTAATGTGTAAAGTGTTGGTACCAACACACACAGTAACACAGTGAAAACACCACAAAATGACATAACACAGGTTTAGAAAATTAGGTAATATTTATCTAAAAAAAAAAAAATCCAACATACACAAGTCGAGATATGAATTTAAAAAAGAATAAGAGTCTTAATCCTTAGAAAACAGTGAGAATGCTGTTATTGGACAAAAGTACCTGGGTAACATCAAAATAAAGCCGCACGGGCAAGCGTGCTTTGAAAAAGGCCAGCAGTGCATTGATTTCTCACTCGCTAGCGAGACCGTGCGTCGTTCTTCCTCTGGTCGGGTCCGCGTGTGTCGTTTATTCTCTCCTGCAAGAGATGCATCGATCCCGGACGGGCACCTCAGGTCCGGGCAGGCTTTGCTTTGATTTTCCACGCCTGGTGATATTGAGTTGAGAAACCACTGCGTGGGGGCTTGCGTCGTTAACAGCAGCTGCTGCAGGTGTTGCGCATCGTTTCTCCAGCCACATTGCATCGATCTCCCAGCCGCGAAGCAGGTGGAGCATCGATTTTAGTCACGAGGCCAGGGGCGCATCGTTTATCAGCCGTGGGGCGTTTGGTGCATCAAAAGTTTCCCCACAGTGCGGTCTTTGCATGGATTTCTGTCCTTTTCCACCAGCTTCACCTTTCAAGGGCCCAGAGACAGGTTAGGGCACCACTTGGCAAGCAGCACACTCAGCAGAAAGTCCAGGTGCTGGCAGAGAGAAGTCCTTGAGGTCCCTGTGCAGCCCCCCCATTCCCACCCCTAGCTAAAAGTGGAGAGCAACTACCCAACCTCATGGGAGTTTTCATCTGTAAGGTGGAAGAATCTGGACAGACTATCAGCATTGGCGTGGTCAGTGCCAGTGCGGTGTTCCACCGTAAAGTCCATTTCCTGTAGGGAGATGGACCACCTCAACAATTTGGAATTCTCCCCCTCATCTGCATTAACCATCTGAGAGGCCTGTTGTCTGTCTGAAAGTGAGTCCCAAACCAGTAGGGTCTTAGCTTCTTCAGTGACCAGACCACAGCAAAAGCTTCACGCTCAATTGCGCTCCACCTACGTTCCCTGACAAGTAACCTCCTGCTAATGAAGGCTACGGGTTGATCTAGGCCCTCTTCATTAAGCTGTGAGAGTACTGCTCCAATACCATGCTCTAAGGTGTCTGTTTGCACAACAAATTCCTTGGAGCAGTCAGGTGCCTTTAGCACAGGTGCTCTGCCCATTGCCTCCTTCAGGGCATAAAAAGCCATCTGGCAAGACTCCGTCCAGATCACAGTGCTGGGCTGCTTTTTGGAAGTTAACTAGGTCAGGGGAGCAACAACTGTGCCATACCCCTTGACAAACCTCCTATGGGACCTAAAAAGGCTGTTACCTTCATCTGGGTCTTGGGGGGCTCCCAAGCCAGAGTGGTGTCAATCTCTGGCTGTAGGGGTGCCACCTGGCAACTCCCTACCTGGTGTCCCAAGTACACCACAGAACCCTGCACTATTTGGCACTTGCTTGCCTTAGTAGTGAGGCCTACCTTCTGCAGGGCCTCCAACACTTTCCAGAGGTGTTGCAAGTGTTCCTTCGACGTGGAACTGAATAAGGCAATGTCATCCAGGTAGGCGGCAATGAAATCATCCATTCCAGCCAACACCTGGTTGACCAACCTCTGAAAGGTGGCAGGAGCATTCTTCATCCCAAAGGGCATCACCCTAAACTTGTAGTACCCATCTGGTGAGAAGAATGCAGACTTCTCCTTAGCTCCCTCAGTTAGGGCAATGGGCCAGTACTTAGAGGTAAGATCAAATGTACTTCGGTATTTGGCAGCACCCAACCAGCCAATGAGCTCATCAGGATGGGGGATGAGGCGCCTCAGTCTTAGTGACCGCATTGAGTTCCATGTAATCCACACAGAACCAGCTCCTGGTTCTAGAGTGGCACCAGGAGCAGCAGCTTCTGGGACCAAGTCCACAGGGCTGTCCCAAGGGCTACTAGAAAACTCAATAACCCCCAACGCTAACATGTTAGAAACTTCACCCTTGATGTTAGCCCTAACCTTGTCAGTCACTCTGTAAACGTTAAGTTTAACAGGAGGACTGTCCTCAGTTTCCACATCGTGGGTACACAAGTGTGTGACCCCTGGGATCAAGGAGAACAGGGAGGAAAATCGACCCAACACCTGGCGACAGTCCCTCTGCTGTTCTGGGGTCAGGGAGGGTGAGGGAGGTTCACTCCCTCCATGGACCCATCCTTCTCTCCAGGAGGTCAGGAAGAGGCTCACTCTCTTCCTCCACCCCATCATCTGTTGCTAGGACCATGGACAATTCAGTCCACTCAAAATGTGGCTTGAGTCGGTTCACATACAGGACCCTCTCTGGGTTTCTGGGAGTCCGCAAGTCCACCAGGTAGGTGACTTCACTCTTGTGCTCCACCACCTCAAATGGCCCAGTCCACTTGTCCTGGAGCGCCCTAGTCTCAACTGGCGCCATAACCCACACTTTCTGGCCAGGCTGAAACTAGACCAGAGTGGCATTCTGGTCATACCAGCATTTCATGTCTTCCCTGCTTGCTTCTGGGTTCTCCGGTGCGAGACCCCAGAAATGGGTAGTCTGGTTTCTTAGAGCTAGCATATAACTGAATACATCCTGGGGGGGGTTTACTGGGGGCTTTCTCCAAAGTCTCCTTTACCAGACTCCAAGGTCTCCTGACAGGGTGGCCATACAATAGCTCAAAAGGACTAACTCCAAGCCCTTTTTGAGGCACCTCCCTGTAGGCGAACAGAATGCATGGCAAGAGGATGTCCCACTTACGCCTCAAGGGCTCTGACAGGCTGATAATCATGCCCTTCAAGGTGCGGTTGAACCTCTTAACCAGACCATTGCTTTGGGGGTGGTAAAGAGTGGTGAATTTGTACTTTACCCCCCCCCCCCCCCCCACTCTCTCCACAGAGACTTCATATAAGTTGATATGAAGTTGGTGCCCCTATCAGATACCACTTCCTTGTGGAACCCAATGCGAGTAAATACCCCCATCAATGCACGTCCCACCACAGGGGCAGTGATCGATCTCAAAGGAATGGCTTCCAGTACCAGGTGGCCTGGTCCACCAAGACCGGGATAAACATGTTGCCCATGGCTGTCTTGGGATCCAGAGGCCCCACAATGTCAACACCATCCCTCTCAAAGGGGGTACTAACCACAGGAAAAGGCTGAAAGGGAACCTTGCATTTCCCCCCACTCTTGCCACTTGCCTGACAAGTTGGGCAAGACCTACAATGAGCATCTAAGTGCCTGCACATTTGGGGCCAGTAGAAGTGGGTGACAAGCCGCTCAAAGGTCTTGTCCCTCCCCAAATGACCAGCTAAAGGCACATCACGAGCCACACCCAGTAGCAAGGCTCTGAAGCACTGGGGTACTACCAGCACATGGGCTGACCCAGGTTCAGGAACCTTAGGCTCACTGTATAAGAGGCCATTCTCCCAGTAAATCAAATGTGATCCAGGCTCCTTGCCAGACGGCTGGTCTGCAGCCTGCTGCCGCAAACCCTCTAGAGTAGGGCATACTTTCTATGCCTCACAGAATGCCTCCCTGGTGGGCACCCCTTCCTGCTGCCACGGTGACAGCTCAGGGACCTCTCACAGTTCAGCCACCTGTTCCCCTGTAGACTCCAGGGCCTCCCCCTCAGGTTCAGCCTCCTCCTGGGCCGTGGGAACTTTAGGAGCCGGTTTCCCATGCCCCTTACCTTTCCTCCTTCTGGCAGACACCTGAGACACTCTTTCAGGCTCCAGGGTCTCCTGATCACCCTGAGGGGCTGCCATAGACCTGGTAGACACACACACCCAGGCAGACCCAACATCTCCAAGTGTGAACTGCATTCAACCTCTTTCCAAGGGGAATCCTCCAGGTCATTGCCAAGCAAACAATCCACTTGCATGCCTCGGCGTGCGTCGTTTCTTTTCTCCCACAAGAGAACGATGCATTGATCCCGGACGGGCACCTCTGGTCCGGGTAGGCTTTGTGTTGATTTTCCACACTCAGCGATGTTGCGTTGAACTCTGGTCGCACAGTGTCGAGAACCCACACTGTGTGGGGGCTTGTAAAGTCAGCAGCCGCTACCGGTGTTGCGCTGTGTTTCTCCAGCCGCAATGCAGGTGGAGTGTCCATTTTAGCCGCAAGTCCAGCGTCGCATCATCTATCAGCTACGGGGCTCGTGGCGTGTCGAAGGTTTCCCCGCACGGCGGTCTTTTTGTGGATTTCTGTCCTTTTCCAACAGCTTCACCTTTCAAGGGCCCAGAGACAGGTTAGGGCACCACTTGGCCTCTCAGCATAAAGTCCAGGTGCAGGCAGAGAGAAGTCTTTGATGTCCCTGAGACTTCATCAACAGGAGGTAAGCTCAGTTCATCCCTTGGAGATTCTTCACCAGTGGGAAGTCACCCAAAAGTCAGTCTTTGTCCTCTCTCAGGCAGAAGCAGCTACTGCAGGCCAAGCCAGCAAAGCACAGTCACAGCAAAGGGGCAGTACTCCTTCTCCTCCTCTCTCCAGCTCTTCTCCCGGGCAGAGGTTCCTATTGGTTCCAGAAGTAACCTGGTTTGGGGTCCTCTTCTTATACCCCTTTCTGCCTTTGAAAAAGGCTTACTTCAAAAACAAGTCTCTGTTGTTTACAAGATCCTGCCTTGCCCAGGCCAGGCCCCAGGCACACACCAAGGGACTGCTTTGTGTGAGGGCAGGCACACCCCTTTCAGGTGTAAGTGACCACTCCTCCCCTTCAGCCCAGATGGCCCATCAGAATATGCAGGCCACACCCCTGATCCCTTTGTGCCTCTGTCTAGAGGAGAGGTGCAAACAGCCCAACTGTCAAACTGACCCAGACAGGGAATCCACACACAGTCACAGAATGGTTTAAGCAAGAAAATGCCTACTTTCTAAAAGTGGCATTTTCAAACAGTCTAAAAACAACCTTTACCAAAAGATGTATTTTTAAACTGTGAGTTCAGAGACCCTAAACTCCAAATTGCTATCTGTTCCCGAAAGGAATCAGTGCTTTAATTATATTTAGAGGCAGCCCTCATGTCAACACATGAGAGAGATAGACCTTTCAACAGTGAAAAACGAATTTGGCAGTATTTCACTGTTACAACATGTAAAACACATCAGTACTTATCCCACTTTTAACATACACTGCACCCTGCCCATGGGGCTACCTAGGGCATACCTTAGGGGTATAAAAAGGGAAGGTTTAGGCCTGGCAAGTGGGTACACTTGCCAAGTCGAATTGGCAGTTTAAACTGCACACACAGACACTGCAGTGGCAGGTCTGAGACGTGTTTACAGGGCTACTAATGTGGGTGGCACAACCATTGCTGCAGGCCCACTAGTAGCATTTGATTTACGGGCCCTGGGCACCTCTAGTGTACTTTACTAGGGACTTACTAGTAAATCAAATATGCCAATCAGGGATAAGCCAACTCACATATAGAATTTATACAGGGACCATTCACACGTTAGCACTGGTTAGATGTGGTAAAGTGTCCAGAGCAAACAAAACAGCAAAAACGGAGTCCAGCACACAGAAACAACCTGGGAAGCACAGGCAAAAATTTAGGGAGACCACGCCAAGGATGCCAAGTCTCACAATCTAGATTACCTTATTTGCGATATTGTGTGTACAAAACCATTCCTCACCTAATCCCAAGTGAGGGATGTGCTTAGTAGGCTTAAATCGAAAGGCCGCAAAATGCACTTAAGCTGCCATAGGATACAGCTGAAAATCATCCAAAGCATCCTCTTTCAAGCACTCTAGCAAGAACTTTCCACCTGACCCTGGAATGTTTACTGGAGTATATTGACTTATTCAATAGTGTTTGTAGTATAATTAAAAAATAAAATACTCACTTGGCGGGATCCGTATGTTAATAGAGTGGTAGTATTATCCATCTCTCTTCTTTGTGCCTTCAACCACTGGATAAACAGATCATATTTACTGTATATCAGAGCAACATTATCACATTGTACAGCTGTCCGGAAGTATTTATCCGAGATGGGACACCACTTTAATGGGTACTCTACATCCGGCCTAGCCATGTTCTGGGTGAGTAATTCACTTTTTTCCTGTAAATTCACAATCCAGAGTAGCCTCAAAAATAGATGACATCCCTAATCGGTGGGACACATTATCACCAGGGTTATTAACAGATAATAATATATCACTTACATAAAGCATCCATCTGGAAAGGAAAGATATCCCCCCTCTGGGAGTTACCCTGCCTCAGTTTGCAGGCAAGAGTCTCCAGTGCCTAATTAAAGACTGTTTGGAGGTAGAGGCAAGAATGCTTTTAGGCCTCCGGAAACTCTGCACTAAGCTCATTTTATTCAGGGGTCTTCTTTTCCTGGAAACTTTCTTTTGCATTAATTATTTCCTTTGTCTTTAGGAGCAACCAGAGGTTCTCTAAACTCATCACCGACCCAGGCCATGGTGACCTCTTCTAGATAGGCATTTACCTCCCAGGTCCTGGGATGTTTCTAGCAGTGCATACATCTACATAATAAGAAGCAAATGTCTTGTGGAGCCTCCTCTTTAGTTGTATTCTTCTCCAGCTCCTTAGTATGAAGGACCACAACTGTAGAGTTACATGTGTTCATGTTCCTGAGGAATTGGACTATAGTCCTGTTAGGTTGTTCTTCTCTTGCTGGCAAACCAGTGATTATTTGCAAGAATGTTTACCTCCCTGTCTGCCCACTCACTATATTTCAGGAGTACTACCAAGTGTGATAGATTTGGGATTGTCAACATGTTGTTTTTCTAGTTGTCTTCTGTCTAAGAAGCTGCTGTTGTATGTCTTTTAAAACTTTTTACATATTAAACATTGCACATATGTACATGTTGAAGACCTTACAGATAGTAACATAATGAGCAACATATTCCAGATTATTCTCAAAGAATTCTGCAATGACTGTCCCTAACTTCTCACAAAACATTTGCATGCAAGGCTGTTGACCAAAGTCACCACTCCACTCACTGGAATTTAAAGCCTCATAACTATCGGGGATGGTCTGAAAGCGTGCATGGAAGATATTCAGTCTAGTTGACCCATTGTGCAGTATCACAACCCAGGAACCAGTAGTCTAACCTTAGAAAACAGTCATTTACCAAGGATTATAAAGAAAAGACTCTCATATTCCCCCCTTTGTAGCTACCACATGTTTAAATTACCATAGTCCTCCAGTAGTCAAGCTAGAAGCCTGCTTTGCTTGTCATGATCAACAGGAGGCAGACCCAACCTGTCAGGAGAATTCCCATAGTTGTGCAACATAATGTCTGCTTTCTCAAAGTATTGAGGTTACTCTTCATAAGGGGTAAATTTGTTAACAGTAGTGTATCTTTCCTCACAGAGTGTGTACCAAACACCAACAGGAATCTAGCCTCGGGATCTGAATATATCTCCATCGGGGTTACATGCACCTCCCTCTCAATGAGAATAGCGGTGCCTGTAGCATAGGAGCTATATGATGTTGATAAGGTCCCAGTTTCTGAGTCAAGTCTTGTGGGCTCTTTTGGTCCAGGTGTACCTTCTGTAGAAGAACTACGTCTATCTTGAGTGTCTCAAAGTAGGCTAGGACAGGTTTTGCCGCCTTTGGGGTTAATGAGCCATAATATGTTCCAGGCTATACATTTAATACTATGCGTTGCTGAATCTGGCATTTGTATGGTACATAAACATGTTAAATAGAGCTGGAATAGACACCATGTAAACTACAATATAGTTCCACTTGATTATAAAACAATGGTTCAAACCAGCATCCTATCTCCAACTCCCCCTTTACTAACTCACACTGTAGTCCCCATTTTGGAGTGTAGCCACCCATAACTATCCTAATCAAAGCTATTGCTTAACCAATCTGTGACAGATGCACTAAGAGGCGTGTGCCATCAGCTCCACCTGCATATATACACACACCATTATTATGGAGTGAGGAGGTAAAAGACAGAATTTCCACACTCCCGTGTAAAATGCATGGAGCTCAAACCATCCCACCCTGCATCAAGGAGTACATCGCTCTCAAATAGCAATTGAGAAAGAGCGTTACATATGAATTACTTGAGCTCATATAAAAGGATGGAGGTAGGAGTTTACTCCATATCACTCATTGGTGCCTGAGAGCCCCTTAAAATGCCAGAAGGCTAAGTAGAGTTCTTTCTTCTTAAGAACCTTTTACAGGACTTAAAAGGTCTTCTCTCTTAGTAAAAAAAAAAAAAACGACGACCCTCTGCCAACACTGGGAGCTTTGTAGGGTACAGACAGCATGGAGTACCTAAAACCATCATGGCGAAGGGCATTCTTCATCGCCATTGATAAATCCTAGCCCCTTGGCGCTCAGTTCTGTTCCTTTCTCTAGAAAGTTGCATGATGAAGTTACTGTCTCTGAAGTTAAGGACCTGTGCTACATTCGGATGGAAAGGTACCCATCGGAGAATCTGTACCAAAGCCCTATGTGAGCTGTTCACTATGAAGTACTTCAAGAATTACTTTCTATCAAAGATTTCCGGGAGGTGCTTTTTCACGAAAAGTTCTAGTTTCACAAAGCAGTGAACGCTGCAGTACCCAAAAATCGAATATTGAGCCATGAGTGTGCTTCTAAAACTTTGCTGTTTGCACAGAAAGTGGCCACTAACTTTGTGTCGCTCGAGGTCTTTGCACCATCCTCAGGATCTGAGATGTGGTATTTAGCCTTGTCAAGTTTATTGGTCTGCCTGTTGAGGTGCTCTTTCTTTTGATCAAGTGCAGTATTACCCTGTTCATTTTCTTATATGTTGCCTTAAGACTGTTTCATCTCATTCAGGATGTTTGTCATGCTATCCATAGATCTGGGTGAAGATTCCGAAGTGGCATACCTTTGCTCATGTTTTTAGACTTTGCCACACTGAATGACTTTCTCCCTTCAAATGTAATTTTTCAATGCCTGGCATTGGATTTCTCCATGATGTCTGCAGTATAAATCCAAGGGGACAGGTATTACACTCCAACTGCAAAGTTGAGATGTACACTTCCGTGTGGGGGGTCCCATGTGGGTGCCTCAGGGCTTGTCGTTAAGCCCTACACTTTTTAATATCTATGTCACCCCTTTAGCCAAATATATTCAATCTCACTGCTTCTCTGTTGTCTCCTACCCCGATGATGCTCAAATAGTAGTGTCAATATCATCCAATGTCGACAAGATGGTCAACAAATTTAACAACTGATTGGCGCAAATTATGACCTGGATGCAGGCGAATTTTCTGAAACTGAACTCCGAGAAGACGGAGGTGCTCCTTCTTAGAAATAACACCACCTTTTGGAACACCTCCTGGTGGCCTTTCAGTCGGGCCCACTTCCAGCACCTGTACAGAAAGATAAGAACTTTGGGTTGTTGTTTGACAGAAAGGTTTGCTTTTCTGATCAAATTAATCGTCACATATTCCTGTTTCTATCTGCTCAGGATTCTGAATTAGGTTTTTCACCTACATTCCCAGATCTGCAGAAAATAGGCATTGTGGCCCTTGTCATGTCCAGAATTTACAACTGTATTGCTCTACATAGGTTTACAGAAGCGTCTGCTTTATGCACTACAATACTTGCAAAATGCAGCAGCACGGCTGCTTTTGAACATTTCAAAATGTAACCCCGTCTCTCAAAGTTTTTTTGGCCTTCACTGGATGCCTGTTTGCGAGCAGATCAAATTTGAGTCCCTCTGCATGGTTCACAAGGTGCTTCACAAGACTGGCGCTCAGTACTTTCAAAACATATTTTGCTCGCATGTGCCCAGCCATGATATTCCGTCCAGCTCAGCCAAGCTGGCAGCCATCCCTAGAATCAAAGCAAGATGGGAGTGATCAGGGCGTTTCCTACTCCACCTGCAGACTATAGAGTTCTATGTCCTCCCATTTAAGATCCCAGTCTAATCTGACACAGTTCAGGAGAATGCTAAAAGCCTGGGTTTTGTTGGCCCTCACCAAATAGGAATATATTTATTGGCTTCTTCTGAGAATGCTGGTGCCAAGACGCCGTTGGGCATTTGCAAGCTTTATAAGCTTTTGACTTCTTACAGCAGCAGTCAGAAAGTTCGAGAGCAGTCTCTTCCAAGCCTTGAGAAGACCAAGCAAATCAGATTCTCACGTACGAATTAGCCAGGAGAGCAGTGGAAGTAGGCCAAAAGGCCATCTCGAGGTACTAGAGCAGCTGAATGCAGCAGCATTGTCTGGACAGACAATGGAGCACACTAGAAAGCTTAATGTGGTGTATTCATTTCATAGTTTATAGATTGGTGATCGGATCTGAGGAGCCAGGCAATGAGCTAAGGTCTTTGGATGAGGCCAGGCCAAAAGGGAACAACTTGTGTACTGTCTCTTCAGGGCATCCACAGTCGGATCAGTCTTAGCTGTTATAGGCAAGCCCACTGGTGACTGCTGAACCTTGCCTGCCTAATGCAAAGTGGTGATAATACTAGTGTGCTGAGGACGCACATGAGACAGGAAATCCCTCTGGTGCGGGCACCAGAGGGATTTCCTTATACTAAAATTATCCACTGGAGGTGGGGAAGAGCTTTCCCACCACCAAGGCTCTTTTAGTTTTTTCATTGAAATAACTATCAGCGCCCATGGTGCGCTTACATCATTACAATGAAAGTGAAATGAGCTGATTGGCTCATTTCACTTTCATTGCATCAGTGCTCAGAGGGCTATCTTTCAGTCACACAAGCACCGATTCAGACGGTAGAAGTATTATTGGAAAGGGTAGAATCTCTCCTTTCCAATGGTATCATTCCCCGGTGAATCCCTGCTTTGGGTTCGCCACAGGAGGGCGATCCACATGCAGGGATCCACCCTCTTGCCCCAGGGACATGGAGGTGCGGCCCCTGATATATATTTGTAGGGGTAGGGGCTGCCCAACATCCACATGACAATGCTCACTCCCCATAAAAAATTTGGAGACAGTCTTTCTGCCCCCTTTAGGGTCAGATTGGGTGGGGGTGGGGGGGGGGGGGGGGGGGGGTTACCCCCATCTTTCACTCCAGAAAGCCCACTAGACACCAGGGATTACTTTGTGTATATATTAGCAGGGCTGGGGCTGCCCAACATGGCCATTCCCCACCCCCATAAAAATGGGAAAATTGTATTTTTGCCTCCTCCTTCCTCCAGGGGGCAGTTGGGTGTATTTACCCCCATCTGCGCCCCCCCCCCCCCCACACACACACACACACATACACACGCACTCTGCCTCCTTTCTGGTTTTAGCACAATAAAAGGCAAATATAATGAAACAACAGACGCAAGTGAAAATACAAACATTATTGCACACACAGATGTTGAGATACGGAGTTAAGGAAATCTCATCCCATTTTTTTGTCCCTCTGTGCTGTTAATCCTGGTTGCCATTCATGAATGATAGCTTAGAAAATCGTTTAAAAGAAGCCCAGTTATCTCTATTTTTCCACTTTTTAAAAAATAAAACCAGACAGTAAACACACTATTTTCTATCTTATTTATCTGTAAAAATGAATAAAAACAGAAAAACGTGAAGCCTTAGTTAGTGGCAAGTGCAATCAAAGATGTGTTGTTAATATTGAAAAGATGATAAAATTAAAAAGTGCAAAACAATCCTAATATATACATTATACACTGTCATTGCTGGACTAATGTGCACTTACTACCTCCCCTAGGTTCATGTGGTAAAGCGTAAAATTCTCATTAATATTCCCCAAAACATTAAAAAAATCATTTTCTTGTCTGGCACCCAAGGTCCAAACACATAGAAGTACTATCAAAATCTTCTTTTATTGTTGGCTAAACAGTATTTAAAAGCTGTCAACGCACATTGCAGTTTGATCGCAATCCCTTGGAAACAACCTTCTTCAGGACAATCTTTATAATTTTAATAGGATTTTTTTTCTGTGTCTTGTGGGTTCTGTGAAAGAAGGACCTGACCAATGTTGATCTATTGAGCCACCATTTCAGCACACATACTGTCCCCCAAACACAGCTTCTACTCACTTCCGTGTCTATTTTCACCAGTGACTGAAAATATAAAACCATTATGTCTTTCACAGTGTTTAATACGATCCAAAATTTCTATTGGCTCTCATTTGGTTACAACGTAATTGTAATTTCACTCCCTCATAAGAAAGCAGCCCCCCCTCCAAAAAGTGCTGACAACGTAAAGCCTCACAGAAAGAAATGTTTTGTGGAATACTGATGGGAATGTGGTACTTTACCACTTGAAGTTGTGTGGGAGTATTGAGTGCGTACTGGACATAGACATACTGTCTAACGTACATAATAATGTTTGTCACTTGTGAATGTTAATATTGTAATGATGAAACAAGTTTTAGGGTATGGTGAGCAACACTACATTAAGGTATTAATGTGAAGTTGGGGTTGTAGAGCTGTTTTGTTGTTACGTAAAATAAAGTCTTGCATTCCTGACATTGATTTGTGTGTTGTTTCACAGGAGGCTGACAGACAGGCAGCGGGCGTTAATGCTGAACTTTGCTGAAGACGAAACAGATGTGGAGGGTACTGTAAACGGAGTTGTCAATACTGCTACAGGTTAGATGCGCTTCCCAATGTCTTAGATTTTCTCTTGTGTTGCCCAGTGTAAATCGGCTTTGTGGTCATCTCCCTCCCAACACTAATCCCCTTCCTTGCAAGACCGTGGGTGCAATAGAGATAGATCTGTGAGCATGGTGTACCGAAAGGATGAGATCTGGACCAATGTATTGTGTGAATGAGATTTGTTACAACACAGGGGATGGTGAGACTGGCGACATCCTATTGATAACATGCTCTTGGTGACTTTAAAATGATTACTGTGGCAACCGTTTGTAGTATTCAATTTTACTACACTAAGCTCACTAGTAGCGACTGTAGTGCATCTGAAATGCTGTCCTGTGTACTCGACTGCTTCTTCATAACCACTGTGTGCTGCCTGTTTCCTGAACCGATGCTCTGTATGTACTGTGTGCTGCCTTAATATGATAACTAATGTTTATAAAAGCACACAGTATGATGGCTGATTCTACTTGTTTTTTTTCGAAAATATACTACTTGTTTTAAAGAGCTTAACGTACATCTACGTTCTTGTAGTTTTTGAACAATTTGAAAATCTGAGTTCTTGTTACAGAGATTGAAGGGCATTTCCTCTTTCAGTATTTAAACTAACCTCCAGAACCTGTGCTTGAAGTGCTTTATCTGATGGCTTCCTGAAGTTTCTTGATAGTTTGCAGACTACTTTTAGCGTGGGAGTATGTATCTCAGTGGTAATATGTTTCAGTGATGCATGGCATGGGGAAAATACTGAAAAGTCTTGTTTAGGAAATAAAAGTTTGACTGGTCTCAGAAGGCTGCATCAATCTTGAAATGTGAATATGAAAATACAAAGGTGAATCAAAAATAACCCTGGAAAAGATCCTTGTTGGTTCAAATTGCTCACAGAAATATAAAAGAAAGATTAGACTAGGCCTGAGAGGAAAGGTGTGTTGATAACAAAATATAAGGTCTATCTTAACGAGAATGAAATGAATGTAATCACTAGACATCGAGCCTTGAATACCATTTAAAGTTCTGGAGGTGCAGACATCTCATGGGATGACACCTGCATCTGGTGCCCCTATCCCTGCTGGATGGAAATACCCATTACCACATTTTCATTGGTTGCATACAAACATTAAAGAAAGCGGATATTGTGATGGATCTGTGGGGCTCCCCTCTATTGCATTGCCTTCAGGTGTTGTCTGGAGGTCCAAAACCATTTACTAGCTGGCTACATCTTGAGAGCATGGAAAGCTCCATAACCACCTCCTATTCTCCCGGTGCCCAGGTGAGTAGATAACCTGCTTACGATTGTATCATTCTCCCATTTACCAAATGCCTTTAAGAGTTCGAGAAGCACAAGCAGCCTGTCATTGCATTTATGGTGACAGTCTTGTTTCCATAGTTATGTTGAAAGCCCCATTCATGGGACGAGAAGAGGTGGTTGAATGGTTCTGAAGTCATGCTTTTGCCAATAAATGACAACAGGGTAATCGAGCAGAGATTTGTCAGATCAGAGCAAGCCCTAAGATCATTTTTCAATGATGGCAAGATCTTCAAATCTTTAAAATTATCTGTGAACTTCACCCAGGATAGCGGTTAAGGAATAGAAGAAAGACCGTCATAAGGGTTCGGTAAACTTGATAAAAATGTGATGTATAGAATTATTAATATCAGTGACTCATTACTGGGAGCACACATGCTTCAATGGGTTTATTGCGTTGTCTTGAGACTCGAAAAATATTATTTGTATTTATGCGGGCAGAAGCCATTAGTATCTGCAGACAGGAAGCATCGTTAGTAAATTACTATTTTGATTGGACATTAGTGGTCATCTCTTAGAGTAGTAAATTCATATTAAGTTTTGAACCAACATATAAACTCAAAAAAAAAAAATAACAATAATTGTGAGTTATTTAAATACAGAGATCTTTAAAATCCAATTAACAAAGAAACTACGGAGTTCCACACATTGACTAGAGAGCATAAAGAAATATATGCAACTTTTTCTGAATATATAATATCAAGACGATGTTTCACTTGGCATAGAGACCTTCCAGGCCCTTTCAGTAGAACATAATATAAAACCTAGAATCCACCACACCGCAATTAAACTGACATACGTGCTTTTGTTTGCCAGTTCGCAGCCATTTTTCTGCTGTATCGTTGATATGTATGACAAGGTTTTCTTTGCCTTGTGGTTTTACACGATGGGGGAAACTGAGAAGCATTCATTAATATCAGTTAAATAGCCCATACTATAAAGGGTGTCAAACTAGTTGCAAGGTAGTTGTTTTGCGGGCGAAGATTTTGTTTGGTTCTTCATGGAGGGAATAGATTTGGAAGATCTCAAACATACTAAATAAGCCTTTTGTAAACTTCAACTCATCTTCCTTTAAAACCCTGTGTCTTTCCCCACCCAAATGTGCCAGCAGACGAGCATTGACTATATCTCTGAATTTCTTTTTCGTTCACCCATCCGAAATGTTATCCACATCTCCCTAATATGGTGTAACACGGAAAGATTACTCCATATTAGGGTGTACATAGGTGCATATAGCTGAGTGACTGCTGCTATGGAACATGTATCCACAAACTAGCATCTTTAATGCAGAAAAGCTACAAATCCAAAGCTTTCAATTCATATATTCGTTGTCTCCACTCTAATCAAGCAGCGATTTGAGGTTATTCATAATGTTCTTTGCATGTTACCGTAGTTCTTCATTCAGACACTTGCTACACTGACAGCTCTTCATGCTTAAAGCATTTGACATGGGTTTGGGTGATTCCATTGTGTTCTTAAGCTGTCCCATTGTTGTATCACTTTACCTTTTACTGTGCATTCTGCCAGCAGTTTATTTCTTAGAAACTACGGTGTGGCGTGTATGCTTGCGTGTGCACGTCTGACATTTGCTGTGTGTTGCATATGGAAACCTTGCACTTACACTGTGTTGTCTGTCGGCAGCTCTCAGTAAGTTGGCAAGCTTGTATTTTGAGTCTCTGCATTGTAGAATATAATGTAAGTTGGAATGCTGCACTGTCACGCACTCATTGATGGAGAGCGTCCAGCACATCCCAAGGGCTCACAGTGCTCAGTCTGACAGCTGCTTTTTGCTGTTTCTGCCCAGGTAGCAGCACCCAGGACAGCACTCAAGCTGCCGAGGAGGTGCCCGAGGAGAACAAGGAGGGATTTCTTTCCAAACTAAAGAAAATGTTTAGTTCCTGAGACCCCCAGCAGAGGTAGGAGAGCCTCTCGTTTCTAGCACATGTGTAATTAAGCTGTGGAGAGTGGCTCCAAATTGACAATTTGTGCTCCTCTCTCTGGAGCAGGCTGCATTTCCCCTGGTGGTTATGAAAGCTATGTAAATTGCACTTCTTCATGATTTTCTGAATTTCTTGCCAGGTTTATCTTTTTATACTAATACTTAATTGTCAAGGGTAGGATTCATCTAGTTGCACCATTTGGTAATTATACCTCTTATTTCTGAAGTGCTCCGCTGAGAGGTCCTAACCAAAAAGTAAGACTCTTATAGTATGAAATCAAGCCTGTGAGCCCTTGGGTAGTCGCGATGCTTCTCATGAGATATAGAAGTTCACAGAGTAGCCCGCAGATTAATGCACTGCTTAAAATCAACGTGATGTCCGCTGCCTTGTAAGCTGTTCGTTAATTGGTTGAAACAGTGAATGACAGCCTTGTTTGCACTAGCACTTTTACCACACTCAGTGCTTCACGAGGACTCATGATATACATCACTATACGGAGCCTGGCTATGTGCCTACTGCTGTACAAGGTTATGCTTGGCATTGGTCATTGTATGTATTACCGAGAGAGAGATCCTGATCTAAGAGGCAAATGTTTGTGTGACCATTTGATTTCGTTAAATTAAAAAAAATAAACTTTCACAATCAATTAATTAGTCCTTTTCTTCACAAGATGATTTTCTAGCTATACGGTACTCAATTGGTTTACCCTTCATTTTTTGCAGTAGCTAGTTTCAGGTTTCAGATAAAATGGTGCTTTCAAAACATAGGTTATAGTAATACCCAGACTGTGCGTAATGATTTATTTTTTACTGCTCTGAAAAGCATACACTGCACAGCTCAGCCGGTAACTTCCTTGCACTACCAGTCCAAAAGAATAAACCTTTGTCATCACAAAGCTTCATGTGATTCGATCAATTGAACCAGTACCTGCTACCAACCCCCACTTACATTTGCAGATTGACCAGTTGTGCTCATTTGCATTTCTTTTGGGCAGGAGGCACCCTGGCAAGAAATACTGTTTATAGTTAAGCTGCCTGCCCCTCCCTCGGTCTCACAGCACAGGAGACTCCCTGAATGAAACTTAAGCTAAAGCATTCGCACTATCGGAGTTTACCATCCCAGGACAGTCATCTTTTCATAAAAAGTAGGGGAACGGTTTTTCATAAATTAAAAAGGTATGGGCACGTTGTGCCCATCTGATCCCACCCACTTCGACCACTGCACAAATCATACAGAAACACGTGATAAAGAGAATTAGGCGACCATGTAGGTTTATACTATCACAATTAATACTGAAACAAGGTGAAGAAGGAGTAATCCATGTGTTGAAAGCATAAAGTCATATAAAGGCACATAATTAAGTCTCCCTAAAGGGCTTGCAGTAACTATTCATACAAGCATATACAATGATAGGGAGATGACAGTAACTCAATTTACATAAGCGCATTGTGAGAGGGCTTTCATTTGACTAAATATTTTACATTAATACAGTTAAAAAGAGCAAGTGTTATGCATAAGATCATAATCTTGTGTAGTTTAAAATTACATGTCAGACTAGTGCTCTTTACCTTGTCATGGGCATTTTTAGTGTTACAAAATCCTGGTAGTCTAAAAATTGGATTTTTGATGACTGACGTTCGGGTTGACAATAACTTTCATTTTATTTTGTTTTTTTCCATCTTACCAGAAATAAGAAAGACTAGGAGAGGGGAGGCAATTCCAATTAGCAGTATGCAATTGTAACATAATAAAGTACTGTGTATGTTATGTATGTGCCTGAAGTGGTGATTTTGCCATCCTGCAGGGTAAGCATTTAGGTTGTTTCTCTATTCTTCCTCTGAATATTGGACGCTCTAGTTGAAGTGGGAATGCTGCATGCATTGCACTGAGGTATGTTTATTTGTTGAGCACTTCCATGGACCCAGTTCTGAACTCCTGTTTAGTAGCATTGCTCAGTATACCGTCAATGGGCTTCTTTCTGCGTCGGGTGCTGTTGTGTGGTTCTTCGTACAACTCTTTTGGAGTGTACTTATTTTTGGCAGACACAAACTCTTGGTCTAAAACCGAGTGCTTGAAATATTTGCAACACGTGCATTTGTTGGTTTACAAGCTGTGCAGTCATGCCCACCTACCTTTGGGCTCGGAACGTACCAAGTTTTTTTGTTTGAAAAAGAGATTTAAGTTATAAACTTACTTGTGATGCCTGCTCCGAAACTCATAACACAGACATACTCCGCTTCAGAATTTTTTTCCACCATTGAGTGCATTTAGAGTGCTTTGTTAAGGCTGCTGTTGAGTGGTTGTTTCAACATTGGATTACCAGTGCCGAACACCACTAGTTCAGCATTAGGCACAGTAACAGTCACTGACAGAGAATCGATTAATCATAACTGCTTGAAGTTAAGTCATATGAGAAGGATTTGCACAGGGAAAAGTATGGAAAGCATTACTTTCAAATCTTGCCCCACCCAGAGTTCCAAGTCCCCAGGTGTGATCTCACTCTACTCAGGGACCCCAATGAGAGAAAATGTTGGGCATGCAATACCTATCAGTGCAAAAGGGCAGATCAACACCAAATAGATCAGAGGTGGCATTTTCCATGAAAATGCAGTACCAAGACTCTACTAAGCCCCCTCTCCAGTAGCCTAGAGGTGTAGCAGGAGAGGAGTCCAGTATGTTTCCTCAGCAGACTCTCACTCTGGAGACCATTGTTAACCCCACTCCCCACACACCCCACCCTCCATCCAGGATATAAACCACACCTCCAATTTCAGGCATCGGTACAAAGTACTGGGCCCAACACCTCTGATATTGAAAGGACATTGTCGACAAGCCCAATGAGGGACAACCCCAGGGATTTACATCAAAAGGAACCCTGTTTCCAAAGCACTGAAAAGATTCCAGAAGAGTCTCAATGCCACAATACAGACCATACCTCGACACTGAGGCCAACCCAGAGACCGAGCAGGTCCTAGATTCTTATTGCTTACATAGACCCCAGCATGGGCAGAAAACCATTGTGGCCCTTAAAATGTCACAACTGGCTGTACACCATTATACCATGTACATTGTTATGTTACATTGATTTGTATACCACACTAAACGCCCAAGAGGGTATCCAGGCTCTTGGGCAGGTGTGTGGTCCCTAAGATGCTTATACAAAAAGCCAGGTCTATAGCTTCTTATGAAATTCAAGAAGTGAAGAGGAGGCTCTGCTGTGTTGAAGAAGGTTGTTCCATGTCTTGGGGATCAAGTAGGAGAATGAGCGACCTCCAGGTTTGCTTTTGCAGATCCATGGTGCGTTTACAAGTGAGGCAGAGCATAGGTGTCTGGTGGGTTGGTAAAAGTTATGCGGCTGTTAAGTTATAATGTTCCTATTTTTGTATAGAGCTGTTTGTGTGCATGAGAAGTTTGAATTGGCTGCACTTTTGAATGGGGAGCCAGTGGAGCTTCCTGAGGTGCTGTGTGATGTGGGAGGTCGAGTATGAGTTTTGTGGTGGTGTTCTGGATGGTCTGGACTCTTTGGCAATTCCGGCATAGATGTGCTGCTGTAGCCCAACCTGCTGGTGATTGCTCCCGTGACAGCCCATCTGGTTTTTGTGGTGTTCTGAGGCAACCATTTGAAGATCTTTCGCAGCATACGGAAGATGTGGAAGCAGGAGGTGCACACTGGATATACTTTGGCCATCATGTTGGCCTTTTCATCTAGGATTATCCCTAGATTTCTTGCGTGGTCTGTGGTTGTGGGTTTGGTTCCTAGTTCTGATGGCCACCAAGTGGAACCCCATGGGGGGGTCTTGTTGCCAAAGACCAGCACTTCTGTCTTGTCGGAGTTGAGCCTCAAGCAGTTGGTTTGCCACTTGTCTGCTGCCATGGTCATGAAGTTGGTTCTGGTGGTGGTGGTGGTTGTGTAGTCTGTCAGGGAGGGGATGCGTTGGGTGTCAGTGACATAGGAGAAGATGGTGATGTCTTGCGGGCGAGGTCAAAACCTTTTGATCAAAGAGATCTCCTTGCAGCTGTTTGAGCTTCCTTAGATGTGGTTCACTAGTGCTTTTTCCTTGGTGCTTCTTAGTTACTGGTGATAGCATCTGAGTGCAGCCTTGTATGTGATTGTTTGTGGTGGTGTGGCTGGCTCTCCATTTCCTTTCTCACTCTTTACAGTGTTGTTTGGTATACTGGAGGTCTTCTGTGTACCAGCTGGCCTGCCTGTTTGATCTAATATGCTTGTTGGGTTTGATGGGTACGTGGGGGTCAACGCAGTTCTTGGTCCAGTTGTTGATGTCCTTGTCAAGGTTGTGTGTGGGGCTAGGTTGGTCCATGCTGAGGACGCTGAGCCAGTCTGCTTCTGTAATGTTGTCCCAGCTGCCGCTTGGAATGCTTAACCTGATAGAAGGTTGAGGTGTGTTGATTTAGAAGTGGATGATGGAGTGGTCAAACAATGTGAGCGGTGTGGTGGAGTTGTATTAAATTCTGTCACTTGTGGTGAATATGGGGTCCAGCCTGTGTTCTCTGGTGTGAGTTGGTTCTGAGACAAGCTGGATGAGTCTGATGTTGCTCAAGCTTTCAAGGAGTACTGTGGAGCAGGAGTCGTTTCAGTCGTCCAGGTGAAAGTTGAGGTCACCGAGGAGAATGTTGGCTCTGGAGGCGATGGTGAGCGTAGAAACGACGTTGGTGAAGAGGTTTGTAAAGATGACTGGTGGTCAGTAGGTGAGGGTTCAATTCAGGGTGAAGTTTCAGAGATTTGTAGCTTGAAGTGCAGATGTTCCATGAATGGGGTAGCATCCTCTGTGGACATTGTGCATTTGATGGATTCCTTGTAGATGATGATAAGTCCTCATCCTGGCTGGAAGTCAGTCCTGTTGATTGATCTTGTAGCCAGATGGGATTGTTTTGGTGATGTGGGGACCCAATAAGGGGGTTGAGCCAGGTCTCTGTGATGAAGAGAATGTTGGGTCCGTCAGTGCTCGCCAGGTTCCATATTTCAGTTGCATGGTTGCTGAGTGTTTGTTTGTTGAGAAGCATGCATGTCAGTGGGTGTATAAGTGCAGGGTTGCTGTGGAGTGTGGTGTAACGTGGGGATGTAGTCGTTATTGGTGCTTGTGTGGCATGTGTATTGGGAGGGGATGTTAAGGGTATTGTTAGTATTTGCATGGAGGGGTGTGGGGGCTGGTGGAGACAGGCAGTGGGTGCAAGTGAAAGCTCCTGCTGTTGTGTAAGGTGCGACATAGCAGAGAATGTGGCCTCTACAAACTAAACCCGCTTCTCCACACACCAGTTGATAATGGCCCGCATATTTAGACTTTGAGGATGGGTAACAAACAGCCACATTGACATCGACCACATCTGATGGAAGATGACCCCATTCAGTCTGCACATAGGAAGGTGTAGATTGTGGTGGTTTGGTTGCAGGACTCTTCCCGACTGCTGGTCCTCCCACATAAGAATAGAAATGGAGGGTTTGTGCTGAGATTCAGAAGCTCTGAGTAACAGACCCTCCGAGCCCAGTCCGCGGCAATTAGACTGAAATTAACCTGGTCCTGCATGACCACCACCAGGACCTGTGGGATCAGTGGCAGAAGATATGCCTAAAGTAGTCCTGAAGTCCACTGAAGACTGAGTGCTTCCAATAAGGATCTTCAAGGAGTATACTTCAGGGTGCAAAAGACTGAGTGATGAGCATTTCAGATCGACTTCATGCATGCTCCACTAGGTGTAAATACTCTGCACCACCTCCGAATGAAGAAACCATTTGCGATTGGCCTGATGTGTTGCTGAGTTCATCTGCCCTAATTTTGAGGGAATCTGAAAGGTGATAGAACATTAGGGCGATCACATAAGGATCCCTATTTTGAAAAGTTGCTTTCTGGCTTCCAGGAAGTCTGCAGTATGTTACATAGTCAAGGATGGCCTGTAGATTTCTGAGCGCATTAGCTCCAGTAGTTAAATTGGGCCTGAACTAAATGCCTGGGTCGGCCCCTTCGAGTGCCAGCTGTGGTACTGTTCTGGGCGTGGAGCAGAAACAAGGAACCTCACTTAGACTTCTTGTATTTTCGTTTGGACTTCTCCTTCAGCTTCGTCCTAGACTTGTTTGAAGATGACAAAGGAGATTGGGAGTGGGAACGTCACTGCGATGTAGAATGGATTCACCCCACTTCTTCCATTTAGTTACGTAGACTTTCGCTTTCCTGTCCCGGATCCCTTTTATTCTATGCAGAACATGTGATTTACAGCAGCACATACTGCAAGTGAAAATAGTTTACTTAATTATAACAATCGGTTTGCAGCTGGGAGTACTGTAGATTCACATGCACCCTATCCACATTCCCCGATGTGGCACAGTAGGAAGTAGCCTCTAGAAAACATTGAAACGTTTTCATTGCACATTCATTCTTTACTGAACACAGATTTCATAAACATCTACATCTGTTCTCCACAACATCCTCTCTATGATCCATAGCTGAGATTGTCCTAGTTCATTGTAGGTTTTGGGGGGGGGGGGGGGGAAATAAGTCAGTTCAAAACTGAAAGCACCTCTTTTAACATTCGGAGCCCATTATTAAAGGCAGGAGTGCGCAGGTAAGTAACCTTTTTCACATGGTGATGCAGATTGTGCATGTGGCTCATAGGTGGGTAGTGTAGTTGGAGTTCTCTCCTTGTCTGTTTGTGTATGTCTTGTCCTGGCCACATGGAGAGAAAGAGATAATAAAGTGCTTCAATAATGATTGCTTGGTGATTACTTCGTGTGTGTGCTGCCAAAAGAGAGGACTAGTATGGATGATGATGCAGTCATTGAACGGTGTGGTAGCACTCTGCGCACAGCCCATTGGAAGATACGACAGGTGAGAATTCAGTCTTTTTGTTAATTTTTTGAGATGGCAAAAATCCACAAATGAAAACCAATGCAGGATAATTAGGATTTTCCAAAATACCTATTGCTACTGATATTATTTTGTAGTTGTTGCACTGCACGTCGTGATTAGTTTTTTGTAAGGTTTGTTCTGTAAGAATAGTTGCAAAAAATACGATTATTTTAAAATATTTTTTCTCTTTTCTTCAGGTAAACGCTCTGCGGAGAATTAGTCTCCTGTCTGTAGACTCGGGTTTCTGTCCTGATAATGTAAAGGACCAGAGATGTCTGCTTTGGCCTTTGAAGAAGAGGGGGCACGATTAAAGATGCTCAGTGCAGTTTACTTCGGAGGTGACCAACAGCTTTGGACGTTACAGGGAACTGCGTAATTGCCGTTCACTCTCTGATTAACGCAAGAAGCAAGCGGATCGCAATGAGCAGCTCCTCCATCACTGATGTTGGACAAAACGCAGCCCCTGCTAGTTTCTGGGACTCTTGCCAACAGGAGTAGATCAATCATACCGTCCCTTTTCTGCACCTTATAGGCAAATGCTCGCAGGAATTGTTTCTCCCTGTAAATTGTATAAAAATAAGTTTAATTAAATATGTCCGTATGTAGGTTCTTTGAGACGATCTTGTCTGTATGGTCTGTTTTGTAAAATGTGGGACATTTTGTTTTCAGCACTTGCTCAGTGTTAACATGGTCTCGTTTTTCGGTGCGAAATGAGCAATTATCTTAAAAAAAAACTATCAATTCTGAGCAGCTAGTTAGAGAATTTTACTTTGTAATTTAAAAAAATACCTTTTACCAGCAGACAAACAAAAAAACCCTACCAACTCTGAGTGGCTAGTTAGAGAATTTTTCTTTGGAAATAGAAAAATACCCTTTACCAACAAAGTACAATGAAAGTACGGCACCTTGAAGAAAACCATATGTATCTGCCTGAGACTGTGGATGTAAACGGTATGCTAATCTAAAACTTTGGTGAACACAGACTTTTGATTGTGTCTGTCTTGAAATGTGAATCATTCAAATGGCTGGTTGAGAAAAAACATTATGTATAGAGTGAAAGTGAATCAGGGTCGCTCATGGACAGTCTAAGCATTGAATAAGCCATTGTAAGGGGAATAGTGGCTTGATTGATACACACCATTCTGCTAAAGAGACTGTGATTTGAGACGAGCACACTGGTACTTTTTTTCTTTCCTTTCTTTAACACATGGTCTTGATGGTGTCTGTATTTAGTGATTGATTCATAAGTAACCTAAACAATTATTGTTTGGATAATTGTCAGAGAGTCATTTGAAGCAGTTTGCCCTTGGGTGTGAACGTAGTTGTCACATTTGAAAGGGAACTGTTCAGACCTTTTGGGCCACTTAGGATTAACAAAATAACTTTGGTGTGAAATGTTTCAGGAATGTCCAAATAAACTCTGAACTTGAAAGGGAGACACATGAGCAAATTCGATTGATGTCTCAGTCAAAAAGTCTCACATTACTTGTGGGAGTGAGTAAACAATGTTACGTAGCAAATTGCTCAGTTTCTAATTATATTGCCGATTTAATCACGCCCGATCTCTTAAGCAATGCCTAACCATTTTGGGGCCTTTGCTGTTCCTACCACATGTATGGGGTTCAAACTACCAGTATACAAAATGATATAGGCTGTATAACCAGTACTAAATGTGGGTGAGACAAGCTTTACATGTGTGAGTTCATTTTCCCGTTTTCATCCTTGCATTTGGGTACTTTACATTTTACATTGCAGTTACAAAAAGTTGTGTTCCCGATTGCAAATCAGAAACGTGTCCCTGTTCTAGATGCTAAAAAGCAGAGCTTTGGTGTCCCTTGTCTATAGCAGACTGCCTGGATATCATGGATATTAAACGAAATGGTTAAAAACTCACTTGAAGGTAGCCTGCTAGTGTTTTTACCTCTTAGTAAGTAAAGAATGGCGTTGCACCTATTTTCGACCGAGACCAATAACCATGTTTCTTGGAAGCAGATCACTTTCCACAGGCAGAGAAATTCCGGAAAGCCAATGTCGCCTGATTTGGACCCTAAACCAGCCACATTCTAGCAAAAGATTGTAAAATTATGAGGAACAATGAGTGGGAAAATGTAAGTTCAAGCAGACAGCTGTTATCTGCAAATGCACAGTCAATAACATTCCCATTTTCTGCCAGTACATGTTCTTGATCAGAAATAAAATTGATCTACACACAGGCATGTCATTACGTCAACTTATTTTTTCCAGATGAAACATCATTAGCACCGGACGATAGCAGCCACAGATGGCCATAAACTATTGTCATCTACAGGCTTGTACGTGTTTATTCAAATACATTTTCATTGTAACTCCCTCAGGAACATATAGACCGTGGTAGCAGATCTCAAAATCCCTTAAGGCATGTTATATTCACATGTATGTCTCTGGCTGCAAACTAATGAGGGCATTCCCCTAAGGGTGTGGATCACATTTCACGGGACACATCACATTGACTTCAATGTGTGACGTCAGTACCAGGCATGCTGGAAGTTTTGAGAATACACCTACAATACTGAAATTTAACTACACGTCTTAGCATGCAAATTGCTCTTGCCTAAAAAGTCAGGCCTTAAAGGAGGAGACAAAATGTGACATAGGTCCACTTGGCAGCCATGCCAACATTAGCCAGTTAAACCCGAGAGAAATTTCAAAGTCTTCTGAAGCATTGGCTCAGCTCCATGAAAGCAGAGTGATAATGGAGGAGTTAGCCCTTTGCGATCAGTCGCTTGCCCAGTTACACAGCATGGAACACGTACTGCAAATGATCTTGGCAGTTGAGTTGAGGATTCCATTTCTTCTCAGGGCTGCTGCAGAATCGTTTCTTCAGGGATGCTGTATTATTTGAAACCGTTTCAATACTTGCACAAATGTTTTAACTATGGAGGGCTCTAATAATTTTTAAAATATTCCTTGGTTCCATTCTGCATGCCTCAATGGAGCACAGCCATGTGATTGGAACTGATACCAGCACATCGGTTGGCTTATGTTATTTCCCGATAATTGCAATCCAAAGGTGAAGTTATGGCTGGTGCTATGCGGATCCACCTAGCATGAGTCACGGATGGGAGGGGGGAGTGGGGGACGGTGGGTGGGGGATTGGTGAGGGGGGGGGGTGAGGTTGAAGGAATTCTTTCCTCCAGACCCGTCTGAATCCTGCAAGGAGTGCTCATGAGGTGAAGAATCTGCATGAACATTAAGTAGACACCAGAAATCATTACTGCGCTTTTTCTTTATGCACCTCCAACATCAGGTTGAATGCAGCGCAGAACAGTGCATGTTTGCACGCACTGCGATGTATGTGCGCTTGGGAGCAGAGTAATATACCACGTGTCTACAAGTGCGCAGTAGAATGTAGGTGTGGCTGCTGAGGGTGCAGTACATGAAAGCATGTATGTGTGGAGGGAGCATTTGTGCTTGTGTAGGGGTACAATATTTTAGAGCCTGTGCATGTATGGTGTGCATGCTTGCACAAATGTATGTGTGTTGGTGAAGGTCTCATTATATGTGGAAGTCTCTGGGATCCATTTTGGGAGACCCCATGCTTGTTGGAGAAGCATGTGGAGGTATAGTAGCCCCACCACCGGACAGATTTGTGGATTGCTATATTCCTGAGGGCTGTGTGGAACACACACTGGAGGAAGGAATAGCCAGGCTTTTCAGTGCATTTCATAAGGGTGCTCTGACTCTGAAAGAGGTCACTGTTCAAAGGGGCCTGGACACATCTCAGGAAGGAGATTGGACTGATAAAGAAATCATCAGTGGGGGACCTTTGTAACCTTTTGATATACATATCAATGAAGCGGACATCCAGGTGTGATCCTCAAATCACTCACATGGCCTGTGTTTGGATCTATCAGGTTTGGAGAGAGACTCTGAAAAAAAGGAGTCGATGGAAGGAGTGGGAACTTCAATATGGTCAACCTCCATTTACACAAACTTGAGACTGAGGCAGTAAATCACATTCGTGTCTGGAAATGGATTATAAAAGGGTAGCTTGAGACTCCCAAATGGTCAGACTGAAACTGTACATCAGTGTTGATAAGCTCAGCACAATGTCTGCCGGTTGTAATCAGGGCTGCAGACTGAGGGTCTGCCAGTCTCCCTGCTGAGTGATGGGGACTTCATCCAGGAGCATCAAGAACACAAGCCTAGCACTCCAGCTTGTTCCTGACTTGAGACTAGTGGGATGTATGTGGAGAAGGAAATTGTCTGGAGGGCGTTGGGTCCAGCGGGATTCTACTGAGTGGATCCTGGGAGCAGAGCGTTAGGTTTTGGTCCTTCTAGGTCAGTGTACTGTTCGGGTTTGGCTACCTGTGTGTGCTGTTGTGACTCACGAATGCCGGGTGTGGGCTGTGGTGAAGATTGGACTGTTGTATCAATAGGCACCATGCGTTGTGCGACCCCAGTATTCCAGGTGGGCGCTGTGGTTAAGAATAAGGGCTGATGCTCTGCTTTGACAATAGAAGGGTCGTTGCCCTGTGGGACACTAGGACCCGAAGAGGCCCTCCGCCTTATTTATGCTACTCACAACCCCTGTCTGCCAGGTGAAGCCAATGGTAAAGATTGACTGCATCACTGTATCAAGAAGAGGGTTGTCACCCTGTGTACAGTGTTACATGCCCCAAATGCCAGGAGGGGTCTGTAGTAAAGTCACCCAGGGACAGCAGGAAACCATGAAGATGGAAGTGGTTGTGACCTGTGGAGGAAGAGCAGTGGTTCAGCTACCTTAATCAAGTAGCATTCTAGACTTGCTGCTGGACTGTGAGATAAACTTACCATATAACTGGAGGTACACTGGGCACCTGCTGCCTCTACCACAACATCCAGACTTCTGCTCATTGCCAGGCCACTGACGTTTGCCCAGGTACTCTGAAGCGCCACTCCAGCAAGAATGGGTAAGACTGAACACCTGGCTGCTGGGCCTCTGGGAGAACTTGCTCTACCTGACTCACTATGGCATGAGGATACTTTGACTTTTGCAAACCCACTGTGGAAATAGCAGGGCCTAGCTTGGATGTAATTGGAGAATCACAACAGTCCTTAGACGGAGAGATGGGATTTAAGAAGCTGATCCATGGTTCGCCAGTAGGCCTGCCTTAGGAAGACTGCGTATATCATTTGTGGTGTGCTTTATTATACTTTGTGTTTGTATATTAATACTACATTTTACATAAAAGCAAGTATTTGACTGGACCGCCTTTGATTGGTGTTGCTGGATGTATTTTGCGTTGTGAGGCTGTATTAACCCTACATCTACTTCCTTGAGAAGCCTTGGCCTGCTCGACCCCTGTTACCACTGAGAGTCACCTGCTGAAGGGGTACTTGACCCAGTTGCTCAAAGCCCATAGGTAGCCCAGATCTTGGTAGGAAAAGCCAACTCACAGTTGGGCTCAGTAGCTCCTGCTAGCCCCACGACCCTGTGAACTGGGTTCTGACACATGCATAATCATAAACACATTGATAAGATACAGGTAAGTCTCTGGAGACACTTCATCCTTAGCTTTATTCTTCCAGTCAGTGAAAGAGCAATCGCCAGTGGATTGCCAATTAACTTCTAGATAGTCTTGCCCCTGCAGGCTTTGGGCTACTACAGAAATGACATGGGCAACTCTCAATACAATAGGACCTATGGGCAGATTGGTGCGAAGACACAGCGGAAGCAGAGAAGGGCTTCTTCCAGTACAGACCACAATCAGGAAAGATGTACCTGGCTTCATCAGCCAGTTTGTCTCACACGGTCTGTAAACTGGTAGGGTAGAGGGTGAGACAGGGTATAGTACTTTTACCTGGCATGGCATAACATGACCTCAAATTATCAGATTCTGGACTTTGTCAGCTCCATAACATTTCTCACAGAAACCTGCTGTGACCTCAAATGAAGTAAAACATTTGCATCTGGTTGTCCTTTTAATGGAGATTCTATTTCTCCTAAAGCATGCAGGAAAGCTAGCACTAAGGACCTAACTGCATTAGGGGATTTTCTTGGTTAAGGGAAAGCCAGGAGAATAGCATCCCACCCTAAACGCCAGACCCCCTCAAAAGGTACATGAAAACTAAGGTTTCAAGATGTTCCAGCCTCCACCAACTTGGCGGATAACTAATTTCAATTGCAAGTGCATCACCGACTTCTCCCTCAAGTCATCTCTGCTTGTTTTCACTAAATGTTTTGTGGCAGCCATGGTTCACTTCAAGCAGGAAGTGAGTTTCTCCTTTTACTATGATGATTGGCTGTAACAGGCTGCTTCCAGATACTAAGGCTTTACAGTGGTTGACTCAACATTGTAATTGTTGCTCAGGATGAGCAACAACTAGCAAGCAGGTGCTTTTTTGGGGTTTGCTAAACTGCATGCCTGTCTGAAGACTGCTGCCTGACTAGCTGTTTATTGTTTCAATGCAGGTAGAAGTCAACAGCTTTAAAACAAAGCATTTCCTGGTAAATGACAGCTTACATCCCTCATTGGCATGCCAAGCCAGCAAGGGTTAAAGCCCACACCACCAGAAAATGCCTCTTGCTTGCATTTGTAGAACAGCAAGTTGGGTGTGATCCATCCATATGTTTGCTAAGCAATATATATATGTCTGGACGTTCACTCTAATGGAGACTTCTAGCCGAGGATTTCTTACCTTTGAATTCTCCCCAGGTGTCAGACTGGATCCGGAAGATTTTTCGTGAGCAGTACCCCTGCGCTCTCTGTGTCAGTCATTGGCGTCGGTCACACCAGAAATGAAATTGCAGTCCCTGTGTAGGTGCCACCCAGGTGCGCGAATGTTGGTTCTTTTCATTCTGCGTCAGCACTGATCCGAGAAGAGAGCTACCACTCAGTTGTTTTTTGACTGACCTTTTTTTACTTTTTGCCAAGCATTTTTGAGGTTTACCTCCTGGTGTGTCGAGGATGCCGTCACGCACGACTGGTTTTAAGCCCTGCCACCGGCCGATGTCTGTGATAAAAGTGCACTTTTTGTGCTTGTGGTGTTTAGAGCATGACCACAATCCTAAGTCAGGCCCAGAGTACCGAGCCATGCATCAGAAGGCTTTGAGAGAGTGGTCCATAAAGTTGATGGTTCAGCACACGATTCTACGCAGGTCGAGGTCCTGGTCAAGGGGAAGATCACAGGATCGGTCGTGCTGTCCATATTCTCCAAGCCCTCAGGACAATCGGGTAAGAAGAGGTGCAAGAAGTCGAAGGGGTCTTCGACATCTCCTTGTCTGTCGACTGACAATGACTCAAGTGCTTGATACTCTAGACCTCGTTTTTCGGAGCCTGTGCCTGGTCCAGCTCCGCGCCTCCCTGATTTTCTAGGAGCCGGAACGACTCCTGCCCAACTAAAAGAATTCTCATTTATGGGCAGTCCAACCCTGTGGGCACCCAATCGAGCCACTCTGTATCGGAGGGGGCCCATTGGGTTCCACACCAGCGGCTTCGGCGCCAATGGACCCCCAAAGTTTCAGTCATGGATTTGTACCGGCACAGGATGTAACATCTCAACCTTCCTTGATGCTGGTCCCTGATGCTGAACTTCCCGGTGCCTCTGACGCCCACTGACAGCGCCATCCCCATTGTCATTCCCGACTCAGACAAAAAGCCAAATGGGCATCACCCCACACAGGTAGGAGCCTTGTCTCCTAGATTGGAGCCTGAGCCCTAATCTTTTGGGATAGGCCTCGGAGAAGACTGGGAGTAGTTGCTGGATCCTTTAGAATACCAGCTCTACGAGGAGAAAATGGACTAGCATGAGGATTTGGGTGAGGCCAATGGACTGGACACATCCACAGATATTGGTATGCTTTCTCCCTCTACCTTGGCTACGGAGGAGGAAGCTTCCTATGCAGTGGTGGTGAGGAGGGTGGCTGAGGTCCTCTGTGGCAGTCAAAACTAATCTCTGGACATGTGCTGCAGGCAGGAGTTTCAACATCCAAACCCCTACTTCTGTTCAATGATGCCCTCATGGATGTCCTTTTGGGTACGTGTTCCAAACCCAGCTCAGGGGCCCTTGTGAATTAGACGACACCCCACCTCAGGGGACCCAACCTTTCTCATGCAACAGCCCACCCCTGAAAGCTTGGTGGTCCAAGCCTCACCTCCCCATGACATGTTCCCTTCTTCTCTCCCAGATAGGGAATCCAAGAGGCTGGACTCATTTAAGGAGATGTTTTCTTCTGCCAGCCTGGCATTGCAGTTCGTGTTCACCACAAGCCTTTTGGCTCCACCCTTTGTTGGACATGGTTGCACAAGTGCCACCACAGGTTCCGGAGGAGGCCTGGACTGTACTCTCTCAGGCTGTTGCTGACTGGAGAGATGCAGTGAAGTTCAAATTTTTTTTGCAGATTTGACACAACCGACTCGTTAGGCAGAGTGCCATGCCTG
Source organism: Pleurodeles waltl (assembly GCF_031143425.1). NCBI lineage: Eukaryota > Metazoa > Chordata > Amphibia > Caudata > Salamandridae > Pleurodeles > Pleurodeles waltl. The sequence goes on along the minus strand of NC_090449.1, from coordinate 296,796,782 downwards.
GCTGAGGACATATGACTTATCGTAGGATGTTAAAGCTTCTCTTATGGAAATGCCCTTCAATGACACCTTCCTCTTCTGCGACATTGCAGATTTACCGCTCAAGCGCTTTAAGGACTCTCTGGCCACAGCCAGGTTCTTGGGCTCACACAGCTACAGAGGGGGCTTCTAGCTGCACCAATTCCTGCCTAGCCGCCATGCTGCGCATGCAGCCCAGCCTCTGCATGGATGAGGGAGCGGAACCCACTGACCTCATGCATCAGGTGGCCAGTGGTCTGGTCAGTCTGCCGCCCCCCCAACTACAGCATCCTCTAAACCCTCCTAGTCTGCCCCTTTACCACCATAGGTACCCAGTTGGCATCAGGATTCGCCGTCACCTGCCCCACTGGCTGTCCATAACATCAGACAGGTGGATTTTGTCGATCGTCTGAAGGGGCTACTTTCTCCCCTTCAAGACTACCCCCTCCATCCATGCCACCATCTCAGGTTTGGATGACGGAGAATCATCTGTCTCTTCTCCGCGAGGAAGTCACAGCTCTCTTGGCCAAGGGAGCCATAGAGAGGGTTCTGGTGCCAAAAGTGGATGTGGTTGTTATTCCTGATACTTTATGGTTCCCAAAAAGGGCAAGTGTCTTCACCCTGTTTTAGACCTCCGAGCACACAGTCTCTTCCTCAAGAAGGGGAAATTCAAAATGCTCACATTTGCTCATGTTTTTTCTGCCCTAGACCCAGGAGACCGGATGGTAGCATTGGACTTGCAGGACGCTCATTTTCATATTTCCATCCTGCCCGCCCACATGCTACTTTTGGTCCATGGTAGGCCACAAGCACTTTCAGTTCACTGTGCTTCCCTTTGGTCTTACCAGTGCCCCATAGGTTTTAACCAAGGTTGTGGCAGTGGTTGCAGGACATCTGCGGAGATCAGGGGTTTCAGTCTTCCACTATGTCGCCGACTGGCTGTTGCAAGCGGGCTCGCCCCAAGCTGTTGTCTCCCACCTCAAGACTATGGCGATCCTCCTGCATTCCTTGTTCACAACCAACGTGCCAAAGTCACACTTGACTCCCTGTCAGACGCTATTCTGGAAGGTGCCGTTTTGGGCTTATCCTTCTCACTGCTAAGTCCAGGATATTTGGGTTATGATACAAATGTAATTAGAAATGATACCAATGTTTCAGCCTCTATCCTGAATTTCAGTGATACTGACTCTGAAGTTGTTGGGACTCATGGCCTCCTGCTTCCTGCGGGTGACGCATGCCAGATGGTATATGTGGGCTCTGCAGTGGAATCTGACGTTTCAGTGGGCGCAACATCATGGGAATCTCTCTGACATGGTCCAGATCTGGAGGGAACTGCAAAAGTTCTGCAGTGGTGGTGAACGAGCCACGATTGGGTTAGAAGCAGATCCCTCTCCCTTCCCCAACCAGACAGCACTGACCAATTGTCAGTGTTCTTCATAGCACTGCGCTTCTGGTGTGAAAAGCTGTGATAAGAAACTGATGTCAGTGGGTTTTGGTGGCTCCTATATAGGTTACCGCAACGTCATTTCCAGTGTGGATGATGCAGACGACGGACATGTAGCTTATCCATGCCACCTGCCGACTCGCAGGGGTACTGCTGACAAAAAATCTTCTGTATTCAGTCTGACTCCTGGCGAGAATTCAGTGGTAAGGAATCTGCAGCTAGATATAGTCTCTACCTGAGAAAATATTATTGAAGGTAAGTAACTTCTTCATTGAAATCGGAAGCGGTGGTGGTATAGGCATTGTTGTGAAACTAGTTTAATTAAGGTGAACCACATTCCACCTTTAATGGTTATACACTTTTAGTACATCTTGTGTAGTCTTAGTTCAAGCATTTGAATCTATCAGTGATTTAATAAAGGATAAGAAATAAGTTGACTTACCTGTAACTAATGTACAACACTGCTAGCTTTAATAAATTCAAATGCAACCCTCCCGCCTCCCCTTCTTATGTAATTGATATTTTTCACTCCTAGTTGCTATAAAAATCTCAGCTACGGAAGCCTCTTGGGGGAAGTTAAGGCCAATGTTTTTTCACTTGATTGGCAAGAGCTCGGACTATTTAATGTGGTGGATATACTCCATATACTACGTGGCTCAAGCAGTTAAAGGAGTGCATGTGAATACAGCATGCAAATATTGACTACCCAGGATTCCTCCTTTGAATGCATGAATGATACAAATTTTAGGCACTCACAAGTGTGTGAAATGTCCTGTAATGGCTTACTTGGGAGTCTAGAATAAATTTGTTTTCAAAACAGCCCTCAAGCATGTGAATGAGGGTGAAAAGTTGCAGAGGAAGTTTGTTTCACAAAACGGGGCCTGTCGCTGTGTGCCTGGTCACTTTCTGATTTAAAGTCTGGTCTAAGTTATTACTGACATTTAAACCTCCAACAACCTGGTTCTGACATAATCATGAGTGTAAGAATTCCTATCTTCACTTAAGCATCTAACATGAGAGCATAGCAGCGTTAGCCCTTCTGCCCGTCCTAGTCTGTGGAAGGAACCCTGACCCCTTACTTGAGAGAAGACAATTGTCTGCTGGCAGTCCTCCCAGTTGGCTAGAAAGACAATGCCAAGATCAGCTAAGCTGTAGACTAAGTTGCGCACAGCATAAGATGGCTGGCTGGAGTGTACCCGCTACTCGGGTCTGTGGGGGTGTTTATATAATAAAACGTGTTCTGAGAACAGGCCTGAAGTGATAGTATGTCTTTGGTTAGAAGGTTGACTCCGTAACTCCTGGATCAGCAATACTAAGTGAGCGATTGTGAATAAACATGACAGCCTTGAGCAGGCAACAGAGGGAAATGCACGCAAAGGACAGATAAATGTGGAACATGAGCAAGAATGTTTTCTAAGAAAGATAGCTGATAAAATATAAACAAGAGGCTAAAAGTGAGCTGTGCTAAAATGTAATAGAATTAATAAAAGCAAATAAAATGTTTGCTTCTTAAAGGCACAGACTATGGACCTAAGAGTTAAAATATGGGTGGCCGATCTAGGTGCTAAAAGGAACCCATGACACCTTCCCTATTGTCAGTTCAAGAATGCAGGGTCCAAGGCCTAAAATGCTCTACACTATTACTACTACATAAAAGCAGCCTAAAAAATATACATAAAAGAGATTTAAAAAATGTCCAAGTTGACAAACAGACGAGGCTGAGGCTTGCAGCCAAATTCAAAATGGGACAATTTAAGTTAAGAAAAAAGGTGTCAAAAATGCCAAATTAACAATAATCATGGTCTCGCAGGAAATCTACAATCATACATCCACGAGCTCACCAGTCAGAAGGTGGAAGGAGAACACATATTCCATTGCCTCAGCCACAGGTCCGGCCAAGGAAGTAGCATTTCTCGCAGTGCCATATGTTGAAGTGCCAGGAGCCAGCAAATCCACAAAGGGTGGCTCAGCATGCATCCCATAACAACCGCTTTCCCACTGGGCACGTCCGGAATGATCAGATTTACATCCATAGATGGTATATGTTGTAAGGCAAGACACACCTCTAATGCAGTTTTGAAGGGGCACCATAAGCAGCGAAAGACGAACTGCACACAATTAAGAACCAGTTGAAATGACAGTGACCAGTTCCTTTCTAGTTCTTCCAACAGTGGTGCCCTGAAGTACTGCATATTGCGTTCACGACACAGGTTGGCTGGTGGGAACGCCATTATTTCACATTGTTGAGTTGGGAAAGCCATTTGAGTCAAAAATAGCAAGAGCAGGATACCACCAATTAATGCCAATGTAATCGGGAACCCTCCAAAAACACTCAAAGTGAGTGGACGGTCTGGAATGTGCTGACAAAACCAGAACCAACAGCCTTAAAGTGTACAATCCCAACGGTGTTAGGCACATTAAAGATGTGTCTTATTAATTTACCAAAATGTTTTGGAAAGTTAGTATTTAAAAGGGACTGTATCTCTGCAGGCGTCCTTGCCACTTGGAGGTCATAGGTTTCATGGGCTGATATGAGAGCAATGTGTTTTGAAACAAAATGACCTTCAGTCTGCTCAGCTTGTCGAGGTTACAACGTGAAGCCACATATCTGCTAATTTTATCTCATGTTGGGGGGGGGAGGGGGGTTACTTTCCTGCAACAGGTCACAATTTTAGGAACCAAAATTGCATAGGGAACACCAGGACTTAACCCACAGGATCCTTGAGCGCTCAGCATTAAGTAACTCCCATTCGAAAGCACTGGGTGACTCAAAGGGACTGAAGTACCCGTCAGATAGCAAGCCAAATTTGCGACAGAAGCATTACATTCTCTGTTGAAGGACACCTGTTTACATATCATAAAATGACTTGGAGAAGTTTCATTCACTATCGCTAAGAAAGATCTCTTTCTTGACAATAAATCATTTGTAATCAAAGGGCAGCTCCCACACCTCATGAAGGCTCTTAACATTCAAATTTGCCTACAGTAAAATGTTTTAAACACAAAGTGACCTGAAATGTTAAAATGCAGGCAAACAAAATTCAAAAAAGGGGATAAATTGACCCATTGCTTGTCAGCAATGACCACATCAATTGTCACTGGGCCCACATTTGTTCAAAATCATTATTATTTATATTTTTCACAAAATACATTGTTACACCCACACCAAAGGTTTAGAGATATAAAGTATTTCAACAGAAAATCAAAAACACATTTTCCTAATGCAAAAAAAGTTCCTTGTAGCTTCCAAAGTTATTGATAAGGTGGTTATAACCAATCTTTAGGAAAATGCATTTTTGATTTTCTGTTTTTGCAATAAGGAGGTGGTAACTGCCACACCATCAGGGCAGAAGCAACTCCTTCATGTGCTGCTTTAATGGGATCTAATCTTAAGTCTTGATTGGGGATCACACAATAACCCACCCCTGGTATTATTGCAAAGGCAATGTTTTGGGCACTTAAGTGGTAGGAGTATTTTTCAGGATATGCATCATCCGAAGCTTTCACAGCAGCCAGTGGCTCATCATCCAGCCTCGTATGAAAATGGGTTACCACAGCAACAGAAGCCATAGCTACTGCAGATTTGGCTGCTTCATCAGCCAAAGTGTTTGCTACAACATGTATTCCAACACATTGGTGACCCAATGTATGTACTACAAGAGCCTGTGGCAGCTTTTCTTTGAGCTCTGCTAACTTCCCCACAAGAATTTGTTTATGGTGTTTCCTTTGGATTATCTGAACCTATTTAGATTCCAGTAGTGTAAGTATTCATTAAAAGACTGGACACAATAGTATGAATCGCACACAATCAAGATAAAACATTTAGAATCCTTGTGTTCCAGTGCCAAAATCAAGGCTTTTAGCTCTGCACATTGGATTTACCTTGCAATTGTGGTTTACCTGGTCTGACTTCCAAACTATCTTGACCTATAATAGTATAAGTCTTGGCGATAAGCTTAGGCAGCTCGTGTTCCTGTTCCTGTTGAGGAACGTCCCGGAGTAGCAAGCATACTGCTAATGCTACTGCTTCCCTTTTAAGATTATTTATTGAAGACAGTAAGGCACATTTGCCCATTAATTGCATCCCGAAATCCAAGGCAGCCCTGTATTTGTCTTGAATTTTTTTTGACACTTCAACCAGTGTTGGTATTCCATTGCGTTATTGTGAATTGCAGCAAATACTGTACCCTAAGTGGCTCAGTTATCTACTGAGGGAACCATCCCAAAGGGCTAGCATACTGTTAGAATTCTATGTTTATCTTGGGGTCCCATATTGGGAAACACTGCTTTCAGCTCGTTTTTTTTGTGCTAACCAAAACAGAATTTCTTCTCATTTGGTGGGTACCTTTCCCAATATAGAATGCACAGTCCCAAGATTTATCCTGGGTGCAGCCAAATGTGGTGCTGCTGGAGCAGCCCTTGCTGTGGGTGGTGTTTAAAGTCTGCAATACAAACTGTATTAATCATATGTATTTATATCTACTAAATTGTTCTTTAAGGAGGATAAATATGCATATTTGCTACATTGGGATGTGGTGCATATGTGGCTAAATCTGGCTATGTAGGTCCTTCATTACTTAGGGGACCTAATCTGACATTTTGTATAACGTGTGGTAAACCAATTTTAGCATTTCTAAATATGCACACGCTCTGTATAGTGCAGGTGCATTTGCTATTGTCTAGTTGTGGAAAAGTGTGTTTTTCTCCCTGCTGCTGGAAAGTTAACCCAGGTATAGAAATGTTCTTTTCTATACGCATCGTATGCCTTAACCACGAACGTAACATCCCCACCCTCATCAGTGAGCCCATGAGCTAATAGTATATAGTGTGAGGTTGTTTCATATTTACTGGAATTGCTACCCATTGAGGGTCTGCCATATTTCAGAATAGTAAGCTAAGTAATAGAAACACCAATTTGGATAATCCTTTTAAAGTAAGGTACTACCTTTTTAGCAGAGGAGGATATTTCCCTAATAACCACGGACGTCTCTGTAAAAGGTAATTAGGATTCCTTTAGCATGCAAGAGAGACCAACATTGGTGGTGACATGTCATAGAACTCTTACCATGGAGGTAAGACTGCTGAGTTTAGAGCATCAGCACCACTAAGTGTGGATGACTGAATTGGTCCGACACCGACTGGAAGCTGTCAGCCTTACCTCAGTTGCTCAAAGTCTTATATACATGCACAGGCAGACAAAGAGATGCAGAATAAGTTTCAATACATCTATTGAAGAAACTGTATTCTATGAGTAAAAGCAATAGCTGTGATTATTAGGATGAAATGTATTAGTGATGATTGTGACCATTAGAGTGAAACATATAAACAGTTCCAACATCCTGACATAATCATGAATCTAAGAATTCCTATCTACAGTCTAGCATTTAACATGAGAGCATAGCACTCTTAGTCCTTCTGCCCGTCCTAATCTCAGCAATACTAAGTGAGCTATTTTCATAAACAGGACAGCCTTGAATAGGGCACAGAGTGAAATGTGTGGAAGGGTCAGATAAATGTTGAACACAAATAAGCATGTTTTCTAAGAAAGGCAGCTGATAAAATCTAAAACAAGTAGCTAAAAGTGAGCTGTGCTAAAATGTAATAGAATGAATAAATGTGAACAAAATGTGTTTGCTTCTTAAAGGCACAGACAGTTGGCCTAAGAGCTGAAATAGGGGTGCCCAATGTATGCGCTAAAAGGAATCCATGACACATGTTTCATCTAATAATCATCCAAAAAATTACTGACATAAATGACTAATGAATCTCCTCCCATCTTTAACACACCAAGAAACTTAATCTTCACTGGCCAAGTAGGCATAAACATATATCATCTACTGAAATAAATCACAAATTAAAATACCTGTATTACCAATCCTAACAATCTAAATTACTTAGCTTTTTCTATATAGGCTACCAGCGTGCTTAATCGCCAGTCACAAAGGGCCTACATAACCATTGTAGTGTGTTGTCATAATATTAATCTGGGTAATCATATCAAAATGATTAACCTCCTTAAATGACAATAAAATTTGACCATAATCAAATATAATAATTCTCTGCTGTTTATATACCACGGAAATCACACAATACCGTTCATCACACTGAGAAGGTTATGCATTTTAAGACTTAATACAACAATTGCTATTAAATCAATGAAGCCATAGTGGGCAAAAAAACGTACCCCAATATGTCCACTGCCTTCCAAAGCTGCTATGTCAAAAAATCATTCCATCCTGCCTAAGCTCCTCAGTCATCACACCCAGGCTGTGGTTCTGTAAAAAAAACATTTAACCCCAAGGGTGTCTGGGGCGAGCTGGTGTCGTCCTCGGCCACGGTTGACATAGACCAGCTCGTCCTGCACCCGGCCCACCCACACCCCTGTCAGGGATGGACAGGGAATCGCTTCCCCTTACTACACCCCCTCCCCCGCAAGTGATGTCTCATGACGTCAGCACGCAATCCCGTTCTGACCTCGTCACAGGTCACCTCCCATCGTGCTGGAAGCTCACGATCAGAAGAGAAATGCATCTCCCATTGGGAGGTGGGGGCAGGCAGAGGCATGAAAGGAAAAGAAAGACCTTTCTTTTCCTTTCATGCCTCTGTGAGCATTTCTGCAGCACGATCATGTAGCGATCGGCTGCAGAAATGCCCACTAGACACCAGGGATTTGTGATTTAGGCATAACGGGAGCGGCCCCTTTGGCAAGGGCCGCTCCCCAGGCGGGCAATTTATTATTAGGCCATTTCTGCCCCTCTTGGGGGCAGTTCGGCCTATTTTTATTAGGTCAATCTGCCCCCAAGGAGGCAGAAACCATTAGATGCCAGGGACTTTTTTTTATGTCAGTACACACAAGGGAAGCGACCCCTTAGGCAAGGGTCACTCCTCTGGGTGGCAATTTTATTTTAGGCCATTTCTGCCCCTCTTGGGGGAAGATCGGCCTATTTTTATTAGGCTGATCTGCCCCCAAGAGGGGCAGAAAACACTAGGAGCAAGGGATTGTAATTATTTTTTAACTTAAACTAGCCCTATATGTCCCCGCAACCACAAGAGTCCAGCAGACGTAACGGTATATTGCCTTTGAAAATCTGACATAGCAGGAAAAAGTTAGAGTAAAACGTGGAGAAAAATGGCTGTTTTTTTTACCTCAAATTCAATTTTTTTTTTATTTCTGCTGTTATTTTCTGTAGGAAAACCTTGCACAAATGACTCCTTGCTAAATTCCAAATGTTGCCTACTCTTCAGAAAATGTTTAGCTGTACGGGATCCAGCAACGGTTTCACACCCATTTGTCACTAACTGGAAGGAGGCTAAAAGCGCACAAAATAGTAAAAATGGGGTGTGTCCCAGTAAAATGCCAAAATTGTGTTGAAAAACATGGTATTCTGATTCAAGTCTGCCTGTTCCTGAAAGCTGGGACGATGGTAATTTTAGCATCGCAAACCCTTTGTGGATGCCATTTTCAGGGGAAAAAACACAAGCTTTCTTCTGCAGCCCTTTTTTCCCCATTTTGTTTTTTAAAAAACTAATTTTTTGCTGTATTTAGGCTAACTTCTTGGTCTGCTCCAGGGGAACCTACAAACTCTGGGTACTGCTAGAATCCCTAGGATGTTGGAAAAAAGGACACAAATTTGGCATGTGTGGCTTATATGGACAAAAAGTTATGAGGACCTAAGCGCGAACTGCCTGTAATAGCCAAAAAAAGGCCTGGCACCTGAGGGGCAAAAGGCCTGGCAGCAAAGGAGTTAAAAGAAGCAACTTAAAATTAGACAGCATTAACAGCAAACAAATGTCAGTTGAATACATTGCAGACTGAAGAAATCACAAATGAATGTACATGTCCTCATCTCTGTTCAAATAATAGGATTCCTTGGAGTCCATCTCCAAGATATACCTAGACTCAAACCTTTTAAGGTCCTTTTCCCTGCCCCCACCACCGCCCCACCCCCTCCACCAGACTCTTCCTCGGTACATTGTCAATAACTGTATATTTTAACTGACAATGGTCCCCCTCGTGGAATCTTTGAAACTGGTGGGCTACCAGATAATTAGCATCACTGTTTTTTATTGTCCTCAAGTGTTGAAGGATGCGTTTATGCACAGGGAGTATTGTGCTATATAAAAAGGACTTTGGACATGAATAAAACACACCACAAATTCAGTGTTGCAATTCAATGCCCTTTTAATGTTGATCCTCTGTTTCAAGTGTGTAACGATTTCTATAGCATTCCTTCCATTTACACATGCCTTATATTTACCACATTTTTTTAATCTGTTGGACGGTTGTAATCACTGTTTGCTTCTTGTATGGAATCTCATTTTTCACTGGCAAACCTTTCATGGATGGGGTTTTTCTAAAAGTAATATGCAGTCTCCTCCTCCTATCTGTACCAATGACTAGGTCAAACCTGATAGGACCCCAGTGTTTATTCAAAGTTGTTCTCAATTTCTCATGTTGGTCATGGTAGATTGTGATAAATCTTACTTCTTGGTGAGAAGTCTTTTCACTCTTCTGGGTCCTAAAAAGTAAATCTCCACTTCTATAATTAGCTCTTCTGTTCTTGGCTGCTGTCAAAACTTTCTTCAAATAGACTATTGCTTCTAATCTATTGAGCATGTCTGCTGTGTGCCTTCAAATTTTCTTGTGGGCTGTAAATTTGCCTTGCTTGCGTTAATTCACCCAATGGAATACTATTTGTTGTTTATTAATTAACGCATCGGACATGGAATCTAAATTATTAGAGACCCTGATGTATATTTATATATTGTTACTGTAAAACTTTTTTGCTTTTGATTCAACAAATTGTTGACACAGGACAGATTGCTATTGAAAAAAGCCTGAGCTAGTGGGAAGCCCTGTAGGACACTGTAGCCAGGTATAAAAGTAGCAAACCAAACATACTTTATCCAATATTGGCTCGTTCATAGATTCACATGCTTGAATCATCCCTGTCGTTGAGGTGGGAGTCTCACAGTAACCTTAAATATACATAGCAGTAAGTGTATTACACTAGGCATCAATGGCCTACACAGTCATTGTTATAGCCTATCCATGTTCTTTTATAAAAAAAAAAAATAATCAAATCCGAACTACAACCAATCAGGCAACAGCACCCTCTAGAATACTCCCAACAGAGGCTGTTTCCCTCATTTTCTACCACACGTCGTGTGAAGGGATTCTCCCCGAGCTCTGCTCAGCTTCTTTTTCTGCTGCTATTCTAACAGGAACATTTTTTTCAGATATTTTGGAGATCAAGTGGACAGGTTGTCCCAACAAACTAAAAAAGGACTTTTCAGAGATTGTGACAATTGTGGGAGAAAAATACTTTATATTGATGACCCCCACAAGAAGTACATCTACTACCTAGATCCAGACCATAAGGAACGAGATTGCAAGATTTGTCGCACCTTCAGTCATAAAACCCTAAAAGATAGAGAGGGTCGACTTTTGTTATGGCTACAAAAGCAGAAGGCTATGGAATACCCTTCCTCTGAGGACAGTGAGGCCTCCTCACAGACTTCTCAATCCCTTAAAATGTCTCAAAGTAAAGAAAGACTTTCTGCAGAACCACCAAAGAAAGTTTTTTAAAAATCTAAACACCTTTCTTTAGGAAAACAAAAAGGCCAAGAAAGCTAAGCCTCATCATCGTCAGAACCACAGTTAAAAGCCTTAAAAAAAAAAAAGGTTCATTCAGAACCTACAACACCTTTGTGAGAAAAAGCACCTTCAAAAAGTGCTTCTCTGTCTTTGTCACCGAGGAGAAAACTGGAAAAATACTATTCAGACTCTGACACAAAAGGCTTGTCGACGACAATACTGTAGACGACTACGTCTATAGTAACAACGACGATCACCACAGCAGTGTCCCCTATGTTGCGTCGTCACTATATTGTCGACGATCATAACAGCTAAAATCTACAAAATGGCACAGTCGACGACTATTCAGCCATCAGCTACGCACGCATCGACGAGGAAATTGTCACCACTATCGTCGACGATCATAACAGCTATTCAGCCATCAGCTACGCACGCGTCGACGAGGAAATTGTCACCACTATCGTCGACAATCATAACAGCTAAAATCTACAAAATGGCACCGTCTACGACTATTCAGACATCGGCTACGCACGCGTCGACGAGGAAATTGTTGACGAGAGACAAACCACCTAAGACTGCCTCGACATCAGACCTGTCGATGAGACACAAATCGAAGGACCTGTCGACGATGCAATTGTCGCTGACATGTTCATCGACGACATGCTCGTCGACGGCACAACCGTTGACGACTCACACATCGATGAGGGAAACGTTGACGACCGATTCGACAATGACCACTTCAGGAATGTCAAGGTTTCTCCCTCTATCATTAATAACTGTAGGAAAGAAAGCATCTCCAATCTACCAATGCATACCTCCCCAAGGAAGGTATTACTGTATCCTCCTCAACACCTGTTAGATGATGACGACGGATCTTGTCAGGATGATGGAATGTTTGGAGTGGCCAACAGTCCGTCACAACTTAACGTCAAATGACCCGGATGATGATGGGGCTGATCAATATCAGGACAGCTATTATTCAGCAAAAGTCCAACCAGATCTGTTGCGGACCCCTATCCCTAGCAATCCAGGCACACCGCTTACACCGGATATGAACATCCCTTTTGTACAGCCACCTCAGGATGACCCTCAATCCACAGATGAAGAAAGGGAAGAGGGAGAAATACCTGAAACCACTCCTAGTGAGTGGGACGAATACTTGATTCCTACGCCTTCACCACTGTTTGCAGGACCAGTGGATTCACCCCCGTAGGACATAGGGGGATTCCATAATTTCATGGAAAGAGCGGCTAAACATTTCGAACTGCCCATTCTCTCTCGAGAAGCTGATTGTTTCCTGTATGACTTTAAAGAACTGTCACAAAAGTCTGTTAGACATACCTATAGTTGACTTTATATGGCAGGAAGGATTGAAAGCAATGAAAACCCCAGCTACAATACCTTCCCAGATCCCACATTTAGAGAAAAAGTCTAAAGTCCCGGAAGATTCTCCAGCTTGTTTAATTGCGGATCCAAAGCCAGATTCCATGGTAGCTCAGGCGGAGAAACGCCGCTCAAAAAACCCTTCAACACCAATATCATCCACACCAGATAGAGAAGGACGCAATCTGAACAACATAGGGAAAAGGTTCTCCTCAGTAGCAGCAATATCAGACAAAGATGCCAACTCATTAGCAATTCTAAGCAGATATCATCGACAAATATGGGCAGACATGTCCCCTTACATTGACCCCTTCCCTGAGGACACTGAACTTGAGGCAAAGAAAGTGTTGCAGGAGGGAGAGCGGATCGCAGCCGAGGTGATTGATTGCGCGATCGATATCTCACTGGCTGGATTTAGGCAACTGGTGGGGGAAGTAGTGTTGCGCAGACAGGGCTGGCTGAAATCTACTTCTTTTAGGCCAGAAGTACAAAGCAAAGTATTTGACATGGCATATGATGGGATATGCCTGTTTGGCAAGCATGTGGATGAGATGTTACAATCCATAAAGGCGGATACAGACACAGCCAAATCCCTAGGTACATTGCACTACAAAAGACAGCCATTTTGAAGGGCTAGGAGCAGGGGACGTTACTCCTTTCGTGGTGGTTTCCAAACATATAGACAACAATATCGCTCAAACAGGGTTTCGACAGCAGTACGGACAACAGCAATACAGATTACCATCTACAGCTGCCTATAGACACCCCATGAGGGGAAGAACTGCTGCCCCTGACAGAGACACAGGCAGAAAAAAAAATGACCACGCATTCATACCAGCTACCAGCCCCACCTGTGTTTCAAAGGTTGGAGGCCGCATCACTTACCACATCTTTCAGTGGTCAAGGATAACATCAGACATGTAGATTTAGTATCCAGGGGACATACTTTAGAATTAATTCAGAAGCCTCCAAATACCCCTCCATCAGGAACACCACCTCAACAGTTAAAACAGCTCCTCAAAGAAGAATATTCAATGATACGCAAAGGGGCAGTAGAAGTGGTTCCAATTCTGCACAGGATCCGGGGATTCTATTACCGCTTTTTTCTAATAAAAATGCCTTCGGGATTGGCGTCCCTTCCTCGATTTGAGGGCCTTAAACAAGTTCCAGAAAAAACAAACATTTCGTATGGTAACATTTCAGGACATTCTATGCCTCTTGAACACAGGAGATCACATGACATCTCTGGACCTCCGGGATGCATATTTCCATGTCCCAATACATCGAAACCATTGGAAATTTCTCAGGTTCAAGGTAGCTGGTATACATCTACAGTTTTGAGTCCTTCCATTATGATTGAAATCGGCCCCTTGGATTTTTACCAAAGTGCTGGCCCCAGTAGTGGCTCACCTACGTCAACTGGCGATACAAGTCTTTCCATATTTGGACGACTGACTCATAAAGGCCTCCACAAGAACTCAGGTGGTAAAGCACACATCCACTTCCCTCCACTTGTTCAAAACTCTAGGCCTTACCATCAACTATCGCAAATCACACTTCCATCCCACAAAGAAGCTGAATTTCCTAGGAGCGATACCGGATACTATCCAAAGCAAAGCATTTCCATCTCAAGAGAGACAGCGAAAGATTTCCAAAATGGCTCGAAAGCTATCAACAAAAAAGTTTGTTTCAGTTTGGAGTACAAATCATTCATGGGAATGATTTCTTCATGTATTCCACTGATTCCAAATTGCCGACTGCACCTGCATCCTCTACAGGAGCAACTAGATGCTCAGTGGCTCCAAGTGAATGTCTCCTTCGACGATTGAATTCGGATCACACCGGAAATGAAAACTGCCATGTCTTCGTGGGAAAAACAGACAAACTTATCCAAGGGCCTTTCTTTTTTCATCAAGTGCTGGAATATATAACAACAGCAGATGTGTCACTCGAAGGTTGGGGTGCCCACCTTCCAAATCTACAGATCAGTGGCAACTTGACACAAAAGGACAGACAGCTTCACATAAACCAACTGGAGCTGAGAGCATTAGATCTGGCACTGAAGGCTTTCTTACCAAAAATACGTCTCTCAAAAATTCTCATCAGTACGGACAATACCACAAGTATGTTTTACCTGAACAAAAAGGGCGGCACAAAGTCCCTGGAGTTTTCACGTCAAGCTCAGAACATATGGGAATGGGCCATAGAAAATACAATTTCTCTGAAAGCAGAATACCTGCCAGGGCAAGCTAACCTCATAGCGGATTCTTTGAGCAGAACATTCATCCCATATCATGAGTGGAAACTCGACCAACAAGTTCTCAGCCAATTTTTCCAAAAAGTGGGGCAAGCCGAATCTGGATCTTTTTGCCACATACGAGAACAAAAAATGCCCATATTACACAAGCTGGCATCCCCAAAAACACAGAGCATTTGAAAATCGGACCAGCTATTCATAGCATATGGAGATAGAAGAAAAGGCTCTGCGATATCTAAACAGATCATTGCCAGGTGGATCGGATTAGCTATACAATTTTGTCATGCCCAGGCAGGGAAGCCGCTGCACAGTAAAGTTAAGGCACACTCTACCAGAGCGGTAGCCACATCAGCAGCTCTCTTCGCGGGAGTACCCCTGCAACACATTTGAAGGGCGGCAACATGGTCCAGCCAGCATACATTTACAAAGCACTACTGCCTGGTTGAGATGAACAAAATGGATACAGCAGTTGGGCAAGCAGTGCTAAGACATCTATTCCATTAAGGTGAGCCTCTCTGGTTGTCCCCCTTCCACTTGAAAGGTATGTGATCTATATTTCTCCAACGTTATTGTTGTTAATATTACAATTATTATTATTATTATTTATATTATTATTACCGTTCTTATCATTCTCAATACATATGTATATTGCTTTCTGATATGAGCAGAATTGAGCATCATTCCTATTAACGATGTTATGGCTAGAATTAATTATATTGCTGCTCGCTAATCTAATTCAAGCATGTGAATCTATGAAAGATCCAATACTGGAGAAGAAAATTGGTTACTTACCTGTAACTGTAGTTTTTCAGTATTGGTACCTTTCATAGATTCCCATGCGACCCACCCTCCTCCCCTCAGAGGCTCCTCTTATTTCTAAGACTATGTACTTCACACTCGTATGAGAAAATCTGAGGGAAACAGCCTCTGTTGGGAGTGTTCTAGAGGGTGCTGTGGCATGATTGGTTGTAGTTTGGATTCGGTTCTTTTTTTATAAAAGAACATGGATAGGCTGTAACAGTGCCTGTGTAGGCCATTGAGGCCTAGTGTAATACACTTACTGCTATGTATATTTAAGGTTACCGTGAGACTTCCACCTCGTCAACGAGGATGA
Organism: Pleurodeles waltl; assembly: GCF_031143425.1. Classification (NCBI taxonomy): domain Eukaryota; kingdom Metazoa; phylum Chordata; class Amphibia; order Caudata; family Salamandridae; genus Pleurodeles; species Pleurodeles waltl. The sequence continues at coordinate 296,780,971 of NC_090449.1, read as the reverse complement.
TTCAAGCATGTGAATATATGAAAGATACCAATACTGGAGAACTACAGTTATAGGTAAGTAACCAATTTTCTTTTGTGTTATCCGGTGTAATAATTGCTTAAAGCAGCTAGACTGAAGTCCGCCCCTTTGTATACAAGCCCATTAGCATGCTATCTCTGCCATTGTGTGGCCTAAAAGTCTGATCTAATGATTAAAAGACATTTGGTATTGTATATATGTTGTTTGGGCTGGAGATGTAACAGTTTCTCCATAATCTTGCTGTGGCATAAATGTTGATTATTGGCCTACAATCTCCTTGTATGGTAGAGTCTGGGTTAGTGTTTTTTTTATTTGATGCTATTCTATTTGACGTGTCCTTGAATATTGCAAGTACAAAACCTTCTTAGAAAGAATTTATAAGTGGGACAAACTCTGGGGCTGAACCCTTAAGCAGTCAGGCTGGACTGGGATCCATAGCTAATTTGGTGTGTTTATGCAATCTAAGATTGCTTTTCATGTATTTAATGCCGAGGGACTAAATATAAGTCAAGAATTTCGAACATGTTTATCAATCCCCTTTATCTCGGTAATCATTTTTTAATGTTTTTCAATAAAGAAAGAAATAAGTGCTTGTTGACTCAAATGATAACCTGAGGCTGATAGATGAATTTCCACTGAACACTTGAAGATGGAGAGGGCGGGAAGAGGGCAGCGGGTTAATCAACTCATGTACCAGGAAATCAATCAAATAATGACCTTACCAGATGCCCGCAGAAACTTTTCTTACAGTGGCATTAGGATTTCCGATAAAACAGCATCCACCCTATGGCATTTCTGATGCCTGAGCTGTTTGACGATTTGTATAAGCCCAAGGTCACTCATAACCATCAACAAAGTGGTAGTCAAAGGGTCAGATATATCCTGTAACCAAAGGTTAAAATCCCCCAAGAGAAGAATAGCAGGATGTTTTGTACTGACCATTATGTGAGCTAATTTGGATTTTCCCCTCAATTAATTCTGATAATAGGTTTATAACGTATTACCTATGACATACCTGAGGAAGTCTGTTGGAAAATATCCATCCAGCGACAAAACATACGTTGGTTAGATTGGCTAAATTTCTGAAGAACTTTTGCATAGAGGATATGATGATATTTTGAAAAGAAAATACACAGAAAAACTCTTCCTACAAGACTGAACTCTTTGTTTGTGGTGGAGTGCTCGGGAAACAAGTTTGTGTACGGATATTGTCCCTTTTGAAGGAAATTTGGTGGCTTTTCTTCATCTTGAAGCACCCACATTTTCTGTACATATTTCACTTTATTGTCCTGCTCTTTTGTTATTACTTTTCACTAGGCTTGTGTGTGTCATTTTTACCCAGCCACCACTTCAAATTATTGTCCCCGAGTTTCTGGAGCAGCTCCTCTGGGTCACTTCCAAGATTCCCAGGACTTCATGGAAATCAATTATGGGCCATGACTCACCCCAGCAGAAACCCCCAGCAATGTCCAGTGCAGGACCATTTGAAAATGATCTGCTGGTCTCTTAAGGAATAAGGTCTCTAGCAGCTTGTTTTGTCTCTGTAGCCACACAGGAGATCAGCCCTTGTCCCTTGGAGTTAGCCTCTTTTTTTCAGGGTGCAAGAGGGAGCAGGTTAAGTCCTACAAGGCTCTTCCCAGGTCACAGACAGTAGGTCAAGTCATCTTCTGATCTTCCACTGGTCCAGAAAGTGTTCTCAGGGGACTTCCTTAGGGGGGTAAATTTATGATTGATATTAGCTATTGGGTGAAGGCAATGTCGCATCACTTCTTAGCCAATAGGGAAAGGTTTCCTGGGGCAACCTTCTACACTTTTGCAAGCAATCCCACAGTGCACCTCAAGTCTAAAACCCAAGGTGAGGGGAACCCTTCCTTCATTGTGTAGAACCCATGGGCCCACCCAGAAGAGTGGCCAGGGAAATGAGCTTCCTCTCCCCTGCGTCCACTCCAAGCCAGTTCCGGAGTTGGCTTTCCTTCTTTATTTGGTACCAGTCTTGCTTGTGTGGGCATTGGGAACAAAGCTTTCAATTCTTCAGGTCTTCCTGTTAATTAAATTATAGATAAGGAGGCTTCACGCCTGTCCTTTTCATGTTAATGAAGTTCCTGGGCATAACCCAACTATCCTTCTTGTGCCGATATGGATCAAATGCCCCACAAACCCTTCCATCCTGTCACCATGTTTTATTCATTGTTCTGTGAGCCATTTTCACATCTTGTTAAGGTTAAGCCCTGGCTGGGCAGCTGCTAGCAAGTCAATGCAAATTAGCCTCCAGGAGCTTCAGGCATGGAAATGGTAACTTTCTAAATGTTACTTTTCTCAAATATTTATTAAGAATTAAACATCATCCAAGAATGTAATTTTAATAAATATGAAAAAAGTTTTTGATTGCCTGTTTTATCAGTTTCCTGTCATAAATTACAGATTGAAGTTTATACATTATATTTTGACATGTTCTAGGAACCAGTGACTGCCCTGCCAGTAGAAATAGATTTTGGGGTCTAGTCACTAGAGGAGCATGGTAACTTTAATTTGGCAATTGTTCCACTTTTAAATATCAGAAATCCTACCTTGGGTGTATAGGGTGTACTTTGAAGTGATTTATTCATATTTAAAAGTAGGATTTCCCACGTGTTAAAAGGTTATTTTGACATGTTTGATAGCAGGTTTTTAGACGACCACAGTCTTGCTACATATGGCAGGCCTGAAGCCAAATTTTTACTGGCCAAACCTGTTAATGGCACTGTAGGAGCAGCAGTACCCAGGTGGCATTTAACTTCCAGGCCCTGAATGTATTTTATACACCATACAATAGGATCTCGTAGGCCTGTTAAACATGTCAGTCAGCGGTAATTCAGTTTTACCATGTTTAAAGGGGGGAGAGCACAAGCACTTTACTCCTGTTTAGCAGGGATAAAGTGCACAGAGTTCTTATTCCAGCAAAAATAGGTTCACAAAAAAGGCAAACTATCTGGGGTGACCATGGTGAAAAGGCGGAATTGCTACACTGAGTAGGTGTTGGGAAACAGGATTCAGAAAGTGAGGGGGTTCTTTTTTCCTGGTCAGTGTTTCTTGGGAACAAAAGATTTTTGGGAACAATTTCACAAGGTTTTGGGGAGTTTGTTCCTGCGTATCCATGCAATGGATAACAGTGAGCTTGTGATAGTAGTATACCCTAATCCAGAGAAAGAGATATGTCGCACTTTGGGTGTGCATGGTTAGATAAAATTAATTAAGGGCAATCTTATTTAGTTTTTAAAATCTATAGTATTGATGATCATGCATGTACAATGGTAGTACGATCCTAGTTGACACATTAACTTTTAATCCAGAAATCTTTTATAATTTATTTTTAAATTATTATGAATGGAAGCCTATGCTAATGTTATTTCTACACCACTTACTTTTGGATGAATGTTAGTATTCCTTTTTTATTATAATGCATAGCTTTTAAGTAATAAATAATATGTGTAAACATGTTTGATATCTGATAGAGACTTCTAACTGCTGATTACCTACCTTAGAATTATCCCCAGTCCACAACTTGTTTTGTTAGCAGTACCCCTGTGCTGGTAGATGGAATCATTCGGCTCCGCGAGGCATTGTCTGGGCTGGAAGTGATGTGCACAATTCTTATATAGGTGCCACCCTAGCGAGCTGACGTCACTTTTTTTTCCCGTGCTAGTCAGCGCAGATCCAGAGAAGAGCTACCTTTTAGGTAAATTTATTTTTTATTTTTTATTTTTTTATTTTGTCAAGACTTTTGAGATTTTCCTCCTGGTGTGGCAAGAATGTCCTCTCAGAAGGCTGGCTTCACACCCTGCGGTGCCTGTCACCGCTTGATGTTGTGACAGACTAGTCTCTTGTATGGCTTGGTGCCTCAAACGCGACCACGATCCGAAGGCCTACTCCGATTGCCACACCATGAACCCGAAAGCCTTGAGGGAGCAATCCCTCAAGCTCCTGCTGGCTCGACGTGCGACGCCCGACTATCAAGATCCCAGTCAAGATGAAGGTCCCTGGAGCGGTCGCCGAGTCTTGAGATCCCTGTCGTACTCAAAGTTGTCAGGCCATTCGGGTGAGTCCCACTACAAGAAGTCATTGTCAAAGAGGTCTTCTACTTCTCCTTGTCCATCAGCCAACTCGATGAGGGAGTGTTTGCATTTGAGGCCTAGCTCCGTGGTTGAGCCAGTGGCTGGGCCATCTCCGCACCCGGGGGTCGGAGAGACCCCTGCCCAATTAAAAGAATTTTACGAGGTCATGCACCTCATATTTGGGTGGCCTATTCCCGCTGGCGTGCCTTTGGGCTCTGGGTTCAGGGGAGGCCCCTACTGGATCCATGTCACCGGCTCAGACCCCGGTACCATTCTGGTATCATGGAGCCACAGATGGATACGGATTGGAGCCTGTCATATCACTTTGACCTTCCTCTGGGCCAATCCTAATACTGTTGCTGCCATCCTCATTCTGATTTCTGACTCAAACAGGTTTGATAGCAGAGCCAGAGGGGCATTGTCTGACACTGACTCTGGTGCCGACTTCTGCTATGCCTCCCAGGCTGGAGCCTGAGCCTCATTCTTATGCTCTAGGTTTCTGGGAGGATTGGGAGGGGTTCGCTGGACCCTGAAGAATACCAGCCTTATGATACAAACATGGACTGGTGTGAGGATTTGGTAGACGCCAGCGGCCTGGATACCTCTCCAGACATTGGCATGTTTTCTCCCCCAATCATGCCTATGGAGGAAGGAGCGTCATTTAAAATGGTGGTGAGGAGGGCGGCCAAGTTCCTGTACCTTAGCTTGCCCTCAGTGACAGGCAAGACGAATGTCTTGACAGAAGTACTTCAACCTGGAGTAGCCCTCTTAGAACCGCTTCTCTCCTTTAATGAGGCTTTTACTGATGTTCCGCTTGGGGCCTGGTCCAAGCACAAAATGGGCTCCTGTGAACATGACAATTGCCTGCTGCCATCACTCTGCCCAAGGGGATCCCAACTTCCTCACACAACACCCTGCCCCGGAGAGCTTGGTGGTCCAAGCCTCCACTTCCCACGTACACCCTGGTGCATTTCCCAACTGCTCCATTGGATCTGGAATCCTGGCATTGCAGTCCATGAAGACCACATGCCTTTTGGGCCGCTTTTCACACTCAGTGGGATATGGTTGCGCAGGTGTTGCCAACCGTTTCGGAGGATGCCTGAGCCATACCCTCCCAGGCTGTTGATGGCAGGAGGGATGCAGTTAAGTTCACAATAAGATGTGGACTGGACACCACCAACTCACTGGGCAGAACGGTTTCATCAACAGTGACCTTACAGTGTCATGCCTGGTTGAGGACAACTTGCTTTTTTGGAAATGTCATAGTAAGGCTTGTGGACATACCCTTTGATGGCATCCATCTCTTTGGAGACAAGGCAGGTTCAACGCTGGAGCCATATAAGGACAGAAGGCTACGGCCAGATCCTTGGGCCTTTCCATGGCCCTTCATCATCCCCAATCTGCCTTTCGCTCCTTTAATGAAAGGGGCTTCCAGTTGCATCTATGCCCTCACAGTCACTGCAGGACGCGGTACCCACAGACCACGTGGGTTAGGCCAGTCCACTACTCACCCGGCAGCTGCAGCCTCCAAACCCTTATAGTCTGCCCTTGGCACCCAGTGGGTTTTGCAGATCGGCCGCTTCTTGACTACCCCCTCCATGCCACCTACTTATGACAAAGGACCACCTACCCCTTCTACGATAGGGGGATACTGCTCTCTTGGCCAAGGGAGCTATTTAGAGGGTGCAGACTCCAGAAGTAGGTTGTGGTTGATATTCTCACTACATCCTGGTACCCAAAAAGATTGGAGGCCTCATCCTATCCTAGACCTGCACCTGCTTGATTCCTTCCTCAAGAAATAGTAGTTTAAAATGCTCACACTTGCTCAGGTCCTGTCAGCCCTGGACCCGGGAAACCGGAGGGCAACATTGGACTTGCGGGACGCATAATTTCATATCCCTGCACTGCCTGCCTGCCTGCAGGCGTAACCAGTGGTTTACAGGAGGATACAAGCACTTTCAGTTCAGCGTGCTCCCCTTAGGCCTCTCCAGCCCCTCTCAGGGGTGTTCACCAAGTTGATGGTAGTTGTTGCAGCTCATCTGCGGAGATCAGACTTTCCATTCTTCCCCTATCTCGACAACTGGCTGTTGAAGGCAGACTCGTCCCAGGCTGTCTCCTCCCACCTCAAGACTATGGCAAACCTCTTGCGCTCACTGGGCTTCACTATCAACATGCCAAAATCACACCTGACTCCCTCTTAGATGCCCCCTTTTATTGGAACTGTTGTGGATATGGTGCAGTTTCAGGCTTATCCTCCAAAATGGCATGTCCAGGATGTTCAGGTTATGATACAGATATTTTAGCCTTTATCCTGGGTTTTGGTGAGACTGACTCTGATGCTGCTGGCACTCACTTCCTCTTACATCGTGCTGGTGACACATGCCTGCTGGCATATGCGGGCTTTGCAATGTGAACTGAAGTTGTCACATAGGCTCTCATTATTCTAATGAGACTACGGGATTTTGAGCAGCAAGATCGTCCACAGTGTGGGAGACTGAGTCTGACCCACTGTGGGTGACACCTGTCGCTCTAAATCCGGGTCTTGCTCTGTCTAACTAGCAGTGCCTCATCTCTACCAGAGGATAGTGATGATTGGGCAGCCGAGCGCATGACATATTAGGCTTCTCAGGGAAGTCGTGGTCACTCAGGTTGCATCCGGTTCTCTCCTTTACAATTTAGTCTCATATATAAATGACAAACAGAAGCAGTATATGTTTCAATGACTGGTTTAATAAAACGACTACATCTTAGATAACAAAGCGTGAGCAGCAATTACCAGGACGACACAACATGACAGTATTAAAATGGTGACGAGAAGAGTGAAGCATAAGAATAACGCTATCATATTGTCACTATGATCGATGGATTATTTCCTATCTAACTCATAATCTGAGCACAGCATGTTAAGCTCTAATTCTGCCTTTCAGGTTCCCCCGGGGAGACATCAACCCTCATACCTGAGCAAAGGCCTGTAGTCTGCGTTAGCATCTTTAGCGAAGCATTCAGCAATCAGCATACAGTCGTGGTTCCCTGGCTGGAATCTCCCTCTTAACTTATAATGGGACTAGGAAGTGTTTTTATAATAACACAGCTGATGTTCTGAGAAAATGTCCCTACGTAAGGATGTGTATTTTCTACGAATGTTGGAGACTAAACTTCTACCACGTTCACCGGCAATGTACCAAACTGTAGCCTTGAATGGAGCACAGAGTGATCAAGAATGTTTTGTTTGAGAACACAGTGCTAGGCTAAGCAAAACAGTTAGATAGATGAAAAATAAAACAAGACCGTAAAAATGATTATTGTAAATATAACAATGCGAAGCCGAATAAAATATATCTAGGTTAAAGTGCACAGCGGCCTAGTGTGTTAAAATAACGTGCATGGAGCTATAACTGAAATGGCTACACAACACCCTCCCCTTGTCGGTTGAAAGTGGTTCAAAGGCAAAACTAAAATTTCATTGCTAAAAGCTCAACCTAATACCAGCTTTATATATAAAAACCAGGTCAATTTGGACAAGTTAAAAGGACACACAAGCATACTACGTGGCAATTTAAAACTTGAGCATGTGACTTATAACCAAATTAAAAAGACATGTCAATTTAGAAAAGTTCCAAACTAGGTTCCAAACTAGTCATGGAGAACAGGAGGTCGTCCACTTCGGCAGATGTCAAAGCCGGAAAGTCCTCGCCAAAAAGGATCAGGGAGCAAGTGTGTTCCATAGCCCCAGTGTCATTCAAGGCGGCATCCCGTGGAGTGCCTATTGATGAGTTGTCGACAACTTCCTCCAGGAAGGGTGAGTCATAATTAGCTTCACGCAGTAAACGAAAACTCAATGCGCATGTCTGGTAATGAACCCTCAGCAAGAACATCAACAGATCAGCATCTACTGCAGGCAAGCGCTGCTGTGAAAGACAGATTTCCAGTGCATGTTCGAAAGAGCACCAGAGGCACCGGAACACAGGCTGCACACAATACAAAACCAGTCTGAATGACAAAGACCAGTCACACTCCAATTGCTCCAGGAGTGTTGCTCCAAAATACTGCATCATTCGCTCACGACACAGCTGCGCTGATGGGATCGCCGTTATTTCTCCTCTTTGCGGCGAGACAGCCATTGCGCATAAACTACAGCAACAGCAAGCTGCCAGGTAATAACTCCAAAGTTATCGGAAATCCCCCAAAAATACTACCGAAAATTGAGTGGATAGCTGAAGGTATCAAACCGAACATGGAGGAGAAGGTGTGAACGAAACCAGAACCAACAGCTTTGAAAAAATGAGCAATTCCAGTTGTACTGCGCGCATTAAATATTCATCCCACGAGTTCACCAAAGTGTCTCGGAAAGTTCGTGTTTAACAGGGACTGTATTTCTGCTGATGACCCGAAGTGCATAGGTCTCGTGCGCAGATGTAAGGGCCACATGCTTTTGAAACAATAAAGCCTTGAGCCTACTTAACTTGTCGAAATTCACGTTTGAAGTAGCAATGTAAGGCCAAATATCAGCTACCTCCATAAATTTAGTGGGGGGAAACAGTAAGTTCCCGCAGCATGTAACAACCTTAGAGACAGAAACTACGTAACCTATTCCGGCCCGCATGCCACAACAGCCTTCACTATTGAGAAGGACGTAGCTGCCATTTACAGGACCTGGAACGTAGGTCTAATCAAAGGGACTGGGACTCTCTTCAGATAACAAGCCATGTTTGCAGCTGAGGCGTTACACGCCCCATGCAAGGACAGCTGTTTACAAATCATCGAATGGCTGACTGAAGTCTCGCATTCTCTACCGCTAAGAAAGACCTCTTAAATGCCATTGAAGCATTTGTACGAGAAGGGAAGCTCCCACACCTCATGAATGTAACTATCTCCAAGTTTTTCATATCTGCCTACCGGAATGTGTTTTAAACAGGAGGTGAATTGTAGTGTGGAAATACGCAGAATAATAACCCCATGTATTAACCACTCAGCCGATGGTATTTCGGCCACGGTAAACGGAAACTTTTCTAATTTCTCGATGTTAAGCTTGACATAAGTTGCTTCCTTCTTAGCCATTAGTTGTTGTTGTCGCGTTAGATTAAAAAAAGAAAATATCTCCCTTGCACTGACGTGCTTCCATGGGACACGACCCGCTTTCAATGTTTGAAGCGTCCAACCCAACTGCATAATGGACCTGATCTGACTCTGTCCATGGTGTAAAGAAGACATATCTGATTGTGTAATATCTATAGCAGAAGAGACAATATTATTTGTGGTGTATAACCGGTCGGACAAAGTGTTAGTCCCATTATCCACAACAGCTAGTGCCTTTTTTAGATTTTCCTGATCTATTTGCCTTAACCGGGCAGCAGCATCTTGTGGGAAAAGTTTCCAAATCTCATTGTATACTGCATATAAGAAACTCTTCCTACGTGGTGTTCTTGGGCGTGACAAGAAATCTTGTAAGTCAGTGGAGTTAGATAGGAGACTGAGGTGTTCTCTAACCACATCTAGTGAGGGTGGTTTTAGCCACTGCTGGCATAATTTTCCCACGCTATGGGCCAGTTGTAGCAACCGGTTTGCATGTCGCAAACTGCGAAACACGCAGTTTGCGACATGCAAAACGGCCAACGCGATGCAGATTCACATTTTGCGAGTCGGTACCTTTGTGAATGTCGCTTAAAATAATTTTTCAGAGCAGGCCGTGGTCCAATGGACCACTGCCTATTCTGAAAAAATGAAACATAATGGTTTCATTATTTTTTTGAATTGCAACTCGTTTTCCTTTAAGGAAAACGGGCTGCAATAAAAAAAAAAAAAAAACTGCTTTATTAAAAAAAGCAGTCACAGACATGGAGGTCTGCTGTCTCCAGCAGGCCACCATCCCTGTGAGTGCATGGACTCGCTATGGGGTCGCAATTTGCGACCCACCTCATAAATATTCATGAGGTGGGTCTTTGCGACCCCATAGCGAGTCGCAGAAGGTGTCTGAGACACCTTTCTGCATGCACTTTTGCGAGTTGCAATTTGCGAGTCGGTATGACTCACAATTTACAAGTCGCAAAATGTTTTTTTGCTACATCTGGCCCTATATGTTGTAATAATACCTGCAAGTTCAGGTGATATATAGCGAGGGTCTGGCCTACTCGTCCTAAAACCCCCCGAGGAGTTAATAAAACGTTGATGACACCCATTTGTATCTGTTGGCCACAATAACCACCCACCAGGACGTGTCAGTGATGCATTAAATATACCATTCTGGACCCACTCATCGAGCTCAATTTCAGTTGCATTTGTATATTTGTGCCATTTATAAAACTTTGCCGGGGCAGGTATACTGGGCATGTTTAATTCCCTAATTTTAGCTAAGCCTAAACAACTTGTCTGTTGTACCGTTTCATTTAAAAAGATCATTTGTACAGGAATAAGGCATGCTCTAAACAATGTTTCCTTTCCCTTAGTTTGCTAATTTTTTGTTCCCCACACACTTTTCAGATCAATTGATTTGAACCAATATTCATAGCCTTCTATCGATAACCAGGAAACAAAGGATTCCGAATTATATAAATTTTGTATGGGTCAATAACGTATGTATATCCTTAGTAGGTGGTACTTTAAAATAATTTGACTCAGCATTTTTTTGATTGTGCCCAGAAAAATATGCAAACTTTTCAGAATATGTTTTGGAACTCCCTTGCGGTGGAGTTGGGCAATGTTCCCATTGCATGTAATTAAAAACAGTTTTTGGACTGCTCGCTCTATGTATGAAATGGTGTCCATAGTAATTATAACAAAACATATCACCATAATTTTCCTTAAATTGGTAAACATCTTAGTTTTCAAAGACAGTATAATATTGCAATTCAGTCATCATAGAATCAACTGTTTTCACATCCCAATCATCAGAAACAATGCCTGATATTACTATATCATTCATTGATAATTTGAACACATATGGTATTTGAATAACTTCTGTGGGACCATATATATCAAACATTACTTTGTCCCAAACAATCCCATCAGGAATCGGTACTGCGGAAATGTTCACAAAGGATAAGTCTCTTCGGACTTTATGTGATGAAAAATGTGGTTTCAAAACCTCCTCCACCAGTTCAACTGTTGATCTTTCAGGTAGAAAATGACCATGTATTAACAAGAAAAAGGTAATGACAAACCCAATCCAAAGTAGAAAGGCTAGGACAGAAAAAGAGAGCCATGGATAGTTCCATCGAAAAATAAAATAAGTTTCTTTAAGCCAGTTTGTTAGCTTACGGGTACTTGACAAATCAGCTGTCGAAGAGGCGAATGAGTCTGAGAAATCATCGCTGAGCTCGGCGAAATAACCAGAGGCAGTTCGTGCAAATGGCGGAGCCGTTGTCAGTGGTGGAGTTGGTGTTTCCTGCAGTGGCACACTATAGATAGCACCATCCGTTTGTGTTGGAGTCGAGTTGACTTGGTAAAATGTTTCTAAATTAGTTGATGTTAGTATAACTATTGCCAGATCATCTTCCACCTTCCCCAAGCTCGGAGAGGTGTCGGTGTAAACAACTTATAGAGGAACTTTTTCGCCAGTAGTGAGAGGGATTTGGGAACTTCTAGATGTTCCTTTTGGTAGGCTGTGCAGGATCGGTCACATGGTGTAGTTTTAAATTGTCAATAGAGACAAAACGATTTTCCTTGGCACTGCCAACTGTGGTAGAATAACAGTTCTGGTACCGTGTATCCCTAGAACAGGGACTGGTGCTCGATAAGAAGGGCCAAATTCCTTTTTCACTGCGACTTTCTCATGTACAAGATCCCCAACTCTGGGAATCCAGCAGGTAGATGTTACAGGCACATCCTTAATTCCTCTGGAGGTGGCATTGTTGGAAGAATTATCATCACGGAACTGTTGCAATTCCTGTAAGACAGTGACATGTTCATTTATGTCAAAAGGTGTTTCTGCTGCCTCCATGCCAGGACCATCAAGACCTGGAACATACATTCCAGTTCCGAACAGGCACTCATATGAAGTACGACCCCCCAGGGACCTTCTAGGCAGGTTATTTAGTGCTCTCGGGACCCCATACAGGTGATTAAGCCAACTACGACCTGTACCTAAGACTCTGGCTGTTAAGGATTGCTTTAAATTACGGTTTAATCGCTCCACAACACTATTTCCCTTGGGATGAAATGGAGACGAGTACTGGAGTTGGACCCCCAACGATGCCATGGTGTCCCTGAATGCCCTTGAGGTGAAAGCAGGGCCCAGGTCCGAATGGAAAGCTGCAGCTGCATATGTACTGATTAAGACTTGCAAATCTTTAATAACAGTCCGAGTGTCAGCCGAGCGTTGTGGCCACACCCATACAAATCAGGAGCATGAATCAACAGCGACTAAAATATATATGTATGCACTATCAGGTGTTAGGGGACCACAGTGGTCCAAATAGACACATTGTAATGGTTTGTTTGAAATTAAGAGGGGTGTCTGTGGCAAGCACTTGGCAGTGGAAACTTTGATTTGTTGACAGATGTCACAACAAAGGACATACTGCTTAGCCTCTTTGTAGAGACATGGCCACCAATAACGGGCCTGCAAGATCAAAATTGTAGCCCCCACACCAGCATGGGCAGATGCCACTCCCTCACGCGCTGCTTTAATCAATTGTTATCTTATGTCTTTGTTGGGGATGTCTCGTACACCTACGCCTGGTATCTTAACCTCAGCGTTCAGCATACCTCCCATACGATAGTGATATTTGTTAGGAAATCCTTTAGGATAGGGCGTACCATCAGCCATAGCTGTCACGGCAACCCAAATGTCTGCTTCCGGTTTTGAACTCAAACGAGTCACTGCAGCTACAGCGGCCACAGCCACTGCTGACTTTGCGGCTTCATCAGCCAGTGTATTTCCAGCAACATGTATTCCAACCCACTGGTGTCCAAGTGTGTGCACAACATGGACATTCGGTAGCGTCTCTTTCAGGTCAGCTACTTTCCCCAACAGTACTCTGTGTTTAATGGTGTTGCCTTTGGAATCTCTGAACCCATTCTGGCACCAGTAAAGCAGGTATTCATTAAAGGACTGGACACAATAATATGAATCACAAACAATCAGCGTCGGCTGTGCAGGATCCGTGTGTTCCAGTGCCATCAGCAAGGCTTTTAGCTCTGCCAAATGTGCTGTACAATCCCCTAGGGTTTGTGTAAAGGTATGTAGAGGACAAAATGTATTGCCCTCCATATAGCCACTTACGACTGCGCAAGCAGCAGAATATTGATGTTTAGTTCCAACTGCAGGTTGTGCTGAGCCATTGGTGTACATGACTCTATGATATTGGTCAATACGCAAAGTGTTTGCTGGAACTGGATATTCTATTTCATATTGTAAAAATTCCTGAGTTTGTAGCTTTGGCTCAAAAATGTAGTCTACATCCGTGGCTGTCAGAGACGTAGCCCATTGTATCCAACGTGGATGTAATGCTTTTGCGTTTGGAACACTAGCTTTTGCAACAGCCTCTAGGGCTGGGATTGGAGAAACGACAATAATGCGTTTTCCTTGGGCAAGAGGTCTTTCTTTAATGACAGCTGTAGGAAGTTGGCTCTGTATATATTATTTCAAAGTAAGACATAGTGTGCACAGAGTCCAAGGGTTCACCTTAGAGGTAAGATAGTGGCAAAAGTAAATAATTCTAATGCTCTATTTTGTGGTAGTGTGGTTGAGCAGTAGGCTTATCAGAGGGTATTGTTAAGCATTTGTTGTACACACACAGGCAATAAATGAGGAACACACACTCAAAGACTTACTCCAGGCCAATAGGTTTTTATATTGAAAAATATATTTTCTTAGTTTATTTTAAGAACCACAGGTTCAATATTTACATCAAACACTTTAAATGTAAGGTACTTCACTTAAATACTTTAGGAACTTTGAATGAAAACAATATCATGTACAGTCTTTGTAAAAATGTCAATAAGCTATTTTCAATGTGGACACAGTGCAAAAATCAACAGTTCCTGAGGGAGGTAAGTAAAGGTTAGATTAGGAGGTAAGTAAAACACTTACAAGTCTCATTACTGGGGCATAGGCAGCCCACCGTTGGGGGTTCAAGGCAACCCCAAAGTTACCACACAAGCAGCTCAGGGCCGGTCAGGTGCAGAGGTTAAAGAGGTGCCCAAAACACATAGGCGCTCTATGGAGAACAGGGGGTGCTCTGGTTCCAGTCTGCCAGCAGGTAAGTACCTGCATCCTAGGGGGGCAGACCAGGGGGGTTTTGTAGAGCACAGAGGGGGACACAAGTAGGCACACAAAATACATCCTCAGCGGCACAGGTTGCAGTGTGCAAAGCAGGCGTCTGGTTTCAGGTAGGAAACAATGGAGGGACCCGAGGGTCACTCTAGTGGTGCAGGCAGCCACAGGGGGGGCTCCTTGGGGCAGCCACCACCTGGGCTAGGCAGAGGGATGCCTGGGGGTCACTCCTGCGTCGAAGTGCGGTTCCTTCCGGTCCTGCAGGCTGCGGGTGCAGTGTTTGTTCCAGGCGTCGTGTCCCTTGTTACAGGCAGTCGCGGTCAGGGGGAGCCTCTGGATTCTCTCTTCAGGCGTCGCTTTGGGGGCTCACGGGGGGTTGTCTCTGGTTACTCACGGGCTCGCAGTTGCCAGGGAGTCCTCCCTGCAGTGTTTGGTCTCTGGATCTCGAGCCGGGGGCGTCGGGTGCAGTGTGTGAAGTCTCACGCTTCCTGTGGGAAACGTGCAGTCTTTGAAAGTTGCTTCTTTGTTGCAAAGAAGTAGCTGGTTTTGAACAGGGCAGCTGTTCACTGGAGTTTCTTGGTCCTTTAGTCCAGGGCAGTCCTCTGAGGCTTCAGAGGTTGCTGGTCCCTGTCGGATGCGTCACTGGAGCAGATTTTCGAGGTTGGAGACAGGCCGGTAGGGCTGGGGCCAAATCAGTTGTCGTCTTCCTCCTTCTCTGCAGGCTTGTAGGTCAGCAGTCCTTCTTTCTTCAGGTTGCAGGAATCTGATTTCCTGGGATCTGGGGAGCCCCTAAATACTGAATTTAGGGGTGTGTTTAGGTCTGGGAGGGCAGTAGCCAATGGCTACTGTCCTTGAGGGTGGCTACACCCTCTTTGTGCCTCCTCCCTGTGGGGAGTGGGGCACATCCCTAATCCTATTGGGGGAATCCTCCAAACTCAAGATGGAGGATTTCTAGAGACAGGGGTCACCTCAGCTCAGGACACCTTAAGGGCAGTCCTGACTGGTGGGTGACTCCTCCTTGTTTTTCTCATTATCGCCTCCAGCCTTGCCGCCAAAAGTGGGGGCAGTAGCCGGAGGGACGGGCATCTCCACTAGCTGGGATGCCCTGGGGCGCTGTAACAAAAGGGGTGAGCCTTTGAGGCTCACCACCAGGTGTTACAGTTCCTGCAGGGGGAGGTGAGAAGCACCTCCACTCAGTACAGGCTTTGTTCCTGGCCACAGAGTGACAAAGGCGCTCTCCCCATGTGGCCAGCAACATGTCTGGTGTGTGGCAGGCTGGCAGAAACTGGTCAGCCCGCACTAGAATTCGGGTAGGTATCCAGGGGGCATCTCTAAGATGCCCTCTGGGTGTATGTTACAATAAATTGCACACTGGCATCAGTGTGCATTTATTGTGCTGAGAAGTTTGATACCAAACTTCCCAGTTTTCAGTGTAGCCATTATGGAACTGTGGAGTTCGTGTTTGACAAACTCCCAGACCATATACTCTTATGGCTACCCTGCACTTACAATGTCTAAGGTTTTGCTTAGACACTGTGGGGGAATAGTGCTCATGCACATATGCCCTCACCTGTGGTATAGAGCACCCTGCCTTAGGGCTGTAAGGCCTACTAGAGGGGTGACTTACCTATGCCACAGGCAGTGTGAGGTTGGCATGGCACTCTGAGGGGAGTGCCATGTCGACTTAGTCATTTTCTCCCCACCAGCACACACAAGCTGAGAGGCAGTGTGTATGTGCTGAGTGAGGGGTCCCCAGGGTGGCATAAAACATGCTGCAGCCCTTAGAGACCTTCCCTGGCATCAGGGCCCTTGGTACCAGGGGTACCAGTTACAAGGGACTTACCTGAGTGCCAGGGTTGTGCCAATTGTGGAGACAAAGGTACAGTTTAGGGAAAGAACACTGGTGCTGGGGCCTGGTTAGCAGGGTCCCAGCACACTTTCAAATTATAACTTAGTATCAGCAAAGGCAAAAACTTAGGGGGTAACCATACCAAGGAGGCATTTCCTTACAACAGCCATCTGTACAACAGTGAGAACTTTCTCAGTGGGAGCAAAGCGTTGTTCTGCCGTCGAGTACAAGTGCAATTTTTATGCAATCAGGACTGTCTCACCTTCATTAAATGTCACATAGGTGAAACCGATGGCCCCAGCTATTACTCTGATGACCAAATGTGTTTTTTTGTCCCTCATATGTAAGTGTTGTGCTGCAAGCATATCTGTCTGCAACTCTCAAAGAATACGTGTATGTTCAATTGTCCAGAATTTACTTGAAAAATCGTGACGTATTAAGTCATATAAAGGTTTTATGAGTGTAGCATAATCTGGAATGTAGGTTCTGCCAAAATTTAGGAAACCCAATAGTGATTGGAGTTTTTTAATCGTATTCGGTGGTTGTAACTGTGCGCATTTCTCTAAGAATTGTGGTGCTAGGCTCTTTCCATCACTTGACAGCTCATATCCTAGTAACAGGACGCTGAGGAAGGCTATTTGTGTTCTTTTTAAAGTTAAATTTGTAGGCAAATTCAGCAAATCCTACAACAATGCGGGCTACCAGTCTTAAATGTTGTGATAATTCATCATCCGTGAGATAGATATCATCTACATAGGACAATGCTTCAGGGTCAATCTCGTGCAAAATAGCAGTGACACGAGCTGCAAACAGTCCTGGGCTGTTCTTATACTCCTGAGGTAAACAACAGAATTTTTTTTTTTCTGGGAGCCTAGTGCCCTAAAAATTGTTAAGTCTCTACTCTCAGGTGCTATATTCTGGCAGAAAAACCCATTGGAAATGTCCAGTGTCGTTTTGTATTTTTTACGCACTATGTTGCTCATTAGTGCTGTGCTATGCGAGTTTTGGATAGCATAGGTACGTGTATGACTGTTTAAATGTCTGTAGTTTAAAAATATTCTGTATGAATGGTCTGGTTTAGCTAGGGGGAATAATGGGTTATTCATTGGCGAGACACAGGGTTCAGTCACACCGTGGTACTCTAATTGCGTGAGTATTTCTCTCACTGGTGCTTTTGCTTCATGTTTTATAGGATACTGCGGTTGTGGCTGAGGTTCACTTTTGATTGGAATTACATGGTAGCGGAATTCTTTATCCCATCCTATGTGATTTCTGTATAATGCAGGTGCTTGTGCCAAAGCCCATTCAATGGAATAGGATTCAGCGAGTTCCTCTGGAACAAGGGGCAAGAAGGAAGGCTTAATGACTTCTCCAGATGGGCAGGTACGGACAAAGTCAGGTGGCCAATCTTGTTCGGCCAACAGGACATCATATACTTTTACTACGCGATCCCAAAAGATTGCGTCTATTGTGCGTTCAATGTCTCCTTCTAACTGTAACGTTACTTTGTACACCCTATCAGGCGTGGCGACACGCATGTCTGCAGTCTCTACTTGTATAAAGCCGTTTTCACCTCCAGATGCTCTAGAAGATTCCGGCGAACTATTGTGACCTCTGCCACGATGTCTAGCAATGCTAGAGCCCAATTCTTGTTCTT
The DNA here is from genome assembly GCF_031143425.1 of Pleurodeles waltl. NCBI lineage: Eukaryota > Metazoa > Chordata > Amphibia > Caudata > Salamandridae > Pleurodeles > Pleurodeles waltl. Next base: position 296,763,143 of record NC_090449.1, on the reverse strand, counting down.
CAAGAGGACCCTCTTCCTGTGTGGCACATCGGACTGCGACTGCTGCCACTTTTTTCTTTTTAAATTGTTGTTTGTGTTGGGCGGGTTTCTCTTCCTTTTTAACAGAACCTCGGAAGAGCGTTGTGATTCCTGTCTCGGTTTCATGTACTCTGTTCTTCGTTCTGATCGCCCACCTCTCTCATTTTTTTTCCCGATGAGTCCTGAAAGGAACGTGATTGGTGTGTGTCAGTATATTGATATCTATCAGGTGTTTTTATATTATCTCTGTTTCTGAGATTATACCTATTCTGTGGGGTCTCCATACACGGAGATTCTCCCCTCTCTTTCTTAGGAGTTTGATGCTTTTTATCCCAGTGTTTCTTATTACCCTCAGGTGCTTGCTTGGGAGTATCTTTGCTTGATTTACCCTGAAAATGTGTTTTTTGTGGTCTGGCCACTAAACTATCTCGACCAATACTTGAATAGGTCTCTGTGATTATTTTAGGCAGCTCTTGTTCTTGGTCCTCTTGCAGAACTTCATGAAGCCGCATGCGCACTGCAAGTGCGACCGCTTCCCCTTTAAGGTTACTTAAAATGATTGAGGATACTGTGGCAAAATTGCCCATCAATTGCATCCCCAAGTCTAGGGCCGAGGCAGCCCATATTCATCTTGAATTTGTTTCAAAACCTCCGGTAAATTGGCAAGTGTCGGTGTACCATGTGCGGTTGTATAGAGCGCAGCAAATACCGTGTCCCAGGTATTACAGTTTTCTACTGTAGGGACCATCCCAAAAGGCAAGCACATTGTTAGTATTGTATGTTTATCCTGAGGTCCTGTATGGGGAAATACTGCCTCCAGCGTATTCATTTTCTGTGCTAACCAAAACTGAGTTTCCTCTCGTTTGGCAGGTACTTTACCCATAATGGAATGTACAGTTGCAGGATTCATACCTGGCGTTGCTGCATGTGGATGTGCTGGAGCAGCACATGCTGGGTTTGTATTTAGTGTTTGCATCACGAATTGTACTAATCGTCTATATATCGCTATTAATTCAATATATAAGCGTCGAACCTCAGCTATGGCTAAATCTGCAACTGCAGGATGTGGTGTATAGGTGGCCAGGTAGGACCGTCATTACTTAGTGGACCTAACCTTACTGGTAATATTGTGTGGGGGAGGGCGCCATCAAGCCAATTATTATGTTCTTGATAAGATAGAGGTATCTCTAAATATGCGTATGCTCTGTATTATCCAGGCGCATTTGCAGGTGTTTATTGGTGAAATGTATTTGTGTTCCCATCTACTGCTGGAAATGTGACCCAAGAGTAAAAATGTTCTGTTCTATAAGTTGCATGGGCGTCCACCACAAATGTGACTAACCCCCCTGGGCCGTTAGGCCATTCGCTAATAAATGTGCGGTTAGAGGTTGTCTCATGTTAACCTCTATTGGTACCTGTTGTGGATTCGCCATGATAGTAACACTATGAGTTCAGAGAAGGCACACCAAAATAGGGTTTTCCTTTTAAAGTTCAAGCTTGAACAACCTCCAGCTGTAGTAGGAACACCTACACAGCTGTGGTGGAAATCCTCAGCACCACGGACGTCTCCACATACGACATTGAGGTGTCATTATATATAATGAGACAGAGATGCTCTGGAGGACCCAAAAATTAGAGTCTGACCAAACGTTGGCAGCGCCATGTCACATAGGCTCTCATTATTCTAATGAGACTACTGGATTTTGAGCAGCAAGATTGTCCACGGTGTGGGAGACTGAGTCTGACCCACTGTGGGTGACACCTGTCGCTCTAAATCCGGGTCTTGCTCCGGCTAACTAGCAATGCCTCCTCTCTACCAGAGGATAGTGATAATTGGGCAGCCGAGCACATGACATATTAGGCTTCTCAGGGAAGTCGTGGTTACTCAGGTCACATCCGGTTCTCTCATTTACAATTCAGTCTCATATATAAATGACAAACAGAAGCAGTATATGTTTCAATGATTGGTTTAATAAAACGACTGCATCTTTGATAGCAAAGCAAGAGCTGCAATAACCAGGACGACACAACATGACAGTATTAAAATGGTGACGAGGAGAGTGAAGCATAAGAATAACGCTATTGTATTGTCACTATGATCGATGGATTATTTCCTATCTAAATCATAATCTGAGTGTGGAGATATCCTGTACAAAAGTAGTATAGAGTTGATAGTAGAATGTAATGATGTAGGTTATGACATCACATGGAATGTAGGAATCTTGGTGGGGAGATTGGGATGAGAAGAGCAAGAGGAGGAGCTGTGCTGAAGATGTCATGTGTTTACACATTTGGATTAAAGGTGAATATACCATAGAGTTGTGAAAGGCTCATCTTTACATTGGCGATGAGGATGGGATGCCGTGCAGGAGATGGACCATAGAAGAACATCTTCACTCCTGGAGGAAATTCAGCTCCCTATGAACTTTATTGAGCTTTATCCATTGGATAATTTCAAAGTAACGCATTATCTTTCTGGAAACTACGGTGAGAGAATTTATAAATTGTGATTGTGTAAGAGACTTAATACACCTTAACTGCACATAAGGAACTGCGCAAATAATTAGAGACTAATATTCAGATGGATGAGATTTGGCACTGAAGTAACTGGAAGACTGAGTTTATTTAAATTCATAAGAGAAATATAAGAAATGTGAGGGCTATATGTGTAGCACATAACTGAAGTTAGGATTATCATGTGTGAGGCCACTGAACTCTGTAAACACAGTTTACACAGTTCACCAAGTAAATTTGCATGAGGATTCTAGGCACCTGACATCCTTTGTAACGCCTCTGGGGGCTTTCCGTTACAAGAGGATGCCGTTTGGCCTAGCCTCTGCCTCTGCTGTTTTCCAGAGGTTAATGGAGAAGATTTTTGGTGATATGGTTAAAGTACTATATTTCCAGGATGATATATTAATTGTGGGAAGTAGTGAGAGTGAACATGATCAGTTGTTTGAAGAAGTGATGACTAGATTAAAAATGCAAGGTTTAACTATTAAGAAAGAGAAATGTCAAATTTGAAAACCTGAATTGACATATTTAGGTGTAGTGGCTGCCATTGAAGGAGCACCTGAACTAGGCTGCAAGGATGAATTAAGATCATGCCTAGGTCTTGCAGAATATTGTGCAAAGTTCATAAACAATTTCTTGGAAAAAGTGGAACCCTTAAGAAAACTTTTTGAAAAAAGGAGTAATGTATGATTGGAATGAGGAATGCAAGAATGCTTTTAAAGAGATAAAGAAGTGTATTCTAGAAGCTCCTACTTTGGGCGTCTTTAACGTAACTGCAAAGACTTACATAGCCACTGATGCAAGTAATGTAAGCATTGGGGCAGTATTAACACAGGTGAAGGAAGGATAAGAGTATGTGGTATGATTTGCTTCAAGAAGATTGCAGGCAGCAGAGCTTGCATATTCGGTAATAGAGAGAGAAGCCTTGGCGTGTTACTGGGGAATCAACCATTTCCGATTTTATTTGTGCGGAATACCGTTCAAACTAAGAACAGATCATAAGCCATTAACATAAATTTTCAAAGGGGGACGCAGATTGGAAGGAAATGTGACACCACGTATTTCCAAATGGTTGTTGTCAGTGATGGCGTACAACTTTGACGTGGAATTTGTGAAGGGGAGTAGAAATATAGTTGCAGATTATTTATCAAAAATGCCAATAATTGTGGAGAAGGTTACAAGAGAGGAGAGTAGGAATATTGTGGGAACAATATTGGGAGAGTTGGCAATAAGTGAAAGTGAATGGGAAAATCCACAAGCAAATGATTTCATTATGAGTAAGGTAGTGGATAAAGTAATCAATGGGTGGGAGTATGAGGATGAACAAAGCAATAATGTATCCGGCTACTTCAGAATTAAAGATCAGTTAAGCGTACAGAATGGAAGGTTGTTAAAGAGAGATCAAATTGTTCCCCCAGAAGGTGTGCGGAAAAATATAATTGATATTACGCATCAAGGGCATTTAGGTTGTGGAATGATGAAGAGAAAGGTGAGGGAATCGTTTTGGTGGCCAGGAATGGATAAACAGGTAGAAGAAATCGTGAAGAATTGTGTTGCATGTGCGAATAGCGATAAAACCAAGACTCTGAGATGACCTCCTTTGTCTCCCACGAATTTTCCAGGTAGACCTTAGGAAAAATTGGCTGTGGATTTTATTGGTCCAGTTTCCAGATTGGAGATGAGATGTAGGTATATAATGATATTAGTGGATTATCATACTAAATGGTTTGTCATCAAAACAGCTGACCAGGTTAATACCTCACAAGTTATAGAATTTTTTGAAGAAACGTTTATGGAAGAAGGGATTCCCAAGACTATAGTATCTGACAATGGCGTGCAATTTGTATCATTAGAGATGAGGGATTATTTGCGAAAAATGGGGATCATCCATGAAAGAGTTGCTCTATTTCACCCACAGGCCAATGGGTTAGTAGAAAGAGTGAATTGTATAATAATGGAGAATATTCAGTTATCATTAGCTAATCGTCTTCCTTGGAGAAGGGAATTAAATAAGATGATATGGACATATCGTACAACTCCACATTCTGTTACTGAAGTATCGCCGTTCATATCTTTGAAAGGGAGAGAGCCGGGAGTGAAGGAGTGTCCTGTGTGGTTAAAAACAAAAGTAAAGGTGAGTGTAGACAGGGAGGCAGTAAGAGGGAAAGTTGAACAGATGCAAAGGAAAAACATCCAGTGTTATAATAAAAGAATGGGTGTGAAACCCTGTCACATAAAAAGAGGTGATTGGGTGGTAACAAAGAAAGGTGGAATTGTCTTAAAAGGGGATAGCAGATATACTGCTCCCCAGTTAGTGAAGGAAGTTAAACGAAATGTGGTGGTTTTGGAGAATGGATCTTCATGGAGTATTGGAAACGTATGTAAAATTGACCGTTAAAATTAATGAATAGATAATGTAACTTATCGTTTCTTGTTTGACCAAATGAGAAATTGATTATTAGATACAGTAACTAATTTCTGTTAGAAAAAAAAAAAAACTCACTGCTGTTATATGTTCCCGGGCTTATTGTTGTATTATTGTTTATTGTTTATGCAATGTAAGGTGGGGGAGATGTGCGGAGATATCCTGTACAAAAGTAGTATAGAGTTGATATTAGAATGTAATGATGTAGGTTATGACATCGCATGGAATGTAGGAATCTTGGTGGGAAGATTGGGATGAGAAGAGCAAGAGGAGGAGCTGTGCTGAATATGTCATGTGTTTACACATTTGGATTAAAGGTGAATATACCACAGAGTTGTGAAAGCCTCATCTTTACACTGAGCACAGCATGTTAAGCTCTAATTCTGCCTTTCAGGTTCCCCCGGGGAGACATCAACCCTCATGCCTGAGCAAAGGCCTGTAGTCTACGTTAGCATCTGTAGCGAAGCATTCAGCAATCAGCATACAGTTGTGGTTCCCTGGCTGGAATCTCCCTCTTAAGGTATAATGGGACTTGGAAGTGTTTTTATAATAACACAGCTGATGTTCTGAGAAAATGTCCCTACGTAAGGATGTGTATTTTCTACGAATGTTGGAGACTAAACTTCTACCACATTCACCGGCAATGTACCAAACTGTAGCCTTGAATGAAGCACAGAGTGATCAAGAATGTTTTGTTTGAGAACACAGTGCTAGGCTAAGCAAAACAGTTAGATAGATGAAAAATAAAACAAGACTGTAAGAATGGTTATTGTAAAAATAACAATGCGAAGCAGAATAAAATATCTCTAGGTTAAAGTGCACAGCGGCCTAGTGTGTTAAAATAACATGCATGGAGCTATAACTAAAATGGCTACACAACAAAGTCAAGTGGGTGCAGCATCAGGGAATCTCTCTGACATGGTCCAGATCTCAGAGGGAACTGCAAAGGTTCTACAGTGATGGTTAACAAACCGTGAATTGGTCAGTGCAGCCCTCTCTCCCTTCCCCAACCAAAGCTGACTATGGTGACAGATGCGTCTCTTCTAGAATGAGGCGGTCATCTGGGAGAGGTGGCGATCAGAGGACTCTGGTCTCCTGCAGGATCCGTTCTCCACATCAACTTGTTTGAGTTCTGGGTGATCCGTCTGGCATTAAAAGTCTTTCTACCCTCTATAAAAGGAAGGATAGTGCAGGTGTTCATGGATAACACCACTTCTATATGGTACTGCAACAAATAGGGAAGGGTGGGGTCTTGTACCCTTTGTCAAGAGGCCCTGCATCTCTGGAATGTAAGGGCATAGCTCTAGTGGTACAACACTGGCTGGGCTCTCTGAACAACAGGGCAGACAAACTCAGCTGATGATGCCTGGATCATGAATTGTCTCCATCTGTAGGTGGTGCAAGGTCTCTTTCAGCAGTGGGGAGAGCCTTGGTTAGATCTGTTTGCCACTGACAAGAACACACAATGTCAGTAGTTCTGCTCCTGGAGTTTCCAAGGTAGCTGTTACTCGTAGACCCTTTTCGTCTCGAGTGGAGCTTTGGTCTCCTGTATAACTTTCTGCTCATACCACTCCTGCCCGGAGTTCTCAAGGAGATCAGGATTGACCTGGGCCTAAGTCATTCCTGTGGCTCTGAACTGGGCATTAAAGTATGGCATTGCGAACTCTTGAACATGGCCATCAGCCCTACAAATAGGCTGCCCTTTCAAGAGGATCTTCTGTCAGAGAGGCAGGGGAAGGTCCTCCACTCTTCCTCTTCTTGAATGGAGATTGAGCAGTGACAATTGAGAGCTTTGGACCTTCTTTCTGAAGCCTATGATGTTATCTTAGCAGCCAGACGTCCCTCCCCCAAGATGGTTTACACCTGCCATTGGGGAAGATTTGTGGCATGGTGAACAGTAAAAGAGATCCATCCCCTTTCTGCCTCCCTTTTTTCAGGTTCTTCTTTTCATTCTTCCTCTTGCCCAACAGGAATTTGCTCTGGAAACTCTCAAGGACTATCTTTCTGCTAATTCAATTTATCTGAGGTTGCCTGACCAGCCATCTTTTCGAATCCCCTATTGTACATACATTTTTGAAAGGTCTGCAACATTTGTTCCCACCTTCTCCTTTCATTATGCCTCAGTGGGACCTCAATCAGGTCTTCACTTTCCTTATGTGTGCTCTGTTTGAGCCTTTGTACAGTTACCCTCTCAGCTCCTTACCGCATCTGCCCAGAGGATCAGTGAGCTTCAGGCCTTGTCATCTAAGCCCCCATATTTGAACATCTACCCAGACAAACTGGTGCTTTGTACGAGAGCTTCCTTTCTATGGAAAGGGCAGTCCATTTCACGAAGGCCAATCCATTGCACTGCCTACTTTTTGTGCTCCATCAGATTCCTCCAAGAAGGAGAAGCAACTTCACCATCTGGACCCAGAAAGAGCGATGTCATTCTTTCTTGACCGCAAACAAGAGTTCTGGGTGGACAGCCAATTCTTCGTAGAGTATGTCAGAGCAAAGAAAGGACAGGCCCTGCAGAAGCGTACCATCTCCCGATGGATCATGCTCTGTATCACAATCTGCCATGCATTTGCAGAGAAGCAACCCACTGAGGGTTTGCGTGCTCATTCCACCAGAGCTAAAGCTGCGACCACTGCGTTAGGATGCAGAGTTCTGGTCTTGGACAACTGCCAGGCATCAATGTGGACTTCTTTGCACACATACATGAAATACTACTGCCTGGACTGTCAGGTCCATTGTGAAAGGGTACTTTGCCCCTTCAGTCCTGCAGGATTCCCTTGTATGACATCAGTCTGCAGACCCTCCTATGGGGAGGTATTGCATGGGTATGTATTCTAAGGTCTGGAATCTGTGGCTGGAAGTCTGACTAAGATGAATAAGTTACCTAGGTAACGCCTTATGTGGTAGAGACTCTGTTTAACCACAGATTCCTTACCGACCACCCATCCTCCCCACTCTGTGAACAGATTTCTAGGGACAGGGCTGTTACCCTTTCAGAGCCTGAGTTATCCACACATGTGGTCAGTGTTCTATGTGGCTTTGTGCTCCTGGAGTGGAAAGTTGTCAGCATGCTGTAGAGACACCTATATAGGCACTGTGCATGTCACTTCCAGTACGGATGACTCCACGAGGAGCCGAATAACACCACCCAGCAGCACGCAGGGGTACTGCTCAGGAACAAATTTCCAGATCCAGTCAGACGCCTGGGGGTACCTTTTCTTTTATGAGAGCTACTTATGATCAATAAAAATCATCCCGAGCTACTACTATCATTAGTTTTGTAATAGTGACCACGTCAGACAAGATTATGCTAGTGCTTAGCTTATGTGAAATTACCCACAGTGATCAACTCTGCATCAGGCAGAATTGTCAGCTCTAACGTAAAACAGGCTTTGTCAATTTGGAATGCCTTTACATGGGTAATACATAAAATCCATAGTTTAAATGCCCCTGGCACCAAGTTAATAATATGAGTAATAAACCTCCCCAACGCCACATGATTCATCTCTCAAATATCAGAATGAAATATATTTTGGAAATTCAACCATCAGGTTATCAGTTCTGAAAGTACACACATTTCATTTTGAATACACATTTTTCAATCTTTTTGTATATATATTAATTCAAGTCAAGCAAAAGCTTCTAATTTAGTAGGCTAGACTGGACACAGGAAAGCTATTTTTAGATAGGTTGAGAGCTACCAGTAGCTCACAAGGTAGTCGTTGGAGAAGCCTGTCTTAGTTAAGGACTCTGCAACGAGATAGAGTCTCTACCAGATAAGGCGTTTCTAAAGGTAAGTAACTTGTTCGTTTATAGGGGCTATTTAAATAAACACATTTTATGCTAGCTTATTAGTAAAAGAAAAGGTGTCCATTTTGATGGTTACTCAGAATTCACTCTTCCAATTGACATCTTAGGATGCATGCCAAGACTCTAGCATTAAAATATCATTATTACCCTCCAATAGATGTTCTTTCGTTTTAAGAAGAAAGTAACAACTGCCTGCTGAAACTTAGGATACAGACAAAATCATTCTCCGTCATAAAAAGCTGCTGGCTCCTATCTCACTATTTCAAGCCAAAAATATGGTACAACCCTACCTTTGCTCTTTACCTTTACTAGGTGTGGCAACATTGCCTAATAACTCACTGTGTTGAATAAATTAAAGTGCAAATATTCCATTTTGGGTTGTCTTTAAGCTGAAACATGGGGAAGAGTTTTTACATATTTCTTTAGCAAATTGTTAAGAAATTAACTAAAAATCAAAAACGCATATTAGTTTCTAAAGAAATATTGTCACCAGCGCACAGACAATCCTCAATAGGTGTTAATCCACTTTGACCTGTGCCCAGCTGTGGAAGCAAATAGAAAATAGGAGATGTCAGTGGATTTACAACCATCATAATTCTCAACCACCAGTAAACATGTTTATTTGTGGAAATTATCAATGGGAGATACGCCTTAACAAAATATGTTATGTAGTTTTGAAGCATTTTATACTCTTGCAGCAGAATGGCTTAATGGGCTGCAAAAACATAATTTCCCATTCCTGATATGCAAAGTGTTACAAAAATAATTTTGAACCTTAGGTATTTGTTTTTATTATCTTCATAATCTGAAAGAATGTATTTTCCATTAAAATCACTCTTCCAGTAAAGTAGCAATGTAGTGCAGCCATTTTTAATGTAGCTTTCTGCGCGTTTGCTTAAAGTATTAGGCCTCTGTGCACTTTACCCTAGATGCATTTTATTTAGCTTCGCACTGTTATTTTACAATAACCAGTTTCACGGTCTTGTTTTATTTTCTTCTATCACACTGTTTAGCTTACTTCAGCACTGAAGTTCTCAAACAATACATTCTTGCTCGCTCTGTGCTTCAGTCAAGGATACAGTCTGGTACATTGCCGATAGAAGTGGTAGAAGTTTAGTCTTTAAGGTTCGTAGAAAGTACACATTCTTACGTAGGGACGTTTCTTAGAACACCGGCGTGTTAGTTATAAAAACACTTCCTAGTCCTGGTACACATAAGAGGGAGATTCCGACCAGGAACCCACAACTAGACGCTGACTGCCCTGTTGCAGATGCTGATCCCGATCACAGGCCTTTGCTCAGGTATGAGGGTCGATGTCCTCCCAGGGGAACCTGAAAGGCAGGCTTAGAGCTTAACATGCTGTGCTCAAAATAGAACTAAGAAGGGAGAACGTAATCTAGTTGCACTATGATAGCGTTATTCTTATGTTTCACTCTCCTCGTTACTATTTCAATCTTACTGTGTTGTATGGTTCTGGTTATTGCGTCTCACGCCTTGTTATCTAAAATGCAGTCGTTTTATTAAACCAATCTTTAAAACTCAAACTGCCTTTGTCATTTATATATGAGACCACACTGTGTATGAGAGAACTGGTTGGGACCTGAGTGACCACGACTTCCCTGGGAAGCACTAAGATGTCATGCGCTTGACTGCCCAATTGTCTCTTCCCTTTGGGAGAGATAAGGCACTGCTAGTTAGCCGGAGCTCAACCCGGATTTGGGGTGACAAGGGTCCTTCAGCGTGGGTTAGACTTAGTCCCCAACACTGTGAACGATCTTGCCGCCCAAAAATCCAGTAGTCTCATTGGCATAATGAGAGCCTACGCGACAGCAACAGTAGTAGAGCACCTTCAGCATATCACTAATTAATGCATTGTGTATGCAACTTCGATAACGGGTGCATCTTGTTTTTTATCTAATAGCTAGACTGTTTTTCCCCAATTACAGGTGGTAAAAGAGGCCAATATGTTGTTTATCTCCTGGGTTCCTCGGTTTTCAGGGTTAAGAACATTTTACAGATCTGCTTCTGAACACTACTCTTTCCGTGCAGTTTCAGTTAGTCTTCCTTCCCATTTGGCAAGTTCTAATGTACTGTACCCAAGCCAAACCAAAGCTCTGCCGATTGGTAAACATTATGATTAATGGCCTTTGTAAGAGCTGAATGGTCAGTTCAATATGGATGTTGTTGGAAATGCCCATCTTTTGTGTGATACCACCACAGAAATGTGCCTTGACTATTTTTGATGAGTGTAGAACTCTGTACACTTTACTCCTGCTAACAAGTAACAAACTGCTTCAACATGATGAAAATGGCATACCCATGATTGGCTTATTTAACTTATGTGTAAGTTTCTGATTTGTGGCCCCAAGGTGTGTTTGTTAAATGTCAGGTGGACTGCAGCACCCATTGTGCCACCCACTACAATGACAATGTAAATATGACTGCAGGTCTGTCACCAGTAGCCTTGGTGTGCAGATTTGACTGAAAAATTTGGCATAACCAATATTATAGGCTAAACGTTGCTTTTAAATAGTTTTGTAATACATCTGCTTATTGTTTTAGTATAAGGTAAGCAAAACAGAGGATAAAACCAAATAGAACATCAAGGCAAAGCAAAATGTAGCGATTTAGCAAGATCAGTCAAAGTTCCGACAACCTGCCCCGAATATTCAAGTAAATTACTTATCTGTATTGTTTGCATGACAGGAAAGCCACAGGCCCCAGCAATGGTATAACAATAGCTCCCATTCTCTGTGGGGGTCTCTGAGCTCCAGGGGAGCTCACTGTGCATGTGGGGAGGGGGAGAGGGGCCCCTGGCCTGAGAGCTCCTGACTGGGCATGGAGCCGGCACATATGTTACGTCACTGGGCCCACAGATCCTTTGATGTTTGAAGGTGCATCCTCGCTATTTGTAAATTTCTTATTTGGGTCTTCAGCAGAAGTCCATTCCCCACCGCTTATAATCAGCACATAGTGCTACCCTGTCCTCATGGTCGGTTGCCCAGCGAAAGCCCTGCAATTCTGTGTCTACCCTGATCCATGCCACCAGTGGCTTGATTACTAGGATGAAGAGAAAAGGTGACAGGACACATTGAATGGGGACTTTGACATGCACCTTCGCGCATTGGAAGTCATATAGGGCTGCCACTAATTTCAGAAATCATGGGCCAAAGTTCATCTGCCACAGGGTGGGAAGGAAGAAGGGCCAGTGGACCATATAGAATGCTTTCTCATAATCGACCAGAAGCAGGGCCGCAGAGCCCAGCAGTCGATTAAGCTGCAAGAGTGCCATCTGGAGCCTGCAAAGGCAATGGTGCATGCCTCTTCCAGCATGAAACCATTTTGGTCTCATGGTGCAACGTTTTTATAACTTTGGTAGTTCTAGAACCCATTTTTTTTTAGCCAGGACTTTACATTCCACATTTAACAAGGAAGTGGGTTTGTATCAGGAGCAGATGTTGGATGGTTTGCCTGGTGTGAGGAAATGGAGTATATTGTATAGTGTGGTGTGCGACCTCACTGTGTAACACACTACCAACCCTTCTTAGAACCAGTCAGGCTCTGTTTTTCAAACCTTAGCTCAACCCTGGGTAGTTGTGGCTTTGAGCAGTCAGTCTTTAATAAAGGAACAAGTGTAAAGCATTTAAACAGCACCAAAACAACTGAATAGAAAGAGGCACGACTCAAGAAATCCAACATCAATTTATAAAAATTAGTTTTTTTGTTTAATTCACAGGCACCAAAACGAAAAAAGATCCATTGGAGGGTTCTGGAGATATAGAAATTACAAGAAACAATAAATTTATATTTTTCACTCAACTGTGAACACTCAGGCAAACTCAACAAATTCAATGCGTAGAAAGTTTTTCAGCAAAAAGTTACTTCAAGGATGGATACGGTTACTTACAGAAAAACTTTAGGTGACCAACCTCAGCAGGAAGCAAGTCAAGGGAACTAACAGTGTCTGAAAGAACAGTCACCTTCACAAGAAAAGCAGTCTCCAGTCCAGTTCCAACATCAATGACCACTTGCCATTGAGGCAAATGGAGTCATCATGATGCAAGTGATACAGGATAGTGTACATGCTCAAGGATGTTGAAGATGCTGTGCAGTTGATGGGATTTCTTGGGGCTACTCCTAGGTCCACAGTCCAGTGGGGGCAACTTTGGCAACAGGGGTCAACGTCCCTTGAAGTTGTCTTTGATCCAGCAAAAGTCCAGTTACTACTGGACTACTGGTCACAAGGCACAATTAAACCAGTGGTTCCCTTATGTTTGTGATAACTCTCCTTCTGGGAAACTAAACTGCTCTCTGACAACTCTTCTGGGTCCAACTGACTTAGGTGCAACTTTTGAGTGCTGTGTCTTGGTCTTCCAGGCTGCACTGGGGCAAGAAGCGAAGCTTTGGTGATCTGGGCTATTAACTCACCAGGCTGGCTTCTTCAGCTTTTGTGGCCCTGTGCTGTGAACAGGAAGTCAGTCAACTGACTCCTGGAGTCTCTTCTTCTAGCTGGGGTCTAGAGACGTCTTCTCCTCGAGCAGGACACTGCAGGCACAGTCCTTTATTTTGCTATCCCGACTAGCATCAGGTGCAGTCCAACTTCGGTGCAGCCTCTCTTTGCCAGGTCCAAGGTCAGCAGGTCATTCCTTCTTCGGTACTCGTCTCCAGTCCAAGCGAGATCTGACTTCTGTGTGCGAGGGGCACCCCTTTTTTTCTCAGAAAGTGCCCTTAGGGGGAGGGTTGTGGTCACTAGCCAATCGGCTACCTGGTTCCTGCCCTCCTAATGACAACTTCCTGTGAGGTGTGCCATCTAGCTATCCCAGCATGCTCTGTTCTGCCCACTCCCAAAATGGCTGAACCCTTATCTTCATGTGTGGAGCTTGGTAGCCTGCCCTGGAGATTTGGCTACCTGGGGGCTACAGGCCCATGGAAAAAACTGTTTGGTTTCTTATGCCCCTCTCTGTCCCCAGCACCAACTGCCTACCCACACATAAGAGCAACTCCTTTTGAGTGTGATCACCATTTGCACTTCAAAGGTGGCTTCCCCTTTGGGCTAACACCCTTTGTGGCTTCCTTCCAGGAGGAGGTAACACCTTTCCCAGTGACAGGTCGCTATTGTTACCTGTCCTGGGAGTTGTTTACATGTCTCCACAGGTGGACAGAAGGCCATCTCATGGCCAGCTGCTGCAAATGGCACTGGAAAACATGGGCAACAGAGTTGCAACTTTCTAAATGTTGCATGTAGCAACAAGTTGCATTAATTTGAAATTGGGTTTAATATAACAAGTTGTTTTATACATTAAAGTGCCAATTTTAGTAGTCCCATTCATAAGTTAGCACAGCTAAGTTGTCAGCACGTAACCCTATACTTGCCTTTGGGCTACTAGCTACTCTCTCCCAGTGAATAAGGTAATTGCAGGTTGAGTTAGCAGTTTTTAAACTGCTCTGCCAGTCTGCAGCGGCAGGCTGGGAGATAACTTTTACCTTGTTCTACTCAGGGTAGCACACCAAGTGCTGCAGGCTATAGGGGGGAGACACTTTAACTTGCAGGGCCTTGGTACCCCATGTAATATATACTAGGGACTTATAAATTAGTTAAGGTAAGCCAATTACATATAGCCTATTTACCATTACATATTTACCGTTACCAATACGGGTCAAAAGCTCTGGCACTGAAGTCTGGTTAGCAGGACTCAGTTCACTCTGAGTCATAAAACCAGCAGCCACAGTCCAAAAATGTGGTTGTGACCATGACAAAAAAGGCATGTCCTTACACCTCCCTTGAGTATTATAGCAATAGTGGAAACTTAGCATCTGGCAGGAGGGAGCCCATGTGGCCTATCTCCATATAGAGATGCAGTAAGTGTGGCATTAATAGGGAGGAGAATTTCTTGTAGAATTCGATGGGGAAGCCGGCCAGTCTGAGTGTTTTTCCTCAGGATGAAGGTGTAATGGCTGCCTGAAGCTCTTCCAGAGTCAAAGGTTTGTTTAGTTTGGCTTGCTCTATGCTTGTGAGTGTTTGTATGAGTAGGTTCTCAGCTATTGGGAGGGACAGCTCCAATGGAGGCGGTGATCGAGGGTATAAAGGTTGCAATATTAGCTTGCAAAGGTCTCTGCAACCTCCCTGAGGAGCAAATCAGCTGTCCCTCCAGCATCTTAATCGCCGGAATGACGTGTGGTCCCTCTAATTGCTGGGACAGCCAGTAAATCAATTTTCCTGCCTTATTGCCATGCTCATATAAATGAAATTGAACAAGTGCCCCAGTGACTCATGTTAAGGAACGTCTGTCTTAGCTTCTCACAGGGCTCATCTAAATGTGACATGGATGTAGGTGATGAGGTCACTAAATGGATTGTTCAAGGTGGAGGATATGGGCTTCTAATGCAGTTTATTTCTTTTCCCCATGCCTGCCGCAAGCCACTTACTACTGTGAAGACTCTACCATGAATCATCTTTTCACAGAAGCTGTCAGGGGATTCTACCAAGTGTTAATTTAAGACAAAGTAGTCCCTAATGGCCTTCCCAAAGAGATCAACCAGGGATTCCTGCCTGAGCCATCAAGCATTGAACTGCCAGAACCCATGTTGCCCCGCTAAGCTGTACCTCCTCCGGCACGTGGTCCAAAAGCCCTCGTGGTAGAATACGGATGCCCATAAAAGTTGTGGCCATGAAGAATTAATCAAGCCTTGGATGTCTTGTGTGAGATGGAGCAATAAGTGTATGTCTTCTTGTGGGGGGCCATCTATGCCACACATCTTCCAGACCAATGAAGGCTGACCACATGCAAAGGGTCAGAGTTCTCCCTGAGGCAGCAGTCGATGTGGTGTCTAGAGACCTATCTATAATCACATAAAAAATGCTTGCCCAAAAACAGTGTTGAGGACTGAGTCTGAACAGGATGTCAGATAAACCCTGTAGCGTACAAGTGACCATGGCTGGGGGCCAAGGCCCATGGCTGGCCTTCCACCATGGCCTCCAGGAATACATAGCAACCCAGCAAATACAACCCAGAGAAGCAATGACCATTGAGCATGTTCTGTGTAGAAGCAAGGGTGGTCCCCTAGCAAATCCAACGTGACATTTCCTGGTGTAGCCATAGCTACAAAGAAAAGGGCAGATTTTGACCTGCAAAGTGAGTTTCCTGGAGGTAAATGATATCAGGTGCCAGCCTTTTTGTATATTGAAGCATTGCCCACCTCTTAATCCTGTCTAGGTGTTCAGTGACATTCCGGGTTAGTACCATAAGTTGTGGGTGGTCTAGCTCTAGGTAAGTGGGCTGCTCGCAAGTTGGGAACAGTAGTAATGGGTGCCTTGTAAACAAGAAAACCAGAGAAAACAGCAAACATGAACAACAAAAAATCTCCACTTTCCCCGAAGTGCCCCCCCACCCAAAAGCATCTATTGACCCAATATGAAATACCCTCTATGACAATTTACACAAACACTTCCCAGAGGTTATCAGTCAGTATTTGTTGCTCTGATCAGTCTCAAGGGGAGTGGCAGCAGTATTCCCTGGGTCCAACCGAGGCTGGGAGGGTTTCTGACTTCCCTCAGTATCAGTTCAAGAGTGTGTGTGGGAGACATCACGGGACCCCCGGCATTCAGTTGAATCTTCTCCTCCGGGGCCCTAGTGTGGAATGCCCGCGCATCCTCGCAACAGACCCCCTTGCGTCATCCTCGCAATCCCTCCTAAGAATCTCTGGTGATGAGCTGTGGTGTCTCTACTCAGGCCCGCTGTAGACACTCCTCAACCCAATCCCATGCTCTAGCAGTGTGGTCGAAGAAGAAGGTCTTACCCTGAAAGATTACCTTAATCTTTGCAGGGAATAAGTGCATATATTTAAGTTTTATAGCTCAAATGATTTCCTCTAGGCCTGGACCAGTGTGGCATAGTCTGTGAAATTGTGGAACTTAGCAGATTCATAAGGAATCTCCTCCACAGACCTTGCAGTGTGTAGAATCAAGTCCATGTCTTGATAGTTGCAAAATTGGACAACAATGGCATGGGGAGGAGCCCCAGGGAATGATCGTTGGGTGAGTTCCCGATGTTCCCGTTCAGTGTGAATACAGGTAGACCATCGGTCACCAGGGAGGAAGCCACAGAGCCAGGCCTCCAGGAACTTTCTGTAGGTTGGTCCCCTCTGCATCCTAAGGAAATCCCACAAAGCGTAGGTTGTTGCGGCGGGAGATGCCTTCCGCATCTTTAGACCTCTCCACCATCTGGCCCCTGGTGCTGTGCAGTTTTTTTTAGGTTGAGCTGAGGCAGCACTTGCGCTGCCGCTTAGCGACCTGTTGTATATGCTTTGTAGGTTCCAACTCCGCCTATTGCTTTTCATTTGTCTATTTTAGTGTCCTTTAAAAATCCATGCTTGCTAATGGGCAATCCTTCCTCTTTGTCCCTACTTTTTGGCTTTTGTTTACACCTATGGAGTACCGGCCAAGTAATGTATCCTTACACTTTGCTTGTTTTTCTGTTTATTTGGGGACTATTTTAATATTCCTTTCCTGCACATGTTTACTGTTGCCTGTTTTTTTTGTCACTCACTCCACGTCCGCCGCGCTTCAATGTAATTGAGCACTTCCTTCAAGTGTTTGTTGTGTTTTGTTTATGTCTTATCAGCGCAGCACATGCTTTATGGATGCCGCGCTTCAAGCGAAGTTCTTAAAATGTAATAATGCTTTATGGTGTTGCCTTCATCTATGGTTTCACTGGTCTCCGGGTCACCGCCTGCATCTCCCCCGTTCACTCCCTCTCTCCCGCAGTGGTCACGCTTCAGTTTTAGCAAGGTGGATGGCCTCCAGGCTGCATGTGCACCTACACTTAGAGCGGCAGCAGACTGATATTTCATGCAGCGTCTCTGCTGTCCCCGCAGCTACACACTTATTTGTGCATCAGGATTGAAGTGCTGTTCATTGATGCCTAAACAATGGAATATGTAATTTGTTGAGTCACATGCATGGTGGGGAAGGGAAGCAGTGGCAGGCAGCTGAGCCCAAAGCAGGGGCAGCACCTCTGTGAATGAAAGCTCAGCCAAGGTGTGCTCAGAGCAGGTGGCATGCGAGGTGAGTGGGCACTTTGCACAGCACCGCTTCCGAGCAACCAGCCCAGCTGACAACATGGCTGCAGGTGCATTTTCATTCTTTCCCTCTCCATTGTGTGCGTGTTTGTAGCCAATTGTGACCCCATTGCAAGGTGAGAGATGTGGGAGAGATGTGTACACATGCCCTAGTTTTTGCCGTAGACTGGACTTGGCTGCATGCCGAGGCAGCCAATCAGATGCCATATTTCAGCCCAATGATCTCTCCATCAGGCTTTACCAACAATTGCTGGAGGTGAGAATTCAATTAAATTGGCTGTAGTTTTGACATTCTTCTCCCCCACACAAACACACTTGGTTTAAATGACAGGGACTCAATAGGGAAATGTTGGTTATAATGGTTAAGGCATGTTCCTGTTTAATATTCAGAGCTAAAGATAAATTGACTGCTGCATGTGCTGGGTGGGGGCAAAGGGTGTATAACTGCTGCTTGTTGTGTGTTTGCCAGGAATAACAAGGTAAAGCTCTTCTTTTTCACAAAGCTTTTAAACCAGCATTCTTTAAAATTACTGCAATTTTTCAAGAAAAGCTGGTACATGCTCTGCCATCCTCAACGATACCGCTGTGCTTTAACTGGGAATTTTGCATCACTGTGTACATGCTTGGCAATATCGGCCAAAACCTATACTTACCTCGCAATGCTAAGGTTGCAACCAAAAGGAGCATTTATATTTCCCTACTCGGACTGTTTTTTTATTTACATAGGGATTGCAGCAGAAAGCAACAACGAGTGAGAAAATAAAAGTGCAAGGCGAATTCCCAGGAGGCTGCTTCTGTTCGCCCTCCGCCCTCCCCCTCAAAAGCCCTGGAGTTATTTGATTGCAGCCCTCTCCCGTTCTTCAAAACCTGGCAGCAGGGCACCCATCATAATATGTTGCATGGCTAAACACTTAGGCCCATATTTATACTTTTTTAGTGCCGCATTTGCGCCGCTTTTTGACGCAAAAGCGGCGCAAACTTACAAAATACAACTGTATTTTGTAAATTTGCGCCGCTTTTGCGTCAAAAAGCAGCGCAAATGCGGCGCAAAAAAAGTATAAATAAGTGCCTTAGGGTCCAAAAGGTGAGACCTATTGGCTCTGCCAATGCTTGTTAATCATCTGTTACAGCTTAGTCACAGAGTCTTTGAGGGCAAAGATGCGACCTTCCACCTCCGACACCCAGCCAGTCATATTGCACATGGCCAGCTGGAGGAGCAAGACATCTGTCCCAGCCTCCCTGTCCCTGGCTTCTAGCATGAGCCTGAACTTCTAAATGGCCTCCCACAGACACCACGGCCGATGCTGCGCTGTCCATCTAGTGATTTGTGGTACTTCCGCCCAACGTGAGTGGCTTAGTGTATTTATCTTTCTCTGCCTGGAGAGGGTCTTATCTTTGGCCATATCAATTTCCCCATGCGACCTGGGCCATTCAGACCCTCGGCAGGGAGACAGCACAAGCACCCCAGAGTCTAAGTCAGCACTCCATCAAACACCAAGGACGGCCCCTCTGTGGTGTGGGTGGTGCAGCCAGCATACAAGGCTGAACCAGACCAAAGTAAGCTCCATTGTGAGACAAAACTCTACAGGTGTGTGCAGTCTTTATGGACAGCAGCTGGTCCGCTAAACATTGTGTTGTAGTACAAAAGGATGCACCCTGTATCACCTTCACTGCCTGCACTGCTAGCAGCGAAGTCACCAAGCCAGTCCACCAGACCATCTGTCCAAGGAGCCCCAGTTTCCTTTTCTATCTCCAGGTGGGGAATGGGCCACATCCTCCAACAGAATGCCATGGCAGAGCGTTGCGCTGTCCTGCTAGTGTCACCGGCGGACCCGCAGCCAGAGGATGGAAGGAAAATCAAGTGGAATGGCCCTGTCTCTCTCTTTCCATCGTCACAGAAACTCTTGTTTCTTAAGTGCCCCAAAGGGGCTCCAGAAGGGCCGTTGCTAGAAGGTCGTCCGCCTCCAGTCGTCCGTGGCCTCAGAGGTGGGAGAGGACTTCAAGGGAGGCCCCACCTTGTTGGTTGCACTGCAACCAATGTTCTTTGACATAGGCCATTCTGCGATGTGGAGGAAACTCCTCCTGTGAGCCCGTGTCTGCCATTAGTGAGGAGTGTGACTGCTTTGATGAAGCCCCCTAGGGTCTCTGTTGGAGAGCATTGTGGGAGGGGCTGCACGCCCTGGCTCTCTGTGGTCTTGGGGCTGCAGAGGCCTCCCAGGCCAGCTGGGCCGCACCGGTCTATAAGTTGCTGGCCGGCGGGAAGCTGCAGAACATCCGGGCACAGTGGTGCTGAATCGAGGCAATGGTAAGCCAGCTGCAGTCCCTAAGAGGCACTGATGCACCAATAAAGAGCAGAATTAAAGAAGGATGGTCAGCGCTGACCAGGATCGCAAACAAGATGCGACCGCCATCTTGCGCCTCTAGCCACATCCCTTCTTCCAAATATTCATAGGTCACCCCTAAGTAGGCTTTATTGCCAATGAAGGCAGGCTGCATGGTATTTAAAGGTGGATTTAAAGGTGGAACTTGTAAAGGCTTAATATATGTCCATACAATGGAAAGAACCTCAAAGCTTTTTTCACTGTAGCAAGTTGGCTGTTCACTAGGAAAACACTAGGAAGCAATATTAAATACTGGTTCTGTGGCTCAGGAATGAAGCTAGCTAGAAAACTAATTGAGCATTCTGCATTTTGTTCTCCGATTCCACCAGCCAGTAATAAGTCTTTAAATAAGTGTTTGTGAGATGTGAACTTGCTCTCAGGAGCAAAATAATAGGTAAAATAATAGACCTCAATGAGCAGAGATGACCCTCTCAACCTGACAGACTATGCAAATGGGAGCTGGGAGGATCCTTTTTGACACTGAAGTGTGAAGTCCTGCTTGAAATATGCATCCTGCTCAACAGGTCTGCTGGGATTTTTCATATGACACTTGGGGTGTAGTTCAATGAGGTGTCCTTATCATAGGCAAATGCTAGCTGACACCTAGGTAGCAGTGGCTTAACTAAACATGAGGAGGCCCAACTGCAAAGTACCTGGAAGGGGGCCCTTCTTCCATGGACTCTGTCAGGGGCCTGCTGCCCATGCATAGTGTTCTGTGCTGAAGGGGGCTCATGGAGCTCGGAGGCCCCCCACACCGCGGGGGCCTTTGTTATGCCTCTTCTAGGTAGAGCCCTTCAGTCGTCTTCCTAGCCAGTGAGGCCAAAGTCACAGTGGGCCTTTTGACACTATAGTTTCAGAGCCTGTTTAACGGGTAAACTTAGGCCCAGATTTATACTCTGTTTGCGCTGAATTAGCGTCTTCTTTTTGTTACGCTAATTCAGCGCAAACTTAACTCCATATTTATATTTTGACGCTAGCCTGGTCTAATGTCAAAATATTGAAGTTAAAGTCATTTGGTAGATGTGTGAACCCACCTTACATCAATGAGATGCACGGTGGGTGTTCCCATCCAAAAAATTACTTTAAGGCTCTACCGCCTTATTTATCCTCCTGTGCAAAAATGGTGCACAGGAGGGAGGCAAGCCAAAATAATTGGGCTAAGCCTGCTTAGCTCCATTATTTAACGCCTGGGTCAGGAGAGGCATTAGGGGACCTGTGGACCCATTTCCATGATCAAACACCATGGAAAGAGCCCACAGATGCCCTCCACAAACCCCAGGAACACCCCCACGTACACCCGAGGGACACCACAGGATGGGGGGCCCCATCCCAGGTAAGTAGGGTAAGTAGAGGTAAGTATTTTTATTTATTTTCAAAGTGTGATTGGGGGCCCTGAAATGGGTCCCCCCTACATGGCACTGGGTGCAATGGTCATGCCCGGGGGACCCTTGTCCCCTGTGCTGGCCATTGTGGTGGTGGGCATGACTCCTGTCTTTTATAAGACACGAGTCTGGATGGTTTTAGACTGGTTCGTCTTTTTTTTTTACTCTAACCAGCCTAACATCATTTTTTGGTGCAAAACCCCCTTCTCCCATACCGCCACCCTCACCTGGCTAATGTCATTTTCCATGACGCTAGCCCACCCTTTGCGCTGGACTACGCCATTCCATAAATTTGGTGCCGAGCTGGCGTCCTAGAATGGCCCAAAAGCAGTTTTGCGTCAAAAAGTATAATTATGGGCCTAAGTTTACATATAACATTCGGGAAACACCTCAAAGGAGAAAAACAGAATGCCAAAGCAGTGTGTGTTTGTGTGAATACACTGTCTGGTTGCTAAAAGTGCAGCTTTGTTATACCATACTTCTGTCTCTGACGTGGTTGTAAGTAAAGAGACTGCCTCAAATTGGATTTTGGTGTTTGATGTGGAAGAAAAGAGGGATTACCAAAGTACATCACAGACAGACAGACAGACAGACAGACACACACACACACACACACACAAACACACACACACACACACACACACACACACACACAGACACCCCCCCCAGCTCACCCCAGCTCACCCCACCCTCAGAGCCCACGTTTAGTGAGGCTAGAGATATTGGCCATATTGAAAATGTCCAGAGTGGACAGAGGTAACCGTGGGAACCTTTACCCCATTGA
Source organism: Pleurodeles waltl (assembly GCF_031143425.1). Lineage (NCBI taxonomy): Eukaryota > Metazoa > Chordata > Amphibia > Caudata > Salamandridae > Pleurodeles > Pleurodeles waltl. The sequence continues at coordinate 296,740,751 of NC_090449.1, read as the reverse complement.
TTAAGGTGTCCATAGGGGTCATTCCCCTTCAATAGCTTGTAACACCCATCAATGTGGCACTTCTAGGCACCCACTTCAGCATACTCCTGAACCTAAGAAAGATCAGAAGTTGCAGTCGGAACCTGAGAAGAACCCTGGACTATTGGACCTACTCTCTCTCTTGAACCCAGGACAAAGAAGTGAACTCAAAGGATCATAGGCTGACCTCCTGTTACAACTACAGGGACACTACAAGAGGCCTTTTCCTGAAACTGCCCAGCTGACCAGTGGCAACTGTACCTGGACTGGACCCTCCTGTTGGTCTCTGCCTGACACCCTGTGAGTCACTAAGTGCCTCCACTGACGTCTATGGGGTTTTAGAAGAGTACTCCTGTGGTGGATTGAGACTTAAAGGACTAAAATCATTCTTTTTTTTTTCCACAAACCTTTTTACTAACGTTTATGAGAAAGAATAACATAGAGCATGACTAGTAATCATCTCATTACACATGTGCATTGTATTAACTGACCCTTCTACCCCTTTTGTCCCCTTCCTGTATTTCACAAAATAAAACAGCATTCTGTATTGGCCTTCCAGGACATAGGGTACTGAATGCATTTGTCTCTGAGGCACCACAGCTCCAGGGTCCCCAAGTTTTGTTCTACTTCCTTGGACATCCTCAGCCTTCATAAACAGTCTTCTTCGCCAGCATGCACCAGTCCATATCTTTTTCCCAATATCCTAATTGTGGCACGTGTTTTGCCCCCCACATCTTAACAATGTTGGGTTTCACAACTGACAGTCCTTGTGATACCCACAACCGGTTCTTACATGAGAGTTTAAATTCCCCCCATATGTTTAGGAGACACCACTTCACCACTGGGGTAAGGGAGGACACAAACTCCTCATTCAGTCTCTTCACCACCACCCTTAAAAGACCTATATTTTTGGACAATTGCAACTCACATGGTAGAAGGTGCTCACCCGGTTACAGCCTCATCTACCATTGGCTGTTATAGCTCTGCCCATTTTTTAACATTGTTGTTGGGATGTAGTAGGCGGGTGCAGTATTTTTAATTGTACAAGACTCAATCCAGATCTGATGGTGACCTCTGTCGGGGAGGCCATGGCCTCCACCCATTCATCGTCTTCTGTTTCCACCAGATCGTGTGCCCCCCTTGGCAAGCAGGTGTGCCACAGTGTCTGGTGAATTGTGTATTATTTTCCTATACGTTAGTGAGGTGGTCTTGCAAGACATGTATTTGATCTAGCAGACGATCTGCCAAGGGCGCAGACTCCAGGAGTTGCATGCCTGTGGGTTTTGCAGTGTTGAGTGCGTGCCAGATTTGTAAATACTGTATAGTTCTGTGGGGGCCAGCTGATATTCTTTTTGCAGCTCTGCAAAGGACAGAACCTCTCCCTGGCTTCACAGGTTCCCCACCCTTGAGATACCTATGAAATCCCATTTAGCAACCCCCGGTTGATCTCTCACTGTTCCTAGTGCTGCAGTGTCCCATAGGGACGTAGTTTGTGTTAACTTTGCTGTCCACCCCAGGAATCTGTTGGCCCTATGCAAAGTTGTATTACTGTGGCGATTGGTCCTTGGCCTTTCACGCACCCACAGGGATCATATAGTTCTCTGAGGCAACCCCCGAAGCTTGGAGGTTCAGCCTGTCCATGTAATATTCTGGGTCATCCGGAGGACCGAAGACCCAGCCATTGTGGTGGTCAGCTGCACCGCCCAATAGTATTTTTGGATGTCAGGCAATGCTATTCCCCCATCATACCACCCCCTTCTGAGTTTCTGTTCTGCATTACTTCCTGGGCCTCCATTCCACAACAGTGTTGCCACCTCACTGTCAATGGCTTTGAAGTATGTGGCAGGGACATAGAGAAATTGGGGTAAGGCCATCATTTTAAGTAGGGCAGTTCTGTCCAACAGCATTAGTGGACGTGCCATGCAATGGTAGACATCTTGTTTGAACCTCTTGAGGTATGGTAGTACGTTTTTATTGTAAAAGAGTGCTGGGTTCCGTATGACGCAGATCCCAAATAACGAAAGCCCTCAGTCACGAGCTCGGCTGGTCAGCCTCGAGGCAGTCGAGGTGGTCGCCCCTGTAAGACATAGATCTAGGACTTCCCCCAGTTGATAGTATACCCGGAATGGCTTTTGTAGATGTGGAATATTTGCATTATTCTGTTCAGTGTGAGCTCTGGGTCTGATATATACAATAAAATGTCATCCGCGTAGAGAGACATTTTATCCTCCCATTGTTCCATCCAATGAAGGCCCCAAACCAAGGGATCTTGCCTTATACAGGCCACCAAGGATTCCAACCTTCAAGCAAAGATCAGTGGAGACAGGGGGTAGCCCTGTCTCGTGCCCGATTGTAGGTGGAAGATCTGCGATAGACTGCCATTGACCCTTACACGTGTCAGGGGGTCAGTGTATAGAAGTCGAATCCACTTGAAGACCCCAGACCGAAGCTCAGTTTAATCAAAATTTCAAACATGTAGGTATATTCAATAGAGTCAAAGGCCATGCGTGCGTCTAGAGTGAACACCACTGCCGCCTCTCGGATTTGTGGAGACTTGCTCAGGACATTATGTAACTACCTCAAATTTAGAGTGGTGCTATGGTGGTGCATAAAAATCAGAATGATATCAATGGACCAGGGTGGAAATTTCAGACTTGTGGCCAGGACTTTAGCAAGTAACCTTGCCCTCTACTTTAAGAAGGAAGATTAGCCTTCTTCCTCTACCGAGTTGTCAGTGTAGTGGTGTGGAGTTGAGAATAGTAAGCTACGAATGCGTCAGCTATCTTCCGACGCTCACACACTAATTCGCCAGTCTGTAGTCATACCTCTAGTACCCAGTTACTTAACTGATCTCTTTTGGTCAGCCAGGCTAGAAACTTACTGGCTTTGTCACCAACCTCATCTAGGCAGTGTTGCATCGCTCTGTGACTCAATCGTGCAGCTTCCTTTGCCACATTTCTATACTCAAGCTGCTCAAGTTTGAGCCTATGTGTGAAGTCCTCAGTCGCACCTTAGTTAGGTCTGTCTCAAGGACCCGAAACTCCTCTTCCGGTGTTTCTAGACATGCTGTTTCTTCTTCTTTATGTCCCAGTATAAAGGATATCGCTTGTCCCCTAATTACTGCCTTATTGGCCTCTCATAGTGTCTGGGTAGAGCCAATTGACTTTTCATTTTCAATAAAATAGTGTTCTGTGGCAGTTCAATGCTCTTTTTGAAAAATCTTGGGCAGATTTAGATATCAGGGGGTTAAAGGGGATAGGCCGGTGTGGGAGGTCCCCTCTTGCGCTCATCTTTGCCACTATGGGGATGTGGTCTGTTATGCCACGTGCTAGATTATGTACCTTTGTGAAAGAATGGACATGTCGTATCAATGTGAAAATGTAATCTATGTGGGACATTCTACTGTGTGCCCCTAAGTGGAAAGTAACTTGTTGCTCGTGAGGGTGGTGTGCCCACCATACATCTGTTAACCCAATTGCATATAGGAAGTCTCACAAAGGGTATGCAGACTTTGTTGTTAGTCTTGGTGGTCATCGATCGCAGGCATCACAGGGAGCCAAGTTGAAGTCCCCTCCAATGATTATTCTCATCTCTGGCAAACCCAGGTGCTGTGTGCCTAGATCGGTAAGCGTGGTGTAGTGTAGGCATGGTGGAAGATACACAGAGCAAATATCAATAGTCTGCCCCTCCCAGTTTCCAGCTAAGTCCACAAAGCGACTGTGGGCATTGGGCAAGATCTATTGGACAGTTAATGGTTACAATTTCTTAAATAAAGTCCATATGCCCTGGATCCCATTGTGTATCCTGCATGAGCCACTAGTTTATGTCTCCATCTGTCTAGAGTCCTACAGGTGTCCCTTTTCATGAGGGTCTCGTGTAGTAGAGCTATGTCAGGTGCCTTCTGTATAAGATACCGGAGCACTACTCTCCATTTGATTTTGTCACCTACCCCATTAGCATTCCAAGAAAAGAGTGTCATGGGCAGTGTGTCCCTATCTATATTCGTCATGGTGGTTGCTGCAGTCTCTGTCTGTCCGCTTGTAGTCTAGCACGCCACAGCTTGAGTTCTTGGGGGTAAGCTCATCATATCCCTTGTGTAGTGTGATGCATGTGCTCTGAAACTTATGTGCCCCATTCCTTGGAGCCAAAGGTAACAAACATGAACCCCAAAACTCCCCCCTCACTGCCTCCCTGCATGATGGGACTAAAACCACCTGCCTCCCCAACTTTGCGGTGTGCCTGTGGCCCATTAACCATCTTAAACATTAGAGAACAGTGGTCCCTAATTGCTGTCCCCCTTCCAGATTCCCCCTTCCAGAAGAGGTTTACATTTTACCATCTGCCTTTTATAGTCACTGACTGTGCTGTCGGTCACAGGGCGGTCTTTCTGAGCACAAAGACAGCTCTCTAAACTGCCTGCATCATTGGTCAAGCCTCTTCCTCAAACCAATCTCACCCTCGTTCATGCACTGCTGCAGAGGTAAGTTTGAGCCGCTGCGGCGTTATCGTTCCAATTTTTGTTTTTTCTGACTGTCTTTTCACTAGTCAGGTGAGCTCGATGTGCCAATTGGTCAGCAGGGGTGCTGCTTCTGATGCGGTTGACCCATTTGTCACCCTCCTTCTAACCACTGCCATGCTGCTTCTGGTGTGTTTAAGTGCTAAGTCGTTCCTTCCGCCACTACTCATGTGCACCAGGAACTGCATAGAGTACTTCAGTTTGCGATCTCTGAGCACTCATTTTGCCTGGTGGGCTGCCTGAAGGATTGCATCTCAGTCTCTATAGTTGAAGGTGCAGACTATTGTCGTTTGTGGAGTTGCCCCTGGCTTTGGAGGGGCATCTGGGATTCTATGCGCCCTTTCCAACTAAAACAATTTAGAGAGACATTGTGGTTGTAGTTTGTTGAGGGTGATGTCTTCCACAAAGAGATCTAATGTGGGGCCCTTGGCTTGTTCCGACACTCCAACTAGGTGGATATTATTGCACCTCAAGCGTCCCTCGAAGTCCTTCAATCTCGCACCTAGTGATTCTGTGGTGGCGCACATTTTCTTGACCTGCTTTTTAAGGGAAGGCCGTTTCAGCCTGCAGGGAGTCCTCCGTTTCTTTCATGCATGCATTCATGTTGCGGAGATCGGCTTGCAAAAGGTTAAGTTCCACCGAATCTATCTTGAGTTCCAGGGCCTTTAGCCCCTCTGAATCGCTGCCAATATGTCCTTGAGAGTGGGTGTTTCATCTTCCTGCAGTGGTCAAGCTGCTCCGTCTTCCGTGTCTGCTGCAGCTGGCTTGCCCTGCTCACTATGGGGAGGGCATATTTATCCAATTTGGTGTGTTGCATTAGTCAGGGTCCTGATGGCTGGTTGTTGATCCTGTACCCCCTACTTAGATGTGAGAGAAGGGGAGGTCTCATAAGGTTACTCACTGCTGCCTGCCAGGGGGTTATCTCCATACTCGCTGAGGCCTGTCTTTTTCCCCCTGAGGACCCTTTTCATTACTAGGTACTAGGAAAGGGGTTCACTATTTCTTTGGGTGCAGCAGTCTTGATCTGGACCTTTGAGCCCACTCTCCACTGAATGGGTTGCAACAGATATTAGCTAGAGTGTGGTTTTCAGGTATCCCCTGTGTAGTCCCAGTGGTTGAGTTAGTAGATGAGGTTAATCACTGTGGCCAAGCAGTTTACTCTGGTGTGTAACACCAAGCACTTCCCTCATGGCATGTTGTCTGGGCGAGAGTCTCTGGGTGGTGTCAGCTCTTAATCTCTGAAGGAAGCCCTCTGTATCGCCAGGGCATTATCCCTATTTCTTTGCCACTGTCTTTCACTCAGGGGGACCTGGAGGGCCCGGTTGTTGGTCTTCACTTCATTGGCAGCAGTGCACAGACTTCGTGTGGGGGGCCAAATAGCCATTGAGTGTGAGGCAGGTGGTCTCTGTTTAAGCCTTTCTCCTTTCCCTAGCAGTGTAGTAGATGGAAATGGCCCTTCCTGCAGGGTGATGCCCAAACTTTTTTTCTCCCGTTTTGTTGCTGTATCTTTTTTGTTGACCTTAGGACTCTGAGCACTTTACCACTATTGATCAGTGCTAAAGTGCATGTGCATCTCCCCTAAAACATGGTAACATTGGTGTATCCACAAGTGACATATTTAATTTACCTATAAGTCTTTTATAGAGTGGTATATCATATATCCAGAACATGTAAATTAAATGCTACTAGTGCGCCCGCAGCACTGATTGTGCCACCCACCTAAGTAGCCCTTTAAACATGTCTCAGGCCTTCCACCACAGAGCTTGTGTGTGCAGTCTAACTGCCACCCAGACTTGGCATTTAAAACCTCTGCCAAGCCTTAATCTCCCCTTTTCTTACATTTAAGTCACCCCTAAGGTAGGCCCTAGGTAGCCCGAAGGACAGGGTGCCATGTCAGCAAAAGGCAGGACATATACTTTTAAGGTCTCATGTCCTGGTAATGAAAAACTCCCCAAAGTCGTTTTTCATTATAGTGAGGCATCCCCCTTTCATAGGCCTGCATTGGAAATTCCTTATATCACCTTTAAGGTGTAATTCCTGATCTGAGCGGAGTAGCTGCATCATGTTTAGTACCATTGGAATGGTAATAATAAATCCTCTCTCCTGGTAAGTTCGGATTTTTTACTACAATTTTAGAAAGGAGGCATTTCTCTGCACTCACTTCCCTGTCCACCCACAACCTATCTCCAAGACATGTGTGGCCAGGGTTAGGTGACAGCTACACTTGTGCATTCCCTTCAGACACCCACAACACAGGATACTCAACTGCATATGCATACTGATGGGTCTTCCTGGGGAGGAGGTTGGGAAGGGCTCTCACTTATACCTCAGGGGGGTAATGTCTGGAGTCCACACAAAGTGGCTGATTACCTCCAACTGATAGTATGGAACTGAGGCTAACCTGAAAGGGGGACCTGTGGACTTCACAAGAACTATTTGTAGCCACCCCACAGATCAAAGGCACTTTTTATATATAAATACTGGGTCCATGACCCACTCAAGACAGTACGCTTCTGGACTCAAGACACGCTGCTGTAGTAAAGACTGCTGTGTGCCAGGATTGCCACTCTGCCAGGACAGACTGCTCTCAGGGACTGCTGCGCTGCTTGGTTGAGCTGCTCTGCTGCCTGCTGATCCCTGCCCAGTAACCCAAGACTTGACCTCCAAGCCCAGAGTGACTCCGAGCGGTCCTGCTTTCCCTCACCGCTTACATCGCAACTCTTTGACTTCCACCCAAGCAACTTCTACCCTGCATTGCCGGTCTCATCACATTAACTTCACCCAAGTGGCTTCTGCCCTACTTTGCCGCACTCAATGCATCAACCTCACCCGAGTGGCTTCCGACCTGCTTTGTCTCTCACATCGCAACAACCTCACCTGAGCGGCTTCCATCCTGCTTTTCCATTCGCAACGCATCAATTTCACCTGAGTGGCTTTTCCCCTGCTATTCCGCTCTCATTCCATCAACTTCACCAAAGCGGCTTCTGACCTGCTTTTCCACTTGCATTGCAACAACCACACCCGAGTGGCTTCTGCCAAGCTTCACTCCTCACAACTTTTCGACTTGCACCCGAGCTGCGTCTGCCAAGCTTCACTGCTTGCAACTCTTCGACTTACACCCCAGCAGCTCCTGCCATGCTTCACCGCTCCCACCTCTTCAACTTCATCCAAGCTGTCTCTTGTCCTGCTTTGCTGCCCTCAACGCAGCTCTTCAACTTTCACCCGAGTGGCATCTTGCCTCGCTTTGCCGATCACACCTCTTTAAGTTCACCTGAGCGGCTTCTGCACAGCTTCACCGCTCTCACCTAGACAACTTCAACCTGGGAGGCTCTGGCCCTGCATAGCCACATCCCGCTCCTGATAGGAGCAAAACCACAGACATTGGACACTCGTGCTGAGGAGTCCCCGGCACCATCATTTTGTCCTATTTCTCTTTTTTTGACCATTGATCTTACTACATTTAGCTTACAAAGTTAAGTATTTCTGTAGCATATTGAATTCAAAAGTAATCATGTGGTGTACCTAAAATGATGAGAGAGAGTCACAAGTACTTTACACATTGCCTCCTAAGTTAGGCTTGCCTGCTTTGCCCTAAGCTACCAGAGGGTGAGCACAGGGAAATTTATGACATGAGCTTAACTTGCCCTGACTAGAGCTGTGGTCCCTACTTGGACAAGGTGCATACCTCTGCCAACTAGAGACCCCATTTCTAAAAGTAGTAGACTCCCATTCTTGGAGTCTGGTGTACTGTGCGATTACTCTGCTTAGCAGCCCTTTGGGGTGAGGTTCATGTGGTGCAGTTGCATTGCTATCTGTTGTTGTCTGTGGCTGGCACTGCCTCTATAGTGGAGCAGGTAATTGGAGCAGCCGGATGCTTGGGGGCTGCTTGCTCCAGAGTGTAACCATCAGGTAGTTTGCTTGCGTAATAGGCCTGTAGTAATGCCGTTCGATATCCTCCCAATACTTTCAAGCCACTATTACTATGCCCCTTAAAGGAAATCAGGGCAGCAGGAGTGGTAGCCTCTCCTCACCCTCCACACCTCGAGTCAGCTGGTTCACTTGGTGTGACACAGTCGTGCTGCCTGACTCACCCCGGGAGGCAGTGGGGGTCGCTACTGTTGTCTGGCAGTCACTGATGCTCCAGGCCGTCTCCTGAGTGCAAGACACTGACTACGTGCGTGCCTGCCGCCACTCTCCCTTCATGCCTATCACAGCACTCTAAGAGGTTCCAGGCCCGACCTTCCCTCTGAAGCTTCCTCTGCGTTTGTCGACACACAAATCAGGGCAGTGGTATCCCCGCAAAGTAGATTTCTTGCCCTGTTGATTTGGGGCTGCAGGGCCAGATCATAAGGCAGATGTTGGGGGATATATCAATTGTGAGACAGTAGCCGCTCTAGAAAGTGGCCATCTTCGCCGACAGTTGGCCACACCCCCTAAAGCCAATCTTTGACCAGGACGAACCTTGTTAGTGTAACCTACACTCGCTTCATTATGGTCATCATTAAATTGCACCAAGGTCCTATTTTACAGCAACCATTGACTATCATTGGCACGATGTGCTTCTTGCCAATATTTCCAATTAAAACTTTCAAAAGTCACATCTCCAGTTCCCCTTAATGGATTTTTATCATCTTGGTGCATTTCTGTTTATTAAGCTTCACTCTATTATCACTGTTTAAATAATGTCTGCTCTGTGCCATAACTACCAGGGGCTTAAACTTGGGTTCATTTAGTGACTTTCATGGTTCACCCAGACAAAGGTTGTGGTTATTACCTGAAGTGGGTGTCTAGCCCCCTTAACTAACACCTCAATTTCTTACAGATGCCCTAAGTAATAAGATGTTCACAATAACACACTCAATTATGTCTTCCTGTTGATATAGGAGATACATATATAAATATTGTGGAGGTCCCAGCAATGTGGGCAAAACGTTATTAGGCACTTCGAACAGCTATCAGGACAGAGCTTCTCCATAAGCCTTTGGTGACAGTAGATGCATATTGTGGCACACTTACATTTTTAACTTAGTTTCTCTGTTCTGCCTCCAACGTAGATAACGGGGGAAATGCCTCCAGTTTCTTTTTGCATGTGTGTGTTTCATACTATCGTGGTTCACCCAATAAAGTCAAGTCTGGTAGTTTCAAGGGACTTCACAGTTGTTTGGCATCCGGAACCTTAGTTGTACCCTTTACAGGACTTTACAAGGGATCACTTTAACGTTTTGGCCTCTTTTTGGAAGCAAGGTATTAAGTCTCAGTCAACCTCCTTTCTAAATCTACTTCCCTTTCAAGCTCCAGTTGGATCTGGACTGGTTATCGCTGAAATTCAGTTGCAAAGAAGTTGTACCTACGATTTTACATTCAGAAGCATCCGTAACTCCAATTTGTTGAGTTTGGAAAAGGAGCAACTTTAGTTTTTTTTTTCAAGCGGCACAGCCTCTGGATTCTTCCAGAATCAGTACTTAAATTAGCTGGATTAAAGCCCATGTTTCTTATACTACTTTTCCTACCGTATTACACGTCCACCAAGTAATGCAGATGGGGGATACTGTAACTTTAGTTACAGAGCTTTGATCTTTGGACATTCAGAAGACTATTTGGCTAACAACATATTTAAACCAAAGAGCAGACAAGTCCAACAGCTTGCACATGGCTACTCACTTGTGGATCCTGCATCTAGAAATATATATAACAGGATTTTTCAGATCTTGGATGTTTCTCCATCATGCATGTTTACAAATAACAGAACCCAAAACCTGTGCATCTTTGGATGTTCTTTACTATTTCCTGATATGTAAAGTAACTATCCAGCCGGTCTACTCTGAAGATACTGTGACCAGCCTCCACTTTATGGGATGCTCTTTTTGAGTGTGGTATATCATGATGGTGAGTGCTGTTGGGAGCACGATAGCCCACTGTAGAGCATACTGGTGCTGTGCTAGATGGTTGTGATATGGACTGTCTTCCACAAGTATATGTGAGTGTAATTTCATGGTGGATGATTATTTTCAGTTGGTGTACATAACACAAACGTAATTAGAAGGGCATCGAAGCACTCTGCGGGTTTCCACGTAGGCTCAATAACCTGGGTGATACATATGAGCAGGAACATGTATGGTCTTTAAAAGCAAGCAATCTGCCTATTCCTGGGCAATTCCTCCTAATGAGCATGAGAACTGTTTTCAGTAAGCACAATGGTGACATCAACTGAACCCATGTCCTTTTAAAGACCATGAGTTAACCTATTTGGGGCTGTGGGATAGAAGCATATTTTGAGAAGCAGTATGTGCCTCCATCCTTTTATCGTGCCCTCAGGGGGCAGGAAGTCTCCAGTTCATCGAGAGCAGGTCGGGTAATGCCAAAATAAAGCACACCCATCTTTGCACCCTGCACATGACACAAAAATGTTGGCAGGCTACTGCCCTCACAGAGTAAGGTTGATCAGACACCTTCCTTTATTACAAGACTGTCCTCACCAATTGTTTCAAGCCCAGGTCTTCATTTTTAGATCTCAGAGTCCTCCACTACGGCGCGCCGGGTGAATGACGTGGTATCATCCTTAACCTTCATCCCAAGCAGTTGAACTTTAATTTTGAATAGGAAATTACATTTTTGGGTGAGTTAACACAAGAACTTTAGCAAAAGACAAGCAGTGTTGTGGTGAAGGAGACTTGCCCTGCTTTGATCATGGATAGACTTAGGACATACGCATGGCATGGGCTTGGCAATGGCTCTTTTTAGGTCTTGGCTAGACAGCTCATGCACTGTCTCTTCAAAACATTTTCTTTTCACTCAGTGGGCTTGGAAACCGCCCATTACTTAACTTTAGTTGGCTTCACTGTCACTCTTAATTGCTTGATTATCATTGGTCTGCTGCTGGTAGGCTTCCTTTGTCTTGGTGGATTTGCCCTCCCCTTGGAGTGCCCTTTCACTGCTCATATCTTTAGGCCCTATTTTATCTTTTGGTTGAAGCACTATAACAAAGTGCATCTTTTTTTTATCAGGCTATCTGGTGTACTTCTTCCCCTTCTGTGCCCCGCCCATCCTCATTCTGTTGATGTCTGAGGTTGACGTTTGCCCTAGCCCTTACTACCCAAGATTACCATTGTTGACGGTGCCAAATCCCTAGATGTCATGCTGGACAAAAAAACTCAACTTCCAATGCCAAACCATCACCATGGCCAAGAATGCATGCTTTCAACTGCGCCTTGTCTGGAGCAATCCTGAGCGAGAACTAAAAACTCGTGTCCAATCTTTGGTACTCTTCAGACTGCACTACTGAAATTCTCTTCTTGCAGGCCTCCCCAAGACTCACCTATCTTCTTTAAAATCCATCCTCCACTCAGCTGTGCATTGGTCTATGGTGCCAAAAGAAATGACCATATCACACCTATGCTGCTAACTAGACACTGGCTTCCTAGTGAAACCAGGACTTTATTCACCAGAGGGCTGTCTTTGCCTCTGTGCCCACATCTATATTACGGCGTGGACACAGAGGCAAAGGGATTCTCCTATATAAATGAGGAAACACCCTCTTGAGATAGCGCTATATGTGTGCAAGCGCTATCTGTATTATAGAAAGGGAGTACAAGCATCTGCTGCCCTTTCTGTAAGAACAAAGTGCCCCAGGGGCACGCAAAGTGGGTGCACATGCTGTTGCACCCCTGGGGCACTTTGTATTATACGGCCCGAGGTGACTCTAGACCATCACAAAATGCTGAAAATCTTCTGCTCGAACCTCCAACCTTCAAGGGCGAAAGACTCATGGTACAATGTTTCTCAGGTAATGTGACAAGAATTTGGAATCTGCTACATCTAACCTTTCGCACCACCACTCTTTTCGGATCTTCAAAACGGACCTTAATACTCTTCTCTTCCAAAGACATTTTTATCAATACCACTCCTTGTCAATGCTCCCTACCAGGCACATGCCCTTGCATTTAATATCTGGCCATGACACTTACATAGCACCCACTAGAGCTATAATGAGCTTTCACCCCAGCTCTGTAAATATGTAACATGTAATTATACAACCCTAGTCGCTTTAACTTTTCCAATATGTCATTTGTGATGATTATGTAATTTTTAAATATGTAAGTCCCACCATAGGTAACCATAGTAGGTATACACATTGTCACCTACTACCATTTTATTCTAGATTTGTCATGTAACGTTGTTTAGTTCTATCGTAAAGCGCTATGACACCTCTGCAGGATGTCCGCGCTATAAACAAAACGCATAAACAGTCTGTGAGCCTGCTATCATTACCACCTAACCATCTTCCTTTGTCTGTGTTAACCCCCGCTCCTCCTGTCCCACTCACCCTCCGATGTTTATGTTGCCCCCCGACTCACCGTTCCTCCATATTTCCTGCCAACCCGCCCGCCCCCTATAATGAACAAAAACACGATATGATGCTTCTGGCCTCGCCATGGCCCTTTTTTCCAATTCCCTCCATTATCAGTGTTGCAACACCCAACCCACATCCTCCATCCCTTTCTGTTGCCTCCGCACTCCCAAAAGCATAAAAAAAACAGTGTTATGTAGTAAGCAGCGCCGGCCGCATAGTTTGTATTTACCGTTTAGCCATGCATCGTGCGTGCCATGAAAAACTAGCTCTCTCCTGGACTTGTGGAGCTGTAGTGCTCCCTAAAACGTGTAGAGCGCCCTAGTACTTTCGTCTGAACACTTTGCTGCTCGTTCTGAAGAGCTCGCATTCAATTTTGGCAACAGAGAAGGGCATTGCAAGGGTGATCAGATGTCCCGGATTTCCCTGGACAGTTCCGGTTTTCAGAGGACTGTCCAGGTGTCCCAATGCTTTTCCTGCTTTTCAATAAATGTTCAGGTTTTTGGGACAACGTTAGTCATTCTGCACAGCAGAAATTAAGCTATGCTCTCCTTTCAAGAGGTGATTCTGATTAGTAATTTAACTTATTATCTGTTTTTTTTAGGCAGCACAGGCGGAGGTCAGCTGAGAGCAAGAAAGAAGACAGAGTGGGCAAGAGAGCAGGGGGGCTCAGGGTGGAGGTCCTGCCACAGCTGTGTGTGAATTTTTTTTTATAGAAATATATATATATTTACACATACATCAAGAAACAAAGTTCCGACATCAGCTGACCACATCCACTCACAAGGGGGTTGGTGCGAGTTTGCGGTCGTTGCCACTGCTTAAAAAAAAACGAATCCCTATTCAGGGAAACAATACTCGCACTCCATAAGTCTATAAATCCAAAAATTTTAATGGCAACGTGTTTCGTTCTATCAAAGATCTTCCTCACTGCCTATCACAAATAATGTGCACCACCACCTTTAAAGAACAAATGAAACATAATACACAGAAAGAAAGAGAATACTATATATGTACACATTCACACACACACACATACATTCACACACATTTTCATTTACATGGCTACACAAACCGGGAGAGGCCAGACATAAAAATACGATAGACATTAGTCCTACGTTTATGTCTAACCTTTCCCAGTTTTTCTTTCTCAAAATCTGGTTACCCTAGTAATTGCACATGCACGCGCTCCTGAAATCTAAGTACTCGGTGGATGTGCTCTTTTGTTGTGACTGCTTTCACTAATGATGCTGCTGTAGTGTAGCTGTTGTTTTATGTATAGCATGTATTTTTGTTTTTTCACTATAAACTTAATTTTTCTTCCCATAAATATAACAGTCTTTATACAAAATGTAAAAAAAAAAAAAAAAAAAATATATATATATATATATATATATATATATATATATATAGGTCCCTAAATAGAGACTATAACCTGTTTCTACAAACTCCCACGTCTTTTTTGGTACCTCATAAAGAGGTCAAACGCTGTATCTATGGACTCACAAATTAATGCTGTGCTTCCAGGCCAGCAGTAACTGCAATATTGTCTCCCCTTTTGGGAAGGCTGCTGATTTATATGACTACCATGACACTAAAGAAAGGAGGCTAAAATTCCCTTTTGGCAAAGCAATATTAGGAAACCTTTGGAATGGCATATCTCAAGTGAAATACCAGACTAGGCTGACCACTTGAATTTCTATTGAAACATATATAATCAAACCTATCATATGTAATTTATTGCTTCCCCCCCAAAACTGGTAGGTGCAAAGTCCTTTCTAGCTATCATTACAGATTTTTTACTACAATACTTACAAAAGTATCTGATACAGCACAAAACATTTTAGGCATATTCAGTAAGTTCACAAGTTCCAATTACATGTGGTACGCAGTTCACCACTAACTTGTTCACAGTGCTGAAAAACTGGAAATAAATTTTTTGAGCATTGTATAAACAAAAGTTATTGTGAACCCTTTAAGATTAATATCCTGATATTCTTAGGCCCTGATTTAAGAAGGCCTAGCGCCACTTTAGCTCCGCCTTAGCATCATGTTTTTGACGTTAAGGCGGTGCTGAGGTGGCCTTTCCCAGCGTCAGGTTTACAAAGTGGCGTAATGCATTCATTGCGCCATTTTGTAACCCTTTGCGCTACATTATGCCTGTGTCAGGCATAAAGTATGCAAAGGGGGTGTTCCCCTGTTAGGGGGACTGAAAAAATAGCACAAAAAAATCTAAGAGACTTCTTTGCGTCATTTTTTCGTCACTTTTAACGCCTGCATTGAGCAGGTGTTAAAAGGGAGCACACTGTTGTTTACAATGGGACCCTATGTACTGTTCAGGATTAGCGCCAACATTTTGGAGCCAACCCTGAACAGTACATGAATGGCGTAAAAAATGTTGACGCTATTGCCCCTTGCCCTGCGCCATGGTGCGCTATATCTTAGAAATGGCTCATACATGGTGGCGGTAGGGTAACACTAAGGGGCACAAGCAGTGCTTAATTTGTGCTTGTTGTTTTCGGTGCGGGGCACCAGCACTTATTTTTGAGGGCCAGCACTTATTTTTCTGCCTCAAGCATTTACTGTGAGCAAAAGACAAATATGGGAAAGACTGAGGAGGAGAAAAATGAAAACGCAGCACAATGGGAGAAATCAGAAAGCTGCAAGAGTGAGCTGAAGGAGCAGGGAGTGGCTGTAAATGGATTGAAGATGCCCGAGATGGCTTAAGGATTACGTTGCCTCAGTATTCCGTGCTCGCACATTTAATTGCTGCAGCTGCGTGTTTAAGAGGAGGGCTTTGGGCACCTGCACGCTTTTATTTACAAATTAAGCACTGGGCACAAGGAAAGTGGTGCTGCACTGGGTGCTCTATTTTAATAGCTTACAATGTCAAGCAGAGAGAATATGTTTCTTTTTTGCACTTCTTGGAGAAAAGCTAGAATCTTCCTGCATGTTTCTGCTCCGCCCTTTTTAAAAAAACTAACTCATACAGTATTCAACTGCTTCTGATATCTTTTGTCAACAAATAGCTAACAACTTTTTTGAGGTGTTTAATTTTGCACTAGTAATTCTATTTTCATTCTTCATATTTACAAACACGATCTCTCTTTCATATGGAAGTGCCATGCACCAGGGATATAGGTTGTTTATGGATACATTATAAGAGATAAAAGCCCCCTGCTGTACACGATAAGGATATTGCAACCTTCTATATGACCATGGAACTCCTCTGTGACTCACAATATCCTTACACTGTATGGCAGGGGATACTTTATCCCATATATGCATACACCCAACACTGCATAGAGCTCATGGCACTGGGTACATCCACTTCCGACAATGGATGTGTTGTAGTGAGTGCATGTAGCTGACGGCAGTTTTGCTGATCAAATGTGCACAGCCTCGTAAAAAGTGTGAGGGCTTACGTACCTGGTCTCCTGGGCATCTCCTTTATTTATATAAATATATTTTTGCCAAATTGTTCTTGTATAAGACATATGTCTGCATAGAAATGTTGCCAAGGCCAGACCTTCTTGATTTTTAGACTTGCTGTGGATATATATATATATATATATATATATATATATATATATATCTACTAACAGCACACGTGACATTTGCTGTTCTGCAATCCCTATATTTTCTGTAAGAGATGTTTTGCCTGTTGCTGCCTATGGTGTAGCTGTTTTCTGTGCTTGTGAAAGAGTGAGCTGCATTGGCCCATGTGGTGCCCATCAGTGCTAAATTTGAACCAGTCTCAGCATTGGCACTTATTTTTCTGCTCCAGCCCATATAATAGTCTACCACATGGTGGCGCAGTTTGTGTAATTTAGAGATGAACACAACAACAGTTGGTAAATATACATTATTTATTAACAATGACTAATTCCTGTCACCCAAGTCTTTCTTATAGTTTTAGATGTAGCCAGGAATAGTCTTAATTGCCCCACTTGGAGAAGTGTGGTGTTTAGTAGTTGTGTTGGTAATGGGTGAGGCAAGCTGTAGTGGACTTCTGACAAGGGCTCTGGCACTTATTTCTTTTATATATTTGTTTACAAATTAAGCATTTGTGCCCATTCTGAATTTTAATGAGGATCTCGCCTCCACCATGCATGTGCTGTCAGGCATGTTTACAATACAGTCGGCTTCCATCCAGTCTAAAGAATACCATTAGTTGCAGTGCTATAAATGGGAAAAAGGTGCAGGTACTCCCCAAAGGAGCAGTAGATTGGGTGTGAAGTTTGAGGTGGGCATAAGGGGCAGGGCAACGGGCGGGGTATGTTTTTTTTTACCTTTATAAGCTTTGTTTGCAAAAAATGTGCCTGCATCGAAAGAATGTCAAAAGTATCTGTCCACAAGTTATTACACTAATAACCATTTATATAGTACTTACTAATAAGTGCTTAATATTAACCTAAGTAACACTTTTTGGCAACCTTAGAATAATATAATATTGAGAAAAAAAACATAATCTTTCCATATGGTTTGCGTGCATAATAAGCCACTAAGCTATATGACAATGATCTTAACTTGTGACCTGCAGGTAACACAATGATCTCTGCAACAAAAAAGTAACTAATTGAGTTATCAACATGAAAAACAAATATGTGCTCTGCTTGTTTCATGCTGTGCGTTATAGTAGGGTCATTTCAACTCTATGCAGTTTTATGCTGAGGTGAACTTTGATTAGAATGCACACGGATATTTCCAGCAAGTGCATTAACCATCAGAGTGATTAAAGTGCCATTGTACCCAGGAACTTACTGGATGCAGAAAGCTATCTGTATCAGGTGATATTTTGAAATGCAGCCTATTGTGATCAGTTAAGCAAGGCAGAATAAAGTTGTTCTATCTTGTCATTTTGCAGCAGACTATGGCCCAGATTCTCAAAGCTTTAGCGTTACTTTTTTAACTCTAAACCGACACTAAACTTTTTTTGGCATTCACAAACCAACGTAAATAGGTATTTACATTGGTTTGTGTCGCATAGTAACGCAAACCTGCGTGAAACGCTGCCTTGTGTTACTTTGCGTCAAGCGGGCGTCCCATGGGTGGCACATGAGCGTACCCGTGGTACCACCTTTGCTTTTTGACGCTAAACACTATTCTGAAACTTCAGGTGAAAAGGTTTAGCCCCAAAAATTAACTCCTTTTAAAAGCAGGTGCAAGAGGGAGAAATGTTTTTATTTCTCGCTGCTTTTCTGACTTTGCTTGTGTGCTACACTGTACAACTGTACAACACATACAACGTAGAAAAAGCATTTGCACTTGTCTAGGCATAGTATTTTGTACTTGAAGGGTACCCTTCCTGTACAAAACCTATGCTAGACTCTTGCACACAACCTAGCACTATGGCGCAAAGGTGTGTGCGTGGTGCACAGCAGCTGAAAACATTGCCAGTGCTAGGGAAAGGGTAGGAGAGTGCCATTCCTATCAGAATACGGCGCTCTCCTATTCTCTCCTTGTCATGCAATGCAGAGCAGCAGCTTTTGGTCCTGCCTTGTGCTGCCTATCACCTACCAGAATCTGGTGTTCATCAATAAAACTTAGAGAACGCATCCTGGAGGAGTCAGGAAGGTCCCTACCCAACATTCTACAAATGGGATGCACAAAAGAATTATCCAAGGCCCGAGAATCTCATATGGAAGCAGCCCTGCAGAGACCAAAAAAAAAAGGGGAGGCCACCAACACAGTAGCTCCAACCACGAGCAAGACAAGATACAGCGCAAACAAACCACCGACAAGGCAATGTGGGTACTGCGGCGGACCCTCACACAGACCATCTGAATTGCCGGCTAGGGGCAAGAAGTGTGCTGGCCTTGGGAAGCTAAACCACTTTGTAAAAGTGTCCAGGTCAAGCAAAACCCGAACCGGAAATGCTTCCAACAACGTGACGACAGGCAAGTCTGAACATGGTAGCGACATGGAAGACGATGAAGCCGAAGTGCACGTTGTTCATTCAGTATTCACCGTTGGAAATGCTTCTCATCTGTCGATGAAGTTACCGAAATGCCAAGTCCAATTAGGCACCCACGAGATTCTGGCAGTGGTCGACACGGGAGCCTCAATGACCTTTCTAGCAGCGGACGAACACTACAAAATGACCCCAGTTCCAGTACTGACCAGAGCTAAGGTCAATGTATATGCCTACGGACAGAGCATGCCACTTGCCCTGAAAGGGGTGTTCAACACTACCATTACCCTTGAGTCCAAGTCAATCCTTGCTAAGGTTTCTGTGACAGAAGAAGGACACGGAATGTTGTTAGGCTGCAAGGCCGCAGAAGACTTAGGGGTAGTCACATTCGCACTCAGCATTCATCAGGTGTCGATAACAGAGCTTCTGACCCAGTACCGAGGAGTATTTGAAGGGATTGGATGTTTAAAGACGAAAGATGTGAAGCTACATATCAACAGGACGGTGCAACCTGTCGACCTTCGCCAAAGACGTATTGCGTTTCACCTCCGACACCAGGTAGAGAAAGAACTAGATCACCTTGAGAAGGCGGGCATTATAGAGAGAGTGACAGGACCCACACCGTGGGTTTCACCAATTGTTGTCGCACGCAAACCCAAGGAACCTGGAGAAGTCCGCATTTGTGTAGCTATGCGTCTTCCTAATGCTGCCATTAAACGTGAACGGCATTTGACACCCACGATCGATGACATCATTGGTGAGCTCAGAGGTCGTGCTGGTTTTCAAAACTTGACCTACGGTCAGGGTACCATCAACTGGTGTTGTCAAAAGAGTTGCGATACATCACAACTTTTTCCACCCACGTAGGACTGAGGAGGTACAAACGCTTAATATTTGGTATCTCCAGTGCAGCTGAAGTCTTCCAAAACATGATACATGAACTATTAACTGATCTACCAGGGACACTCAGGCCCATATTTATACTTTTTTAGCGCCGCATTTGCGCCGCTTTTTGACACAAAAGCGACGCAAACTTACAAAATACAGTTGTATGTTGTATGTTCTTGGCCAATGGCATTGCACCAGGCCCAGCAAAAGTGTGTGATGTCAAAGATGCACCTCCTCCCACGTGCGTAACCGAGGTTAGAAGTTTTTTGGGCATGGTAAATTACTGTGGCCGATTCATCAAGGACTTATCAGCTCTCACCCAGCCACTCTGGAATCTGACCAAAATATCAGAACCATGGACTTGGGGCTCGGCTGAACAGACAGCATTTGAAGCCATCAAGGACGCTTTGTCCAGTGATACTACCCTGAGGTACTTCGACCCCTGTAAAGAGACCAAGGTCGCAGTCGATGCGGGTTCAAAAGGACTAGGTGCCATGCTCTACCAGGAACAAGATAGCGGGGATTGGTCCCCAGTAGCTTATGCCAGCAGATCCTTAACTGAGACAGAACAAAGATATTCTCAAATAGAAAAAGAAGCAATCGCTGTGCATTGGGGTTGTAGACATTTTCATATCTACGTCTATGGACGCCCCTTCGTAGTAATGACTGACCACAAACCCTTGATACCGTTGTTCAATGGAACTGAGTCAAAGCCTCCTCCCCGGATAGCGAAATGGATGCTCCAATTACAGGACTACAGGTGTCAGTTGGAGTATCGCCCCGTGTCTGAGAATCCAGCAGACTATCTGTCCAGACACCCACGAGCAGCTTCAGACAAAGAGGTGCATGAAGCCCAAGAGACGGAGGAGTACGTCAAGTACGTCTCAGACTGATCGATACCGTTGCCTCTCTCGGTAAGTGAGATAGTCGAAGCTACGGCAAGTGACGAGTGCGTTAACTGCTATCCGAACCAACCAGTGGTACGTTGTGAAGAAACAACTGCCAAGTCTAAATTCTGATTCCCAGCGCATTCTCGGAAGTTTGTACAATGTTCGCGATGAACTTACCGTGGATGCGGATGGATGTCTGCTCAGAGGGTGCAGAATGGTCGTACCGTCGTCTCTCACGGCAAGAGTGGTGCGGCTGGCTCACAATGGTCATCAGGGCATGGTCAAGACAAAGAGCCGCCTGAGATCTAAAGTATGGTTTCCTCTCATTGATGAGCAATTGGAGGACGTAGTAAGATAATGTGTGTGGTGCCAAGCCTCTGGAGAGCCTAGTCGACCAGTCCCAGTTGAGACCAAGCCCGGCACTGAAGCACCATGGGTGTCAGCCAGTCTCGATTTCGGGAGCCTCCCAGATGGGCGCCACACTATGGTTGTGATCGACAATTTGTCCAAATATCCAGAGGTGGAGATCATACCTGCTCTCACAGCTGAGGTGGTGATATCTCGTATAGAGAAAATCGTAGCCACACATGGTCTCATCGCCGAAGTTAAAACTGACAATAGCCCACCCTTTCAGAGTCGGGAAAGGGCCAAGTACTTTAAGAGCACTGCCATTCAACATCGTCGGATTACGCCCCGGTGGCCCCAAGCCAACAGGGAAGTGGAGCGTTTTATGAGAACCCTAAACAAGGTGGTATGCATCACTGATACTAGAGGTCAGACCAGCGACTATGCCATTTATTCATTTTTACGCAACTATCAGCAGACCCCTCATTCCACTACTAATCGAGCTCCTGGACATGTGGTTTTTGGATGAGCAGTGTTTGACTCCATCCCACATCACCAGTCCTGGGTCCCTCCAGCTATAAACCGTGACCAAGTCCATGAGCGACGGTTGGCAACAAACAACTATGCAAGCCGTCGGAGACGAGCTGTGGGTGCAGACTGCAAGGTTGGTGATAAAGTGCTGCTGAAGGAACTATCGTCTGGCGGTAAATTTTGAATGCCTTTTGACACGCTTCCCTGGACCATCATATGTCAAAACGGATCCTCTGTCGTGGCACAACGGGGGGCTGATGTCATCACCCGTAACATATCCCTATTCAAGAGGTTCCATCCACTGGCCGGCGACGCTCAAGACACGGATTCCCCAACTGTGGATGACGTTGTGGTGTCCATACCTGATGGAGACGCCGGCGGTGATCCATGCCCGCCAGTGTCAGACAGTACAGGGCAGGTCCATGTCCACAATGATGTCCCCTGCAGAGGTCCCAGTCAGTGCCTGGACCTCGGAAGGTCAGGTGCTACAAAATACAATTTGCGCAGCAACCCGACTCCTTCCATAAGACTGCGTGACCATCTAGTCGATGGATGACTCCATAATGTGTGTGTTGTTTTTTGTTTAATTTTTAGGCGGAATGTAGTCGCGTACCAGTGACGCAACTGGTAACTGGACACTACCATTGGCGGGAAGGCGGGGTTTGAAGGGAGGGGTCTTACTCATACTTGCCCCATGTGTTTACCCCCATGTTTGTGCTGTGAGTAATGGTCTGCCCTGATGTCGTAGGGCAGGGTATAAAAATAAAGGGTGTGTCCAAGGGGGGTTAAGCAGGCGATATGGTGCGACACAAGAGATTGTATCTGCGACAGCAGCCGCTGCCAAACCACCTCGGCCACAGCAGTTAACAAATAATACTGACGGGTGTCCAGTCTTTGTCTCCACAGCCACATATGCCCTCATTGCTGGCAACAGACCAGCGGTAAAAAAAAATGGAATCACGACCATGGCAGAAACCGCCAACATAGACAGCCACTTTAACACTCCGACCGCCACGGCGGTAGAATCAAACACCGCAGCGGTAACCGCCAACAGACAGGTGGAACACAATGTACTGCCCACCGTATTACAAGGCACCAATCAGCCGGCTTTTCAGGGGCGGTAAAAATGCCATCAAAAGCACTGGGGAAACAGTCTGTGGAACGGAAACCACTCACCTCTCAACACCCAACGAGGAACCAGCACGTCATGAAGCCCGAGTTACAGGTCCTGCCCATGTTGTTTTAACTCCTCTTCTATCAGGAGCAGCAAAGTCGTGGTCGACGACCACGGTGAGTACTGCAGCTAGCACACAGGGGAGGGGAGGAGGGAAAAGAGAGTGACACACACACGCGTAACGCAACACCCCCACCCCCACCCCCACCCACAACACCATACACACAAATACATGCAGCAACATTACATATACATCCCGTCACCCCCTGGAAGAAGGCAAGGACAAAATGAAATGAGTGTAACAAGTGTAATCATCGAAAAATCAGATAGGCCAAAGTTAAAATCATCAGTATATACAAATATGTACACAAACTACACAAGTCCGGATAGTAATGAAATCAATGTCCGTGGACCAGTGGTCCAGTGGTCCCAAAATGCATGGGCGAAGCCCACACATGATACCTGACTCGAAACGGAGAGAACACTGCTGGGGCATCAGATCGAAAATAAACAGGCACCTCAGGGGGAGGGCGGTCACCTCAGACGGATGAACGGACGACGCCACTGCTCCATGAGGGGGCTCCATGCCCACAGTTAGGTCCTGGGGAGTGCAAAGCCACAGTCTCACATGTCTCTCCAGGGGGTGGTTTGCCCACTGCTATATCCTGGAGAGTGCAAAGCCACAGTTTCACAAGTCTCTCCAGTGGGTGGTTTGCCCACTGCAATATCCTGGGGAGTGCAAAGCCACAGTCTCACAAGTCTCTCCAGTGGGTGGTTTGCCCACTGCAATATCCTGGGGGGTGCAAAGCCACAGTCTCACAAGTCTCTCCAGTGGGTGGTTTGCCCACTGCAATATCCTGGGGAGTGCAAAGCCACAGTCTCACAAGTGGATGTCAGTCTCCACTGGTTCTGGGGGGGCATTGTGCCCAGAGTGCGTAATCCTGCCAAGGACTTGGGTAGTGAATGCTTTTCTCCACTGGTTCTGTAGGGGGCATTGTGCCCAGAGTGCTTCATCCTTCCAAGGACTGTGTGAGTGGATGCTTTTCTCCACTGGTTCTGGAGGGGCATTGTGCCCAGAGTGCTTCATCCTGCCAAGGACTGGGGTAGTGGATGCTTTGCTCCACTGGTTCTGGAGGGGGCATTGTGCCCAGAGTGCTTCATCCTGCCAACGGCTGGGGTAGTGGATGCTTTTCTCCTCTGGTTCTGGAGGGGCCATTGTGCCCAGAGTGCTTCATCCTGCCAAGGACTGGGGTAGTGGATGCTTTTCTCCACTGGTTCTGGAGGGGGCATTGTGCCCAGAGTGCTTCACATGCAGTGTGGCAGGTCCCGTTCCCTCACCTGGGTATGTGTGCCACGAGATTACCTGGGAACAGGTAGCATGATACTCCACGGAGGCAGAGACACACTCCACCCTGCTGCGACTTCGCCTGCCACCTGCAGGTACAAACAGTGCTGGGTGTCGTGCCTCATGCACGCTGTGCAGGGTCCAGGATGTCTCCTGACTCGGACGGGTGGCCACTTCGTATGATAGCCATGTCAGCTGTGGTGGCACTGTCTGAGCACGTTGTGGGGCTGATGGCGGTGGTTGCGGCAGTGTCTGTGGCGGAGATGTTGGCAGTGATAAATGTGTCAGCACATGTGGAGGGACACAGCAGGACGTCTCCTGCAGCCTCGGACGGCTGCCCACTGGAGATGATCCTGGGGACTGTTGCTGAGGCAGCAGACGTGCACGTGGGGGTGCAGATGGCGGTGTCCACCGCCGTACAGGTTGATGTTCTGGTTGCCAGAAGGGGTGACTCTGGTCCCCCAGCCGGAGGCTCCGTGTCCCTTCCCCACCTTTGATGTCGCTGCTGGTCCCTTGGCACTGTCCCCTTTTGGCTTGGAGGAGCTGTTGCTGGGTGTTTGGTGCAGCTTCTTCCTACGGCATGTGGGCACCTTCTTCACCTTGGCAGGTGGCGGAATGGGCTGATCCTTGGCCTCGCTAGGTGGCACACTGGAAGCCCTGAGGGGTGCCACCCGCGATGTAGCAGGACTTGCTGAGAACACAGTGCTGGAGGATTTGGTGGCTGAGGTGCTGGGCTTGGACCTGGACATCCTGGCCCTAGGGGAAGGACGGGGGGGGAGGTGTACGGAAGAGGTCAATGTTAGCCAGGAAGAGTTTCTTATACACACTGGGATGGGAAGATGGAGGGGGTTTGGGAGTGGAGAAAGAGGTAGTGGTTGTAGGTGTACGTCTGCTGAATTTTGGTGAAGGTGCATGGGTTGGAGGCTGTTGTGAGGTGGATGGCTGGTGGGTGTGCGCCTGCATTTGTGTACTTTGGGAAGAGGGCTTACAGACACACTTGGAGAGGACACATGGGATGTGTGAATGGTAGTAGGGGTGGTGATTGCACGTGAGCGGTGTGTGGTGATGGGCGTGCTGGTGATGGAGGTAGTGGATGAAGATGTAGTGCATGCAGGTGTGAGTGGAGACGAGACAGGGAGGGAGGAGGAGAACATGGAGGAGGGGAACACAGTGGAGGCAGTGGATGTTGCTGTGCCTGCATGGGGATGGTGCTTGTGTGAGTGCCTGTGGGATGTGTGGTGCTTATGTTTGCCATTTCCACTCTTGTGTGTTGATGAGTGTGCATGCTGGTCTGATAATGTGCTTGGGATAGGCTGAGGTACAGGGGATTGGCTCTGGGTAGAGGAAGTTGGAGGGGGAGGCTGGACACAGGGACAATGGCTGCCATCAGTGCTGAGGCCAGAGCTCTCTGTTGGGCCGCCACACCAGAATGAATGCCCTACAGGTATGCATTTGTTTGTAGCAAATGCCTCTCAACACCCTGGATGGCATTCAAAATGGTATGGTTGATTGCCCAACAGTGAGGGGTCTCAGGAGGTCAATAGCCTCCTCACTGAGGGCAGCAGGGCTGACTGGTGCAAGGCCTGAGATGCCTGGGGCAAAGGAAATGCCCACCCTCCTGGGTAAGTGGGCACAGGAAACTCGATGAGGGGCTGCTGGGAGGTTGGTGCTGGTAGGGGGTGTGGCAGCTATACCTGTTGTTGCGGTGGGCACAGAGGTGCCCGCCACTGCAAGAGAGCTCCCATCAGAGGAGGAGTCGCTGTGGCTGGTGTCTGCTCCTGTCCCCGTCATGGAGCTCCCCTCACCCTTCATCCCACTGGTGCCTTCTGACTCTGTAAATTCACCCTCCTGGGCCATGTGGGTTGCAGCTCCCTCCTGCTCCGGTGCCAATGCTCCTCTGCCAGATGATGCTAATGCACACAAGGACAGGGTGACAAAACAAAAAGGGGGGGAAAGACAGAGGAGACACATGGTCAATGCCTGCAACACCACTACCGTTGGCAGACACAACACACAGGGAGCAGCCCTATGCAGTAAGCCATGCACTAACAGTGCAGGGGAAAATCACATGCCCATGGGGGACTCTTTTTAGACCCATTTCATGCACAGCTGGAACCCATAGGAGCCTGACTAGGCGTAGAAGGCAATTACCACCTTTGGGGTTGGAGTGGGAGTGAGCCTGCAAATCAATGGGTCTACCTTAGCGCGTCTGCCTGGCCTAGGGGAACCTACAGCCCTCTTCGCCCACCCACACACCTCGTTAAGCGTGCGGAGTCAGCTGAATGAGAGTGTACTCACCCCCTTGTGGCTGCTGTGATGCCCTCAAGCGCCCATCCAACTCAGGATATGCCACCGCCAGGATCCGGCACATCAGGGGGGTCATGGTGCGATGGGCACCCCTTCCACGTTGGGAGGCCATCCCCAGCTGGGCCTCCGCCGTCTTCTTGGTCCAGCGGCGCAGGTGCTCCTATCTTTTCCGGCAGTTGGTGCTCTATCTATGGTAGACCCCCAGGGTCCTTCCTCCCTTGGCGATCGCACGCCAAATACTCTTCTTCTGGTGGTGTTAGGGTTTGTGCACAGCAAAGAGCATGTCCCCTCTCACTGCACTAGTGGGTTCTGTAATAGCTCCCTTTTAAACTTACTATTCAAACCCTTTCTTGTTATCTCACCTTCCCCCCCCTTAGGCTTCTGTGTATGTTGTTTAATGTGCTGTTTTGTTTACACATTGGGCCTTGCTTTTACCAAGGCTTCTTTAAAACACTCCTCCCTAGGCCATGTGTTAATTCAACTCATTTGCATAATAACTGAAACTCTGCACACCTTTCAAGAACATGTGCAGCATGTGAGGACCACACCCAGCCCTTCAAACCACACCCAGCTCTGCTCACCTTTCAAGAACATGTGCAGCATGTGAGGACCACACCCAGCCCTTCAAACCACACCCAGCTCTTCGAACCACACCCAGCCCTGTCTATAAAAGGCAGCCCCCGAGCCTCACCCAGTGCTTGTGCTCGTCTACCTCCCGCTTACCTGAGAACAGATCCCTCGGCGCTGGCACTCCTGCTCTCTACAGACTTTCATTGGCTTCAATGGGCGCAGCTGCTGGCTCTTCCTTCTTCTGGTTTCCGGTTCCTCCTTGCCTCAGCCTCTCTCCTACAAACAACCTGCAAAAGAGAAAGAAGACAAGGTTAGACTGATCAGTATCTCTTGCCAGCAACAAGTAAGTGCAAAACTTTTTATTACCTGAAGGAACTTTGACAACAATTTCTGGATTCGTGTGTGGACGGTTTGAAGCAAGATACCTTCCACGAACATTGTGATTCAGGCTCTTTGTTGCAAGAATACCTTGCGGAGCTTTGTGAAACAAACATTGTTTTTTTTTTATGGAACTTTTAAGAATCGAACAGTGGAAACCATTAACAGCAAGGCAAACAGTAAATCAAGGACTTGCACAAATTACATGCTGTATTTTGATGTAAAAGTAAAGTATTTGTTTTCCAAAAGATTCTGGAGATATGGGAAAAGTGAGTCTGCTATTGGGAATTTAGGCTTTAGTTATATTAAGATGAATGTTTGATATTGGTAATTCTGATAACGGTATTTGTTTAATGTTTTAGAAGCTTTACAGTAATAGAAAGCACATCCCAGAGCAGTAACACATTCCAAACCTGGAAACTCGAGACCAGGATCCAAGAGGTACTTTTAGAAGAGAATTTCTAATAAATAAAGGGATAGTCAGGAACCCATTTAGGAATAGGTTGCACTTATCTGTTCTTTGTTTATGTTTCATTAGGCACCAGTTTCTACAGAAGTCAGAAAGGGCCGCAGATTTGTGCAGCACTTCAACAGTGGAAACGCAAGAACGGTGTTGTCTCTCTTTTTTATTTTATCCACTTCCCCCCTACCCTTGAGCTTCTGTTCTTAGTGCACTGTGTTAAAAACTAGTGTGCTGGAACAAGCAGTTTCAGGGTGGGGTCGGATTGTCTTCAACCTCCATCAGAACTGAACAAGAACTCAGGTGAGCTGGGCTTTGACAGGTGGGCGCTGACCTAGAGGAATAGTGAAGTAAAAAAGGATGTTACTCCCCCTCACAGTTCTTCTCACACATTGGCCACAAACCTCCCACTCTGTCCCCGAAAAACATACACTCACCATCCTCACATACTGGCCTGTCCCCCCATCTCTTCCATCCACGACACTCCATACAATCATGTCCCATCCACCATGCACACGGTTCACTCACCTGTTTGTCTGAAGGACCGTAGAGTTGCGTGTACTGGGGGAGGACCCATCCACCAGTTTCTCCAACTTCTCTGCAGTGAAGGCAAGGGCCCTTTCCCAAGACAGTGTAGCCATTGTTGCTTCCAGATGCAGGTCACAGCAGCACTTGCAGTGTAGGTCCTCGCCTGTTGAAGGTCAGGTATCAAGTGAGGGAACAGATAGAAAATGGCGGTCACGTCCGCAGCGGTGCGTACCGTCACCGCCAGCATACATCGTCATTGCCTTCTGGTACCCATAGGGCACAATGATAACCAATGCTGATTTGCGCAGCGGTCTTCGACCGCCTACCGTGACGCTGCACAACGCCAGCGCAGTTACCTCATTTCCCCTTGTCCCTCCTTACAGGTCAGGCAGCCACCATTTCAGGGGGCCACATGGCAGCCCAACTAACTGCGTCACAGCTATTTTGACCAGGAATACGGACAGACAAAGGCACACAGAGATAATTTCACGATTGTGCTAAACAGCCTTGTGAAACCTATGTGGTGTATGACCCTCTGCTCACCCTTCTCCTCCATAGGGCACGTCCGCTGGGGCAGGTGATGAGATGGCGGCATCCTCCAGTGTACAGACCCCTGGTGGACCTGTCGACAATGGAAGACAGACACATCATTATCCCTTACAGACTCGATCATGCCACAATCCAGGAAATGTGTGCCCAGTTGGAGCCAGACCTGATGTCAGCTATTCGCCATCCCAGAGGAATCCCCCCTCTAGTGCAGGTCCTGGTAGTGCTCCATTTCCTGGCAAGTGGGTCGTTTCAAACAACAGTGGCCATGGCATCAGGGATGTCACAGCCAATGTTCTCTAACATGTTGTCCAGAGTGTTATCTGCCCAGCTGAAACACATGCGCAGCTACCTCGTTTTCCCTCAGGTGGAGGATCTGTCCACATTGAAAGGTGACTTTTATGCCCAGGGACATATCCCCAACATCATTGGTGCCATTGATGGAACACATGTGGCATTTCCCCCCTCCCGCAGGAATGAACAGGTGTACAGAAACCGCAAAAGCTACCATTCTATGTATGTGCAGGTGGTGTGTTTGGCAGACCAGTACATCTCCCATGTGAATGCCATTATCCTGGTTCAGTGCATGGCGCTTACATTTTGAGGAATAGCAGCATCCCTTATGTGATGGGGCAACTCCAGAGGCACCGGGTGTGGCTAATAGGTGAGCCCAAGGTCCCCACACAGTTGAAATAGGTGTCTGGGTATGGGAGAGTCCCTAAGGGTTGGAGGATGTCTAACAGTTGTCCCTCAATATTTGCAGGTCACTCAGGTTACCCCAACCTGTCATGGTTACTGACCCCAGTGAGGATTCCCAGGACAAGGGCAGAGGAATGCTACAATGAGGCACATGGGCGAACTAGGAGGATAATAGAGCGCCCCTTCGGCCTCCTGAAGGCCAGATTCCGGTGCCTCCATCTGACAGGTGGCTCCCTATACTACTCACTGAAGAAGGTGTGCCAGATAATCGTGGCATGCTGTATGTTGCACAAACTGGCTTTGCAACGCCAGGTGCCTTTTCTGCAGGAGGATGGGCCTGATGCTGGTCTTGTGGTAGCTGTGGAGCCTGTGGACAGTGAAGAAGAGGAGGCAGAAGGAGAAGATATAGACAACCGAAACAACATCATCATGCAATACTTCCAGTGAGACACAGGTAAGAGGATGGCACTACTTAACACATCTCATACTACTGTAGGACATAGCATAAATTAGCCTTTTGACCTCTGTGTATGGACCCTGACATGTCACTTTGCCTTTCCACTTCACAGATCTGGGTCCCACTTTGTGCCCTCTGCTATGTTTACTGCTGCCCAACAATTGTCTAACATTGGTATGTGAAAATGAACATTGACATTGGTATATTTCAGATAGGTTGCAATTACACATTTGTGAAAGTACAGACCGACTCCAGATTGATTTGTGATTCAAGGGTGTTTATTTCTGTGCTAATAAGTGGAGGGGTGTGTGCAATGGGCTGGGGTGTTGGTGGAGGAATGTCCATGGTAGAGTTCAGTTTCTTGGTCTCACAGGTGCATTGTCCATGGGGGCATAGGAAGTGGAGCAATGGCAGTTTAAGGTGGACAGGGTGACAAAGTGGGACAGAATGGTGACAATCAGGAGAGTCGTATTTCCTGGTGGGGGTCTTGGCAATGTCCTCTGTCTTGTTCCTGGATCTCAGGGACCACTTGCGGGCTGGTTCTTCTTCTGCAGGGGGTGGGGTGCTGGTGGCATGTTGGTCCTGTGGCGGTGCCTCCTGCCCACTAGCACCGGCGGAGGTGGAGGGCTGTTCAACGTCCAGGCGAGTGTCAGGGGCCTGTTTGTGTGCCACTGTGTCCCTCATGGTGTTGGCCAGGTCTGCCAGGTCCCCTGCAATGGTGGCCAGGGTGGTGTTGATGGACTTCAAGTCCTCCCTGATCCCAAGGTAGTGTTCCTCCTGCAGCCGCTGGGTCTCCTGAAACTTGGCCAGTACCGTGCCCAGGGTCTCCTGGGAATGGTGGTATGCTCCCATGATGTTGGAGAGTGCCTCATGGAGAGTGGGTTCCCTGGGCCTGTCCTCTCCCTGTCGCACAGCAGTCCTCCCAGCTTCCCTGTTGTCCTGTGCCTCTGTCCCCTGAACCGTGTGCCCACTGCCACTGACCCCAGGTCCCTGATTGTCTTGGGTTGGTGGGTTTGCCTGGGGTCCCTGTAGTGGTAGACACACTGCTGATTGACGTGTCCTGGGGACAGTGGCATGGGCCCACTGGGTGGCTGCTGTGGTGGTGTTTCCTGAGAGGGGAGGGTCTGTGGTGGCTTGTGACTGTGGCAGGGTAACCGACTGTCCAGAGATCCCTGATGGTCCGGGCTGGTCATCTTGATCCAGGCGTGCAGAGCTGCTGTCATCACTGTGGGCCTCTTCTGTGGGGGGACTGGATATGTCTGGCACCTCCTGTCAGGTGATGTTGGGTATGGGTCCTGTTGGGGTGTAAATGCATAGGTATAGTATCTGTGTGTGCCATCTTGTGCATTGGGTGAGTTACCCTCTACTCCTGTGCTTGCATTATTGTGTTTGCCCTTGTGTGATTAGTGTTTTGGGGTCTGTGTGGGTATCTGTACTGGACATGCTCTGGCAATGGGTGTCCATGCTTTGGTGTTGCATGCAGTGCTTGGTATTGGGATGGGTGGGTAGTGATAGTGGGGCATATATGAGGTATTGGAGTGATGGGGGTGAGGGGGTGGGTGGGGGTATGTGATGGCATGCAGGTAGTGTGTGGGGGATATGGTAGTAAAGTTTGACTTACCAGAGTCCAGTCCCCCTGCTACTCCTGCGAGGCCCTCAGGATGCAGGAAGACTTGCTCCTCCCATGTTGTTAGTTGTGGGGGAGGACGTGGGGGTCCACCGCCAGTACTCTGTACAGCAAGCTGGTGTCTGGATACCACTGAACGCACCTTCCACCATAGGTCGTTCCTCCTTTTCCTGATGTCGTCCCTTGTTCTTGGATGCTGTCCCACTGCGTTGACCCTGTCGACAATTCTCCACCATAGCTCCATCTTCCTTGCAATGGAGGTGTGCTGCACCCATGATCCGAATAGCTGTGGCTCTACCGGGATGATTTCCTCCACCATGACCCTCAGGTCCTCCATAGAAAATCTGGGGTGTCTTTGAGGTGCCATAGTGTGGTGTGGGTGATGTGTGAGGTGATGTTTGTTGTGCTGTGTGATGTGTTGTGTTGGGGTGTGTTGTCTGAGGTGCGTGGATGTTGTATGAGTGATGTTGTGGTGTGCCTGTGGATGCTGGTGTTGTGTTTGCTATTCTCTCTCTCTCTGCTTTTTCAAAAAAAAAGTCACTGTAAGGGTTTGTGGGTAATGTGGGTGTGTGTTTTATAGTGTTGTGAGTGTGTGGGTGTGGTGTGTGTGTGTATCAGGTGTGTGTATTTCGAATTGTCCAATGTAGTTGTGTTTTGTAAGTGTGTGTGTATTTTGAGCGTGGCGGTGTGTACCGCCAATGGGTTACCGCGGTTGAAAGGCCAGCGTGTTGATTTATGGGTCGTGATAGTGTGGGCGTATTCTTGTTGGCGTGACAGTGTAGGTTTTGCTATCACCAGTTTATCACTGACCTTTGTTGTGGCGGACTTGTGTCGGTGTCTGTATTGTGGCGGATTCCAAAATGTGGGTCGTAATACCTATAGCGGATTTCCGCCGCAGACTCGGTATGTTGGCGGCCTTCAGCACGCCGGTAAGTGGAATTTACCAACAGGGTTGTAATGAGGGCCATTGTAATGAGGGCTAGTGTCTGAAGGTTCCGACACTACACTGCATGGCATAAATAACCTGAATTCACTGATGTGCCTGCCAACCAACATGCTTAGCACTACACAAAACTCTTAAATAAATACATATACTGATTAAAGACCAATCGCTGATTATTTTTTGTTTCGCATCTAATTTATTCTTGCGGCGCTCGAGGCAAAAGAAAGCTAGTACTCAAGAAATTCACAGAATATGTGCTGAAATATACCGAAGCGCTTCAAGAACCTCTTTTGTACCATCCGAGTTTTAAATGCCTGGGATAAATAAATAATGCATGTTTTGCCAGGACTAGTAAACGCTATATAAATACAATTACAATTAAAAGCAATAACACAGTAATTATTAAGATTTGCCTCACCCACAGAATCAGTGCCTTTTTGTAACTGGCTGTTAGATAAAAAACATATTATTTCTGACACGTTCACCTACCTGCAGCTCACCACAAGGCGGCGCGCCAACTCCACCTACAGACACAGATCAAACAAAGTGCACGTTTGTGAGCTCTGTAAACAAAACGTAACACCGTGATTTCTGCAAACTCCCAACGTTAAGAGCAGAGATGGGCGAGCCACTGAAAGCTCGACCATGGTGCGAGATCATCTTGGAACCTCTTAGCTCAAGACCATACCGAGCCGAGCCTTCATGCACCTTCAGGTCACACTCGCCTTCCCCACGTTGCCCATTCTTCAAGCACACTCGGCCCGACCTCGCCATCAGCTTCAGGCCGGTCGCTGAGCCGCTGTGAGAGCTCTGTAGGGCGCGTCTCTCCGTCCCATATTCGACCTCTCGTCAGTACACCGCTCATTATATAACAATGTTTAATGCACTGCAATATTGGCCGACATCTGTGTTACAAAATGGCATAAGCCTCTGACTGCCTGCGTATATAGAAACACTTGTTAGGTTTCACGTTTACATTTTGGATTCATATCCCTGTAGTTGCAAAGCTGTCAACCATACTACATGGCGGGTTACGAATTTAGCATTGCACACGAGTTAGAGGGACATCTTGCTCAAAACAAAAAAGTATCTACAAAGTCAGTCTATTTTACAAAAGGAAAAGCGTATCTATAAAGTCAGTCTATTTTACAAAAGGAAAAGCGTATCTATAAAGTCCGTCTATTTTATCATTTATTTGAACGGTGCTTACTGTGCCCTGCACGCCCAGCGGGCGACTTCTTACAATGCCAGCACACTTGAACCACTAATTTGTGGTGCGCGTGAGTGGTAGCTTCCAAAGGCCTGTCGTGCTTATACATTTGCCTACTTCTCTTATGTCTCTCAAGCTATGTCTCTCTCGCAGAGAGCCGTAGGAGGTGCAGTGTAAGGGGCCGATGCAACAAGTGTTTGTAGGAGTCAAAATAGGAGAGGGAGGAAGAGAAAGAGAAAAGAATGATTGAGTATTCAGAGCGCGCAGTAGGGCAGTGTGACCGCTGCAGCCGCACTAGGGTGGCCACCTGGCATTGAGGCAAATTCTGGACAGCACTGTAAAAACTTCAAGACAAAGGGTCAAAATTCAGGACAAAAATTCAGGAAGAAGGGTTAAAATTCAGGACAAAAATTCAGGACGAAGGGTCAAAATTCAGAACAAAATTCAGGACGAAACATTAGTTTTACAGACACACCCAAGAGAGGCCATGCATCACTATGGTAGTGCATTTATTTACTCTTTTTTAATATAGCACTGTTTATTCACTGTGGTATTTTTCTGATTGCCTCTGGGTATGCTACATCCAGGTGTCTTATACGTCCTTTTTCAGTAGTAAATTAATATCCTTCAGAACTGCGTCAAGGCCATCACCCCTACTCAAATCTACCTGATCTTTCTTAAAGAGAAAGTAACAACAACATTTTGATTATGTTTCTGAACATTTTAAAACCCCTGGCAAACAGTTTGGGAAACATTAAGGTAATTAACCTTATGCTGCTTTAAACAAATTGAACAAAAATATCTGGCTCTCCCCAACTGCCCATGGAATTTCAACCTAAAAAAAAAATTTGTGAGACAGGGCAGATGGTGTGGGCGACAGTCTCACACCTAATGTCAGGATGTGAGGTACCCACAACTTGTCTGTATTGTACGTCTGGGACTCTACATTTATCTCAGAACTGGGAGCCCAGACTACCAATCAAAGATAATAAAAGAGGAGGATGAAACTGAGATCAAATGGGAGGTTGCTACTAAGAACCGGATAAATAAGGAAGAGAAGAACAAGGTGGGACAATTCCTAAAATCAGACAAGATGGATCCACCAAGACTATCAGAGGGTATTGGGTACATGGGGAGTTGTCTCTGCAGACGGGAGAGAAACAGAAGAGTCACTCTCAAATGGTTGAACAAGCAGCACCCACCCATCTTGGCAAACTCTTCTGGTGCAATGGTCCGCTGTTCGGGCTTGTGAAGGGTGAGCAGGGGGCAGACCCCTTGCAAGGTTGTGCAAGGCAATTGCCCGCCTTGTCCATGTCTTAAAATGGATTTTAAGTTGAGCGAAAGCCAAACTAGTGATCTGGGTTATCCCTAAGTGTCAAGTACACAAAGAATCTTCACAGTATTTGGGATGTAAATTGCACAAACAAAATGTAAAAAATGTTAAATGTAATTAGTGTTTCTTTAACATATGGCACTGTTTTCCCCCTCATATACAACTAGACCTCGGATTGAACTCCGAACCAGGTACCTGTCGATACCTAATGATTAATATCTATCATTCTCCCACTGATTTGCAGGATGGAAATCTCTTCAGAGCATCACAGTCCCTCCAAGCCCAGTTTGCTTTTTGGTCTTCTCTTCTGCGTTCTGTAGTGGGCCACGTGGCACTAGTGAAGATGGTGTCCTACCACAATGATAATATTATTTTGCAAACCTTCCCCTGCTCGTCCTTCTTTCCTTCTTCAGACATGCCACACATCTGATTTTGTTGCTGGGGCAATGTAATGGTCATTTCAATCAAAAATGTGTTGTCTGTAATAGCAATGTGTTACCACTGCACGCAACTTCAGTGCACTCTACGCCAATGCACTCTAAACAACTGCACTATAAGCCCCTGCACTCTGACACTCTACTCTGCAACACTGCACTGGCCGCCACTATACTCTACACCCACTCTACACCACTCTACTATGTACTACTGCATTCTACGCCATTGGACCCTATGCCAGTGCACTCTATGCCACTCTACTCTGCATCACTCCACTGTATGCCACTGCTCTCTACAGCACAATACTCTACTCTGCACTGCACCACTCTGCACCAATTTACGCCACTGCACTCTATGCTACTCGAGCCTACTCTGTACTCTATGCCACTACACCACTATACACTACTGCACTCTCTGCCACTCTATTGTATGCCACTCTACTCCACTCCATCTATGCCGCTCTACTCTGGCCCATGCCACTCTGTACCACTGCACTCTATGCCAATGCACTGTAAACTGCACTGTAAGCCACTGCCCTCTAATCCGCACCACTGTACTCTATGCCACTGCTCACTGTGCCACTCTACACCACAGTGCTGATACTCTACTCAGCACCATTGCACTCTCTGCCTCTGTACTCTACATCACTCTACTCTACACCACTCTTCTCTGTACTACTGCACTCTACGCCACTGCACTCTATGCCACTACTCTGCACCACTCTACTCTACGCCACTGCACTCTACAGCACAATACTCTACTCTGCACTGCACCAATCTACACAACTCCACTCTGCACCATTCTACGCCACTGCACTCTATGCCACATGAGTCTACTCTGCACTCTACGCCACTGCACCATTCTACACTACTGCACTCCGCCATCTATTGTATGCCACTCCGTGCCACTGCGCTCTAAACAATTGCACTCTACGCCAATGCCCTCTAAATAACTGCACTGTACCCCACTGCACTCTACTCTGCACCACTGTGCTCTGCGCCACTGCTCCTATGCCACTATACTCCACTGTACACCACTATGCCACTATCTTTTAGCCATGCTGAACAGCAGCCACTCTGGTGTATAACATGGCTAAAACACATTGGCAAAGCCAATAATACTTGTGTAGACAAGACTTTTTGGCGTTGCCAATGTATGTTAGTACTATGAGATACCAAGGTCCCTGAAAGAACTGTGAATGCCTAAGTCCTTATTTTAAACATGCATTACAGACATCATAATATAGGCTGCTACAAAATGCACAAATACATTTTGGTTAAATAAAAAAAGTCATTGTAAAATACAGGTTTGAATAATATAGAGTTTATACCTAGTACTAACATATTTTAATAACAGTCCAATAAAACCACACACTCCACAGCTCACCTTGGTACACCCTTACAGCACATCTCTAGAAGAAAATATCTTTGCCATCAGAAAGCTTCAAGCGACCCCTTTGATTAAAGTCAATGCAGGTTTTCAAGCCCCTTTACATTTGCAGTTTTACCAGTTGCCCACATTTGCATTTCTTTGGGGAAGGAGACACCCTGGCAAGAAGGCCTTTTCCTATCTATCTGCCCCTCCCTCCCTCAGAGCACAGGAGACTCTCTGCCTTTCAATCCAGCTGGGGAAACTGATCTGTTCTAATTACATTTTGTTCTTTAGGTGAAAGGCTAAAATTACGGACAAGTGCGGTCCGTTAAGCCTTTCATCACAGACAACGGACAGCAGGGCGAAATTACGGGAAATCCGTGAAAATTACAGACAGGTGGTCACCCTAAGCCGCACCTGGCGCTGACCTCGGGGTGCGCCGTGTTTACAAATAATGGGTATTTCAAAAGCACAGCTGCAATGATCCCTATGTGTCCAGAAGTTTTCAGGCAACATTAAAAATGTAAAGATAACTCTGGCGATTAAAGTTCCTGCGCGAGAGAGATGAGAGTTTTATCTAGTGTAGTTTCCACTCATGCTAAAGTAGCGCAGAAGGTTAAGATGCCTGCTACAAAGATCACGTACCACGCAAATCACCTAACTGTATTTCATGTGGATCTCTCAGTAGGTTACTGCTTTCGTCACAGGTCTTTTTGTTACTTGCAGTTCATAAGTTAAAACCCTGATATACCAAAATGACCTATGAACTGAAGTTCATAGGTCACTTTGGTATATTCGGAGTTGCATGCAAACTGCGTGGTGTAGGTTAGAACATTATGTTTTTAGCCACTCTTTCATTAGCCTAAATTTTCCAAAAAGGGTTCATTTGGGTAGAAATGTGTTCTTATTAGTAAAGTTAACCGCTGTGGTACATTTTAAATTCAGAGTTTGTGCATCTCCAGACCAAATGCTCTTAAAATATACTGCCTACCAGTATCGGTGACATGTGACTCCTGCATTGTCTTATGTGCCATTTCCTATAGACTGAGTTACAGACGTATGAATCATTGGCTCTGTATAAAGCGTGTGTGATGTACTGTGCTCTGACACCCTACACTGGTATGAGTAGCGCTACAAATAAAGTGCATGTGAGAGAGGGCCTATGGGGAGTTGAGGGGCACCGACAGAGCATGTTAGTGAGGGAATTCATGAAGACGGAGTTGCTTTTTTTTTGGAGGGGGGTGTCAACAAAGATTATTGGGTAAGATTATCCCACCAGCGCTAAAGCCGGCCCTGTGAGTATTAGAGGAGGAGGAAGACGCAGTAATATGGTTGAGCAGGGATGAGAGAGAACATAGAATGAGGGAGGTTGGTGAGAGTGAAAAGAGAGACACAAAACAAGGAGGGAAACAAAAGAAAAGAGAAAGACAAATGGCGGATTGTGAGAAGGAAGGAGAGAGAGATGAAGACAGGAGAAAGGAGGGGGTAAGCTTTCTTTTTACATTTGAAGTTACCCACACGAGTGGCTCAACCTCATCAGACCATCCGCTCATCTGGAGCATCATTCCCTCCCGCAAACATGTATAGATAGTAAAGGCCGCCTTTGTGTGTGAGCTTTGAGTAGCGGTATGTCGGTAGCCCAGCCCTGCACTTCCATTTTGTCTCAGTGCAGACCAGTGACTCTGTGGCACTTCGCAGACCCCTTTGTCTTGCTAACTGTTCTCATTGCATTTCTGAGGTGTTGCTGGGCTTGAGGCTTTCTTGCTGTGGGTGGTTTTGTTAAGTCTGGGGAAGCTGGTGACAGGAGCATACAAGAAGAGTATCCTAGTATCCCTTCATTTAGTACTTAACGTAGTAATTACGTTCTTTTACTAGAAACACTTCTTGGGTCAGTTGATTTCATTTGTGATATACACAAGCTGACTAATCTAGCACTTCAAAGAATTCATCACAAAGCATTGTCCTTTGGAGATTAACGGAGAGATATGGGGACACCCATCCTTTGACTCAAATGCACTGTGTGGAGCCAGAAATCCTGGGATACGTTCACGTTTCCTTGTTTGATCAAATTGTGTCATTCTAGGCAACCGTTTTACTTCACTCTTTCTCATTTTCCTTCACTATAACATTTAAGAGCACCTTGAAATACACCTGTTCAGGAAGTGCGCTGTGCAAAAGCCTGTATTTTTTATGGGTTAACTGACTAATTTGTTGCATGTTTATGAACAATATTGGCCAATACGTCATGACAAGATGAACATTGATTTACCTCTTGGCTCAGGGGTTCTGTCCTCTTCAAAGGAGACAGGATGGTGGTTTATAATATTTCTAAGTTTATGATTAGAAACTATCATTTATTTTTAATTTTAAAGCCTCTCATATTTTAGCACAAGAATTGCAGTTTAATTTACATACAAATTATTTTTTTAGGGCTTGGATCGTGTTAAGGCTCTGGCTGGTCCAATTATTTTGGTGACTCGCACACATCCAGTTTAGTGGAGGGGAAGTTTGGGTCAGAAAGAGGGTGCGGGTTTGCATAAATACAGAGGAAGCCTCTCAATGTTAGAAATTTAAACTAGGAATATTTTGGGTCTGAAATGCCATATATTTTTTATTTTATTTTGTTTATCAATTACAGTGAATAATTTTTAGAGTGGGGCATATTTTTGTACAGAAATCATGATTATAAACCATAAAATATCTATAAAAGGTCTCATATCACTAAAACATTGTGACCCTCCAGCACCTTTCCTCTTGCCCTCCTAGCTCCCCAAGACTATATAAATATATATATGTATATATCACTAAAAAACAAAGGTTACAGGGATGTTATAGTAAGGTTCAGATTTCACATGCCCAAAACTATAGAAATTCAGCAGTTATATTTATACTTATCTGAAGAAACAATAATTCGTGCCCTAAGGTAACTATAAATCGTGCCCCCGCCATGCACCGTTTTCTCATCAATAATATTGCTACAAAAGTTGAAGTGACATTATTATTTATGTCACAGAAGATGTCATCAGTGATGTAATATGTGGGGTAATTAGCAGTGCATGGTAAGGGCGTGAGTTATAGTTACATTAGGGCATGCATCCAAGCAACCCGAGAGGGAGGCATGCAGACTCCTTCCCCAGGACGATTTCAGCCCTGGGGACCCAATCCCCCAGGGCCGATGTACATAGTAAATGGCATCCCTGGGGCCCATCCATATAGAAAATGGGGAGGGGGCACATAGCCCCCCCTTCCCCAGGCTGATTTCGGGCCCAGGAAACCCCATCCACTAGGGCTCGGCCATGTTCCAAATGCGAGGGGTGGCACTCAGCACCCCTTCTTCGGCCAATTTCAGCACGGGGACCCCATCTCCCGGGGCCTGGCTGTCAAAAATGAGGGGGGCATATGCCAGGCCAATTTGGTCCAGGGGACCCTTTCCCCTGGGGCCCTTTACCTTTTTAAATGGGGTGGGGACACGCAGCCCCCCTCCCTGGGCCAATATCAGCCCCAGGGCCCCCATCCCCAGGACCTGGCCAATCGGGTGAGGGGAGCACATAGCCCTCCCTAGGCTGATTTCAGCCCTGGGACCCCATCCCCCAAAACTGGGCCAGTCAATAGTGGATGCCCTGGCCCCACTGACGGCACCCAGTTTCTGTTTAATGGGGGCCTCGTGGAGGCGGAGCCCCAAAGCCCACAAGGTCCCGGCAAGCTCCCTGCCTCCAGAGGGAGTTGGCATTCTCCCACATGCAGGGAGCAGCAACAAATGCTGCTCCCTGCATGCAGGAGCAGTTTTTTCATTTGTTTCCCTGCCTGCTTCACAGAATTGTTGTTAGAAGGTACAAACACTTCAAAAAAGTGTATGCTAAATAAACATCAAGTATACATCCGCAAAGGAGGAACTGCAAAATGGAATATGAACCACAAATTGCTAAATCCCACAATGTGTCACTCAAATTTAAGGATGTTTAGAGGTTCATGTGTCCATTCTCTGAGTTTTAAAGGTACTCTAAGAAAGCAAGCAAATCCTTGTAGTAATAGAAAATCTGTTCTTACACTTGCATACAATCCTAAATCGAGCCAGACCTTCAAAAGAAAAGTGTATGTTAATGTTATGCAGCTTTGATTGAAGAACCAGAAAGCCTGTATGAGTTTACACTGTGTCCTTTGAGTAATCCTGTGAGATGCTGATATTCTTGTCTTTCCGTGAGATGAATCTATGCTTGCGCATGAATTCCAGTGTCAGTTCAACATGTTAGTAACAAAGCGGTTTGAATACAATCAGTCTGGGAAATGTGAAGAACGATGGTTGTTTACGTAGCTGTGAAGGCACTTGATGGGCTGTGTCCATTTGAAAGTTGTGGACAAAGGTTAGCCCTGTTTGTTTTGGAATCCAGTTTTCCAAGAAAGGGATGCAGGAACCTGCTTGGTCCTCTGCTCCTTCTGGGATGCCAATGATAGGTAGCCCCCCTTGTTTCATTTATTCATTCAGTTCAACTAGTTCTTTATGAATGATTTTGGAATGAGCCATGGTAGCAACTGGGTCCTTCCTCATTTTGGTAGTGTCATTCTCCAGACAGCTTATCCTTGTCTCAGCATGTGAAATTCTGGTGGAGATTTGTTTAAGATCTGATTTTAAGGCAGCAATATCCTGCTGAATAATAACTGTATTCCCTTGGTACTTTGGCCACATTCCAAAGCATCAGAGAGATTTTGAGACTTGTGTGCATTGTTGTACTGATGTCCAATTTTCCTTTAACCTGTGAGTCTGGGTTGGACAGGTCCACTTTCAAGAGTTTGCAACCAACTTTTTGTTCTTTTTTCCCCATTTTGGGAACAGCAACTAATGTGATATGGCAAAAGGATATAGAGGTTCCCTAGTTAAATCCAAATGTCTACACAGGGTAAAAGAAAAGGAGACACGTGCAGCAGTAACAGTCCTCCTTGTATCTGTTCAAACTGGTGAATGTGCCGAATTGGGTTTAAATTATAGAGTCCGCGAACCCCACCCTTACAGTTGAAATAGAGCCTATTAATTGCCGACCACCATCTTATCAATGTTCAAAGGTGAGCCGGTTGCTCTGATCGTGTCCTGGGTGGCATGTGGCGAGATGAAGCAAAGTAGTCAATAGCAGGAAGTATCAAGAAGAAAGTAGGGCCACGCAGTTCTCACTTCCACTGGGAGCTAAGGTAAGAAATTAAGCCTCCATATTGTTGTGCAATTGAGCAGAGTGTTAGACTTGGCATCATTGGTGTGGTTTCCCCTAACATTTTGCCCTCTTCATTCCTGGTTTCTGACTTCATTTCTGCAGATTTTTGGGATTCTGGGCACTGTAGCACTGCTGACCAGTGATAAAGTGTGGGTTCTCAGTACTCTACAACATGATAACATTGGCTTCTCCACAATTGGCATATTATATTTATTTGTAAGTCCCTAGTAAAGTCCACTATATGTACCCAGGACCTGTATATTAAATTATACTATTGGGCCTGCAGCACTGATTGTGCCATCCAATTCAGTAGCCTTTCACATGTCCCATGCATGGAACTTGCTTAGCCTGTGTGTGCAGTTTTAAACTGCCAGTTCGACCTGGCAAGTTTACCCACTTGTGAATCCCAAGCCTTCTTTTTTATTACATGTAATTGACCCTTAGGGTAGGCCCTAGTCAGCCTCAAAGGCAGGGTGCAGTGTATTTAAAACGTTGTGCATGCACTTTTAAGTTTAACATATCCATATAGTGAAAAACTCTTGAATGTGTTTTTCACTATTGCAAGGACTATCTCATTGGACAGCATTAGGGTTGCTTTAAAATACATTTTAAGCGTAATTTCCAAGTTGGAAGAGATAGACATAAGAAGTTTAGTGTTCCTGGACTCACAAATTAAAATCACAACCTATGATGAGGTCTGATTTTAAGCAAGACTGAAAATGACACTTTTAGAAAGTTGGCATTTTCCTACTTTAATCATTCCGTGCTTCTGCCTGTCTCTGAATACGCGCCTTGGGTAGAGGGCAGCTGAGCTTCATGCATTCCCACTAGACAGCAACACAAAGGGGAGCTGGAATGTGGCATTTGTATATTGATGGCCCCTCAACAGGTTGATGTTTCTGCCTCGGCTAGATGGGAGGGAATTGCTGACACTTAATCTTGAATAGGGCGTTGCCTCTCCTCACACAAAGTGCTGCATAAGCCCCTTTAGAGTGTCTGGAGCCAAGGAGTGCTGGACAGGGACCGTGTGGACTTCAAAGGAAGGCCTAGAAGTTTATCCCACCTTCCAGAACCAGGGTACCAAAGTATAAATACTGGACCCTTACCTAGCAAGTCAGATCTCTACTGGAACCAAGGAAGAAGGACTGATGTGCTGCCAGGAGGGACTGCCACTCTGCAACTGCATTGCTGTGTCCTACTGCTTGCTGTGCTGTCGGAGGGGCTGCCACTCTGCAACTGCCTTGCTGTGCCGTAGGAGGGGCTGCCACTTTGCTACTTGCTTTGCTGTGTTGGCCTTCTCATTTGGTCCTGCAGTGTGAAGGACCAGACTTGTTCTTTACATTCTTTTACCCAGGGGGCTTCAAGGGCTCGCAGGCTTGACCCCTGTTCTTTGGCAGTCTCAGGGACATCAAAGGCTACTTGAAACTCTCCTGGTGCTACTGGACTCTGCCATCTGTGAGTCTTACCCTTGCCTGAGGTGCCACCCTCCAGTCCTGGGCTTCAGGAGTGGGTCCTGCAGCTGCACACCTCAAAATACATCACCCCGAGTGTAGCAGAAAGATTGATGCTTTGCTCAAAGGAAACGAAGCATCGCATCTATAGCTACAAACCTCACGAAGCGAAGCATTGTCCTGAGCACAGGAAAAAAATCAATGCATCACATTCCTGTTGATGACACAGCTGCTACCCAACAACAGCGGCTTCACCACTATGTGACCAGACGACAATGCTCTGCGTGGCCGGGCAACGCCGCATTGTTTCCATTTCCACAGAGCCTGACAATGATGCACTGGCCAAGTGCAGCAGAAATACTGATGCTTCCCTGCCATTGACGCATTGCTTCAACAAAGGTACTGTTCAGCGGACCCCGCGTTGGTTCTGTAGCTGGCCTCCCGTCCATCGCAGTCAGCTTGA
Organism: Pleurodeles waltl; assembly: GCF_031143425.1. Classification (NCBI taxonomy): domain Eukaryota; kingdom Metazoa; phylum Chordata; class Amphibia; order Caudata; family Salamandridae; genus Pleurodeles; species Pleurodeles waltl. Next base: position 296,696,804 of record NC_090449.1, on the reverse strand, counting down.
ATTTGGATTTGCACCTGTCCGCTGTGACCTTAAGTACCCTTTCTACCGCTAAAGCCTTCTAAGCACTGGTTTCACATTTAGGGGCATATTTAAGAGACCCTAGCGCCACCGTATTGACAAGGTGGCGTTAAACCACTTTTTGTGGCTTAACGCCACCTTATAAATACTTTGCGTGGAAGGGGGATGCAATGGGCATTGCCATGGGCATGCCACAGCAACACCCATTGCATTTTGACACTGTCCCAGATTTATGAGTTTTCGTAAACCTGAGGTAGCGCATAAATATAACGCCACCCCAGGACATTCACCATCAATCTGCCAACCTCAGGGCAAGAAGGGCCAACAGAGAAAGAAATGGAAAAAAACTATGGGATGGGTCCCTGGCATGGCATGAAGCTTAACCTACAGGCACCAATGTTTCTGCTCTGCCAGAGCGAGGCAGAATAGGAGGAGTTTCCTCTTCTCTCCATGGCCCATGTGTCAAAACTACCCTTAATGAAACTCCAATTTTCTGTAACTTGTCATGTGGGATGGCTGCAGTATTTGGACTCTGGCCACCTAGAGAACCCTACCAACACTAGACATTTATGAAAAAAAGAGACCTAGGAAAATCTATGGGAGTGTGGCTTTCATGAAACTCATCACGGGTTCTTATCCAGTATGCCCTGCGATCGTTTAAATGATGCCTAGAATCACTCACTTTTTCCATCAGGGATGATCACAACCTTTAGGCCCAGGAAACCCTACCTAACCTGGGCAATTCTGAAAACTAGAGGAGATTTGAGTGAATCCAGGGTGGTGTAACCTGTGCGAATACCAGCTGGCCTTCTTACCCAGAATGTCCTGTAAATATCAAAAAAGTCTGCCCAAAGCACCCAATGTTTTCTCAGTTGCAGTATTCAGGCTTTGGATCAGTCAGCACCCACATGTCACTATCAATCCTGGCTATTTCCCAAAACTAGAGACCTAGGTAATTCAAGGATGCTGTGACTTGCATGGATCCCAGAACGGTGTTGAAATATCGGTCAAAACAACATTTTCACTACATTTAAGTGACAGAAATCTCAGGCCTTTCCTGCCACTGGCAAATGTCCTACCATCTTCCATGCTAGCATGTCCACTGAGAAGATTGGTATGCCACATATGTAGCGAGTCCAGCACATTTATTAGAAACAGATCAAAATTGTAAACATATGAAGACTGTATTGACACTACAATGACTTCACATGGTCCAAATTTTGAACGGTTCCTGTACAGTATGATAGACCCACCCACAATTGTGTGGTATTGTTTTCTTCTGGAGTGTGAGTACAAAAAAGTAGTACTTTTGCTGCTAGTTGCAAGGTCCAGAATGTTCAGACATATAAGTATGGTATGGGAAAATTCACTTTCTCACTCATAAATTGATATCTGTATGGCATTCTGGGTAAGAGAAATTCTGGACTCTGCTGGGTGTCTAGTTTTCAGAATTGTGTGGGTTTGCTAGGTTTCCTTTGGTACCAGATGACCCTGGGCCCTGGTTCATGGGGAAGAGACGTCAGCACCTAAGGGTTTAACCTCTTGGGTGCCATGGACGTAACAGTTTTTTTTGTGTGATGGAAACTTCTGGAATCTGCATAAGTCCACAAAATTCCTTCCACCCTGCATTGTTGCAGCTATACCAATAAGAATTCTGCCCCACTTGTCAGCCTAAAAACGTTTAGAAAAAAAATTGGACCAGCTTTGGTTCCCCCTCAATTTCTACATGTTTTTGTCCCTTCCCCAGTGCTTTGAATGGAAAAATAGAAGTGCAGGTACTCTGTACCAGAGTACCTGCTTGTTTCTGAGAAGTGCCGGTGCTCTCCAATTAAAAGTATTACGTTTTTCGTGAGATATGCCGGTACTCTCCCTCTCAAAATAAAAAAGTGCCGGTACTCAGTACCGGAGAGTACCGGCCCATTTAAAGCACTGCCCTTCCCTGTCACAGGCCGTTGGCCCACCTACACAAGTGAAGTATCATTTTTATCGGGAGACCGAGGGGAACGCTGGGTGGTAGGAAATTTATTCCAGTGTGGTGATCCCACACAGAAATGTGAGGAAAATGTGATTCTTTAGCTAAATTTGAGGTTTGCAGGGGATTCTGGGTAAGAAAATACTGTAAAATCCATGCAAGTCACACCTCCCTGGACTCCCTCTAGTTTTCTGAAATGTCTGGGTTTGGTAGGTTTCCCTAGACGGCTCCCAAGCCCAGGGCTAAAAACGCAGGTGCCCCCTCTTGCAAAAACAGGTAGTTTTGTAATAGATAATTTTGATGTGTCCATGTTGTTCTTTGGGCCCTTCCCTGTTGTGGGCACTTGGCCTACCCACACAAGTGAGGTACCATTTTTAATGAGAGTCTAGGGGGATTGTTGGGCGGAAGGAAGTTTGTGGTTCCCATCAGTTTCCAGAACTTTGGAGCACCAAAATGTGAGGAATAAGTGTTTTTTAGCCAAACCTCCAGGTTTGCAAAGGATTCTCGGGGTCAGAACCCAGTGAGAGCCCAACAAGTTACCCCATCCTGGATTCCCCTAGGTGTTTAGTTTCCAAAACTGTATAGGTTTGCTAGGTTTCCCTAGATGCCAGCTGAGCTAGAGGCCAATATCTACAGTTATGCACTTTGCAAAAAACACATCCGTTTTCATAAGAAAAATTTGATGTGTCCACGTTGTGTTTTGAGGCATTTCCTGTTGCGGGCACTAGGCCTACCCACACAAATGATGTACCATTTTTATTGGGAGACTTGAGAGAGTGCTAGGTGGAGGGAAGTTTGCGGCTCCCCTCAGATTCCAGAAATTCGCAGCATTGAAATGTGAGGAAAGGGTGTTTTTAGCCACATTTTGAGGTTTGCAAAGGATTCTAAGAGACAGAACCCAATGAGAGCCCCACAAGTCACCTCATCCTGGATTCCCCTAGGTGTCTTGTTTCCAGAAATGTACAGGCTTGCTATGTTTCCCTAGGGGCTGGCTAAGCTAGAGGCCAAAATGCACAGCTAGGCACTTTGCAAAAACATGTTGGTTTTCATTGGGAAAATGTGATATGTCCATGTTGTGTTTTGGGGCGTTTCCTGTTGCGGGCACTAGGCCTACCCACACGAATGAGGTACCATTTTTATTGAGAGACTTGGAGGAATGCTTGGTGGAAAAACAGTTTGTGGCTCCCCTCAGTTTCCAGAACTTTGCAGGACTGAAATGTGAGGAAAATGTGTTTTTAGCCCAATTTTGGGGTTTGCAAAGGATTCTGGGTGACAGATCCAGTGAGAGCCGCACAAGTCACCCCATCCTCAATTCCCCTAGGTATCTAGTTACCAAAAAATATATAGGTTTGCTAGGCTTCCATAGGTGCCGGCGGAGCTAGAGGCCAAAATCCACAGCTAAGCACTTTGTAAAAAAACACATCCGTTTTTATTGAAAAAATGTGATGTGTCCATGTTGTGTTTTGTGGCATTTCCTGTCGCTGGCAATAGGCCTACCCACACAAATGAAGTACCATTTTTATTGTGAGACTTGGGGAAATTCTGGTTGGAAGGAAGTTTGTGGCTCCCCTCAGAATCCAGAACTTTGCAGCACCAAAATGTGAGGAAAAAGTGTTTTTAGCCATGTTTTGAGGTTTGAAAAGGATTCTGGGTGATAGAAATTAGTGAGAGCCCCACAAGTCACCCCATCCTAGATTCCCCTAGGTGTCTAGTTTTAAAAAATGTACAGGTTAGGTAGGTTTCCCTAAGTGCCTGCTGAGCTACGGGCCAAAATCCACAGCTAGGCACTTTGCAAAAAAACGAGTCAGTTCTCAGTGATAAAAATATGATGTGTCCATGTTGAGTTTTGGGGCGTTTAGTGTCTCTGGCACTAGGCTTACCTACACAAGTGAGGTACCATTTTTATCAGGAGACTTGGGGGAACACAGAATAGAATAACAAGTGTTATTGCCATTTTTCTTTATCTACATTTTTGCCTTCCAGATGTAAGGCAGTGTCTAAGAAAGAAGTCATTTTGAGAAATGCCCTATAGTTCACGTTAGCATGTGAACCCCAGAATTCACAGATGTGCAAATAACCACTGCTTCTAGATTCCATATCTTGTGCCCATTTAGGAAATACATAGGTTTACTTGATATCTATTGCTCACTGTTTATAATTCACCTAATGAATTGCTGTATACCCGGTATACAATGAAAACCCAATACAAGGTGCAGCTCATTTATTGGTTCTGTGTACCTTTGATTCTTGAGGCACCTACAAGCCCTATATAGCCCTGCAGCCAGATGGGTCCATCAGACATAACAATATATTGCTTTCAAAAATCTGCCATAGTTGGAAAAAGTTACAGAAGAAAACGTAGACAGAAATCGCTGTTTTTTTCAACTCAATTTCAGTATTTTTTTTATTTCAACTGTTAATTAGTATAGGGAAAACCTTGAAGGATCTACACAAATGACCCCTTGCTAAATTCAGAATGTTGTCTACTTTTCAGAAATATTTAGCTGTCTGGGATCCACCATTGGTTTCACACCCATTTCTGTCACTAACAGGAAGGAGGCTGAAAGCACCGAAAATAGTAAAAAAGGGGTATGTCCTAGTAAAATGCCAAACCTGTGTTGAAAAAATTGGTATTCCGATTCAAGTCTGCCTGTTCAGGAAAGCTGGGAAGATGGTGATTTTAGCACCACAAACCCTTTGTTGGTGCCATTTGGAGGGAAAACACAGATGTTGTCTTCTGCAGCACTTTTTTGCCATTTTTCTAAAAAGACAAAAACAAATTTTAGCTGTATTTTGGCTAATTTCTTGGTCTCCTCCAAGGGAACCCACAAACTCTAGGTACCTTTAGAATCCCCAGAATGTTGGAAAAAAAGGACGTAAATTTGGCATGGATGGCTTATGTGGACCAAACATTATGAGGTCCTAAGCACGAAAAGGCCTGGCAGCGAAGGGGTTAATTAAGAGATGTGAAGTAATCAGACGCATACAAAATAGAGACAATTCCAAAGTATATATCAAAGCACTGGAATGCCAAGACAAAAGACTGTGAAGCCTCAAAAGTGAGAACTCTGTCTGAAGTATACACAGATTAAGTAGGATTCAATTAACCATTTTCAAGTTATTGTAAAAGTGTGAAAATAATATCTCTGGCCAGGGACCCCTGCAACAGACATGAAAAGATTTGGCAGATCTTGCCTTCTGGGCACGGGCTGCTCATCCTTTATAATGATGGAGGGTAGCCCCACTGTTAAAAATGGCCCCAGATCCTGCACAGAGATGTGAAACGAAACGGAAATAAAGTTAATTACCCACCATTTTATTTTTCATTCTCTGCCCCAAGTCGGACGAGCTGGGCTACCTAAGTGCCAGCAGCAGGGAAAAGTGGTAAGCTGCCTGTGCACTTGTTTAAAGTGTACATGTCCCTTTGACCAGCTGTCGTGCAATGGCCAGCCAGACATGCACACTTTAAGCCTCTCAACCCAGCTGCCTTAGAGAGCTGGGTTGAGAGCAAGCAAGGGCCTCCAGTGCCCTCGGGTGCCCCAAAAGAGGACGCTCCCTCCAATCTTGGTGCTTCTCTCATGCTGGTTAACAGCATGAGAGCAGTGCCAGGATTGGTTAAGGGAGTTGGAGCCTGGACAGAAGACGGAAACCGGAGCAAGGAGGACGTCACCTTGCAAGCAAGGTAAGTTATTTTTATTTTATTTAACCCCTCCTTGCCCCCACCCCCACTTATTTGTCTGCCCCACCACTCTCAGTAGTTGACGGTCGCCCCTGATTCTGGGAGGTTGCAGGACTGGCCGTGTGAGGAGGAAGCTTCAGGGCTGATAGTGTACAGGACTGGCAGGCATTTTGCTGGACGGGCTGGTGGGGTGCACCCATTGGGCGGCCAGGTGGAAGTGTACAGAGGTGGCAGGCTATGTCTCCTGTAGGGTGCGCACACAAGCACCCTACTGTTTCAAAGCATGCACGGTCATCAAGAGAAAGACTTCCTGAGCTTTTTAAATCATTAGCGCTAGAGAAAGGTTTCTCTTGATGCGTGCTGTTATAGGAGCAGTACACCTGATTTTCCATAACTGTTCTGATGGGGGACTCTGGAAGGGGAAAATATGACTTTGGGAGCGGGCAGCTGGTACCAATGCCATCTGCTCCACTGCTGGTGTGAGTGTATTCTAATGTTGATGCACTTAAGACCTTTACAACCCCTTTCACACCCTCATTCCTTGTCAACAAGCTTTCATGTGGCTTCTGTGGCGTTGATGACTTTGGAGGTGGCGAATCCAGATAGATTCTCTGCAAAAGGTCAATATCCTGTGGTTCTGGGCAAATCACTTAATCTGCTTCTGCTTAAAAAACTGAAAAAAGAAATGAATATGGCTTTGTGTAATGTAACTTGTGCTCATGTAAAATGTACTGATACCTTGCCCTAAATAAAAACAGCAGAACAAATTACAAACGGGTAAAAACAAATCACTATCATAAAAAAGTAAAGATAAACAGATACACATTTGATGGCTGATTTGTATAAAGTGAAACCATAAAACCTGGTAAAATCACGGCTTCCCTACTTAACTTGTGCAATCTTGAGCACATATTTTATTTTACCAATACTCCTTATTCTTCATTATTGCATATGAAAGCACTTTTAAATATATGATTTCAGAATACCAGTTGTACAAAAAACTATTTTGTTTGATTTAATAGACCAACATGTTGGTTGCTCTATAACAATCTAGGCCACCTACAAGATTTACATGACAACTGTCTTGCCTCTTAGTTCACTAGTTTGTGTTTAAAAACTCAGTGCATTGCTTTAATGTCACACATTCATGTCAAAGCTTCCACATGTTAAAGATGTTTGTTGTATCATTTACACAGGAAACAATTTAATATAATGTTAGACTATTCCCTCCTGAGAACATAAAGGCACACCATCTTTGTGTTGGGAGAGGGAACTTTGGGCCAGATGTAGCAAACGTTTGCGACTCGCAAACGGGCCGAATCGCAATTTGCGACAGTGCAAAATCGGAAATGGGATGCAAAAAGCCCATTTCCGACTCGCAAAAAGCGATGGGATCCGTTTGCGAGTCGCACCTGTTGCGACCCCATTTTGCGACCCGCAAATTGCGAGTCGCAATTTGCGAGTCGCAACCCATATGCAATTGCAACTCGCAAATTGCGACTAGTCGCAAAAAGCCCAGTTTGCATGTCCCATTTACCACTAACTCAGAGCAGGTGGTAACCATTACCAAAGTATAAAAGGAGACCCAGAAGCCAGCTGGGTTACTCAAGATGGCGGACATATACCTGATAGCAGTGAGGAGGAGAGTCTACGCAGCCCAGCAGAGGAGGAGGAGGGGCCACAGACAGGAGAAGATATATAGAACCAGGCAGACTCTTTTCCAGCAAACTGAAGAGGAGATCTATGATAAATACCGCCTTAGCAGCGCAGCCATTCTAGAATTAATAGATTTACTAAAGCCACAGCTAGAACACAAGACCCTGCGTGGCTGCGCCATCCCTACGCATGTGCAAGTACTATGCGCACTGCACCTCTTGGCCTCAGGGAGCTATCAGGGGGTCATTGCTGTGGCAGGTGGGGTATCCCAAAGTGCAGTGTCAAGGTTCCTCAGGGCATTCCTAGATGCCTTAGTCACGCACAGGTCTCACTTCATATACTTACCAAGGAATGAGGCAGAAATTAACAGCACCAAGCTGGACTTTTACCGCATTGCCCACTTTCCCCATGTCATTGGATGTGTAGATGGGACACACATTCAAATATGCCCCCCTGCTAATCTGGAACACATTTTCCGCAACAGAAAGTGTACCCACTCACTCAACATACAGGTTGTTTGTGATGCCCATTAAGTCATCACGGACATCGTAGCTAAGTTTCCAGGCAGTACCCATGACTCATACATTTTTAGGCATAGTGGGATACATCAACGCCTGGAACGTGGGGAATTCGGAGACGGCTACCTCCTAGGTAGAGCCACAGACACTTGCAGACATACACACAGGTCACTGTGCACGACTATCTGGACTTCCTAACAGTGTACTTTTGTGCCCAACAGGTGACAGTGCATATGCTCTAAGGCCTTGGATCATGACTCCGTTTTTAACACCAAGAACTGAATCAGAGAGGCAATACAACAGTGCGCATAAGAGGACCAGGAACCTGATCGAGCACACCTTCGGACTGCTGAAGGCAAGATTCAGATGCCTCCACCGCAGTGGAGGCGCCCTCCAATACACCCCCATTACCGCTTTCAAAATTGTGGTCGCATGCGCCATCCTCCACAACATAGCCACCCGACATGGGCTACCTCTCACCCCTGCAGACCCAGATCCTGATGATGAAGAGCAAGAACAACCACATCGCCATCATGGGGATAGGAGTCTAGCTAATCAAGGCAGACTGAGACGGGACCACATTGCAACGCAATATTTTGGACGGTACGTGTCAACTCCCACCATACTCACCTATTAACCATTTGTTAAGTGGAACAAAAATAACTGTTTTATTAATGTCATGAAGAAACTATATACAAGTTGAAATTGTCCATGGGCAGGAAAATGCCAACCAGTCATGTGGCACATTAACGCCATGTGCCACATTAATCTGTCCTGGCTGTTATCTATGATCTCCTGCCCCTCCTGCCAGCCTGGCTGGTCCCTGCTGCGTCCATGGTGCTGTGCCTACCATTCCTCAGCACCCTACTGTCAGTGGCAGAGACACTGCTCACTGTTGAGCCCTCCTCCCAGGTGTATTTGTTAACTTCCTGGCTGTGATGTCATCATCATGTGCCAGGAAGTGTTTCCAGAGTGTTCTGGTACGCTTTCTGGAGTGTTCTGCTGCACCTGCAAGCAATTTTGAAGGTAATCGCAATTTGCGACACCCACTCGCTAATTGCGAGGTCGTTTTTTGCACACTCGCAAACAGCGACCTCGCAAACTGCGGACTCGCACACAGCGTTGCGAGTCCGGCTGCGAGTCGCAAAATCGGATCGCTTTTGTTTCTGACATTCCAATTTGCGACTCGCATTTTGCGAGTCGCATCAACTCGCAAAATGCGAGTCGCAATTTTTATTTTTGCTACATCTGGCCCTTTATTACTGTTAGTCTACAAATAGATCTTTGTTGATATGGAGGCTGCTTTGACTTCAACTTAGAAAACTGAAAGGTGATGACTTTTGTGGACCTAATGAATTTGTAAAGCTGCTCCACCGCTATATTATTAATAATTCTAAAACAAGCAGATCCCAGTTGGACTGTTAAAATATTTTCTGGCTGATTTGTAGGCATACGTACCATGTTGATAAAATACATCTGTCTGGTATCATTCATAAAATGTTGTAATCTGTAAAACTGTTTGTAGGAAGTTGGCTCTGTATGTGCTATTTCAAAGTAAGGAATAGCATGCACAGAGTCCAAGGGTTCCCCTTAGAGGTAAAATAGTGGTAAAAAGAGATAATACTAATGCTCTATTTTGTGGTAGTGTGGTCGAGCAGTAGGCTTATCCAAGGAGTAGTGTTAAGCATTTGTTGTACATACACATAGACAATAAATGAGGTACACACACTCAGAGACAAATCCAGCCAATAGGTTTTGTTATAGAAAAATATCTTTTCTTAGTTTATTTTAAGAACCACAGGTTCAATTTTAACATGTAATATCTTGTTTGAAAGGTATTGCAGGTAAGTACATTAGGAACTTTGAATCATTTCAATTGCATGTATACTTTTCAAGTTATTCACAAATAGCTATTTTAAAAGTGGACACAGTGCAATTTTCACAGTTCCTGGGGGAGGTAAGTTTTTGTTAGTTTTACCAGGTAAGTAAGACACTTACAGGGTTCAGTTCTTGGTCCAAGGTAGCCCACCGTTGGGGGTTCAGAGCAACCCCAAAGTTACCACACCAGCAGCTCAGGGCCGGTCAGGTGCAGAGTTCAAAGTGGTGCCCAAAACGCATAGGCTTCAATGGAGAGACGGGGGTGCCCCGGTTCCGGTCCGCTTGCAGGTAAGTACCCGCGTCTTCGGAGGGCAGACCAGGGGGGTTTTGTAGGGCACCGGGGGGGACACAAGCCCACACAGAAATTTCACCCTCAGCGGCGCGGGGGCGGCCGGGTGCAGTGTTAGAACAAGCGTCGGGTTCGCAATGGAAGTCAATGAGAGATCAAGGGATCTCTTCAGCGCTGCAGGCAGGCAAGGGGGGGCTTCCTCTGAGAAACCTCCACTTGGGCAAGGGAGAGGGACTCCTGGGGGTCACTTCTGCAGTGAAAGTCCGGTCCTTCAGGCCCTGGGGGCTGCGGGTGCAGGGTCTTTTCCAGGCGTCGGGACTTAGGTTTCAGAGAGTCGCGGTCAGGAGAAGCCTCGGGATTCCCTCTGCAGGCGGCGCTGTGGGGGCTCAGGGGGGACAGGTTTTGGTACTCACAGTCGTAGAGTAGTCCGGGGGTCCTCCCTGAGGTGTTGGTTCGCCACCAGCCGAGTCGGGGTCGCCGGGTGCAGTGTTGCAAGTCTCACGCTTCTTGCGGGGAGATTGCAGGGGTCTTTAAAGCTGCTCCTTTGGATAAAGTTGCAGTCTTTTTGGAGCAGGTCCGCTGTCCTCAGGAGTTTCTTGTCGTCGTCGAAGCAGGGCAGTCCTCAGAGGATTCAGAGATCGCTGGTCCCTTCGGAAGGCGTCGCTGGAGCAGAGTTCTTTGGAAGGCAGGAGACAGGCCGGTGAGTTTCTGGAGCCAAGGCAGTTGTTGTCTTCTGGTCTTCCTCTGCAGGGGTTTTCAGCTAGGCAGTCCTTCTTCTTGTTGTTGCAGGAATCTAAAATCTTAGGTTCAGGGAAGCCCTTAAATACTAAATTTAAGGGCGTGTTTAGGTCTGGGGGGTTAGTAGCCAATGGCTACTAGCCCTGAGGGTGAGTACACCCTCTTTGTGCCTCCTCCCAAGGGGAGGGGGTCACATCCCTAATCCTATTGGGGGAATCCTCCATCTGCAAGATGGAGGATTTCTAAAAGTTAGAGTCACCTCAGCTCAGGACACCTTAGGGGCTGTCCTGACTGGCCAGTGACTCCTCCTTGTTATTCTCATTATTTTCTCCGGCCTTGCCGCCAAAAGTGGGGGCCGGGGCCGGAGGGGGCGGGCAACTCCACTAGCTGGAGTGTCCTGCGGTGCTGTGACAAAGGGGTGAGCCTTTGAGGCTCACCGCCATGTGTTACAGCTCCTGCCTGGGGGAGGTGTTAGCATCTCCACCCAGTGCAGGCTTTGTTACTGGCCTCAGAGTGACAAAGGCACTCTCCCCATGGGGCCAGCAACATGTCTCTAGTGTGGCAGGCTGCTGGAACCAGTCAGCCTACACAGATAGTCGGTTAAGTTTCAGGGGGCACCTCTAAGGTGCCCTCTGTGGTGTATTTTACAATAAAATGTACACTGGCATCAGTGTGCATTTATTGTGCTGAGAAGTTTGATACCAAACTTCCCAGTTTTCAGTGTAGCCATTATGGTGCTGTGGAGTTCGTGTAAAACAGACTCCCAGACCATATACTCTTATGGCTACCCTGCACTTACAATGTCTAAGGTTTTGCTTAGACACTGTAGGGGCACAGTGCTCATGCACTGGTACTCTCACCTATGGTATAGTGCACCCTGCCTTAGGGCTGTAAGGCCTGCTAGAGGGGTGTCTTACCTATACTGCATAGGCAGTGAGAGGCTGGCATGGCACCCTGAGGGGAGTGCCATGTCGACTTACTCATTTTGTTCTCACTAGCACACACAAGCTGGTAAGCAGTGTGTCTGTGCTGGGTGAGGGGTCTCCAGGGTGGCATAATACATGCTGCAGCCCTTAGAGACCTTCCCTGGCATCAGAGCCCTTGGTACCAGAGGTACCAGTTACAAGGGACTTATCTGGGTGCCAGGGTGTGCCAATTGTGGAATCAAAAGTACAGGTTAGGGAAAGAACACTGGTGCTGGGGCCTGGTTAGCAGGCCTCAGCACACTTTCAATTCAAAACATAGCATCAGAAAAGGCAAAAAGTCAGGGGGTAACCATGCCAAGGAGGCATTTCCTTACACAACCCCCCCCCAAACGAAAGAGGATGAGACTAACCTTTCCCAAAAGAGTCTTCATTTTCTAAGTGGAAGAACCTGGAAAGGCCATCTGCATTGGCATGGGCAGTCCCAGGTCTGTGTTCCACTATAAAGTCCATTCCCTGTAGGGAGATGGACCACCTCAACAGTTTTGGATTTTCACCTTTCATTTGCATCAGCCATCTGAGAGGTCTGTGGTCAGTCTGAACTAGGAAGTGAGTACCAAAGAGGTATGGTCTCAGCTTCTTCAGGGACCAAACCACAGCAAAGGCCTCCCTCTCAATGGCACTCCAACGCTGCTCCCTGGGGAGTAACCTCCTGCTAATGAAAGCAACAGGCTGGTCAAGGCCATCATCATTTGTTTGGGACAAAACTGCCCCTATCCCATGTTCAGAGGCATCTGTTTGCACAATGAACTGCTTGGAGTAATCTGGAGCTTTTAGAACTGGTGCTGTGCACATAGCTTGTTTCAGGGTGTCAAAGGCCTGTTGGCATTCTACAGTCCAGTTTACTTTCTTGGGCATTTTCTTGGAGGTGAGTTCTGTGAGGGCTGTCACAATGGATCCATATCCCTTCACAAACCTCCTGTAGTACCCAGTCAAGCCAAGGAATGCCCTGACTTGAGTCTGGGTTTTTGGAGCTGCCCAGTCCAGAATAGTCTGGATCTTAGGCTGGAGTGGCTGAACTTGGCCTCCACCTACAAGGTGTCCCAAGTAAACCACAGTTCCCTGCCCTATCTGGCATTTGGATGCCTTGATAGAGAGGCCTTCAGATTGCAGAGCCTTCAAAACCTTCTTCAGGTGGACCAGGTGATCCTGCCAGGTGGAGCTGAAGACAGCAATATCATCAAGATAAGCTGCACTAAAGGATTCCAGCCCAGCAAGGACTTGATTCACCAACCTTTGGAAGGTGGCAGGGGCATTATTTAAACCAAAGGGCATAACAGTGAACTGATAATGCCCATCAGGTGTGGAGAATGCTGTCTTTTCTTTTGCTCCAGGGGCCATTTTGATTTGCCAGTACCCTGCTGTTAAGTCAAAGGTACTTAAGAATTTGGCAGCCCCTAATTTGTCTATTAGCTCATCAGCTCTAGGAATGGGATGAGCATCTGTCTTGGTGACAGAGTTGAGACCTCTGTAGTCCACACAAAACCTCATCTCTCTCTTTCCTTCTTTGGTGTGAGGTTTGGGGACTAAGACCACTGGGCTAGCCCAGGGGCTGTCAGAGTACTCAATTACTCCCAATTCCAGCATCTTGTGGACTTCCACCTTGATGCTTTCCTTAACTTGGTCAGACTGTCTAAATATTTTGTTTTTGACAGGCATGCTGTCTCCTGTGTCCACATCATGGGTACACAGGTGTGTCTGACCAGGGGTTAGGGAAAAGAGTTCAGCAAACTGCTGCAGGACCTTCCTGCAGTCAGACTGCTGTTGGCTAGAGAGGGTGTCTGAGTAGATCACTCCATCTACTGAGCCATCTTTAGGGTCGGATGAGAGGAGATCAGGGAGAGGTTCACTCTCAGCTTCCTGGTCCTCATCTGTTACCATCAACAGATTTACATCAGCCCTGTCATGGAAGAGCTTAAGGCGGTTCACATGGATCACCCTCTTGGGGCTCCTGCTTGTGCCCAGGTCCACCAGGTAGGTGACCTGACTCTTCCTTTCTAGTACTGGGTAAGGGCCACTCCATTTGTCCTGGAGTGCCCTGGGAGCCACAGGCTCCAGAACCCAGACTTTCTGCCCTGGTTGAAATTCAACCAGTGCAGCCTTTTGGTCATACCACAACTTCTGGAGTTGTTGGCTGGCCTCAAGGTTTTTACTTGCCTTTTCCATGTACTCTGCCATCCTGGAGCGAAGGCCAAGTACATAGTCTACTATGTCTTGTTTAGGCTCATGAAGAGGTCTCTCCCAGCCTTCTTTAACAAGAGCAAGTGGTCCCCTTACAGGGTGTCCAAACAGAAGTTCAAAGGGTGAGAATCCTACTCCCTTCTGAGGCACCTCTCTGTAAGCGAAAAGCAGACATGGCAGGAGGACATCCCATCTCCTTTTGAGTTTTTCTGGGAGCCCCATGATCATGCCCTTTAATGTCTTGTTGAATCTCTCAACAAGGCCATTAGTTTGTGGATGATATGGTGTAGTGAATTTATAAGTCACTCCACACTCATTCCACATGTGTTTTAGGTAAGCTGACATGAAGTTGGTACCTCTGTCAGAAACCACCTCCTTAGGGAAACCCACTCTGGTAAAGATACCAATGAGGGCCTTGGCTACTGCAGGGGCAGTAGTCGACCTAAGGGGAATAGCTTCAGGATACCTAGTAGCATGATCCACTACTACTAGGATGTACATATTTCCTGAGGCTGTGGGAGGTTCTAGTGGACCAACTATGTCCACACCCACTCTTTCAAAGGGGACCCCCACCACTGGAAGTGGAATGAGGGGGGCCTTTGGATGCCCACCTGTCTTACCACTGGCTTGACAGGTGGGGCAGGAGAGGCAAAACTCCTTAACCTTCTGGGACATATTGGGCCAGTAGAAGTGGTTGACTAACCTCTCCCACGTCTTGGTTTGTCCCAAATGCCCAGCAAGGGGAATATCATGGGCTAAGGTCAGAATAAACTCTCTGAAACCCTGAGGCACTACCACTCTCCTAGTGGCACTAGGTTTGGGATCTCTTGCCTCAGTGTACAGGAGTCCATCTTCCCAATAGACCCTATGTGTTCCATTTTTCTTGCCTTTGGACTCTTCAGCAGCTTGCTGCCTAAGGCCTTCAAGAGAGGGACAGGTTTCTTGTCCCTTACACAACTCTTCCCTTGAGGGTCCCCCTGGGCCCAAGAGCTCAACCTGATAAGGTTCCAGCTCCATAGGCTCAGTTCCCTCAGAGGGCAGAACTTCTTCCTGAGAAGAGAGGTTCTCTTTTTGGTGTTGTGTTGCAGCTGGTTTCCCAGCTGACTTTCCTTTTCTCTTGGTAGGCTGGGCCATTTTTCCAGACTCCAGCTCTACTTTTTCACCCTGTGCCTTGCACTGTGCCCTAGTCTTGACACACACCAGTTCAGGGATACCCAGCATGGCTGCATGGGTTTTCAGTTCTACCTCAGCCCATGCTGAGGACTCCAGGTTATTTCCAAGCAAACAGTCTACTGGGATATTTGAGGAGACCACCACCTGTTTCAGGCCATTGACCCCTCCCCACTCTAAAGTTACCATAGCCATGGGATGTACTTTAGTCTGATTGTCAGCGTTGGTGACTGGATAAGTTTGTCCAGTCAGGTATTGGCCAGGGGAAACCAGTTTCTCTGTCACCATGGTGACACTGGCACCTGTATCCCTCAGGCCCTCTACACTTGTCCCATTAATTAAGAGCTGCTGCCTGTATTTTTGCATGTTAGGGGGCCAGGCAGCCAGTGTGGCTAAATCCACCCCACCCTCAGAGACTAATGTAGCTTCAGTGTGACACCTGATTTGCTCTGGGCACACTGTTGATCCCACTTGGAGACTGGCCATTCCAGTTTTAGCTGGATGGGAGTTAGAAGTGGTATCTTTCTTGGGACAGGCCTTGTCTCCAGTTTGGTGTCCAGACTGACTACAGTTTCGACACCAGGCCTTTTTGGGATCAAAGTTTTTACCCTTGTACCCAGGATTGTTTTGTGAAGAGGCTCTGGGCCCACCCTCCTGTGCAGGTTTTTGGGGGCCTGTAGAAGACTCTTTACTATTTTTATTTTTGGCTGTCTCACCACCTTTCCCCTGGGGAGGTTTTGTGACCCCTTTCTTTTGGTCACCCCCTGTGGAAGTTTTGGACACCCTAGTCTTGACCCAATAGTCCGCCTTCTTTCCCAATTCTTGGGGAGAAATTGGTCCTAGGTCCACCAGATGCTGATGCAGTTTGTCATTGAAACAATTACTTAACAGGTGTTCTTTCACAAATAAATTGTACAGCCCATCATAATTACTTACACCACTGCCTTGAATCCAACCATCTAGTGTTTTTACTGAGTAGTCTACAAAGTCAACCCAGGTCTGGCTCGAGGATTTTTGAGCCCCCCTGAATCTAATCCTATACTCCTCAGTGGAGAATCCAAAGCCCTCAATCAGGGTACCCTTCATGAGGTCATAAGATTCTGCATCTTTTCCAGAGAGTGTGAGGAGTCTATCCCTACACTTTCCTGTGAACATTTCCCAAAGGAGAGCACCCCAGTGAGATTTGTTCACTTTTCTGGTTACACAAGCCCTCTCAAAAGCTGTGAACCATTTGGTGATGTCATCACCATCTTCATATTTAGTTACAATCCCTTTAGGGATTTTCAACATGTCAGGAGAATCTCTGACCCTATTTATGTTGCTGTCACCATTGATGGGTCCTAGGCCCATGTCTTGTCTTTCCCTTTCTATGGCTAGGATCTGTCTTTCCAAAGCCAATCTTTTGGCCATCCTGGCTAACTGGATGTCCTCTTCACTGGAGTTATCCTCAGTGATTTCAGAGTTGTTAGCCCCTCCTGTGAGGGAACCAGCATCTCTGACTATTATTTGTGGAGTCAGGGCTTGAGAGGCCCTGTTCTCCCTAAATAGGACTGGTGGGGGGGAATTTTCCTCCAAGTCACTATCTTCATCCTCTGTGTTGCCATCCTCAGAGGGGTTGGCCTTTTCAAACTCTGCCAACAGCTCCTGGAGCTGTAGTTTGGAAGGTCTGGGGCCCATTACTATTTTCTTTATGTTACAGAGTGACCTTAGCTCCCTCATCTTAAGATGGAGGTAAGGTGTGGTGTCGAGTTCCACCACATTCATCTCTGCACTAGACATTATGCTTCTAAAAGTTGGAATACTTTTTAAGAATCTAAAACTAGTTCTAGGTTCTAATTCAAACTTTTACCAATCTTTTAAACTCTAAAGGAAATGCTAAACAGGATCTAACACAAGGCCCTAGCAGGTCTTTTAAGAATTTAGAAAAATTTCAAATTGCAAAAATCAATTTCTAATGACAATTTTTGGAATTTGTCGTGTGATCAGGTATTGGCTGAGTAGTCCAGCAAATGCAAAGTCTTGTACCCCACCGCTGATCCACCAATGTAGGAAGTTGGCTCTGTATGTGCTATTTCAAAGTAAGGAATAGCATGCACAGAGTCCAAGGGTTCCCCTTAGAGGTAAAATAGTGGTAAAAAGAGATAATACTAATGCTCTATTTTGTGGTAGTGTGGTCGAGCAGTAGGCTTATCCAAGGAGTAGTGTTAAGCATTTGTTGTACATACACATAGACAATAAATGAGGTACACACACTCAGAGACAAATCCAGCCAATAGGTTTTGTTATAGAAAAATATATTTTCTTAGTTTATTTTAAGAACCACAGGTTCAATTTTAACATGTAATATCTTGTTTGAAAGGTATTGCAGGTAAGTACATTAGGGACTTTGAATCGTTTCGATTGCATGTATACTTTTCAAGTTATTCACAAATAGCTATTTTAAAAGTGGACACAGTGCAATTTTCACAGTTCCTGGGGGAGGTAAGTTTTTGTTAGTTTTACCAGGTAAGTAAGACACTTACAGGGTTCAGTTCTTGGTCCAAGGTAGCCCACCGTTGGGGGTTCAGAGCAACCCCAAAGTTACCACACCAGCAGCTCAGGGCCGGTCAGGTGCAGAGTTCAAAGTGGTGCCCAAAACGCATAGGCTTCAATGGAGAGAAGGGGGTGCCCCGGTTCCGGTCCGCTTGCAGGTAAGTACCCGCGTCTTCGGAGGGCAGACCAGGGGGGTTTTGTAGGGCACCGGGGGGGACACAAGCCCACACAGAAATTTCACCCTCAGCGGCGCGGGGGCGGCCGGGTGCAGTGTTAGAACAAGCGTCGGGTTCGCAATGGAAGTCAATGAGAGATCAAGGGATCTCTTCAGCGCTGCTGGCAGGCAAGGGGGGGCTTCCTCGGAGAAACCTCCACTTGGGCAAGGGAGAGGGACTCCTGGGGGTCACTTCTGCAGTGAAAGTCCGGTCCTTCAGGCCCTGGGGGCTGCGGGTGCAGGGTCTTTTCCAGGCGTCGGGACTTAGATTTCAGAGAGTCGCGGTCAGGGGAAGCCTCGGGATTCCCTCTGCAGGCGGCGCTGTGGGGGCTCAGGGGGGACAGGTTTTGGTACTCACAGTCGTAGAGTAGTCCGGGGGTCCTCCCTGAGGTGTTGGTTCTCCACCAGCCGAGTCGGGGTCGCCGGGTGCAGTGTTGCAAGTCTCACGCTTCTTGCGGGGAGATTGCAGGGGTCTTTAAAGCTGCTCCTTTGGATAAAGTTGCAGTCTTTTTGGAGCAGGTCCGCTGTCCTCGGGAGTTTCTTGTCGTCGTCGAAGCAGGGCAGTCCTCAGAGGATTCAGAGGTCGCTGGTCCCTTTGGAAGGCGTCGCTGGAGCAGAGTTCTTTGGAAGGCAGGAGACAGGCCTGTGAGTTTCTGGAGCCAAGGCAGTTGTTGT
This sequence comes from Pleurodeles waltl, assembly GCF_031143425.1. Lineage (NCBI taxonomy): Eukaryota > Metazoa > Chordata > Amphibia > Caudata > Salamandridae > Pleurodeles > Pleurodeles waltl. Next base: position 296,678,301 of record NC_090449.1, on the reverse strand, counting down.
CCTCTGGTCTTCCTCTGCAGGGGTTTTCAGCTTGGCAGTCCTTCTTCTTGTTGTTGCAGGAATCTAAAATCTTAGGTTCAGGGAAGCCCTTAAATACTAAATTTAAGGGCGTGTTTAGGTCTGGGGGGTTAGTAGCCAATGGCTACTAGCCCTGAGGGTGAGTACACCCTCTTTGTGCCTCCTCCCAAGGGGAGGGGGTCACATCCCTAATCCTATTGGGGGAATCCTCCATCTGCAAGATGGAGGATTTCTAAAAGTTAGAGTCACCTCAGCTCAGGACACCTTAGGGGCTGTCCTGACTGGCCAGTGACTCCTCCTTGTTATTCTCATTATTTTCTCCGGCCTTGCCGCCAAAAGTGGGGGCCGGGGCCGGAGGGGGCGGGCAACTCCACTAGCTGGAGTGTCCTGCGGTGCTGTGACAAAGGGGTGAGCCTTTGAGGCTCACCGCCAGGTGTTACAGCTCCTGCCTGGGGGAGGTGTTAGCATCTCCACCCAGTGCAGGCTTTGTTACTGGCCTCAGAGTGACAAAGGCACTCTCCCCATGGGGCCAGCAACATGTCTCTAGTGTGGCAGGCTGCTGGAACCAGTCAGCCTACACAGATAGTCGGTTAAGTTTCAGGGGGCACCTCTAAGGTGCCCTCTGTGGTGTATTTTACAATAAAATGTACACTGGCATCAGTGTGCATTTATTGTGCTGAGAAGTTTGATACCTAACTTCCCAGTTTTCAGTGTAGCCATTATGGTGCTGTGGAGTTCGTGTAAAACAGACTCCCAGACCATATACTCTTATGGCTACCCTGCACTTACAATGTCTAAGGTTTTGCTTAGACACTGTAGGGGCACAGTGCTCATGCACTGGTACCCTCACCTATGGTATAGTGCACCCTGCCTTAGGGCTGTAAGGCCTGCTAGAGGGGTGTCTTACCTATACTGCATAGGCAGTGAGAGGCTGGCATGGCACCCTGAGGGGAGTGCCATGTCGACTTACTCATTTTGTTCTCACTAGCACACACAAGCTGGTAAGCAGTGTGTCTGTGCTGGGTGAGGGGTCTCCAGGGTGGCATAATACATGCTGCAGCCCTTAGAGACCTTCCCTGGCATCAGAGCCATTGGTACCAGAGGTACCAGTTACAAGGGACTTATCTGGGTGCCAGGGTGTGCCAATTGTGGAATCAAAAGTACAGGTTAGGGAAAGAACACTGGTGCTGGGGCCTGGTTAACAGGCCTCAGCACACTTTCAATTCAAAACATAGCATCAGCAAAGGCAAAAAGTCAGGGGGTAACCATGCCAAGGAGGCATTTCCTTACACTGTTGAAGTTTGTTTTTCCACGTGCAAGTGGTGCTGTGTAGCCTTACAATACTCACCTCATGCAAAAGTCAAAACAGTGTATTCCAAAGAGCTCAATTGTGTGTGTTAGTTGTGTGTAACTTGCCCAGTGTTGTTTTGCAGAGAGCTGATCTGGAGTAACTTAAGGAAGTTATTCACAGAAGGGCATGTATCACAGAAAGTCTTTCCCTCTCCACTCACAGTGGACAGGTGGCACACCAGTACAGGCCCATGTTAATGATTTAATTCTTAGGAGCTACAATGAAATCTGCACACCAAATCACATGCCTTGTCCTCTACATACATTGCTTGTTTCCCTACATGAGCCTTGCGCTTAGACTGGGACTTCTGATATCTTACTAGAGAAACATCCTTTGTTAAAAGCAATGTTTTTCACAGCACGAAGCACTGGGGTGGTATCAAAGCTGGAGAACTTACAACAATGGCACAAGGAAGTATGAAATCTTAGTGCCTGGTTGTCATCTTCCTTTCTGAAGCAGCAGTCAGGGACACACAAAGGACAAACCAGACCTAGAAACATCCTCACCTTGAAACATAAACTTCAGCCAAATCTCTTCTCCTTGGCATTCACCAAATGGCAGTGCTCAGTTAAACTTATCTGTGTTTCCTTGTTAAATTAAAAGGTTAGTTGTTTTTTTTAAGGTAACCAGCCTCTCCCTCCTCACGTCAGTGTCCTGGTTTCCTCCCTCCAGCTACGGGAATGCAGCCAATGCACTTTCACTGCCTTAGAAGCTGTTTGCACCTGCTGAAGCAGTGGTCTAGCAATCGTCCAGAAGTGCACTAACTTTTTACATGATTCTAGGGCCTATCAAATGTGCCTAATATAGAACTATCTCACATGCAAATAATGATGTTTCTTTTTACAGTTGGCATCATCCACTTGTCACCTCTCCTTTTTTCTTTGATTGCCCGTTTCCTTGCTGTCCATCCTCTGCATGTCTTCCCTCTGAGTCAAGAACATGTTTGTCTTAATTTGTATTATTGTATTTGTGCAAATTGCCCACAATGCATCTCAAAGCTTGCAGCCTGTCCTTCATGTTAAATCAGACTATGCAACCTAGCAATACCTAATCTGCTCTAGCTCATCTACTAATTCCACTGACCATCTGACCATCTGCATGAACTCATTTTGCCCCCCCCACCCCACTAATGATCATACCTAACTGATACTAACTGTAATCCACCTCAAAGACATGGAAGTGGATATGCGGACATGGAATGGTCTCCTTGAGAGAACTAGACTAAATCCTATACAAAAATATAACCAGTGGATTAACCACTTACTTTGGCTCCAGAGCAAAGTGCTGCATGACATAAAGCACTTCAACACCTTGTAATTGCAATACAATGCTTTTTAAACAATCTGTTAACTTTCTGTTGTGTCCACCTCCGGTCTTTCGTCCTGTATTGACTCAGATGCACATGGCCTTGGCTGCAGTGCACAGAGACAATTCACTGCCGCACACAGGGAAAAGAATTAGAGGGGACATTGGTGGCAGGGCAACAGAGTACCTTGAGGTCTGGCAGTGAGCAGAGCTGGCATTCACCGTTCATGGCTGGCAGAGCACCATGCTGCCTTCAGTGCTGACTGTGTGTAAGATTGGCAGAGAGTTCAGGGTTGCCAGAGTGCTACAAAATCACATCAGGTAGTACGGGGTTCTTATAATGTAACGAGGGAAGGATGAATGGTGTATCAATTGTAACACCAGATCCCTTGTGGTCCTCAATTAGAGGCGAGGTATCCGTTAGCTACGGTGCTGTGGAGGGTCTGGAAGACACGGGGGAAAAAAGGAGGGGAATTTCTTTTACGGACTAGGTGGTCTCACACACTAAATAGTGTCATGCTTCATCATATGACCACCTAGCCCCACCTAGGTAGGACAGTGCCACCTGGGCGGACTCGACCTCACTGTTAAAGAAACAGGAGGGAGTGCGTAAATTAATTCTGGTTCTGGAAATAGAGGGATCCAGCTAAACTAAGGAATAAAAACACCTAAACAGATACCTGTGTAAATATTTAATAAAAGGTTCTGTTTGATGTGGTTAAAAAGTGGAGATTGGCAGTCCTTGTTCTCACAGAGGTGTCCCGGAGTGCTAGCCTGGCCTCAGTGCTAATGGTGTGCAGGATTGGCTGAGAGTGTTCAGAGCTGGGAGGGAGCATGGACGTCATTTAGGGGTCACCGTGGTCACAGCTGCGACCCCTGGTTTGCGTCTTGCAACCCTTGACACTGCTTTTCGACCCTTAGCCCCAGAGTTGGCAAAATAATTACCAAGAAGACAGGAATGTCTTTGCTCTCCTTGTTTTCAGCTGATTTTAATGACACTAGCATTGAGTAATTGTATATTATTCATTAGTAGTATAACAAAAAAGAGCATCAGGTAAGCATTTTTTTTTTTATTGTATAATGTGTGCATGCTTGCAGGTTAGAATGTGTTTGTGTGAGAGTGTTTATGTGTAAGAGTTTGTGTGTATGAGCATATATGTAAGTGAAAGTGACAGTCAGTGATAGGAGTGGCAATAAATTAGATGAAATATCAGTAAGTGAGTATAAGTGAGTCAGGGTGATTGAGAATGATGAAGTGAGAGTAAGAATGAGTACAAGTCAGTGTGAGTGAGTAGGTGTGAGTTAATCAGTGTAGGAATGAGTGACTGTGAGTTTAAGAGTGAGTGAAAGAGAGTGACAATGAATGACTACAAGTGAGAATGATTGAGTAAGAGTGAGTAGGTCAGACTGAGTTAGTTAGTGAATGCAAATTGACATGAGTGAAAATGTGATGTTATGCTTGTATCTGCTTTTGGCCCTGGCAAAACACTGGTATTAGCATACCGGAAGCAGTTATTAACAGACATACTAGACATCATACTTGACAATTACACATTCATGGCAAAAGGCTGTTGCAGGCATACCGGGGGTACTTCTTGGAATGGGATACATACGGTGTAATGCTGGTGCTAGCACACTGGAGGTGATTCTTGGCATGAAGGAGGACAGCTCTTGCATATGGGAGGGGGACAAACATGACAAAATACTGGCCCTAAGATACTAGAGGTATATTTTGACATAAGGGTCACCTATGGTGCATGGATAACATTAATAGCAACATTCCAGGACTGGCATATTATATCTAATTGTTGGCATAAGGGGCACCCATTGAATATAGGGGCCACCAATACCAAAATGCTGCCCAGGGGTGCACCCAATTTTGGCATCTGTGGGCACTCTCAGCACATTTTGAAAAAAGAGGGTTGACTCCCGTGGAACGTCAGGTCTCAATGTCTTGGTACACAGTGAAAGGACGTCTATTTTTTATGATTGCCCTTTCATAGCCCATGGCTTTTTTGCTGATTATGTGAAAAGTTTGCTGTAAAGTGCACTATTTTACCCATTTTTCAAAATGTTCTTGTGGGGTCACCCCTAAATCCATTCAAAAGAGGTCTGGTTCATTCACTTTGCTCAGTTCTATTTAGGATAGGTATTCTATGACACCCCACTGCTTCCGAAGATTATGCCAGCACCCTTATATAGATGCATCCAAACACACGTTCGTTTAGTATGTTTATATTAATGACAGTAATATTGTAACTTTAGAGATGTCAATTAGTGTGATAACATCCAGGTTAAGTTCAAGGGGCATGACTTTGTGGGAAAACTCAGAATCAAAGGTCATATGATGTCACTTTCTTGGATGCCAAAAAGGTCAAAGGGTGTGTGATATCACTTCCTCTACCACGGCCTTTTGGTGAATCGGCTTCCATGGCAGACAGCATTACTGGACTGGCAGAGTGCGGGGCTGCACTCCGTGCCAATGGTGTGCGGGGTTGGGAGAGAGTGTCCTGGGCTGGCAGAGTGCGGGGCTGCCCTCCATGCCAATGGCATACAGGGTTGTGTGGGAGTGTGATGAAGCTGAAATGAAAGTTTTACATTTATTTGACGCTCAAACGTAGTGCTGCAATAATCATGTGTGTCTTTAACCGAACTAATAAAGATTGTACGGGGAGAAAATGTGCCCTTAGAGTAGTTTGCCGACATTTATAAGCGTGCTTTATATAACGTGGTGTATTAGAATTGCACTAATCCGACATAATCATAAACGTGTGCTATGATTTGCTTGTTTGAAATGTTTTAGCTTAGCATTACTTTAGTGGAGGCTTTGGCCTAGTTGCCTGGTCTCACGATTTAGATGCTCGTATTTTTCCAATGTGCTATTAAACGTGTATTTCTGCTTGAAGCTGTACTTTTCCACTGAGATCGTTCACATGCTTATCTTAAGGTTTCGTGCCAGCTTGGCATTTTTTCTCTTTGCTCCAAGGTCAATCTGCAGGTGCGGACAATGGAAGCTCTGAAAGTGAGTTAATTGGTATAAAATGTTGCAACTTGCGTACCCGTCTCCAAGGATAATGTATGCTTAAGTAAAAGCTTGAGAACTGTCGTTTTTTGATTGGACAATTTGAAGCCAACCTATGAACCCTCCAATGGAAGACCCTACTGGATTTGAATTGTTGTCTATTTAAACCAGGTGTACGAGAAGAAAGCAGCCATTACCAGCCCGATACCCGCCATTTTGCAGGACATTGCAGCTATTATGGCCCACCTTGCTGCGACGCCATTTTGAGAGACTTTGATGCTTTCTCTAATCGAGAGAAAGAGACTTTAAATGATTCTTGCCCTAGAGACTTTAACTTTGATCCCTTTGCATGAAGTAGTAGTTTATCTTGCCGCCGTGAGGCAATTGCCCCGTCCACCCCTGCCCCTTTGCCCCGTCCCATGCTGATCGAGATACGATACCTGTGAGACGAAGACTTCCTTGAATGCTGATTGTAATTGGTAAATATGAAAGGAAATTGTACAATTGCATTGTGTTTCTTTTAGGTAACCAACTGCTGATTTTTGATAAGAGCCCTAGTTTAGGAGTTTTCTAAATTAATGTTGCTAAATTGTTTTTGCATAAAGTCCCACATGCCGATGCTAATTTGAGGTTAGATGAGGATTCCTTTTGTTGCACGATGCAATTTGAGATCTTGTTATGCTGACTAAATGTATGCAATTAGCCCATTACAGATTATAGTTCTAGTGATTTGCATTGCTATTATCGAATGCCTTGTTATTCAAATGCTGCATAGATTGCATCTGTTTCGCCGTTATGGACAGCTATTAATGTTCATTTACGTTTATCATTTGGTGCTGAGACACATCTATATTGTGCTAGCTTTGTTAATATAGGGAAATAAATTCACTAACTTTGAATAAACTGGGGTGGTTATTCCTGACTGAAAGGTCAGGGTTCGCCGAAATGTATTCTGGATTAATTGTTAAGTGTTATGTTGATCAGGGCATTTCTTATGTTCGTTATTGATTATTGGTTTGATTAAATTGACTGATTAAGGGTGGAGAGGGTCCCACTTAGCCAAAAGATTCATCGGCCTAAAGAGCGTCCAAATACAGGTAAATTATTAGGTTGGAACGCTCTATCAGTAGATGGTAGCAGAGGATGGTTTCGCCTTTTGGGACCCCGTACTCTTAAAGTACATGGTGTTGAATTAACGGTTACGCCCTTTGAGATCCCACTCGAGAAGTTGAATTAGATTTTTTTCTTGGGTAAAACAGATTGACAGAATGATGATGGGCTAGGTCCACCGCGACTTTCCCGGGATCTCGGAGCTTGCGAATGAAGAGAATGAAGGTGTGAGATCAGCGTTGGCGGTACTAGTGATGGTATGAGTGAAGTTAGGATTTTGCGCTTGCACAGCTTATTGCTGCAGTTTGAGTGAAAAGGTTGCGAGGATTTTAGAGAATAGCGGAGGTGCGACTCCGAGTGTAGAAGTAGGGAAGTCGTCGAACTTCATAGAAATAGCGGAGGTGCGACTCCGAGTGTGAGAGTAGGGAAGTCGTCGAACTTCATGTGCATGTGGCGCTTCGTGCATAAAAAGGTCCACGTGGTTGTTGTTGTTGAGACGGGCCCTGCGAGGTCAAGAGACTCCGGAGTATGTTGAAAAGTGTATGAGACACTTGTTTTATGTTGTGGTCTGGTCGGTTTAATAGGTTGATCGGGCGTGGTCAACGAGTCGGTACGTGTGTTAAGGGAGTGAAAGAAACTTCGACTTCGGGCTTTGACAAAATTCTAAGTGCACTAGAATAGATCACTGACAAGTTGAGAGCAGAGTCTGCGGGTCAGATTTGCTTGCGAAAGTGGGGACCGAGAAAGATGGAATAACTGCCGAGGCTAGTGAAAAATCCCTAAGGTCCTGAAGCGATTGTGTTACCCTTCCTGTAGTAAACCGACAGATCTGTTTTATATTTTTGGTAGCTCGCGATACATGCCAGAAGTTGTTACGAGAGGAGCTGAGTGAAGGAGGACTAGCCGCAAGGCTTTGTCAGCCGCAGTGTGTGTGAGTGTGACGTCACTAGGAGCCGCGCTGGGATAGGTTGGTTGTAGAGAAGGGTCGCGCACGGATTGGACGCAGTCCATGGGGCTCGATTGGAAGGGGAAAGGCAAGCGAAGAGTATTCCGGGAATTAAAGTCACCTATTGATTACATAATTTTTGTGAAATAAAAAAAACGAGAAAATGAAATTTTTTAAAGCATTAAGGAGTGCGATGAAGGGGGAGTCTTACATTAAAGCGAGCGTAGGAGAGGAAACGCCGCCCGAAGGCACACCAGCTTATATTGTAATGGAGGAAAAGGGGGTAGCTCCGTGCCTTTGGCTAAAGCAATGGCACAAGCTGACAGAGAAACATGGGAGCGTAGCGTTCCCGATCCATGGGACATTCAATATAAGGATCCTAGAGAATTTGAGATTCGCGATGTACGACATGAAGGTGCCTCCAAGGCCAGCACAGTTTGAGGCTCTAGCGATTTGGGAACTAATGGCTAGACAGCAGCAGCAAAATACGTTCGAGACTAGGATAAGGAAGGTAGAAAAGACACTAGCGGACGCTAGGTGGGACAATGCACAGAAGGTGTGGAGGTCAGATGTATTGCAGGGGATAAAATTGTTTCCCGCAATTACTAAGGAAGAAGAGGAGACAGGTAAGAAAGCTACCTGTAAGACAAACAGGAGGTGTTCCAAGGATAGAGAGGACGAGGAAAAGTTGAGAAGAGGAGTTAGAGGATGAGGAGTTAATCATGCAATTGCTGAACGACCGTCCACCACCTTATGCAGAGAGTGGACAAGGACCAAGTACCAGTTCTGCCCCTCCGGCATCGGTACAGAATAGTGAAACTCAGAGTTCAGGAGCATCATCGGGATCTAAGGACCCGAGTTTACTGTTCACCCCGCAGATACCGCAGGTTAGGAGAATATATCCAGATGTGCCCATGTTGAAACCAGCAGAAAATTATCAACCGCAGATCCCAAGGTACTACAGCAGTGACAACAGTACGGGAATGATTCTAGATCCAGCCGCAATGGGAGGACAGAATGGTCACAACCCAACACTGGCACAAGCTGAATCAACCCAGTTTTTGATGCCTCAAAAGCAGATGCAGGGGGGAAACGCACATGCTCAGATGACGGGGAGTCAGATGGGCATGCCGGCAATGATGACCCATAGTGTGGGAATGAACATGTCTCAGAACATGGGAAATGGACAAAACCCAGATGCGATATCGCTACCCATTACTGTAGGTCCACTGGTACCTTTGTACAGTCAGCCTAACTTAGGTATGAGCGGTCAGGGATCAATGCTGCAGAATGGGACAGAAAGGAGGTGCATAGAAAACACTCCAGGGTTAACTCCGATAGCGGCTCAACCAACTGGATCTGGGTCCTTGATGGAGTTTAGTCCCATATGTGCTCAGTCGACAGTGGTGAGGTCGAGCCCCCCACTGATAATACCCCTGTCATCGAACACTGAAAAGTTGCCGCAACCATCAATGGCAGTCGATGTGAACGCTACACTGATGGGGTTGAATGCGCAACAGCTGACACAGTGGTTCAACAGTCTGAATTCCACACAAAGCTCAGCCAGTGGGAAGGGAGAAGATTATCTGAATAGGGTCAGGTTGAACATGGAAGCGCAAGAATTGGTGGAAGGGACTATGGGTGTGTAAGGAAATGCCTCCTTGGCATGGTTGCCCCCTGACTTTTTGCCTTTGCTGATGCTATGTTTACAATTGAAAGTGTGCTGAGGCCTGCTAACCAGGCCCCAGCACCAGTGTTCTTTCCCTAACCTGTACTTTTGTATCCACAATTGGCAGACCCTGGCATCCAGATAAGTCCCTTGTAACTGGTACTTCTAGTACCAAGGGCCCTGATGCCAAGGAAGGTCTCTAAGGGCTGCAGCATGTCTTATGCCACCCTGGAGACCTCTCACTCAGCACAGACACACTGCTTGCCAGCTTGTGTGTGCTAGTGAGGACAAAACGAGTAAGTCGACATGGCACTCCCCTCAGGGTGCCATGCCAGCCTCTCACTGCCTATGCAGTATAGGTAAGACACCCCTCTAGCAGGCCTTACAGCCCTAAGGCAGGGTGCACTATACCATAGGTGAGGGTACCAGTGCATGAGCATGGTACCCCTACAGTATCTAAACAAAACCTTAGACATTGTAAGTGCAGGGTAGCCATAAGAGTATATGGTCTGGGAGTTTGTCAAACACGAACTCCACAGCACCATAATGGCTACACTGAAAACTGGGAAGTTTGGTATCAAACTTCTCAGCACAATAAATGCACACTGATGCCAGTGTACAGTTTATTGCAAAATACACCCCAGAGGGCACCTTAGAGGTGCCCCCTGAAACTTAACCGACTGTCTGTGTAGGCTGACTAGTTCCAGCAGCCTGCCACACTAGAGACATGTTGCTGGCCCCATGGGGAGAGTGCCTTTGTCACTCTGAGGCCAGTAACAAAGCCTGCACTGGGTGGAGATGCTAACACCTCCCCCAGGCAGGAGCTGTAACACCTGGCGGTGAGCCTCAAAGGCTCACCCCTTTGTCACAGCCCAGCAGGGCACTCCAGCTTAGTGGAGTTGCCCGCCCCCTCCGGCCACGGCCCCCACTTTTGGCGGCAAGGCTGGAGGGAACAAAGAAAGCAACAAGGAGGAGTCACTGGCCAGTCAGGACAGCCCCTAAGGTGTCCTGAGCTGAGGTGACTCTAACTTTTAGAAATCCTCCATCTTGCAGATGGAGGATTCCCCCAATAGGGTTAGGATTGTGACCCCCTCCCCTTGGGAGGAGGCACAAAGAGGGTGTACCCACCCTCAGGGCTAGTAGCCATTGGCTACTAACCCCCAGACCTAAACACGCCCTTAAATTTAGTATTTAAGGGCTACCCTGAACCCTAGAAAATTAGATTCCTGCAACAACAAGAAGAAGGACTGCCCAGCTGAAAACCCCTGCAGAGGAAGACCAGAAGACAACAACTGCCTTGGCTCCAGAAACTCACCGGCCTGTCTCCTGCCTTCCAAAGAACTCTGCTCCAGCGACGCCTTCCAAAGGGACCAGCGACCTCTGAATCCTCTGAGGACTGCCCTGCTTCGACGACGACAAGAAACTCCCGAGGACAGCGGACCTGCTCCAAAAAGACTGCAACTTTGTTTCAAGAAGCAGCTTTAAAGAACCCTGCAACTCCCCGCAAGAAGCGTGAGACTTGCAACACTGCACCCGGCGACCCCGACTCGGCTGGTGGAGAACCAACACCTCAGGGAGGACCCCCGGACTACTCTACGACTGTGAGTACCAAAACCTGTCCCCCCTGAGCCCCCACAGCGCCGCCTGCAGAGGGAATCCCGAGGCTTCCCCTGACCGCGACTCTCTGAAACCTAAGTCCCGACGCCTGGAAAAGACCCTGCACCCGCAGCCCCCAGGACCGGAAGGACCGGACTTTCACTGGAGAAGTGACCCCCAGGAGTCCCTCTCCCTTGCCCAAGTGGAGGTTTCCCCGAGGAAGCCCCCCCTTGCTTGCCTGCAGCGCTGAAGAGATCAGTTGATCTCTCTTAGACTAACATTGAAAACCCGACGCTTGTTTCTACACTGCACCCGGCCGCCCCCGCGCTGCTGAGGGTGAAATTTCTGTGTGGGCTTGTGTCCCCCCCGGTGCCCTACAAAACCCCCCTGGTCTGCCCTCCGAAGACGCGGGTACTTACCTGCAAGCAGACCGGAACCGGGGCACCCCCTTCTCTCCATTATAGCCTATGCGTTTTGGGCACCACTTTGAACTCTGCACCTGACCGGCCCTGAGCTGCTGGTGTGGTGACTTTGGGGTTGCTCTGAACCCCCAACGGTGGGCTACCTTGGACCAAGAACTGAACCCTGTAAGTGTCTTACTTACCTGGTAAAACTAACAAAAACTTACCTCCCCCAGGAACTGTGAAAATTGCACTGTGTCCACTTTTAAAGTAGCTATTTGTGAATAACTTGAAAAGTATACATGCAATTGAAATGATTCAAAGTTCCTAATGTACTTACCTGCAATACCTTTCCAACAAGATATTACATGTTAAATTTGAACCTGTGGTTCTTAAAATAAACTAAGAAAAGATATTTTTCTATACAAAACCTATTGGCTGGATTTGTCTCTGAGTGTGTGTACCTCATTTATTGTCTATGTGTATGTACAACAAATGCTTAACACTACTCCTTGGATAAGCCTACTGCTCGACCACACTACCACAAAATAGAGCATTAGTATTATCTATTTTTACCACTATTTTACCTCTAAGGGGAACCCTTGGACTCTGTGCATGCTATTCCTTACTTTGAAATAGCACATACAGAGCCAACTTCCTACATTGGTGGATCAGCGGTGGGGTACAAGACTTTGCATTTGCTGGACTACTCAGCCAATACCTGATCACACGACAGATTCCAAAATTGTCATTAGAAATTGATTTTTGCAATTTGAAAAGTTTTCTAAATTCTTAAAAGACCTGCTAGGGCCTTGTGTTAGATCCTGTATAGCATTTCTTTTAGAGTTTAAAAGTTTGTAAAAGTTTGAATTAGATTCTAGAACCAGTTTTAGATTCTTAAAAAGTATTCCAACTTTTAGAAGCAAAATGTCTAGCACAGATGTGGCTGTGGTGGAACTCGACACCACACCTTACCTCCATCTACAGATGAGAGAGCTAAGGTCACTCTGTAAACTAAAGAAAATAACCATAGGCCCCAAACCTACCAAAATACAGCTCCAGGAGCTTTTGGCAGAGTTTGAAAAGGCCAACCCCTCTGAGGGTGGCAACTCAGAGGAAGAGGATAGTGAATTGGAGGAAGATTCCCCCCTACCAGTCCTATCTAGGGAGGACAGGGCCTCTCAAGCCCTGACTCCAAAAATACTAGTCAGAGATACTGGCTCCCTCACAGGAGGGACCAGCACCTCTGAAATCACTGAGGATAACCCCAGTGAAGAGGACATCCAGTTAGCCAGGATGGCCAAAAGATTGGCTTTGGAAAGACAGATCCTAGCCATAGAGAGGGAAAGACAAGAGATGGGCCTAGGACCCATCAATGGTGGCAGCAACATAAATAGGGTCAGAGATTCTCCTGACATGTTGAAAATCCCTAAAGGGATTGTAACTAAATATGAAGATGGTGATGACATCACCAAATGGTTCACAGCTTTTGAGAGGGCTTGTGTAACCAGAAAAGTGAACAAATCTCACTGGGGTGCTCTCCTTTGGGAAATGTTCACAGGAAAGTGTAGGGATAGACTCCTCACACTCTCTGGAAAAGATGCAGAATCTTATGACCTCATGAAGGGTACCCTGATTGAGGGCTTTGGATTCTCCACTGAGGAGTATAGGATTAGATTCAGGGGGGCTCAAAAATCCTCGAGCCAGACCTGGGTTGACTTTGTAGACTACTCAGTAAAAACACTAGATGGTTGGATTCAAGGCAGTGGTGTAAGTAATTATGATGGGCTGTACAATTTATTTGTGAAAGAACACCTGTTAAGTAATTGTTTCAATGATAAACTGCATCAGCATCTGGTAGACCTAGGACCAATTTCTCCCCAAGAATTGGGAAAGAAGGCGGACCATTGGGTCAAGACAAGGGTGTCCAAAACTTCCACAGGGGGTGACCAAAAGAAAGGGGTCACAAAACCTCCCCAGGGGAAAGGTGGTGAGACAGCCAAAACTAAAAATAGTAAAGAGTCTTCTACAGGCCCCCAAAAACCTGCACAGGAGGGTGGGCCCAGAGCCTCTTCACAAAACAATCCTGGGTACAAGGGTAAAAACTTTGATCCCAGAAAGGCCTGGTGTCGAAACTGTAGTCAGTCTGGACACCAAACTGGAGACAAGGCCTGTCCCAAGAAAAGTTCCACTCCAAACTCCAATCCAGGTAACACTGGAATAGCTAGTCTCCAAGTGGGATCAACAGTGTGCCCAGAGCAAATCAGGGTCCACACTGAAGCTACTCTAGTCTCTGAGGGTGGGGTGGATTTAGCCACACTAGCTGCCTGGCCCCCTAACATGCAAAAATACAGGCAGCAGCTCTTTATTAATGGGACAAGTGTAGAGGGCCTGAGGGATACAGGTGCCAGTGTCACCATGGTGACAGAGAAACTGGTTTCCCCTGGCCAATACCTGACTGGAAAAACTTATACAGTCACCAACGCTGACAATCAAACTAAAGCACATCCCATGGCAATGGTAACTTTAGAATGGGGAGGGGTCAATGGCCTGAAACAGGTGGTGGTCTCCTCAAACATCCCAGTAGACTGTCTGCTTGGAAATGACCTGGAGTCCTCAGCATGGGCTGAGGTAGAACTAAAAACCCATGCAGCCATGCTGGGTATCCCTGAACTGGTGTGTGTAAAAACAAGAGCACAATGCAAGGCACAGGGTGAAAAAGTAGAGCTGGAGTCTGGAAGAAAGGCCCAGCCTACCAAGAGAAAAGGAAAGTCAGTTGGGAAACCAACTGCCACACAGTCAGAAAAAGAGAACCTCTCTTCTCAGGAAGAAGTTCTGCCCTCTGAGGGAACTGAGCCTTTGGAGCTTGAACCTTATCAGGTTGAGCTCTTAGGCCCAGGGGGACCCTCAAGGGAAGAGCTGTGTAAGGGACAAGAAACCTGTCCCTCTCTTGAAGGCCTTAGGCAGCAAGCTGCTGAAGAGTCCAAGGGCAAGAAAAATGGAACACATAGGGTCTATTGGGAAGATGGACTCCTGTACACTGAGGCCAGAGACCCCAAACCTGGTGCCACTAGGAGAGTGGTAGTGCCTCAGTCGTTCAGAGAGTTTATCCTGACCTTAGCCCATGATATTCCCCTTGCTGGGCATTTGGGACAAACCAAGACGTGGGAGAGGTTAGTCAACCACTTCTACTGGCCCAATATGTCCCAGAAGGTTAAGGAGTTTTGCCTCTCCTGCCCCACCTGTCAATCCAGTGGTAAGACAGGTGGGCACCCAAAGGCCCCCCTCATTCCACTTCCAGTGGTGGGGGTCCCCTTTGAAAGAGTGGGTGTGGACATAGTTGGTCCACTGGAACCTCCCACAGCCTCAGGAAATATGTACATCCTAGTAGTAGTGGACCATGCTACTAGGTATCCTGAAGCTATTCCCCTTAGGTCGACTACTGCCCCTGCAGTAGCCAAGGCCCTCATTGGTATCTTTACCAGAGTGGGTTTCCCTAAGGAGGTGGTGTCTGACAGAGGTACCAACTTCATGTCAGCATACCTAAAACACATGTGGAATGAGTGTGGAGTGACTTACAAATTCACTACACCATACCATCCACAAACTAATGGCTTAGTTGAGAGATTCAACAAGACATTAAAAGGCATGATCATGGGGCTCCCAGAAAAACTCAAAAGGAGATGGGATGTCCTCTTGCCATGTCTGCTTTTTGCTTACAGAGAGGTGCCACAGAAGGGAGTAGGATTCTCACCCTTTGAACTTCTGTTTGGTCACCCTGTAAGGGGACCACTTGCTCTTGTTAAAGAAGGCTGGGAGAGACCTCTTCATGAGCCTAAACAAGACATAGTGGACTATGTACTTGGCCTTCGCTCTAGAATGGCAGAGTACATGGAAAAGGCAACCAAAAACCTTGAGGCCAGCCAACAGCTCCAGAAGTTTTGGTATGACCAAAAGGCTGCACTGGTTGAGTTCCAACCAGGGCAGAAAGTCTGGGTTCTGGAGCCTGTGGCTCCCAGGGCACTCCAGGACAAATGGAGTGGCCCTTACCCAGTGCTAGAAAGGAAGAGTCAGGTCACCTACCTGGTGGACCTGGGCACAAGCAGGAGCCCCAAGAGGGTGATCCATGTGAACCGCCTTAAGCTCTTCCATGACAGAGCTGATGTAAATCTGTTGATGGTAACAGATGAGGATCAGGAGGCAGAGAGTGAACCTCTCCCTGATCTTCTGTCATCAGACCCAAAAGATGGCTCAGTAGATGGATTGATCTACTCAGACACCCTCTCTGGCCAACAGCAAGCTGATTGTAGGAGAGTCCTACAACAGTTTCCTGAACTCTTCTCCTTAACCCCTGGTCAGACACACCTGTGTACCCATGATGTGGACACAGGAGACAGCATGCCTGTCAAAAACAAAATCTTTCGACAGTCTGACCATGTTAAGGAAAGCATCAAGGTGGAAGTCCACAAGATGCTGGAATTGGGAGTAATTGAGCGCTCTGACAGCCCCTGGGCTAGCCCAGTGGTCTTAGTCCCCAAACCTCACACCAAAGATGGAAAGAAAGAGATGAGGTTTTGTGTGGACTACAGAGGGCTCAATTCTGTCACCAAGACAGATGCTCATCCAATTCCTAGAGCTGATGAGCTCATAGATAAATTAGGTGCTGCCAAATTCTTAAGTACCTTTGACTTGACAGCAGGGTACTGGCAAATAAAAATGGCACCTGGAGCAAAAGAGAAAACAGCATTCTCCACACCTGATGGGCATTATCAGTTTACTGTTATGCCCTTTGGTTTAAAGAATGCCCCTGCCACCTTCCAAAGGTTGGTGAATCAAGTCCTTGCTGGTTTGGAGTCCTTTAGCACAGCTTATCTTGATGATATTGCTGTCTTTAGCTCCACCTGGCAGGATCACCTGGTCCACCTGAAGAAGGTTTTGAAGGCTCTGCAATCTGCAGGCCTCTCTATCAAGGCATCCAAATGCCAGATAGGGCAGGGAACTGTGGTTTACTTGGGCCACTTTGTAGGTGGAGGCCAAGTTCAGCCACTCCAACCCAAGATCCAGACTATTCTGGACTGGGTAGCTCCAAAAACCCAGACTCAAGTCAGGGCATTCCTTGGCTTGACTGGGTATTACAGGAGGTTTGTGAAGGGATATGGATCCATTGTGACAGCCCTCACTGAACTCACCTCCAAGAAAATGCCCAAGAAAGTGAACTGGACTGTAGAATGCCAACAGGCCTTTGACACCCTGAAACAAGCAATGTGCTCAGCACCAGTTCTAAAAGCTCCAGATTATTCTAAGCAGTTCATTGTGCAGACAGATGCTTCTGAACATGGGATAGGGGCAGTTTTGTCCCAAACAAATGATGATGGCCTTGACCAGCCTGTTGCTTTCATTAGCAGGAGGTTACTCCCCAGGGAGCAGCGTTGGAGTGCCATTGAGAGGGAGGCCTTTGCTGTGGTTTGGTCCCTGAAGAAGCTGAGACCATACCTCTTTGGGACTCACTTCCTAGTTCAAACTGACCACAGACCTCTCAAATGGCTGATGCAAATGAAAGGTGAAAATCCTAAACTGTTGAGGTGGTCCATCTCCCTACAGGGAATGGACTTTATAGTGGAACACCGACCTGGGACTGCCCATGCCAATGCAGATGGCCTTTCCAGGTTCTTCCACTTAGAAAATGAAGACTCTCTTGGGAAAGGTTAGTCTCATCCTCTTTCGTTTGGGGGGGGGGTTGTGTAAGGAAATGCCTCCTTGGCATGGTTGCCCCCTGACTTTTTGCCTTTGCTGATGCTATGTTTACAATTGAAAGTGTGCTGAGGCCTGCTAACCAGGCCCCAGCACCAGTGTTCTTTCCCTAACCTGTACTTTTGTATCCACAATTGGCAGACCCTGGCATCCAGATAAGTCCCTTGTAACTGGTACTTCTAGTACCAAGGGCCCTGATGCCAAGGAAGGTCTCTAAGGGCTGCAGCATGTCTTATGCCACCCTGGAGACCTCTCACTCAGCACAGACACACTGCTTGCCAGCTTGTGTGTGCTAGTGAGGACAAAACGAGTAAGTCGACATGGCACTCCCCTCAGGGTGCCATGCCAGCCTCTCACTGCCTATGCAGTATAGGTAAAACACCCCTCTAGCAGGCCTTACAGCCCTAAGGCAGGGT
Source organism: Pleurodeles waltl (assembly GCF_031143425.1). NCBI lineage: Eukaryota > Metazoa > Chordata > Amphibia > Caudata > Salamandridae > Pleurodeles > Pleurodeles waltl. The sequence goes on along the minus strand of NC_090449.1, from coordinate 296,660,716 downwards.
GCACTATACCATAGGTGAGGGTACCAGTGCATGAGCATGGTACCCCTACAGTATCTAAACAAAACCTTAGACATTGTAAGTGCAGGGTAGCCATAAGAGTATATGGTCTGGGAGTTTGTCAAACACGAACTCCACAGCACCATAATGGCTACACTGAAAACTGGGAAGTTTGGTATCAAACTTCTCAGCACAATAAATGCACACTGATGCCAGTGTACAGTTTATTGCAAAATACACCCCAGAGGGCACCTTAGAGGTGCCCCCTGAAACTTAACCGACTGTCTGTGTAGGCTGACTAGTTCCAGCAGCCTGCCACACTCGAGACATGTTGCTGGCCCCATGGGGAGAGTGCCTTTGTCACTCTGAGGCCAGTAACAAAGCCTGCACTGGGTGGAGATGCTAACACCTCCCCCAGGCAGGAGCTGTAACACCTGGCGGTGAGCCTCAAAGGCTCACCCCTTTGTCACAGCCCAGCAGGGCACTCCAGCTTAGTGGAGTTGCCCGCCCCCTCCGGCCACGGCCCCCACTTTTGGCGGCAAGGCTGGAGGGAACAAAGAAAGCAACAAGGAGGAGTCACTGGCCAGTCAGGACAGCCCCTAAGGTGTCCTGAGCTGAGGTGACTCTAACTTTTAGAAATCCTCCATCTTGCAGATGGAGGATTCCCCCAATAGGGTTAGGATTGTGACCCCCTCCCCTTGGGAGGAGGCACAAAGAGGGTGTACCCACCCTCAGGGCTAGTAGCCATTGGCTACTAACCCCCCAGACCTAAACACGCCCTTAAATTTAGTATTTAAGGGCTACCCTGAACCCTAGAAAATTAGATTCCTGCAACAACAAGAAGAAGGACTGCCCAGCTGAAAACCCCTGCAGAGGAAGACCAGAAGACAACAACTGCCTTGGCTCCAGAAACTCACCGGCCTGTCTCCTGCCTTCCAAAGAACTCTGCTCCAGCGACGCCTTCCAAAGGGACCAGCGACCTCTGAATCCTCTGAGGACTGCCCTGCTTCGACGACGACAAGAAACTCCCGAGGACAGCGGACCTGCTCCAAAAAGACTGCAACTTTGTTTCAAGAAGCAGCTTTAAAGAACCCTGCAACTCCCCGCAAGAAGCGTGAGACTTGCAACACTGCACCCGGCGACCCCGACTCGGCTGGTGGAGAACCAACACCTCAGGGAGGACCCCCGGACTACTCTACGACTGTGAGTACCAAAACCTGTCCCCCCTGAGCCCCCACAGCGCCGCCTGCAGAGGGAATCCCGAGGCTTCCCCTGACCGCGACTCTCTGAAACCTAAGTCCCGACACCTGGAAAAGACCCTGCACCCGCAGCCCCCAGGACCGGAAGGACCGGACTTTCACTGGAGAAGTGACCCCCAGGAGTCCCTCTCCCTTGCCCAAGTGGAGGTTTCCCCGAGGAAGCCCCCCCTTGCCTGCCTGCAGCGCTGAAGAGATCAGTTGATCTCTCATAGACTAACATTGAAAACCCGACGCTTGTTTCTACACTGCACCCGGCCGCCCCCGCGCTGCTGAGGGTGAAATTTCTGTGTGGGCTTGTGTCCCCCCCGGTGCCCTACAAAACCCCCCTGGTCTGCCCTCCGAAGACGCGGGTACTTACCTGCAAGCAGACCGGAACCGGGGCACCCCCTTCTCTCCATTATAGCCTATGCGTTTTGGGCACCACTTTGAACTCTGCACCTGACCGGCCCTGAGCTGCTGGTGTGGTGACTTTGGGGTTGCTCTGAACCCCCAACGGTGGGCTACCTTGGACCAAGAACTGAACCCTGTAAGTGTCTTACTTACCTGGTAAAACTAACAAAAACTTACCTCCCCCAGGAACTGTGAAAATTGCACTAAGTGTCCACTTTTAAAGTAGCTATTTGTGAATAACTTGAAAAGTATACATGCAATTGAAATGATTCAAAGTTCCTAATGTACTTACCTGCAATACCTTTCCAACAAGATATTACATGTTAAATTTGAACCTGTGGTTCTTAAAATAAACTAAGAAACGATATTTTTCTATACAAAACCTATTGGCTGGATTTGTCTCTGAGTGTGTGTACCTCATTTATTGTCTATGTGTATGTACAACAAATGCTTAACACTACTCCTTGGATAAGCCTACTGCTCGACCACACTACCACAAAATAGAGCATTAGTATTATCTATTTTTACCACTATTTTACCTCTAAGGGGAACCCTTGGACTCTGTGCATGCTATTCCTTACTTTGAAATAGCACATACAGAGCCAACTTCCTACAGGGTGTGAATAGGTTAGAGTCCTACTCGGAAGAAGAGCTGAGGTATCTATGTCCCAGGATTACGAGGGAAGTGAACAAGGTACATAGAAGCTTGCAAGAAATAGCTGACAAAAACGGGGTTGACATAGACAAGACGAAACATTTGAGCAGGAGCTACAGGTTGGATTTCGGGACCACAGATTTTGAACACATGAGGTCAGCAGGCATGAAGGCGCACCTTAGAGAATTGTTGCAGAGTGCACAAGTGTGGAGGTGCTTAGACAAATGGGAAAGCAGATGGGTAAAGAGAAAGGAAAAGAGGAAAGACAGTGTCCCAGAGCTAAACGAGAAAAGACCACAGAGTAGCGATGCAGTAACCATGTTACCAATGAGGGAGACAGCAGGGGGAAAATTAATACATGTACCATGGCACAGAAGCGACATTCAGTCTTTTACGGATGATTTTCCCAAACTGAGGGAGAAACCGATTGAATGGTATCAACAGACTGATAGGTTTGTGAAGCTTGCAAAATGTCTCTGGGAAGACCTGAACACTCTCTTTGAGATTGTGGTTCCGGCAGATTTGTGGGAGGATTGCAAAAGAGCTGTAGGTTGGCCGACAAGTGAACCAGAGAGAGACAGGGATACGGGTGCACCATCACCTATGGTGATGAGCTTGTACTATAAGGTGATTGAGCATTTGAAGACGAAGGTTGCCGCGAAAAATGTGGATTGGCAGAAGATCGATCGAACTGCCCAAGAGGTTAAAGAGTCGATTCATAGTTACTATGAGAGGTTGTTGAAAGCGTTCAAGAACTACAGTGGCACGGAAACAATAGAGGCGAAGGACATGCTTCATTTTGTGTTTAGATTTGTGGAAGGGCTGAGACCAGAGATAAGTCAGATGATAAAATCGCATTTGATTTGTTGGCAGTCGAAACCGATTGATGAGGTGTTGAATTATGCGAAATACTGTAGCGACGAAATTGAAGTGAAACAGAAAAAGCTGAAAGAGAAGGTGATGATGATGCAACTTAAAGCAGCTCAGACAGGTCTGCAAGGTTTGCAAGGGTTCCAACAGCAGGTACCGCAACCGCAGCCGCAGTTGCAGGGAAATATGATGTTTCAGCCACAGGCGAGAGGCAGAGGCAGAGGAGGTTTTGTGAATAATGGTCCGGATTTGAACACTGTTGTGACTCCGAATGGTGTGCAGGCATTGAAAAAGGTGATGCCGTGTCACGCGTGCGGAATTGTCGGACATTGGAAACGCGAGTGCCCAATGGTGGTGCAGGAAGGTGCAGGTGTTGGTCAGCAGAACAATGATGTCAATGCATTTCAGACAATGAGGGGACTGAAAATGAGAGGTCCAAACCCAAATTTTCAGACCATAAATCAGTTGCAGGGATTACAACCTATGCAGCCGCAGCAGATGCAGATGCCCCGTATGCAGATGACGCAAATGCAGCCAATGCGACAGCAGTTTCCCATGGTACCTAATCAGCAAATGCAAATACCCTTGGCACCAATGAGTCAGCAGCAAGTGATGGTTCCTCCACAGGTCTCGGGTCAGGTAATGAATACAAATGGCACCGTACAACAGTTCCGATTACACAGTGAGAGTGGAATAAACAATGTATGGGAGAGTGAAAGTTCAGGAGAGGAAGGAGATTGTGTGCTTGCAGCATCCTTGGAAGTTGATCAAAAGGGTCCGTACGTGGAGGGAAGAGTAATGGGTCATCGTGTCTCATTCTTGGTTGACACGGGAGCCACACGTTCAACTGTTAAGAGCATTGAAGTACCAAATTTGCCACTCTCAGGAAGGACAGTTCAAGTGGTGGGAGTAGCAAACAGGCACCTGACAAACCCAATCACAGATCCGGTACCAGTCAGCATTGGTAACTATCAAGGGTTACACAAATTTGTGGTATGTGACTCAAGCCCGATAGCACTGTTAGGGAGAGACCTATTGTGCAAATTGGGTTGTTCGATTATGTGTTCAAACGAGGGAATTAAAATTCAGACGAGCAGTGATGGGGAAGAAGAGGACAGTGTAGAGGGGGATGACATGGAAACTGTCGATGAAGAGTATCCTCTGATTTGTCTTTTCCCGATGATAACTGAAGAAGATATTCCAGCTGAATTACGGGAAACAGTCGGAAAGGAAATGTGGGATATGACAGGGAAAGAGGTGGGATTGATGAAAGGAGTGGAACCAGTGAAAGTGACTGTAAAGCCAAATGCAACCTTTCCCCAGACCCCACAATACCACATGGCACAAGACACCCTTATGAAAGTTGCCCAACTCATAGACGAATTTATAAAACAGGGAGTACTGAATGAAGTGTTAAGCAGTCCATGTAATTCACCAATCATGGGACTAATAAAGCCGAGTGGAAAGGTCCGAATTGTACAGGATTTGAGGAAAATAAATGACATCATAGTCAAGTGTTGCCCTGTCGTACCAAACCCAGCTGTGATAATGTTTCAAGTTCCTTGCGATGCTGAGTGGTTCTCAGTCATCGACTTGTCACAAGCATTCTTTTCTGTGCCTCTTCATGAGGACAGCCAATTTCTCTTTTGTTTCAAATTCTTAGACAGAGTGTACAGTTGGTGTCGAATTCCCCAAGGGTTTTCTGAGTCACCGTCAATATTCAATCAGATTCTAAAGAAAGACTTGGAAGCATTAGAATTGCCATTCGAATCAACCCTAGTACAGTACATCGATGATTTACTGATTGCATCAAAGACAGAAAGTGGCTGCACAGCCGATACCATTGCTCTGTTGAACCATTTGGGAAGGAATGGACACAAGGTGTCTCCTTCCAAATTGCAGTTCTGTCAGAAGAAAGTGAAATACTTGGGTCACCAGATAGAGAAAGGGTCACGAAGAATAATGAAGGAAAGAATAACAAGTGTACTTCAAATGAGTCCACCAAAGACAAGGAGGGAGGTGAGGAAGTTTTTGGGAATGGTAAGCTACTGTCGTCAGTGGATTCCCAACTTCTCAACTTTAGCAAAGCCTTTACTGAAATTGACCCAGAAGGATGCCTTGGATCAAATTGAGCTGAAAGGAGATGAGATGGATGCTTTTATTGAATTGAAAGAATGCATGTGCAGGGCTCCAGCTTTAGGTATGCCTGATTACACAAAGCCTTTCACATTGTTTTGTCATGAACGTGATGCATGTTCTTTGTCTGTCTTGACTCAAGCCCATGGTGGCATAAACAGACCAGTAGCGTATTTTTCAGCTACTTTGGATCCGGTCGCAGCAGCACTGCCAGGGTGTTTGCGCGCCGTAGCAGCAGTTGGTATCAGCCTCACTCAGAGTGAAGGAATAGTGATGGGACACCCAGTAACAGTCATGGTCCCTCACTCAGTTGAGATACTTTTGACCCGCTCCCGAACGCAACACATGACTGGAGAAAGACTCACAAGGTATGAAACAATAATTCTGGGCTCACCGAATGTGCAGCTGAAAAGGTGCACTACGTTGAATCCAGCAACCTTGCTTCCCGGTGAAAATGCTGAAATTGAGAACGCTGACGATGTCGAGCACGACTGTCTTCAGGTGACTGAATTTTGCACAAAACCTCGACCTGACATTAAGGATACTAAGCTTGATGAAAATGACCAAATTGTTTTTGTTGATGGTTCATGTCTAAGAGATGGGATGGGAATTTTGAAAGCAGGATATGCTGTATGTACTGTAACAGGTGTCTTGGAAGCGTCCTGGCTTCAAGGAGTCTATTCTGCACAAGTAGCAGAGCTTGTAGCCCTTACAAGAGCATGTCAATTGTCTGCATTGATGAAAGTCACCATTTACACTGATAGTCAGTACGGGTTTGGGATTGTGCACGACTTTGGACAGCTATGGTCACAGAGAGGTTTCCTGACTTCTTCAGGATCCCCAGTGAAAAACGGGGAGAGAATAAGGGAATTGTTACACGCTATTCAAATGCCAGCCGAAGTTGCAGTGGTAAAGTGTAGTGCTCATACAAAAGGACAGGACTATGTCTCTCTGGGAAATGCATACGCGGATCAAGTCGCAAGATTTTGTGCCTTGAACTGTATATTACTCAGAGATGAATGGAATTCGATAAGTGAACCAGAACTCGAACCAGCTGAAGCATTTGCCTTGAAGGTCGTAGATACAATAGATTAACTAAAAGCATTACAGAATAATGTCAGGGAGGATGAAAAAGATTCCTGGATTAAATCACAATGTATAAAGAGACCAGACGAGTTATGGGTTTCAAATGAGGGAAAATTTGTTTTGCCAAATAGTCTTTTATCACAGCTTGCGCGGTTCTATCATGGGCAGGCTCACCTAGGGAGAGATGCCATGATAAGATTGTTCAAAACTGATTGGTTTAACCCCAGATTTCGTCAAGCTGCAGAAGCAGTTTGCCATCGATGTGTCACTTGCCAGCAGATGAACCCAGGAAAGGGAACAGTTGTGAACGCGAGCCACATTGGCAGGGCCAGTGGCCCATTTAGTAGAATGCAGATGGATTTCATTGAGATGCCTATGCATGGAGGTTTGAAGTATGTGTTGGTGATTGTGTGCATTTTTAGTCACTGGATTGAAGCATACCCCACACGTAGAAATGACAGCCTTACAGTTGCAAAACTATTGTTGAGGGAGTTAATACCACGTTTCGGATTCCCGATCTCTTTAGAATCAGATAGGGGAAGTCACTTCAATAACGAGGTGATAAAGTTACTTTGCGCAGCGCTGAACATTGAGCAAAAACTGCATTGTAGCTATCGCCCTGAAGCATCAGGACTGGTGGAGCAAATGAATGGTACACTGAAATCAAGAATGGCGAAAATATGTGCATCGACAAATTTGAAATGGCCTGACGCATTGCCCTTGGTGCTAATGTCAATGAGAAACACCCCTGATAGAAAGACTGGATTGTCTCCGCACGAAATTCTCATGGGCAGGGCTATGAGACTTCCTGCAGTTCCCGCAAACGCGCTTTTGAATATTACAGATGATATGGTGTTAGACTACTGCAAAGGTCTGGCTGACGTGGTTCGCTCTTTCTCTCACCAGGTGGAAGCAACCACCTTGCCACCGATCCAAGGTCCAGGACACACACTGAAAGCAGGTGACTGGGTCGTGGTAAAGAAGCACGTGAGAAAGTTGTGTCTGGAACCCCGTTGGAAAGGCCCTTTCCAAGTGATCTTGACGACCACTACCGCTGTGAAGTGTGCGGGAGTTCCCAACTGGATTCACGCCAGTCACACAAAGAAAGTGTTGTGTCCCACAGATGAGGAAGTTGAAGCGCTGAAACTGCCAGTGCCTGATAAAACAGTGCTGAGCGCTGAGACAGAGCAAAACCGAACTGAAAGCGAACAGGCAGAAACAGGAGAGAGAGAAATATTCTCTGGGGACGAAGCAACCGACTCACTTGGGGAAGACCAAGGGGAAGGTTCAGACAGCGACGAAGCAGCTGAAGGTGACAAAGAACCGGAAGCAGCTGAGGGTAGCAAAGAGCCTGAAGCAGCTGAAGGTGACAAAGAGCCTGAAGCAGCTGAAAGTGATAAAGAGTCTGAAGAAAGTAACGGTGACGAAGGGCTCGAAAGAGGTGAAAAAGCAGGAGAGCCTGATCAGAGGAGGGCTTTCCCAGAAGCAGACGATACAGAAAAAGAGAACGTGATCGATTCCCCAGAAGGAGGGGATAAGGCAGAACAGAACGAAAAAGTTCAAGCTTCTACAGAAAAGATCGTAGGTCCATCAAATGGACACGGTGCAAAGAGGAGACTAAGTATATCACCAGTAAAACAAAGAACTAGAGAAAGTTTGAACGACGGAGAAAGGCCAAAAGTGAAAGAGAAAAGAAAGGAAGTGACTGTCGTGGTACCAACCTCAAGTGAAGGAAAAGACTTGGCCAAAGAGGAAAGTACCAGTGAGGCAGAATCGAAAAGAGAAGCAAAATTGAAAAGGAAAAGGATACCAAACAGGAGATATTCCGGTCCAGAATGGGCCTATGCAGTCAATGACGATTGGACTGACGAATTTGTATCTCTAAGCCTCGAGAACGAAGAAGAAAAGATACCAATAGAAAAGAAAAGTTTTATGGACTCTGTCGATTGAAAGGGTAATAAATGATATTGCTTGCTACAATCTAACGTGATACAACCAGCTGAGACATTGCTAAACCGGATGAGACATTTGCTAACTTGATAAGACTTTGAAAAAATTGATTGACTCTTAAACCCGATTTGAGACAACTTTGAAAAAAAAAAAAAAAAAAAAAAAAAGGGAGACTGAGTTCCGAGTTATTGCCGAATTGAGACAAAAGCTGCTAACCGATAAGTGACTGGCCTCTTGAAGAAAACTGTGTGAACATTGCGCTCGTTCAGCTTTGTAACTGAATTGCTAAATAGTTTCTTTATAGGTGCTTCTAGCTCTCTGATTCTATACAGATCATGACGCAAAACAGTAGAAAGAAATATTGTAAATATGCGTGTATAGGCTTGGTAATTGCATGTGTACTAATAATAATGTCAATAGTGCTTGGAATGCATGGTAAGGGTGAGAATGAGAAAATTGATGCTTCTACTTTTGCTCCTGTTACTGTCACTGAACTAACCGCACTGAAAAGACTAGAATTAGATGAGAGACACTTGCATGATAAGAAAGAACTTTCGTATAATGTTTTCTATTGCTTGCTAACAGAATATGTTGAGACTATGGATGCGAAAGATTGCTATGTGTGTACACAGATACCGACATCAGTAAAGGAAGGGGTGACTTATCACCACATGCCTCTTACATACGGGATTACATGTAGTATAGTAATGTCTAGATTTTATGGTCAAACTAACATACAGTATTTTTATTCAAATTATGATGTTACCTTTGCATATGTTCCTATAATAGCGCAGCTAAGCCAGATTGCTAAAGATTGGGATGCTAAAATAATGAGGGAATTTTTCGAGCCAATGTAACCTTTTGAAACGGCTCACGCTCATAGGGAAAACCTTACCTGCTCGCTCTCTGCAGTAGAAATAAGCTTTTTAGATCGCACAGATGATAGAAGGGCACAAATGAATGCGAAATTAGAAAAAGAACTACATAAGAGGACTTCAGTAGATAATTATGATTTTGCCGCAATAAAGACACAAGGGAGAATTGCTTTAGATGCTTGGCATGTAGGGAAATTTTGTATATATCGAGGTGAATCTTATTATGATAACATTTTTGTAGGAGCGAGTGAGTGTAAACATACGTTTATCTTTAAGGCCAAATGGACATTCATGATGAACGGACTTGACCCTGTCATTCCAGGTGTATATTACATTTGTGGGTATAATGCCTATTATCGTCTTCCAAAGGGATGGTGGGGAAGATGTTATTTGGGTATAGTGTTCCCAAAGGTTTATCAACTGGATGACCTATCGATGATTCCAAAGATATCTGGACCCCATCGTATCCAGAAAAGAGAGACCGCAGCTGCTGTGGTAGGAGATATATTTGGAGCCATGATTCCTTCATTGGGAGTCGTGTTGAATTCCATCAAAATAAGAAAGTTGTCTACTATAGTGGATAACATGTTGACAAAGTTTTCAGGTGCTATAATCCTGATAGATGCTGAACTTGCAGCAGAAAGAGCTATGACTCTTCAAAATAGGCTTGCCTTAGACATTCTTTTAGCAAAGGATGGCGGCGTTTGCAAAATGCTTGGTGCACGCCACTGTTGCACGTATATTCCCGACAACAGTGTGAAAATTAAAACTATGCTTGCTAATCTAACAAAAGAGAGTGCAGATTTGAAGGAACTGAAAGAACCAGGAGTGTGGGAGAAGGTTGGAAAAGGACTTGCTTCAGTGGGAAATTGGATTGGGGGAATTTGGAATGGAATATTACTAAAAATAATACAGGGAATACTAATAGTACTGATTTGCATATTTGGAATTTGGGGAATGAAAAAGGGAATAATAATGATTATGGAAAGGATTAAAAGAAGGAAGGAAGAGAAAATGATGAAAAGAATGGCAGAAGAATACAAAGCGAAAACTAGGGGAATTAAAAGGAAAAGAGAACTGACAGAATTTTAATGGAATAAAATTTGTGGGCATGATTTGGTGTGATGACAAGTAGTCATCAGAGGAGGGATTGATGAAGCTGAAATGAAAGTTTTACATTTATTTGACGCTCAAACGTAGTGCTGCAATAATCATGTGTGTCTTTAACCGAACTAATAAAGATTGTACGGGGACAAAATGTGCCCTTAGAGTAGTTTGCCGACATTTATAAGCGTGCTTTATATAACGTGGTGCATTAGAATTGCACTAATCCGACATAATCATAAACGTGTGCTATGATTTGCTTGTTTGAAATGTTTTAGCTTAGCATTACTTTAGTGGAGGCTTTGGCCTAGTTGCCTGGTCTCACGATTTAGATGCTCGTATTTTTCCAATGTGCTATTAAACGTGTATTTCTGCTTGAAGCTGTACATTTCCACTGAGATCGTTCACATGCTTATCTTAAGGTTTCGTGCCAGCTTGGCATTTTTTCTCTTTGCTCCAAGGTCAATCTGCAGGTGCGGACAATGGAAGCTCTGAAAGTGAGTTAACTGGTATAAAATGTTGCAACTTGCGTACCCGTCTCCAAGGATAATGTATGCTTAAGTAAAAGCTTGAGAACTGTCGTTTTTTGATTGGACAATTTGAAGCCAACCTATGAACCCTCCAATGGAAGACCCTACTGGATTTGAACTGTTGTCTATTTAAACCAGGTGTACGAGAAGAAAGCAGCCATTACCAGCCCGATACCCGCCATTTTGCAGGACATTGCAGCTATTATGGCCCACCTTGCTGCGACGCCATTTTGAGAGACTTTGATGCTTTCTCTAATCGAGAGAAAGAGACTTTAAATGATTCTTGCCCTAGAGACTTTAACTTTGATCCCTTTGCATGAAGTAGTAGATTATCTTGCCGCCGTGAGGCAATTGCCCCGTCCACCCCTGCCCCTTTGCCCCGTCCCATGCTGATCGAGATACGATACCTGTGAGACGAAGACTTCCTTGAATGCTGATTGTAATTGGTAAATATGAAAGGAAATTGTACAATTGCATTGTGTTTCTTTTAGGTAACCAACTGCTGATTTTTGATAAGAGCCCTAGTTTAGGAGTTTTCTAAATTAATGTTGCTAAATTGTTTTTGCATGAAGTCCCACATGCCGATGCTAATTTGAGGTTAGATGAGGATTCCTTTTGTTGCACGATGCAATTTGAGATCTTGTTATGCTGACTAAATGTATGCAATTAGCCCATTACAGATTATAGTTCTAGTGATTTGCATTGCTATTATCGAATGCCTTGTTATTCAAATGCTGCATAGATTGCATCTGTTTCGCCGTTATGGACAGCTATTAATGTTCATTTACGTTTATCATTTGGTGCTGAGACACATCTATATTGTGCTAGCTTTGTTAATATAGGGAAATAAATTCACTAACTTTGAATAAACTGGTGTGGTTATTCCTGACTGAAAGGTCAGGGTTCGCCAAAATGTATTCTGGATTAATTGTTAAGTGTTATGTTGATCAGGGCATTGCTTATGTTCGTTATTGATTATTGGTTTGATTAAATTGACTGATTAAGGGTGGAGAGGGTCCCACTTAGCCAAAAGATTCATCGGCCTAAAGAGCGTCCAAATACAGATAAATTATTAGGTTGGAACGCTCTATCAAGTGTTCAGGCTGCCTTTAGTGCTAAGTGTGTGGAGAGAAGCTAGCCATCGTGATTCAAACTAACGCAACACAATGCCTTTTTACTGACGTCATGAGATGTACAAGATAATCAAAGCTTTTTTTTACAAACTAATTTCAATTTGAGGCATTTATGGTGTAGCTACAGACAGAACGTGACCTGGGAGAAAAAAAGAGGGGCCACTGTTCCCAGTTGTGTAAGTCACATGTGCAGTTAAGGCGCGGTGGTGCGGGCAGTGTGCTGCTTTCATAGAGCACAAGGCACCCTTCACTGCTGACAGTGCACAGGATGGGAGTCAGCAAGTCTGCCTTCCTCGCTGGCAGTGTGCAGGGCTGGCAGAGTGGGGGCGCTATGCCCTATGGGGCCCTATGGGGGCGCAGTGCCCAAAATTACCAACTGTACCCTTGGAGGACCGGTATTGCACAAACTGGCAAAGTGCAGTGCAGCATTCACCTCTGGCAGTAGTGCAGAGCGTTTGGGCAAGGCCCAGAATACCGACTGTACCCTTGGAGGGCCGGCAGTGCACAGGCTGGTAAAGTGCAGTGCAGCTGTCTTCAGGGCTTGCAGACGGTGCCCGCGGCTGGCAGTGCACAGGCTGGTAAAGTGCAGTGCAGCTGTCTTCAGGGCTTGCAGATGGTGCCCGCGGCTGGCATTGCAGAGGGCGTCTGCCAGTCTGTCTCTGTCTTCAGGGCTTACAGACGGTGCCCGCGGCTGGCAGTGCAGAGGGCGTGTGCCAGGCTGTCTCTGTCTTCAGGGCTTGCAGACGGTGCCCGCGGCTGGCAGTGCAGAGGGCGCGTGCCAGGCTGTCTCTGTCTTCAAGGCTTGCAGATGGTGCCCACGGCTGGCAGTGAAGAGGGCGTGTACAAGGCTGTCTTCAAGGCTTGCAGACGGTGCCCGCGGCTGGCAGTGCAGAGGGCGCGTGCCAGGCTGTCTCTGTCTTCAGGGCTTGCAGACGGTGCCCGCGGCTGGCAGTGCAGAGGGCGCGTGCCAGGCTGTCTCTGTCTTCAGGGCTTGCAGACGGTGCCCGCGGCTGGCAGTGCAGAGGGCGCGTGCCAGGCTGTCTCTGTCTTCAGGGCTTGCAGACGGTGCCCGCGGCTGGCAGTGCAGAGGGCACGTGCAAGGCTGTCTCTGTCTTCAGGGCTTGCAGACGGTGCCCGCGGCTGGCAGTGAAGAGGGCGTGTGCCAGTCTGTCTCTGTCTTCAAGGCTTGCAGACGGTGCCCACGGCTGGCAGTGAAGAGGGCGTGTACAAGGCTGTCTTCAAGGCTTGCAGATGGTGCCCACGGCTGGCAGTGCAGAGGGCGTGTGCCAGGCTGTCTCTGTCTTCAGGGCTTGCAGACGGTGCCCGCGGCTGGCAGTGCAGAGGGCGCGTGCAAGGCTGTCTCTGTCTTCAGGGCTTGCAGACGGTGCCCGCGGCTGGCAGTGCAGAGGGCGCGTGCAAGGCTGTCTCTGTCTTCAGGGCTTGCAGACGGTGCCCGCGGCTGGCAGTGAAGAGGGCGAGTGCCAGTCTGTCTCTGTCTTCAAGGCTTGCAGACGGTGCCCACGGCTGGCAGTGAAGAGGGTGTGTACAAGGCTGTCTTCAAGGCTTGCAGATGGTGCCCACGGCTGGCAGTGAAGAGGGCGTGTGCCAGTCTGTCTCTGTCTTCAGGGCTTGCAGACGGTGCCCGCGGCTGGCAGTGCAGAGGGCGCGTGCAAGGCTGTCTCTGTCTTCAGGGCTTGCAGACGGTGCCTGCGGCTGGCAGTGAAGAGGGCGTATGCCAGTCTGTCTCTGTCTTCAAGGCTTGCAGACGGTGCCCACGGCTGGCAGTGAAGAGGGCGTGTACAAGGCTGTCTTCAAGGCTTGCAGATGGTGCCCACGGCTGGCAGTGAAGAGGGCGTGTGCAAGGCTGTCTCTGTCTTCAGGGCTTCGCGGCTGGCAGTGCAGAGGGCGTGTGCAAGGCTGTCTTCAAGGCTTACAGATGGTGCCCATGGCTGGCAACACAAAGGGACAGCAGAGCACAAGCCTGCCTTCTTGGCACACATAGCACGGATGCATGTGCACTGAGCTCCTTTCAATATAGTTGTCAATGTGCACAAGTGCCTGCAGATCTGGTGTGAGGAGCCTCCCTATGCAAAGCTGCATGTGGGGATCTCTGTGCGCAAGACAGCGTGGCGGGTCTTCTCAGTGCAAACCTCCAGAGAGTCAGCCTCCCATGCACGGGGATTCCACATACCAGAGCTAATAACTGCTCCTCAGGTAATCCAAGCACAGGGCTTCCAATGCAAACGCTGCGCTCTGAGTCTGCCAGCTGGTAGAAGACATAGTGAGAGCAGAGTGAGGGTGGAATGTAGAGATAGAAACGGAAGACAGTGAGTGAAGGTGTGGGGAAGGGGGAGGTTCCTAACATATTGCGCAGGCCCTTAGAACCCTTAGAAGAACATTTAGGCCAGAGTATTCAGTCAAGGAACAGATTGGAGAAAAATGATCTGGCTGTGCATTGAATCCTAAGCGTGCTTGCACCTAGGGCCCATATTTATACTTTTTTAGCGCCGCATTTGTGTCATTTGAAGCAAAAGCGGCGCAAACTTACAAAATACAATTGTATTTTGTACGTTTGCGCAGCTTTTACGTTAAAAAGCGGCGTTAAAAAGTATAAATATGGGCCTAGGTTTGGTCCCGCTCCTTCATGCCCACATTACATGTGTCCCTGGGGTCTCACTCCGCATTGCAGTGCTGTTTAGCGCTGCAGTGACGTTGATTTTCAGTGAAAACTCCTTGCGCGCAAAAGTGGGTTGTCGCCATCATCTGCGCCACTTTGCCTCATGCCAGCGCCCGTGCTCTATAACCCTGGCCGGAGTCTGGCGGCAAAGGCAGGACTCGTCAGAGTATGGCAGGGCACAGATACCCAAGTAGGAGAAGGTGCACGGAGAGGAAAAGGGGGATGCAAAGAACCAGAGAGAGACAGAAAGGGAGAGTAAGGGTGAAGGAGAGCCTTGAATACAAGGAAAAAGAACTGGACGGTAAGAAAGAGCTGGATGAGAGGAAGTTGTGGGTTCTCTTCTTTGGGTGTACTACTGAATATCGACACCAACAATATCGAATACGAGAATATAAAGGGGAAACATTCGAAAAGGGCGTACATATAGATTTACTGTTCCCAGCGCCACATCTACGTACCTTGAAGATCTATGTACTACATAGGTACATATATGTGGGGCTAGGTATGGACAATCTAGACTTACCTATCAATCTTTATTTTGATATTTTACTTTCGATATTCTGTCCCACCCGTATTGTAGGTGCGATAGTCAGGGTGCACAGCTCACATCTGAGCCTTGCATGACTGACATGACCCGCCACTGTTCTCCCACCAAGAAGAGAAGCGGCGAGAGACCAGGGCCAGTTTATAAAGTACTAGCAAGAAGAGACCGAAAGAAACGTCCACAGCATTCTAGAGCCATCTCACCCGAGCACTCTTGTGATTTGAGGGCCAGCTGCATTACATTGAAACACTGGAGTGAGGGTCCCTTTCACTAGCCAATGGACCGGCCGGTGATTTGTGGGGGAGGGGGCAGTTGGAGGGGAGCTGAGGGTTATGTCCCTTTACATGGTGACGTATCTGGGCACCCCGCTGTGTTTCTTCATACGGTGAATGCGGAAGCACACGTCCCAGAGTTACTAAGAATCAAGCAGTCCATGGAGATCTGCAGCTTGCATTGTGTGAGCTGCAAAACATTGCGTAGCTCAATATTTCTCAAACGTTGCGTGCTCTTGCTATAAATGCAACATTTGTGTGACGCTAAATGCAATTTAACATTGTGGCACTGCGCGAAGGCATTTTGGACTTCAGGCGCAGCGTCCAGTACAAACGTCTGGGTGCGCACAGCGGCCCCAAGCTGAACTGTGTAATATGTGCAAATGTTGGGAAATGGCTGTATGATTGACAGCCCACCACTGCCGTGCTCACATCTGAAGGGTTTTTCCTGATCCCCATCCGCAATCTCGTCCTCTGTTTTGCTCATTACCTCTGACTTGACTGCTCGGCCCTCCCTCCCCCGCCCCGCTGAAGTCCCGTGTCGTCCGTCAACTGGTACCCGTCGCATATTAAATATTTGCACTAACGCACCGCAGAGAAATATTGTTTAAAGAGAGGGCGTGAGTACATAAGTGGATCAGTGTCCAGACAAAGGAGGGACACAAACGCTGCAGGTGACCCGTCATGCACCAGCGCGGGGAGATGAAGTACCTCCCGAAGAACGGCGCACACACGGCCACTGCGAAAGATGCATCATGTCTGTCGCCAGTGCTTCATTTGGAAAAGAACGAGTACCGGGCCCCAGGTTTTGCTCAGAAGCCTGAGCCGGTGCAATCCAAGGTTTGCGATGACAAATATCCCACGCCTGCATAGTTGTAACACCTCCTCATGCATTTTACACCCACCCCCTGCCTCTTTATCTCTCTCTTTCAAAGCTGCTTTCTCCCCCTGTCACTGTTTTTCAACAAGTGCTGGTTCCCAAAAATGAATGCTGGTGGGCCCCACCTGCAACCACCAGGCTAGAGTTATATACTGCATATTGTATGTATGGAGTGACAGCCCCCCCTGTCGACCAACCACTGAAAAACCAGAGGGATCCGGCTACTGTGGAGAGAACTGTTCTCTCAACATTCACTAGCAGACCTAGAACGGGTACAGCACAGGCAGCAGCACTGCAAGCTTCCAAAACAACTGTTAGAATATGCAGCAGCAGTGCAAGCAGCACACTCATGCACGAGACCTGCCAACTCAGGGCGTGACCGTGTCACGTGATTTCAGCTCTTTTCATGTGGTCACCCAGTGAGGAGCAAAAGTCACATGGTGGCCGGCAAGAGGCACTGGAAACCACTGAAAGTGTGGATTTCCAACTCTGATTGGAAGTCAGCAAGCAGCGGATGTACATTAAGAGATGTGAAAAACCCCAAGGACATCTGTGGGAGCCCCAGCAACCTTTGCATTTTTTGCTTTGTGGAGGGGTAAGGAGGTCGCTGGGGACACGGCTGGGGACAGAGAGGCCTCAAAGGTACTTCTCAACATAAAGCCCCACCCCCTCCAAGGCCACACTGCTTGTCACAAGGCAAATTTTATTTTTAAGTTGGCAGGTCTGACACTCACTGCACCGGCTACATTCCATATAAATACACAAAATTCACCAAAGAAGCAGTTTCTTGGCACCCAGGACAATTCTTCATTGTCCCACTGTCCAACTGTGATACTTTTATCAAACTAGAAGGATGAAAGGCTGAGTTGACACACCAGGATTCTAAGGCGTGGCCACATTGCTAAACATAGGCCTCTATGCCTGTATTCGCTGTATTAGACTAAAGAGCAAATAGACTTCACAGAGCAAGAACAGCACACCCGGCCATTCAAAAAGAATCTTCCTAAGCTTCATGGATCCCTCAGCCTCAGCCAGGATCCCTCCCAACACCTCCAGATTCGTGATCAGACATCAGCTAGGAGTCCATGCCGCCAAGACAGCCAAAATATTTCCTTGTTTGAAAATATAAACACACATTTTTGATGCTAACTTCCCCAAAATTAAACTGTATTACATAAAAAAAAATATAAAACGAGTAATGTTTAAAAACGTCCTATGTCGCCATAGCGAGGTTCTGGTGACATTAAAAAAAACACTTTATTTCCCTCGAATACCTTGATGGCAGCAGTGGACAACATGACATGGCTATCCAGTGTGCATTCTTTTGACATATTTACATGTAATTTAAAAGAAGGGGATATTTAAAAAAGGAGATGGGAGAGGGGAATCCATCATAAAACAGAGTAATTAAAAGAAAGAAAAGAAATAACTTACTTAAAAAGGTCAGCCCATAAGTATAACTTAAATAAAATATTAAAACAAAACACATTTTGGAAAAAACTAAAAATAATAACAAATTCCCAATATTAATCATCAGAGATTATTAACCGGAATTTAATCTCAAAGTGAATAATCCACATAATGTAATTAAATGTTTCCATTGTCCTATGCACCGGTCTGGAGTTGCTTGTATTCCGGTTCAGGGAGGACCTGGGATGGCAGTTCGGTCTGTTCCCATTGGCACACGATTCAAGACTGATTTGCATATGGCTTATTCCAAACTGAGGTAGCATGATGTGCAAAATAACAATGGACTGAGAAGTGACCAAAGAAATTAATAATCAGTGCCCAAGATTAGTTAGAGCATTTCATGCATCACCGTTTTGTATACCTAAATATTAAGTAGACAAGCACACATATATATGCAGGGGCAGCTCCGTCGCCCCACTGGATTGTGGGGAAAATAAAAATAAAATGATAAGAGTGAGTAGTTATTATCATTTTATTTTTTCTGGGTGTAAGGGTTGGGGCAGGGCTGGGCTGGAGGGAGGGGGCCGGAGGTGGTCTTTTGCTGCATAAAGTGTGCATGACTCTTTGGCCGTCCATGTTGGGCCAGCCAAACAGTCATGCGCACTTTGCATGTTCTCTACCCAGCTGTATTACACAGCCAAGTGGAGAACATGCCAGGCTCCCACTCCCAGTCAGGCTCCCACTCCCAATCTGTCTGCAGCGTTGTGATTGGCTGGGAGCCTGTGTGAGCCAGGAAGAGGACGGTGGAGAGACAAACGCGTCTCCCCTGAAGGTAAGCTTTTTTGGGATTTTGCTTTGAATAAAGGTGGTACTACTTAACCCAAGGTTGTAATCTTTAACTAGCAGGATCAGGGAAGACATGGTTTTTGTATGAGACAGGGCACTAGTGAGCTTGCTGTGTATTCTGATGATATCATGATGACATCGACCCAGGCAGTCTGCCCTAATGGAGAAATCGGAGGACTATGGCAAAGTATCAGGTTTTCAACTCAATATTAATAAATTCCAAGCTTTGTGTCTTGCACCCCCCCCGGGACTAAGTAGTAAAGCACAAACAGCATTTCCCAATTTAATGGCCCAACCGTACCATACCGTAATTGGGAATGCAAATTGCGTCAACATTAGACAGTACAACCCATGCAAACTGTGACACCCTCATTAAAACTCTTTGCATGGACTTGCCGCTATGGCACATTGGAGGAATTATTTTGAATGAGATGCATAGCTATCATAAAAATGGCCTTACTCTCACGTCTCTTGTATATCTTTTCTGTCCTCTCACTATTGGTTAAAGGGGCTGTCCTAACAAAATACAAGCACCTATAGATGGGTGACTTAGTGTGGGCAGGGGAAAAGCACAGAGTTGCATCATGTCTACTTTAAAACCCTAACAGAGATGGTGAGGTAGTACTGACGAATATTAAAAGATATTACCAAGCTTCCCAGTTCAGGTACATAGTTGAATGGATCCACTCGGAATCAGACAAACATTGGTGCTTTATGGAGATTTCTAAGATGCCAGGACTAAAATGCTGAGCAGTTGTCCTGTAAAGAATGAAGGGAAGTATACAATAGGGACCATATTTATGACCTGGTTTGCATTGCTTTTGAACCACACAACATGCATGGCCCTGAGTCGCTTCATAAATCTCGAGTAATATAGCACAGTGCAAATCACTGTGTTACATTACTCTTCGGCAGGGAGGCAATTCCATGAGTGTTGCATAGGTTTTCCCACGCAACATCCATGTATTTTGACGTATTACCAGATTTACAAGAACCTGTAACCTAAGAATGCTCCAAAAAGATATGCCTCTCCATGAAAGGCATAACTAGGGGCGGCTCCTCCGTTAGGGCGCAAGAGCGTCGCCCCCCCGCCAGCAGCAGAAGCTGCAAAACTTATACAACTAGAGGATAACAAACTACGGGCCTGAATTATACTTTTTGACGCAAACCTGCGTTAGCTCAGGTTTGCATCAAAAAATATCGCGCCAGCTAGCGCATTCCAGGACGCCAGCCGGGCGGCATATTTAAGGAATGGCGCAAGCCGGCGCTAAGGCACGGTTAGTGCCAAAATACATGATGATAACCGGTTAGGGGAGGCAAAGGGAAAACTGGAGGTTGTGCGTGAAAGAATAGCAGTAGTCAGGTTAGAGTCAAAATAATGACTCTAACCTGACTAGTGCCACTGTTAGACGCACAACCCCTATGGACATGACTCCTGTCTAAATAAAGACAGGAGTCATGCCCCCCAACCCAATGGCCATGCCCTGGGGACTTAAGTCCCCTGGCCATGGCCATTGGGCACAATGCAATGTATGGAGGCCCAAGTTAGGCACCCCCACATGGCACTTTAAAAAAAAATACTTACCTATACTTACCTGGGATGGGGTCCCCCAACCTCCGATTTCCCTTTGGTGTATGTGGGGGTGTCCCTGGGGAGGGCACCTGTGGGTTTATTCCATGGTGTGCCACCATGGAAATAGGCCCACAGGTCCCCTAACGCCTACCCTGACCCAGGTGTTAAATAATGGTGCTAAGCAAGCTCAGCGCCATTATTTAGGCCCGCCTCCCTCCCATTTGTGATTTTTGCTCGGGAGGATAAATAAGTCACCTGGGCCTTAAAATCATTTTTAGCCCGGGAACGCCTACCTTTGATCTCATTGACGCAAGGTACTTTTCTGCAGGTAAAATAATTACTTTAACTCCAATATTTTTGCGCTAGATATGTCTAGCGCCAAAGTATAAATATGGAGTTAAGTTTGAGCTGGATTTGCGTAAAAAAACGACGCAAATCCGTTGCAAACAGAGTATAAATATGCCTGTGCATCTGTAATGAGGAGCAGTAAGGGGGAGTGCTCAGTGCTCTCTCTCACTGCACATGCATGTTTGGCCGGCCATCTCGGACCAGCCAAACACACATGCGTGGTAGGCTCTCTCAAGCCCAGCAGCACAGTTGCCGGGCTGGAGAGAGCCTGCACAGGCTCCCAGTCTGCCTGGGAGCACCCAGCCAGGGCGCCCCCAGCCAATCCTGACGCTACTTTGAGCAGCATCAGGATTGGCTGCCGGGCAGGCTGGGAGCCTGTGCCTCCGTGCAGCCAGCAGGGAAGAGGAGCGCGAAATGGCATCAAAAAGGTAAGTGTTTATTTTTTTTTTAATTTAATTTAATTAAAATTTAGATCATCCTCTCACCCCTCCACCTCCCCGTGCACTGCACCTGCCCCACTCCTTTTGAGCGAAGCGAGCCGTGACTGGGCGTAACGAGGAGAAATATGTTTATTTCTCATTGTTTTTTCCTCTTTATGTGTGTGCTGCTTTATGCAGCACACATAGAAAGAGGAAAAGGCCTCTCAGGATTGTTTTTGTGCAAAAAGGTTTTCTTTCTGCACAAAAACAAACCTGCATGCAACGCAGACACCCTTGCACAATGGTGCAAGGGTGACTGTGTTGGCGCTAGACTGCCTAAAGGGAGCCAGCGCAGGGGAAAGGACAGGAATGTGTAGTATTCTTTTAAATACTGCACATTTCTGCTCTTTTCCAGTGACGGCACGCAGCATGGCGACTCTGCGCTGCACTGCACCACTAGTCCCATAGATATGCCCCTAGGTTTCATAATACTTCAAGAACAGCCACAAGACAAAAATTATTATACAAAAAGCAAAGAATTGGTATCATATCCTGGAAAAGAGAGGGGAATGGCACAAGGGAAACCCTTGGAAATATTGGCAAAGCTATGATAGAGACAGAACATTAATCCAATAAATGTGGGAATGTCCAAAGCTGCAATCACATTGGGAAGGAGTCTGACACCATAGATCAATGGTTTTCAAACTGTTTGATGCCAAAACCCAATAAAAAAATTAAAAATCATCGGACCCCGCCTCAGAATTTTTCACAATTATTCTATTAAAACTGCAATGTTTAAATACATCTAGACTTATTCAAACATTGCATTTAAGCTATGTTACCTTTTTAAAAATACAATACATTGTTTTCTGCTTAAAACAAAGCATAGTTAAGCACTGCTGTCAGCATAATGCTACTTTTGGCCAGAGCCTGGCGACCCCATTGGATCACTTGAGGCCCCCCGAGAGGAGCTCGCCCTCCAGTTTGAAGACCCCTGCCACAGATAGTATGTTTCAGGTCCAGGTCCTTTGACTTCTAGCATATGTACTTGTGGGAATAACAAACCACCAAACATATCCACTACACTCAACTACTGGCAAATTGATGTCCTTGCTCCTATGTGTGGTGAAACAATTGATAACTGCACTTTGGAGTAGGGGGGGGACAGATCCTGGAACTTTGGAAATGATTATATCGACTGTGGCACACCCTAAGTATGGAAGAAATAGCTGTCAAACATGTAGACATGGCAAAAATTTTGGCTATAATTTATTAGTGCTTTGCACTACGTTTGCATTACTTTGGTAACATGAACGTGACGCAAAGTGTTAAGGTGGGATTTACTATCCAAAAATGTATGTTTGATAGTACTCAAAGTTATACAAAGTTGAGCAATCTGCTACCTCGCATTACTTTGCATCAAGGGGGCGTTTCATTGTGGTGCATGGGAGTTTTCATTCAACCTCCCATAGTTTTTTATACAAATCCCTATCTACAAAAATCATACATCAGGAATTGCAGAAAAATTCTAAAGCCTCCTCGAGGTTGGTGCAGTAAGGAGAAATGTTTTCATTTCTCTTCGTTTTTTCTACTCTGCATTGTACAGCACACATACAAAGTGGAATAACGCTTAAAGCATAGTTTTTGTGCTGGAAGAGGTCCCTTTCAGTTCGAAACCTATGCTTGAGAGAACTCCGACACCTTGCACTATGGTGCAAGGGTTTCTGCATTTGTGGAAGGCACTAGTGGCTGCTAATATATCAAAGTGGTGGGGCGAGCGAAGTGCCCCACTGCATCAAAAAAAGTGAAAACAGTAAGCAAGAATGCACAATAAAAACACAAGCATGCATTATATTACAATAAAAAATAAAATAATTGTACTTATCCGGTCTGCGTCATCCTCTGTATCCTTCCTAGTCTCTGACGGCACGAGTGGAAGCAGAAACTTCCTTAAGCCGTTGCTTAATTTGAGCTGGTGGGACGCTGCTTATTTTTCTGAATCAGGCAATTACTGCGAGCAAATGACACATATGACAAAGACGAAGAAAGACAGAAAAGCGTCAAAAAGGGAGAAAGCTGAAAGCTGCAGGAGTGAGCTGAAGGGGCAGGTAGTGGCTGTAAATGGATTAAAGAGACCCGAGATGCCTTCAGCATTACACTGCCTCAGTATTCCATGCTCGTGCAGCAGCCGCGTGTTTCAGAGAAGAGCTTTGGACACCGGCACGTTTTTATTTACTAGTGAAGCACTGGTCTGCATTAGATTGTAGCCAGCATCAATGTTAAAATTAGAAAAGAGAAATCAGATACTGATGTGTGCGTAAACAGCTGTCAGTGAATGGGGGCGGGGATTCTTCTGGAATTCGGTTACTACGACATAAAGTTTACACCATGCCGGCTGCTGATTGTGGGCAAGAGTGTGTGTAATAACATATATTCGAACCCTAAATAGAGGTGGTAACCTCAGAAAAATACTGGAAGGATAAAGCTCATTTGGGTAATTTACCCAACATATGCCATGTCGTTTTAAGAGACACACATTTAGAAGGTCAAAACGCATGTTAGAGTCACTGAAATGCATTGAACTGACTGGAATTGTTAGAAGGTCTCACTGGGAAACTTTGATGAAATAGTGAGTATGACCAGCTATTTTCACTCCTTCATAATATTAAAAAAATACAATTTTCCAGCTATGACCATCTAGTCAAATGCCTTTCATTAGATGCGTGACGTAACACCCCCATGGGAGGGAGGGGTAATGGCTTGTTGCCTTAGTGCACTGCGCGTGGGGCGGCCGGCTCAGAGGTGCGAGGGTGAATGTTAGTCTTCTGAAAAAATGTACTTGATAAATGTAACTGGTCGACTTAAGCTTTGCCAACCCCACTACTGCTAACGGTCCCGTTTCAAGGTGGCAAATTAAGTAACATGCTGCTTCCTTGAGTTCAGCTAGTCTGTCTGCATTATAAGGTTATAAAGAAGGTTATAGTTCATAAGGATCACACCGCTTTTAAAGATCCTATTTACTCGCCCTTAAACTGTCTTGCAAATCTTAGATCCAGTCTCCAAATATTCTTTTGTGACGTCTGTAGGCCTCTGTCCCATTTTTCATCGGCCATGGAACGTAACGTAAAGCGCTGGGCCTCCCACTCCTGGGGCATGAACTCTCCATGGCCTTGGAGGCGGGTGTCCAGCAGTGCCCCTCATTTTCCCACATGCTGTTCCAGGTCCCTCATTTTAGACCCCGCATGTTCTTCTCTCCCCACTTGGTCTCCAGTTTCTACATTGTGCCCGTGTGCATGGTTCTCAGGGCAGTGGCTGGTGCCACCTCCAGTCACCTTGCTCCACACACGCCTAACTCAGCCACTGGAACAATAAAGTATGGAGCCCGGCGAGAGGTCTACCTCTGTGCATTAGGAATCTGAAGTTTGGACAGGGCAGGTTAGTGA
Organism: Pleurodeles waltl; assembly: GCF_031143425.1. Taxonomy (NCBI): domain Eukaryota; kingdom Metazoa; phylum Chordata; class Amphibia; order Caudata; family Salamandridae; genus Pleurodeles; species Pleurodeles waltl. Next base: position 296,636,319 of record NC_090449.1, on the reverse strand, counting down.
TGCATACGTTGAAGATACCTATCTTTCAATGCCCAGCCACCTACAATAAGCATGCAGGCTTGCGGAACGCGTGCACTCTCCCACAGTTGACTTCTGGTCTCTCTGTTCTGCAGAAAGGACTCCCGAAAATGTAATACCCCCAGATATTTTAAGATGAGAGTTAGAATACTAACTTATCCTGTCCTGAAATATGTAGGCATATTTACATGCATTTACTCTGCTCATAAGTACCAGCATAAACAAACTTGCTCCTTCAGGGACCTTTGGGGAAGCACTACCATGATGTGTTGTCCATCCAGGAGGTCAGGCGTGCATCTGACAGCCACGAGGATAACGTGATTGTCTTTCGCAACAGTTACAACATAGAAACATACTCGGCTGAAGGCCTAGGTTGCCAAGACCATGCCATCCACCAAACCACAGGGTAGTGCCAGGATGGATAGGACACCAGCTAGTCACTGTGGATGCAGGAGTTACATGGGGCTTGGTAATGTGTTCAGGGGGGCAGGTTAGAGGTAGGGTGGGTAAAAGAAAGCAAAAGATGGTCCACAGCCCCAGCTGCATGAAGAAGAGGTATCCAGGGCTGGCTTGAGATAGGATGGGAAATATTTCAAAACAATGTATGAGGCCCCCTGAAAATATTTAGGCCATATTCCAGTGATAGTGCCCTAAATCAATACCAATAAAATCACATAGTATCACACTTAAACAAATACGTCTTGCAAATAGTGGGATTAGGGTGACCATCAGTTTTACACTTGCAGCGGCAGTCCCAGTTTCTTTGACCTTTTCAGATAGTGTCACTCAAAGGGAGGCAGCATGTTTTATGGGTTTCCTTAAAGAATTAGTTAGTAGGCCCTAGCAGAAAGTAATTGACCTCACACACATGATACTCTGGGCCAGACTTATGAAAAAATGGCGCAGCACAGCAAGTCACTTTACTGCGTTGCGCCACTTGAAGAGGACAGGAATGCGCCATATTTAAGGTATATGGTACAATCTTGTCCTTTTCTCCTGTACTGGCACACAATGGGCTGCCTAGCACCAAAACAGGCACCCTTGCACCGTTGTGAAAGGTGTCTGCGTTGCATGCAGGATTGTTTTTGTGCAGGAACAGGGCATCTTCCAGCACAAAAACAATCCTGGCAGAATGCAGCACACCTAGAAACAGTAAAAATTTAGAATAAATAAACATATTTCTCCTCGTTGGGACGCCCTAGGGGAGGGGCAAGATTTTGATGCATCCTCAGGTTTACGAGGGTTGGTAAATATGAGGATGCGTCAAACTCCATGGGTGTTGAGTAGGAACAACCACTGCAACCTCCATGGAACGCCTCCCTTGTGCAGAGTAAGGCAACTCAGCGATTAGTGCTGCCTTGCCTTACTTCATATCTATGATGGCATTCTAAGCCAAGCAAAGAGGCTTTGCGTGGCCTCATAGATATGGTTGCAAGGAATTTGCAGCTGTTGCATCACAAAAAGTGACTGAACAGCAGTGCAGGGGCGGTCATAGGTATGCCTCTATATGTATAGGTATGTGTATAAGTTGTGTTTAATTCTCCTTAGTGCCTCATTGTCTGCCTTTGCTATGTTGCTCAGTGCTGTCAGTTGTCATACTATGTCTGTCTTTCCCTGTAAAATTGTAGTCCTACTACTATGTTTTGGAATTGCCCTGGTTGTTGGCTTCCAAAATCTGGCCACCCTGTATGATAAACAATGCTATCAAAGATTAAAGTACCTTGGTGGAGAACAGAGATTACCATGGATGTTCACACCATGCCTTCAGCTGAGGCTGCAGGTTCCCAAGTCTCCCCATCAAGAACAAGCAATGACAAAGCCCACCCCTTGCCTTTGTCAAAACTTTGTGAAACTTTATTTTTGAGGAGCTGCCGAGCCCTCGCCAGTATAGCAAAAAACATTGGCTAAAAGCAGAAGTATTTCTTTTGGCCTCATAAAGAAGATTTTGCTATAGCAGTTCCTTTGTATGGAAGTGCTCGTTGTGAAAGAACAAAACGCCGTCACGCACATCGATGTTAGCTATTGGCTGAAGTGAGCTGACTCACTTCCCGATGAGGTATGCCATAGTAGGAGGAAAAATAATATGAATGACACAAGAGACCAATGGATGAGGAGGGCTCACTGAAAGCCCCTGTAAGTTGGTATATTATATATATAATTTTAGTAAAATCAATAGGTCTTGGTTAAAGTCAGACTTAAAAAGGAACATCTCCCACCCAAAGAGCTGGGGATCCCCTAATTTGAAAGAGATGAAATGCTCTGATGTCACCACTGGCGGTATGGAATTGAAAATGTGAAGAGGGAACGATGAAAAGGCCATGGGAGCCTGGGGAGGCACCGCAACCCTAGTCCAGGACTGAGGCACAAGTATAGGGAGTTTTGCAGAGGTACGAAAGAGGGAACTTTGGGGAGATAGTGGTAGATTTCCAAAGCTATCTGAAAGGTGAAAGATTTAATGGGTCCAAAGTTCCATTAGTATTGACGTATTGACATTGAGACTCAAAGAGGGGAAGAGGTTTGAGGAAGGCTTGAGCAGTCTAGAGACAGGTGAGCTCCAGGAAGGGATCTCTGGTGCACCAAAGCTTGGCGAAACAGAAAAAGTGGCAGGGGATCTGAGAAAGGGAAATGTGTCAAATGTAGGGAAGGTGGCCAGGTGTCCACCTTCAGATAAGACAGAGGAAACAGGGAGGCAGACACCGATGTCAGAGGAGAGTGGACCTGGCTACCACCCATAGACAGAGATCCAAGGACAACCACCCAGGTGGCTGAGGCGGTCAGTGACCCTGCCACAAAGGACATGTTATGATGCTGTCAAAGATGAGGAAGCAAAAGGGAACAGTGCGTGTGTATCAGGCAATGTTGTTCTCAGATGTGGCGTAAGTATTGGTGCAGTTATAAGAGGAAACTGGGGAACATCCAGTGCCATGACACAAGGAAACACGGGTTTTGAGGGAAGCAACCAGTGGGCATTTTAGAGGTGTATGAATGGACCAAGAGGATAGGGAAAAGGAGGATGTGAGCAATCCTAGGAAACAAGCATCAGAAGGGGGAGGGGTTTGGATGAGGGCTGATGCAAAGGTAGCAGGTAAGAGAGGGGGAGGTCACAATCACTGTCAGAAAGGAGGGGTGATAGTAATAGGAATAGTAGTTCAGTGAAGAGAAGGATGCTCTGATTTCAGGGAACTCCACCTAGACCTATGGTTACCATGGATGCCGCTCACAAGGTCGGCACCACAGGTGAGCACAATCACCAGGCTTCGAAACTCCTTTCTAGGGCTCACAGTTTCCATTGTGGCCTCGTTTCAAAGAGAAGCAGGACTCATATTGCAACCTTATTGAGCATGTAACAAAGAAACATGCACCCCTTATGCCGTGCGAGTTCATGCACGACTGTGCAAAATGTCTTGAGCAGAACTAGCCCTACAATGCTACAGCATACCCAGAAGAGGTTTGAAGTTGCAACCCCAGTTGAGTGTATCAGAAACTGCGTGTACTCCCTTTGGAATGGACGTCACAGCAGCATGAATTTAAGATTACCTGTACAGGATAAGGTACAAATTAAATCACTAGTGGGCATTTTACAAAAAACACATAGGGCTAATTCAGCCTAATACATCACTTGTCCTGGCTAGAATGTCAGTTAGCAAACTAGTTTGTTCAGGTAAAATGTTTGATTGCATAATTGGATGGCAAAAAACACCCAAAGAACTGGTCAAGGACTGTAGGCAGGGAGCAGAAAAAGACAAATGCAACAGTATGATCTTCATTATGAGGTCCTTGTAACTCCCAGTTCTGTAATACCACTTACTATATCCCAGATACCACAAGATGCAGTAATGCTCATGTAGCACTATATATGTTTTGGATCTAGTAACTGGAACTAACCACAGAAAGTGGAAATTATGTATCAGTTTCTGCGTGTTTTCCAAAGTTCTGGTCTTGTTATGCTGTAGATAGTTTGACAATTTTTTGATGCAGATCTGGGCATGGGGAAAAACGAGTGAGGTGTTGTCCCACCGCTTATAATCCCGATCCAGCTGGTAATTCATTTTATTGGCTGAATCAGATTTTATTGGACCTCATAATAAGTGCCTCTAGTGCATTCAGATTGTTACCAGCACACTTGGATGAGTTCCTTGTCCTGGGCATAGATCTCGATGAGGAAATCTATTTGCTGATGGCAAGTTTGGTGGAATACTCAGTACTTGAGATATTCAGATTCAGGCCCACATTTAAGAAAAAGTATGCACCACTTTTTCTGCACCCTCCCCCACTACTGGCACCTAGCAACACCATAGTTGCGCCTTATTTATAATACAGTGCATCATGGCGGTCTTTAGCACAATAGCATCAACCTTTTTGAAGCTATTATAGCGCTTTGCAACTCTAGCATCTGTTGCGCCACTTTGTACATGTGGCGAGGGGAAAAAGCCACTTTAGCACCACCTTAGCATTAAAAAACTTACGCTATGGTGGCACTAGGGGCTCTTTAATGAGCCCCTTTGTGTGTTCTTGGAATGGGCAGTGAAGAGGTGGAAAGGGTGTAAGCGGTTGCTGCACTAGCTTGATTTTTTTCTAGTCAGGGACGAGAACAAGTCGGAGAGTGGAGCGTGAGGCCTAGTCAAATTGCTTTGGGGATCCACAGAAAGAATGTACAATACCTATAACACAAAGAAAGGAAGTGGTACCCTAATCTGCCTTGTCCATTCCCCTGAATCGTTCTCTTTCTTCAATTGTCCAAGGTGTACTTCGAGGGCAGGGCTGTTACAGATTGGTCTGATGAAAGGCGTTTGGATGTATTATAATTATGTAGATTATTTTATAGAGCTGATGCTCGAAGTGTAGCGTCAGAAGCTATGCGAGGGCAGAGGTGGGATTATGCCCCAGTCCCGCTCTTCTCCAGCAAAAATTATTTGCAAATGAAAAATTCCATCTTCATTAATAATGAGGCAGTTTACGTAGCCATGCCGCTTGATGATGCTATATGCTGGATTTTCTCTCCCTAGACTACATTAATTTTATTACTCAGAGGTAGGTGCTCATTGTACCTGGCAAAAACTGGAGAAGCATCAAGATGCCCTTGCTTGGGTTATGGAATATTTTTTTGACCCAAACCTCAAAAATCCTTCATACAAGGCAGTGCTAGAAGACGGTAGGGCCTTCACTCATGATGGTTTCGCTTACACCGCTCTTCCTCACATAAATACTGTGCTTGTTTCCTAATAATAAAGTCTGTACGTTTTGTGTGATTCTGGTAATTCACTGTCATGGCCTCCTTACGTCGTACATTTCTTTGCAATTGCACGTACGGGGTTATCCAAGCCAAATCACCGGTGAGGTACCTCACTGGTCCTGGCACAAGCAGCTTGTGTGTGTGTGTGTGGTCTGCAGGATATAACTTTTGGGCGGGAGAAGGTCTGCTTTAGAGAAATGCGTTCATGCTGAGCCTTTGTAAGGAGTACAGGGGACCTGACATAGACATATTGCGAGGCCCCTTATTTGGAACATTAATATTTAGTGACAGCAATTTCACATCTTAACAATGACAACAGAATCCTCATGAGGCATTTTCCAAGTGAATTCTGGGCCACTGGTGTATCTCCAAGTTCACATTTCAAAATACTGTCTGTGCAATGGGGTCTGAAGACTTCTGGGTGCACGTGGGGAACCTGGAGCTCCTTCCATGATGTCCTCCTGGCGATAGTTTAGGCCCTGCTAGGGATAGGTTGTCAGTATTGTAAAGACAGGAACAGAAAGATTAGTATCTCTGGGAAGCGTGAGCTCCCACCCAGGTGTTAGTTGTGTGAGGAGAGTGTGTTTGAGCCTCCCTAACGAAGACAATCACCCAACAGAGAGATGACGTAGCTGGGACAAATTGAGTCAGCAGGCACCTGAATGGGAAGAAAACACCTGGCATGGCACACATCCGGGAACAAACCAGCAGAACGAGGCTGTATGACAAATACAACGCTGGACATCCTTATTGAACATACTAACCACTTGTGAGAAAGCAAAGGTTAATATATCAGCGCAGTTAACTATACACAGGCCTGCAATGCGTCACAGATTCTCAGACCCCTCTCCATAAGTACACTCCATTTCTTCTTATTTGGCAAGTGTGCCTGAGATGTGAGGTGGATCCAGGATCGGTCGCAAAGTTTAGACCCACCAGCAGTGGCTAACAGTATGGAAGACTGCATGACGTGAGGGAGGGCCTGGTCCCACTGCACTGCAGCATAGGAACACTCATCTGAGATGGAAAGATGGTTTGTCTGGCAAGCCTCGAAGTGGGAATGAGTCACGGTTGAAGGTGCAGGCCCCAGTCACTCATAAGAGGCCCAGACTGCAGGACCTGAAATAGAATCCATTGAACTGCTTCGTACATTCCAAATGTTTAAAAGAGGAAAGTGGGAGATTTAAAAAAATAATTGGGAGAATGTATTTCTCCCTTTGACTTCTGTTGAAGCCTGAATCGGGCCTGCTGGCATATATATTGGTCTTGCAAGTGTGCTTCTGCAGGTTCGGATACCAGAAATGCAAATTTACGTTTTCCTTACCTTTCGGGAACACGGAAAAAACTGTATGGCAGAGAGAGAGAGTGACAAAAATGTGTGCACTGGCCTGCAGGAGCAGGTTACAGGTACTGTATACTTTGAGTCACAGAAGACCAGTCCCTGACGAATATACGATGAAACAACGCATGCTGGAACCATGCGTGCCTGAACAACATGGTCAGAACAACGACCGTGTTGTTACCACGAATGCCTCAACCACGCATACCTGTACAATGATTTTTCGTCGTAAAGGCATGTGTGGCACACCAAGCGTGGTTCCAGCCTGCGACCCCCCACCTACCTCCACCGCCCGCCCATAAAACAAAACTACCCCGGCCCCCCACCCCTAAAAACAAACCTACCCCATCCCCACACCCCACCCTTAGAAACTAAAACTACCACGACCCCCCCACCCACCCCTAAAAACTAAAACTACTGCGACCCTCCACCTCTAAAACTAAAACTACCCCGACCCCATCCCCAAAAACTAAAACTACCCTGACCCCGACCCCTGCCCCTAAAAAACTAAAAGTACCTCGACCCACTACCCACACCCCTAAAACCACCCTGCCCCAGCCCTAACCCCAGTTATTGGACCCCGTCCTCTCCCGATCCTGACTCCCTTTTTCTCTGCCTGTACCGTGTATGCACCGTTCAGTACATGCGTGGTCAAGGCAGAGAAAAAGAGAGTTGATGTTCACGTAAGTGTTGTTCCGCTTTCGTGAAAAATGCAATTGTTGTTCCAGAGTCTTGTTTCAGGCTGTTTCCCGTCCCTGACGGCTGAAGCCCACTGAGGAATTGAGTTTTGCAGGCAGGAACTGGGAGGGAGGAGTCTAGCCTGGAAATCGGTAGTCTCTCTCCTGATTCCAGGTTGGTTGGTATGTAGGTAGGCTACTCCATTAGACTGCAAGTTCCAAGCAGTACATGCTGTCTGAATGCAAGAGCAGTGTTTGAGCCAGAACTGGGACTCCAGGAATGGCTCGTCCTGCTAGGATACTGCGTGTAAAATTCCTGAGGCAGTGGATGAATGTTGCTAGAGAACCGCTCCTATTTAGAGGGCCAGGTCCTATGGTCTGAACTACGCATTAGTAAGATCCTTCCCACCTGTCCCTAGCACGGGTAAGGGAAAAAGCAGAGCAGTCTTATTAGTCTTTGGATTTCTGAGATGGTGGTTAGGTAGCAAGATGTGGGGAATTGGTGGTCACTAGGTTCTCTGTTACCCCTGACACTGTGAGAGGTCTGGGCCTCTGCACTTGGGAGGCATGCCAGACTTGCTGAGGAAGCAGCAAGAGCCCTCTTCAGTTTTTTGCTGTAGGTGTACCAGCAAGATTCTCATATACCTCCCTCTCCACAGTGATAATTCTTAGCAGAAACACATGGTTCCAGGGAAAGACAAGCTTTACAGTTCAGTTTGAGGTTGACACAACAGAGCTCCCTTGTTGTTTTCGTAAATATACAGTGAGGTGAGCATCCCAGGTGACTCCAGGGTAGGGTGATCTATCTGTGCTCCTGAAGAATACTGTGAAGTCACTAGACCATCTGACAGAGGAGACCAATCCATAGCAAGCAGCCATTTCTCCTTCTATGCTGATTTACTGCTCAAGGTAAGGTCAAATATTGCCCGTGCCAATGCTTGCGGTCGGGGACAGAGCGGGTGTTGGATGTAAACAGCCACATATGCTGATGGACATCTTTCTTAGAAACCATAGAAATTCGCTGTAAGAACCAAAGGTAAAGTGACATTACAGTTAGGAATTGTAATAAGATGTTACTTTACAAAAAACCCTTAGAAATTCATTGACTATAACAAAGGTTAAAGGGATGTTATAGTTAGGTGAAAACGTCAATAAAAACATACTATTTCAAATAAACAAAACCACTGAAATTCAACAGTTATAGTTATCTCAAGTAACTTGTGCCCTAACATAACTATCACTGGCGCCCCGCCATGCACAGTATTGTCATCGATGATGTTATTTTGGATGTTGAAGTGATGTTAGCAGTAATATCATAAAACATGTTGTAAGTGATGTAATATCTGAGGTATTTAGCAGTGCCAGGCAAGGGTACTTCCATTATTGGTGGGTGCTCTGGTGCCAACCCAGGGCATCCACAATGTCTCCAATGTTTGTGGGCTATGGGGGGGAGGAGCCTCAAGGCCTCCATGGCCCCAGCAAGCTCCCCAGCCTCCACCATAACGTGTGCTGGTGATACCAGGCTCTATTATTTTAATCCCACCTGTCTGGGAGCAGCATTTTTCTCTGCTCCTGCCTGGGTGGGAGCAAAGTTGTGTTCCCTGCCTGGGAGAATGCAGGCAGGGAATAGATATCTATTCCCTGCCTGCACTCTCCTAGGCAGGGAACCGCAGTGTTCTGGGTGGGACATTGTGATCGAACTCAGGGGGGTGGGGTCCACGGGGCCTCTATGAGGCTTGGAGGTGGGCCACACTTCCCCTTCCCCATTACAGAAATCGTGGCCCTGGGGGATGCGGTCTCTGAGGCCTCATGCAGGCTTGCAGAAGGAGGCTCCACTCCCCATTCCTAAAATTTATCTATTGGCCCTTGGGGCCCCCAGGGTCTCCTTCCCATTATATAAACACCAGCCCTGTGAGATGGGGCCCACAGGGCCTCAAAGGCTCACGGAGGGGAGCTGCTTGCCCCTCCCCAAAAATGTATAATGCACCGCTCCACCTGGCCCTGCCCCACACCGGGTAGAGAAGTTCTTTAAAAATGGTGGATTTGTGGTGCTGATTATAGAAAATGCAGTATTTTGACCCTAGGTGGTCCTGTGATCTCTCAAGGCTTAGAGGAGTAGGGTATGCATACCCTGCACCCTCTATGTTTTTTAAACTTTTTCCTAGGACAGGGGACTGAGTCCAAGTCCTAAAATGGCAGCCACCACAACTTTGTTGATATGGCGGCAGCCAATCAGACTTTGGGGGTCATTTTGACCCCAAGGTACCGCCGCTGAATGACCGCACCGCGGTCAAAAGACCGCGGCGGCCATTCAGACATTTCCTCTGGGCCGGCGGGTGCTCTCCAAAAGAGCGCCCGCCGGCCCAGAGGAAATGCCCCTGCAACGAGGACGCCGGCTCAGAATTGAGCCGGCGTAGTTGCAGGGGTGCGACGGGTGCAGTTGCACCCGTCGCGTATTTCAGTGTCTGCTTAGCAGACACTGAAATACTTTGCGGGGCCCTCTTACGGGGGCCCCTGCAGTGCCCATGCCATGGAGGATTCACAAGGGCAGTGGTAAACCGGCGGGAGACCGCCGGTTTACCCTTTCTGGCCGCGGCTGAACCGCCGCGGTCAGAATGCCCTCGGGAGCACCGCCAGCCTGTTGGCGGTGCTCCCGTGGTCGGTGACCCTGGCGGTCACCGGCCGCCAGAGTCAGAATGACCCCCTTTATCTTGAGTTCTGTCCGCTCTGTGGATCCTCACCAGTGTGAATTATAAAAAGTTTTGAGCCTTAACTTTTCAAAAACTACTGAACGGCTTTATATCCAAATCACACAAAAAAATTCTGGACCAAGATTTAACTTTCTGGCACATTTGGTGTAATGCTGTTCAGTAGTTTTTTGCAGTAGGGAAAAGTGCCCGCTCCGCAGTGGGGGGGTGCGTCCCGTTAGGAGACGGGGCCTCCAAGGCCCTGGGGCACTCCCCCCTTTCCTTCTGCCGGGGGTGCCGGAGTTCAGCCGGATTTCCGCCCTGACGCCTCGCGAGGCGTTAGGGCGGAAGTCAATCCTGCAGGGGGCATGACGTGGGGGCCGACGTTCGCCATGCACCGGTTCCGGCCGCCGCATACTGGTGGGGGGCTATTTAAAGGCCCCCCCAAGAAGGCTAGACCTTCTTTTCCTGTGTGCGGCGGCGGGACCTGGTGTGCAGCCCGCGATTGTCGTTCGCAGTTGTTCCCACTTCGTTGTGGAGACTCTCTCGACCCAGGTTATTCGTGTTAGGATCTCGAGGACCGGTGAAGAAGTCTGCACGGAGAAGTCTTCGCGGAGCTTTTGTAAGTATTGCCGCAAAAAGGAGGAAGTGTTGGGGGCACGCGCTAGAGCGCTTGTTGTTGTAATTTTTTCTGTTTGCTGCTCAGGCGCTGGTCGGTGAAACCCGAGCACAGTGGGCTTGTTTCAATCTAAGTGTTTGGTTCCAGGAAACACTGGGTATTGTTTTGGGCATTAACGCATTAACGCTGTAAAATTTTAATGCCCGGGGTTTTTGCGCCAGGCATTTTGTAGTCGCGTGTAGTTTAGGTTTTTGGCTCCTCCACGTGGGAAGACTCCGGAAGCGCCTCTTGTTCGCACATTTAGAGCGCTCGCTGTAAAAATTTCATTCTGGGGCTTGTTGTGGAGGCGGTGCGCTCGCTTCTTCCCGGATGGTCTTAAATTAAGCCGCGCGCCAGGAGTGCCGTGTACGCGTCCATGCAGCCTGTAGCGCTGAGAGGACAAGTATAGTCTTCTAATCAGCAGCAGCATTTAAGGACTTCCTGTTGAAATAGGGGCAAGGCGCGGGTGTCACGTTTTTCTCGTGGCCGGGATCGGCGGAAAAAATATTGGCGGTATGAAAGGGGGTCGGAGGGGTCCCGGTCTCCCCCTGGGCATCCTTTTTTCATTGGCGTATTGGCCCCGTCTCGGTAAGCACATGGGGTATTTGGCTTCATGGGCAGAGCTCCCGATTCTGCAACTGGAGATCGGGGTTTGAGTCTTAGCGTGGCATCAACATGCTTGTTATTCTGGCCCCATCGTTAGGCGCGCGTGCTGCCGGGGGGGTGGCTCACGCTAATGGCGGTTTGGCAAAAACTAGGTGGAAACTAAGGCTTTAATCATTGGGCTCTATACCTTGCTAGAGCAAATGCGTGTCTATGATGTTTTAAATACAATGAGGGCTATTACTTCGGCTGTAACTTCACGTTGGTCGCAGAGACAAATCGCCATATGTGCTAGAACGAATGCGTGTCTGTGAGGTTATTTTCACAAAGGTCGTTATTACTTCTGCTTTAAGATTGTTATTACTTCGCAGGGGTTAATCCGGCCTGGTTTTGGTAGACCGCCCGTACCGGGTTAAGAATGTACGGTTGTTTATTACGATCTGCAAGGCTTTATCGTTAGGCTCCTTACCTTGCTAGAGCGAAGGCTCGTCGGTGCTGTAATTAGTACAAAAATGGTTATTACTTCGGCTTTAACTTCATGTTGGTCGCAGAGACAAATCACCGTCTTTATGTTACACCGTTTTTACTGTCGTGGGTGAGCTAATTCTCACGCTACTCCGGGCCTTTTTGGGCGGTGATTGCTATGTCAATCAAGCCTAAGAGTTCAGGGCCATGTTCCGGGGCAGTCTCCGATCTGATTGGTCTCCCACATCTAATGTCTCCATTTCGGGCTCCGAACGCGTGCCTAGGCTTGGCATGCTCCCTGGCTTGCGAGGCGGGGCGTCAGCTGCCCTAGTAGCCTTTTGGAAGTATGGTGTTTGGTTTGGAGCGCTGTGGTTTGGGTCGCTAAAGCGCCTGCCTCATAATGAGGAGATCCTGAGGTCAAAATCTCAACGGTTCCTTGAGTATATTCTATTTTATATAGCTTCTTTACTGTTATGGTGGTTTTTTAATCATTGCGAGCTGATATCCGTTGCGCGTAATGGATGATGCCAGGGATCCCTCACAGCAGTCTGGTGGCTAAGCCATACTGGGCTGGGAGGGTGTTATGACTGTCATTAAGACAGGTACCGGTGTCTAGGGGTACTTGGTGATCAAAGGGGAGCATGTTGTGGTAATTTTATGGCTACCAACCCAAAAGAGGGCATCTTTACTGTTCTAGTTTGCCCTATGGTGTTTGTTCTTAGGTGCTGAATTAGTCATGTTCAATGAAATGGTTGTAGCAACCATGTGGACACCCAACCAGGTGGTGTACCTGTGCTGTGTTGTTCGATAGTACACAGCACGGTATGGTTGGGAGTTATGGAATGCTGTCGGGTCAAAAAAAATAAAAAAAATAATAATTAGCAGCAATTTCAGGCATATGGCCTAGGGCCTCTGGGCAGCCCCCCCCGGTCAGGGAGTCCGTATACTTTTTGAACGAGGAATCGGAGTATGGGAAGGTGGGTCCGTACCCTCGTGTGTACTGGGCCTTTGTTATGGTGTCTGATATATTACACCTGTGAATAAAGACTCTACCTACAACACCTACCCGGAATCATCGTTTTACTCTTCGCCTTTGGATTCATTGTACTTGGGCTCTACTTTCGTCCCACAATCACTGTTGAACTTTCACCTCTCTGTGTGCCTTGGTCTACCTGTACTTACTGTCTGATATATTGCACTGGATTTGCATTGCCGATCTAAGTTCGCCTTGACTACGCTTCCTTCTTAGTTAAGAAAGGCAGTTCTCTCCTTCTTTTGGCTGGTTAACGAACAGTCACATCCTTTCATAGGTAACAACGAAATAAATAGTGTTCTATGAATTATCATCAAGTGTAATTGCTTTTCGCATAAGTACATTTGGTCTACAGTTTCTTTTGAATTAACTACTCTCCTTTGAGGTAGTTCGCTCTCAGATTAGAATCATTTCTTAATCAACACACATATTGTATGAATCCTTGGTGCTGGGTCTACATATATACTTTAACAGCATCCCCGTTCCCGAGTGTAGATTTGGTGCCTTTTTTGTCAAAGGTTCACCTTCTCGGCGAAACAGACGAGACGCCTCGCTGTTTCTTAGGGAGGGACGAAAGTCCCCAGGCTAGAGGTGCTTTGATCACAAGGGTGATAAGGGGTGATGGGGCCTTTTCGTCGGAGCATTTCCTCATGGGAAGCGATGGTTTGTCCTGGGTTTTTTATTACAAGGTCTCATCAGTTGTCCCAAAACTCGGTTAGTGACCAATACTTCCGGGAGCAGCAGGTTGGAGATACTGGTCGTGCCAATTACTGGTCATTCTGATTCCAATGTAGATATTTGCAAGGTGAAAATTCAATGAGGAGTGTATGAAGAGGGAACAAATGAAATGTTCCGTTGCTAAAGTCTGGTAGGTCATGTTAGCACTGGTCAGGAACCATGCAGGCTCCACGTGGGGGTGCTTATGTAACATGAAAAGTAGTTAATAGGTATTTGTGCCAGTGGTTATGGTACTGTTCCTTTCGGCTCTTCGCTTCTCATAATTTGCAGAAGTGTGTGAGAAGTACCATCAGGTGGAATGAATGGTACAACTGAATTAGGTATTACCAGTTAATAAGCATGGAATACATTCAAGGGGTAGTTCATCCTTGTTAGCAAACTCGAATTCGGAGAGCATGTAGGGGGCTGGGCTTGGTCGCGTGCAAGCATTAATACATAGCAATAATGTAGATCTCCGATTCCTGCTGTAAACTCAGGGCAGGGACGGGGTCAGCGGTTAGGGCTCAAGAAGGCAATGTCGGCACCAAATACTCTCTTGGCACAGGAACAATTTTCCTCAGCAATAATTTGAAAGGGCATTAAATATACGTAATTTAGTGTGCCAAGTTATCATGGCTCACCGCAGGATTTGCATAGAACCTGATGCTACTCTGCATCTGTTGGTGTTCTCCAGCCTTTAAAGCCTGGGCAGTAGGAAAAAGAACCCTAGTCATATACAGAATCTCTAAGGTGGCTCCTGGGGCTGGGATAGCTTAACCAGCTAGGGTTTGCATTATTACCTGTAGGCACAGCCGGGGCGATCGCACTGCCAGCACTTAAGGAAGGTCTGGCAAGAAATAGGGTGGGAAGGCTCCTAATGTCTGCATCTTAGGTAACTAGCAATGGGAGCTGGTAGATGGAGCTTCGGTTGACCTTTGGTTGCATCGCGGGGTGAAAGGCTTAAACACGAACATATTTCATTGCCTAGTGGCTCGAATTGAGGGGGGGGGTGCAGCAGTTTGTGGCCGGGCCACCCTATCTCTGACCTATGGCGGGTGAGATACCTAATCATTTGGGAGCCCATCCCTTTATCCTTTTGAGGTCAGAACAATGAATACCAATTTTACAGTAACCAAGCTACTGTGAGCACGTAAATGACTCAGGCAATTCAAAGAGGCACCCGTATGATACCTGTTCAGTTCCTTGCCCTTGGGTTCGTAGGTATGTTTATCAAATACATATCTCTTCGTTCTGTTAATTGGCGCTGTTTCATCATGGTGGTGTTGGCAGAGGGGCACCGATGTGCGCCAGCATGACTGCACTCACATTTCAGGTGTCATTGCACAGCTTACACGAGTCCCTCCCATAGCAAACCCTCGGTGGGTCAATTACAGGTTGTCTCTCTCTCTCTCTCCTTAGCGGGCCGTCTCTCTCTCGCCCTGTCGCTGGAACACCAGTGGTCCCACTCCCTAGGAGGCCTGTTCCGGCCAGAACCCTATGTTGCTTCAGCAACATTCTGCTGAGACCGCAGCGTGCAGCTGCTCATTTGACTTAAAGGCATCCTGTTGGTGGGCAGTTCAGACAGGGCGGCGGACTCAGGAATAACCATGGCCCCCAACTGGTTATTTGTCGGTCATTTCTTCAAGGGCCGGCTGCCGCGGCGGCAAACGCTGGTATGTTCTCAGGGGAAGCAGGAGCAAGCGGCTAGGGCCCCCCTGTCTGCTGCTGGCGTTGTACTCAGCCGGTGATACATTAGCACATGCTATTCTGCTTCGCTTATGCCTCGCTTCTGTAAAACACACTCATGCTTGTTATCTTCTATTTCAGTAGCTGGACGGGTTATGAGTGCTCAGTCACTCCTTTGTCTGGCAGGCGGCTTACAGGTTGCCTCCGCTCCGTAAGCCCAGGCCGGCATGGGCTGCACAGCATGCACAGTGGTGATCGTTGGGCTGAGAGTCGCTCACCTACAACGACTGGTCCTGAAGGTGGAAAGGGGCGGGGGACTTCTGTTCCCAGACCTCAGTGCCGTATACAGGTGAGACTTGGTCATGGAAGGGTAAGCCTACCATGGTACTGCCCCAGTTCAGGGCGTACGGGGAATACCCTACATAAGACTAGTGGTGGTGCAGTCAGATGCTAAGAACAGGGTGCATATCTCTGATGTGGGCACAGACCGATGCAGTGAGGTCATTGGGGCCTTTTTTCCCATGGTTCGTTTTCGGTGGGGAAGGCGAAGAACCCTGGGCTCCTGGTCGCCTTCAACTCTGCCCGGGCCCAGGGCGCTTATGGATTATCCCCCACAAACTGCTGAAAGGCGCGCACATGTTTCACAGTGACCAGGTTCATTTATCTGACGAAGGAACCAACCAATTTATCCGTGACAGGTGGTGTTGTGCCTGCAGCCTCTTTTTGGGTGGGGAGGGCGAAGGACCTTTTGGGCCCTGGTCGCCCTTGTGGCGGAAATGGAGATAAAAAATGTGACTAGAAACAATAGGAGGGGGTCCCCAAGGTGGGGCCCCCAGGAGGACATCTGGGATAGGATCCTGAAGTTCTGAGCCAACCAGCGGATGTACACACCAGATCAGGGGGTAAGAGACCTCAGATCGCTGGGGGAGAACATGGGGCTCCAGCTCTTGGCTCCCCCATTACACCCCAGGGCTGATTGGTGTTTGGAGGGGGGGCGGAACCTGAAACTGGAGGACAAGGTACCGTGTAGTCAGGGTAACCGTCCCTCCTATGGATACAGGTGAGACGTGGGTCACCTGTGTGGTCCAAATGGTGGTTCAGGACAGGAAGGGATCCTGTCAGATTGGTTATGGTCACAAGAATTTCTCAGTAACATGTAAATAAAAAATGTTTTCCCTATTGACTAACCTTGCTATACTTGCTATTTGATGTTTGGCTTGTTGAAGATATGAGTTATTTTGAATTATGTCTTTTTGAAAATAAAAGATACTTCTTCCAACGAGTAAAGCTTGTCGTCTCGTGTATTCCTGGCGGGGGGAGTGTGGGCCGTTTTGGAGTCCTCCGGATCCTATCATTGTTCAATTCTCCTATGGAAAAGTGCATGGGGAAACCTTGTTTTGGGACCTTCCTTTTTCTTGGCCCCTGCTTGACAAATCACCCTGAAAATTGCACTCAGCGCAGCAGTGCATTCCAATGGATGCTACATCAAAGGTCCTGCGCACAGGGCTGAAGGATACCTAGGCCCATATTTATACTTTGTTAGCGCTGCATTTGCGCCACTTTTTGATGCAAAAACGGTGCAAACTTGCAAAATACAATTGTATTTTGCAAGTTTGCGCCGCTTTTGTGTAAAAAAATGACGCAAGTGCGGCGCTAAAAAAGTATAACTATGGGCCTTAGTGTTCCTCTTGGGCAGAGTGCTTATGGATATAGCTCTCTAGTGGTCAGCAGGGGTTATACTCCATGACAGATTACTTGGCCATGTTATGAAGTGAGCAGTGCTTGGGTTGATGACATGAGCGAGCAAGCGTGGGAGGCAGTATCACTTCCTCTGGGCTTGCCTGCCCTCCTTTGTGATATAGTTAGTCATGTTGTAGATCTCGGGAGCTATTCAGGTCGGCTGTAGGTCTTCATGGCTTTTGAGTTGGATGTCCCTTGAGTCGGCTTCAAAAGAACAGGCTTGCAGTCTTGTGGAGATTGGCAAAAGAGTGCCTCACTCTTTGCTATCTTGTAAAATACTCTTCGAAGTGCAGGGTGTTAAGAGAGGCAGTTCCTCTCCAGTGTTGGGGACAGTGTCTGGAAACCAGAGGCTACTTGAGAGATTTGGGTGCTCGAACTTGAGTACTGGAGTTAAGCGAGGCATGGGGCACATTCTCAGGCATATTCCTGCTCTTTCTAACAGGAAATAACAAGGCAGCACCCTGGCGCTGGTCAGAGGCGGCACGAATCATAATGGACATCCAGAGCCAGGCTTCTGAAAAAGATTAACTGGTCTGAGGTTGCTTGTTTCTCTGCTCTGAGGGGATGTTGCCTGACACTTAGGCTGGACTGCTCTGACAGGGGCAGAACTAAGAGTGCTTTGCCTATGGTTGCTCTGCATCAGGAATGGCGCTTATGTGAAAAATGTAATGGACCAGAATACAGCCCTGAGTGATTGCCAGTGGCAGAAAGTTTTGCAAGCATTCCACACATCAACTTTGGTTGTTTTGATGTGCGATGGTGATGCCGAGACATGGGTCTTGTGCTCAGTGTGCCAGAGTATTTATTGGTGAAGCCCATCTAGCTTTACACCGATCTGCAATTACTTGTTTCCATTCAAAGGGAATGTGGCCTCACAGCCTGGACTAGACTGTTCTGATTAGAGCAGCACCAACACCAATGTACATATGGACATGGCACAGTGGGCAAAAAAAGTTCGGACTCTAAATACTTCTTGAGTGGCTGCCAATGGCTGATATGTTAGAGCATGACTGAAACTGACTTGACTATGGTTGTTCCCTGTCTGGAGTGGCTCAGTAGCCAAAACAATTGGCAGTCACTGAGGTATTTGCAAGCCTTCAAGACGTCACTTTTTATTACTTTGATTGGCTGCCCTAAGTGTGAAAGGTATGCCCAGACATGGATAGGGCTCACCAGCCATAGTACCGCTCTACTGCTCAGCAGGCCTGACAGTTTGCCCAGGATTGTAGCAGTTAGAGCACGGCCAAGACTGACTTGATTATGGTTGCTCTGTGTGTGGAGTGCCACAGCCGGAAAAGCGACTTCCAATGACGACGCTATTGCAAGCATTCCACCCATTACCCGTTGTTGTTTTGCACAGTGGTGCTGCTAACAGACTACACAAGCAGGGGGTGGAGCTCACAACAACAACAAAAAATACTTTCCACACTGATATAATCCCGACATAACATAGAATGTTCTTTTGCTGGCACCCGCTACCAAAGGTGCGTCAGAGTTCCTTTGGAACGTTACCGCTGTCTTGATGACATCACGGAATATTTGAGATGTCATTGGCATAAGTCTGGATTAAGTACGTGTATAGGCTGACAAAAGTCCTCCCACCTGACTGTTGGCGTTGAACTCTGGCTTTATGAAATATATGCGTTATTTTCCTGATTAACAGGTGCTCTTTCCCTGTAATGAAATAGGCATCATCGTGCAGCATGCCCTGGTCCCTCCTCCCCTCACAACCTATGATTGCAGGCACGATTTTATCTTTTATCTAAAAACAACAGACATAAACGGCTCAGGGGATGTTCTAATGACCCCGTAATGGCAAAGGCAGCAGCAGCGCTTGTGTGCCTAACCGCCTGTGTAATTCATCACAGCTCCGGTGGAGTGGCCGACATATTGGAGCCATTGATTTCTAGGACGGGCTGTCGGTGCTGCGGGGGCGGGGCCGCTGGGCCCACCTGAGCCGCACGAGAGGAACGACCTATACCCATTGATGGAGGGGGAGGCAGAACACTGAGGAGAAAACGGGGAGGGGGAGAGTGGAAACACGAGGGACAGATGTAGAAAGACGGAACTAACATTGATAAGGTCCATAATATTTTTTTATACATTTTTAGATTATTTTATTTTTGAAGTATTTGTCTGGATTAGCTAAAACACCCTTTGGCCAAGCCATTTTACTTATAGCGTCAGGATCTCTGTGAAGAAAGGGAGGGCAGGGGTTATGTCATTATCTCTCAATCTGTCAAAACTGAGATTCTACAAATAGGGAATTGCTGGCCCATCGCAAACATTTCTCTCGAAGTGCACTGGCCTAGTTGAATGAACATTTAATAAGGCGTCCATCAATTTTAAACTTCAAAAGCGGGTAAGATATATGTAGTCCCTATGTGTATTGCTATTCTATGTGAAAAATGTTGCACACAGTCACTTTAAGATTCATTATTTAACTTTAAAATGCTTTTTAGGTCGAAGCCTACAAGACAGCACAGCTGTATGATTTGCTTAAGACATCTTGAGGACATTCTGAAAGCTGACTTAAGAATAAATTCCACCCACTACTTACCATGGCTTTGTGGTTTGTAACTCACATTTGCTTGCTTTCGATTTGCTGATTTATTTATCTTAAGCTGTCCAGCATGCCTTTATCCCTCCACGCCACTCCACTCTACGACACTCCGTTCTATGCCACTCTACATTACTTTACTCCACTCTATGCCACTCTACTCTATGACACTCTACTCCACTCTATGCTATGCCATGCTACGCCACTCCACTCTATGAAACTCTACTCCACGCCACTCTCCTCCACTCTATTCCACTCTTCGCCACTCTACACCACTCCACTCTATGCCACTGTACTTCACTCTACGCTACTCCACTTTACGCAGTTGCACTCTATGCTACTCTGCTCTATGACACTCCTCTATATGCCACTGCACTCTACAACTCTTCATACTATAACACTCTGCAACACTTTACTCTATGACACTCCACTCTACTAGACACTACTGGACTCTATACCCCTTCACTCTACGACATGACTCTCCTGCATGACATTCTATGCCAGTCCACACCCCTCCACTCCATGCTATGCCATTTTACTTCACTCCACGTAACTCTATGCCACTTCACTCTAGGCCACTCTGCTCCACTCTATATCACTCCACTCTATAATACTCCACAATACTTCACTCAATGACACTCTACACCATTCCACTCTATGACAGTGTCCTCCACTCTATGCTACTTTACTCTAGACCACTGCACTCCACTCTATGGCACTTTACTCTAGACAACTCTACTGGACTCTAGCCACTCAACTCTATGACCCTCTACTCCACAACACTCTATGACACCTAACTCCACTTCACAACAGTCCATTGTATGACACTGCAATCTATGCCATCCACGCCACTCTACTCTATGATACTCTACGCAATTCTATGACACTATGCGTCAGTCCACTCTATGACACTTTACCCCACACTACGTTATGCCACTCCACTTCACTCTACAACACTCCACTCAACTCTATGGCAAACTACTCTACTCCATGACACTTTACTCTATGCCCTTCCACTCTATGGGCCTGATTTAAGACTAGTGGCGCTGTATCCAATGCAGCACCACTTTTCTTGGGCCCCTTAGCGCCCCCTAACACCACCATGTGTGCGCCGTATCTAAGATATGGCGCACCATGGTGGCAGTTAGCGAAACTAGAGTCAAAGTTTTTGATGAAAGTTCGGAGCTTTGCAGGACTAGTATAAAAAAAAAAATACACTGATCCTGTAAAGCCCGTTGAAAATGGTGTGCCTCCTTTAAGCAGGCATTAAAAGGGCCAAAAAAAATGACAAAATGACGCTTGGATTTCTTTGCGCCATTTTTTCACCCCCCCAACAAGGGAATACCCCCTTTGCATACATTGTGCCTGGCGACTTTGTAAATTTGGTGCAGCGATTTTGGCCTCGTTGGGCCCATTAACTTCCAAAAAATGACGGCAATATGGCTCAAGGAGGTGCTAGGGGCTCTTACATCAGCCCCTATATCTTTCCACTCTATGACACTCTACTCCACTCTACAACACTCCACTCTATGATACTCTATTCCATGCACCTCCACTCTAAGACACTCCGCTCTCCAACACTCCACTCCAGTATACCCCCTATTCTGCCCCCAACTCTGCACCACTCTACACCACTCTACCCTACACTGCTCCATTCTGCTCTACTCTAATCTACAACTCCACTCTAATCCATGATACTCCACTGTACTCTATGACACTCCACTCTCCTCTATGCCACAAACATTTAGCCATGCTGAACAGCATCCACGCTACTGTACAACTTGGGTAAAACTAATTGGCAAAGCCAATTGCTCTTGCAAAGTCAAGACCTACTGGCTTTGCCAGTGCTTGTTATAAGAGCAGAGCCCTATCTTGACCACACGTTTAGGGTTCTGTTTTTAGATATTTCAAATTATTATCCCTTATTTGGAAAATAAAGCACTGTATCACAGTGTGCTTATGAATCTGTGTTTTTATTTCCAATGTTTTCAGTGCAATGTCTGAAATTATTTCCATTTGAAGGAAAGATATATTTGCACTATGATTAATAATATAAATGAGTACACTGTTCCAATGAAAGACATGTGTCGAAAAATCCACATGGCACTTTTCTATCAAGAAGCAAATACTGTCACACACCCAAAGGATATAATGCTTCATCATAGGGTTTGCTCCTCGTCAGACTGGCGCTGCAATGTCTAACGGGCCCACCACACGGGGCCACTTTGCCGGAGATCTTAACTAGAGATCTGTGCCGTGGTTGGAGAGGAATAGATTCAATCCTATGGACAGAATAGGAGAGGAAAGAGAAAAATGGATAAAATTGGCTCCAGAAACCCTCAAGAAACCACACTTTATTGAGTCATGAAGGATCTGGTTGAAGGCTAAAAACAAAAGGGGGAGCAAAATAGAGATAATGCTCAATCACTTTACCAACATAATAAGGTGAGGAGGATGAAGTTACCCTCAACCATCACCATAGGTGATGTTTCTCTCCTAAAAAAGTCCTTATGGATCTGGTGGCGCTTTGTCAGGACCAAACAATGAAAAGAAAAAAACACTTCTCCTAGGTTATTTAGAGAGACCTCAATGTGTCTAGAAATATATATACAAAAACCTAAATAAACCACTTACTTATGGTATTATTCCAAAACATGTTGTATAGCCTGTGGAGACAAAAACGATACATAAGAGATTGCAAAATCAACTGAAAACATTTTTTTCAAAAAGTTTTATCCAACAGTATTGAAGGTGACATGGCACTAAGTGAACGTAGTGTGTATCATGCTCAGTGATAAAAAACAGAACAATTGACGGAATGTTACTTACCTTCCCTAAATGGGTAAAAGGCCTCATGGGAACAAGCGTCAACTAAGCTTGCTGTAGTATCTAAGCAGATATGTAGAAAATAAAATCATATTAAAAAAAGTCATAACCAAAAACTGGATGTTTCAGTCTCAATCAGTAGAAGGGCCCAAAATAATGATAATAAATATTGACACCAAAGCTATAATATAAATAATGTAACTGTCAAAGTAAAACAAAGTTAACTAGTCAGTGTCATTGTCATCAATTGATAACCCCACATTCAAAAATATCCTTATTATCAGTATGTTGGATGGGGTAGTATCAAACACGATATGGTCAGTAAGCTGCTGAAATTCAATTGCGATCGGTTCAAAATACACGTACATAGTTGAAATCTCATATACAAATAAAGGAGGCTAACACTTAGCCCACATAGTTTTTATATAAGGATCCAGTATTGGTAAATCATAATAAAAAAGTAATTGGAGCGGTGTAAGAATGGACCGGGGTGCAGTAGTAAATCATCCAACAGCCGTCAACTCAAATCGGAGTGCCCATAGTGTCAGAAACGGTTACAGAGTAATGAAAAGCCAAGAAAAGATTACACTGGAAAAAACACAGAAAGGCGGCAAAAAAACACCACAACAGAGGAAAGCAGCGAGTCTCAACACATACATTTTACTGCCGCAAGCTCTTCTCGAGAACCTATCCCGAGGACGCGTTCCCGGATAATACCGGAACAGTGCGTCCCTCCGGAAATAATACGACGCACGATCATGCGTCGACCAATCCACATCGTCAACTGCTAAGTATGTAATTGACAGCGGTCCATGATAATGAAAAAGGTAAAAAGGACACAGTGGGCTGGTCTGCCCGGAAGGAGGAAAAGAACCACACTTGAAGTCGACATAAAAAACGGACTACTTCTGAATCGTCAGATTGTCAAAAATCTGATCCCAAAATGAATGTCATAACAGCATAATTTTCTGTACAGACAGACCAGAAATAAATAACCACGCACTGAAAAACAGGATGGTATGTAGAAATGGAATGTTTCACACTACATTCCAAGGATATGTGGAAAAATAAACACATAAGGAAAAAATCAGAATATCATCCTCAGCTCCTACCGAAAAGGGAGAGACCCTCTAAACATATTTTGGATAGAACTATAAGACACAATTTTATCAAGTATTGGTAGAGGCTTGTCCACGGAATATCATCATTCAATCCGTGGATATGAGTGCTCAGTTTGAACACCCAATGTTGTTCTTTCTCAAACAGGGATTTGTGTCCCTTCGGTAAATGTTTAGGGAGTCCAGAACCACCCACTACATGTCTTCAGTCGAATGTTTAGCATCTAGATATGGGAGTTTACTGCAGTACCTGGTAGTCACAATCTGTCGTGCTTGACTTACTTCAAGGCTGGCCTGGAATAAATGTACTGTTTGGGGTCCTTCTTGGCAGTAGTAATGTTAGAAGTGCAGTATGTGAAAACAATGGTCTTACTCTTTTGTGGTTGGTGTTTGTCTCTTCATATACTCAACATTCCTAAGTCCCTCCTTACCCTCCCCTAACCACCCTTTAGTGGTAAGTATTACCCATTTTCCAGCCGCTCTCCCAGGTTCCTCTCATATGACTCACTAAAACATATAATTACATGTGGCAGAGATCTCCTCATCGAAAAGGCTGGAGAGGCAGTGGTCTCCTTGTGTACGTTTGTGAATAGTATTTATAGTATGTGAGTAGTACTAATGTAGCTCTACCAAACGTACTACAAAATGGAGTATGTGAATAGGCTCTATAGTTGTATAGGATGTGTAAATGAATTGTACCTCTCACAAGCATCATATGTCAAGTAAATAAAATATAATGGACACGCCCAAGGAATAGAGCAGTAGAAGGTTTTCATCCAGTGTAATGTATTCACACATATAGATTGCGTATTCCAGACATTCTTAAAAATGTTTAGACTCTAAAACAGTAGGTAGCAACAAAATTACTAAATCAGATGGTGCTTTGCTCAGGTGATTGAAACGGGTAGAAGTTTGTAAGGCAAAATTAAACAATGGCTGTGTATTAATTATTAACAAATTAACAAAGGAACTGCTGAGGTAGAGACGGTTTGATGATATAGAGAGGGGCAAAATGAGAAGTGAAATATAGAAAGACAAATGAGACATATAGAGTAGTGTCAGAGTAAAAGGTACAGAGACCAGGCTGTGACAGCTAGGAGAGAGATGAGGCGTAGAGAGAAAAGAGAGGAAGAACAGTGGCTTAGGTGAGGTTCAGAAAGAGAGGTGAGGCTGATACAGTGGTGAAGAGGGTGGGGGTTGAGACAGGCAGAGACAAAGAGGTGAGGTAGATGAATTGAGAGGCAGAAGGGAAGGAAGAGGTAGAGAAAAAGGCACAGAGAAAGAACTTAAGTAGTGATGAGGTGAGGTAGAAGAACAAAAAAAGAGGGGAGGAGGTGCAGTAAGGTAGCTAATCAATGGTGAGATTAATGATGTAGTGAGAGAGGAGAGTTAGAAAGTGGTGATGAAGAGGGAGAGGTGAGACCGTGAAATGAGATAAAGAGCGAAAAGGTTGACAGAGTGATAACATGGATGGAGGGAAGGTAAATAAGTTGAGATCGAAAAAGTCTGTGAGGTGCAGGGCGAGGGTGAGGCAGAAAGAGTTGAGTTCGAAATAGTAGAGTGGTAGCGATATATATGCAAACACACAGAGTGGTGCAGATAGAGGTGAGGTCATGACAGCCAAGAAGAGTAAGGCGTGGTGGAGAGAGGTGTACTGTATTTGAGATGAGGTGGAGTGAAGACCTAAGAGTGGAGCTACAGTAGTAGGGTAGATACACAGAGTTCTAGAGCTAGATAGGGTGAGCTAGAAGTGGTGAGGTGAAGTCAGGAGCGAGGCATGAAACAAATAATGATGATGTAGAGAAAGCGGGTAAAGGGTGGTCGTAAGGAGGTAGTCCAAGAGAAGGTCATGAGCAAGCTGAGGTTGTAGAGATTGATGACACAGAGAGAGATGAGCTACAACAAAACAGAGAGGTATAGAGAGTGAGATGAGGTAGAAAAAGGTGGTGTAGAAGGAGAAGGGAAATGTAAAGGGAGAGGCAAGATAGACACATAGAAGTAAGAATAAGCTAGAAAAAGGTAGACCAAGAAATATGGAGAGAGGAAAAGGAGGTAAGCAAGGAACAGGAAGATGATGGCGATAGAAATAAATGAGTAAGAGAAAGAAAAGTAGATTGAAAGATAAAGAGTGGTGAGGTAGGACTAGATGAAGAGTCAGCAGTAGAGGTAGGCAGCTATACGGAAAGAGGTTGGGATAGAGAAAGAGACAATCTTCTCAGTGTCCCGATCACATTACCAAAGACACACTTGACTGCTACACATGTCCTTTGGTGAGCGGTGCTTTCTCTACTGGGATAGCTAGAATCGTAAAATGTTTAATACATACGCCCAGATTTATGAAAAGTGGTGCACATTACAGGTAGCGCCACATTTCTTGCGGTCCCTTGCGCCCCCCTACCACCATCATGTGTGCGCCGTATTTAAAATACAATGCACCATGGTGCAGGGTAGGGGGAAATAGCATTAGATTTTCTGACGCTAAAGATTTACTGTTCAGGGTTAGAGTCAAAACTTTGCAGCTAGACCTGAACAGTACATAGGGGCCTATTGTAAACAATGGTGCGCCCCCTTTTAATGCCTGCTCCGTGTAGGCATTAAAAGTGCTGAAAAAAATTACGCAAAGAAGTTTGTTAAATTTCTTTCCACCATTTTTTGGCCCCACTAACTGGGGATCGTCCCCTTTGCGTATATTATGCCTGGTGCAGGCATAATGTACCGCAAAGGGTTACAAAGTGGCGCAATGCATGTGAGAGAGCGTAATTTGAACAATACATATACTAAAATAAAATGCTTATATCAATGATCAATGATGTTGCATTGAAAACGACAATAATAGTGATTTTGCTTAAACGTACACTGGAATTATGACTATAATGTGTGTGGCCACCAATGTATATGCAAACTAATAATGATGAGTAGAATTGTTTGTGTTATCATTAATCAAGTTTTATATTGACGATTATAATATTGCATTTATATTGAAAATCTTATAGGCCTTAAGTTAGCGTGAGCTGTGGGTTTTAGCTGCCTAGCTCTCATATTAAAAGCATTTTTCTGTTTTTCAGTGTGCTGACTCGCAAAGGGCCATGACCCTGCAAATGTTGTTTTTCTTCAACCCAATGTATCAGTACGACCCTGTTCTCATCCGCATGCCTGCTGCTTTAGTATGAGTTATACACAAAGTTGAAACAAATGTAGATTAATGTAATGTACAAGGACGTTTAAACCATGGACAAAGGAACTCATGACCCGAGGAAACGTGCCAAGTGATGAAAAAAAACCCGGATGTGCCACCTCCGAAGACGTCAATTATGAAGACCAATCAAAATGTTATGAATTATCGTGGGGTGACAATGAGAATTACCTAATGTATAATTTGATAGGTTAAAGATAGTGGGGTATAGCAAATGTCCAATAGAATTTTGGGGGAAGGTATTATGAAAAAGGGATAAAAACCCATGTCACAGAAGAGTCGTCAGAACTAGGTAGGGAATGCTATTGATTTTATCCAGAAACTCTGTCACTCTGTTTGGTGACTTTGAGACTTATTAAACCATCCTCACCCATAGACTGTCCCTATACGCTTCTCCTCCTTATGAGGGAAGTGGCACCTATGTCCTTTAGTTGAGTCTAGACTGATGGTGCTTTCGACTGATGTCCTGAAGACAAAGACTGATCCTGTGTGCTGACCTAATCCTTGAAGGGTAATTATGACAATGCAATTTGTAATTTGTCTGTTTGCTTTTCCTTTCTAGGTACCAACTGCTCATTCTGATAGAGACCATAGTTAGATGTTTTCCAAATTGGTGTTCTAAATTGTTTTGCATGAAGCCCAACATGCTGATGTTAATTAGTGGTTAGGATAGGAGTTCACTTCGACTGACGCAAATAAGACAAATGACTGACGTTATGCTATGCTGAACTGAAACATATATGACATTTGCTGTATTCTGATCTATGTTCACGCCGTGCTATGTTCTTATGTTTATGATTCTTGCATTATTGAAATCTTATCACAGTTGCCATATCGTGACTATGCTTTTATGCTTCCTGGTATTGAGATTAACTCTTCTGCTCGTAGATTGTAATCAATAGGGAATAAAATTCATAAAATTCTATCAGAAGGTGTGGTTATTCATGGCTGAAAGGTCATGGTTGCGTCGACAGATTGATTAATGTCTTTATCCAAAGTAAAGTGCATTGTGGTGGTAAATATTGATGACATTATTGATATATTGCTTGACATATTGATCAGTTATCTCGTCCTACGGTGTCTCTCCACTGGGTCCCAAGATTCATTGGCCTAAAACAAGTCCTAATGTGTAATAAATTGACATAAAAGGACGCGTTACCAGTTCTGGTAGCAGAGCGACGGTTTTTGGCCCTTGGGGGCCCTAGGACGGAGAATCATTGTTTAATTTGTTTTTCTGTGATAATGCAAATTGGAGGTATGATGGGTTTCTAAGTTCACCATGACTTTCCCGGGAACTCAGAGCCTGCCTAAGTGAGTTGGGGATGTTCTCGGCGCCATAGTGTGTGTGGTTAAGGTTTTTTGCACTTGCTAGCTTATGCCTTTGCAGGTGATTGTGAGATTTGTGTGTATTTAGGCCAAATATGTGTTGTTTAGTAGGAGTAGGCGTACTCCGTAGTGTGAGAGTAGGGAAGTCGGCGTACTTCACATGAGTGTGGCGCTCGGTGCTCAAAATTATCCATGTGGTTGGTTGTTTATGTATGGACCCGTCGTGGTCTAAGACTCCGGAGTATGTTGACAAGTGTAGGAGACACTTGGATTTATGTTGTAATCTGTGCTGTTTAATAGGTCAATCGGGCGTGGTTGACAAGTCAAGTTTGAATTAAGAAGTATGTGTGAAACCTTCGATGGAGATTTGGCAAATTCTAAAGTGCACTAGGACGAGCCATTGACAAGTCAAGAGTAGAATTTGCGGGTCGAATTCTGCTTGCGTATGCAGGAGTTGATAAAGAGAAAGTAGCGGCTGAGGCTTCAAGTGAAATCTCTGTAAAGTTCTGAAGCGAATGTGTTACCCTTCCTGTTGTAAACCGGCAGATTTGTGTCTTCATTTAAAGTGCTTGCAATAATTTGCATTATTTTGTGTGGATTCAGTGAGGAGCGGACGAGCCGCAAGACTTTGTCAGCTGCAGTGTGTGAGTGTGACGTCAGTGGTGCCACGCTGAGATAGGTCAGTTGTCGAGAGGGGTCACGCACGGATTGGCTGCCGTCCGTGAGAGGCAATAGGTTGAGAAAGGTGGGTGAAGAGTGTCCTGGGAACTAAGTCACTTCTGATTAAAATACAAATAAGAGAAAATCGCTGAATGAATTTTGTAAAGGCATTTAAGAGCGCTCTGAAAGGAGGCGCATATATCATAGCAACTCATGGGGAGCCTACACCACCCGAGAGTACTCCAGCTTACATGGTTATGGAAGAGAAAGGTGTCACGTCATGTTTATGGATGAAACAGTGGCGCAAATTAACAGAAAAGGAGGGATGTTTAGCATTCCCAGAGCATGGGACGTTCAATCCAAAGGTGCTGGAGAACTTAAGGTGGATGTTAAGTACACAAAAACCACCTCCGAGGCCAGCTCAATATGAGGCCTTAGCGATTTGGGATTTGATGGCTCTTAAACATAGACAAGAAAGGTTTCAGAGAAGGCTGAGAAGGGCAGAAAAATCTTATGCAGAGGCTAGATGGGATAACAAGAGTAAAATGTGGAGAAGGGGAATTGTTGACGGATTAAAATTGTTCCCAGCGATAGCACAGGGAGAAAAGACACAGGGAAAGAAAGCCTCCGGTAAGACAGACAAAGACTTGAACAATTCTAAAGAGAATAAAAGACCTTGGGAAGAGGAAGACGATTCATACGATGAGGAATTCAAGGACAGATTATTACATGATCACCCGCCACCTTATGCGGTGAACGATGGGGCTCCAAGCACTAGCATGGATCCTGGGAACCAGACGCAGGAAAAGGGAGTTGTTGATACGGTACAGACTAGTGATACGGCTTTGATACAGAATGGTGTCAGTGTACCCACTGCACCAGACATACCGATACAGTTGCAACCTCCACCGCAGATACAGAGAATCTACCCAGACGTCCCAGTACTAGAGACTACTACAAATCTGATAGTGCCGCCAGACCCGATATACACGAAATCAAAATTATTGCAGATTGAGTCAACTCCGAAATTACTGTTCCAACCGCAGCCACAGCTGATACCAGGGTACAACCCAGTGGCTGGCCCACCATTAGTGCCTGTCTTGGGTACATTGGATCAGACCTATGGGGTTACTGCTCCACGGAGTCTGGGACCAGGTCAGACACCTGCTGCCATATCATTGCCAATTACTGTTGGCCCACCAGTGCCATTGTATGCGCAAGGCAAAACTGGCGTATGTGACCAGGGAGTAATGACTCAAGATGTGATAAGAGGAGGGTCTATGGGAACTCCCCAGATAATGGCCCCAGGAGAACAAGCAATTGAAAAGCTAAGGTCTTTACTGGACCATAGCCCAGTGGGAGCACCCATAGAAGCAATGCGTCAAGCAGTGCTAGGGGTTTTAACTCCACAGACGATGAGTACGAACACCTCACAGTCGCCGATGATACATGCAGGGAACATCTCACTGCAGGGTTTCACAGTCCAACAGCTAAACGAATGGCTAGAAAAGACTTATACTACACAAAAGGCTACAGTGGCTACAGTCGAACAAGAAAAGGAAAAGCAAGACGAGTACCTAAACTTTGTAAGGTTAGGGGCAGAAGCTGCTGAATTAGTGGAAGGTACGATGGGGGTAAATAGATTGGAGTCATATACGGAAGCAGAATTAAGATTCCTGTGCCCCAAGATTACCAAAGAGGTAGGCAAGGTGCATCAGAGATTAGCGAACCTGGCAGATAAATACAATATTGCTATCGGGAACACTAAACATCTGAAAATAACTTACAGATTAGATTTTGACTCCAAAGATTTTGAGCACATGAGGACTGCAGGAATGAAGGCACATTTGAAAGAATTGTTGCAAAGTGCGCAAGTTTGGGGTGCGCTGGAAAAATGGGAAGGCAGGTGGGCAAAGAAAAGAGATAAGGAAAAGGGTGACAGTCCAGGGTCAAATCAAGCCAAGGCCTCCCCGATGTGGAATCAGTAAAAATATTACCCATGAGAGAGACAGCTGGTGGTGTCTTAGTTCATGTACCATGGACCAGAGGAGACATCCTATCTTTTACCAATGATTACCCCAGACTGAGGGAGAAACCGATCGATTGGTATCAGCAGACAGACAGGTTTGTGAAACCTGCCAAGTGTCTCTGGGAAGACTTGAATACCTTGTTTGAGATCAATGGTCCGCCTGATTTGTGGCTTGAGTGCAAGAGAGGGGTAGATTGGCCGACGAAGGAGCTGGCAAGAGATAAGGTGACCAGGGTACCCTCTGAAGAGGTGATGAAGTACTATCATAAGGTGATTGAGTTTTTGAAACAAAAGGTGTCGCCAAAGGTGACTGATAGGCAGAAGATTGACCGGACCTCACAAGAGGTTAAGGAATCTATACATGCCTACTATGAGAGATTGTTAAAGGCATTCAAACACTACAGTGGTACTGAGACCATTGAGCCGAAGGACATGAACCATCCTGTGTTTAGATTAGTCGAAGGGCTGAGACCAGAAAGTTAGCCAGATGATTAAGAATCATTTGATTTGTTGGCAAGCGAAGCCGATTGATGAAGTGTTGCAGTATGCGAAATACTGCAGTGATGAGATTGAACTGAAGCAGAAAAAGCTGTAAGAGAAAGTGATGGTGATGCAGATAAGGGCTGCACAGGCAGGAATACAGCGAAATGGAATTCAACAGATGATACGGCAACAACCGCAAATGAATGGTGTGTTTCAGACACAGCCGAGAGGTCGAGGCCGAGGGTTTGTGAATCACGGTCCAGACTTGAATACTGTTGTGGTTCAAAATTATGTACAAGGGGTGAAATAGATGTCACCATGTCACGCGTGCGGGGGCGTGGGGCACTGGAAACGGGAGTGCCCGAATGTGGTGCAGGATGGTGTTGTTCAGCAAAGCACTAATGTTGGTACATTGCAAAATGTAAGAGGCCCAAAAATTAGACATCAAAACCCGAATTTTCAGAACAAACTGGTACAAATGGAACGGGTAAAGCCCATGCAGCCAATGCAAATGCTGCATTTTCAGCCAGCGCAAATGCAACCAGTACAACAGCAGGTTCCCATGGTACCTAGACAGCAAATGCAATTACCAATGGCTCAGATGGGACAGCAACAGGTGATGCTTCCTCAACAGGTCAGGTAATGAGTCAAAATAATACTGTACAACAGTTCCCATTGCGAGGTGAAAATGGCATGAATGGAGAGTGGTCAGACGATAGCTCAGACAGTGAAGAGTGCAGGCTTGCAGCATCCTTAGAGGTGGATCAGAGGGGTCCATATGTGGAAGGCAAGGTGATGGGCTACAAAGTCTCATTTCTGGTTGATACTGGAGCTACACGCTCTACAGTCAGGAGTGCAGAGGTTCCAAAATTACCACTTTCAGGGCGTACCATAAGGGTAGTCGGGGTAGCAAACCAATATCTGACAAACCCGATTACAGATCCAGTACAGGTTGAGATCGGCAACTTCCAGGGGCTACATAGGTTTGTAGTCTGTGATTCAAGTCCAGTATCCCTATTGGGAAGGGACTTACTGTGCAAGACAAAATGTTCGATTACCTGTTCTAATGATGGAATCGAAGTACAGACAAATTGTGACGATGAGGGAGATGAATGTCAGTTCTTGGAAGAAGAGACAGGGACGGCTAATGAGGATTATCCTTTAATTACCCTGTTCCCGATGCGTACCATGATTGATCTACCTGTCGAGTTACAGGGGACAGTAACAGAGAAAGTGTGGGATCTGACAGGAAAGGAAGTGGGACTAATAAAAGAGGTAGAACCAGTTAAAGTCCAGGTAAAGCCGAATGCGGTGTTTCCTCAGGTGCCACAATATCATATGACACAAGATGTTCTTATTGAAGTGTCACAGATAATTGCAGATTTTTTGAGATGGGGAGTCCTGAAAGAAGTTTTGAGCAGTCCATGTAACTCTCCCATAATGGGTTTGAAGAAGCCTTGTGGGAAGGTACGAATTGTGCAGGATTTGAGAAAAATAAACAAAATGTTGCCCCGTAGTGCCCAATCCAGCAGTAATCATGTTTCAGGTTCCCTGCGATGCTGAATGGTTCACTGTTATAGACTTGTCACAAGCCTTCTTTTCAATACCTCTTCATGAGGACAGCCAATTTTTGTTCAGTTTCAAATTCCTGGATAAGGTGTACAGTTGGTGCAGAATTCCTCAAGGGTTTTCTGAATCACAGTCCATTTTCAATCAAATATTGAAAAAGGATTTGGAGTCCTTGGTACTGCCTTTCAATTCAACCCTAGTGCAGTACATCAATGACTTGCTGATTGCATCCAAAACTTGCGACAACTGTAAATACGATACCATTGCTTTACTGAATCATTTGGGAAAGAATGGACACAAGGTGTCACCTAAGAAGTTGCAATATTGTCAGAAAGAGGTAAAATACCTAGGGCATTTGATCGAAAAAGGGTCCAGGAGAATATCAAAAGAAAGAATAACAGCCATTTTGCTGATGAACCCTCCAACGACAAAAAGAGATGTCAGGATGTTTCTGGGAATGGTGGGCTACTGTTGCCAGTGGATACCCAACTTCTCGATCATCTCAAAACCTTTGATAAAACTGACAGGCAAGGAGATCAAGGATGGGCCATATACTATAGCCTTGTCCAAAGAAGAGCTTGAGTCATTTATGGAATTGAGAGAATGCATGTGAAGGGCACCAGCGTTAGGAGTGCCTGATTATACGAAGCCTTTTCTATTGTTTTGTCATGAACGTGATGCTTGTTCTTTGTCTGTCTTGACACAGGTCCATGAAGGTGCAAATCGCCCTGTAGCATATTTTTCAGCTACCTTGGACCCCGTCGCAGCAGCCCTACCAGGTTGTTTGCGCGCAGTTGCAGCAGTTGGTGAGAGCCTTACGCAATGTGAAGGCATAGTCATGGGATACCCCCTAACAGTAATGGTTCCACATTCAGTTGAAATCTTGTTGACTCGAATTAAAACTCAGCACATGACAAATGCTCATCTCACTAAGTATGAGACAATCATACTGGGGTCACCAAATGTCTCACTAAAGCGATGTACGGTATTGAACCCAGCAACTTTACTTCCTGTTGGGAACACTGATATCAACCATAAGGACGAATTCGAACACGATTGTCTTGAGGTAACGGAATTATGTACCAAACCCCGTCCAGACATTCAGGACACTCAGTTGAAAGAAAATGACTGTATCATGTTTGTCGATGGGTCTTGTTTAAGAGATGCTGTTGGAACACTGAGAGCTGGTTATGCGGTATGTACCATTGCTGGTATAATTGAAGCCTCTTGGCTCGAGAGAGTGTTTTCCACTCAAGTGGCAGAATTAATTGCCCTTACTAAGGCATGCCACGCGGCTGTGAATTTGAGAGTCACTATCTATACTGATAGCAGATAAGGATTCCGAATTGTACATGATTTTGGCCAACTCTGGTCACAGAGGGGTTTCATGACCTATTCTGGTTCTCCTGTGAAAAATGGTGAACAAATAAAGGATTTGTTACATGCAATTCAGTCACCTCTTGAAATTGCCATGGTGAAATGCAATGCTCATGTTAGGTCACAAGACTTTGTGTCCATGGGAAATGGTTATGCAGAACAAGTCGCAAGGTTTTGCGCATTGAACTGTATATCGTTCAAGGAGCAGTGGGAATTGTTACCGCAAACTGAAAATGACACATGTTTGAACCTTGCATTAAGGGTGGTTGACACACTAGATGAGTTAAAAACATTACAAAGCCGTGCAAGCAAAGAGGAAAAACGTTCTTGCCAGAGAATGCAATGTATACAGAGGGCTGATGATTTGTGGGTCTCAGAGGAAGGAAAACTAGTCCTGCCAAATAGCCTTCTATCTCAGTTTGCCAGGCTGTATCATGGACAGGCTCACTTGGGAGGGATGCAATGATCAGGTCATTTAAAATCGACTGGTTCAACCCAAAATTCAGACATGCCGCCGAGGTTATCTGTCACAGGTGCATCATCTGTCAACAGATGAATGTTGGAAAAGGGACAGTGGTAACTTTGAGCCACATTGGGAGAGCTGGTGGTCCATTCAGCAAAATGTAAATAGACTTCATTGAAATGCCTGCTTGTGGAGGATTGAAATACGTGTTGGTGAGTGTGTGTGTTTTCAGTCACTGGATTGAAGCCTACCCCACACGTAGGAATGACAGTCTCACATTTGCAAAGTTGCTACATAGGGAACTAATACCAAGGTTAGGATTTCCGGTCTCTATAGAGTCATATAGGGGCAGACACTTCGACAATGAGGTGATTAAACTCCTGTGTGCTGCACTTGACATCGAACAAAAGCTGCATTGTAGCTACCGCCCCGAAGCATCGGGATTAGTGGAACAAATGAACGGTACTTTGAAATCGAGAATGGCAAAAATTTGTGCAGCTACCAATATGAAATGGCCAAATGCGTTGCCCTTAGTGCTGATGTCAATGAGGAACACCCCTGACAAGAAAACAGGATTGTCCCCCCATGAGATCCTCATGGGTAGAGCTATAAGGTTGCCAGCAGTACCTTCAAATGCTCTAGTGAATATCACAGATGATATGGCGTTGGACTACTGCAAAGGTTTGGCTGATGTGATTCGCTCTTTCTCTCACCAGGTAGAAGCTAACACATTGCCACCGATTGGAGATCCAGGCCACACCCTACAAGCTGGTGACTTGGTGGTTGTCAAGAAGCACGTGAGAAAGTCGTGCCTGGAGCCACGTTGGAAGGGGCTGTATCAAGTAATCTTAATAACTACTACTGCTGTAAAGTGTGCAGGAGTTCCAAACTAGATACATGCCAGTCACACAAAAAAGGTAACGTGTCCTGTTGAAGAGGAACTTGAAGTTTCCGGCACAACTGCTTCAGGAAGAGAAGTCTCAGGGCCAGAAAACAGCCAAGGAGGAACCGAGACTGCCAGAGGGCCCACTGACAACAGCCTCATCCATCAAACAGTGAATGAGTTCGAGAGAGGTGACAGAGTGCCTGTCTCAGTAGAGGCAGCAGGAGAACTAAATCAAGGAGAGGTTCTCCCAGAAGTAGACAGATACAGGTTAGAACTCGAACCCGGTACAGGTCCGGAGGAAGAAGAAGAAGAAGAAGAAGAAGGAGAACTAGTAAAGAGAAATCAGAGTGTGTCAGAATCTCCTGAGCTAGCTGCAGGTCCATCAAGTGAAAACACCATATCACAAGAGGAGGGTGCTGTCCAGCGTCCTGAAAGGACACATCGAAAGAAGACGCATAAGGGTGATAACTGGCCAGAGAAACCGCTCTTAAGGATAAGAGACACACCAAGTGAAACAATAACAGAGGAAAATGATACATCCTGAGTGGAAGACCTAAGTGAAGGAGAACAGCAAGGTGAACGAAGGTTGAAAAGAAAGAGAGTCGCAAACAGAAAATATACAGGTCCTGAATGGGCGTATGCTACAACATCTGAGTGGCAACAAGAATTCCTAGCATTCTGTTTCGACGTGAAGTACCAGGCCAATACTACGGTACCTGAACTAATCAAAAGAAGAGACTTGGTTAAAATTGAAAATCTGAAAACTGAGAAACGAGACTTTATAAATTACCGAATGTGACATTAGAACCGGATTGACTTCGAGAAAACCTGATTATAACAAGCTGCTAACCTGATTTGACAAAAAGGGGGTCCTGGAGTGAGTGAAGACGATGTAAATACATGCAGAGAACAAGAGAAAATTCTAAATCATTCTCAGAGTTGATTGTTGATCTACTATCTGATTCTATACAGACATGGCTTATAATAGAGGTAGTAACAAGGGAAGTAAGGTGTGTGGTTGGTTAGGTCTTATAATAGGTATTGTGTGTGCAATAATAATTGTGGGAGTGATTGTGGGAATGCCGTGGATAGAGAAAGAGACTATTAATGTTACTTCGAAACCTGAAACTACAACATTAACACCGTGGGAAAGATTTGAGCAGGATGCAAGACACTTGCATGAGGGAACTAATTCAAAGGGGGAACTTTCTACTAATGTCTTCTATCGCTTGCTAAATGAGTATGTGGAGACCATGGATGCGAAAGACTGTTATGTGTGCACTAAGATTCCTTCATCTGTGCAAAAAGGGGTTACCTACCATAGCCTTCCTTTAACTTACGGTATTAGCTGTAGTTTACTACTAACCAGGTTCTATAATCAAGAGCATGTGCAATACTTTTACTCAAATCTGGATGTTGTGTTTTCTTTTGTGCCTGTGATTGAATTCCTGAACAAGTTAGCTAAGGAACATGATATAAAAATAGTTAGAGGATTCTTTGAGCAAACGCTTACATTTGGAACTGCTTATGCACATCGCAATAATTTGACTTGCTTGCTATCACCTGTGGAGAAAAGCTTTTTTGATCATACTGATGATAGACGCAAAGCATTGAAAGAGAGATTAGGAAAAGGGTTAGAGAAACGCACATATGCAAATGATTATGCTTACATCGCTATCAAAACACAAGGCAAGCTAGCTATAGATGCATTACATGTAGGTAGACTTTGTATATAAAGGCCAAAATCTGAACAGGACAATTTGTTTGTGGGAAAGAGTGAATGCAGACATGTGTTTTTGTTTCAGAGTAAGTGGACATTTATGTTGAATGGACAGGATCCAGCGATCCCTGGGATCTACTACATTTGTGGGCTTAATGCTTATTACCGTCTCCCTAAGGGATGGTATGGGACATGTTATTTGGGAATAGTTTTCCCAAAGATTTACCAGATCAATGACCTAAAACAAATACCTAAAACTTCTGAATTACAACATCCTAGACAAAAACGAGAATCAGTGGCTGCTGTCTTGGTGACATATTTGGGGCTATAATCTCTTCAGTGGGGGTTATCCTGAATTCTATGAAGATTCAAAAGTTGTCTACTATCGTGGATAACATGCTGACAAATTTCACAGGGGCTATACTCCTGATGGATACTGAACTTGCTGCAGAAAGAGCTATGACTCTTCAAAATCGGCTTGCTTTAGACATTCTTTTAGCAAAGAGTGGAGGGGTCTGCAAGATGCTCAACGAGCGTCATTGTGGCTCGTTCATTCCTAATAATAGTAAAAAGATTAGAGGTATGCTTACTAACCTTACTAGAGATAGTGCAGATTTGAAGGAACCTGGAGTGTGGGAGAAATTTGGAAAGGGAATTGCCAGAGTAGGGAGCTGGTTTACCAATATTTGGAATGGGGTACTTGCAAAAAAACTAATGGGTCAATGAAATGTTATGGCCTGTTTATTAGGATTATGGGGGGCATGCAAAATCAATGATAAAATTAAGAAAAATTGGACTAAAAGAACCAGAAGAAATGAAGAAAGTGAAAGAGAGAAAATGTTCAATGAAATTTGGGAAAGTTCACATAAAGGGCAAGATGTTGAAATACGCATTATGCGCAAAGTGAAAAATTTAAAGTGAAAAGTCAAGGGAAAGGTTTGTGTGATGATGAGCGCCATCAGAGGAGGGACTGAGAGAGCGTAATTTGAATAATACATATACTAAAATAAAATGCTTATATCAATGATCAATGATGTTGCATAGAAAACGACAATAATAGTGATTTTGCTTAAACGTACACTGGAATTATGACTATAATGTGTGTGGCCACCAATGTATACGCAAACTAATAATGATGGGTAGAATTGTTCGTGTTATGATTAATCAAGTTTTATATTGACGATTATAATATTGCATTTATATTGAAAATCTTATAGGCCTTAAGTTAGCGTGAGCTGTGGGTTTTAGCTGCCTAGCTCTCATATTAAAAGCATTTTTCTGTTTTTCAGTGTGCTGACTCGCAAAGGGCCATGACCCTGCAAATGTTGTTTTTCTTCAACCCAATGTTTCAGTACGACCCTGTTCTCATCTGCATGCCTGCTGCTTTAGTATGAGTTATACACAAATTTGAAACAAATGTAGATTAATGTAATGTACAAGGATGTTTAAACCATGGACAAAGGAACTCATGACCCAAGGAAATGTGCCAAGTGATGAAATAACCCCCGGATGTGCCACCTCCGAAGACGTCAATTATGAAGACCAATCAAAATGTTATGAATTATCGTGGGGTGACAATGAGAATTACCTAATGTTTAATTTGATAGGTTAAAGATAGTGGGGTATAGTAAATGTCCAATAGAATTTTGGGGGAAGGTATTATGAAAAAGGGATAAAAACCCATGTCATAGAAGAGTTGTCAGAACTAGGTAGGGAATGCTATTGATTTTATCCAGAAACTCTGTCACTCTGTTTGGTGACTTTGAGACTTATTAAACCATCCTCACCCATAGACTGCCCCTATACGCTTCTCCTCCTTATGAGGGAAGTGGCCCCTATGTCCTTTAGTTGAGTCTAGACTGATGGTGCATTCGACTGATGTCCTGAAGACGAAGACTGATCCTGTGTGCTGACCTAATCGTTGGAGGGTAATTATGACAATGCAATTTGTAATTTGTCTGTTTGCTTTTCCTTTCTTGGTACCAACTGCTCATTTTGATAGAGACCATAGTTAGATGTTTTCCAAATTGGTGTTCTAAATTCTTTTGCATGAAGCCCAACATGTTGATGCTAATTAGTGGTTAGGATAGGAGTTTACTTTGACTGACGCAAATAAGACAAATGACTGACATTATGCTATGCTGAACTGAGACATATATGACATTTGCTGTATTCTGATCTATGTTCACGCCGTGCTATGTTCTTATGTTTATGATTCTTGCATTATTGAAATCTTATCACAGTTGCCATATCGTGACTATGCTTTTATGCTTCCTTGTATTGAGATTAACTCTTCTGCTCGTAGATTGTAATCAATAGGGAATAAAATTCATAAAATTCTATCAGAAGGTGTGGTTATTCATGGCTGAAAGGTCATGGTTGCGCAACAGATTGATCAATGTCTTTACCCAAAGTAAAGTGCATTGTGGTGGTAAATATTGATGACATTATTGATATATTGCTTGACATATTGATCAGTTATCTCGTCCTACGGTGTCTCTCCACTGGGTCCCACGATTCATTGGCCTAAAACGAGTCCTAATGTGTAATATATTGAAATAAAAGGACACGTTACCACATGCATTGCACCACTTTGTAAATATGGCTGGGGGAAAAGGCCACTTTAGCGTAAAAAAAACATATGCTAAGCGGTGCTAAAGTGGCGCAAGGCCCTCTTAAAACAGGGCCCTAGTTCCAGCAGAGAGGCAACTGAGCTGCAAGACACTCGAGTGAGCCACATCGGCATTCAAGATCTATATTGTAGTGATGAAATGTGGATCATGTTTTTTTCACCCTGAATTCACCCACTCCCATATTGCCAAATAAATTAACCCATCTAAATGTCTGACCAGTTCTTCCAATTTTACTTACTGTTTAATTCTCATTTTGGTTTTATTTCAACATTATATATGTAATAATCTATTCAATGACGTATTAGCAAAAAATGCAAATTACAAATAAGAATCTAAAAAATACAAAACAAATGCTACCAAACAAAAATGGGGAAACATTTTTCAGTGGCAGAACATAGGACAAAGCCACTGTCTCACCAATATATGTTCCATTTCAATATATTTTAGGATGCCCAGAACATTAACT
The DNA here is from genome assembly GCF_031143425.1 of Pleurodeles waltl. Lineage (NCBI taxonomy): Eukaryota > Metazoa > Chordata > Amphibia > Caudata > Salamandridae > Pleurodeles > Pleurodeles waltl. The sequence goes on along the minus strand of NC_090449.1, from coordinate 296,596,154 downwards.
GATATGTAAAAACACCATTGTAACAAAGAAGACAGGGGGAATGTGAGCTCTTCCCAACGAGGACTCAGGATGAGCATAATTGTCCCCCTACATCAAAAACATAATTTATTTGCAAAGAAGCACACAATCAACTCCAGTACTTCCAAGAGACCTCTACATTGATGACATGATATCTTTTAGAGGTTAAATGGAATGAAGTGCTGCTCCATTGCTGAGAAACCAGAATTTACTCAAAGCCAGGAAGACAAAGGTTTAGCTGCCATTAAACTTCCTCTCCAAGGATTTCCTGTAAGAAACAAGCAGTTGCTAGGTGTAGTGAGTAAACATGTAAAAGTTATGAGTAAACATATGGAGGAAGCAACATTTGGCATTGAGTTCTCACTTCCAAGCTGATCCAGTCCAAGAAAAATACGGAACTCAGACAGCACACTCAGCTGCAGAAAAATGTATTATCAGTAATAAGCAAAACAAAAGGGAAATGTAATCTTGAGGCAAATCAAACTTCGTTACAAAGATCTAAAAGTAGAGAAAATTAAATATTTTCATTTAGTTATTTGCCTTCATGTTTAAGTCACAGCCTAGCAGACTGCACAGCTGTGTGGTATGCAAAATACCTCTTGGGGAGCTTCAGAAATTTGACCTGGGAATGCAGTCTGCTTTTTGCATGCCATTGGGGTTGTGGTTTGTAACTCACATTTTCTGACTTTCCATTTGATGGCTTTATTTGCTTTCAGCTCCCCTGCTAAAGTTCGTACCTCCCCATGTCAAAGCCATGTTTACAGTATTCTTCCACAATCTCGTTTTCTGTAATAGGCAGGCCTGTAAATCTTGTCACATTTGCTGGGCATTCAAAGACCAAAGTCAAATGTCTTCAGGGGAGCCTCGTGTTTATTTTCCTTTCAGTTGACTTCAAATTGAGAGCTTTTACAGGAAAGCGTAATGTTGCATACTTTCTCCATGAAGCCTGCTTGTGCCCTTTTTCATGTTATTTTAGACATAACCATCTCAAAAGGTATCTCGATCTTCAGTTGTACAAAACATTTTCCTTTCATTTGTGGGTCATGAAGTTCACTATTGGCATGGTCAGGGTGGGTAGAAGAATGAAAGTTTCTAAAATCATATTTGGAAAATATTACTTGCAAAGACAACTTGCACTGGTTCAGTCTGATGTACTGCATGTGAATGAAATACATTTTTTGAATTTGTGCAGAGACTTTTTCATATCTAACTCGTTTTTTGTAAAATTTCTCTTCTTTGGCGAGTTCATTTAATTTGTGAAACTGCCTTTTTAGGAACAAAGTACAAAACCACATTTCAGTCTCAGCTTCAGTGAACATATGGTGATCTTAGCAATTTACACTGTTTGTGACCCATTCACTTTCAAGCAGAGGATAAGATCTTTTCACAGAAAAGAGCCCTCCACATTGTAACACAATTTAACAAAGTTTGGTTTTCACTTTGATAAGTAAAGCATATGCTTTATTTATGACATCTATGGCAACTCATTCTGGAGAGTTGGATACGTTTAAATGCACTTTTACAACAAATTATATTACTGGATATAAATAATTTCCTCTAGGGTCATGATTTGAATGCTTCAGCAGGTACAGTGGCACAGGGGCCAAAAGGTCTAGGAAATCCCAGTGGACACTGATTATTGCTGTATTTTACTACTAAACAAGTAGTCACAAGTGCAGTCATCGTGCAGGCACTAGGGTCATGATTTGAATGGTGCAGCAGGTGGAGTTGCACAGGACCAAAAAGTCTAGGAAACTCATTGAACACTGATTATTGCTATATGTTACTACTAAACAAGCAGTCACAAGTGCAGCTACCTTGGAGGCACAAGGGTCATGATTTGAATGGTGCAGCCAGTGCAGTGGCACGAGGCCAAAAGTTCCAGGAGACCCACTGAACACTGATTAGTGCTATGTTTTAGTACTAAACAAGCAGTCACAAGAGCAGTTACCTTGCGGGCACTAGGGCCATGAGTTCACCTATGGGAAATCCGTTGTCTTTGTCAATGTTTTTTGCACACGTTGCAGATGACTATAATAAAGAAGTAATAGAAAGAGCTGCCGACTTGGGGAACCGGGTTTGAGTCTCGGTTCAACATTCTGTGATCCTGGACAAATCATGTAATCTCCCCAGTGCCATAAAAAGTGTATTTGTGCAATACACTGAAGTACTTTATAGAACTTTATAGAACTTTAAAGTTTTTTTTTAATAAAAGCTGCGGGTACTGTGAAAAAAGGTGATCGGTACACTTTTAAGGTGTACCAGTGTCCTAAGTGAAGACAAGAGAAAGCCTGCCAGGGAGGAAGCATAGGCCGGGAGAGAGGAAGCGTCAGCAAGCACGGCAGCAGTGGTGGAGGAAACGGTACTCACACTGCACCACAGGGAGCACTGGGAAGGCAGACAGTCGCTTGGGAGCGGGGAGATATTGGCCACAGTTGGTTCCGAGTTAGGGGTAGTAGTAAAATATAGCAATAATCAGTGTTCAGTGGGTTTCCTAGAGCTTTTGGCCCCTATGCCTTTGCACCCGCTGCATCATTCAAATCATGGCCCTAGTGCCTGCAAGGTAGCTGCACTTGTGACTACTTATTTAGTAGTAAAATATAGCAACAATCTGTGCTCACTGGGTTTCCTAGACCTTTTGGCTCTGTGCCATTGCCCTAGTGCCTGCAAGGTAACTGCACCTGTTACTGCTTGTTTAATAGCAAAATATAGCAATATTCGATGTTCAATGGGTTTCCTAGAGCTTTTGGCCCCTGTGACACTGCATCGGCTGCACCATTTGCAACATAAATAAAAACATTGACAAAGCCAATAGATCTTGCATTGGCATGATCTACTGGCTTTGCTAATGCTTGTTTAGTGCATAGCCAAAGACAAAGAGAAGAACAGCAGAACCAGGGTCGATAACAAAAGAGGACCTCAGCGGCTAGGTTGGCACAGGAAAGAGGATACCACTACTGCAGAGGAAGAATCTAACAGTTGGGAGGGTGGGCCTGCCTGGTGAGTCACTCAGTTATAGTCAAATACACTCTGAGTGGAGGATTGGAAGACCACCAAGAGGATGGCTAATCTGGACATCACATGACTGGAGGAGGCTGATGATGGGCCTCCTCCTGGCCATTAATAAGTTACATTTGTAGGGTTCAAAGAGTAGGCACCTCAGTCATAGAGCCGTGAGGCTGCCCCTCCACCAGTCAAAAGACCCCTACAACACAAGGGCCTCCAGCTGCAGCCTCTGTCACCCCACTTCATACTGCATGTGCCAGCTTGGAAGAGTAGCAGCTGAGGATAAGAATCACTCCTGATACACATAACCTTCATGTGGTGTTAGACCACAAATCCTTCAGTATGTGACCCTGTGTGCTATCTAGGACGCCATGAGTCAGCCGATTGCTGGTCAGCAGGCACACTCTTTGGTTGTCAAAGAGGCAGTAGCAGAGGTTAGGGTACACTGAGAGGTGAAGATGACCAGCACCAAGAGCTCTGTTACCTTCTGCCCTGATAGTCTACAGTCATTTCCACTTGTCTGTCTCCCACCCCATCCCTACCATGTTGTTGTATTCCCCAGTATATCTTTCCCTCTGCCCTTAAAACTACTCTATGGTGTCCAGATTGTTAGGTGCTGTTTTGTCCCGCCTCACAACACCAAGTTCTTGTCCATGTGGTGGATCTACAGGGGTCCTTCAGTCCGGTGTGGATGATGGAAAGGAACTGTCTCTGAATCCAGAACCGAATGTCTGACACACTCTCTGAGTTGGGGGATTGACTTCCACTCTTTGTTGGACTTTGGACAGTTACTTTAAATGTGAACATCACTTTTTAGCTTTTACCTTTGCTGCAGACTACATATGTTTGGACAATTTGATTATTTTTTGGTTATCCCAATTAACTTTATATATAGATTGGTTCTCTGACATTCGCAACATGTTTTTTCCAGTGCCCACCCCCTTTCAAGTCGATTCTACCTCACTGGCCTCAGGTACTAATTTTATCTTCCTGCCCCAGTAGACTGTTCAATACCTACAAGGTTGACATCTGGGAAGTTGTGGACAGGAGAATATTGATGTGGAGAAGTTGTTCTCGCCGGGGTTTTCCTCTTTCTCAGAATGTTGAGAGAAGACTGTGTTGAGGGTGGAGCAAGAGAGTCAACTAAGGTACCACTAGGGTATAGCCTGGTTCAGGAGAGTCCGGCGTAGCAGGTATGAGCGTTTATGGTTTTGTAAAGGTTGCCTGGGGACTTGCAACCTCGAGGAGTTCCCTGGGAGGGAGACTGCTGGCAGGCCTTATGGCCTTTTAAAGATGTTTTTCTGGGTAAGACTAGGGGAGTGCAAAATGTGTGCTCTTTCCTTTTATGTAATTACACAACAATTGGAAACATTGTATGACATTATAGGAAATGCAAATCTCTCATTTAGCTCTATATTTTAGCTCAGAATGTGTCCAATTTGATTGCAAGGACACGTGTTGTGCTAAACAATAGCACAAAAAACACACGTGCCATGAACAACAGGAGCTTGCTTTCTCTTCGCTTGCATTTTTTCTGGGCTTCATTATAGAATGTATACCCAAACAGGCTCAGATTTATGTGACATGGCATAATTTACGGAATTGTCCTTAATAAGTGTAAGATAAAATGTTGGAATTTACAAAAGATTATGCCAGCAAAAAGAAAAATTCAGCCAGGCCTTGGTAGTGCCATGAATCTCCTCTTTGGCTGTAAAGTCTGTTGACACGGCAGCTTGGAAGAGGATAACGTTTTCTCCCAGGAGTGAGCACTGTGTTCTGCTTGTGGGCAGTAGGGCATGATCATCAGTCTCTAGGAACTAAAAGAAAACAGTAACATAAGAAGTTTGAAATTACAAGCTGTGTACATGGATAAAAAAAGATATGTTGTACAGTATCTGAAAGCAACAGATGATACTTGAGCATAATTTACACTCTTATTTGTAGGTTAATATATGCACATACAACTGAGATGACATTGGGCCAGATGTATGAAAAAAACCCTTAGCGAATCGCAAATAGCAATTTTTAAGAAATCACTATTTCTGAGTCGCAAAATGCAATGTAACAAAATTGCGATTCAGAATTAGCGATTTCTTAAAAATCGCTAATGCAAATTGCGAGGTCCAAATACCGAATCGCAAAATTATTTGCGATTCGGTATTTGAAAATCGCAAATTGCGAAAACAGACACCTGGCGCAGCTTGATGACATCACAAGCAGGAAGCAGCAGAGAGACACAGACCAGCCCTAGAGAGCAAGTTTGTGAGCAAGCCAGGACCTGACACCAACATGGCCAATGCTGCTGATGGGAAGGAGAAGGGAGAGAGGAAGAGGAAGTTCAAGTTCAGTGAGCAGGAATTGGAGGTGCTCACTGAGGAGGTGGTGAGGAGCCATGACCGGCTATTTGGGAAGAGCTCACTCCAGGTCCCAGAGAGTGAGAAGCGAAAACTCTGGGCCGACATCCAGACCAAAATCTGCGCAGTGGGGTTTGCGCAGCGCTCAGTGGAGGAGATAAGAAAGAGGTGGTACGACCTGCGTTCCCATACCAAGGAGAGGGTGGCAGGCAGGCTAAAGGAGGCAAGGAGCACAGGTGGCGGACCATCCACCCAGACATCCTCCACCCCCATGGAAGACCTGGTGTAGTCCACACTGCTTCCAGAAGCTGTCAGTGTGGTCACTGACATTGACACGTCCGGCACACCCAGCTCCAGTAAAGGTAAGTCCAATAATGATATGTAACCCCATATGTGTATGTACAAGTGCCCCTTAGGAAATAGCAAGTAGTGCAAACCATTGTGATAAGTACTCCATTCCACATCTTAGATGCGGCACAACAATGCCTTATGGGAGTGGTAGTCCATAATCCAGAGCTGAAATTAGCACATAGAATGCAATTAAGTAGAGCGACACCCAGAAGAACACAACACCCACTACATAGTGATACGATGTAAGTGTACATTTATTACCATTGCGCATTATTTGGTGATACATACATAAATGACATGCTACACGTTGTCGTTGCAGATGGCCCAGGCCCAGCAGCAGAAGAATGTGCCATTGTGGGGGATGCAGAAACACAACCTCCATCCGACTCCAACACCAGCGAGTCATTGGGTATCGCGCCAGGGCAAGGGTGTTACCACTCCCAGACTTGAGCCAGGACTCCGATGACATGCGGGATGAAGGCCACACTCCATCCCCAGAGCCCAGATCTGTCGGAAGGCAGCAGTCCCAGCACCAGCGTCACTCAACTCCCCCCAGGAGGCCTCACGATGCAGGTACACAGCACACGGAAGTAGGTGAGGGCCCATCATTCTTCGGTGGCCTGGAAGCATCAATGCTCAAAGTGCAGCGCCTGCAAAACAAAAACATGAGGGCAATGCACAGGCAGATGCAGGCACATAATGCCAACATGGGGGGGCTGCAGAAGCAGTTGGAGTGTCTTGATACAAACGTCTGCAAGCTGTATGAGGGACAGCTAACAGCTGCGGAGAACACCAGGGAACTGACCAATGCAGTAAAGGAACTCTGTACTGACATCAGGCATGAGCGAGTTAGCCACTGCAGGCACGAAAAGGCGATTCATGGGGATGTTCAATGGCTTTTGTAGATCAGTAAAAATCACCTAACTACATCTACTGCCCTCATATCACGGCGTGCTGTGGCCGCACAGGTGGAGGCAGCAAATAGCAGGCGGGATGTAGCCCAGGGATTGGTCCAGATTACCAACGTTCTGGATACTATGCTGGCAAATTGCAGTGCTACACCCAGTGAACTTGAAGTTGGGGATACTGAGAAGTCATCTAGCCTCAGCAGCCTTGCATTGCCCATGATAGATCATGGCGTCGCAATGCCAGGCACAGCACTGCCACTGAGCCTGATACAAGAGGTGCTGGCGAGGCCACTGCGCACTCAAGTGGAATGCGTGGCCGTAAAAAGTGACATTGATGGCCACAGGGGACTAACTTTACATGTTGAATTACAGTAAACTATGAAGACAATAGTGCAACACTGTAAATGGCTCATGTATGACTCATGTGTATTGCTTTGTCCTAGTTACACGGATGTTACCTGAAGTCAAAATAATAAAGGTGCTACCTACCAGAATACATGTCATTGAGGTTGTGTTGTCATAACTTACATCTGAAATGGTTGTGCGTAATGTCAGCACGCCCTTGCCTGCCCTCTGCTGCACTGGTCCTGTCTGCTGGCTATAGGGGTGATATGGGATCATCATCCTCACCTGAGTCTGGCTCTGATATTTTTCACAGGTATGCCTCTGGTGGTAGCTATATTGTGCAAGATCGCATATGTGGCCACTAATCTACAGGTCGTGTCCAGGCTGTACTGTAGTGCCCCTCCACTTTTGTGGATGCACCGGATGTGACTCTTCAGCAGGCCAAAGGTGCGCTCCCCACATTGCGGGATGCCCTGTGTGCTGAATTGTATCTCCGCTCTGCTGGTGTTGCAGGATTTAGGTAGGGCGTCATCATGTAGGTGCGCACTGCGTAGGCACTGTCTCCTGGAAGGAACAGAGGGTATAATGAGTAGCTGAGCCATCTGACGTCACACTGCCATCAATGCACCATTCTAAAGAGGGAAAATACCTAGTAGATATCCTTCCCCAAATTCCCCAGCTAGCAGTCTTGTGTGAATCCTGCTGTGGCGAAAGATGTACGAATCATGTGTGCTCCCTGGGTACCTGGCCACAAGATCAGTTATGATATAGGAGGCATTGCATATCACCTGTATTTTCATGGAATGTTGGTATTTACGGTTGTGGTACACATACTCTGTGGCCAATGGTGACCAGAGTGCAACATGTGTCCCATCTTTGGCACCTAGGACGTGGGGGAACTGTGCTATCTGGTAGAAATCTATTTTTGTCTGCTGTATTTCCTGTGTGGTGTTGGGAATCTGATGTACTGATGTATCCTGCTCAGCATGGCGTTTAGAAATGCATTGAAAAATCTAGAGATGGTACTCTGTGATACCCCTTCAGCTGCTGCTATGACCCCTTGATAGATCCCTGAGGCAAGTAGGTGCAGGGAGCATAATACCTGCACATGGGTGGGTATGCTATTAGTCCTGTGTGTTGTGCGCTGCAGTATGGGTTGTAGCTCAGCTATCAGGTCAAGTATCATGGCTGAGCTGAACCTGTACTTCTCAAAAATGTCCTCCTCAGTCTGGTAAAAAAGGGTAATGCGCACTCTGAAAATGCGCTCCTGTCTCCTCCTCCTTCTCCTCAAACCTGCCAAGATCCTCATTCTCCTCGCCATGACGTAGAGTGCAGCCATTGTGGAAAAGAGTCTGAGGCATTCTAGGCCTCTTTATATAGGTTGCACCTGGTTACCACCTGGTTTGAATCCATGATAATTTGCATGTGCAAAAGGCCATTCTGTGAAAATTTGCAATTTGCGAATATTTGATGCATTGAATTGCGACATGGTTTTGCGTGCCGCATTTTGCGCCTCACAATTTGCGACGTGAAATACCGAATCTGTATTTGCGAGTCGCTATTCGGACTCGCAATTTGCGAAATGCTAATAGTGATTCGGTATTTCATGTTGCAAATTGCGAGACGCAAAATGCGCCACGCAAAACCATGTTGCTTCGCTAAAAATCAAACATTTTGCGATTCCTTGTTTTTGGCCCGCGAATGCCTTTCATGCATCGCAGACCATGTTTTTGCGTTCGCAAACGGGTGATTTCTGCGATTCACACCGTTTGCGAGTGCAAAATCGTTTGATACATCTGGCCCATTGTTTTTTACCTGCTTCTGCCCCAGATGCTTCTTTTTGTGGACAGACCTCTAAATGTCAGCTGCTGAAGCTGTGTTCCGAAAGAAGGTGGTAGACATGTATCCTTAAATTCAGCAACTGATGTAAAAAAGTAATGATAAAATCCGGAAATGTGACAGCGGGATTGAGGAGAAGTGTGATCGTTGACACAAAAGTTATCAAGACTGAAAAAGGTAAATAAATACTAGACTTTCTTCAGATATCTGGTAGAAATGGGAATGAGTGAAAATAAGTTACAATGCATCTAGACAGTACTTCTTGTTCTGTAGTTACACATTAACCTGATTGACGCATGATAGAGGGCCGAATTTCTGCTTGCAGAAATGTACCATGATGTCATCTGTTGGATGAGCATTGAGTTGGTACCGTGGGCCGAGGTAGCACTGAAACTGTAAGGAAATATCCCTAAACAAATAGTATACTAAATGTCCTGGCTATTGTAAAGGAAAGTTTCAGTTCTAGTAAGTACACAGAGGAACGTGCTGTTCTTTTTACACTTTATTTCTCACAGTAGCAGTTAGATAAAAACATTAAGCATAAAAGACTACTTTTCCCATGACAACTTGGGAATATGGTTGTTCAGAAGAATAGATCACATTGTTTCTGGACCCTGAAAAATCCCTGTAACTTACTTAGCATCCTCAGTCAAACCTATGGAATTTGCTGCTTTATTAATAGTTGAGTCCCATTCCTAAGCCACAAGTACAACAAAAACTCATTTCTGACCTAAAGATACTCTCTTGACCTATAAAAACACTGCTCTCAAGATAATTATCAAATAATAATTCTCTAGAAGGAACAAATGCAATCAAGAAGAAATTAATTCTGTTTACCCTGTTCCGCAGTTTCCTCTTTGGGCTATACCAAAATAGGTGTTAACATTTCATAGGTAAAATAATCCTCTCCCCTATGGCTTAATGGAATTGGAACTCTCCTTTGTGATAGCTTGGAAATGTTATATTCTGTAGCAAGACAGGAGGCAAGGATTATGCTGGTTCACAGATCACTTATTACAAGTGAGGCCATATCCACTATAGGTTTGAAGTAAAACCTTTTAAATGTTCAAACACTCATTATATCCAGAATCCAGAATGGATTATTGCAACTCCGTACTGATGGTTGACTATAAATATCTGATCCATCGTCTTCAGCGTTTGCCAAAGCTCAGCAGTGAGAATTATTTAACCTATTTCAAGGCATCTACAAAATTTGTACTTGCTACAAATACATAAACATGGTGTTGAAAGCCGTTCATGCTCAACCCAACCGTTTGAATTTTCGGAAACAGATTTTTTTTTAAAAACCTGTTTACCTGTAATGGCTATGGAGCTGAAACCTTTTTTATACCGGTGCTCCATTACTGTTTGCACCATTTTCAATTTGTTCATGTACTGTTGTATTTGTTCTCATTCAAAAATAGAGTTTGTGTGTGTTGTAACTGCGGGTCCCTTGTTGCCCTTGGACATTTACATAGAAGCAGCTGTCTGTGTTTTAAAAGTGGCTTTATTCATTCATTCATTCATTCATAAAGGTGGAATCTAATAATCAATCAGTTGCCTTCTTGATGTCTTCTAGTCTTGCGTGCATTGAAAATGCTGTTGAGGCAATGGCATTTCTAGCTGAATGGGCCACAAACAAATTGACATCAATCCCTACCGATTGCATTACCCATCATACCCTTCAAGCTATTGTAGGAGATGAAACCACCAAAATTATTTTCTTTCAGGAAATCAACAGTTGATGAACACCTTGGGGAGTTTTCCTTCATCTTACTCTCATAATCCTTTGTGCACTCAACTACCCACAGCTTCAGTGATTCACAGAATGAAAGATAAGATATCGCTTTGGTGCATCCTTTCTAAGCTGTCTCATGCACTGTAACATCAGATGCTGTCCTACAAGACACCAAGGCCCTCATTACGAGTTTAGTGGTGACAGGCCCGCTACGCAGACAGTGGCAATCCGACCGCCAAAAGGCTGGCGGTGCAGACTGCTGCAGTCCGACTGCATCGGTGAACATGCAAGAACACACCCAGTACACCGCCTGTACTGGCAGGGCGGGCCGACCGCCACCGCCGGCGGATGGCATCTACAGGGCAGCAGAAAGGACCTTACCGCCCACTGTATTTCGGCCCAGCACACTGCCATGATTTCCAAGGCAGGTTGATCACAACCCAAAGCATGGCGGAAAGTAATAGTATATAAGGAAGCACTCGCCGTGGGGACGCAGAAGAGGCCACCCACGACATGGAGCGTGAACTGGAGATCTTCCCAATGCTAGTACCTGCAATCCACCTTCAGGTCTTGCAGCGCTGATGAAGATGACAATGGTGAGTACCCTGCCTACCACGCAAGGGAGGGAAGGGGACAATTACACATCCACACGCCACACACACACTCACATGCACAGCAAGACCCCTACCCATTTACACACACACGTGCACTCACAATACACTCGCGCACAACCAGAACACACACCACGCAAAACACACATCACTCACACCCATCAAACAATACCACATGTTAACACGCCACAACACTCATACCCAGCCACACACAAACTGATCACAAAAACACCACCAACACAGACATCAGGCAGAAAACAGGCATACTAGACACACATACAGCACACAATCACAAGTGCCTGTCAAACACACACTGGTACCATACCATGACACCATCATCCATACCTCTCAATCTACCCACACCATGCAGAACAACTGAACATACATCACAATCTATTACCCACACACACCATCCACACCAACTCCCAAACCCACCATCACACAAACACCATTGCACACACAAATACAGACATGGGCAAAGCTGGGAACAGAAGTGAAGTTGCCACACAATCACAGTACACATGCACAGATGAGGAAAACGATCCACATACCTGTGCACATGAGGCCGCCATAATCAAACGCAGGACAACTTAATCAAACTGCACCAACTGTGCAGGTTGGCCAGATATATTAATGGGAACAACAAAAGGGGAAACAGTAACTATGTACAAAGATGCCCATTGGGCAGTTCATAGGTCCATGATCATGAGGCAAAACAGTGTCAACAATGCCCCAACTTGACTCCTGACATGACCATGGTCTCCACAGGGCAGAGGCATCAATGGAGCAGGAGGAACCTTAGGGCACAGGGGGAGGGGTTGGTGGTGGGGACTCAGGTACGAAGGGGGGGCTTGGACTTCAGCTTGGGGGGGGTCTTGGCCTTAGCCTTGAATGGAGGGGGAGTGGGTTTAGACCAGTGGGGGGGAGCGGGATCAGTCCTCTCCACAGGTTTCTTCTTGGGGGTGGAGAAGGGAGATGGGAACCGGAAGGAAGGTCCAGGGAGGAATGGGAACCGGAGGGACTGGGTTTGAGGAGGCCCCGGGAAAGTGTAGGGACAAGATGAGGAGGGCCAGGCGGTTCGAATAGGTCAATGCGGGAAAGGAACATTTTTTTAGGAGCATGTGGTGGGGCTGTGGAAACAGGCGTGGGAGTGGAGGTAGAGGGAGTGGTCGTAGGATGTGTAGGTGTGCTGGATGTGGATGCAGGTGCGTGCGTAGTCTGCTTGTGTGTGGTGGATGCATGTTGTGTGTCTGAGTGGGGGCGTTTATGTGTTTTGGGAGGAGGCGGGTGAAAAAGGGTGGGAGAGGACAAACAGGTCGTGTGAATGGATGTTGTGGTGGTGTTTGTAGGTCTGGTGTGTGTGCTGCAGGTGTCTGTATTGGTTGTTTTGGTGAGTGCGGGTGTGTTGTCTGAGGTGGATGTCTGGGTGACTGCTGTTGTGGTGATTGTGTCAATGGGGGCAGAATCTGGAAGTGAGGATGCAGTGCTTGCGGATGTGTGTGAGGTCACTGTAAGGAAGGACGGGGTGAGGGAAACAGTGGCGGAAGTGGCTGTTGTCGGGTTTGCATCTGTCAAAGGAGTGTGTGCATGGCTGTGGTGTGACTTGTTGTGCCTGCGTATGTCCTTGTGTGTTCTGTGTGCATGCTGTTTGGATTGGGTGCTTAGGATGGGTGAGGAGAGAGGGGTGCTGGATAAGGCACAGGTGGTTGGAGGGGGGACGGAAGCACTAGGGACACTGGCTGCCATCAAAGAGGAGGCCAGAGCCTGAAACAATCTCTGGAGGCCAGACAAGGCACAGTGAATGCCTTCCAGGTAGGCATTGGTTTGCTGCATCTGGGATGCCAGCCCCTGGATGGCATTCACGATGGTTGTCTGTCCCACAGGGATGTTCCCTAGGAGGTCAATAGCCTCCTCATTTAGGGCAGCAGGGCTGACTGGGGCAGGGGCTGAGGTGCCTGCAGCGAATGAGACGCCCACCCTCCTGGGTGAGCTGGCGCGGGCAACTCAGTGGGGAGCTACTGGGAGGGCTGTGCTGGTAGGGGGGTGGCGGGCGAAGATGTTTTTGGGGTGGTCCCAGAGGGGTCTGCCACCACCAGGTAGCTGCCATTGGAGGAGGAATTTAAATCAGATGTTGCAGTTGTAAGAGGCTCCCCGTGGTGCCCCCCTCACCATCCAACCCACTGGTTCCCTCGCGTCGGCTGATGGTGCCTCCTGGGTCCCGTGGGCTGCAGCATCCCCACTCGCCGGTGCCTCTGCTCCTTTGCCTGATGATGCTGATGCACACAAGGACACAAGAAAACAGAGAGGGGGGAGACAAAGAAAGGAATGCAGGCTGGGAGCAACTCAACTATGATGCAGGAAGGTACACACGCAGTGCACTTCAGTCTCAGACCGCACCTTACCATAGCCTTTGCTCTACAGGAATGTGCCAGTGATAGGGATTACACCTGCCTCTTTGGAGTACACTACACTGACAGTGGTGCTCTACAGATTCACTGTACATGTCCTGCAATTCCACCTGAGGTCTACATTCAGTGCTCAGATGTTTTGAGTACCACTACGTCACTTTGCAAGACAACAGGAACACTACCTGACTGACTGTTCTACCCGATTCCACCTTACCCGGGTACACATGCCGCCTACACAACAAAGTAACATAACCCGGCCAAGACGCTGAACACCTGCATACCTGACATCAATGAGTCACTGTAATAGCATCCTTTCTTAACATTAGCAACCATCCCCCAAGACAATTGGCAGGCAGAACAGTGTGAGGACTCACCCTTTTGTTGCTGCTGTGATGCTCAAGTGCCCATCCAACGCTGGGTTGGCCACAGCCAGTATGCGGGCCATTAGGGGGGGTCAGGTTCCGATGTGCACCCCTCCCTCATTGGGAGGACATCCCAAGCTGGGCCTCCGCGGTCTTCCGGGCCCAGCATCTCAGATCCTCCCACCGTTTCCTGCAGTGGGTGCTCCGCTGGCTATAGACCCTGAGGGTCGCACATCCTTGGCAATGGCTCACCATAACCCCTTCTTCTGATGGGAACTGACCTGCATGGGAGACACATAGGAAAACACATTTATATAGACTCACCAAACGCATGCTGACTTGAGGTACAGTTATACTGACAGTAGTCCACCATACATTCCAAATCTTCCTACAGGTTCACATTGATGGCCTATTCCACTACTCCTATACGCTTGGTAATCCTACATACACACACATACACCCAAACAATCGCACTTACTGTTAGGACACTCACCTACTCACTCACCTACTCCTCTAGTCACCCATACAACCTTGCATTCAGGGGTAGGACACCGTCCACAAGCCTGGTCAGCTCCTCCTGGGTGAAGGCTGGGGCCCTCTCCCCTGTTGCACATGACATCTTGGCAACCAAATGCAGGGACAGCAGCACACGCATTAGAGTAGTGCTCATGTTGAGTGCTGGAGTCAAGTGGCTAAGGGAAATCAAAATGGAGGTGACACATTTATATAGACTCACCACATGCATGCTGACTTGGGGTACAGTTGTACTGACACTAGTCCACCATACATTCCATCATCTTCCTACAGGTTCACATTGATTGCCTATTCCACTACTCCTATATGCTTGGTAATCCTTCATACAAACACATACACCCAAACAATCGCACTTACTGTTAGGACACTCACCTACTCACTCACCTACTCCTCTAGTCACCCATACAACCTTGCATTCAGGGGTAGGACCCCGTTCACAAGCCTGGTCAGCTCCTCCTGGGTGAAGGCTGGGGCCCTCTCCCCTGTTGCACATGACATCTTGGCAACCAAATGCAGGGACAGCAGCACACGCATTAGAGTAGTGCTCATGTTGAGTGCAGGAGTCAAGTGGCTAAGGGAAATCAAAATGGCGGTGACACATTTATATAGACTCACCACACGCATGCTGACTTGGGGTACAGTTGTACTGACAGTAGTCCACCATACATTTCATCATCTTCCTACAGGTTCACATTGATGGCCTATTCCACTACTCCTATACGCTTGGTAATCCTACATACACACACACACACCCAAACAATCGCACTTACTGTTAGGACACTCACCTACTCACTCACCTACTCCTCTAGTCACCCATACAACCTTGCATTCAGGGGTAGGACCCCGTCCACAAGCCTGGTCAGCTCCTCCTGGGTTAAGGCTGGGGCCCTCTCCCCTGTTGCACATGATATCTTGGCAACCAAATACAGGGACAGCAGCACACGCATTGGAGTAGTGCTCATGTTGAGTGCAGGAGTCAAGTGGCTAAGGGAAATCAAAATGGCGGCGACACATTTATATAGACTCACCACACGCATGCTGACTTGAGGTACAGTTGTACTGACAGTAGTCCACCATACATGCCATCATCTTCCTACAGGTTCACATTGATGGCCTATTCCACTACTCCTATACGCTTGGTAATCCTACATACACACACATACACCCAAACAATCGCACTTACTGTTAGGACGCTCACCTACTCACTCACCTACTCCTCTAGTCACCCATACAACCTTGCATTCAGGGGTAGGACGTCGTCCACAAGCCTGGTTAGCTCCTCCTGGGTGAAGGCTGGGGCCCTCTCCCCTGTTGCACATGACATCTTGGCAACCAAATGCAGGGACAGCAGCACACGCATTGGAGTAGTGCTCATGTTGAGTGCAGGAGTCAAGTGGCTAAGGGAAATCAAAATGGCGGTGGTGACTGCGGCAGTTCACACCGTCACCGCTGACGGAGATCATGATTGGCCCCTGTTCCCCATAGACACCAATGTTAACCAATGAGGAATTGCACGGTGGTACAGACCGCTTAACGCCACGACGACTAATCTCTACTCCCTGTCCATGCTGTCAGATTTTATTGTCAATGTGAGGCACATCAGTCATACACAGCTATACATGCCATATGTGATGAGTGGTACTAGTTGAATGCATATGTAGTTTGCATTGCACCGTGATCACTCGTCGATTGTCACAATGTAAGCTGTATACAACCCTTCCATGACTGGAAGCCTACGTTAGTGCAGTTGTGTGTGCATAGACATAACTCGTATGGTGACATGTGTGTTGCCCCCCCCAGATACAGACCCATGCTGAGACTGAGGAATGCACTAGTGTACGGGCCCCTAGTTGACTTGGCAACCATAGAGGAACGACCCATCTTTCTGACCTACCGTCTGAACCGGATTACCATATGTGACCTGTGTGCCAAATTGGAGCCAGACCTTCAGCCAGCTCTACGTAATCCCTATGCTATTCCCCCTACGGTGCAGGTATTATCTCTACTACATTTTTTGCCCACTGGGTAATTTCAGGCGACAGTGGGCTTGGCAGCAGGTGTGTCACAGCTAATGTTCAGTAACATCTTAAGGGATCTCCTGACTGCCTTGCTGAAACGCCTCCATGGCTACATCAAATTTCCCCAAACTGCTGACTTGCCCACTGTGAAATCTGATTTCTATGCCATTGCACATATTCCTTATGTGATTGGGGCCATATATGGCATCCATATTCCCTCCCAGGATAAATGAACAAGTGTACAGGAATAGGACAAATTATCACTCCATTAATGTACAGGTGGTGTGTCTTGCAGACCAGTACATCTCCCAAGTGATTGCAAATTCCCTGCATCTGTGCATGACTCTTACATTTTGAGGTACAGCAGTGCCCCACACCTGATGGCACAACTACAAAGAGAGAGAGCCTGGCTTGTGGTGCGTGAGATGTGAGAGTACAGTAGCTAATAACCTGCCTTTCCTACTCTTTAATCTCTACACAATGGTGATATGTGTTATGTGTACCCACTCTTCCCATGTGATTCTGGCTATCCTAACTTGTCTTGGCTGATGACACCAGTGAGGTATCCCAGGAACAGGGGATGCAAATCACTACAATGAGGCACATGGCAGGACAAGAAGAGCCATCAAGAGGACCTTCGGCCTACTGAAGGCAAGATTTCAGTGACTGCATATGCCAGGCAGATCCCTGTGCTTCTCCCCAAACAAGGTTTACCAGATCATCATGGCCTACTGTATGATGCACAATTTGGCACTAAGAAGACATGTACCTCTACTGGTAGAGGAGGAATGACCTGATCCACTGGTGGAAGCTGAGGGGACGGAGCACAGCGATGAAGAAGGGGAGGCTGCTGTGGACTCCAGAACTCAGCTCATTCAGCTGTACTTCTAATGAGTTGAAGGTACATTTTGCCTACTGTTAGACTTTTCATCCTTGGCATGGTCTCCCTTAACATTTTGCCTCTGTTTCCCAGGTTGTTGATGTGTGCTGGACTCTGATTTTGCTGTTTTTGTTACTCTGGGCACTTTACCACTGCTAACCAGTGCTAAAGTGCAAGTGCTCCTTTACAAAATGTGTATGTAATTGGCTTATCCATGATTGGCATATTTGATTTATTAGTAAGTCCCTATTAAAGTGCACTAGGGGTGCCATGACCTGTAAATCAAATGCTACTAGTGGGCCTGCAGCACTGGTTGTGCTGCCCTCATAAGTAGCTCTGTAATCATGTCTCAGACCTGCCACTGCAGTGTCTGTGTGTGCAGATTTAACTGTAAATTCGACTTGTCAAGTGTACCCACTTGCCAGGCCTAATACTTCCCTTTTCTTACATGTCAGACTCCCCTAAGGTAGGCCCTAGGTAGCCTCAAGGTCAGGGTGCAGTGTTTTTCACTGTTGCAAGGCCTGTCCCTCGCATAGGTTAACATGGAGGCTACCTCTAAATCTGATTAAAGTGTAGATTCCCCTTGGGAGCGGATGGACATGTGGAGTTTGGGGTCTCTGAGCTTTTAGAAAGTGAGCATTTTATTGCTTATACCATTTCTGTGACTCTGCCTGTTTGTGGATCCCCTGTCTGGGTCAGTTTGACAGATGGGCTGGTTCCACCTCATACTAGACAGTGACACAAAGGGAGCTGGGGTGTAGTCTGCATTTCCTGATGAGCCATCTGTGCTAGGAGGGAGGGAAGGAGTGGTCACTCATACCTGAAAGGGCTGTGCCTGCCCTCACACAATGCAGTCTCCAACCCCCTTGTGAGTGTCTGAGGCCTGGCCTGGGCAAGGCAGGATTTCACATTCAAAAGAGACTTTACTTTGAAGTAGGCCTACTTCAAAGGAGAAATTGGGTATAAGAAGGGCACCCAAAACCACAGACTTTAGGACACTTCTGGAACCAAGAGGAACCTCTGCCTGGAGAAGAGCTGAAGAGCTGAGGAAGAAGAGCTGCCCTGCCTGTGACTGTGCTTTGTGGAGCTATCCTGCAGTTGCTGCTTCTGCCAGAGTAAGAGGGCAAAGACTGGACTTTGTGTGCCTTCCATCTTGAGAAGAAATCTCCAAGGGCTTGATTTAGAGCTTGCCTCCTGTTGTTTGAAGTCTCAGAGACAGCAAAGACTTCTTTCTACCAGCACCTGGAGTCTCTGGAGAGACAACCTACTCTGCCCTGTGGTGCCCATCCAGTTCCTGGAACCCTGAAAGGAGAAGCTGGCAGCCCAAGAATGAGAAATCCACGCACAGAGTGCCATGCGGGGAAAAGGTCGACACGACTACGATCTGCGGCTGACGAAACGACGCGCCGCTGGCTCTACAGCTGAAAATCGACGCTCGGTGGAAGCACGACCGAAGAATCAACGCATGGAGCTGGAGAAATGACGCGCAGCATCGCTGATGGAAACTCGGAGATCGAAACCCACGCTGCATGGTTTTTTAATCATCGTGCGGCTATATTTCCAACGCAAGTACCGCTGGGCGTGTAAAAACAATGCAAGGCCTGCCCGGACCCGAGAGTGCTGACCGGATCAACGCATCGCTCTCCTGTGGAGAGAAGAAACAACGCGCCCGACCCAACGAAAGGAGAAACTACGCAGGGTCCCGCTAGTGAGTGGAATCAACTCATCGCAAGGCCTTTTTGACGCACACTCGCCCATGCTGGTTATTTTTGATGCACCCAAAGTACATTTTCACACTAACAGTGTTAGTGTGTGTTCTAAATTACATAAAGACTCTTTTTGCTTTTTAATTGATAACTTGACTTGTGTATTGTGGATTTTTGTTGTTCTGGTCTTGTTTTGTTTAGATAAATATCCTCTATCTTTCTAAACTGGTGTTGTGTCATTTTGTAGTGTTTTCATTAAGTTACTGTGTGTGTTGGTACAAATACTTTACACCTAGCACTCTGAAGTTAAGCCTACTGCTCTGCCAAGCTACCAAGAGGGTAAGCAGGGGTTAGCTGAGGGTGATTCTCTTTTACCCTGACTAGAGTGAGGGTCCTTGCTTGAACAGGGGGTAACCTGACTGTCAACCAAAGACCCCATTTCTAACACTTATTGTATCCCACAACATTGCCTATGTAGATTTGTGTACAATTGACAGATTGTACAACCAGTGCTGGAAACACAGCAGTGTGTGTGTGTGGTGCAATGTGTGTACTGTCACATATCCCTTACTCCTTCATGTGTTTGAGGACTCACAAAGGTGGTTCACACACAGTTTTGTTTTGCTGAATGTGTTTCCTTCCTTCACATGTATGGACTGTTTGGACATGCTACGTGGATAGAAGGTGTGGGCCAGTTTTGCTGACAGCACTTTTCACACAACATCTCCTCAATACTTGTACACCAACCTAGTGTCCCACACACTGTGGGTGGAGGTCACCTAAGCTGATGTAGATAACACTACAGTTGTACTAATGTGCAAAGCTTCATTTTTGGGTTAATAACTGGTGTGTAGTGCAACTGACATTTAGTAATACTAGTCAGTCAAGAAGTGACAGTACTCTGGCACTTATGTTAGACTTTGGACACAAAGCAGGTACATGTGTCATGAAACAAACTGTACCTAAATGTGTGCTACATATATGTTCCTCACATGTCTTTCTATGGTGAGATTCTCTTTGCCATGCCGTGTACATGTAGGATTTGGACATTCCTGGTGCAAGTGTTAGAAACCCATTTCATGAATTTGGAATGTCACATACATGCAAACTTTCGGGCAAGCCAGTTTCTTGTACTGTTTCAACATTTTACATTGACAAAGTTGTTCATCACATGCATGTATAGTGAATAAAGCACTAATACATTGGGTGTGACTGTACAGTGTTTATTAAGGGAATCAAAATAAGGGATAGGGAAATGCAAGGGGGTGGAAAGATGGTGGACGAAATAGTCAGTTTGGTGTTCACAGCTGTTGGTAGCACGGGTTCAGAGTCCATAAGGCCATTGGAAAATGGAGCAATGACAGTAAAAAGTCAACAAGGTGTATCAGTGGCACACAAGAGAGACAGTTCAGGAGAGGATCACTTCCTGGTGGTGGGTTTGGTCTCGGCTACTGTCTCTGAGTGATGTCTGGTTCACCGGCCACGTTTACGAGGGGGTTCATGGGCTACAGAGGAAGGGGTGCTGGTGTCCTGTGAGTTCCCTGCCAGTGCCACCAGTCCACTACCAGCAGCAGATGTGGAGGGCTGGGGTGTCTCATGGCTTGTGGAAGGGGCCTGCCTGCGGGTGGAGATCTCACGCAGAACTGCCATTGCTCCATGGCCTCCTGATGGTGTTCACTCTGCAGCCTCTGAATCTCCTGCAAAGTGGGCAGGATCTGGCCCATCCTGTCCTGAGAGTGCTGGTATGCTGCCACGACTTGAGAAATGGCCTCCTGGTCAGTAGCTTCCCTGGTCTGCCTCCCCCCCTTGGCCCACAGATGCCCTCCCTCTGGCCAAGACTCCCTGTGATCCCGTCACAGTGTGCTCACTCCCACTTGCACCAGGACCTTCATCGCCTTGCCTGGTGATGGGTGGTGACTCCGGTCCCTGTACAGGTGAGCACACAGTAGCTGACCCCAGGACACTGGTTTGGGGGTGTTGGGCCACAGATGTTGGTGGTGGCTGTCTGGTGGGCTGGGTGGGGCTTCTGGGGGGTGACTGACCAGAGGTTCCGTTTGGGCCAGGGTGGTCATCCAGATCCAGAAAACCTGCTGGACTGCCCTCACTGGGGCCTTCTTCTGCTGGTGGGCTGGCACTTCTTGGCACCTCCTGGCGGCTGCCATGAGCAGTAGTAACTGTGGAGTAGAAATCCAATTTTATTGTGTGTCCTGCAGTGTGTTTGGCTGTGCGTCCGCTGGGTGGTAGTAGTGTTCAAAAGCTTCAGGGGATATGGCATTAACAGTCAGTTAGTTGTCGATGGTGGACATTGCACATGTGCATTGCTTTCACACATTAGCAATGGCATGTGTTTCCTTCCGTTTATATCCTCTGTCCTGTCATTCCCATTTCCCTGTCAGCATCTGCCACCTGTTTCTTGTGCTTACATCCCAATACATCTGTATGCAGGACTTCCTTTGGAATGGGTGCAGTGCATAGATATTCATGGGATGAGTGATGCTGTATGGGACTTGTAGTGTTTCCAGCGTTACATCAGGGACTGGTGGTTGTGTGCACATCTTTGGGTAGGTGTTAGTGGGGTGAGTGGTTGATGGGGTGGGATGGATATGGACAGGGTGTTTTGGGTTTGGTACAGGGGGAGGAGAAAACATGCATTTCAGGTGCAGGTGGTGGGAGGTGTGTGTCAGTGACTTATCAGAGTGCAGTTCTCCAGTAACTCCATTTAGGCCCTCTGGATGCAGGATAGCCAAGACCTTCTCCTCCTACTCGGTTTACTCGGGGGAGGTGGTGGGGGACCACCGCCAATCCCCTGAATGGCAAGCTGGTGTTGTGATGCCATGGAATGCACCTTCCCCCGCAGGTCGTTCTACCTCTTCCTGATATCATCCCTTGGGCGTGGATGACTTCCCACTGCATTAACCTTGTTGACGATCCTCTACCATAGCTCAATTTTACTAGCTATGGATGTCTGGTGGACGTATGCATCGAACATCTGTGGTCCACCCTGCTTATTTCGTCCACCTTCGTCTACATCTCCCTGTTAGTAAAATGGGGGTTATTAGCGGGTGCAATTGTGGGTTGTGTGGGGGAGATGTGTGCTGTGATGTAGTGGTGTTGTTTGGGGTAGTTGAGTGTGTGAGTGAGTTAGTGACAGGGGTGGAGGTAACTGTAGGTGCTGTTGTGGGATGCATGTTTGTGTGTTTGTGAGTAGTGCGAGGCGTGTGGGGTGTGCCAAAGTGTGTCTTGAGTTTGTGGTGTCTCTTTCCAGTTAGCCGGGAGTTGTGTGGCAGCAGGTAGGCGTAGGTAGGAATTGTGGGTGTTGTGCATGTGTGTTTTATAGAGGTGTGTGTGAAGTGTTTGTATATATATCAGGTGTGTGGTTTTCAAATTATCCAATGCGGGGTGTTGCTGTTGGTGAGTCCATTTTCTGGCCTGTTGGTCCGTACTGCCAATGGCGTGCAGCCGATGCCCGACCGCTGTGCTGATTTGTGAATCATAATTGGGAGGGCAGTTTATTCTTGCCATGGCGGTTCCAGAGCAGCCTGTTTCCCGCTGTTGTTCTGCCTGGCTGGGTCGGATACCTGGTTCTTTTCTGGTGGCTTATGACTTTAGTGTTGTAATACGGCAGTAAGTCTCAAGCATCCCCTGTGGTCTTTTGGAGGCTGCCAGCACGGCAGTCGGCGGTAACTACTATTGAACTCGTAATGAGGGCCCAAGTCCAGAAGCATGGCTAAATTACCTAAAAGCTCTTTCTTGATTAAGTATTCATTCTCTTGTGAAGACAGAAATAAATTCAGAACTCTGCTTACATCCCAGAGTTCTGAGTACCTAAACCACGGTGGTGCTGACAGAGACAAACATCTCTTAGTAAATTTTGTATCATGAGATGCTCCCCAACCTGGGCCCCATCCACAGGAATGTCCCTAGGATATTGCTCTACTGCTCTCTGCCTTTTTGAATGAGGCACCCGCTGCTTCCGTTAGACCATCATCCCAATGGATTTCTTCCTCCATATTGGAAGTGTCTTCCCTCTGCATGTTCGAGTTAGGAAATTTCTTTTTGTGAATGGGTGCAAAAAATCAGTATCTGGCATTTTTAACAGTAAAATCTGCCTGTCCTGAGTCCCAACTCAAAGTGAGTGCATTGTAAAGAGCAGAGCTATTATACAGACCCCAGAAGAAGAGGCCTTGTGCTCCAGGCAGAGTGGGGAATCGCACCAACCTGCAATCCCAGCAGATGCGGTGCCCATGATCTGCTCCCTTGTTTAGGCTCAAGTAGGCATCCACAAATGGTGTGGAAATACTGGTTGTAGAGCTTCTCCACCAGAGTGTGGTGTTTTTGCATGCCTGTGCTGGCTGGCCCTGCAAAATGATCAGCTGCAAAGAGCCTGCCCCAGAGACAGGGAAGTCTCCCAACTGCCTTCTAAGAGAAAATAAAGGCTAGTGCTCCACTTGGGATCCTCACAACTCGCTAAGTAAAATACCAATGAAATTACTGAAATAGCAATACCACAGATTAGCATTATAGGTACAGAGAGAGTTAATACTTATCTGCTGCCAGAGCTGCAAAAAACAGAGGTTTGCCAAGGAAGTTACAAGGATTTTTCTGGGAGTAAAAGCAATGTGATTGGCTGTGCTGGAGCATTTTTATCCTTCGCAGTAATAAATGCTCATCAAAGCCGACAGATCTTTGGACCCAGCGACAGGGAGTGGTAGAACCATACAACTCATTTTCAATATACACCAATTAATTGCACAGTATGGCCCATTTGGCCATACAAGGAAAACTCCAGTAAAGAATATAGTTGAGAAACTCAAGATCAAAGTCATGTAGACAACTCTCAAGACAAAATTATAAATATACAGAATCACCAAGGGTTGCCCAAAGCAACAAAATAAATTCAGACAGACTAACAGTAATAAAACTAAGCATTCAATCAGAAGAGTACAAAGCATTAATAAGATTATTTGTGAGACAGAAATCAAGCGTTGCTCAGGTGTGACAAGCATCAGTCAATTTCAAATCATCAGAGTTCATTATGCTGAGCACAGGGAAAACCCTACCATTGCCAAATTAAGGATTAACATGTGTAGGATGGAACACATGCGGGCAAAAGACGAATAAGACAAAAGGGGCAAAAAGATATTGGAAAGGGGTAATCTTGGGCCACAGGATACTAAATAGGGTGGGCAAAAGATAAGTGAGAAGGGAACGTGTCTGCATTTCAGAAGCTTGATCAAAAGTCTTCTGCAGGGGTCAGAGAGAAAGTCTCTAAGTCTTAATGGAACGTCTCAAAGGGGCAAAGCAAAGAGGAAGATGTTTCTCAAGGGGGATCAGCATTCAGGATTCTTCATGAGCAAGGGTTCTGGAAATCTGGTCAAAACATATTAAAGCTCAGAAAGCAATCTGATTCACACTGAAAGACAGTTCACAATACGCTGAAGGGGCATCATCAAATAGCAATCGATCACACCACTCCAGGTTGAAACATCAGGGCATATTCCCAGGTCTGCCATGAGAACCTCATCCATCCACGTAACTCCACACAGGATTGAAACAATTGTATAATTTGCCAGTCCATGGTTCAGGATGTTCCACATTCAAGGACACTGTTTCACTTCTCTCTCTGTCTAAAAAAAAAATAGGGATCTATTACCAAAGCTAGTTTTCTCACAGGAACGAAGTCTGAAAGAAAGCTCAGATTATGAAAACAAATCATCATTTCCTGCACAGGCAAGAAATAGAAGACTAACAGCCGCACATAGACTAATGCAAGTGAATTATAGCAATACATTTATTTATTACATTTTAATGAAAACATTTTATTATGCAAACTTCTGAATTCAACATCAATGCTTTCTTATCATTCATTTTACATTCACTTTAAATGAAAAGACTCTTTTAATACATTTCAATCAGTATAGCACAGCATTGCATTTCCCTATTTTTGCACATGTATTTAAATCATTAATCATTAGAGATTCAATGTCATTTCAATACATTCTGTTAGTCTAAGCTCTAAATTACAAAATAATATCAATTACATCTTGCAAACATTTGATATATAAGCGATAACACCAGTGTTTCTAACACTAGTCTAAAAAAAGCACATTTAAAAATTACATCTCAGGGCATCCTTCCACATTCAAACTATCAGTACTTTGGTTAACATAATGCTTATGTTGTCATGTATTGATGACTTCTGTAACATAAGGGACAGCACTGAATTATCAACTACATCAGTTGTTTTGAGCTACCTTTGCCTTCCTACCTTTGAAAAGATAGGTGAGAAGGAACAGCATAATCCTTGCCACCAGTTCTGACAAGGAATCAGTGTATAGTAAGATATTATTGATGCACAGTACATAATCAACCACATAAAAAAACTTGTGGATCACAGCTTGAGGGATAAAGTTCTTGTTTGCCGGCACATACTAATATGAAGCAAAGAGTGTTTGGTAATGTGACAAAAAACATATTATTCAATAATTGTATACAACGGGGACATAAGTGGATAGAGTGGGTGATAGGAAACATGTACTTATATGTACAATTGAAGCTGCACAATGAAAGGGTGTAATTAGTGACATAAGGACAGAGTGATTCGTCATATAAGTTCACTCATTAGAAAATGTCTTTAGCACATGATAAACATGGGGTTTATATTGTGTTATGGATTAATATTTTAACCTAAAGGTGCAGGCGTCGGCCACTGGCCAACACCCGCACACCCACCCTGGTGCGGGTCACAACCAGGGGCCGGCGCCATGCACCGGAGGATTTTTTTGTATTTAAAACCCCTTCCGGAGACATGGAAGAGCTTCCATGTCTATCCCCCATCACCCACATGTGCGTCAGCGTGCCGAGAGGCGCGCTAACATCACACTTCGTTTTTCCCACTGGAGCAGGAAGCAGCAGGTAAGGCCGCTTTCTGATCCGGTGGGGAAATGGGCCAGAAAGGGCCTCCCCACTGCTTGGGACGGCCTCGTTTGAAACAGGAGAATCTCCCCTTTCAAACATGGCCTTTCTGACATGGTTTCCTGGCCGCGATCAACGGCCAGGAAACCCCACTAGACATCAGGGATTACACTTGGGGCGGTCGGCCCCCTCTAATAATGGGCTTCCCCCGGGGACATATAAAAAAAAACAAAAAAATGTTGTTTACCCTGCAATCGCGCACCCCGAGGGTTTAAAAATGAAAAATAAAATACTTAAAAAGTTACAAGAAGGAAACTGACAGGGGGTTGCCCCTGATCACCTCCCCAGGGAAACCATACAGCTATTAAAACAAAAAACAAAAAAAACAAAAATATATATATATATATATACATATATATATATATATATATATATATATATAGAGAGAGAGAGAGAGAGAGAGAGAGAGAGAGCTATGGATATCTATATATAGAGAGATATATACATCAATATATAGATCTATAGATATAAAATATATGATATATATATAGGGAGATCACTTTTGTTAATGTGTATGTGGTTTACCTTGGGGCTGCGATCGCCACCTGGGGAAACCACATCCATATAAAAGTGATCTCTTTACATATATATATATTTGCTATCCAGTTTTCTCGCGGCTTGCGTCTTCAAAGCAATGCACATACTCCAACCAACACATTTCAACTATAGCTTTTAGGCAGCGATAAAAAAGTCAAGCTAACTCTTGTGATTATGTTTCTGCTAGAAAAGGATCTGACTTTTGTCTAGTGGCAGTTTTTGATGTCATAAAGTAGCACAGAAGGCTTATATGCCTACTGCAAAGATCAAATCTGTATTTTATGTGAATAGCTGAGTGGATTAGTAAAGCCAGCCATTACGTGAGCTATAATACATATGAAATGTATGTGCGAGGGGGGCTCTGGAGAGAGAAAGGGCACTTTTGTTGGGTGGTAGTGAGGGAATCCGAGAAGGAGGTCATGGGAGTGGGAGCACCAATAATGAATGTTGGACTGGGCGCCAGAGGCGCTAAAGTCTGTGACGATTGGTATGTGACAAGGTAAAGTAATAGTGTGTCTTTTTTTTTTTTTTTGGAGTGTCTTGAGAGAATGTGCTGAGGAAAGAAGCGAAGGTAAGGTGACCTTTACTGTTGCACCCATCACACATACATCCACCAGCAATTTTGTGACTGTCTACATAGGTTAGTGTTTTAGAGCAACAGTTTAGCCAGTAGCAGAGGTGGTGTCTCATTGGATGACTGCTGCTCAAGCCCTAACTCGGGTTATAGAGGACAGCTCTGACGTGGGATCAGAGACTGAGAGAGCAGATACTGACACAGCATTTGAGGGATAGGATAATGGCGCAGACTCTGGGAGTGATTTTTCAGTTGGAGGAGTCCCATCCAACAACTCCTCTTCCAGTGATTCTGAGGGAGGTGATGAGGACAGTCTGTGCAGCGGGACAATAGCGGATTAGCCCAACCCAGAGAGCAGGTGCATGCAGCGGCAAGCACAAAGAGAGTGCTCTCTTGGGAGCTCCCCAAGTTAGTTCAGCCCCAAATTCCACTGCCCAAATCATATTGTGGAGACATCAAAATTACCTATCACAAAACAACCTGCTTTTGTAAGGCAGGCACCTGCGTTTTGGTCCTGGACTCAGCGGCCATATAGGGAAACCTAAGTCAAGCGCAAGAGTTGGAGAATGCCAACAGGTGCTCGCACATCAACAACAAGTATATCAGCTATAAGATCAGAAAGTAGTCATTTGAGTGAACAATATAGTAGTGGGTGCCGGGCTAGCCAAAAACACCTGCCACCACAGGTGTTGGAGGGCCACACACTGAGGAGTGGGTGTTTGCCTGTGAAACAAAAGAAGAATGGCCAGGAATTAAGTAGATGTCCGGTCTGGGAAGATGATGTATAGGAATTTGGATGTAATGGACCATCCATTACCATCTGGCTTTCTGGATACATGGACACTTTGTACAACACAATCCTTGTGATTGGGATTTGAACTACCTACTTGCATCTACAATAAATTCCTATACATCATCTTCCCAGACCGGACATCTTCTTAATTCCTGAACATTATTTGGATCTACAATACGGGTGTGCCCTGGCCATTCTTCTTTTGTTATATAGGGAAACCTACCAAACTCAGACATTTCTGGAAACTAGACACCTGGGGGAGTCCAGGGAGGTGTGGCTTGTGTGGATTCCCCAAAGTTTTCTTACCCAGAATACCCAGCAAATGTGAAATGTGAATACAAACTCTATTTTATCTTACATTTATGTCACACAAACTACAGGAACATGCTGGGATCCACAAAATTCTTACTACCCAGTGTTTCCCCACCTGTCCTGATAAAAACACTACCCCACTTGAGTGCCTGTACCTAGTGTCTGCGTCAGGAATGGATCACCCCAGGGTCAACAGTTGGCCTCATGTAAGGACTAACATTGATGATTGTGTTATCCATTCCTGACACGGGCACTAGGCCTACTCACACAAGTGAGGTACCATTTTTATCTGGAGACTTGGGGGACTGCTGGGTGGAAAAACGTTTGTGACTCCCTTCAGATTCCAGAACTTTCCAACACCGAAATATGCAGCAAACTTATTTTTTAGCCAGATTTTGAGGTTTGCAAAGGATTCTGAGTGACAGAACCTGGTGAGAACCTCACAAGTCACCCCATTCTAGATTCCCCTAGGTGTCTACTTTCCATAAATGTTTAGGTTTGGCAGGTTTCCCTAGGTGCCGGCTGAGCTAGAGGCCAAAATCCTCAGCTAGGCACTTTGCAAAAAAACATCATTTTTCAATGGAAAAATGTGATGTGTCCATGTTGCGTTTTGGGGCATTTCCTGCTGCGGCAACTAGGCCTATCCACACAAGTGAAATACCATTTTTAAGGGAAGACATAGGGGGATGCTGGGTGGAAGGAAGTTTGTGGTTCCACTCAGATTCCAGAACTTTGCAGCACCGAAATGTGTGGAAAGAGTGTTTTTAGCCCAGTTTTGAGGTTTGCAAAGGATTCTGGGTGACATAACCCAGTAAAAGCCCCACAAGTAACCCCATCCTGGATTCCCCATAGGTGTCTACTTTCCATAAATGTATAGGTGTGGTAGGTTTCCCTAGGTGCCGGCTGAACTGCTGCCCAAAATTTACAGCTAAGCACTTTGCAAAAAACACATTGGCCCTCATTACAACCCTGGCGGTCGATGTTAAAGCGGCGGTAAGACCGCCCACAGGCCGGCAGTAAAAAAAAGGGAATCACGACCATGGCGGAAACCGCCAACATAGACAGCCACTTTAACACTCCGACCGCCATGGCGGTACAAACAAACAGCATGGCGGTCACCGCCAACAGACAGGCGGAAGACAATGTACCGCCCACACTATTATGAGAGGCCAATCCTCCACCTTTTCCGGGGCGGATTTAATGTGAACAAAAACACTGCTGAAACAGGACTTGGAAGGGGAAACACTCACCTCTACACAATCCACGAGGATCCAGGACGCCATGGAACCAGAACTCCAAATCCTCCCTGCAATAGTTTTCCTGCTCCTCTGCCAGGAGCACGAACAACGGCGGCGATGACCACCGTGAGTACTGCACCTACAACACAGGGGAGGGGGAGGGAAAAGAGAGTGACACACACACGCAACACGCAACACCCCCACCCTCATCCACAAAAACACACACACCAATACATGCTGCAACAATAGATTTACACCCCCCAACCACCCTTGAAAGAACGCAATGACAAAAGGAGATGATTGTAATGATTGTAATAAATAAAAATCCATTAGTCAAAACTTTAAATACAGTATAAACAATTATGTACACCAACTATGCAAGTCCGGATAGTGCACCATTCAACGTCCGTGGACCACTGGGCCCAAAATGCATGGGCGAGGCCCACACTCGATACCAGACTGCAAACGGAGAGAACACTGCTGGGGCATCAGATCGAAACGAAACAGGCACCTCAGGGGGAAGGGGGGGCACCTCAGCCGGATGAGTGCACGACTCCAGCTCCACGAGGGGGCTCCATGCCCATTGATGTATCCTGGGGAGTGCAAAGCCACAGTCTCTCAAGTCTTTTCAGTGGGTGGGTTGCCCACTGCGTTATCCTGGGGAGTGCAAAGCCACAGTCTCTCAAGTCTTTTCAGTGGGTGGGTTGCCCACTGCTTTATCCTGGGGAGTGCAAAAGCCACAGTCTCTCAAGTCTTTTCAGTGGGTGAATTGCCCACTGCTCCATCCTGTGGAGTGCAAAGCCACAGTATCTCAAGTGGATGCCTTTCTCCACTGGTTCTGGAGGGGTCTTTGTGCCCAGAGTGCTTCATCCTGCCAAGGACTGAGGTAGTGGATGCCTTTCTCCACTGGTTCTGGAGGGGGCTTTGTGCCCAGAGTGCTTCAACCTGCCAAGGACTGAGTTAGTGGATGTGACACTCCACTGACGGTGGTGCAACATGCAAGCTGGCCAGGCTCCTGGAACTGACCACCAGCCTCGTACGACTGACCACTGGGGATAGCAGCCATGTCTGTGGTGGTGCCACTGGCTCAGGATGTCGTAGGCCGCTGGCGGTTCTGGCGGTGGTGTCAGTAGCGGCGGTGCTGGCGGCGGTGTCAGTAGCGGCGGTGCTTGCGGCGGACTCTGCGACTCTGTGGCATCGGTGCTGGCGGCTGGCTCTGTGGCATCGGTGCTGGCGGCGGGCTCTGTGGTATCGGTGCTGGCGGCGGGCTCACTGACTGGTGCTGGTGGCGGCCTCACTGACTGCGGTGCTGGCGGCGGTGTCAGTAGCGGCGGTGCTGGTGGCGGGCTCAATGACTGCGGTGCTGGTGAAGGGCTCAGTGTATGCGGTGCTGGTGAAGGGCTCAGTGTCTGGGGTACTGGTGAAGGGCTCAGTGTCTGTGGTGTCTGTGGCGGCGGTGCAGGTGGCGGTGCTGGTCTTGTCCACCGTGCAGGTTGGCGTCGACTTGGACCTGCCTTTGAATTTTTGGCCCTTCCCCACCTTGGATGGTGGCGCAGCTGTCTTCCCACTTTCCACTTTTGTTTTGCCTGAGCCCTTGGTGGCTGGTGTTTTCGCCTTCTCCCTCCGGGATGTGGGCAACTTTTTCTGTTTTGGAGGTGGGGAAATGTCCTTGCCCTCGCTCCCTGGGACACTGGCAGCCCTGTTGCTTGGCGCACTCCAAAATCCCGCTATTGCTGGCATCACTGTGCCCGGTAATGTGGTGGCTGAGGTGCTGGGTTGGGACCTGGAAAGGTGGGCCCTAGGGGACAGACGGGGATGGGGGAGATGTAGGGAAGAGGTCAAAATTTGATAGGAAAAACTTTTTAGACACACTTGGACGGGTAGATGGAGGGGGTTTGGGAGTGGAGGAAGAGGTAGTGGATGTAGGAGGTGTACGTTTGCTGACTTTGGGTGAAGGTGCATGGGCTGGAGGCTGATGTGAGGTGGATGGCTGTTGGGTGGGTGTGTGACTGCGTTTGTGTACTTTGGGAGGAGGGCTCACAGTCACACTGGGAGAGGGCACAGGGGTTGTGTGAATGGTAGTGGGGGTGGTGAGTGCACGTGAGTGGTGTGTGGTGATGGGCGTGCTGGTGATGGCGGTAGTGGCTGAAGATGTAGTGCATGCAGGTGTGAGTAGAGATGAGACAGGGAGGGTGGAGGGAGACGTGGAGGAGGGGGACACAGTGGAGGCAGTGGATGTTGGTATGTCTGCATGGGTATGGTGCTTATGTGAGTGCCTCTGGGATGTGTGGTGCTTATGTCTGCCTGAGCCACCCTTGTATGTTGAGGTGTGTGCATGCTGGTCTGATGGTGTGCTTGGGATAGGCTGAGGTACAGGAGATTGGGTCTGGTTGGAGGAGGTTGGAGGGGGGAGGCTGGACACAGGGACAATGGCTGCCATCAGTGCTGAGGCCAGAGCCTGAAATGCTCGCTGTTGGGCTGCCTGGACAGAATGAATGCCCTCAGGGTATGCATTTGTTTGTTGCAACTGCCTCTCTACACCCTGGATGGCATTCAGAATAGTAGACTGCTCAACAGTAAGGGATCTCAGGAGGTCAATAGCCTCCTCACTGAGGGCAGCAGGGCTGACTGGGGCATGGCCTGAGGTGCCAGGGGCGAAGGAGATGCCCACCCTCCCGGGTGAACGGCCACGGGACACACGCTGAGGGGCTGCTGGGAGGGCGGTGCTGGTGGGGGGGTGGTGGCTGTACCTGTTGATGCGGTGGGCACAGAGGGGCCCACCACTGCAAGAAAGCTCCCATCAGAGGAGGAGTCGGTGTCGCTGGTCTCTGCTCCTGTCCCCGCCGTGGAGCTCCCCTCACCCTCCGTCCCACTGGTGACTTCAGACTCCTTTGTCTCGCCCTCTAGGGCCATGTGGGATGCAGCTCCCTCCTGCTCTGGTGGCACTGCTCCTCCGCCTGATGATGCTAATGCACACAAGAACAGGGAGACCACAAAAAGGGGGGGGGAGAAAGAAGAAAAACATGTTCAGTGCATGCAATACCGCTACCGTTGGCGGACACTACAGACACAGCAGCCCTCTGCACTACGCCATGCACTTAGAGTTCCCTAATTAATCACAGGGACATGGGGTACAAAGCCTATACCCGATTACTGCACACATGGAAGTCACAGGAGCCTGACTAGGTGGACATGGCTTTTACCACTGGTGGGGTTGGGGTGCCACATAGCCTGCCTCACAAAGGGTCCTTGCCTACAAAGCTCGCCCTGGCCTAGGGTAACCCATTGCCCACCTCCCCCACCCAGACACCTCCTAATGCACGCAGAGTCAGATGGATGTGACGGTACTCACCCCCTTGTGGCTGCTGTGATGCCCTCAAGCGCCCATCCAACTCCGGATGCGCCACCGCCAGGATCCGGAACATCAGGGGGGGTCATGGTGCGACGGGCTCCCCTCCCACGTTGGGAGGGCCATCCCCAGCTGGGCCTCTGCCATCTTCTTGCTCCAGCGGCGAATGTCCTCCCATCTTTTCCAGCAGTGGGTGCTCCGTCTGTGGTGGACCCCCAGGGTCCGGACGTCCTTGGCGATGGCACGCCAGATATCCTTCTTTTGGTGGGCGCTGACCTAGAGGAATAGTACAGGGGAAAAGGATGATCTTTAACCATCCGGACCATCACAGTCATTGGCCCACGTTCCCACCCTTGCCCTGACGCACATACACTCACCGTCCGCTCATGCAGGCCTCAGTCCCCCCCGTATCTTCCATCCACACCACTCCAAACAGGCATTGCCCATACAGCATGCTCACAGTGTACTCACCTGTTTGTCTGGAGGACTGTAGAGTAGCTTGTACTGGGGGAGGACCCCATCCACTAACTTCTCCAACTCCTCCGAAGTGAAGGCAGGGGCCCTTTCCCCAGACACATGAGCCATCGTCGCTTCCAGACACAGGTCACAGCAGCACTTACAGTGTAGGTCCTCTTCTGTCGAAGGTCAGGTATCAAGTGAGTGAACAGAGAGAAAATGGCGGTCACGTCTGCGGCGGTGCGTACCGTCACCGCCGGCATACATCGTCATTGGCTTCTGGGACCCATAGGGCCCAAGGTTAACCAATGCAGGATTGCGCCACGGTCTTCCACCGCCTACCGCAACGATGTACAACGCCAGCGCAGTTACCTCATATCCCCTTGTCCCACATTACAGGTCAGGCAGCCGCCATTTCAGGTGGCCACATGGCATTATTTTTAAATGCGTCACACATATCTAGGCCTTGCATACACACAGTGACAGGCACATAGTGGATTGACAAATGTGTGCAATAAATTCTTTTTTTACTACCTCAGTGTTGGCTGACTCTGTGCTCGCTGTTCTCGTCCATAGGGCACGTCCGCTGGGGCAGGTGAGGAGATGGCGGCATCCTCCGGTGTACAGACCGCTGGTAGACCTGTCGACAATGGAAGACAGACACATAATTATCACTTACAGACTAGTTCATGCCACAATCCAGCAACTGTGTGCCCAGTTAGAGCCAGACCTGATTTCAGCTATCCGGCATCCCACAGGAATCCCCCCTCTAGTGCAGGTCCTGTCAATACTCCATTTCCTGGCAAGTGGGTCTTTTCAAACAACAGTGGCCATTGCATCAGGGATGTCCCAGCCTATGTTCTCAAACGTGTTGTCCAGAGTGTTGTCTGCCCTGCTGAAACACATGCGCACCTACATCGCTTTCCCTCAGGTGGAGGATTTGCTCACAGTGAAAGGTGTCTTCTATGCCCTGGGACATATCCCCACCATCATAGGTGCCATTGATGGGACACATGTGGCCTTGGTACCCCCCGCAGGAGTGAACAGGTGTACAGAAACAGGAAGAGCTACCATTCAATGAATGTGCAGATGGTGTGTTTGGCTGACCAGTACATCTTCCATGTGAACGCCACGTTTCCAGGCTCAGTGCATGACGCTTACATTTTGAGGAATAGCAGAATCCTTTATGTGATGGGGCAACTCCAGAGGCGCCGTGTGTGGCTAATAGGTAAGGACAAGGACCCTATACCCTGTGAATAGTTGTCTGGGTCTGGGGTTGTCCCTAAGGGTTAGTGTGTGTCTAACAGTTGTCCCTCGACATTTGCAGGTGACTCTGGGTACCCCAACCTGTCATGGCTACAGACCCCAGTGAGAAATCCCAGGACAAGGGCAGAGGAACGCTACATGGGCGAACTAGGAGAGTGATCGGAAGGACCTTCGGCCTCCTGAAGGCCAGGTTCCGGTGCCTCCATATGACAGGTGGTTCTCTCTACTACTCACCAAAGAAGGTGTGCCAGATCATCGTGGCCTGCTGTATGCTGCACAGCCTGGCTTTGCGACAACAGGTGCCTTTTCTGCAGGAGGATGGTGCAGAAGGAGGTCTTGTGGCAGCTGTGGAGCCTGTGGACAGTGAAGAAGAGGAGGCAGCAGAGAAGAGGATATTGACAACAGAAACAACGTGATCCAGCAATACTTCCAGTGAGAAACAGGTAAGAAGACATCACTGCCTCCTACATCTCATACAATTGTTAGACCTATCATATGTCTGTCACTTTCACCCAGTGTATGGACCCTGACCTGTCACTTTGCCTTTCCATTTCACAGATGTGGGTCCCACTGTGTGACCTCTGCTATGTTACCTCATGGACTAGAGCTGTGTGACATAGGTATATTGACAATACAATGGACATTGCTATTTTCGTTAGTTATAGCAAATACGCACTTGTGAAAGCACAGACTGACTCCAGATTGTTTTGTGATTCAAGGGTGTTTATTTAAGTGCAAATTAGTGGAGGGGGTTGGAAAATGGTCAGGGGTGATGGTGGAGGAATGTCCATGGCAGAGTCTAGTTATTTGTCTCACAGGTGCATTGTCCAAAGGGGCATTGGAAGTGGAGCTAGGGCAGTTTAAGGATGAACAGGGTGACGAAGTGGGACAGAAGGATGACATTCAGGGTGGTCTCATTTCTTCGCAGGGTCTTGGCATTGTTCTCTGTCTTTGTCCTGGATCTCAAGGACCGTTTGCAGGGTGGTTCTCCATCTGCAGGGGGTGGGGTGTTGGTGTCGTGGTCCTGTGGCAGTGCCTCCTGTCCACTAGCGCCGGCGGAGGTGGTGGGCAGTTCATCATTGAGGCTCGTGTCAGGGGCCCGTTGTTGTGCCACAGTGTCCCTCCTGGTGTTCACAAGGTCCTTCAGCACCCCTTCAATGGTGACCAGGGTGGTGTTGATGGACTTAAGTTCCTCCCTGATCCCCAAATACTGTTCCTCCTGCAGCCGCTGGGTCTCCTAAAACTTGGCCAGTACTGTTGCCATCGTCTCCTGGGAATGATGGTACGCTCCCAAGATGTTGGAGAGGGTCTCGTGGAGAGTGGGTTCTCTGGGCCTGTCCTCCCCCTGTTGCACAGCAGTCCTCCCAGTTCCCCTGTTTTCCTGTTCCTCTGTCCCCTGAACCGTGTGCCCACTGCCACTGCTCCAGGTCCCTGATGTTCTTGGGTTTGTGGGTTTGCCTGGGTTCCCTGTAGTAGTGGACACACTGCTGCTTGACGTGTCCTGGGGACAGAGGGATGGGCCAGCTGGGTGGGTGCTGTGCTGGTGTTTCCTGAGGGAGGAGGCTCTGTGGTGGCATGTGCCAGTGTGTGGGTCCTGGGGTCCCAGATGGGCCGGGCTGGTCATCTAGATCCAGTTGGACTGAGCTGCTGTCATCACTGTGGGCCTCTTCTGTGGGGGGGGGGGTGGACATGTCTGGAACCTCCTGTCCGGTGACGTTGGGTAGGGGTCCTACAGGGGTGTAAAGGCATAATTATTGCATCTGTGTGTGCCATCGTGTGCAATGGGTGGGTGACCCTGTACCCCAGTGCTTACATTCTTGTCTAGGACCTTGTGTGATATTTGGTTTGGGGATCTGTGTGGGTATCTGTAGTGAACATGCTTTGGTGATGGGTGTCCATGCTTTGGTGTTGCATGCAGGGCTTGGTGTTGGGATCGGTGGTTTGTGATAGTGGGACATATGTGAGGTGTTGGAGTGATGGGGTGAGGGTGAGGGTGGGGGTATGTGATAGCATGCAGGTAGGGTGGGGGATGTTATAGTTAAGATTTGACTTACCAGAGTCCATTCCTCCTGCTACTCCTGCAAGGCCCTCAGGATGCAGTAAACCCAAGACCTGCTCCTCCCATGTTGTTAGTTGTGGGGGAGGAGGTGGGGGTCCGCCGCCAGTCCTCTGAACTGCAATCTGGTGTCTTGAGACCATGGAACGCACCTTGCCCTGTAGGTCGTTCCACCTCTTCTTGATGTCATCCCGTGTTCTTGGGTGCTGTCCCACTGCGTTGACCCTGTCTAAGATTCTGCGCCATAGCTCCATCTTCCTAGCTATGGAGGTGTCCTGCACCTGTGATCGTAATAGCTGTGGCTCTACCCGGACGATTTTCTCCACCATGACCCTGAGCTCCTCCTCAGAGAACCGGGGGTGTCTTTGCGGTGCCATGGTGTGGTGTGGGTGATGTGTGAGGTGGTGTGTGTTGTGATGTGTGAGGGGATGTGTTTGTGTGTGTTGTGTGAGGTGCGTGGATGTTGTGTGAGTGATGGTGTTGTGTGCCTGTGGATGCTAGTTTGTTTATGGTGGTGTCTCTCTCTGTGCTTCGTTCTCACTTTTTGTCGTAGGGGTTTGTGGGTGTGTGTTTTATATTGTATTGAGTGTGTGGGTGTGGTGTGTGTATCAGGTGTGTGTATTTCGATTTGTCCAATCTGGTTGTGTTTTGTAAATGTGTGTGTATTTTGAGCGCGGCGGTGTGTACCGCCAATGGAATACCGCGGTTGAAAGACCGCCACATGGATTCGTGGGTCGTGATAGTGTGGGTGTATTCCTGTTGGTGTGACGGTGGAGGTTTTGTTATTGCCAGTTTATCACTGCCCTTTGGTGTGGCGGACTTGTGTGGGTGTCTAGATTTTGGCGGATTCCGGCCTGTGGGTCGTAATAGCTGTAGCGGATTTCCGTGGCCACAGCGGTGTGTTGGCGGTCTTCTGCACGGTGGTAAGCAGCATTTACCGCCAATGTTGTAATGAGGGCCATAATTTTTCAATGCATTGCAATTGCATTCTGGGGCGTTTCCTGTCACGGGCACTAGGCCTATCAAGTGTTATTGCCAATTGTTTTTCTCTATATTTTTGCCTTCCAAATGTAACGCAGTGTGTAAGAAAGAAGTCATTTTGGGAAATGCCCTGTCATTCACATGCTAGTATGAGGATTCCCAAATTCAGAAATGCGCAAGTAACCGTTGTTTCTAAACTCCTTATCTTGTGCCCATTTTGGAAATACAAAGGTTTCCTTGATACCTATTTTTCGCTTTTTATATTTCACCAAATGAATTGCTGTATACCTGGCATACACTGAAAACCCACTGCAAGCTGCAGCTCATTTATGGGCTCTGTTTTTGATGAACCTACAAGCCCTGTATATCCCGCAACCAGACGAGTCCAGAAGATGTAATGGTATATTGCTTTAAAAAAATCTGCCATAGCTGGAAAAAGGTACAGAAGAAAATGTGGACAGAAATGGCTGTTTTTTTTCAACTCAATTTCAATATTTTTTTTTCAGTTGTTATTTTCTGTAAGACAACCTTGAGGGATCTACACAAATGATCCCTTGCTGAATTCAGAATTTTGTCCACTTTTCAGAAATGTTTAGCAGTCCGTGATCCAGTTCACACCCATTTCTCTCACTAACTGGAAGGAGGCTGAAAGCACAAAAAATAGTACAAATGTGGTATGTCCTAGTAAAATGCCAAAAACTGTGTTGAAAATTTTGATTTGGTGATTCATGTCTGCCTGTTCCTAAAAGCGGAGAAGATGGTGATTTTAGCACCGCAAACCCTTTGTTAATGCTATTTGCAGGGAAAAAACAGATTCTTAATTCTGCAGCACTTTTACCCCCCATTTTTTAGCAAAAACACACATTTTAGCTGTATTTTGGCTAATTTCTTGGTCTCCTTCAGGGGAGCCCACAAACTCTGGGTACCTTTACAATCCAGAGAATGTTGGAAAAAAGGATGTAAATGTGGCGTGGATAGCTTATGTGCACAAAACGTTATGGGGGCTTAAGCGCGAACTAGCCAAAAAAGGACTCAGCACTGGTGGGGAAAAGGGCCAGCAGCTAAGGGGTTAATTATTCAGACTCTTATGGAGATAGATATGCTTATACAAATTTCATTTGATCTTGCCTGATGCTCACTAGGCTATACCATCCGCCTGGTATTTGTGGTCAGTGCACATTGTGGCGCACGTGTTGGAGCAAAAGAAGAGGTGTTGGAAGTTGTTATCTGGTTGGAAAAAAGAGGAGATTGTGGCAGTTGTTGGATAGGCAAACCACACAGTCTTTCAAAGTAAAAGTTGTTATGTGCTGAGTACATTTTGTTTCAACATATTTAACAAAGATACATTAAGGTCGGAGTTGTGGTATGACAAACAGAGCCATACAATTCTGTAGACTGTCGTAGTGACATTGATTTCAGTGAGGGATTCGTGTGTGGGTGGTAAGGATTCTTTAGACGTGGGGCCTTGTTGTCACTCTTCTAGAGTAGAGGCTAATCCTTCCCCTGCTATTGCTACCACTGCACAAAATATGTATAAAAAAGATAGAGTACATGAAGGGTAGTGTTATAAATTTACCACCTAAAGGTGGGAGGATTCATCTGGGTGTGAATGACATGTTTGAGATATGTGCCCATCTATGAGGGATGAGGATAGTGAGACATGACTGGAGAGTGGTAATGTGATGGAAAGACAGAGCTTTAAGTTCTTTCCTGTTCTGAAATTCGTTTTTCCAGAAACCGGAAGGCCAGAGAGCAGTTTTGGGTGCATGATGAAGTGGGTATGTTCATTGAAGGGGAGTGGGTTGAGACAGAGGCAAGATCCTCGGCTGACATCCAGGAGGAGCCTTTTCCGCCTGGATCTTGGAAATATTCTGTGTCACTTGCCTCCTGTCATCTTAGCACTTCTTTGTACAGCATGGAAGTGTACCGCCACCATCATTGCATCAACAGAATCTATTTGCTCCTCCCACATGACCACGTTCTCCACTCCACTGAAGGGGTCTGGAGGCAGACTATGTAGCCCGGTAGTAATCAGAAATAAAGGTAACTACAATGTCTGTCTCCTCCTCAGTGAAGCACCTCTTCCTCGTAAGCAGGGTCGGCAGCGTCATGGAGGCTGTAGCAGGTCTATGGGTCTCTGGAATCTGGCAAAGTAACTAAGTCCCAGAAGAAGAGGGAAGAACTTAGAGTGTGGGCTGTATGTATGTGCTTCCATAGCTAATGTGTTATAAGTTCAGGGTCATGCTCTTTCACTATACTTGACCATTCTGATTTTTCTGCAGCGATCTCTACATACAGCCAAACATCTATATTCCTGTAGGAAGTAGTAACTTTGCAGATCTAATTTTAGTGTTAAGATTCTCTGTATGCAGAGACTTGTGAACCTTCTTATATTGTGGATATTTCCACCCAGAAACTGTGAAAAACATCAGGGAGGTGATTTCTGCACAGGTGTAGGCAGTAATCATCATGTGAGGAGATTTCTTCATGTAGATGTCCCCACATGAGGGCCAGCTGTCTTTTCAGCACCGGGGCATGCAAGCACGGAGCCTGATCCCAAACCAAAGCAGTCAAACAAACAGAGTCAATAAGGAAAAGTGATTGCTTCCAGGAGATGGCAAAATATATTTTGATGGGCAGGGAGGATGAAGCGTGCTATGTATGTCCATGTGCATGCCTGAGTATAGGCAGTTGCCCGTATCCTTACAGTAGCATAGCAGGAATGCTATGGGCCTTTGGTGCAGCAAGGAAGAAGGCTCCTGTGACTGCAGTTGAGGTAGTACAATACAGCAATAGTCAGGGTTCAATGGGCCCCTCAGGGCTCCGGGCCCTGGTGTCACTGTACCTGCTGCACCAATAGTAGCTATGCACCTATGTCCTTATGTGTGTAGATGTATGTTTGAATAGGTATTTGTAGAGTGCAAGCCTAACTAGAGAGCAAAATAAGTATAGAACAGTGCTTGAGCCCTGAGTTATGATTCAGGATTATCTACAATGAAGCAGGATGTTCATGCGTGGTGAATCTTCTCATGTGTAAATTTAGTTTTGTCAGATATTTGTGTCCACAGTATGTGCTTTGTAAGAAAGTTACAAGGTAATATTTGAGAACTAAATGGATACATTTGTGATACCTTATGGCATATATTGTATACCTGAGCATATTTTGATATCAACCAGTATTTGCTCATTTTGACAAATGTATAGTTCAAGAAATGTTCAAATTGCATTGACTCCCCTGCACTGAAGAAGTGAACAAGCACATAATGAGCGGACCTGGAAAAATGGGGACATTGACTGACATATGATGTGGCACACCTGGGCATATAATCCTTGATTTATCAAAGTGATGCAAGGGCAACACAAGCCTTTAGGTGAGATTTACCATGCCAGGTAGCGCTACCTTCTGTGGCTCTGCGTGGTAGTAAATCTGGAGCAAGGTAGCGCAAGTTGCTGCTTTGCTTTACTCTGCCCTGGGATACGTTCCATGGGTGTAGGATGGTCAGCATGGTCTTCCTGCACACCCACCCATGGTTTTTGGCGCATTCCCAGATTTACTAACAATAGTAAACCTGGGAATGCATCAAAATACTATGTCTTCCCAGTGGAGGCATAACGAGGAGAAATATGTTTATTCTGGTAGTTTTTTCTTCTCTCTACGTGTGCAGCAGAAAGAGGAAAAAGCCTCAGAGGATTATTTTTGTGCACAAACGGACACCTTCCTGCACAAAACAATCCTTCCTGCAACAAAGGCACCCCTGCACCCTTGCTCTTCCACTAGTGCGAC
Organism: Pleurodeles waltl; assembly: GCF_031143425.1. NCBI lineage: Eukaryota > Metazoa > Chordata > Amphibia > Caudata > Salamandridae > Pleurodeles > Pleurodeles waltl. The sequence continues at coordinate 296,554,755 of NC_090449.1, read as the reverse complement.
AGTGCAAAGAGAGAGCCGGACTGCGCTGTGTCTTGATAGAAAAGGCACATTCCTGCCCTTTCCATTTGAAGCAGCGCAGCAAATGTTAGTAAACCTGCCCCTAAATGCCAATGGCTGCAAATGATGTAGAAGCCGAGCCTACGATGGCATCACTGGGGCACCAAGGGGTATGTCTGGCCACAGTGTGGTCAAGGGGAATATGATGAGAATATCTTGCGACTTTGTGGCTTTGAGTGGAATATGATGGGGATTCTTTTAAATATGATGCTAATGACAGACCCTAGAATGGCATACTTGGGAATATGATGCCAATAATCGCAATGTATTTATTTATTAAAAATTAAAGAACAGTATCTTTGGTCGAAATAATTGTATTGTGAGAAACTGACAAGCTCATATTTGGTGGTAAATATGTTTGGGTACTAAAATTAAAAGCTGGTATTTGGGTAGGCCAAGTCTATATTTCATGAAAATGTCAAGCTGATGTTTGTGGAGAAGGTGAGATTATATACTAACAATGAATAGTGGGTGGTTTTGGGGGTCAATTAGTATATTTTAAGAAAATTCAATCTGATGTTTGGGCAGGGGATTACATGGGATTGTTTTTAGAACATGCCAACTTGATATTTTGGGACAAAATAAGTGCACTTAAAAAACATAACAAGCTGCTATTTGAGTGATAATTCGTGCTCATTTGGTGACAATTATTGCAGATGTTGGACTGCCATTTCCTTCCCCGGAGAGGGCGCTTTCTTAATCTTGCGGTGATTATTCCCTGACTCTTGTAGCGGTACTATATGACCTATATTGTAAACACTTCTTGGCCTTGTTGTTACCTGTTATTGCTAAGTAGCACTTGTTTAGCACACCATCGGCCAGTCTGCATTATGACTTTCCAAACCATTCCATTTGGTAGTGTGGAGTGGGCGTTCAATAGCGTAAGTATGTCATTTTTAATGAGTTGTGAATTGTTTGTTGGTGGGTGAGACCTTAGGGTTATTCTAAATTACTTTTCCATTTCCTCGGATGATACGGGTGATCACTGGCACACAAAAAAAAATATATATATATATATATATATATATGGTATGTACCTAGCACTAGCAGGTACTAAGGTATGCGAAATAGCAGCTGATTGCACGTGTGAGCTGATTTGGGTATACGCTCAGAATTATGTCTTATTGTGTTGTGTAGTATGTCTGCTATGAAGTACAGTTCAGATATATGGTATGTTTGTGCTGTATGGTATGTTCAGTCTAACTTGCAGTGCACGAGGCTCTGTTACTGATAACGCGCTGTTGAGATCCCACGACAGCCACTTAAGGATGTACAACATTTTGCTCCAAGTTGCTGTTGGACTAATTTGTAGAGCATCTCAGGGAACGATACTGATAACCTTCACAAATAAATGAAAACAGAGTAAATAGCAATAATTACAATAAGGTTCAGTTGAGCTTGTTAGGGAATGCAAAGAAGGGATGTATGATGGAACAACGTATGCATCAGCCATGCATGCCTGAACAACGCAGTCGTAACAACGACCGTGTTGTTTCCACGAATGCCCTTACCACGCATGCCTTTACAACGATTTTTCATTGTAAAGGCATGCCTAATAAAGGCATGTGCGGAATGGCATGCGAGGTTTTCGAATGCCATCCCCCCACCCGCCCTAAACATACAACTTCCCCGACCCCCCCGGCCTAAAAATAAAGCTACCCTGCCCCTAAAAACTACCCAAATACCCCCCACCCACCCTGAGCCCTAAAACCTACCCGACCCCCCCACCCGCCCTAAAAACAACTGACTCCGACATCAAAAATAAAACTACCCCACCCCTAAAAACAAAATAACCCGCCCCGCCCTAAAAATAAAACTACCCCAACCCTCCTCCCACAAAATAAAACTACCCCTCCCACTGGCACCAAAAATAAAACTACCTCGGTCCCCCACCCGCACTTAAAAACTACCCCTATACCCCCATCCACCCCAACACCCCAACCTGCCCTAAAAACAACCGAACTCCACCCCCCAAAAATAAAACTATCCCACCCATAAAAACAAAATTACCCGACCCACCCGTAAAAACCTGCCCTAAATACAAAATTATCCCAATCCCCCTCACCCCACCGCACCCCACAAAACAAAATTACCCCAAACCCCACCCTAAAAACCATAGTACGCCCGACCCCTCACCCCCTAAAAAAAAAAAAAAAAAAAAACAACCACCCCACCCCCAAAAACTACCCCCAACCCTCTCCCAGCCCCACTTACCTGACCCCGTCCTACCCCGACCCCCCCACCCCGTCCTAAATACAAAATTACCCCGATCCCCCACCCCTGCCCCTTAAAACCTGATCCCCACTCGCCCTAGATACAAAATTACCCTGACCCCCCACCCCACCCCACCCCACCCCTAAAACCCACCCGCCCTAAATACAAAGTTACCCCACCCCCTAAAAATCTGCCCCCACCCACCCTAAATACAAAATTACCCCGACCCCCCGCCCCTGCCCCTAAAAACAAAATTACCCCGACCCTCTAACCCCACCCCTAAAAACCCCCCACCTGCCCCTAAGAACCCACCCCCTATCTGCCCTAAATACAAAATTACCCCCACCCTGCCCCTAAAAAAAAAAAATTACCCTCACCCCCATCCCTGCCCCAAAAACAAAACTACACCCCAGTCCCACTTACCTGACCCCGTCCTCTGACAATGCGGACTCCCTTTTTCTCTGCCTTAACCACGCGTGTGTGTGTTGTTCAGCACATGCGTGGTTAAGGCAGAGAAAAAGGGAGTTGTTAACGCAAGCGTGATTCCGCTTGCGTTAACAACGTTGTCGTGGTTCTGGATGTTTACCGCAAAGAGGCCACAGTCAACATGTGGGACCATCATACCGAGTAGGGATGTGCTAGAACGCCATCCTCTAGAAATATCACTGTTCCATTTGTCTTTATCACTTCTCCATCTTTGCCCTTATATTGGTGAGCATCAATGAAGACTGATGGTTGAAGGGCTAATAAGATAAATATCTTCCATCAAAAGTGCACCTCACCCAGGGCAAATCCATCTTTTTCCATCTCCACCTCCCCCACCATTGGGAAGGATGGGTTGTCGAGTCTGCAAACCAGCTAGTCTCTTTGAGACCAGAACATGCTCTTTAGTTCTAGTCAATTGACAAGTTTCATTACTTTTTCTCAAGACGTGTGACCTTATTCATGTACAATCCTCATGTGTTCACCCATCGTGTGTATGAAGCACCTATCAAAATCATCACAGTTGGGACTGGGTCTTTGAATGTCCTGTCATTCATCATGTTGTATGGTATCTGCAACTGGAAGTCTTTGGCTTCTGTGTAATTGTTGTATGTATGACATCTGTCTAAAATTAGAGCCTGTAAGATCAGTGTAACAGCCCTACTGCCTTAGCCTCTAAGATTGGGTCAATGAGGGGTACATCTGCCCTGTAACCCAACGTATTGTGAGATCTGTGGTCCTCTTCATTTTTCCATTCTTATCTTTCCAAGAAAGTTCTCAGGCCTGGGAACCTGCTTGAAAGATGCAGGATAAGAAAATGAACTGGACGAAGTTGATGTGTGTATGACAATACTTTTTAGAAAATTATGCAAAACAGCATCAAAGTTGAATACCCTACTTCAGCTAGAGAAATATACATTTAGACATTTTCATCTGGAAAAATGTGTTTGTACTCTAAAGTACATTTTTTAAGGCCCCTTTTCTGCCTTCTTGTGAGAGATACCTCAATACACCTAAGGTGGTCTGACTCGCACTGAACATTGTAATATCATAAGAGCATCTTTTCATATCTGCCTATAAAATCAATGTCCTTTAGCTAGATGTAGTGGAAATTGTGTTGTATAAATCGCAATTTGCCTAATTTGGTTTAGAAAACATTTCACAGGGAGAGCGGGCCTCCCCAGGAAATTGTTGTACTCCTATGATTTGTTTACCCACAATCTTTAGGCCAAATTGAACTTCCAAATTGATCACATTAAAATATGAGATTCCTTAAAGATTGAGCTGGAACTGTCCTAGTAAAGGTTTGCAATGTCGTTGAGAAAGAGGCTGATCAAAGAAAGTCATTGGTTAAAAGGGGCAACACCAAAGTCTACTCTATGTAAATTATTAGCAATATATTTAATTTATATCTGCACGGTCAAAACCCACACCTAAAAGGAAAAACAGCAGTATTATTTGGGGGTTTTACTTTTTTGTTTCTCTACGGCAGGCACTAGTTGACCAACTGAATAGGTCTCAGCTTTCCTATGCATATGTCTTGCACCTCGTTAATGACAAGCTCATTGACTCAAATTACTTAACTGCTGTTGCCCAGTCCTCCATTACTAAGCACAGCTCACACTTGCTCTAAAAATAAATGGACAGAGCAAAGAATGTAATCATCTGCGGATGCCATCCATGGTGAGATGAAGACTGGCTAAATAAATGCATTCTCCATCGCCTGCTCACTAGAAGAACATCTCAGAAGAATTGTGCGCTATACAAATACACATAACAAGTTGTCCCACCTACTCCTACCCTGTGATAGCCCTGAAATAAGATGCAAGACGGATGTGATTGTCTTGGGGAGAGGCTAAGGGGACACAATTGCAATTCTCCAGGGCGGCTTGCTGAAAGGAGCGCATTGTTTGCACCTCTAGGAGATGCTCCTGCTGTGCCTGGTGCCCACAGCAGGTGCTTAGCTCACCCGTGCCTGTAACAGGCCTCACCTTTAATGTATGTAACCCTTACCTTATCTTATGTACCTCTGATTATGTTACCCATGAGGTAGTGGATCGAACGCGTGGGTGCACCAGAAGGAGAGATAAAAGCAGAATCTACCCAGTAGCAAAGGGCCAGGCTCTTGCCACCCATCTCATATCTGCCCGATTTATAGGCGAGGAAGGTATTAATCAGATGGTGGAAGTGGTGGACCTCACCAGATCAGAGTGAGTGGTATCCCCTTTGTTCCCATCCTCAGAATTGGCATTTATGCACACTACACTTCGTCCAATAAAAAGGGGGAAATGTTCAATGTGTATGCTCCATTTTAGTGTGCTCCACGCCTCCCCTGAGTTTTCAGGGTCGACTCCACAATTAACCCAGAACAAGGAAAGTTCTCTCCGTTTTAGCATAGGAACGTCCTCCCCCAGTCTCCAGCCTGCCACAGCAGCATTAAACAGGGCTCTCACAGGATGTCAGATCACCCGAGCGCTCCATTTCACTCTCACCCTCCTCTGGTATCCCCTTGGCCCTGCTTGTCAGTGTAGGGATGCCACCATCTTTCCACTCACGGCTGACAAGGGGAAGGGCACTGCCTTTGTATCCACAGTGTGGGCACGAGCTCCATGCACAGAGTAGGCCACAGGCGATTCCCCTTTCCTTCTCTTTGGCTCATCACTGCTCGACAAGTGAAAGAAACTAAGTGGGAACTTCCAAGAAAGGCGGACATCTTGGGGGAATGCAGTCTCCGCCCGCAAAAATTCTCACAGATTTGTAGTTAGATTGTAGATGGAATATTGGTAGATAGACTAGTTGGTGGGCAGATTGTAGATACATTATTTGTAAATATGGCAGAGGGTAGGTCGGTCATTTGTTGAAGGTGGGTATTTCACATGCAGAGTTTGTGGAAAGAATCAAACAGGATCTCCAAGGACCGCACAACTTGAGGCCAACAACTATACACAGGGTCACTGCTAATATGCGATTATGTGGCCCAGCATTTTTCGTATAATTATAGATTTGCCACATTTACCACATAATCTATCACCTGCTGCATAATCTGCAGATTTTAACAAAAAAATGTATTTCTAGCTCTAACAGATCAAAGATACTAAGGGCCGAATTTAAGAAAAGTGGTACTGCACCCAATACAGTGCCATTTTTCTTGTGCCCCCCTAAACCCCCTAACACCATTATGTATGCTCCGTATTTAAGATATGGAGCACCATGGCGGTAGTTAGAACAATAGTGTCAAAAATTGTGATGCTATTGTGGCGCTTTGCTACACTAGCGTCACAAATGTTGACGCTAGTGTAGCAAAGTGCAAGGAGGCCCATTGATTTAAATGGGTGCTTCATTTTAATGCCTGCTCAAAGCAGGCATTAAAAATAACAGAAAAATGGCGCAGTGAAATCTTTTAAATTTCACTGCGCCAATTTTTCGGGCCTCCTAATGGGGAAACGCCCCCTTGTATACATTATGCCTGGTGCAGGCATAATGTGGTGCAAAGGGATACAGAGTGGCGCAATGCATGGATCGCACCACCTTAGCTCCGCCTTAGCGTAAATAAAATGATGCTAATGCGGTGCTGAAGTGGCTCAAGGGGCTCTTAAATCTGTCCCCAAATGTTTGGCAACACGTGTCCCTGCATAGTGGAAAGCCATTTGCAAAAATTGACTGGTCATCTTTCAATTGCTTATTGCTGTATTTCAGTGTTAAGTTGGTAGCAGCAAGGTGAACTATTTGCCTAGAAAGTGTTACCATGGGTAAAAATGACAAAATAATGAAGTAATGCTATGACAAAGTGTGACACATTATGCCACATAATTTGGCTTTCCTTGTTGCATAATTTCATCAGCCCTGTCGCATACTTTTGTGCTGTCCTGCCGCATAATTGCAGTGGCCATGAATATAGCTGCAGCCTCTAGAAATGTGGAAATTAGAATCTGAAATAAGCTCACTGAAATGATTAGAGTCTCCCTTTCAGGCTTTGAATTTCGGGGGCTACTGAGGTCGAACTCTTGGAGGCTGGTGTGGGGAAGAACATCAAGTTCAGGCTCTACATGTCTCACAGACAATAAACACATTTTCTCAGAAGTATTATATTTAGAAAAGATATATAGGGTATATTTATTAAGGGAATATGCTTATTATTTTTAGTATGTTCTATGGGATCAACAGTATACTTGATTGTGTGTCCTGGCGGCTTTGTAAGTGATAAAGCTCTGGAATAATGAACAAAATAAGGTTCAGTTTTAGTGGGATCATCATCAATGTATAGATTAGTTCATCGCTGGCTTCCAAGTCTTTAAGTCATCCCAGTTTGGTACCTCAAAGTCCCTGTACTCCTATTGCAGCGGAGTGGTAGTGATACAATTCTTGAGGCTGAGGACAGCAAGAGCCACATTCCGGGCCTCATGATGGTACCGGCAGCAGCAGGGATGGGTAGACAAGTCCACCGATGGAGCCGGCTATCTGTAAATGGGGAAGAGATGATGAGTGACTGGAGGCCAAGGTGGTGCTTGTACCGAACATCTCAACCACTGCACAAAGAAATGAGAAAAAGTATAAATGCCCAGGCACAAAGTCCTTGCATGGGCACCATTCGCTTGAATAAATGATGCAGTGCACCAACGTCAAGCACACTTGCCATACATGCTCATTGATTGCATGAAGACATGTTATGGTGCACAAAAGGATGGGCTGCATGGGGCACGCGTAACCGTCAGATTCCTAGAAGAAATGTGGCTTGTGCAAGATGGTTAAAGCACAAAGGGCATACATGGTTGAAATTCATTTGAAGAAGTGGTACAACAATGCATGGTTTCAGGAGCACAGGCCTCTCACATCGAGCACAGAAGCATGCAATGTTCCATTATGTAGGTACATGATTGTCGAGTATAGGAGCAGGCAACATGCATGGTTCAGGCACACGGGCCTCTCACGATCAGCGGTTGCAGAATAAGATGCGGCATTTCAGGGTTCAGACACTTGAGTCCCTCATTATCATCAGGCATTAAACATGATGCTGTGACGCGAGATTCAAAGACACGGGCCTCTGGTGGTCATCTGGCAAACACAGGACAAAGCAAACAGACCATGGGTGTTGCATGCACAGGACCCCAGAGGTCAACTGAGCAGACAGACAGCTGGGTGTCTCTGGTCTTCACCTATCCCTGCAAAGGTGTGCCAAGTGCTTTGAGTGAAAAGATAGGCAGTGACAATGCTGCGACAAAAGGTCCGCCAAAGCTAGACACCCAACTCGGGTTCACAAAGAACTCAAGTTGGAGCACAAGAGATCATGCAGGGAGAGGAAAGGTAGCCAGCTCTGGCTACCACTAACCCCTTACAACATTAGACAACTATATGCGCTACGGAAGAGCTGGCCAGACCGGAGCATAGGTATACCACTGCACATGTTATTCAAGCAAGTGCAAGCACGTGCCGCTGACAACCACTCGAATGGTAACTAGCCATAGCATACAACATAGATCTATCGTTGAGAGCCAGTAGACAGCCTTCCCACTAGCTGCAGGTAAAATGGTCTGTTCCTACACCGCCATTACCAGCTGCCACCAACCAATGGTAATGTCATAGACTGGTCATTGGGGCAGTATCCATCTATCTTAAAAGGCGTACCACTTTGGGTGGTCCCGAAAACCCACCAGAGTGTAGCATTCCATTGGAGTGCAACATGCTATAATAATATAGAATGTTAAAAGCCTTTTGACATTGTTCTCTTGCAGCAGAAAACGTAGTGGGGCTGTCAGAATATCAAAATGAGGAGCAGAGTCTCAAGTGGACACTGTGCCAAGGAACTTTTAACCCTTCACACAGTGACTTCCTTTTTACAGGATCTGAAGTTGTAGGGATTACCTACTTGTATTGAATGTGAAATTTCATGTTCCATCCTGACCAGGACAGGATGCTGGGTACATGGTTAAGTATCGGTTGTTAGGTCATCAAACCCCACTTGACTCAATGGATCGAGGCCTAGCTCATAGGAGTTGGTACAAAGGATTAGTTACAGATAGTATGAAACGCCATGACCTTAACACACACACAATACACACCAACTTCAAGTAAACTAGAGTTATTACTTTACCCAGACACCGCACTCACTAGGCACCATAGAGTAAGAATCCAGTAAAAATGAAGAATTCTGAAGACTTGAAGCCTCTGACTCCCTCTGTTGAACTAATATTGTTGAAAATAGTTTTCTTGTTAGTGCGGTGTTACACTGTTCCTTTCGACCTAAGAGCTCTGAAAGGCTGTAATGGGGCAATGATATTCTATGAGAGATCAGCACCGTGTATATCTCCCAAGCTGTCGTTGGTGCTGCAAGCTTTGAACATGTGAGCCTAGAGGTGTCTTGGAGTATGATGCACTGCAATAATGATGGGGACTTTGAGTCTAATATAACAGCCAGGCTCTGGGTTATTACCTCTCCCACTCCAAGGTTTTAGGTTTTTTCAGTCTTTCATAAACCGGTCCAGACTCCAAGTGTTTATATTAGAATTGAAGAAAAGTCTGTTTGTCCCAGTTCCTAATAGTCATGTTCAAAAACAGACTACCAAACTGATACCTCATGATCTACAAATAGCAGTGCAGTTGAAAAACTTTCATTGTGCAGCAAAGTGATCTTGAGAGGGACTTCTAGCGGTCTCACTTAGATGACAAGGCTATTCGCTTCCAGAGACAGGGAGGCACTACAGAGGGGCATCCGGTGGAGCTTTTAGTATTTTTTCCTAGCCTACAGGAAACAGGCAATTTACAGAATACGGAGTGTGCTGCAGGACCCTGAAGGTCAGGTTGATGTTATTTATTAGATTCTTGGAAGAGCTTTACAGGAATTCAGCTCCAAAAAGCAATGTATCAAATTTAAAAGTTTAGGGTTCCAGTTATTTGGGAGAGAACCAATGTGCAGGCTTTTCTCAGTGGCTGAGCCTTGGAAACAGTTTTTTGTATATTCCAACTCCCAGATTACACGAGAGAAAAATAACTCCTAATATGAGTTCCTTCCTTTCTATAGAAGGAAAACGCTGCAGGCTTCTTCTCATACTTTTTAGAGAGTGCTGGCTGGGCAAATGTTTTGTGTATTCAACCCAGCCAAGTCAGACTGGGAGAACCAAGGCGGGGATAAGCCGAAGGGGATGGCCTCATCTCCTACCTTTGCAGGCACTCATCCCTTTCAAAAGGACAGATTCATTCAACATATGTTTTGTACTACACACTTGAGGTTAGAGGAAAGGGGTCCACTTTATGGGAAGCTGCGGGTATTTTAACAGGACGTACCACCTGCTGTGCAACAAAAAGGACACCTAGCAGCAGCCTAGCATACTGCTGAAGAAACACTGACACTAGCATCTGAGTGGTCTCCTGGACTAGGGGCTACAGAATACGTTCAATAGTGAGGAGGCTACTCTGAAGAGAGTATTGAATAGATGCTTACTGGGACAGGTGTGACAAACAGTTGTGAACTTTTGGCACTACATTTGTATATGCACAGTTAGTACATCTATTGCAGGTGGGTTGTTTGTATCTAGGATAGTTCTTAGAAATCTAATTTGTAGATCAATTGTTAATGGGTAATCGTGTGCCTATGGATTGAATGACAGTTTGTACAGAGATAGTTTATATATTAGCTGTTTGCAAGTGGCTATAGTTTAAAATGGACAGCTTGTGGCTGGATTTTCCAGATGCATTGCATGTGGATGCTTAGTGTGTAGACTGGATTTGTTCACAGCTATTGTTTGGAGATGGACTTATTAATAGTTTGTAAACTAACAGTTGGTAGATGAGAAATTTGAGGATGGGTTAATAGTTAATGAATCATGTGTAAAGAGATTGTTTGATAGTATACTATGGGGATGGATAATTTGTAGATAGTTTGTGGATGAATAGTGTATGTAAGTTGGGTATTTGCAGCAGAACAATTTGTAAATTGACTGATTGATAGTTTGTAGATGGGTGGTTGGTAGATAAGTACCTTGTAGGTATATATACTTTGAAGATGGAGAGTTTACAGATGGTTATGGTGTAAATGGATTGACTAACGATGGATAGTTGTCCATTGATGGTGCATAGATGAATGGTTGTTGGTGGTTGGTTTGTAGATGTATAGATTTTTGTGGATAGATGGTAGCGGGTGGACCGTTTCTGCATAGATAATTGCAATTGGATTGGTTGGTAATTTGTTGTGGATAACTTGAGGATGAGTAGTGATGGACTGTTTGTGGTTGGGAGGTTCATAGTTCATAGTGTGTGTAGGGAGGACCAGTTTGCCAATTGACCGATCAATAGGTTGGTGATGAATAGTGCATGGATGGCTAGTTTATAAATATTCAAATGTGTCTAGTTTGTAGATGGATAGCAGGTAGATGAAAGCAGATTGATTAATCATGGATAGTTTGTCTGTGAATCATGAGTAGATGAACTGGTTGTTGATAGATGATTTATCAATATTTTGTAGGTGAACTGTTTATAGATGGATAGCTTGCTGATGCATAATTTATGGATAAACTGTTAGCTGATGGCTAATCTGAAGATAAACATTTGTGAATTGATTGTTAGTTTGCTGTAGGTAATTTGTAGATGAATAGTTTGAGGATGGATTGTTTATAGTTGGATAGGTTGTTGACAGTTTATTTAATAGTGTGAGTAGATAGGTTATTTGTAGATGGACAGTTTGTGATGGACTGATTGATACCTTGCAGATTGATGATACGTAGGTGACTAGTTTATAAATATATTAATATTTGAAGGTGAATAGTTTGTTGGAGGAAAGTGTGTAGATGGATTGATTATGGATAAACAGTTGGTCCCTGAGAAGTGTGTTTTTTGACAATGGTTTCTGGGTATTTTGCTGATGGAAAGTTTGTGTATGTGAAATGTATTAATAGACTTTTAGTTGGTGGATAGTTTGTGTAGATATTTCTGAATGATTTGTTGTGGATAATTTGTAGATGAGTAGTTTGAGTAATAGTTTGTAGTTGGCTGGTGCATAGATCACTACTTTATAGACAGATATATATTTGAAGATGAATAGTTTGTAGATGTAAAGTGTTGAGATGGATTAAATATAGATGAATAGTTGAATAGTTGGCCCCTGTTGATGGATTGTTTGTTGATGGATGGTTTTCCGATATTTTGTAAATGAACGGTTTGTAGACGAATAGTTTGTGGATTGAGAATTTGTGACTAGATTGTTAGTCGGTGAATAGTTGTCAATTGATATTTTTGTATGGATTGTTTTGTAGTCTTGTATATAATTTGTAGATGAGTAGTTAAAGGATGGATTGTTGGGGTTAGATTGTAGGCAGATTGTAGAGGGATGGTTTGTGGACAGAGTGTAAATGAAAGGTTTTTGGATGGACAGTTTGCGCACAGAGGGCCTCATTTACAAGGAAATAACGCAGCGTGGCGCTGCAAGCCAGCTTGCTGCACTGCGCTACATCATTTTTAAAGTGCGTGATGCATCATATTTACAGAAATACAACACGTTTCTTTACTTTCCTCTGCGCTGGTGCACAAACTGCTGCCTAGCGGCAACACAGGCACCCTTGCCCCAATGCAGGCAACCTTGCGCCTTTGTGTAAGGATGCCTGCGTTGCAGGGATGACTGTTTATGTGTAGGAAGGGACACCTTCCTGCACATAAACAATCATTAACGGCGTTTTCCGCTGAGGAAAAACCGGGGAGAAATAATATTATTTCTCTCCATTGTGCAACGTTAATGCCACCGCTAAGTTGGCGTTAAAATCTGACGCATTCCCAGCCTTGTAAATCTGTGAATGCGTCAGATTCTGTTAGGTTTCGTGGGTGTCGCGTGGGAACACCCACAGCAACACCCACGGAACGCCCCTTTCCTGCAGAGTTATGCGTGAAAGGGGGCCATATTTACAGGGCCGTGAATAGCCAAGCAAGGTGGCTTTGCGTGGTCTTATAAATATGTGCTGCCACGCTGTGCCACCGGAGCGTCCAAAAAAATGACACTACAGTGGCGCAGTGTGCTGCTGGTGCATCGTAAATGAGGCCCAGAGTGTTTGTGAACCCGTGGTTAGTGGGTGGTTGGTTTGTAGGTGGTATATACAGATGGGTGAATTTTTGCCTATGTAGTAGTTACTGGAGCCCCTTCTGGGTGCTGGCAGTAATTGCTCTGTGTATTTAGCCGCACACTGTTATTTTATCAGGAAAGGCCCAATTCCCCGGTGGACATCTTTGCCCATTACGATCAGGTGTCCTGTTTACACAAGCTCTGTTTGATAAGCATTACTGTATGTTCCTTTTCAAGATGCCTACTCCAGTAGTCAAAATAGCATGAAATTTAATTTTACGCCTATTTGAGCAAGGGCGATAGGGCCTGAAGTCCACGGTGGCGATAAGCGTGCTCGCCACAAGGGCCGGGGCCGGGTGGCATCTGGGGCTCCCGGTCTAACAGCTGAATGTTTGGGAACAGCACTCGAGTGTCTCCCGGAGAGGGGCCATTAAGGCGAGGCCAGCAGCCCGCCCCAGCCGCTGCCTTGTCCCATCTTCCCCCGTTGCTGGGTGCAAACAGTGAGCCCGGCTCTGTTTGCCAAGCTGGCTGTGACAATATGGCCCTCAAATATTTGTCAGCCGCCGGCTCAGAGGTCTTGTATAAATACGCGTTTCTCTGGGGCACGGGGAGAGGTACCGCAGTCTTTCCCAGAGGGCCCTGACTTGATCAGCCACAGGTAAGGGGGTGTTAGTGTGGGGTCCCCTCAGGGGAGAGCATGCGTTGTGTCACCCAAAGTCAAAGTCCTGGTAAAGGGTTGGGACAAGTTGGGCTACGTTTCCTCAAAGGAAATATTTAATTCGAGGACATATGTTTTTAAATGATTGAATGTAGACACGTCTTGGCCCCTAATCCCGGCTCCATACTTGACCAAATTGTGTGATCCTGGCCAAAATCTCTGAGTCTCAAATCAGATACATGGAGGAGTTACGTCCAAGCGCTGTGCCATACAGAGAGTAAGAAGTGACAAGTCTCAGGTGCAAATCCCGGCATGCTCTTCGCATCCTTTCCTCTTCCCATTTCAGTGTTGTTTATTAATAATGATAGTAATATCATAATTATTGTTATGCTAAAGGCTCAGCGCTACACTACGCGCTTTGAGGAAAAGCGCTATACAATCAATGAATATCTCCTTGAGCCGGAGTCTTTATCCTTCCCAGTGCTTTAAATGGGCCGGTACTGTCCAGTACTGATTACCTGTACTTTTTTGTTTGAGAGTACCTGCACTTCCCAAGGAAAACGTTATACCTTTAATTGGAGAGTACCGGCACTTCTCAGAAACAAGCAGGTACTCGGGGGCAGAGTACCTGAACTTCTATTTTTCCTTTTCAAGCTCTGATCAAGTCTGTGCCCTAAGAAGCAGGTTTAAAGCGTGCTAGCAGCCTACAGAGAATTCGACTTTATTGGCCTAACGCCCCCAAAGGCACCAGCCTGAAACAAAGGGGCTTTAGGGTCATTCAGCTAAATGGGAGGGTGTGGCTAAGGGCTGACTTTGGAGCTGTGGAACCAGGTTCGAGACTCTGTGTCTGCTCATCATCCCGTGATTCTGGGCAAATCACTTCATCTCCCGTGTCTCCAAAAACATGAATGTGTCCTTGTGTGGTGCTAATGTAAAGCGCGCCAATACCTTCGGGTCGAGTTCGCACTATGTAAAACCGCCAAAAAAAAAGATGATAAAAGCATTAAGATCCCCAAGACAGAGGATGTACCATCCAAACGGAAGACATGCTAGTGCGCCCCTTGTTCACTTTATCGCCTTGAAAGGATGAAGGTCTGAGCCGACACCATCGGTATTCAGTAGGGTGGTTTCCTATTGCACATAGGTCTAGGACATAAACACTCCTTTGAAAGCGACAAAGAAAGAAAACAAGTTTCGTAAACTGCAGGCCCATTGGCTTGACTCGAGTCATAATTAATTGTCAATTTCGTCCTCCACGCGTCCCTCCACTACTACGACAAACGTGTTTGAGAAAATGACTTGAACTACCTTGCCCCCTGTTTTGCAATGCCAGGCCCGTGCGCCTTCCTCTCCTCCCCTCAGCACCCGAGCGGGCTCAGGGTATTAACGCCAATTCACCAAAATGCCAGGGGTAGCTGGAGCGGCATCGCACGCCCATGACGAGCCTTTAGTCCTTAAATTTCACTCTCACATGTGCTTACATACATGCACACACCTACACACACTCTCTCGCGTAAACACACGGCCATCTGCAACCACGCCCACAACATACATTTAAAGACTTTTTAAAAAAAAATATGAGCCGCCACTTTAATCCAGGAACTGACTTCGCCACTTCTGAGGCTGGAGGTCGCAAAGGCGGGGTTGGGTGCCCACGAGGCAAGCTAGGGGGTCGTTCGCAGCTGCGACCCCTGGTGACCCCTAAATGAGTCCATGTGGGGCCAATAACTCTGGCACTGACCTGCCATAGAGAATTACTTGAGTGATCAGCTTTGCTCTCTCTGCCTGGTAATACCACCAGACTGTGGCCCAGATTTATGGGCTTTTGGAGAAGGGCCGGGTAGCAAGTCACTGCCATATGGAGGGCATACTGTGCATTCCTGTCCTTTCTCACTACACTGGCACCGTGGTGTAAGGGTGCCAGGATCGTTTTTGTGGAGGAAGCGGCACCTTCCTGGACAAAAATAATCCATATCTATGAGGCTATTTAAAGCCACGCAAAGTGGCTTTGCGTGGCCTCATAGATATGAGTGCAAGGTTTGGGATGCTGTTGCATTACAAAAAGTGATTCAACGGAGATGCAAGCGGCCCATAAATATGCCCCTGTATGTTTAGCCTGGATCTGCATCACAACTTACAGGACTGCCTTCCCTGCGGGTAAAATTATGGCTATCAGAATGCAGCAAATGGTACTTCCGTTGTTGCTTGCCCTGAGAATCTCAGGCAAGTAAATTACCACTTTTTTAGTTTAACTGTTGGACCCTGGGGGCTCATCACCAAGAAGTTGTTAATTTTTTAATAGACTATAAACCTGATGCAGTTTTTCTTAAAGAAACCTGGCTGTATTGGCGCATGGCTGCCAAAAGTGTACCAGCACAGCGAGAAGGGATAACACTGCCACTTCTTAGTAGACATGATTCTTTTCCGCTCTCTCCCTTTCACACAACCCAGCACAGCTACTTTAGTTGCTGCACTGCGTTGCATGACTTCTCACTAAGGGCCTGATTTATGATAAGTTACCGCCACCTTTGCGTCGTTTTTTGACACAAAAGAGGCGTACACATAAAATGTAATTATATTTTGTTACTTTGTGTCACTTTTGCGTCAAAAAATGACGCAAATGCGGTGCTAACTTTTCATAATTCAGGCCCTAATTTGGCCCCTATTGTTTCCCCAAGTGTGAAAGTTTTCAGACATTGGCCTGGCAAGGCTGTTAACGTAGGCTGGTATCATTCAGGGCAAAACTTTAAATAGGCAGGCACCAGTGCTTAATTTGTGCTTGTTGTTTCCGGTGCTGAGCACCAGCACTTATTTTTCAGGGCCGGGGCTTATTGTTCTGCCCCAAGCATTTACTGTGAGCAAAAGACAAATGGGAAAGACGGAGGAAGAGAAAAACGGAAAAGCGTCACAATGGGAGAAAGCAAAAAACTACAAGAGTGAGCTGAAGGGGCAGCGAGTGGCTTTAAAACTAAAGGGGCCCGAGGTGGCTTCAGGATTACGCTCCCTCAGTATTCCTTACTCGCACATTTAAATGCAGCAGCCGAATGTTTAAGAGGAGGGCTTTGAGCACCGGCACGTTTTTCTTTACAAATTAAGCACTGGCAGGCACTATCAGATACCAAGCGGTCTGCAAGAGCGTTCTGACACTTCTCAGGACTAAACAGGTACTCTGAGGGTGCACGTGAAATCTCAAGAAAGAAAATACAGGTTAATGACAAGGAGTATGGGCGAGCTAGAGGAGGATTTACAATGCCAGGAATTGAGTGCAGTCAAAGGAACGGAGGGTCCAGGTGTATTAAAAAATTAAGTGGAATTCTACAGCACTGCTTTACACAAAATGAAAAGTTTGTGCAGTGACACATTTACAATGAGGTGCGCAAAAAATCACAGGCAGCAAACCGAAGTGAGGGGCGTCCTGTATCAAATTTGTATGCACAGATGAATAGAAATCTTTATGCACCAACAGCCAGAAATTACACGTAACACTTCGAACCACCACTTGATATTGTGCTTGCACATTGTTTGCACCTGGATTCATTTGGCACCAGGAACCTAAGCAAATCCGTGCTCTGCAACTTCAGTAGATGCCTCTTGGTGTAAAATCCTATGGGTGTTTGCAGTGCTTCTGCCCCGTTGTACCCCTTTCCAGAGGCTAGCAGGAGTGTGGTGCTATATGACGCAAATGCACTTGGTCCTGCACTCACTAAAACTTTCTATAAAAAAATCCTTTTGCACGTTAATTGAACCTGACATTTGTGTCACAAACTCCACTCAGCATATCACCAGGACCTGTGCTAGCCAAGAGTAAATATGCGCCCGAGTATAATTTAGCAGATGGCGCCCAATGCTAAGAGTGAGTGCAGTGCAGGGAGAGTTATACAGTACAGGGGGAATGAGTGCAGTTCTCAAAAGAATACAATACAATGCAAGGCGAGGGGAGTGAATATAGGGCAGGGAGAATAAGTATAGCGTGAGGAGAGTATGCGCAGCACCAGTAGAGTAAGAGTAAGTCCAAGGAGAGTGAGTAAAGTATAATTGCTTGGCCACAAGAATAACAGCAGTGCATGGAGAGTCAGCCCAGTTTTAGGAGAATGCGTCCAGTGCCAGGAGAGTGAATGCAGTGCCTGCTGAGATGCATAGAAGTTTAATACAATGTTGTATGGGAACTCCTGTGAATAACGTCCGATGCAAGTGGGTGCAGCAGTGCTTAATTTGTAAATAAAAAGGTGCCGGTGCCCAAAGCCCTCCTTTTAAACACGCGGCTGCTGCAATTAAAATGTGCGAACAGGGAGTACTGAGGCAGGTACTCCTGAAGCCATCTCGGGCCTTTTCAATCCATTTAAAACCCCTCGCTGTCCCTTCAGCTCACGCTTGCAGCTTTCTGCTTTCTCCCTTCTCCTTTCTCCTTTCTCTCTTTACGACGCTTTTACGTTTCCCTCTTCCTCCGTCTTTCCCATAAGTGTCTTTTGCTCGCAGCAAATGCTTGAGGCAGAAAAAAATAAGTGCCGGCCCTCAAAAATAAGCGCCGGTGCTCAGCACCGGAAACAACAAGCACAAATTAAGCGCTGGGGTTGCAGTTTGAGCGGGAGTACCAGCATTTGACTGAGTATGGCTCAACAGGTGGAAGAACGTCAAAAGTGTGTGCATGGGAAGAAGTGTTGGGGGGGGGGGTTACTAAGACTTTATGCTGGCCCAGAGTCAAGCAAAGCGGCGCTAGGTCTCGGAAGTGCCTTTACTTTGCAGTGCATACGGGGTTTAGTGCTGTAAAGGTGCCCTTTCATCTGTGCACACAGTGCCATGCATTGCACCACCGCGCTCGCAGAGGGCATTGCTTGGGTTTAAATATGCGGATCAGCACGAACTCCCTAGTTTTTGACTCAAAGCTGGATCTATTATGACAGCTTGACAAGCTTTAGTGTAAAAAATCTACGCATCCTTGCAGCAGAGGTTAAGGAGGAGGAATGGTTTTATTTCTCCAAACCTTTCAAACTTTGCATGTGCGCTGGACCGAACAAGCCATTTCCAGTGTGTGCAACGCATTGGAATTTCTCTAGGCATAGGATGTTGTACTGGATGGGTATTCTTTCAGCATAAATTCTATGACAGACATCACACACCATGGCGCAGAGGCCTTGTTTGGTGCTAGGTAGCCTGTCTGTGAACCAGCACTGGAGATGATAACTGCAGGCCATTTTGGCAGCGTGGAAGGCAGTGCGAGTGGTGGCACTGGAATAATAGCACAGTGACAGTGCACTCAGAGTAGGATTGTGGGGATGCACCCAGAGGTGGTGCAGCAGGGGAAGTGTCTACCAGTACCGAGGTAAGTCATAGCTGCCAAGTTTCTCAGGTCCATCTATGATGTGCTTCTCAGGCATATGTTGTGTTTTTGAATTCTGGGACAGGTAGTCCTGTTTTATAAGGGTATAAACAAGACCACAAATCCCAGAATTAAAAACAGATTTGGACAGGAGCCGCACATCATGCATGAACCTTGAAAACATAGCCGGGCTGGGTGATGAGGGGTGCCAGTGCACCACGACAGTGTCATAGAGCCTGTGTGGTACCAGTGTAACCTGGCATGAGCAGCATCTTGGGAGTGGATGCAATGCAGGTGCAATGATGCTGGAAAGGGGCATTGTCTATGTAGCACAATTCAATGTGGTGTAAACGTGCCTTATTTTGTCCACTTGCACACATCTATCCATGCATGCAAACACAACTCAACACATGTGACACAACACAAATCAAGACAACTTGCTGTGCTTCGCTGACTGACGCAAGAGAGCAAGAATGCACCATAGCTACTAAGATATGACGCATTCATGGTCTCTCCCTGCAGTGGAGCGCGACTGCTGCCTAGGAGCCATGCACACACCCTTCCCTTGCAGAGTACTGCAAGCAGCGATTTGCGCCACCTTGCATTTTCCTGCATTTACTAAGCTATGCATAGCCACACCAGGTGGCTTTGCATTGCTTAGTAAATTTCACTTAACCCTTGCGTGACGCAAGGGAATTTCAAAGGTTTTGTAAATCTGGCCCTGTAAACACAGGCATGCACATATGCATTATCCCAACTGCTTTGTCATAACTATACAAATGTATCTGTTTAGAATCGATTGATTATTTGTTAAATTATTCTGTCCAATTCTCGTGATCAGTTTTTTGTTTAAATTATATTTATGTGTGCAAGTCATAAACTTAACTTGATTTTAATTTTACCAGCTTTATTTTTATTATATTTCTATGCTTACACAAAAATGTACCTTGCTTTGTTAAGCTGTACATAAAAAATACAACTAGAAAGAAAACCTGTTATGTTCCCCTGCCCTGCCATATGTGGAATGCCCAGGGCCTGAAATGTGAATATGGTGATGGGCAGCTAGATGGCTGATTTCGGCACAGCGAAGATGTTTTCCTTAAGTGGTGTATGAATGAGTGGGCTGCCAGCGGCATTTTACTCATGCTGGGGCCTGGGAAGGAGGTAAATGATAGGTCTTAGTAGAGGAGTTTGAGTAGTCTACGAGAAATAGGGAAAGGTGGCGATCACAAGGAATTTTAGGTAATGTTAAGCAAAGAAAGCGGTTTATCTGGGTCCAGAGGTATAAGGAAAATTACTCCACCTCCCTCCCCCGACCAAGTCGTTAAGAAAGGACAGTGGATTATTGCATGCATTGTAGATATATCTGGGTACGGTGGAGGTCACAGGTATAAATCTTGGCAGGGTCCACTCAGCCTTTCCTCCTTCTGAGGTCGTTAAAGTTTGCACCATTGAGATGGTGATTGTCACATAATTATAGATTTGCCGCCTTTTCCACACAATCCACTATCTGCTTCATAATCTGCAGATTTTAACAAAAACAATTGTTTCTAGCTCAAACGGACCAAAAGTTACTGAAAATGCAGGGAAGTGTTGCCGTGCATGAAAAAGCCCTTTGCAAAGCTGAACTGGTCCTTTTTTGTTGCTTTTTGCTATATTTGGGTATTAAAACGACACTAATACGATTTAACCAATGCCCAGGCAGTGTTACCAAGATTAAAAACGCCGAAATGATTATGTCTCATTATTTGCCTTTTCTTGCCACATAATTTACTTAACTCTGCTGCATAATTTGGCCCTCTCCTGCTGCATAATTCCAGTGTCCCTGATAATAATTAACTTCAGTTAATCGAATAGATTCCTGACAGATAGTGGAGTTTGCTATACAATCAAGGGTAATAATAATGACAACAACAATAATAATGATAATAACAACAATAACAAAGCTAATAATACCAATACTAATGGGCTGCTGGTACAAGTGCAGAGTTTGCCCGTCGTGCCCTGGGCGTTCTGCTGTCTCTGATGGAGGGTGCTGTTGGTTCATGAGTGGGTCCAGTGGGAGGGCTGCAGATTAGTGGAGAGTTTGTTCTGTGACATTTGGTTGCAGGATATCTAGACACTGACTGCCAGGAGGATGTCACTCAGGTTGGTGGTTTGATCAGTCTGTGTTTTGAAACTGACAAATGTGATATCTATGCATTTGAGAAAGGTGAGACTGGAAGGGGACATGGGGTAGGCTGGAGAGGGTCACGCTGGTGAAAGGAATATATTCTTGTGGCCGATGACAGGGCCAGAGATGGGCTTGGGAGTACAGAGGGGGAAGAGAGACTATTATGATCATTTCATAAGGTAGAAGTTATCCTGGACTGAGTGATGCCCACACACTCATGGTGTGGACTTCGCCCGTGGATATTCTGTGGCTGACTACATTGCAGGCTGCCTAGAGCAGGATCAAGGCCCCAGATCATCCTTTAGGCCACCCCAGACTCACACGGGTATTTTCTCTGCACATTTGTGTGTCCAGCGGCCTCTTATGATTCTTCCATTTGAGTGTGCATTTTGATATAGGTTTGTAGTTCCTCAGAGAATTTGAATTCGAGCAAAATATGGTGGAGTAAGCAAGCTTGCATATAGGCAGGCCCACTTCAATTAAAAAATCCTGAAACAGCAACATTTCCTACAATATTATGGATTACTGCACTTGCCACATATCCACCATCTGCTTCATAATTTATAAATTTCAGCCAAACAGTTCAAATGGTACTAAAAATATCATACCACACATTTTGCAAACCCTTTGAAAAATGCTAAGAGTTCAGTTTCACTTGCTAATTTTTGCATTCAAGTATTAAACTATCCAGAACCACCCTTCCTAGATGAAGTCTGTAAACTTTTCATAAATATTTCACCCCTTTTAACAGTCTAGAGGAAATCTTCCTTCACCCCCTCAAACAACAAGCACGAATTAAGCACTGCTATGTGTCTTCGCGTGCTATTAGCCTGCTGTCTGCACGGAAGATATTAGAATTACCAGTACAGGGGCATCGGTAATCGTAGGTAGATGTAGTTGCCAAGGGTTACGAGGTGTACTCTGAAGATCCCTTAAAAAATGAGCGTTTAGTGGAAGAATCGAAAATATCGTCCTTAATTCCCCTGGGAATTCCTCAGTTTCCAGGGAGTTTTACCCTGACATTGTGACTCCTTTCTGCAGCCAAAGTTTTCTGCTGAGTAAATACAATGTGATGCTTGCCTTTTATTTAAAAAAGTAATGGTTTGCTTGTCATCCATCAGTGTTAGCACACAAAAACAATTACCTTTAAAAAAATACAAGCAGTGCATTTTATTTATGCGATGACAATCAGAAGAGAATATTTTGATGTGCTAACCAAGGCATATTGTAGTTTGTTTAAAAGGGTCTTTACTTAGCGTGAGCTCTAAGCCACTTAGGGCCTGATTTAAGAGAATGAAAATCCCAAGGCCCGTATTTATACTTTTTTTGCGCCGCATTTGCGTCGTTTTTTGATGCAAAAACGGCGCAAACTTGCAAAATGCCATTGTATTGTGTAGGTTTGCGCCGTTTTGCGCCAAAAAGCGGCGCAAATGCGGCGCTAAAAAAAGTATAAATACGGGCCCAAGTTTGGCACCGTTGCGCACCATCATTTTCATAACACAGAGATGCGCCGTATTTAATAGAATATGGCGCACCCCTGTGTTGCCTCCTGTGCCGGCGCTGAATTTGCTGCTGTGAGGGGGAGATTGTTTTTGTGCAGGAAGGAACACCTTCCTGCACAAATATAATCTTAAATGGCATTTTGTTCATAGAAAGAGCAAAAAACAAGGAGAAACAAAAGCATTTCTCCAGTTTGCGCCACTTGAACACCATCCCTGGCGTCGCGTTAGATTTTGGCGCTGCCTCAGGTTTACGAAAACTGGTAAATCTGGGGCAGCGTCAAAATGCAATGGGTGTTGCTGTAGCATGCCCACAGCAACACCCATTGCACCCCCTTCCATGCAAAGTGCTGCGTGTGAAGGGGCCGTACTTACAAGGTGGCGTTCAACCACAAAAAGTGGCTTAACGCCACCTTGTAAATACGGTTCTGTGCATAGCGCCACTGGAGCATCACTAAAAGTGATGCTCCGGTGGCACTAGGGGATCTTAAATATGCCCCTTATTCTTTTAAATGAGATTAATGTGATTTACAGTAGGTAAAAATTACATTGGATTTGTGTTGTGTGTATGTGACCATCATGAATCCTAACTGCCTGCTGATCACCTTGTTACTTTCGTCCCCTCAGACTGTGACATCCATAACTATCAGTGACTAAAGATGGCTGCAGGGGTGATACAAACCATGTCTGAGTTCCTCCTCCTACCTGCCGCCTTCCAGCGCCCTTACCTCCCCACCAGCATCGAAGCCATGAAACTGGACTTCCAGGAGACCTCTGACGAAGAGGAGCAGGATGAGGAGGACGAGGAGGAGGAAGAGGAGATGGAAGATGAGGTATCAGATGACAGCTCTGTCAGCCTTGAGATGGCGATTGGCAAAGCTAGCCCTGAGCTCAGTGACGCAGACATGACCAGTCAGCTCCTTCATTTCTCTGATCTCATCAGTCGAGACATCCAGAGGTACTTTGGGAGGAAGTCTAAAGAGGATGATCCAGACTCCTGCAATATCTATGAGGATTACTTGTCCCCTGCAAAGTCTGGGCGGGAGATGTACTACGCTGACCTGGTGAGGATCGCACAAAATGGTGGCTGCGATGACGGTCCCTACAGCCCCCTCTCGCCACCGGTGGAGATCAACCACCAGATCCTGAAGTCCATCTGCTCCCAGGATGGGCCGAGGACACTTGGGCCTCTGGCAGAGCTCTTTGAGGTCGGCCTCAGGCGGTACACCAGGCAGAGGGTCGCACAAGGACAGGACAACAAAAGGCCAAGGGTGGCCAGGAAATACGAGCACCTCATCCCCATGCACAAGCGGCAGTTGCCACTCTCATTTTGGAAGGAGCCGACCCCAGCCCCACCCTGCCTCCTGAACACCAGTGCACCAGACTTCAGTGACCTGCTGGCTAACTGGACATCAGAAAGTGGACAGGAGATGCAGCAGGCCAGCCGGGACCTGGCCAATGAGCTCAGCCGACAGGCACTAGAGGAGGACCAGTTCAGCTAAGACTTACTTGAACCCAGCTCAACTTGTGTCTGATTGTGTCATGGTTGACTGTCCCATTGAATAGTGAAAGCCAGAAGGTCAAAGGAAGGAATCACCCCCAGCCGAGGACAAGAGCGCTAACTAACTCTCAATGTTGACTGGTACTGGCTAAACGGTATCTGCTTTTGGGCAGTACTAATGAGCCATAGTAAGTCCTGCCAGCCAACCGCATTGTTCAGCTCATGCAACCTGTACATGTGAGTTGTCTCATGTGAGCGATTGGCTCATGAAAGTGGTAGAGAATTACAGAGAAATCGGGCCTGCAAGAGTCATAACACAAACATGTAGGGAAGTCAGAGTAATGGCCTGCACTCCACAATGATTATAGGCACTCAAATGTAGCCAGTCAGCTGATCAATAGCAAGTGAG
The DNA here is from genome assembly GCF_031143425.1 of Pleurodeles waltl. Lineage (NCBI taxonomy): Eukaryota > Metazoa > Chordata > Amphibia > Caudata > Salamandridae > Pleurodeles > Pleurodeles waltl. Next base: position 296,530,405 of record NC_090449.1, on the reverse strand, counting down.
CAGGGACTGAAGAGACAGCTTGGTGGGAGTAGGCAGTGAGCCGGCTGACGGGGAGGGAATAGAGACCTCAGCTAAGTGACAATGAAGGAACAGGCACTGCGGGTCAAGAGATCGGGGTGTGGGACTGTGTGAGAGTGACATGAAGGGGCAGAGGAAAGCAGATGAAATGGCAAACAGCGAGCAAGTAGGGGCAACAAGCCAGTATTGTGACAAAGCACAGCCAGTGGCTATCTGAAGGAGCACCGGCAGCACGACAATGAGCGAGCAGGGAGGCCCTTGGGATGGTGAAGGAGCAGGAGATGAAGGAGAGTGACAGTGAGGAAGGGAGAGGGGATAGTGGGTTGATTGATGGTGAAGAACCAGGGACAGCCAGATAAAAGGCAGTAAAGGAATAGGGGTGACTGACTATGGAACAGTGGAAAACCTGGATGCAGGAGAGTGACAGCGTGGGAGCAGGGGCCGAAGGCTGGTCAAGTAACACTAATGGAGCAGTCACGCCTGTGAGTCACTGGCTATGCTGAACCCCTCTATGGTACCCATGTGTCTCTATAGACTGCTCTGTGAGGTTACTCAGTCTCGTGTGGTTCCTCTGTGGTTCTGTATTCCTGACTGCTCCACGCCTGCTTGTGCTGCTGGATTTCAACAGTGCACCTATCACTAGCTGGAGCTGTGTAGACTCCAGATTTTACCAAAAACCGTTGTCCAATTATGACTGAATACACTGGGCCTGGTTCACAAAAATACACTTTTGAGTAAGTTTACACCTTTGACTACTACTTTTTGGAATTCATAAAATGCGCTTTTGTAGTAACTTGCACTTATATACTAAGTCCCATACTACACATGGCTAACCACTGATACTGCAACATGATACCATAGAAAATAATTGCATTAGGTACTTACTAAGAAAATGTAAGTTACTGCAAAGTATATGTTACTACCAAAGTGCAGTATGTGAATACCAAAAAGTTGTAAAATTACTCAAAAGTGTAAGTTACTATAAGAAGTGCAGTTTGTGATTGGCACTTTGTAGTAGGTTTTGCAGTACTACTGCAGTAGTACAAAACGTATTATAAAGTGAAGTTTGTGAGTCATACCTATTGTGTTTGCATATGTGACTCGTAGGTTGCTCCCTCAAGAAGGAGAACAAAATAATATACTCCCTATGTTGTAATAAACACATCTTAAATGGGAGATGTTTTTGTAATCTGTACTTAATATTGTCCTCTCTTAGAGGCCACACCCCTTACCCAAGGTGATCCGCTTATTACTTACTACTGAGCCACCGTATTCCCCTCCAGCCTTTCTTTTACATTCCATTGTAATTGAGATCTCTACTAAATAGTTTGGTTGATGTGAACCACTTCTTACAGAATGCATTCGTTTGCTGAAGAAGCCCATGCCTGGAAGATGTTGGCCCTGATAATCTTAGATCCCATGCTCCCATATCTTGTAATATCATTACCACCAGGTACACTAACCGCAAGTCGCAGGGAAATGGGAGTTCTGAGAATTCAAATCATCGTCACTCAGAATTAAGGAACCAGATGATCCACATCAAAGTCTCTCAGAAACAGAGGTAGAAGATTCATATCTTAGTAACTCAGTACAATCTTGCGTAACAAAGAGGGACAGAAGATCCATTGCAAAGTCACGCAGAGCTGTCCCTCAGGCCACTGTCTTTCCATGTATTAGTCACTGAGAACAGGTGACCCCCAGGGAGTCTACAGGTTAAGAATAAAGTCACTCAGAACAGTGGGATTCATGCCATAGTCACCTGGAACAGGGGGATCAGAGACGCTATTCGAGTCAGGCACAACCGAGAGAACTGACAATCTATGTCATATTCACCATGAAGATGAGAACAAGGCAGTTAATGTCACAGTCACTCATAAAAGGGGACCATAGAATTTATTCCATTGTTCCGCAGAACAGGGAAACCAGAGAATCCACACCATAGTCACTCAGAACAGAGGGTTCGCCCAATCAATGTCACAGTCACTCGGAACGGAGGGTCAAGGCAATCCATGAAAAAATGCTCAGAACAAGGAGCTCAAAGAAGAAATTGCTTTCACAGGGCAAACTCTGACAAATCCCCTGCAAGAATGATGGCAGGATGGACTACCACGGCTCAGTATAAAGGGGGGTAAAAAGGTAAGAGTTCAGTTTAGTGTGACAAAAGAAACAAGACGTTTAGGATTAAGTGCCCGGAGACAGAAAAACTGCACTTTCACCTTAATTTTGACTCCACGATCACATGAAGTAAGAGAGGAAAATGGGATTCCAGAACGTTGCACACTGCTAAGGTGCATTTTGTTCATTATAGCTTCTTTCATTGTTTATATTCTGCTCTGACTATTCAATGCACCAAGACCATCACTGCAACATTTCTAATTCTTGCTCTGTGTAAATAAATGTTTATTTTTGATATTCATGCCTTGTGTTCTATTATTGACTTGGATATTTGTTTCTAACTTGAGCTAGAGCTGGGTTGCTGTTGTTGGAAGATCGAACTAGGCATATCAGGGGAGGCTATCTGAGAGAGATCTGCTTGTATGACTTTGCTGATGATGAACCATTGTAGAACATGCTTTCTTTCTTTCTTTCTTTCTTTCTTTCTTTCTTTCTTTCTTTCTTTCTTTCTTTCTTTCTTTCTTTCATTCTTCCTTGCTTTCTTTTTTCTTTGTTTGTTTCCTTTTCCCTATGTTTCCCTTGGCTGCTTCTCAGCTACCTAGTATCCTCATCAATGACGTCTTTCCTCCCCTCTGTCTCTGAAGAACATTATGAGTTTGATCAGAGAAATTGACCATCTAATGAGAACTGCCCCTTCCTTTTGGTCGGCCACTCCCAGGTAGAATTCCTTAGCCCCAAATATGGGACTTGCCTCTGCAGAAAAAAGGGAATGAGATGAGTATTTTCCACACCTCCTGTTAGTTATGTAAACAGAAGTGTGGAGTTATCTGGAATTCGACAAACCCACTAGAGAAGCTTTCACTCTTTGCAGGTCTTTGATAATGGACCCCGCCTGAAGCCTAGAATCACAAAGTTGGGGCCAGATTTACAAAGATTTGATGCAATGCAAAGCAGCGGGCGACCTTGCTGCGCTACGTCAAATGGAGAGAGCGGAAATGCACTATACCTTCTAATATAACAAACGTCTGCTCTCTCTCTGCGCTAATACACTGTGTGCTGCCTAGCGCCAATGCAGACACACTTGCACTATGGTGTAAGGATGTCTGTGTTGCAAAAAGGATTGTTTTTGTACATAGAGGGGCACCTTCCTGCCCAAAAAACATCCTCAGAGGAATTTTCCTCTTTCTGTGTGTGCTGAAGAATGCAGTATAAGTGGAAAAAGGAAATAACAAGGAGAAATAAACATTCTTCTCCTTGTTACACCTCTGTTTGGATGGTGTAGCATTTTGATGCATTCTCAGGTTTACTACCTTTAGTAAATCTGGGAATGCACCAAACTCAATAGGCTGATGCATGGAAATGCCCACAATCTACCAAGGGAACGTCTTCTCAATGCAAGGTGGCTTTGCATGGCTTGGTAAATCTGACTTATGCCCTTGTGTTGTGAGGGCTTAGTGAAACTGGACCTTGGTATTTTTTTAAATTAATGACTATTATGTGCTAGCCAAATATAAATTTCAGGGATAGAATTATCACCATAATGATAGGTAAATCATTGATTATGAATGTTGGCTATTCAAGAAAATATTCCTAATCTATTAGTTTAAAACTTTCTACTTGTACAAAATTATTATGTTATTTATTACTGAGTCATGTAATGTCCCCACATACCTGCTGTGAACTGAAGGTTCTCAGTTAAATGTCCCGCTTCTGGGTTCTCCTCACTCCTCCCTTCTTGTTAAGGATTTATGAATCCTTCTCCTTAAAGGTTTTCTAGGGAGCTGTTGGAAGCGTTCTCTCTTGGAATCCCCATGTTGCAACAAACAGCCGGGCACAATTCTCTCATCTGAAGCATTTAGAAGTTTTAGAAATTGATGCATCTAGAAACTTGGTTAGTAAGGAAAACAGTGTCTCAGGAAAGTCACATTGCAGAAAGTAGAAAAAGATCTACATCATATTTACAACAATATAGAGCAATAAAAAATTGAAAATTGCCAGTTCATCTTGAGCAGTACAGAAGAACACAAGCTTTGCACAACTTTGATCACACAAAATAAAAATGATTCTGCTTGCTTTACATAAATGAAGCCAGAATTTCTTGTTCATTAAAAGGAATGCTTTTGGGCCTAATTTTAAAAGAATACATTATTCTCAAGCATGACCTATGGTAACATAATAATTACAAACGATTACCTCTGTACATTAAATAGCGTTTACCATAAATGGAGCAAAACAAAATTCTAACTAGTCTCCAACCAACTAATCAAATTATATGCAAAAACAGTTAACAATTATAAAGACTTTTCCAATTAACATACAGTATGAGAAGGCCACGAGAAAATGCAAATGCTTCCTAAAAAAGAATCAGAGCAGGAGAGATTCACTCTGTTGGATTACCAACCTACAAAAGAAGACTGCAACACAACAACAAAAACAACTAAATACTACAAACAAAGTAAGTTTGACAATCAATGAAAGCTAACAAAATTAATAAATAACTAAAAGTGTGTTAAAATAACAGAAAATGTAAACTATACCAAACGTTAATTTTCCAAATTACAAGTGTAAGACACATCAGAAGCAAAAAAAAAACACTAAAAAGAAAATAATTAAAACACATACTTTAAATAACTTGAAAATAAAAAAAGACCACTTTGAAAGTAAGTATGGTAACAAAAGCACTAACTAAAATTAAACTAAAAATGGCATTTTAACATGTCTAAAACAAACAGACCCCTTACAAAATGTTAGATTAAAAAATAAACTGACACAACAAACAAATATTTAAACTCAACAGACTGCAGCAAAGAAAACTATGTCAAAAGTAACATCAAACAGACGTGCAAAGCAAAATTCCACAACTAAAATGAAGTGATGGCAATATCTAGAATGTAAGTTAAAATCTGCACTTTCAATGTAAAAATGTTAAAATTAATATAATTAATATATTTTGTTATGAAATGTATATTTTCTACACTCTAAAACCCATAGACAAAAATGTGTGAAACAGCAAAATACATCAAATCCCAAAAAGGGAAGATGTTAATAATTATAGAGGATATACTTATAACAAGGAAAGCACAACCAGTGTCAAAACACATTGGAGATGCATCAAATATTGTTCAGATGCATACCTTAGCAGGACTAATACTAAAATGAAATAGTTGAAAGCGTTACAAAACATAACCATGCCTCTAAGATTGCTGAAATGTAAGTCAGGAATATTTTACAAGACCTAAAAGAGGCTCATATGAACTCAATAGGAAATACACTTAAAAATCTTACACCTAACTTTCTGAACAAGCAACAGGCCAACTTACAGGCATATCAACCATAAATCAATATTTGCTAGAACACATAGAACAGCCAGAAAAAGATCAGTTGCACCTTCAACATGTAGGTATAGACATACCCTAACACTTACTAGTCACATATTATAAAAATAATCTGTATTGCAATATGACGAACACAATAACAGTAAAAAAATAATAATAATTATGGTACCAATAAAAATGTACTAACCTTAACTCAATCTAACACATGGATAATGGATGGCACTTTTTATTCATGCCCTTCACCATTCAATCAAATATACATTGTCAATATCAAAATACAAACATCCCACCCATTAGTGTATGCATGTTTACATAACAAAGCACAAATTAGAATTAACACATGTACAACAACAAATGAAGAACAATAACCCACACAGTAGAATTATAGATTTTGAACAGGTAATGATTTAGAAAAGCAACCTTCACTCTGTGAATCAGGGGTGCTACTATCACCTTAACAGGGTATATGGAGGCACGTACAAAAATCCACCCTTGACACACAATATGAAATTAACCTAGCATTTTCCAACAGAATAAAAAAGCGAATAGCTTTAGCAGACGTCCCTATAACCGAATTCACTCAATATTATGACATGCTAATTTAATCGCCCTGGAACCAACAACATAAAATAAAACTAGCTCCACTAATGGATTAATATGAGGATACCTGGGTTGGTCACCTGCACCGATCCGGCCGCTGACCCCAATTAAAGATTCACATTTCAATGTGTAATGTCTATGACAGCTCTGTGCCCCAAGAAGCAAAAACTCACAGCGGAAGGGTGGCACAATTCCTTCCACGGAACACTTGGAAGATACCATCCTAAACTCTTTAAATTCCTAGAAATGCTGAAGAAAGAACATAGCTATGAGGAGCTAAAAATGGAACAATCCATAACTTGACTCAAGCCAAAACTATCTAAATAAGCTGGCATTCAAAGTAGGACACTTTACTAACAACTCAGGTCTACCATATTTTGACCCAATAGCAAGAACCCAACTTTAAAAAAAACTCTAAACAACATCATTTAAGGTCCATAAAACACGAACACTCAAACTTTAATGATATCAATTTCTAAATATTAATAAAGCAAATTTAAAATAGCAATCTAAATACACAAATAATTCGAAAGACAAAAATTCAGGTTGCTAATTAAAATGTGCTATCATAAGTATTTAAAAATATATAAATACACAATTCAAAATAACAAACATTATTTTCATTCAAAAATCATTTTTTTACCACCTATAAAATTTGCTAACGGCATAAAAGTCATATGTATACGCAATAAATAAACAAACATAAGATTGAAAAAATGAACATTGCCCCAAATAACATAGTTAACTAAGAAAACAAGATTTGGTAGCGGAATGAAATCTAAAAAATTTAATCTTAAAAACCTATTGATAAAAAAGAGCCAATAAGCATGCAAAAATAAGCCAGAGAAAAATAGAACATCTGCTGCACATCCAATAACTCAACTAATCCATAATAACCCAAAACATCAGAACAAAATTAATAAAGGCCCAAGGAAAACCATGAAAAAGTAAAAAACGATGGGGCATATTTATACTCTGCCTGCGCCGAATTTGCGTCAATAATTTTGCCGCAAATTTGGCGCAAACCCTACGCCATATTTATACTTTGACGACCCTGCGAAAGCCAAAATTCCGCCCTGTGCGTCATTTTCTGGATGCGTGAAACCGCCTTGCGTCAATGACATGCAAGGTAGGCGTTCCCGTCCACAAAATGACTTAAACACCAGTGCACCATATTTATCCCACCGCGCAAAAATCCTGCACGGCTGGGAGGCGGAGTCGGAAAATGACGCACAGCCCGATTTGCGTCAAAAACTAATGCCTGGGTCAGGGCAGCCATTAAAATGGGGCAAACACACCAGTACTTACGGAAAACACAGAGAAGCAACAGCAGGGTTCCAAAAGGAAGACATGGAGGTGCTATTCATCCAGAATGCACAAAGACGCAGAGTACAGGACCAACAGCAGCAGCTTCCACCACACCAGCAGGGACCGCAAAGGCAACGCAGAAGGCAGGAGAGGATATTCAGGACCAGGACAACCCTTTTGGGACTCAGGCAACAAGACATCATCCAGAGGTACAGACTCAACTGGCAAGCCTTTCAGCAGCTGCTGCGCCACATTGAGCCACAGTTGGCACCCAGCTTGCAGACACCCCACATCATTCCACCAGAGACCAAGCTGCTAGCTGTCCTCCACATGTTGGCAAGTTTCAAACCACTGGTTTGCCGGGATCTCACAGCCCTCATTCTCTGCCTTCCTACCCAAGGTATTAGATGCCATCATCTCCCTCACACCCCGCCACATCAGCTTCCCCAACACACAGCAGAAGCATCAGGAGACCAAACAGGGCTTCTACCAAATCAACGGTTTCCCACACGTGCTTGGTGCCATTGACTGCACACATGTACGGATTGTGCCACCTGCTGCAACCGAGCATCTATACCGCAACAGGAAGTACACACACCCCATAAATGTGCAGGCCATTGTCGATCACCGGGGTTTGATCACCAACATCGTGGCAAAGTATCCTGGGAATGTACATGATTCATTCATCTTCCACCACTGCACCATCAATCAACACTTCCAGGATGGACGATATGGCAATGGCCTACTTCTTGGTAAGTACAGAAACCTACTTATATACATACAGCACAGCAACCCCACACAACACATACACCACTACATTGACACATGGCCAGAAAGACACTGAGGTTGTGACACTGCTAGTCATGTTTGATATCCTGACCCAATAGGATACACACCTTTGGACAAATGACAGATGCAAATAACAACAGATGCCAGTCCCCAGACACAAGGGAACAATTTAAAACCACACTGTGACAATGACATGGCCTTAACTGCCAGTACAACTTGGCAGATTAATCTTACAATATCACATCAATAACACTCAATCACACACCCTTACAAACAATATGTACAGTGTAAGGGGTATACAATGTGTTTCGCTGCAGGTATAACACCATGACACACATAGCATAATGATGATGATACCTCTGATGAATGGGACATGGAATCATTGAGGCTGTATCAAAATCTCACATCACTCCTGGTCTGACATTGCCCACTACCAATAAGCAAGTGGACTGTGCTAAGAACACATATTGATGTGACAATATTACAAAGTGCACATTCCTACACATACAATTTGAGACAATTACACATATACACAACAGATGTACAGGCATATGGACCTTCTGACACTTAAACCGTCCACCCCACAACCAAGTTAGCCAGCTGAACTGGACCAGGTTCAGTAGTGTAGGTACACGTTTGAACATGAGTCAACTCTGTAAGGGCAGATAAATAGGTCTGCAGAGAACTTGTCACACATGGGATATTTGTGCATTGTCAATTGTCAACACGTCTGTGTTGCCAACTTATGGAGATGTGTTGTACATTGTCACCTAGCCGAATCAACTGGCCTCACGTATGTTTAACAAATTCTATTGCATATGTTAAATTGGATGGGATGTCCAGGCCATATAGATGCAGCCATGTTACCACCACTGTGGAACTGACTCTGTGTATGGAAGTATCATGTCACCCCCAGTTAAGACGCATGGACACCTCTTTCACATGACATAATGCATGGGAGTACACAATGTACTGCAAGTCTACAAAAATACCGCTGACATCCGGTCAATCAGCCAAACACCAGTTCAGATAATGAAACATCCCAATGCCGATAGTACATCCTAGAAGCCTAGGATTCCACACAATAACACAAACACAGATGAGTCACAGACAACACAAGAGAACAACTGCCATGCAAAGTGATAATCATGGTGCAAGCTCCATCAAAAGTTTTCACTCATTTTCTCTTTCAGCTGATCAGGCATATGGGATCCAGCCATGGATCATGACCCCATTTGCAAACCCAAGCACAGCATCAGAGCGTGCCTATAATGATGCACATCGGAGGACCCACACCATAGTAGAGAGGACCTTTGGCATCCTGAAGTCAAGATTCAGGTGCCTAGATATCACCGGAGGCAGCCTCCTATACTCATCTGAAATGGTCTGCAAGATCATTTTGACCTGTGCCATCCTGAACAACATTTGTGTAAGGAGGAACATTCCCCTCTATGAACCAGACCCACAAATGCCTGAAGAGGAGGAAGAGAAGGATGTTGTCTATCAACATGAGGGCGACCATCCAAACACTGCGGCAGGATTGCGCCGGAGACAACACATTGTACAAAACTTCTTTTAACTCTACTCACCATCACAACTGTCTTACCATATGTCATTAAACACATATTCTAATCACTAAATCATGGTCTGGGTAATTATTTATGCATCACATTATCCCTAGGATTAAAAATCAGAGTTTAGCCTCATGGAGCATTGCAGATATACAGATAAGGATACTGAAAAATCCACATCACATTTGATGGGTATGAATGTACACCCAACTTCACACACAGTATAAATGACATATATCCTGTCCATTTCACATTTGAAGGTGAATATCAGAGGTCCACAGCTATAGCACACATACATGTTGGAAACATGGTTCATTGCAGCATATGGCACACAACTAAGACACCATCATTCATAAGGTAAAAAACTGCTTCATACATGAGGCAGTGGATGTGCTATTGCATTGGTAACAGGAATGTATGACCAGACCCTTGACAGCAGTAATTGTGACATCAGCTATCTCTGCAAGGAGTATGTGTGACGAGAAGTCCATGTAAGCTGCAAATGGTTAGCACAAGTGCCCCAGGTATGACAAGGATTGCTTACAAGACATGCCCTGCGCAGTCCATTCCAGGTCATAAGTCCTGCCACTGCCATGTTTTCAGTCTCTCCCCACCCTTCTTTTGGGGGCCCTGGAAATTGACTATTTGTATCCAGATAATCCTTCATCTACACACACCCAGACTCACATTCTGACTCCATTGTGCTTCCCTCTTTAGTATGGCATGCCATAGTCATAGTGCATCTGTCTGCATGGACTTCAGGTCAGATAATGCACTGCCTGCTAGTCTGAGAACCTGTAATCACCTATCCATTGCTTCCCATGTGAAAGGTACTGTTGGCCCTTTGAACTTGATTCTCACCTACAGGACTTGTGAGAGACTGAAGCTGCACACACCTGTGAGCACTTCCATGCAGACCAGCCATTTGAACCTGCACTGCCCTTGCTGCTGCCTGAAATCACTTGTGTAACACAGGCTTTGGGTGATTGTGTAACGTTGCAGCCCACAGGAGAAATACAGTTTTCATTTTCCACAGAGTTGTTGCAGCTTTTCCCAGTCTCAGTCTGCTCACTGTGTATTTGCCTTGTTCATGTTAGTTCCTGACAGAGCCTCCATCCTCTTAGCCTGATTGGTTCCCATCTTTCTGTCACCATAAAGGTTCCCTGTGGCTACATTTGTCTCATAGTTGCTTTCCATGCCCTCGCTTTCCTCCTGGGGTATTGTGTCTGGTAGGTCTACGATGAATCCTCAAAAAGATTGTATAGCGTAATCAGTTTACTTATCTTATCATGGTGTGGGACATGTCTTCAAATAGCCTAATCAGGGCCCATCCCTTGTCTGGGTTTCATGCATGCATGAGTGACAAACAGTGACAGTGTACCATGGCTGTATGCGTGGATTGGGTATGGTGCCTCCAGCACAACAAACAACGTTTGCTAATGTGCATGAAAGGACAAAACATGTTTGTGCCCTGACAGTCCACACACAGATTCACATCGACCCCAACCTATTGATGGGGCTTGCGTGGTGAATAGCTGTGAGATTAATCAGCACAGAGCCACTAATGTTCCCAGTTGCAGTGGGAATTTTAGAGGCCACCCTGTGTTCAAATGTTGTGATGAAACCTGCCGGTTTAAAATTACTGATTCATTAACTTTGTGAGCACACCAAGGTTGCCCTGTTGTCAGCCTCATAAAACTTCTGCAGTGCCATAGCTGGACTATCCCCATGTGTGTTTTCAATTCCTCTTTGGCTTTCGTTCAATTCTGCTTTGAAGGATACTCTGTTAATGCAGGGAATGGCTCCACAGACTCATGACTACACATGCACGTAACTGTGACAACACGGACCCCAATAATGACACAGGGTACACATGGCCACACACTTGAACTGGACACCTTTGTGCAATTAACCACTGGGAATATGTGAACACATGCTGCTTGGTCTGCTGGTCCTCCACTGCCACAAGAGAAACATAGGTCATTTATATGACTCAAACTGTGGAGTGACATTACATTTCTGGATTGGTTTTGGGACTCTGTGTCACGAACACTTTACATACATAGCATTTTCAAATGCCTGACTCATGGGTAGTATACAAACCAGTGACCAGGAAGTGGTATCCAACCTTCCAGTACATGTGATGGCTTAGTCTTGTAACATTGCCATTATCACCCGTCCTCTATCTATCCTGTGCATAGTTTGTCAAGGGAGATGCTTTTGTCCCAAAAGTCAGGGAAGTTCACACAGCATTTGTTGCTACGTGTATGACAAACACATTTCCTGACTCATTTCCACACTGAATAGCATCTGATGGTTATCCACATTTACAACACATGCATCCAAGCACATTTATGAAAACACTTCTTGTGATGTTCACACAGAGAGCCAACTAAAATTGAAATAGCCAATTCATAGAGATTGACACACAGGCAATGAGTTAATGTATTAAGTTGCGCAGCCTTGCTATCCTCTATTGACGCACAACCTGCTCAAACTGGGTAATACCAATTTGTATTCCAAAAGTTTGGGTATCTATTGCGTCAGTGAAGAGTGCGAACCCGGTGCAACAACTAGAGGATCATTGTCCGCAGTAGTGTGATCTGCCACATGTACCCAAACACTCAAATGCACAATGTCTGTACAAACAGCCTATCTCTGTATAGTTACAGCTGTCATGTACTATACAAATGTGAGAAATGACCCAAACCCAGTAAAAGACATACATTTTGACACATACGCGTCAAAAAGACACATATGCATCAAAAAATCGCAGCATATGCGTAGAAAAATGACGCTCACAGCCATGATACATCCATTGGCCCGAGCGGTAATTCCTACACTGTACCCCATGAAATTGGTTACCAATGCAAAATATTTAGAACTATGGATGCGGGGTAATTTTTAAGCATGTGCGTCAAACAAAATTGACGCACAGACTGTAAGCGTCATAATATTTTGATGCATCATAATAAAAACGCACCACATTTGAGGCAGGAAGTGATTTAATAGGATATCCTGTTTACAGAATTGGTACAGTGGGTGTACTTTCACTTTCAGTTTGCAGTCTGTGATTTTTCTAGACTGTGTGGCTGTGCTTAGAGTTTTGTCTGTCCCAATTGTGATTTTGTCTCCTATGTGCCATCCATGTTATTTGTAATTGTCTCAGTTGTTCATTGTAAGTGTTTATTTGTCATTTTTGGTGTCTAATTTTGTCTGTACTGTTGGGAGTCTGTTGTGGGTACTGTTAGTTTGGGTATAGCTGGGCTGTTTTGGGTTACTTTTATTTCATTTTCCTCCCTTCTTTCCCTTTATTATCCTCTGTACCCTTTAATTTTCATATTATTTCTGTCATGTTGGGTATGCCACGTCTGGGGAGAATGGGTGAGGAGGAGCTGGGGGGATTCATTTGGCTGGTGTGCCACTTCCTCCCCTTGATGATCGAAGCAGGGTGATAAAGGGTATCACACAGAGGTGAGGAGTCACCGGTGGTCAAAAGTGTTGTACCATCTGCGTCGCATCTACAACACACCACGCAACAACCACCAACTAAAGCACCGCTGGGCTGACCTTGTTGCCAGACAGCAAGACCTGCTGGACCACCTGGGTATTGTGATTGGTGGCCCTGTTGGTGGGTACAATTCAGAGTAATGTGCACATTTAATTGCTCTGTAGTGACAGTTTCAGATTTGTTGATATGCTGCAGGCAATGTTTTTGGACATGTGGAATGCAAGTTAAACATACAGTGGCACTGAGTTATACAATAATTGCTACACATTACTGTCATTTGTTGACGCAACAGCTGCAGTAAGTTACAAAACACAACTGGAGCTTGTAAATTATTGCTGTCTTCAGGTCAATAGATGATGCCAATGTGGCTCTAACATATGTTTTATCCATGGTCTGTGAGTGTACCAGGAAAGAGATGTTTTTCACCACCTAATTCAAAGAATTAATGTGTTCCCCAATTATTTTGAATACATGTCTGAACTGTATTCCGGCTCATACGTACCAATTTCTTTCTAACCTCAGGTAATATCTTAGGCTGATAGTTTGACTTGGTTGTGCCGCAATTAAATTAGGAATGGATGCCAAAGTAATGCACACAGGTTAATTTCCAAATGTTTGGTGCTACTTTCCATAGATGTAGCATATAACATGAAGCAAACGATACAAATTGAGGGATAACAACTATCCCTGGCCCTCTGTTCATTGTATCTGTATGTTTTAAATTGGTCTTGGGCATAATAGCTGGAACAGAGCTAAAGCATTTCTCATCTGTGTTACTCTATAGCCATGCACTTCTCATAAGTTATGGGGTCATCATGGGATACCTGATGTTGGGGAATGCATGGTCACAATGTATTACGTGCATGATGTCGTGCAAGGGACCCCTGACCAATTCCATCATACATATAAAGTCCCCTAATACTTTGCTAGTTTCGTTTGGTACACCCCTGCTGATCTAGTGCAGCATATGTACAATAACTAACTTCCCAGTATGGAAGGGAACCTATGCCAGAAATGATGGGTCTGCCCGGGGGGAAGGTGCCTGGTTTGTGTATCTTGGGCAAGATGTAGATGCAAGGCGATGTAGGTGTGGTGTTGTAAAGATACTTAAACTCCATATCTGAAATAAGATCAAGGTTCAGCCATGTCTGTAGTTTTTGTTGTATGCAACTGTTAACCCCCATCATGGGGTTATGGTTAAGTTTCTGGAACGCAATACTATCTGAGAGTTGGCGATCCAGTTCAGAGATGTAGTCCACTTACGTCCCCTCTTATATAAAAAAAACTATATTTATTTCACTCTCTAGGGCTAATCATTTTCACTTATTATTTCAAATAAATCAATCTTTATCACAGGTAATACCCTCTACCATATATAGGGCTGTTTTCTGGCCTTCTACACGTATATCGTTCACGTGCTCATACATATGGGTGAGGTGTTTCTCTGCTACTACGGTTGGGTCTCCGCATGTTTTTACGCACATCACACCAGTTCTTTTGGGCATCTATTTTTCTTTTTTCGGCTCTGAACATAGAGTTCCTACTCTATTTTCCTTTTCAAAAACTAGTTTTTGTGTCTCCAAGTAATTATATTTGGTTTCTAGTCTAGCTTCTTATTAAAATTTCGCTATTTATGACTCCGTACGTGCACTCTCTGTTTGGCATTTCTTAGAAGAATTTGGTCTCCTACTCTGCATGAGACTATCTCAACTCTAAGTTTTCTTGAATTTTTTCTTGAAAAGTTTTTCTTGAAGTCTTTCTTGTAATGCTTCTACTCGTTTGGTGTTCTGTGTGCTATTCACTACCCTTGTGATGTATTGATGTATTTAAAGAAATACTATTTTCCATTGTTTCAGCCTTGAAAAAGTCCTGTTGGACGAAACACGTGTTGGCTGTTTCTGCACACATATGTTTTCTATGTTTTCAACATAAGGAATTAAAGATTTGGGATTTCTGTTCACTGTGGACTAGTATCTGCCCTGGTGTTTCCTTTTTGAAATTGACTTTCCAGCACGGCTCAAAGGAAGTTTTCCTTCTTTTTTTGATCTATGCAATTGAATACCTTTGGTGGTTGGGTATTTCTACCAGGTTGGCACCCTTCCAAGGACTCGCTGCATCCATTATTGGACATTGTTCTTTTGTTTCAGATGTGCGAATTATAAGCATCAACCACCAATATACTAACTTCTATCACATGTTTTAATAATGTGACAGTGTCAGTTTGCTGTATACCCGCTGACCTCCTAACTTGGCAAATGTAAGATGATGAATGTGGCGAACTGTGATTTCCAAAACCCTTTATGGGTACACAGGGCAATGAGTGACACATTTTAGGTGCAATGACTACACCTGTGCCCACGCATTCTGTTATGGATGACCACAATATACACTGTCAGCATATATTTCATTGTTGTATTAAAATATAAAAAATGGCCAATCCATGTCTTGCCTCAAATTGTCACCAAGTAACGTGCAATATCCCTGCCATTATGGTGTCATAGGGGGCATATGTGGCACAGGGTACACTGTTAATGTAGCATATGCAACCTACACACAACACAGGCCCTACATGTAAGGGACCATAGAAAGCATAATAAATCATGACCTTCAATCAACCCACATGAGCATCACACAGTAACTGATTGTCCCTTGATGCACAAGCCACAATACCTGAGTGACTGGTATTGCAGTGCTCCAGGAATGTGGCTTTGCATGTCTCTCATTACTACAAATGATGAGAGGAGTACACTCCATAAATGAGTTTGCAACCAATTGATGGAGCATGTTTGTCACCACATGATAGCTAGGGCCACTGCATGTGTGCAGATGTGTGTGTATCACTCACTGGAGTGAAAGGGTCTATACATGTTTGCAGTGGAATGTATGTTGGAGTATCATCATGCCTGCAAGGCTGGACTTTCAGATATAATGTTACACACAGTAATTTTATTTGAAAGTGTTGTACAGTGCACAGACATTGAGCACATTTCACCCTTCCATGCTTTATAGGTGGACCTGCCCCTTGCACAAATGGCGAAGTGGCTCGATTTGCGGACCCAGACATATCCAGTAAGTGTTGATATTTCTGTTCTGTGTCATGTTTGCAGCTGTTGTGTGATTGACTCCTGTGTGTTGGACACATAGCAAGGTATGATGTGCTGGCACATGATCTGATATGTAACATGACTGGAGTTTCACTTTTTTTTCCATATTTGAGTTGGACAATCAGTAGCGTATAGTCATATTTTGGGATTGTAGTGCAGCCCTGTAGGCATGGCCATGTGAATAGGGTGACATTTGTTGTTAAAATGTTTATAAAGAAAATTTAGTCATATTCATGATTTAGTCAGCAAGTCAGACCCTGAATCTCACAGAATAGGGATGCCAAAGTCTTACCCACAGACTTGAGCCTCCCTGTTCACTAATGAACATGTTCGACTGTATGTTTGACTTCCTAGCAGCATGTAGCTCCACATGTTCTGCTACGTGTATGTTGCACTTGAGTACAATGTCATAGGTGTGCATGCAGCTCATGCCCAGATGTGTGCTTGCATCTATCTGCTTGTTGTAGGACAGGTATTAGTGGTATCAAATGATGTTGACAATTGTCTGCAATTACAAATGTAAATGTGGATGGGATTGTCCAAGGTTTGTGTCTAACCTGGTTGGGCACCCTCCTTACCTGTGTACCTCCTTAGCTGTGTACAGCTGTCCAAAGCTTCCTGGGTGTCCTTGATGTTTGAAAGTATGTGTTGCTTGTCAATCCCTCCCGAGGCACAGGCTTAGGGTTATGAAATGTGTACCTACGTGTGATGATCCAAGTTTAGTACACAGACATGTAAATCTGTAAATCACTTGTCCAAACCTAGGATACCCACTCTTGATTAGGAACCGCATACCATCCTGGCAATTCCATTTACAAATCACAGATCTTGTGGCCCTTGATTGTCATCCAGAAGATAGTCATTAGTTGGCTTGTCACATGTGGAGGGCTTGCAGCATTTGTTACGTGACTAATGGCTGAACAATGATGCATAGGTCATTTAAGTTGGTACACACCTTTTAGAGCATTGCTGTGCTGTTAGATAGGACATTTGTAGGCTGCGTTGGCATGTACTTCCTCAGGGAGAATCTGTGATCTGTATGGTGATATGGCCTGTTTCAGCTACATTAGATGTATTGTCTGATTCTCATCAGTAGCAATATCACACAATGAAGTACCTAATGTTTGGCTTTATCTTTTTTAAAAGCAGCCAATATGGATGCCAGCCAGATCCGTGAATTTCAGCGGCGGGCGATGCGTTACCGCCACATTCTAGATGTGGAGTCTATGTTCCGCCACATGGCACGGTTTTATCGCCATGAAAGAGCCTCAGGGGTGTGGAGGGCATTTGCCCAAGGGGGCCCTTCGGTGTCCACAACAGCCGCCACCACCAGCACCACCACTACGACCCAGGTGGCACCAAGGATGACAGCCACCACTGCAGGACCATCAACTTTATCAGCTCCAGGACCACTGACAGCAGCACCTGCACCTCCCCCTTCAAGCATGGCACCACAAACCGGACAACCCTCAACAACTGGCACTCAGACCACCCCTGCTGCAGTCATTGACCCTGGTGATTTTCAAGCTATGCAATGTGACAAGCAACGGATGTTGCGCAGACTGGTACAGGCTGCAGCAGGAGGTATCACAAATAAATAAGGGTGCGTGCCATTAAGAAGACCCTGTGGAGGGTGAACTTGTAAATCTGATACACTCACCCATGATTCCCTCCCCTCCCTCCTCTTTCCTGGTTCTTTTAATTAGTGGGTTTAGGGGGCTTAGTGTTAGGTTAGAATAGGCTGTTAGTTTAGTTAGTAGTAGTGGGTTGGGGGTAGGGGTATGATATTTTTACATGTTTTTTTTATGAGTGTGTCTGGATGATGTTGGGGTTTTTGTGTTTAAAAAAAAATAAATGTAAAGAAAAATCCAAAAAAAAATATATTTGTTTAGTATAAGATAGTACGTGTTCAGGTTACTATGGCGGTCATTCTGACCCTGGCGGTCAAAGACCGCCAGGGCGGAGGACCGCGGGAGCACCGCCGACAGGCCGGCGGTGCTCCAATGGGGATTCCGACCGCGGCGGTAAAGCCGCGGTCGGACCGGCAACACTGGCGGGCTCCCGCCAGTGTACCGCCGCCCCATTGAATCCTCCAAGGCGGCGCAGCTTGCTGCGCCGCCGAGGGGATTCTGACCCCCCCTACCGCCATCCAGATCCCGGCGGTCCGACCGCCGGGATCCGGATGGCGGTAGGGGGGGTCGCGGGGCCCCTGGGGGCCCCTGCAGTGCCCATGCCACTGGCATGGGCATTGCAGGGGCCCCCGTAAGAGGGCCCCTAAATGTATTTCACTGTCTGCTGCGCAGACAGTGAAATACGCGACGGGTGCAACTGCACCCGTCGCACAGCTTCCACTCCGCCGGCTCGATTCCGAGCCGGCTTCATCGTGGAAGCCTCTTTCCCGCTGGGCTGGCGGGCGGCCTGAAGGCGACCGCCCGCCAGCCCAGCGGGAAAGTCAGAATTACCGCCGCGGTCTTTCGACCGCGGAACGGTAACCTGACGGCGGGACTTTGGCGGGCGGCCTCCGCCGCCCGCCAAGGTCAGAATGAGGGCCTATATGTTGTCCTCCATGTATCCCGTCATATAAGGGAGAGAGGGGTTGATGTTTAGAGTGTTTAGTTAAATGTAATAAGTAAGTTTAGCTTAGGTTAGTTAGGGCCAGTTTGGGTAATGTGTAGTTAGGATAGGTCAGGTTAGTTAAGGTGTTTCCCCTAGTTTTAGTATCCGTTTTTTACGGTTAAACAAATATTTAGGTACTCCTTTACAGTATGTGTCATATGCTTGGGGATCAGGGCCTTGGCATGGGTGAACAGTGTCAATTTAGTATTTGCATTTGTGTTCCATCCTGCATCCAAATCCCAATTGAGCTGTCACATTGGCAGCTACACCAAAGCTACTTCTCTATGCATCTGCCATCCATTGCACCCACCGCTCAAGGTTACTATGGCTCCCAATGTGTTGTTAAGTTTGGATGTATGTTTTCAATCTGACATACTTTGGACCAGATTTGGTATTGAGGACACTGTGTTACGTCTGTCTGCAGCCTGATGTTCATGTGAACCCTGATAAGGTGAGTGGTGGTATATTCTCATGCAGTATAGTATACATAACTCACACCTTTCATTTGTTACACTGCACAGCCTGGTTACTTATTTGTACATACACTCACACACATCCATTCCTGCTGTATGGTGTGTGTGTAAGGAAAACTTTGTGTCAAATGTCACATACGTTAAGATTGTCTGGAAGAAAAATTAGAAGACAATATGTTTCTGCTTAGACATTCCTTGAAGAAGACTTATTCTGTCCAACACAGCATTATACTGTATAGTTTCTAGTTACCTCTGAATAAACCCTCAGGAAGGGTAGATGATGGTACAATCCAGACCACAGTGCATAGTTATCAGCCCGCCTTCTTTCAGGCCAGTTGTATTGACATTCTATGGGCATTGACATGAGGCAAACATCACTAATCTCCCCTACATGTAATGTGTCACATTACACAGAGACAACGTGGTTGTGTAAGTACTATTTATTTTAAAGTGCTGTTGTGCTATTTTACATAGTCCAGGATTGTGAGTCCATTAGTGTGACACCTTCCATTGTGATCCTACACAAGTGCAAATGGACATGTCATTGGACATGCAGGGGTGAAGTGTCATACAGTGCAGAGGGACATGAATTGCCAATGAGGTAGTGAGAGACAATCACAGGGCAGAGTGACAAGATAAACAGTGGGCTGGAGAACAGTGCTTGCGAGCAGCTGTTGCAAGACTGGCATGTTACAAAGCACAGGACCTTGGTTATAAGTGACCATGTGGCATGGACTTGTGCTACCAGGTACTCTTACGGGTGAAGGTGATCTGTTCCTCGTCTTCATCTTCTGATGTGTGTGTCGTCTCCTCTGCCCCTGGTGGTGGTGGGTTTGAAGGGGCAACACACACTTCAGTGTTTGAAGACATGGAGTCAGAAATCCGGGAAGCTGCGAACTGTGGGGCTATTAAAGGCAGTACTGCAGCAAGGAGGAGCTGCTGGTTCTTAAGGATAGCAGCTACATCACTGTGGTAGGCAGCCAGGTCGGCCCTGAGGGGGTCAATATTGCATTCGTGCACATGTTGAAAGGTTTGTTGTTGGAGGTGTTGTGTCAGCTCCCTTACTGCTGTGCTGATTTCCTTCACACTTTGTTGCAGTTCTTTCCAGATAGATGTTCGCGCTTGCATGGCTGTTGCCTGTTCTGCAGTTGTCATTATGCATGAACGCACCCCCTCTAGGCTGGCTGCCATATTTTGCATCCCCACCCGCACCTCCTTGGCCAGCTCCCACTGTACTCCAACTACAGTTCTCTCAAAGCTGGTGCCAGTGTTGTCAGAGTCCTCAGCTGGGTTGGAGCTGGCAGGTCGTACTATTGGGGTGGTAGGTGGGTTCTCTGTGATGGCTGCTGTATCTGTGCTCCTCCTTGCGAATTAAGGTGGGGTTTGGAGGGTTCCGATACCTCTTGGAGGGTCTGCTGGCTGATGTTTGTCAGCTCGTCATCCATGTCATCAGGGAAGTCCAGGACAGGCATATCCCCAGGAGAGCCATCGTCCTCTGCAATGAGATGTGGTACAATTAGTGTGTCTTTGTTGTGGCATTTGTAATGCGACATGCCTGACTTCCTAATAGTTGCACATTGTGATATTGGTTCCTGTTCATTGTTCCTGTCATTAATATTAGCATTCTCCCAGGTCTATGCCCCACCTGCATGTCACATGTAGTGTGGGCAGTTTGGGGCAATGTCAGCGTCATATCCTGTAGGTGTAGGTTCTGCCCAAATTGTATGTTGCCACCTTCTTGCCCTACTCAACCCTCCGTCTACTTCCATTCTCATGTTGTGGCCTTGCACTGGCTGTGGGTGTTCTGATGGCACTTGCACCACACTTAACAATGTGGAACTGCACCAGTCTCAGATATTTCACATCCAGCTATATGTTTCTGAGACCTAGCATATACTATGTATAGCATTGGCATGGCACACTACAGATGTCAGCATTGGTAGAGTGTAATGTTGATGTTGGGGAATGTGTGCTACATTGGATTGCACTGATGGTCCTAGCAGTGTTCCAGTTCCTCTTCTGACTGTGCGGGTGTATTTCACTAGCCAGTTACATATGTCCCCCCCCTAATGCTGTTGTCTGAGCGGTAGAACTGCTGGGATGTTGCATGGTGTAATTGCAGCTATTGTGACCCAGGCACAGGGGGGCACAGGGCGGCACAGGGTGGACCCTGACACATGCAGCATGGGTATGACATGACTGCTGTGTACCTCATAATGTTTATGACAATGGCTGATGTTTGTAGCGATTATGGACAGTCACATTTGTCTGGTTTGGCACATTTTGATTGATTTCAGGGGATTGATAACGTTATCATCCTGAACCCTCTAATTTGGGTGTGTTTGATCCATGGGCACGTAACTGCCATTAGCTACTTGACCTGCGCACACAGTAGAGGTGGTAGTGGCAACTGTTGTCAATGTTAAATTCCACTTGTGGATATGGCCTGAGACTGTTAATTGAGCCCTATTTCATGTAGCGACAATACCAGCTGTCATGTGGCAGCAGGCTAGTTTTACGTTGTACCCTACCCTCCTGGACTGGCTTTACCTTTCCATCATCCTTGGCATTGTTGGTGTAGTGTAGTACTGTGCCCCAGGTTTCCTCTGGACAGCCCATGCCCCCGTGTCGTGCCCCTTTGCCCATTACACTCCCAGAATATCATGATTTCCATGCATTGTGTAGTAGGTAGGTCCCCCCCCCTGCTTACAGTTTACAAATAACCATTTTTGTTCCCCATGCGATTTACCATGCGCATCTGTATTGTCTCCCGGTAGTCTGCGCTGCCCTGTCCTTGAATCCCTGTGTCGATCTCCTCAGGGATGACGGCTGCCACCATCTCCTCCATGTGGTCCAGGGCCTCCTGCGATGCTGGACTCCCACTTCCAGTCTGCAGTGCTGCCTTCCTGTTCCTGGCCATCTCTTCCTTGGTCTTGCGCTTGTAGTCATGCCAGCGTTTCTTGCACTCGATGACTGTTCTCCCTACTTCAGCCACACTGTTTATCTTGTCCACAGTTTGTTGCCAAATTGCCTCTCTCCTACCAATTGGCAATTTAGAGGTGACAAAAAGTTGGTGCTGGTGTTCCGTCACCTCTCTGACCAGCATTTCCTGCTCCTCTGCACTGAACTGACACTTCCTTTTCTTCTTTTCCCTCTCCTGGGTCTTGAGTGGGTCATCCTGACTGGTTCCTAGTCTGTTGTCACCTTCCTGGGGTCTCTCAAAGCTTCTGGGATCCATTTAGGCTCTCCTTTGCACATTTTGCAGTGTTTACGCAGCTTTTTGACGCAATTACGTTAAAAAAAGGTGTGTATCCAGTTTGCGACGTCGTAAACCGGCTCAAAGTCATTTTCGCCGCATTAACGTTGTTTCTCTTTACAATGTGACGCATTGGTTTGAGAAAAAAAATGACTCACACCAGTGGTTTGCGCCGCCGTGCGTCAAAGAATAATTTTGACGCCCAAGCGATGCAAAGAAATGGCATTTGCCGGCCTTAATTTTTTTGGACACAAAACTGCATTGGTGCAGTTTTGCGTCAAAAAGTATAAATATGGCCCTATTGTGCTTAAAAAATGACCAAATTGTTTTCCTTTTAGAAACAAATAGAATCCACGCATGTTAAAAATAAAGTCCCACGTATAAAAACAAAACCCAAGAAACATAAAGCCACCCAAAACCACTTATAACATTTGTACAAACCAAAGCAAAGTAAAAACACATCAAAAGTAATGTTGAACAGATAGAACACACATATAAAATATAAATAAACATCATTACATTTCACAATAAAACCTATTGCAATATTGTAAATACACACTACACAAAAAAACACAATAAAACAACTAATAATTTCAAAACATAGCCTAAATAAGTGTAAAACCATCCCACCACTACTGCCTTAGAAAATTATTTGAAAAAGTCTCACCTGAATGGGAGGCAAGCAATGGGAAACTGCTACTGAGTGCTAAACAAACAGCGCAAAGTAACAAAGAAATACTGCAAAATCAAGAAAACTGGAAAAGAATTAGGAGAAACATAAAATAATTATTCTTCCATCACATAGAAATCAATGTTAGAAATGTTTTTTATTTATTACAGTTTATAAAGATATAAACATGTTAAAAGTGTCAAAACGTCTATGTTAAAAACAGTAAAAAAAAAAGTATTTATAAATCTATATTAAAAATACTGATAAAAAATATATAATACATTTTTTTCCAAACCCGCTCCATCCTCAATCCACCCACCTCCTCCAACAAGCCCAGCAAGGCCACCAGGCGGGTAAGTTCAAATCAGCACCCCAAAACCCTGGAAAGCTCCTCACTCTCAGAAGGCTGTCAGTCCAAGGCAAGCCCAGGTCATATGAGAGAAGTCAGTTTCCACCACTGAGCAGCCTGCACATTGGCCTCGAGTGATTCTGCCTGCTTGGTGCAATCACTGGGGAATAAAGTAAGCAATATGAAGATAATTAAGTTTGATCATGAGGAGGCTTGAGGAGATAACCATTTCCCTCTGAGCTATTCTGGCTATGTGCCAGTCGTCCCTGTTGAGGTCTCCCACCCATGTATCTCATCACGTCTGTAACCCAGCGAAGCGATCTGGGGCTTTAAGGATGCACTGCTTCCCCGTTAAGAGTCTGACCTCCAGGGGGCTGAACTCAGGGATTTGCGTACCCAGTAGGATGTTGGCCAAGAGGAGGTGGCACATCTGCAGGTATTGGTGGAAATGTGTGTGAGAAAGCTAGAAGTGTTCCTGCATGTCATTGAAGGATATTAGGGCCTTGCCCTACCAGTTGTCCCCTAGGTGAGGGATGCCAAAACTGTCCCACTTCCCAAACCTCTGTAAACCAGCCACATGGAGGAGACATCTACCTTGCCACTGCTGGGTCATCCTAGTGAGTTTATGAGCCCAACCAACAAGTTGGAGTTCCTGCTCCAGCACAACAAGATCACCTGCATGCATTCTGGGAGTGTCCGGGGAATGGAGGAACCATAGAGCAGTCCCAAGAGCCAGTAAAGCCCCAACCACTTCAGTTCTTCTCAGGAGGCTGGGTCAGCACATCTGCCCTTAAACAACTCATTAATTGTTTTAAGTTGCGCTGCCAGGATATTCCCATTCCTCCATCATAAGGAGAATGCCTCTGTTTGATATCGGGCCTCTAGTTGGGAGCGGTATGCACCCTGTCCAAGCAGGGACCACAATCTTAGTCAGGGTAAGTCAAAATACACAAACTAAATTAGCCTGTGCTCACCCTCTGGTTGCTGGTGCAGAGCAGGCAGGCTTAACTTAGAAGTGTAGGAAAGTACCATCTTGCCTGGCATGTTACCCCTATTTTCACTGTAAGTATGTTGGTTTTTGCCCATGTGTCACTGGGATCCTGCTAGGCAGGACCCCAGTGCTCATAATGTATGCCCTGTATGTGTTCCCTGTGTGGTGCCTAACTGTATCACTGAGGCTCTGCTAACCAGAACCTCAGTGGTTATGCTCTCTCTGTTTTCTAAAATTGTCACCTCAGGCTAGTGACTAATTTTACCAATTCTCATTGGCACACTGGAACACCCATATAATTCCTTTGTATATGGTACCTATGTACCCAGGATATTGGGGTTTCAGGAGATCCCTATGGGCTGCAGCATTTCTTTTGCCACCCATAGGGATCTCAGACAATTCTTACACAGGACTGCCCCTGCAGCCTGACTGAAATAACGTCCACGTTATTTCACAGCCATTTTTCACTGCACATAAGTAACTTATAAGTCACCTATATGTCTAACCCTCACTTGGTGAAGGTTAGGTGCCAAGTTGCTTAGTGTGTGGGCACCCTGGCACTAGCCAAGGTGCCCCAACATTGTTCAGGGCAAATTCCCCGAACTTTGTGAGTGCGGGGACACCATTACACATGTGCACTACACATAGGTCACTACCTACATGTAGCGTCACAATGGTAACTCTGAACATGGACATGTAACATGTCTAAGATCATGGAGTTGTCACCCCAATACTATTCTGAGCAACATTGTAGCGCCTCATCCTGCCGGCTTTCTCAACTGTTTCCTGGTGGTGCATGCTCTGACGGCTGTCTGCCTCCACCCTGCACTGGAAGCCAAGAAGAAATCTCCTGTGGGTCGACGGAATCTTCCCCCTGCTAACGCAGGCACAAAACTTCTGCATCACCAGTCCTCTGGGTCCCCCTCATCCTGACGAGCGTGGTCCCTGGAACACAGGAGCTGGGTCCAAGTGTCTCCCACAGTCCAGTGGCCCTTCTGTCCAAAGTTGGTGGAGGTAAGTCCTTGCCTCCCCACGCCAGACAGCAAACCTGCGTACTGCATGATTTGCAGCTGCTCCGGCTTCTGTGCACTTCTCCAAGGATTCCTTTGTGCACAGCCTAGCCTGGGTCCCGAGAACTCCTTTCTGCAGTGCCCAACTCGCTGAGTTGGACTCCGACGTCGTAGGACCCTCCTTTGTGACTCTGAGTTGACCGCTGTCCTCAGATCTTCTAAGTGCCTGCTCCGGTACTTCTGAGGGTGCTGCCTGCTTCTGTGGGGGCTGTCTGAGTTGCTGAGCACCTCCTCTGTCTCCTCCTTCAAGGGACGACATCCTAGTCTTTCCTGGTCCCCAGCAGCACCCACAATCCTCAACCGCGACTATTGCAGCTAGCAAGGCTTGTTTGTGGTATTTCTGCCTGGAAACACTTCTGCAACCTCCAGCACACCATGGAACATCTTCCATCCAAAGGAGAAGTTCCTAGCCCTTTTTGTTGTTGCAGAATCTTCTGCTTCTTCCACCCAGAGGCAGCCCTTTTGCACCTTCATCCGGGGTTTTGTGGGCTCCTGCCCCCCTGGACACTTTCGTGACTCTTGGACTTGGTCCCCTTCCTTTACAGGTCCTCAGGTCCAGGAATCCGTCTTCAGTGTTTTGCTGGTGATTGTGGTTCTTGCAGAATCCCCTATCGCAACTATTGTGTCTTTCTGGAGTAGTAGGGTAACTTTACTGCTACTTTTCAGGGTCTTGGGGTGGGGTATTTTGGACACCCTTACTGTTTTACCACAGTCTCAGTGACCCTCTACAACCTCCCATAGGCCTCGGGTCCATTCGTGATTTGCATTTCACTTTTGGAGTATATGGTTTGTGTTGCCCCTAGGCCTATGTCTACCTATTGCATCCTATTGTGATTCTACATTGTTTGCACTACTTTTCTTACTGTTACTTACCTGTTTTGGGTTTGTGTACATATAATTTGTATATATTACTTACCTCCTAAGTGAGGGTATCTTCTGAGATTCTTTTGGCATATTGTCACTAAAATAAAGTACCTTTATTTTTAGTTACTCTGAGTATTGTGTTTTCTTATGATATTGTGCTATATGATACATATGCATGTCTCCTAGTTCAGCCTAAGCTGCATTGCCATAGCTACCTCTAACAGCCTAAGCTGCTAGAAACACCTTTTTTCTACTAATAAGGGATAACTGGACCTGGCACAAGGCGTAAGTCCTACAAGGTCCCCACTATAAGCCAGGTCAGCCTCCTACAAGAAGGCAATGTCTAAAGTATTTGTGCAACACACACAGAATATTCACAGGATGTACACCACAAAAGACTCCACACAAATGTAGAACAATTAAGCTTGTTTATCTGCATAAATCAAGAACAGAATGACAGAGATCCAATGAGTTAATAATGAATTATTCATTTTGTAGGATTAAGTAAAGCAACGTTGATAAATGATTATGGACTAGACGAGTTGGTGCCGGGGACTCCTTGGCATGAATGTGCGTTGTTTCCACAGATTACGGTAATGTCCGGGGTGCGCTCTTCTTGGAGAGTGGCTGAGTGTGAGGTGCCTGGGCGTGGTCACAAGGAAAGCCAGTGGGGACCCTGAGGAAACTGTGAGGCAGATGCCAGGGGCACCAGGGAAGAAGTCAAAGTCACTGCTATGGCCACAGGCCTTAGGGAATGAGTGAACAGCAAAGCGTATGAAGCCACTTAGACCTTTGATGAAATCGGGCAGCCAAGTTCTGCAAAGTCAATCGAGGTTGTTGATCAAAGTGGGCAGCAAGTTTAGCAAAGCCGCGTGGATTGCTGATGCAAGCTGATGGCAAAATCCAGAAAATCCCATTGAGGTAGTTGAAGAAAGTGGGTGGTGAAGTTCAGTAAGGCCGCTCAGGGTGATTGAAGAAAGGGGGCGGTGAAGTTTAGCAAAGCTTCTAAGGAAAATTGAAGAAAGTGGGCAGCGAAGTTTAGCTGAGCTGCTCAGGGCGATTGAAGAAAGTGGACAGCGAAGTCCAGCAAAGCTGCTCGAAGGAAATGAACGGTCAAGTAAAGCAAAAGCCACTCGGAGTCACTGTGGGGTTGGTGAAAGAGTCCTTTGCTACCAGGCAGCGGGTTGGCGCAGCAGGGCAGGGCATAGTAGGGCAGAGCAGAGCAGCAGTTTCTGGAAACAGTCAATCCTAGGAGCGTGGCCAGCCCGGCACACAGTAGTCTTTACTCCAGCAGCATTTCCTTGAGTCCAGAAGTTTACTGACTTGAGTGGGTCAGGGGCCCAGTACTTATACTAGAAAGTTCCTTTGATGTGGGGAATGACTACAAAGAATTTCTGTGAAGTGAACAGGTCTCCCTTTCAGGTCAGTCCCGGCTCCAAACTATCAGTGGGAGGTAATCAGCCCCTTTGTGTGCACTCTGGTCTCTACCCATTGAAGTGTAAGAGTGAGCCTTTCCCACCCTACTCCCCAGGAAGACCCATCAATATGCAGATGAATACAGATACTGTTGAATATCTTGTGTTGTGGATGTCTGGAGAGAATGCACAAGTATAGCTGTCACCTAGCCCAGGTCAGACGGGTATTGGAGATAGGCTGTGTGCACACAGTGCAGTGAGTGCAGAGAAATTACCACTTTCTAAAAGTGACATTTCTAAAACAGTAATAAATCCGACTTTACCAGTAAAGCATATTTATTATTCCCGTTCCAATGGTACCAAACATGATGTAGCTACTCCTCTCAGATCAGGAATCACAGCCTAAAAGTATTTTAAGGAATTTCCAACGCTGGCCTATGAGAGGGGCATGCCTCACAGCAATGAGAAGAGACTTTGGGAGTTTTACATTATCAGGGCATGAAAAACTTAAAAGTACTTGTCCTCCCCCAACCCCTCTCTCTCTTCCCTTTTCTCCCCCCCGCCCCCCAAACACCATATGGCGCTGGATGCAGCACCACATTGCCTCCCCTCCTCTCTTCCCCCCAATTACCCTCCATCATCCTATCTATCTCTCACATTGATTCTGTATATCTGTCTCTACACTATGCTGTACTACTCTGGTGTCACAGAAACTACTCTACCCAATCTGCTTACCTACTACCTCTCATTCTCTTCTCATATCCTCTTCCAGCCTATGCCCTCAGAGACCACCGGCTGGTCTGGCAAAATGGGAGGCAAATATGCACCTACCTCACCACCACCAGCCCTCCAGTCATTGGCAATGGGACTATTACCTCAGAGACCAGCACAAATCTGTAAATATCCAGGGGTATATTCCATGAGCCAGGATAATCTACCCATCATATGTCAAGGTTACTTTCCGACTCCCTGACCCTCACTATTGAAGTACTCTTTCTTACTACTCCTCTCACCCTCTCTTCTGTTCTTTATTTTCTCAATTTTCCATATTCCGGATTCCTAAAGATAATTTCTTTTACCAATGCTTATTTTACCTCTCTTTGCAAAATGTACGGGTACAGTGAGTTCTGTACCATTGTATGGTTATTATTCCCGTAATGTCCTGTCATTTGCTTACAGGGCACCTTGCCCCATGGGCTGCCTGGGTCTATCTTGGGGGTGACTTATATGTGAGGAAAGGGGAGTTTTGGGCTTGGCTGCAGGGTTTAAGTGCCAAATTGGGGTGGCATGAGACTGCACACTCAGGCTGTGCAGAGCCAGGCCTGAGACATGTTTACAGAGCTACGTAAGTGGGTAGCATAATCAGTGATGCAGACCCACTAGTAGCATTTAATTTACAGGCCCTGGGTATATGGTATACCACTTTACAAAGGACCTACATGTAAAGTAAATTGTGAATATACCAATGTTACTATGTTTAGGGCAGAAGCATGTGCACTTTAGCACTGGTTAGCAGTGGTAAAGTGCTCAGAGTCCCAAGGCCAACAAAAAGAAGGACAGAAAAATAGGAGAAAGGCAAACATGTTGTGTTAACCCTGCAGATAGGGCCATTTCCAACAGCCACCCATTGACAATGGGAACCAAGTGGCGCCTCCCAGCTGAGATAAATGTGGTGACCTTCGACGTCAGGTCCAAAACCATTTCGGAGTGAGCAGATGGGGGTAGTTTCAAATAAGATACAAGAAGCAAGGAAGCACCATCATCTTAAACCAGGCTATGTGCCCCAGAGGATTCAGGCGGAGGGGGCCCCAGCATTGGATGTCCTTATTCATTCTAGTTGTGAGGGGGTTCAGGTTAAGGTTCCACGACAAGGCTGGAGGACGGGAGATGTAAATGGCCAGGTATTTGAAGGATAGGCAGTGCTGTGGGATTGTGGCACACCCGGACTGGGAACCTGAGTCATTCTCAATTGGTACCAGTAAGGACTTACAGGTGATGATCTGAAGGCCAGAGGTGTCACCGTATAAGCAGAGGATCTCAAGACATCAGGAGCCTGAGGACTGCAGATCTGTTAGGAATAACAGTAAATCATCAGCGTACAGTGCTACCTGTTTCTCCAATCCTCCTCCCACTGACCAAACCCGCACCAGCATCATAGCGGATTAGATGTGTCAATGGCTCAATCACCAGAGCAAACGGAAGAGGGGAGAGGAAGCGACCCTGAAGGGGGCCCCAGCAGAGGAGGAAGGGCAGTGAAAGGGTCCCATTGACCTGAACCTGGATGGTAGGATTAGCATAGAGAAGCCCCACACGTTTTCCAAAGTAAGGCCCTAGGCCTGTCCTCCACAGCGTGGCATCCAAAAAGGGCCAATCTATGGTATCAAAGGCCTTTTCAAAGCCTATGTGTAGCTGAACTGTAGTGTGGGGGGGTGCGGTGTACCTAAGGGAGGGCAACATGACTCTACAGATACAGTGATGGGTGCTTCTATTGGTAATTAACCCATATGGATCTGGGTGGACAAGATACTGCAGCCCCTGAGTAAGCTAAACAGCCAAGAGTTTCACAAAGATATCGACATCCGCATTAATAAGTGATATGGGCCTATACAACAAACACTTGTCTGGAGTTTGCCCTGCTTTAGGGATCAGGACTATCATGGCTGTGTCCAACTCTGGGGGGAAAGACCACTGGTCTGCTGCCTCTGTGTACAAAGCCTAGAGGTGGGAAAGCACAAGGGATCAAAAGAGTTTAAACTATTCGATCGGGAAGCCATCTGGACCTGGTGTCTTCCTGGAGGACAGCTCAGACAGTGCGCCCCCAATTTTCCTCAAGTGTGGAATGTTCGTCAAGGTCCTGTGCCAAGGACTTAGGGATGGAGTGCAGTGGGATGTATCAGAGGATTGGGTGATCTAGTTCTGTGATATATATAATTACAATTGTTCTGAAGTTAAAAAAATTACTTTTTGGAAATAAAAAAACCCAAGAAACATGGTGTAATTCAGTGATACTCAAATTATGGCCCTCCTGACATTTACATGCGGCCCCCTGCCCGTCAACACAGTACTAAAGGCAATCATTTGTTTACAGTCTATGGGCCCTGCACCGCTTAACTTTAGGTACACCTTCATTCCCATAGACATCTTGCCACAAACGTGTAAAAATATGATAAAGTTGCTTCAAAATTCGAAAATTGTATTTCATTAATATGTAGAACTGTTTCACCTTAGTCCATTAGATTATATCAATGCACTGAAGTGTTTTTTTTCCAAACATGAATTTAGAAACATTCATGCTTCCAAACATCTTGACAACAATGCCAATAGTGAACTAAGAGGCAAGTCAGTTGTCATGTGCACTCTCTGGGTGGCCAGGGTAGTTATTACATAATGTTTCCAAACATCTTGACAACAATGCCAATAGGGAACTAAGAGGCTAGTCAGTTGTCATGTGCACTCTCTGGGTGGCCTGGGTTGTTATTACATATTGTTTCCAAACATCTTGACAACAATGCCAATAGGGAACTAAGAGGCAAGTCAGTTGGCATGTGCACTCTCTGGGTGGCCTGGATTGCTATTACATACAAACAATATAATAGTTTATTAAATCAGACACAGGAAAGGGTTTCGTACAGTACTCATCCTGAAGTCATGTATTTCAAGGTCCTCCTATGTGAAAATGATGAAAAAGAAAGGAAAGTGAAATAAAACAGTTGACTAGGATCGCACAGTTTGGTCAAGTGGAGAAGCCAGGATTGATTCTAGGCTTTCTGTTTTGATTGGCCAATTCAGCCATAATATATACATGATTTGGCTCCTTTACAACTTCCTCCTCCACTCTCACCAACACCCTTCTAACATCAACATGGCCCTCGGTCACACCATTGACTAAATGTTTTGGCCCTTGGGAAAATGTTTTGAATACTCATGGTGTAAATATTGAAACATTGTACACAGTAACATAATATATGTTAGAAAAGATACTTCCAAAATGTATAAAAATGAAATGTAAAAATAATACTATATAAAAACCACATGAAAATGCAAATCATAGTATATATTATTATATATCATAAATGAGTATAACTTTTGATGTACAAAATAAAAAATAAAAATAAATGCTAACAATATTTTAATACCACATTTACTAGTCTCAATAAAAACTTGACCACATTGGAGAAAGTGTTATAATTTGGAGAAAGTCTAATTTACTACTCCCACTCCAAACGTAACCACATTGCGGAAAGTTTGGACTTAGGGGGAGTTCAGATTCATTGTTTCCTCTCCGAACTTAACCATGCTAGAGAAATTGTTGGACTTCGAGAGGTTAAGATTTACAATTCCATCTCCAACCTTCACCACTTTGGGAAAAGTATTAGACTCTGTAAGTGGTGAGTCATTTACTATTCCATTGCAAAATTTAGCTACATTGCAGCGAGTGTAGGACTTTGACGGGGTTCAAGTGGACTATTCCCACTCCAAACTTAAACACGTTAGGGAAAGTGTAAGATTTTGGAGGGGTCATAATTACTATTTCAACTACAGATGTAACCATGTTGGGAAAGTATTGGACTGTGTGGACTGTGAAGAGTTCAGATTTACTATTTGAACTAAAATCTTAACCATATTGGAGAGAATGTTTGACTTAAGGAGGAGGTGGTCAGACGTACCATTACCACACCAAACATAACCATATTGGGGAAAGTATTGGATTTTGTGGGGCTCGGATTTTCTATTACAGCTCCAAACATTACCACACTGGAGACAGTGTTAATATTTTGGGAGGAGTCCAATTTACTATTGCATTTTCAGAAACTCAAGAGACATAAAAGAATAAAAAATAGCACAGCATTACACATTTGGCAACAATCCATGGTTGAATGAAGTGCAGCATGTTAACAGCCCTTAGTTCTCAATGGCTACCACCCATGCCCCCAATATTTTGCACCATTTTGTGGGGCAGGCCCTGCTTTTTTATATTGCTTCCTTGGCCAGCATACACCAGTTCATGTCTCTGCTCCCGTCCTCCAGCCTTGGCACCTAATCCCCTATTCATGAGCTAGCTAAGCCTCTTTTGGCCACCACTGGGCCAAGTGCTATCCACGTTGTTTGGTGGGACGTAGTGAACTCCTCGCCTATGTGGAGTAAGAGATACTACCCAGGATGGATTGCCAATATGTTTGTATTGCTGGACATCCCCCTATTATGTGGTAGAAGGACACTACAATTCCACACCCACTTGGGCAGGTTGCAGCTGGTATTTCGGCCTTAGAGTAGTTCTACCATAGTACATCCTTTGCAACACCTAAAGCTGCAGGAACTATGCTCATATTGTTAGCTCTCTGAGGCTTGTAGTGCCTCCTTCCACTCCATTTTTTCAAATGAGCCCAGATTTGTCTGCCTATGGAGGCATTCCTAGGGGAATTATTTGCAATTTTCCAGTACAGGAAGGAGATAGCTCCGGTGAGGAGGGGTTTCACCAGCACTCCCTCATCCAACATTGTGGCATCTGGGATCTCAGCCCCATGGCAATATGACTTTGTAGTGCATGTATGACCTGAAGGTAATGGTACTTCTCTGATTTGGATGGGTGGTAAATGCCCTGGAGGTGTTCTAGGGGGATCACCCTGCCTCCCGCCCAGAGGTCACCCTACCTTGAGATGTCTATTATGTCTCACATTTCCAGTCCCTTTAGAGCTCCCAACTCTGTACTGTCCCACAGAGGTGTTTCTGGTGTAAGTTTACCCTTTCAGCTAAAATATGATGCAGCTTCTTGCCATATAGAGACCAATGATCTGGGATGTGGGGGGATGCTCCTAAAGAGTCTCCTCCCATATAGTGCTACACTGTACCCAATGGTTCAGGTAACCAGAATAGTTGCCAAAGTTGTGTATGATTTGGATGATTCTGTCAATGATGAGTTCCAACTGTCACTTAGAGTAGTGTCATCTACGTATTGAGACATGGTCTTCCCATCCTCCCTCCCAGTGCATTCCCTTTACCTGCAAGTTTTGGCCTCGAGCGGGTTTCGATGCCAATGCAGATATCATGGGTGATAGTGGGCAGTCCTGCTTGGTCCCCCTCCTCAATATGAAAATGTCAAATTAACCCATACCCTAGCCAGGGGTGGCCATATAAGTGCTTGATTCAGCTTATAAAGTTGGGTCTGGAACCTATTCTGTCCAGTACTGACACTCTAGCCTATCAACCCATTGTGCCTTCTAGTGCTATGTCTCTTTTATCTAGTCTGATGGGCTTGAAGCCTGCTTGATCAGGGTTCACTAAGGTGATGACCATTTTTTCAGCCTGGTAGCCAATATCTTGACTCGTATTTTGATTAGCAGGGAGATCATAGTATAGGAGATGCATTCTTCAGTGGATTTACCTCTTTCAGTATGTTTACTATTGTTGCATGTTGCTTTCCAGCCGGGAGATATCCCACCTTCCTTGCCTACTCACACATGGTCAATAAGTGTGGCAAGAGTTTAGTTGCTAGTCTCTTGTATGATTGTGTGTGGACCAGTTTGGTCCCATCGCTTTCCCTGTTTGCAGCTCTCTGATTGCCACAGTTATGTCATATAGGGTTATATCTGTCTCTAAATCTTTTCTGTTGTCTGTGGCTAACTTGGGTAGTTTCAGGTCCAGTAGGAGGGCAGATGCCTCCAATGAGAATCTAGTGGGTGCAGGTATGTACAGATTGGCATAGTATCCCGTGAACACCTTTGCTATTTGTGAATTACACAAGTGGTTCCTCCTTTTGGTCCCTCGATCTCGAGGACCCAGTTGGCCAATTTTTTACTTTGATCTGACCAGGACAATAGTTTGCCTACTTTACTGCCTACCCTGTAAAGGTGTCACTATGTTGTGAGGTCTTGGCTCCCTCCTCTGCAATGTCTCTATAGTCTTGTAGCTTCAGTGGTAGCCTAAGTGTAAGTTGTGAGTCCATTCAGGAGGTGGTGTCCCCTTCTAATTCTACTTTTTTTTTCTACCACATTTAAGTGCCCTATTTTTCTCTTTTTTCCTCCAGTTACCAGGGACAAAGCCTGCCCCCTTATTACTGTTTTGCACGCTTCCCATAGCATAGTGGGGGAGGCTACTGTTCCCTCATTGTTGGTGAAGTAGTTATCAGTACCTATGCTGAGTCCCCCCTAGAATCTCCTTATCGGGCAGCTTGTTTTAAAGAGAAAGCATCATGATATTTTTTTCAATCTGGGAATTTAAGGCCTCCCTTAGATTTCAGTTTTTTTTTAAAGAAGATAAAGCCGTACGTGGAGATTTGCCTTTCCACAGAACTTTTGATAGAAGGGACTCTATTTTCTAAAATAGTAATAAGGGATGTGAACGGTAATCATAGCAATGACATATATCATCACAGGAGAGAGCATCCTTTTATTAGAATCAAGCCTACCCCACTAAGAGAGAAAAAGTGGATGCCATCTGGCAAAATTGTCATTTAGGGGCTGATTTAAGAAAAGTGGTGCTGCACTCAGTGCAGTGCAACTTTCCTTGCGCCCCTTAGATCCCCCTTCTACCACCATGTGTGTGCCGTATTAAAAATACGGTGCACCATGGCGCTACTTCTGCAGAGTACATAGGGGCCCATCCTATTCCATGACATGCCCCCTATTAAAGCCTGCTCTGAGCAGGCAATAAAAGTGCCGAAAATAATGGCACAGTGAAATCTCTTAGATTTCCTTGCGCCATTTTTTCAGCTCCCCCTTACGGGGGAACGCCTCCCCTTGCATACATCATGTCTGGAGCAGGCATAATTTTGTGCAAGGGTTTAGAAAGTGGCGCAATGCATGCATTAGGCCCTCAGTTCCTTCTTTACCCCCTTCAAAGCTTCTATGTTGTTGTTGTACTTTGTATATGAAATCCAGGGATAGGTGGATGGCTGCATTTTCATATTTTACATCTCCCTGTTGCCGTACTGCTTTGAGGATGGCATCCCGATCCCAGTGATTGAAGACTTGTGTTTATGGTTCCCAGTGGAACACGAGGTTGGAGCTTCCACACTGAGCCTTTTCCACTGAGAAAACTTTTGATAGTCCTTTAGGTAGTTTCATGTTCATCATTAGGTGTTCAATAAATAGTTTCACACTTGGGCCCTCCGCTCTTTCCAGGACCCTAACAACTTGGCTGTTGTTGCGCCTGGAGTGCCATCGCCCATTGTAATCCTCTATTTTGGCTCCCATGTTCAGTCCTTAAGAGTTACATTTCTATTGCTGCGAAGTATATTTTGGGCTTTAGCATGCCTTTTATGTCTCTGATGACAGTCATTATCTCTGTCAGTGATGGTTCAGTGGTTCTCGCACTTCGTTTGTCTATGCGTTTATGGTGTTTTTAGGGGAGGCCGGGTGCTCAAGATCCCCCACTAGCTTCGTGAATGTGTCCAAATTTTACTGGTGGCTGGCCTGACTTCAGCCCTCATAGTTGCTTTTGCACCCAGCCCTGTTTGCAAGGTCATCCCCAATCTTTTTGTCTCCTTCCTCCTAATTTTTCTGACCATTTTTTGTTGGCTTTAGGACTCTGGGCACTTTACCACTGCTAAACAGTGCTAATGTGCATATGCTCTCTGCAAATTGTACTGTTGATTGGTTTATCCACGTTTGGCATATTTGATTTACTGGTAAGTCCCTAGTAATGTGCACTAGAGGTGTCCAGGGCCTGTAAATCAAATGCTACTAGTGGGCCTGCAGCACAGATTTTACCACCCACATTAGTAGCCCTGTAAACATGGCTCAGACCTGCCACAGCAGTGTCTGTGTGTACAGTTTTAAACTGCCAATTCGACTTGGAAAGTGTACCCACTTGCCAGGCCTAAACTTTCCCTTTTACTACATATAAGGCACCCCTAAGATAGGCCTTCGAGCCCCACAGGCAGGGTGCAGTGTATTTAAAAGGTAGGTCACGTACTGGTGTGTTTTACATGTCCTAACAGTGAAATTCTGACAAATTTGGGTTTCACTGTTGCAAGGCCTATCTCCCTCGTAGGTTAACATGGGGGCTACCTTTAAATAACTTTAAAGTGCAGATTCCCTCTGAGGGCAGATAGAAATATGAAGTTTGGTGTAGGAAGTTGGCTATGTATGTACTATTTCAAAGTAAGAAATAGCATGCACAGAGTCCAAGAGTTCCCCTTAGAGGTAAGATAGTGGCAAAAAGAGATAATTCTAATGCTCTATTTTGTGGTAGTGTGGCCGAGCAGTAGGCTTATCAGAGGGTATTGTTAAGCATTTGTTGTACATACACAGGCAATAAATGAGGAACACACACTCAGAGACAATTCCAGGCCAATAGGTTTTTGTATAGAAACATATCTTTTCTTAGTTTATTTTAAGAACCACAGGTTCAAGATTTACAAGTAATACTTCAAATGAAAGGTATTTCATGTAGGAACTTTAGGAACTTTGAATTAGCAAAATAGCATATACGGTTTTCACACAAATGACATATAGCTATTTTAAAACTAGACACTGCAATTGTCAACAGTTCCTGGGGGAGGTAAGTGTTTGTTAGTTTTTGTAGGTAAGTAAACCACCTACGGGGTTCAAGTTTGGGTCCAAGGTAGCCCACCGTTGGGGGTTCAGAACAACCAAAGTTACCACACCAGCAGCTCAGGGCCGGTCAGGTGCAGAGGTCAAAGTGGTGCCCAAAACGCATAGGCTTCAATGGAGAAGGGGGTGCCCCGGTTCCAGTCTGCCTGAAGGTAAGTACCCGCGTCTTCGGAGGGTAGACCAGGGGGGTTTTGTAGGGCACTGGGGGGACACAAGTCCACACAAAAAGTACACCCTCAGCAGCACGGGGCGGCCGGGAGCAGTGTGCAAACAGGCGTCGGGTTCGCAATAGAAATCAATGGGAGACCAAGGGGTCTCCTTAGCGATGCAGGCAGGCAAGGGGGGGGCTCCTCGGGGTAGCCACCACCTGGGCAAGGGAGAGGGCCACCTGGGGGTCGCTCCTATACTGGAGGTCGGATCGTTCAGGTCCTGGGGGCTGCGGGTGCAGTGTCTTTACCAGGCATCGGGTCTTTGAAGCAGGTAGTCGCGGTCAGGGGGAGCCTCAGGATTCCCTTTGCAGGCGTCCCTGTAGGGGATCAGGGGGGTCAACTCTGGCTACTCACGGTCTCGTAGTTGCCGGGGAGTCCTCCCTGTGGTGTTTGTTCTCCACAAGTCGAGCCGGGGGCGTTGGGTGCAGAGTGTAAAGTCTCACGCTTCCGCCGGGAAACGTGTGTTGTTTCAAAGTTGCTTCTTTGTTGCAAAGTTGCAGTCTTTGGGGAACAGAGCCGCTGTCCTCAGGAGTTCTTGGTCCTTCTAGATGCGGGGTAGTCCTCTGAAGCTTCAGAGGTTGCTGGACCCTGGGAACGCGTCGCTGGAGCAGTGTTTTTAGAAGTGGGGAGACAGGCCGGTAGAGCTGGGGCCAAAGCAGTTGGTGTCTCCGTCTCCTCTGCAGGTTTCTTAGGTTGCAGGAATCTGAGTTCCTTGGTTCTGGGGAGCCCCTAAATACTGAATTTAGGGGTGTGTTTAGGTCTGGGGGGTTAGTAGCCAATGGCTACTAGCCCTGAGGGTGGCTACACCCTCTTTGTGCCTCCTCTCTGAGGGGAGGGGGGCACATCCCTAATCCTATTGGGGGAATCCTCCATCTGCAAGATGGAGGATTTCTAAAAGTTAGAGTCACCTCAGCTCAGGACACCTTAGGGGCTGTCCTGACTGGCCAGTGACTCCTCCTTGTTTTTTTCATTATCTCCTCCGGCCTTGCTGCCAAAAGTGGGGCTGTGGCCGGAGGGGGCAGGCAACTCCACTAGCTGAAGTGCCCTGGGGTGCTGTAACAAAGGGGGTGAGCCTTTGAGGCTCACCGCCAGGTGTTACAGTTCCTGCAGGGGGAGGTGAGAAGCACCACCACCCAGTACAGGCTTTGTTATTAGCCAGAGAGTGACAAAGGCACTCTCCCCATGTGGCCAGCAACATGTCTGGTGTGTGGCAGGCTGCTAAAACCAGTCAGCCTACACGGATAGTCGGTTAAGGTTTCAGGGGGCACCTCTAAGGTGCCCTCTGCGGTGTATGTTACAATAAAATGTACACTGGCATCAGTGTGCATTTATTGTGCTGAGAAGTTTGATACCAAACTTCACAGTTTTCAGTGTAGCCATTATGGTGCTGTGGAGTTCGTGCATGACAGACTCTCAGACCATATACTCTTATGGCTACCCTGCACTTACAATGTCTAAGGTTTTGCTTAGACACTGTAGGGGCATAGTGCTCATGCACTTATGCCCTCACCTATGGTATAGTGCACCCTGCCTTAGGGCTGTAAGGCCTACTAGAGGGGTGACTTACCTATACCTGTAGGCAGTGTGAGGTTGGCATGGCATCCTGAGGGGAGTGCCATGTTGACTTAGTCGTTTTATCCCCACTAGCACACACAAGCTGGCAAGCAGTGTGTCTGTGCTGAGTGAGGGGTCCCCAGGGTGGCATAAGACATGCTGCATCCCTTAGAGACCTTCCCTGGCATCACGGCCCTTGGTACCAGAGGTACCAGTTACAAGGGACTTACCTGGATGCCAGGGTGTGCCAATTGTGGAAACAAAGGTACAGGTTAGGGAAAGAACACTGGTGCTGGGGCCTGGTTAGCAGACCTCAGCACACTTTCAAATCATAACTTGGCATCAGCAAAGGCAAAAAGTCAGGGGGTAACCATGCCAAGGAGGCATTTCCTTACATTTGGGGTCTCTGAACTCACAATTTAAAAATACATCTTTTAGTGAATTTGGTTTTTACATTGAGAGTTTGAAAATGCCACTTTTAGAAAGTAGGCATTTTCTTGCTTAAACCATTCATTTACTCTGCTTGTTTGTGGATTCCCCGTTTGGGTCAGTTTGACAATTAGGTCGCTCACACCTCTCCTCAACACAGTGACACAAATGGAGCAGGGGTGTAGCCTGCATATATTGATGAGCCATATGAGCTAGAGTGGAGGGAGGAGTGGTCACTTACACCTGAAAGGGCTGTGCCTGCCCTCACACAATGCAGTCTCCAACCCCCTGGTGTGTGTCTGGGGACTGGCCTGGACAAGGAAAGATCTTGCAAACACTTGAGACTTTGCTTTGAATTTTTCCAACTCAAAAGGCAGAACGGGGTATAAGAAGAAGACCCAAAACCCCAGACTTTTAGAATCTTTCTGGAATCAAGAGGAACCTCTGCCAAGGCGAAGAGCTGAAGAGCTGGAGGAGGAGTACTGTCCCTTTGCTGTGTTGCTTTGCTGGACTGGCCTGCAGTTGCTGCTTCTGTCTGAAAAGAGAGCAACAGGTGAACTTTGCTGTGTGGACTGCTTGAGAAAGTTCTCCAATGGCTTGGAGTAGAGCTTGCCTCCTGTTTGAAATCTTTGTTGTCCCTGAGACTTCCGTTTCCTCGACCTGCAGCACTGGGAATTGTGTGTTTTGTGCTGTTCAAGAGGAGAAACCACTGCAATGCCACTGGCCTGCACAGTGACCTGCCAACGCCGCATGGAGTCACATTGCCCCACTTCGCACTGCGACCCTAGTCTCACCTATGCTGTCATCGGATGACTTCACCAAGCTGCTGCTCGCACCACGACCTGTGGGCCCCGCACCCTGGCATCGCCTGCTCACACCGCAGCCTGGGCATTCCTGACGACGATGCTCCTGCTGACACTGGCGCCGCTGCCTTCACAGTGGCCTGTAGACACTGCTTGTGAGGAGCAGGAAGCACCATCCCGCACCGCAGCCGTGGTCCACCGATACCAGCACCAGACTCCATTGTCGTCACCAGGCATTCCTGCCTGCACCGTGGACTGTGGACACCGCTTGAGATGGTCACGAAGCACCGTCCTATCCCTCACCACTGGCTTAGGCCTACTGATGACAGCACTTCAGCAACGATGATGACGCAGCCTGCACGTGACCTGTGTTCATCACATGTTGCACCACCCCGCTTCACACCGCAGCCCTGGTCCCACCGACCCGCTGGATGACCGTCACTGAGCCGCTGACTGCACCGTGACCTGTGGGCACCGCACATCACACCGTCCCGCTTTGCACCGCAGCCCCGATGCCATCCAGACCAGTGCTCCTGACTTCATTAGCGCGGAGTTCGATCTGCAACGCGTGTGACTTCAAGGGCCCGACGACTCCCGCACCAACTCCTGAACCGACACTGCGACACCAGCGACGCCGCTCTCCGGAGCTCACCGCGAGGATCACGATGCCCTGCAAATCCAAGGTACTGTTTGCAGGCCGTCCCGACACCATAGCTGGCCCATGACGCCATGGCCGGCCTGAGCTGTTGGTTTTGTTGATCACGGCGACGGTATAGCCCCAGGTGGAGCTATCGACTTGAAGGAACTGTATTCGTAAGATAAATCTTACAAAATTCATATCTTTATTATTGTATGTTGG
Source organism: Pleurodeles waltl (assembly GCF_031143425.1). Taxonomy (NCBI): domain Eukaryota; kingdom Metazoa; phylum Chordata; class Amphibia; order Caudata; family Salamandridae; genus Pleurodeles; species Pleurodeles waltl. The sequence goes on along the minus strand of NC_090449.1, from coordinate 296,488,942 downwards.
ATTCTTATCGTTTTGGTCTTGTTTTACACAGATAAATATTGGCTATTTTTCTAAAACTGGTGTGGTGTACTATTGTAGTGTTTTCACTTATTACTGTGTGTTATGTGCAAATGCTTCACACATTGCTCTGAGATAAGCCTGACTGCTCGTGCCAAGCTACCAAAGGGCTGAGCAGGGGTTATCTGAGCCAGTATCTCCCTTATCCTGACTAGAGTGAGGGTCCCTTCTTAGACAGGGTGCAAACCACTGCCAACTAGAGACCCCATTTCTAACAGTTGCAATATGCAATGTCCATATACAGGGAGACATTGAAACTCGGTATCCTTAGGTGTTTGGAAGGACTGGGCTGCATTGAGGCGGAAATGAACCACCAACAGTTATGGGTCATCTGCAGGTAACCTGCTGGATGGTCTGCGTAATTTAGGTTATACGCAAAACTCAATATCTCATGTGTTCAAAAACTATCTACTGAAGGTTTCAGTCATGACAAAAACAGAGCTATGGAAAGGCTGTCTACACCCGTGAAATCTCAGCGATATCAAGTTTGCCTCTCTATTTCACCAGGTTCACCTAGGGCAGGAGTGTGGCAAGCCTTGGTGCTGCAGAAACAGTGGCACCGAGGCCCAGAGCTCGTGAAGGGCCTGTTGAACCCTCATAAGTGCTCTACTTAACCGGCCCCCACGGCAATCTAAGGGACCTGCCTGCCCCCGGGCCTAGGGATCCATGCTACGCTCCTGGCCCGGGGACAGAGAGGATTCTTTCAACTGCTTATTCTTAGTCACTACCTGAGACTCGCTATATGTTTTCACACATTTTCGAATCTATATAAGTATTATAGAGTGATGATGTGTTGTAAATCTGACAAGCATGAAGTAATGAGCAGCTTCCAAGAACCTTTGTACTTCAGAAAACATCTGAAATAAATACAACCACATTAATACATAAACATGGCAAGGGAACTATAATTCCAACTCTGCTAAAATGCTGCCTGGGTGTATACACGTCGCATCGTAATAGTGTCAATTTACTTTTGGAAAGGCCCGCGTTTCTTCCTTTTCACACTGCACTGAAGGGCATCGCTTTTTTTTCTGCAGTAACAGAATAGCCTTGACACAGTTCAGATCTTGCTATATGGTGCACGAGCCACATGTAAGCCTTAGTGATTACAAGTGCATGGCTAAATTCCGATCCTTGTACAAACCACGTGTTTGCAAAGGGATTAGATTTACGAGTTTTGTGATAATTAACACCCTTCGGAGTTTTACCCCGAATTCACTCTTAAAAATGGATTCCACAAGCTATGCCTCCTTTTTAAATGCCAATAATTATTTCACCTTTTCAATTCCAATCCCGTTGTGTCGGATTTTAAAAGGTGCGATACTAATCGATTGCCAGGCGGGATTTTATGATGAAAGTTTGGAGGAATCTACAAATTCTCCAATTTCTAGTGATAAATGTCAATATGGTAAAATCCGCCAGCCTAATTACATTCACCAAAGAGATATTACAGTGGAGGACATTTAGCCAGTGGATTTTAATATATATATTTTTTTCTCCAGAACTTTTAATATTTGCAGTTCCTTCCAGACTTTAAATAAGACCATGTCTGTTGACAGGGTTCTTGAAGGCATTTGTGTGTGGAAACTGTATAGTGCGATGCGGCCTGTAGTCTGCAATAGCCTTGGGTTCACGGTGTGTGAGTGGGGGGGGGGGGGGGGGGGGGGGGGGGGGGAGGGGAGCAGCGGACCAGGAGGAACAGCTCCTGAGATAACTTTAGAGGTAGGGGTATTCTTCCACGGGAAAGGCTGCAGGATGAGGAAGAAGAGGAATGTAAGGGGACAGCTTCGTGATGGATTTATTACAAGGATGTCGTGCCTCCGGATTACCTGAGGGAGGGGACAGATAAGCGCTTGATGTGTACCGACTTTTGAACAAATCTCCCTCTTAAACTTAGGAGTGTTATCTTCAGCGAGCCAGCCCCTCTTATCTACAGGTAAAGAACCCCCCAGCCGTTTATCCGCTCCTAAAGACCACTCTCTTATCTGTAGGCCCGGCTGCTCCCTCCCCGCTCGGGGTTTGAGTGACAAGGTAAACGGTGCTTTCATTTCATCGAGGTCCAGTGATAAGCAGAGTGGCCGGTCAGCACGAAGTCAACTCTGCGACACTACTACACACTCAAACTTGAGCCCGCCACCCCGGACTTTGGATTCAAACAAGCGGTGAAACAGTGGCGTCACGCAAAATAAACGCCACCGCGCACTGACCCCACACGCTCCAAAAAAAAAACTAGGAAGAGCGACCCTTGAGTCTCCCATGTTTCACAGTTATGCATTGGCTGGATGGGGCTGCCAATGAAGGGTTGGGGCACCCTCTGCGCCACAGGGACTGCAGGGGCCTGCGTTACAACCTCGCTGTGAAGATAGAGATTCTTGGGGAAGGAGACGGAGATGCGGGCGTTCAAGCGGAGGCCCTGCCACAACCATGAAGAGTTAGCTTGAATGCCTGCTGGTAATAGGAACCTAACATATTTGTGGAAGCAGCAGTTCTTATTTGTGAAGAAGTTGAGTACCAGGACCCGAAGTATTTTACACGAAGCTTGCACCACAACCCACTCACACCAACTATCAACCACAGTCAGGGGCGTAGGGGACCCTAAATTTCTGGGGGGGGACCGGGACAACCTTGAGATGGGCCCCCTGCTCAAAGTTTGCACCCAGAAGGTTTGCATGGGGGGGAGATGGGGGAGGCGGTCGCTTCCAGTCGAGTCCTGTGAGGCCTGCAATTCCCTGTCTGCTGGGCCCTTTGCTGCCTGTTAGGCAGCGACAGGCTCTGTGATGCTGTTCGCCTGTGTGAAGTCCAAAGAGGCCTGTACTGCCTGCTGGGCGCAGTGCTTCCTGTCAATTCCCGTGCTGTCTGCCATGCACTGTGCTGCCTGTTGGGAGCTTTCTTTCTAGTCACGCTGTGTCAGTCTCTGGGCCCCCGCCTGCCTATGAAGGCCAGTAAGGCTTATGATTGCTGCTAGGTCCTTGTCTGACTGTCAAGTGGCAGTCTCTGTGCTGCCGCCTTCCTGTGAACTGCTGTGCTGTCTGACAGGGCCGGCCTTAGTACTGGTGGCACCCTGTGCGACATTGTTTGTTGGCCCCCCCCAGTGACCACCTCCACCACGGATTCCCTCACTACTATCCATCACCACTCTCTCTCAGATGCATTTCATTAGTTTTATAGCATCACTCATACCGGGAAATATCCCTTAAAACGCAATCAATGCAATGCAGTGCATTGACCACGCTGCCATTACCACAAATATGGGTCTAGCACACATGCCTTTACCACACATGTCTTTACCACGCATATGCGTGGCTACAGCATAGAGAGCGGTCTAGCTGTTCGGGTAGAACAGGAAGAAGCAGAGGAGAGCGAGGTAAGTAGGGCTGTGGCCGGGTTTAGGGTGGGAGGTTGGGGTCATTTTAAGGACATGGTAGGGTCAGGGTAGTTTTTAGGACAAGGCGGGGTAGGTTTTAGGGTTCAGGACGAGAGCGTGGAGTTCAAGTAGCTTTTAGGAAAGTGTGGGATAGGTTTTAGGGTACAGGGTGGGGGTCATGTAGTATTTAGGACAGAGCAGGGTAGGTTTTAGAGTTCAGGGTGGGGGCAGGGGCGTCAAGGTAGTTTTTAGGGCAGTTCAGGGTAGGTTTTAGGGTTCAGAGTGGGGGTCAGGGTAGTTTTTAGCACAGGGCAGGGTTACTTTTAGGGCTCAGGGTGGGGGGGGGTTTAGGGCTCAGGGCAGGGGCAGTTTTAAGTGCTTGGGTGGAGTGGAGTATGGTATCAGGTGTAAGGGGGCAGGGCAGGGAGAATTTACCACACATGTTCCTTTACCAAACATGGTTTTACAACAAAATTAGTTGTAAAGGCATGCATAGTAAAGACACAGTCGTGGTTGAGACTGCAATGTTAAGGCATGCACGATATACGCATGTGTTGTTCCATCATCCATCCCTCATACCAGTCTAAGGTGTCAAAGCACTTTACATCACACAGACATTACGCAGATACAATCGTCATATATGTGTAAATCAGTGTATATGAAATGTTAAATAAGACAGAGGACTACAGGGTGTATGTGTCACATGTCATCCATACTGGTAGCAGGTATAGTTTAAGAGTGCTTTATCTGGAGAAGCGCAAACTCAGAATTAAAAACATAACACCATGGCTGGGGGCTCTCTTTAATAATAAGAATTGATTTGCGCTCAAATTAACTTGTTTTGCAACATTAAGTTAATTAAAAAGTGGGGGAAATCATAACACTCTAATCTATACCTTGATGTTTGCATGCAGCTCTTTGATGAGTTCATTGCTCACTGTTCTATATTTAGTTTTAATTCATAAATTGCAGGAGACAAAAAAGGAGCTCTCTGATGTAGGAAGCAGGCCTGGTGTGTGGTGAGTACCTATGGTATTATCACCTTATACCAGGTCCAGGTATCCCCTTATTAGAGAAGTGTAGGCAGTGTCTAGAAGCCAGGCTCTCTAGAGGTAGCTGTGGCTGAGCAGCCAAGACTTATCTAGGGCACATGCAAAGATCATGCAATACCGCTGTAGTCACACAGCACGTACACACATGAAAGAAACACGTGTTACGAAAATAAAGGTTCCTTATTACAGTAACACAAACACTAAAACACTAGATAGGTAATACTCCAACAGGATGTAAGTAACACACTATTATATGTACAGCAGCAATCAGAAATTGGCATAAAAAGCAATAGAAAACAGTGAAAAGCAATAGGCAATACTGAAGGCCTAGAGGGGACCAGAATGCGAAAGTTGGGTCCCCACCCAAGGAAGTGGAATCAGTAGAGGGCAGCTGGAGGAACTAGGAAATAGGAGGAACTAGGAAACCCCAAAGGTAAGAGAGAGTTCCCCCCAGCGACCAGGAGAAAAGAGGTAAGTTACTATTTTTTCCCCAACCCACCAAAGGGACTTCAGAGAAAGATATTGCAAAACGCAGACAAGACTGCAAGAAACTGGATCCTGGAAGAGGAAGACCTGGAAAAGAAGGGGACCAAGTCCAGTTTACGTAGGAGTGTCCAGTCGTGTCAGGAGCCACTACTCACCCATCTGTGGATGCAGGAGTTGGTCGACGGGGAGACAAAGTCAGTCAGCAATGCAGCACTGGAGCAGATGAAGAGTTCCTAGGTGATGCAGTCGACGTTCCACGCCAGATGAAGAATTGCAGTCAGTCTGTGGTGTGAAAAACCCACCAACAAGCCTTGGCAAAGGCAAATGTCGCAGTAGAAGAAAAGTGGAGCTGCCGGGGATCAGCAAGGTCCAGGGGTACTCAACCCATGGAGGGGAGTCCCAGGTGACCATCAGCAAGGCAGAGTCTGGAGAAGTAGAGGCAGCTCCCACAGAAGACCTACAGGCAAGGAGCACATTGAGGGCTGTGTTTCACAGAGAAGAGTGCTGGAGGCTGAGGCTACACGGAGCCTGAAGATCCCTTGGAGGAGATAACAACAAGCCTTGGTAGCTGCAAGGGATGTGGTGCATGGGGGTACTGTCCTGCATGGGAAGGCAAGGACCTACCTACTCCAAAGTTGGACAGCTGCTAGAGAGGACCAAGGAGATCACTCCAGACTACCACCCCTGATGCAGGATCCACACAGCTTAGGAGGAGAGGAGATCCACGCAGCTGCTTTTTGTTGCAGTTGGTGCCTGCGGATGCAGGTAAGTGACTCCTTCACTCCAAGGAATTTTCCTTCTTTCTTCTCATGCAGACTGAAGGCTTGCTGCCCTCAGAGGAAGCACAGCCGGGCAAATGTTGCAGTTGCTTGAAGGAGCCGGAGAAACAATGTTGCAGGGCGAAGTCGTCGCTGGAGCTACAGATTGTAGGTTCCTGTGAAGTCCAGTTGCGGTTCCAGTGGCCAGAAGTCAAAGTAAACGTTGCAGAGGAGTCCTGCTGGAATCTTGCATGTCGAATCTGAGGACCCACCCAAGAAGGAAACCCTAAATAGCCCAGAAAGGGGAATTGGTCACCTAGCAGGGTGACCACGTAGGAAGGGGCTGCAACGTCACCTCTCTGACCTGGCCACTCAGATGCTCACAGAGGCCTCTGCCCAACTTGGATTCAAGATGGCAGAATCAAGTGGCCACCTGGAGGAGCTCTGGGCACCACCCCTGGGGTGGTGATGAACAGGGGAGTGGTTACACCCATTTCCATTGTCCAGTTGCGCACCAGAGTAGGGGCTGAGGTCCCTGAACTGGTACAGACTGGTTTATGAAAGGAAGGCACCAAATGTGCCTTTCAGAGCATACTAATATCTTGGCGAGGCTGCCCCGAAACAGGCCTTGTAACACCTATTTCCAAAAGGAAAAGGTGTTGCCTCCCTCTTCCAAAGGAAATCCTTTGTTCTGCCTTCCTGGGCATGAGCTGCTCAAGCAGCAGAAGGAGGGCAGAAATCTGTCTGAGGGGTGACAGCAGCGTGGGCTGCCCGGAAAACACCAGAAAGCTGGTAGGAGCAATGCTGGGGATCCTCTAAGGAGCCCTCAAAGTGCATGGAATTATACAATCAATACTGACAATAGCATTGGGGTATGATTCTGACATGTTTGTTACCAAACATGCCCAGGTTCGGAGTTACCGTTATGTAGTTGGACATAGGTAGTGACCTATGTTCAGTACACGCGTAAAATGGCGTACCCGCACAGGTCCAGGAAAATGGAGCTGGAGTTCGTGGGGGCACCTCTGCTTCTGCAGGGGTGCCCCCACACACAGGTACTTGCACCCTGCCATCTGGGCTCGGAGGGCCTACCATAGGGGTGACTTACAGTGACCTGGTGCAGTGACCTGAAGTGAAAGGGTGCAGGCACCTTTTCACGCAGGCTGCAATGGCAGGCCTGCAGACACAGTTTACATGGGCTCTTATGAGTGGCATAATACATGCTGCAGCCCATGGGGAACCCCTAATCCCCCAATGCCCTGGGTACCTGGGTACTGTATACTAGGGACTTATAAGGGGCACCAGTATGCCAAATGTGGGGTGTGTGTGGTCCAAGCAACCAAATTTAATGAGAGAGAGCACTGGGGTCCTGGTTAGCAGGATCCCAGTGAACACAGTCAAAACATACTGACAACAGGTAAAAAGTGGGGTAACCATGCCAAAAAGAGGGTACTTTCCTGCATCTGACAGAAGCAGTAACCCACTGGCCTATTCACATTGTATACACTTTGTGATCTGCATGTAGACGTTCTTTGTAGCAGGCATAGTTACCCTGTACGTTATGATGAGTCAAAACTTCCACTAGACAAAACTTGAATCTCTCGCCAGGAAGACCATTAATTGCTGGAATTATCTTGAGGTTTTTATTGTTGCTTGAAAACTGTTGGTGGCAAGGAACACCCAGCAGGTGCTTTTAAAGTCACAATATACTTGCAAACACAGTACCCCCATCCTAAGTCAGCACCCAGTGCAGTGGCACTGGTTGCATCGCCCTAGAGCCGACCCTGCTGCCTCACCTATCCCTGTCCATCTCTCGGGCCATCTGGTGCTTCCTGAGACCCATGCTGTGTGCCAGTCTCTCAGCAGTCTAGCCAGCAGTTTCAGGCTCTGTTCCACCACAGCCTGTGAAGTCCTATAAAGCCTGTGAGCTGCCACAGTGCTGGCTTTGCATCCACGGGCCATTGGCAGGAAATGAGATTTACAGACAGCCCTTGGCCTTTAGAGCGGGCTTTCACAAATACCAGGAAGGCTGAGTGAGAGACAGGGGACCGAAATGTTGGGGGGGGGGCAGGATGTCAACTTAGGGGACAATAATTAGCACTGGGGCAGGCAAGCTGGAGACAGAGTGGAGAAGAGAGTGAGAGAGAGGTGACCGAAACGGGTGCCCTAACAAACATTGTCGCACAGGGTGCCACTAGCGCGCTAAAGCCTGCCCTGCTCATATCTCACAGTAACTCAACAATACTGTTTTTAGAAAGGGAGATACTCTGCAACACAGCACTGTATTTAAAAAGAAAGGGAGTTACTTTGCAATAGTTTTTTAATTACCCAAACCTCCTTACCTTCACAAATCTTGCTGCTCTCTTCAGGGTTCGATTTTCAAGAGAAGGGAAGGGTAGGGCTCAGGAGGGACGGGATGCAGACAGCAATCAACAAAGGGCCTCTCATCTCCCTTTGTTCTCAGAAGTGCAAACTGCACGCAGCTATGGCAGCAAGGTGAGAAAGAATCCCTTGTGTGCTGCAGCACAACAAAAGGGCAGAGGGCGAGTGTCCTGGAGGCAGGTCACAGGTCAAGTGCAGGGCCAGTATAGGAAGCGCTTTCATGCGCTAATGGTCCTGTGAATTACAGAAGAGAAGGGAAAATTCTTCTGTCCCCTCGTCCCCCCACCCTTGTCCCCCATGTCCCCCCCCACTCTAAAATGGGGGGGGGGGGACATATCCCCTGCGTCCCCCACACTTCCTACACCCAGGACCACAATCCAATAGAATGGCCTGGGCGACATGGTATTTTTATGTTTTTTTAAATGAAATTGATTTGCTGCACATTGTTGATGATGTGCGCTGTTAATAGGTAGACAGATACTGCCACCACCTGATGAACTGTAGAAAGTATGTGCTGGAAACAAGTGCAGTGCTGACCACCTGAAAACACCAGAACAAATTAAGCACGGCGTGTCAACTCTGAAGCTCGGGGCTGGAGTGGAGATCAAAATCTTTTCAAAATGGCTAGCCCTACACTGCAGGAGGCTGGGTCTAGAATGGGCCTTGGGTGCTTATGTCAGCACAATCTGCTCTAAGAGCAACTCCCTGCATTCAATTTATCAGGGAAATGCCAGAGTGCGAGTGGCAGAAAAGTCAGTATGGCCTGAATTCTGGACATACCACAGGCCACTGATGTCCTTGCTGAGGACAGATGCCATTGGCTTAAGGCTACTGAAGTAGCAAGGATACCAAGGGCCCTAATGCAAGCATGGAAAATGGGACTTATCCCATCCTTGGGTGGGTAGGAAACAAAGCTACTGCAGGGATACAGTGGATTTCTCGCACCAAGGTGCCACTGTACCTGCAGTACTAACCCTAGCCACAAACCTGTCTAAGCCCATCATATTGATCAATTGTAGTCTGAGGGACAGCTGGCAGCTTGGCAGTGAGTCAAGGGAGGATGTGACTTCAGGACCTCATTTTGGGGGTCCATGACTTGTTTTCGTATCAGAATTTGACCCAGAGAGGGGCAGGGTTTCGGCCCCAACCAAGATGGCAGTGCCGTGTGGAGCTCCGGTGAGGAGTTTCCAATGACTTTGGGAACGCTTCTGCACTTGCTTTTTGGAGGAAACAATCGTGCATCTCCTCCTGAAGACTTGGTGAGTTGGTGGAGTCTTTTTCCAGCTCCATTACTCTTCGGTAAGGGTGCAGCCAGCACCAGGGGATTTTACTTCACCGCGCAGGGTTGCATCAGCCATTTTCAGAGGTGGGGAGCGCGTTCCCATATTTGGAGTGGTCGTACTCCTTAAAAAGCCCCCTTTTGTGCAAATCAACCTGTTTTCCTGCTATTTTTATGGAAATTGTGTGCTTCACCTCTCCTGGTATTAAAATTCCTCAGTGACACCTGTGTTGTTAATAGGATGTTTCAGTGAATGCTTCTTCTGTGCATCAATATGTTACTTCACCACAGTGCCTTCTCCTAATTTCATCAGCTGATCACTGGACTCATTTTAATCTGTAATCTCTTGCTGTGCCAAATGCCTTCATGTTTCCAACACTATTTTCTGAGCATTTTTCTCATATTTTCAGAACTTTGAACAGTTCTTCATGAACGATTAGTATTTTTCAAAAACAGACATTCGTATTTATTTTCATAACTTTGCTTGCTTATGATTTATTTATTGCCTCACATGCTCATTGGGAACCAACAGTCTCATAGAATTCTCCCCCTTTTTAATGTATGTAGGGAAAACAAGAAACCTTAAACTTTCTGGTACCTCTCATAACATTCCTCTGTCAGACTCAGACTCCAATTACAATAATATGGAGGATGCTGCAGCCAAAATCTGAGTCCCATTAAAGGGGCCATTCCAAAAAACCCTCATTTAGTATAATGCCAATGTGTTCAAATTAAAGACCTAAAAAAGACCCTCCATCTCCAGTAAAATCCACACCGGCTTCTAAGGATGTGATTCTAGAAGAAATATGTGCACTGAGACTCTTCATGGAAGAGACTACCAAAACATTGCAACATTTAGATAACAAGTGGTATTCTTTAGAATCACACTTTTTAATGGTGGCGCAAAAAGGCAGGTAGTCTTCAACTTGCAGCTTCACTTACTTCTCACCTGGATTCCAACATTTCTCTACTCAAAAAACACACTGAGGATCTTGAAAACCAAAATTGTGGGAATAACCTGTGCATATATTGCCTTCCTGAAAACATTGAGAGCTCTGATCTGAACTTCTACTTTCAATGTTTTTTTCCAAAACTTCTTGATATGTCAATGGCCACTCACCTCAACATGCAAGGGGCACCCAGGCTTGGTCCCAAGGTCTCTGCAAAATCACTAGGAGTCATTTTATTTGTTATTGCAATATATGGACCTGCTACAAGTCTTGTCTGCTGTCAAAGCTAAAAATACAAATTACATGGGCTGATCACAGACTCTTTTTCTATCAAGAGGTAGCTAAAGTTACAGCTGACTGACAGAAACAATTCCTGGATATGCACCCTCAATTGAGATCCATAAATGCTAGATTTGGTCTTATTCATCCCTGCTTGTTTAAGATGACATACAACAAGACAACAACCACTTATGAGGAGCCTGCGTTAAGCAATTTCTTCAATGGCATGAAGCAGAAGATATGGACACTTCAAAAATTACTTGAATATTGATTTGTTCTCTCACTTGTTTTCTTTTATAACTATTCATTTATTGGGTCTCTTATGTCTTACTGTCATAATGTGCTTCTATTACTATAATAAAGTTTACTTCATCATTGTCTTTTTTCTTATAAAACAAGTATATGTCTTCATGTCTCGTCCCTGTGAGCCTTACTTTTATGTGATGTCTTAATCTGAGTCAAAGCTGCCTTGCCTTCCCAATGGAGTCTGACCTATTGTCACCATCGTTTTGCAGGGTTGTCACCCTCCCCTATCGTTCTGTGTTTTTTCATGTATGTTTTTTTCAGTCGTCATTTGTATGATTTGTACTTTTTGTTTTTCAGTTTTATTATTTCCTCACCAATGTTTCTTTATATATTTCCACACTATCCTCTCTTTTTCCCTATCCATCGTTCTACTATCCATTTCTCCCTTTCTTTTCTCAGTAAGCAAAACTCTTATCCTTTTGTTTAGTTCCTTTATTAATCTTGTTACTGTAAATATATTAATTGTGCATACTAATGTTATAATATTACATTCCGGTTTACTACCTTGAATATCAAAGGGTTATGTAAGTCTATTAAGTGGTCGAGAGTGTTATCCCATCTAGCTAAACTAAACATGGATGTTGCATTACTTCAGGTTTGTACACACTCACATCCACCATCCATCGTAACTCATTAGTTGACATCTGGAGATTATGCCACCCGGACCTCTGAGAATATATTTTTTATTCGGCCCGCACTATTCACAATTCCGAATAGATTATCTTTTTCTCAGTAACTCCTTAGCCCAACACATCCTTCATTCAGATACAGGATCAGTTTTGATATCGGATCATGTGCAAGTTTATAAAGACCTTTATGTTATGCCATTTTCACCACATGCAGGCAGATGGCACTTTAATAATTCACTACTTTTAGATTTTAAATTTACCTCCCAATTTGTAGCCTTTGTTTCTGAATTGTTTGCTCTTAATAATACCCCTGATTTCTCTTTTGTAATAATTTGGGATTCCTTTGAAGAAGCAGCTAGAGGTTTAATAATAAATTCAGTTTCACGCAAGAAAAAATGTACGGAAGCCCAATCAAATCAATTACTTAAAGTTTAAAAAAATTAAATATGCCTACTATCACTCTAAAACTGAGATTTCATTACAACAACATATAGATGCTAAACTCACTTCTAACAGGTTAGCTATGAATGTCGCTTCTTATCTGTTGAAGAGCAGTTCACAATGCTAACCGGGTCAAAATAAAATGGGGAAATTGCATGCAAATTATTTAAAAGTCAGAAAAGTCAGACCAGAATAGAATCCTTACAAAATAGTACAGGAAACACACTTTTTAAGGACAAGGACAGCTTGACTGAATTCATTAATTTTTATACAAATTTATATTCTCCAGAAACGTATCCATTACAACCAGATTTGACCAAATACTTTCAATCCATTGCTTCTCCCCCTCACATCATAGTGATTTAAATTCACTGGGGACAGATATTATTCTTACAGAAATCACCCATGCAGTCTCTACACTATGGAGAGGGAAAGCTCCCGGACCTGATGATTTTACTATTGAATTTTATAGCCACTTTGCAAAGCTCCTCCTATTCCACCGTCTACTTTTACTTAACACATTCACCACCAATGGTGCTTCTCAAGGCTACTTCCCGGGATGCCATGATGTGCTTATTTCCAAAAGATAAGAAAGATCTTTCACAATGTAAAAACTACCGCCCCATTTCTTTAGTTAATGCGGATTGCAAAATTTTCACAAAAATGTTGACGCTGTGAATTGATCCTATTTTGTGGACAATCTCGTTTTGTTAAAGGTCTATGGGCTCTGATAACGCTTGAGTCTTTTTCAGCATCCTAAGCAAGGTCTCTGGACTTGACCATCCTATTGCTGCCATTGCTTTAGACATAGAAAAAGTTTTTGATAGGATTGGTTGGGACTTTATGTTTCAGGCGTTAAAATTAATTGGTCTCCCACCCAAAGTGATTGCCTTAGTTTCCTTATTGTACACAGGCCCTAAATCTGCTATTTTTGTTAATGGTATGCTTTCAGACTATTTTCCTTTGTTCAGAGAGGTACGCCAAGGTTGTGCATTATCAACTTTTCTGTTTATTATTGCACTTGAACCCTTTCTCACCAAAATTCAACATGATACACTTATTTCTGGCTTTCAAGTTGGGTCTCAACAAATTAAAATGTCAGTTTATGCTGATGACATCATTTTATCTTGTTCTAATCCTACTGTTTCCCTTACTCCAGCAAGTCACTACTTTTTCCTATTATGGGGTTATTGGCTTAATACTGATAAATGTGAGGAATTATCTTTAAATGTTTTATGCAATAAGCAATTTTTTGCTTCTACAGGAGTTACTTGGCAAGTTGCCGAAATAAAATATCTAGGGTTATGGTTCTCGCAGTCTATTAAAGAAACTTTAAAATTGAATTTTGATTACATTACCAAGACACTAAGGGCCTGATTTCAGAGGCCGTAGCGCCAACTTAGCGCTGCAGTAGCATAATTGTTTTACGCTAAGGAAGTGCTAAAGTGGCTTTTTACACATTCCATTTTTGCAAAGTGGCGCAATGCCTGCGTTCACCCATTAGGGGGGACAAAAAAATGGCACAAGGAAATCCAATAGATTTCCTTGTGCCATTTTGTTCGGCACTTTTAACTCCTGCTCAGGGCGGGTGTTAACAGGGGGCATGCCATTGAATACAATGGGCTCCTATGTACTCTGCAGGAGTAGTGCCAACATCAGGAATTCTGACACTATTGCCCCCTACCCTGTGCCATGGTGTGCCATATTTTAAATACAGCGCACACATGGTGGCGATGGGGGGGAGCTAAGGGGCACAAGGAAAGTGGCAGCACCACTTTTCTTAAATCAGCCCCTAAATATCAATATTACCAGATTACATCTTTTTCTCTCTTGGTGGGGCAGGCTTGATTCTATGAAAATTATGCTCTCTCCTGTCATGATATATGTCATTGCTATGATTCCCGTTCACATCCCTCATTAATATTTTTAGAAAATAGACTCCCTTCTACCCAAATTTATGTGGAAAGGCAAATCTCCATGCATAGCTTTATCTTCTTTAAAAAAAAAAAAAAAAAAGAAGAGAGAAATCTAATAGAGGCCTTAAATTCCAAGAATAAAAAAAAAATCATTATGCTTTCTCTTGAAAACAAGCTGCCCGATGGCTCTCTGCAGACCTCCCCTTACATCCTCCTTTGTGGCTACAGTTTGTGAAAGCTCTTAAGTCACCTTTTGATTTCAAAGAAATTCTTACCTCCACAATAGATATCTCTCAGTCTTGCACTCCAGTTGTTTCCCATTCCTGCAAAATGTTGACACCTCTTCTAAGTTCAGCTTACCCCTCGGTTGCTATTTCGACAACAACCTAATTGGCATAGTAGACTACTACAAGTTAGGATTCGTTCTATATACTGGAAAACCTGGCACACAAAAAGACGGAGTTGGTTGTCACAACTCTTTGCTGATAATCAACTTCTATCCTCTTCTGATCTCCAAACAAAATTTTCCCCTCCCCAGCATGCACACCACAAGATGAATTTTTACTTACCTCCATCTGTCAGTACATTTCCACATTACATTTTACATCTTCCTCTCCCTCCATATCTAGTACACTTATTTCATTCTTACACCCTAATCCATTGGCTTCTGTTATTTACAAGTCATTACATGTTAATTCGGATAGAGCCAAGTCAAAAACAGAGTTGGCTTGGGAAAGGGATTTATTGGAATGCTGGCCTAATGCATTATGGGATAAATTGTGGCTTAAGCTTCATAAAACTACATGAGCTGCAAATATTACGCAAACCCTCTACTTTGTTTATCACCATTTGCTATTTACCCCATTAAACCTCTAGTCCTCTTCTCCAGCTATTGACTCATCTTGCTGGTCCTGTCATACTCAAATGCTAAATTAAACCATTGTTCTTCGAATGTCCTTCTATTTTCCAGTTTTGGAAACTAGTTTGGCATCAAATTAACAGGATTTTTAAAGTTACTATTCCTTTTCCCTTCAGCAATATTTTCCTCAGTAGTTTGGTTCCTCACTGGCTCCATTTAACCCCAAGATATAAGTTGATAGATGTATTGTTAGCTGTTCCTTTCCATTTAATAATGTCAACTTGGAAACAAGCGCATAATGTTACTTTTTGATCATGGTGGAAGGCCATATGCTTCCACCACAGATTAGACACCAAGTAGGTTTCTCTTACATCTTTAGCAATAACGAAAGGTCTCTTATGGCTTCCACTAAATGGATGTCTTACACAATGTCATAAACATATATACGTAATGTTTACATTTTTTTCTTCCTCATAAGGTCTACAGTTTTCAGTTTGAGCATAAGCGTATTGCCTCTTGTATACTTTAGTATACTTCTTATGGCTTAAAGCGATTTCATTTGTTGGTTGCAGTGTCCTTAAAAAATCCTTGCTCACTAGTCATCAGTTCTGCCTCCTGACCCCCCTTTTTCTCTTCCAGAGCAGGGACCAACTACTGTAAAATTATTTATCTGTTTCTTTGATGGACTAATTTTATTATTTCTTTGTTGCTCCTGATACACTGTGGGTGTTTCAGGCTGATATCTCTATGTGTGTTTCGGGCTGATAGCTGCTTGCATTTTATTGCAGCATTCGTCCCTCCCACCTCCTCCCATGTCACTGACATTTGAAAAAAAAGTTAATTGTTTACTTTGGAGCGTGCTCAGCGTCCTTACTTGCAACGCTAAATGCCCTCCCTCCCCATCCCCCATTGGCACTTTCATAACGACATGATGAGAAAGCAGGAATCTTTTGTTTTACAACGGAATTCCCATTGTAAGGGTGCCTTTCTTATTTTATCCCAACACCCCATTGTTACTTTTTGGTTGACATCAGCAAGGTGCCCACTTCACGGCCACTGTGCCTCATCTTTAATTACGGCGGCCGCTTAACTTTCTCTTGTTCTGCCTGGCTCGCTCTCAAGGCATTACAAGATGAGCCTGCAAGGCTGATCAGGTGCATTCCATCTGAAGGAGATTACAATGCTGTGCCACTTGTTTAATTTTATTAGTGACTTAGGCAAAACTGTGATTTATCTTTAAGTATGGCGGACACGCCTTTCTTCAATTACATAGAGCCAATGCCGAGACTTGAACCAGGTTCCGCAGTTCCAAAGTCTGCAGCACTGCATGTTGTGCCACACCGACTCTCCAAAGCAATTGTCTTTTTTAGGAGGATTTAAAATGATTATCTGAAAGTAAATAGAAACATGTCCTTGCCCAGATCGCTCACAGATTTGTTTTTTTAAATGTGGACTAATTATGCTAAATACAGCAAACCTAAAACAGGCATTATTATTTTAATTCAAAAGCAGGCTTTCAAATGTGTTTGTGCTGTAAAGTGCAGTTAACTTGCACTAGGCAATCTTTGTGCTCAAAGCCACAAACTTAAAACAACCTCTTATGATGATGTTTTATGTAGTATTGGTTTAGTGCCTGTTCTGGTGCCCTAATAACAGGGGATCCTAAATATCAAGGGGATGCAGAAATATTAAACAGCACACCCATTTGGCTGAACAATAGCCCTGACCTGACATTGAGGGACGTTTGCAGAGTCACTCCCTGGGAAAGCCCTTCTCCCCCACAGCCATTGGCAACTCACTGCCAAGTAGCCTCTACCTGTTTACACTGGACAGAGAGGGCCCAGTGCCTGCATCATCTCGCTGAACTTCCAAGTCAAACAATTGTTCCTGAGAGACAGCTGCCGATACACTGTCTGAGCTAAACCCGGAATATGCTCGTAAACAGATGGTTCGGGAAGCATCGAAGAGCTCCAGGGCTGACAATGTGGACGTGATAGATGTGAATCTGGCCAAGCAGCAGATTGGTGAGTAACAGCATATAATATAAAAGTATCCCAGTGTGGATGGCAGGTCTACTAAAGCCTCTTGCAGAGTTTGCTTTCCTAGTAAAGCAAGAACACGCTGATGAACTCTTCCTCTGTGGTTTCAGTGTGTGCTTTGTGGAAGTTCCAACGGTGCAGGCACTTTGTGTACGTTAGAACTTCACTTCCTGAACTTATTCTGCCTTCACACTGAGGGGCATATTTATACTCTGTTTGCACCGGATTAGCGTCATTGTTTTTTACTCTAATTCGGTGCAAAACTAACTTCATGTTTATACTTTGGTGCTAGACCCGTTTGGCACCAAATTTATGGAGTTAAAGTCATTTTTTTGGGGAGTGGAAACCTACCTTGCCTTAATGAGTTCCAGTGCAAATAATGACTCTATGGCCTTAACTCCATATTTATTATAGGGAGGAGGGGTCATAAAATGGTGCAAAGCTTGCTTTGCCCCGTTTTTTAACTCCTGGATCAGGGAAGGCGTTAGGGGACCTGTGGGCCTATTTCCATGGTGGAACACCATGGAATAAGCCTGCAAGTGTCCTCCTCAGGCCCCAGGGGCACCCCCACCCACACCAGAGGAACTGCGGAGGATGGGGGATGGTTTTCGTGTTGGTAAGATTGCCATGAAAACCATGGCGGTAGGCGGGATCATAATCCCGAGGGTGGGATTGTGACGGCCGCCTGGCTAGAGACTGAAGTCTCCAGTGCAGCGACCATTACCACCCTGGCGGTCGGAGTGGTACATTGGTGGTTTGGGTTGAGCCAAACCGCCAATGCCATAATTTGGGAAAAGTTACCGCCAGCCTGTTGGCTGTACCTTTCCCCAAATTACGGCCGACCGCCAGGGTTGTAATGAGGGCCTATGTCTTTTAACTTCAGTAGGTCACTATCATGGCTTGTGGCAGACATAACAAGATAGCAGCTGGGGTACTTGACTTGATGAAATAATGTAGGCTTCAGCTGTCTTGGATGGAGTACTGTGACCATGTATAGGCACTCTCAAACAGTAGCCTGGACGATGCACAATTGTATAATCGTACTCTTGCAATCAGAGACCCCATCGTTCATTGTGAGGAGGCATCTTGGCTTCTGTTTTGATTGCCAAAGATAGTCAGTAGAGATTGATGATCAGTTCCAGCATGGAAGGGTTTCTGTACAGGAATACATGGAAATGTTCACTTGCCCATATCACAGTCAAACTTTCTTTCTCAGGTTGTGAGTAAGCACAGTTTGTTTAGGACAAACTTCTACTACCGTAGGCCACAATATGCCATTGAGCATTCGGGTGTCCACTGTGCTGTGCATGAATAGCACCTAACCTGAATGGGCTGGTATCAACAACAACCTCTTGTTTAAATTTTGAACAGTAACTGGTCATGCCAAAAAAGGAACGTACCATTGAAACATCTAGTAGGGGATCAACATTTGACAAAGCTTGTACTGTTGCAGGTTCAAGTGTCATATCCACAACAGAAAAAATAAGGCCAAAAGAATTTTAGTTTTGTGTTGTTAAACTCACATTTGCCTGCATTCAAAGTCAATCCTGCGTCACTGAGCAAACAACATACTTGTATGATAGCTTTAACATACTCCTTCTGTGTAGCTCCAAAAACTACTGTCATCACTGTAGTTGAAGACATTCACAACAGGCTGTATAATATGTCCAATGACGTCTTGAAAAAGTTCTGCGCCAATGAAACACCAAAACTAAGGGCCTCTTTTACATTTCACTAATACAGCGCATTCCTGCCCTTTTCATTGGAACTAGGTAAGCGCAGCAAGAAGCCTTGTGGTGCTGCCTTGCGCCAAAAAGTTGTAAATGAGGCCTTCAGTCTTTTAAATCTAAATAAACCAACATCTGTAGAAAAGGTTGTAAGTTACCCACAACATACTTCAAGCTCTAACTGATGATAACCTTTATTTAAATAAAGGCGAGAAAAGTTCTTAGCACCGTTCAATTGCATTATTATGTCAGCAATGTGTGGACCGCAATGTCATTCTCGTTCAGCTGCTTGTTTGCCTGACGCATGTCAATACAGATGCGTACAGCTCCTTCACTGTCATTTTTGGGCACTACCACTATGGAAGAAACCCATGGTGTTAGACCACTGGAACCCTCAATAAAGCCATGTTTAAGTTGAAATTCAAGTTCTTTTTCAACAGCTTCTTGTAAATGAAAAGCAGTTTGTCTATGTCTTTGAACAACAGGACAGACATCTTCATTAATATGTAGTTTTGCTTTGATAGTCTTAAGCTTTTCCAAACCATTAAACGCAAAGGAAATTGACTTAACATTTTGTGATGAGCATTCATATTGTCATTCTCAGAAATCAGTCCCACATCAGCAGACAAATTGAAACTGAGTAAACAGGCACTTAACAGTGCACCCGGCATCACGTGGATTGGTGCTTGTACCTTCGTTTTCTTATGGTTCACTGTTGCTACAAACAAACATTGACTTTTTAAGTGTGTCAATGCAACCAATATATATACTTTGGTCTTCAAAGGTGTAAGTCAAGGTAATGGAGACAGTTCATTGTATTTCTCCTCTGGCATGAAGTTTATCAACTGTCGAAAATGAAAGGTATTGAACAACCATTTATTTTCAATGTAATCTTTGGAGGGTAATTGTATGACTTTGCTTCTTTGGCATGTCAACTTTTCTTTGACTGCCATTTTTCTTCACATGCAACTAGTCCAACATGCACATGTTTCTCTTAGGTACACATCGACATAGCGCAGTCACTTTCACTTGATATTGAAATGGAAGAACTGTTTGATGATGACTTAGATGATGTTCGAATTTGTTGCCTCTTCGCCTTGTGGAACACTCAGGCAGTCATTTTGTCATCGTGCCTTGACTCACTTACTTTTTCCTTCGCTCTACACATCTCTTTCCCACAGCCTTTATGTATCTTTCCAATGGTGGGACATGTTCCTTCATGTGGAAACAAAAATCCACATGTAAAACATAAATTCTTTTTATGGGTGGACAGCACTTTGTGTCCTTCAGTCTTTTGCTTCTGCTTACTTTTCACACTCGTAACTGATTCACTCTGTCACTTCCTGCCTCCATGTCAGCAGCTTGTCTTTCAGCATTCTCCTCAGCTCTGTCTGGCAGCATCAACACTCGCTCCATACTAAGAGTTGCCCTCAGCATTCATCATCTGAATGAATCTGACAAGCATTCCTCAATATCTCAAAGACGCCTAGCCTCTTCATAATTACATTTGTTGAACTTACAGTGTTTAGTGAGTGCATTGAGTCTTTCCACAAACTCAGCAATTCTTTGGCATTCTTGACTGAAAGTGTACCTTTTATAATAGTTTTGTGCTGGATATGTTGGATTGAACTTGATATTCAATGCATTTTTAATTTGACGGTAAGTGACTTCTTCATCAGTTCCCAGCATTTTCCTTATAACTTCTTTCAAACCATCACCAGCAAGATTTTTGAGACGCTTGGTAATCTTTCAGTTATCAGTCTTTTCAAGTGCGTCAATTAAGTCCTCAAATGTCTCTATCCAAGCAGTCTATCTATCGCCAATATTTTACTTTTTGGTGTATCAAAAGGTGGTGGTGGTTTCAGGAAGGCATCATCATTGTGACTGTTCATGGGAGTGGCTGGGATTGAGGGTGGAGCTCTTTGGATGCTGTCGACTGTCCGTTAGAATCTGCATCATCACTGAGACCCAGCAATGGATCGGCCTCAGGGTCATCCAAGACAGTGTTTTGGGCTTTGACTTTGTACTTGGGCCCATATTTATACTTTTACATGCAAAACTGCATTAGCGCAGTTTTATGTGTAAAAGTATAGCGTCGGCTAGCGCCATTCCTGGACGCCAGCCGGGCACCATATTTATGGAATGGCACTAGCCGGTGCTAATGCCCTGTTAGCATCCTTGTAAAGGAGGCTAACCGGGTTAGGGTAGGCATAGGGGAAACCAAAGCTTGTGCGCCCATTAATGGCGCTACACTGTTTAGAGGCAAAAAAATGTCCTGGCGTACAACCCCCATGGACATGGCTCCTGTCTTAGTAAAGACAGGAGCCATGCACACCACCCCAATGTCCATGTCCAGGGGACGAATATCTCCTGGGCATGGCCATTGGGACCAGCGCCATGCAGGGGGCTCCAAGTCAGGGCCCCTGAGCGGGTGAAAAAAAAATGTATACTTACCGGGACTTACCTGGGATGGGTTCCCCCATCCTGTGGTGTCCCTCTGGTGTGGGTGGGGGTGTCCCTGGAGCCTGGGGCCAGGGAAGGGCACCTGTGGGCTATTTCCGTGGTCTCTGGAAAAAGGCCCAAAGGTCCCCTAATGCTTGCCCTGACCCAGGAGTTAAATAATGATGCTAAGCAAGCTAAGCACCATTATTTAAAGCCCCATCCCCCTGTGCTAGATTTTAGCACGGGGGATAAATATGGCTAAGGCCATATCCTCATTGTCTGGATGTAAACGCCTACCTTGTATCTCATTAAGGCAAGGTAGGTTTTCATGTCCAGAAAATGAGGTAAACTCCATTACTTTGGTGCTAGACTTGTCTAATGCCAAAGTATAAATATGGAGTTAGGTTTGCGTAAAATTAGCGTAAAACAAATTACGCTAATTCGACGCAAACTGAGTATAAATATGGGCCTTGGTCTCCAGCGAAGCCCTGCCACTTGTGGAGACCTCTGAAGTTGTTCTGAGCTGCCACGTGGCAGCTTTGGTGGCATGCCGCTTCAGGTATTGGACAGCTCAGTAAGCACAACCCCAGTGCTACTTCTTCTTGAGTCTCCCTGCCCGGTGCTGAGGTCGTAACACTCCACTTATTAAGACTCTGGCAACTGTAACAACAATATGCTTCCTTTTAAGTTGTTCTGTCAGCCACTGCTTCTATTCATAAATTTATTTCGCAAATTATATTTGTCTTTGACCATGCTTTGTAAACCTGGTTGAATCCGCCTTTAGCATCAATGCTCCATACTCAGTGTAACTATTTTATGTGGCAGCGTGGTACCTTTTAGTACAGCCTTCACACTGGCTGGAGTTGTGCTTGGACTCCTCACACGGCGACCGTCTACTCATCACTTCGACTAAGGCATACATGGCACACACAAACAGTTTATTTCACACTGGCTGAAGTTATGCTTTGACTCCTTATTAGCTGACTGTCGACTTAACACTTTGACAAAGGCAATTGTGGCATGCACAAGCAATTTGTTTGTACCAAAGCAAACTCTCTGCGAGAGCACTGACCTTCTTCGGGTAACTCATCTCCTATCTTGTCACCAGTTGCAGTGTCCTCCCCAACCTGGGTACCCGCCAATGACTATGCCACACATGGAGCTATAAATCACCCTTCTTTATTTCTCTGCGTGTACCTATGAACTCCCACATTCTAAACCAAGCTTTCATTACATTCTATTCCAACGATTACATCACACTGCTATGGAGTCCATTCAGAGGCAAAAGGGTTTCGTCCTAAAACTTGCAAGACACTACAGATGAGATTGCAAGTAAGGAGAAGATGAAACAGGTAAAGAAAATTAAGCAGTGAGAAAGAACAAGAAGGGGAGACTGAAGATAGTAGGTAGTGGAAGTGTTGCAAAAATCTAGCCCATCAGGCAAGATATTTGTACTGGTCTCAGTCTCTCAGCCTGACACAAGGATCCAGGGATGCAATTGGGCTCTGCAACTGTAATTGTCTCAGAGTCATGTTGTTCCTCAAAAAGAGTAGTTTCTGGTGATGACATGGTCATCGTCCCTTTCATATCATGTCAGTAACAACATATGGCTGAGGGTTGTAGTTGGCCTCTCAGCAATAAAATGTTATCTGGAGGCAGATGAGAAGATTTAGTTCTGTTGATAAAGTTCAAGATAGACTTTCATTTTATTTTTCATTGCAGCAGCATTAGATCGAGACACCCTGCTATGTGATTCTTCCTGACCTGATGATATAGTATCTTCATCTATATATTCCTGAAAAATAACAATTTGGCAGGGGAGACACCTGTGGTGCTATGTGGTGTGTAAACTACAGCAAATTTTGAAGTAAACGTTAATTGTGAACTGCATTTACCAAGATGAAAAGGGGTAAACTATGCTGGGATATGAGGCAGTGTGCTCCCAACCCACCTCTTGTTTAAAATGCTCCCTGGAGCCAGCAAGCCGATGAGCTTTGGAGATGCACCTGTGAGTGGTACTATGACATGAGAGGAATTTGGCAGCATTTCAAGCAACCCCAGATCACATTTCTTGGCTTTGTACTACATCTGCTCTCTTCTGAGTAAGCACTAATAGTGAACTGCTGGGAATTGAGGCAGTGGGCTCCCAACCCTCCTCCTGTGCTGTGTGGTGTGTCCTGGTAATCAGCAGGGGTTGGCACAGCCTCTCAGAGATTGAAATGTTTTGTGAGTGTTGCAGTCTGTAGGAATGTTTTAAGTGGAACCTTTCCACAGTGCCCTTTGCTTTAAGCCATAAGTGGATGTTTTTTTATGCTTAAAATCCTGATGGGTTTCAGAGTCTTTGAGGTCCCTAGCAGTGAAGGACGGACCACTATCAGATTTCATGATAGAGTGAATGCCAAAAATGGAGAATAATTTGTTTAGTGCAGGTATGAGTACTTCCACTGTGGTGCTGGGCACCCAATCACCTCAGGGAACCTTGAACACTAAATCATCACCACCAGCAGGTGTAGGCCCTTGGTATTCGGCCAGAAGGAATTGAATCATGTGCATGCTTTAGTAATGTGGACATTTAGAGTGGCTTTAGAGCTACATTTTTATTTGGTGTTTCTTCTACATTAGTTCGTCTAGGGACAGAAATCTCATTTTTTGTTATAGTAGGAGCTTAGTTGTCTCTATAAACCAGTGACCTTCATTGAATCTTTCCCCCACATAATTTTAAAGTGAGTGTGGGGTAAAAATGCAAGTACCCATAAGGAGAAGTCCGCTGTTGCTTTTAGCCAGGTCTATCTGCAGTCTAAAAGGATCTGTGGTCTTTTAGACAACTATGTTTGTGCTGCTTTTCTGATGCCCAACTCTTTCAATTTCTGATTTTCAATACATTCAGAAACTGATTGCCATCCTGGATCATCTGCAAATGCCTTCATTTGCTGAATGCACAGGTCTGTGTTTGTTTAGTGACGTACCACTGGTATTCTTTAGCAACAGATGGTAAAGTTTTACTACTGGCAATTGGAAATCTGGACATTTAATAGCAGATTTATCAAGATTTGGTGCAGATGCAATAAGGTATTTACATGCCTTTGAAATAAATTGTTGTGTACTGCAAAATAGGACAATTAGCTCTTTTCACTGTTTTGCATTACTTTGCATCAAGACAGCATCCCACGGGTGTTATATATGCGTTCCCACACTCCAGCGAGGTTTTTGATGCTTAGCCACACCTATTAGAATTGGTGGACAGTGCTTTGCATCAAAAAATATTGGCACTTTGATTTTTCAGTTTCTGCTACCTTTTCATAAATTACTCATGCGCTGAACTGTACAACACAATTCCAATGTTTGAAATGTTTTAATGTTAGTATAAGCACACTATAGGGTACCCTTCCAGTGCAAAACCTATGCTAGGCATCAAACACACTCCCTTGAACTATGGTGCAAAGGTGTGTGCTTGGCACTAGGCAGCCTTTTTGTGCACGAACACTGGAGGAAGAGAACAGCAGCACCATATCTGAGGTGTGGCGCTGCAATGCTGTCTCCCCTGGATAATGCAGCACAACCACTTTGGTTCCTGCTTGGTCTTGAGCAGGAAACTCTTTACTTCATCCTTTTGTTATATCCCAAGTCTTATCATCTCAACACGGTACATAATCAGTGTCATGCAATCTTGTAATCCTACAAGGAGAGCATTTAGATATTTTTGTCCTTGGAGGCATTTTAGTTGTGATGCCCTGTATGACACAACAAACCTCCTATTGGAAGAATCAACCAATCAATCAATAAAGCAATCAATCGATGTCAGGTGATGATGAGATGCCGATGCTCAGAGGTTCATAATGAAATGAACCACAGCAAGTTGCAAACATAGTGATATAGCGTGTCTCCTCAAGCATTAGATATCCCCTATTCTAGTCCACATTTGAAAAGACCTGGTCTCTGTGGAACACATGAATCTGTCATTTATTCAAGAAAACCTCATGCCTTTCATACTTCATTGCCATGTTCCGGTGATGCTTGTCCATACAGATGTGAAGGGAGAAGTTAGTCATTTCATTAGTTGTATGACAAGTTGCTGAAGCAGGTTTCTGATCTGCTTTTCTACTTGTATGTTGAAAGGTATGTCTCTGAAGTGCTAACCCACTGGCTGGACTGTGTCATCAATGGCAAAGGGAATACATCTGGTTTTTGAGTTCGCTGATGCCTTAGAAAATGTCTGAAATTATCTTAATCATATTGACAGATTGATTTTCCTGTGTCTGGGGTCTGGGTAAGTATTTGACAATGAACATGTCAAAAGCGCATTTTAATAGCCCGTTTGAAGCTGAGGAGGCATCCTATGCCAGCAGCAGCCTCAACCCTATTCAGCAGTGTGATCACGATATGTTAGTCAGGCGTGGAATCGACCCTTGCGTTTCAGCAGATTTTCTGAACCGTATGCAAAGATGTTGCATTTCTGCATTTGCATGAGATGTTTTGATGTTCAGTTATATAAGTACAGTGTCTTTTATGACATTTATATTGGCACCTGTGTGGATCAGAAATGAAACCTGGGACCCTTCGATATCAATTCTAGGAACCAGTTCAGATGGCTCCTCTTCAGCGTTCCTCTAACAGAAAGAACTTTGGCTGACTTTGACAAACTTCTATCCGATGATCTCAGCTTGGCTGAAGAGCTGCCATGGGTTATGATTTCTGATGAGACCTCCGAGCATGCCTCTGTTGCGCCTATATGTTTCTTCCTGAGTTTGGCCAAGAAAGATGATTTGCAAAAAGTGTTTGGATCGACTTTTTTCTTCTGCTCACATTTTTTAAAAGGCTTGTCTTTCTGTTTAGCAGGATTAGGGAGGCTCAGAATATGGAAAGTATAATCCGCAGCGGAAGCAAGTGTGGCTGGGTTCATGCTTGCACATTTGTAAGTTTTTAATGCGATCTTCAAAATCAACACGTGACTTGTATCGGTTTCGGACAGCTGTTTGATACTCTGCAGCCAGTGTCGTCTTTGGCAGCGTCAGTGTCCTTTCCAATTTGCAAGTTTTCTGGAGTGATTTCTGATGAAAAGTCACCGATCTGCATCCAGCAATGTCCTAAGACCAGATGACTTATTCATCAGTGTTGAGCACGATCCTTCAAGTGGGTTGAAAATTAGTCAATCGTTTCACCTGACTTTTGAAGAGGAGTGTGGAAAAATTAACCTTTTTTAGTCCATTTATGTTTAGGCAAAATATAACCCATTCCACTTAACGTAAGATGCATGTTTATTCTAATTGAATTGTAATATAATGCCTCTGGGGTCATAACCAATACACAACATCCGCAGGCACAGTAGTCGCTTATCATTCACAATATTAAGGGAACCTACTTAGATTTCAAAGTCGTTCACCCACTTAGGCATCTGTGAGGTTGAACACAGGATGGGTGCCCAAGGACAGGGGCTCTGGGGGCACGTATGTAGTGGGGCATTTGGGTGACATAAGAAAGGCACAACGTACATGCCTTGAGCTTCACAGTTAGCTCGTCTTCATCGAAAGATGATTTGCTGCTGACTTAATCAAGAGCCTGCGCTTTCTTTCTGATTATTGCCATCAGTGGCATGCACGGACCAAAAACCGCTTCCTCGCTGGTTTAGTGACTGCGTGTTCTTTCTTATTGATTTGTCTCACGCGTTCATACCTTCACACAGCATTTACTTTTGTAAGGAATTGTCGGTGCTTTAAATTTCAGGCTATTGTTCCAGAAAGGTTAAGAGGCCTAAAGCGAGGCCATTTTACAATCTGCCATCAAGGTGCTGCTTTTGAGGCAAGTGCATCTTTTGCCACACCCCTTGATCCTCCCACCTGGGTATCCCTTCTCCAGGACAGGGGAATTATCCGTCCTCATAGTACCAGTCATTACTTTTGAGGAGGTTCGGCAATTTGCCGCAGACAGAAACAGAAAGTAAGAAAGGCTTTACAGGGCCCACCCACGAGTCCCCCCCGGGCCCTCCCCAGGGCATATAAGGATATATTACCGTATTTCACTTATATTTTTTTCTACAGCTCAGTGGCTGAGGCAGGATTGAGGGACCTTTGTTGAGATTGGGTTGTTCCAGGATTTACTGAACAATGCTGGGCTTTGAATGTGGAGGGAAAGCACCACACTAACATTCACACACAACTAGGGGCTCTATTACGAGTCTGGCGGTCTGAGAACGACCAAACCCACAGTGGTGGTCAGACTGCCGCACACCTGGTGGTCCGACCACCAGATTATAACCCTGGCGGTCGGACCACCAGGGTACTGCCGCCACCGCCAGGATCATGGGTCCTACCATGAAAAGGATGGCAGAAAGGCAGTGCGGGAGGCCACAGGGGGGCCCCTGCACTGTACAAAACCATGTCTTGGGCAGTTCAGGCCCCCCACTCAGCACCCTTGTAATGCAGACAGTGAATAATCTGAGGGTGCTGGGGGCCCCCTCTGTGTGAAGGCATTGGCCTCTGCTCACTGAGGAGCCACACTGATTCCACTTGGTTGACCTGCAAAAACCTTCTAATACAGAGGTTTCTGCTGGTCAGCTCAGTGGAAACATTGTAATTGGGCCGGGGAGGAGACCGCCAGCTCTGTGGCCGTCCCCTCCCCACAGGGTTGGCCAGCCAACAGTCAGCCCACCAGTCTCGTAATGAGGAGCAAGAAGTCCTTAGGTGTTCGCAATGCCTAAAGTATGCTGTTCATTTGCACCTTGACTTCAATCGAGCATACCCATCAGTGGGATATGTGGGTCTCATGCTGTATTTTCTTTCTTTGTGGGGGCAGCAGGGCCTCCTTGTCTGTTGTGGGCTTCCGCCCATCTTTTGTTTGCTAGACGCAAGATTGTCTTTCATTCTTTTATCATACTTTCATGAAGCGCAACGCTGCAAGCCACCATGCTGTGCTGCGTGAAAGGGCATGAATACGCCGTAATTAACATCATACAGTGCATTACTGTCCGTCCCTCGCACTGGTGACCTTTTGACTGCCCAGCACCAACTCAGTGTCCGTGTTATAAGCAGGATTGTTTTTGAACACCCACGCTTCACCGGTGGAAAGCCTCCCTGGGGCAGAGTAACGCAAGGCAGCGATTTGCGTTGCCTTGTGTTACTCCAGATTTATCAAGCCATGCAGGGCCACACATGGTAGCCTTGCATGGCTTGATAAATCTGACTTAGTGTTACTTTGCCTTTGGGTTTCCTTGCGTGGCACAAGTACAACGCAACGCTATGATAAATGTGGGCCTTTGTGTTTTGTATATTCATAGAGATTTCTTCTTCTGCGCATGTCCTGACTTTCTTTCTCTACTGGGCACTAGTATGTATGAGGCAGTGGGTGAGTAGGTGAGTGTGTCCCGTCACTCTGTTCTTGTCAGTATTCAGAGAAGATGCTACTCTCTCACTTGCAATGTGTGAACAATCAATGAAGAGGAAGCATGTGGACTCCTTTTCCTCAGCAACCATCTCTCTCACCTTGTTGTATGCACCATGAGAGCATGAAAGTGTGGGCTTCACTGTGAGGTTCCATAAGGAATATTGTCTGGAGACTATGAAGTCTCTAAAGGGCCACCAGCTTTCTGATAAATCTTCCTTGAGGACCATTTCGGTGGTCTCTGACTCCAGTTCAGAAGTAGTACTGCAGAATCCTGTCCCTTCTAAATAGAGAGGTAAATATATTGGGAAGGCCTTATGCCTGACATTCTGGAAAGAATTTAAGTTAATATGACATTTCCTAATGAGGTATTACCAAGCATGTACGTTCATGCTCTATTGAGGTAATTTATTAAAGCACCCTCCTTGGATCTTCCTACCCACAAATTTGTCCAGAAGGTTATACATAGGGATGGAAGGATCCAGCTAAAACTTCCATTCCTTGCTTCATGTTTATGTTTTACGCTCTCGATCGGATGGACAAAATTATGCTTGAGTTGGTAGCAGTGGACTAGCTTGTGACCAGTTTAGTGGGATGAACATCATTCTCCCTCCCACTCTCCAGAAAGGGTACTAGTGGAGGAAATCATCCTTAGAGACCAGATGGATAAAAATATTATCACATCTCTTAAAAAGGACTATTCTAGCTCCGATCTTGCCATGTGTGCAGGCATCTATGTGACTTACTTCTCTCAATATGTAATTTCTGACTACAAAGATCCACAAGGGTATTCAAAGCTCAAACCTCCTAGAAGCTATAGAACAAAAGGTAGAATTTGTATCAGACATATCCTTTAATGTGGTGAGAGCCTCTGCTCCAGAAGAGGGTGCCATTATTGCAGCATGGAGAAACGTATTTCTTCTTGAATGGCACTCTGTTCATGAGAGGCTGCCTTGGGGATGCCCTTTGGAGGAGTCAGACATTTTGCATCTGAAATTGTAGAAATGTTTCACAAGCTTTTTCAAGAGAAAACCCTCTTCCTTTAACAAAAAAACTCTCTGGCTCTTTTTATTCATCTTCTAACTCCTCTCTACACCAGCTTTCCAGCAACTTTTTTTGTTCTTCAAGAGACAAAGAGATAAGGGTTTTAGAGGGGAAGCAGAATGGAAGAAGATATTTCCCTTTCTAAGTCTTAATGTTACGGACTAACAAGGAAGTGGCCTAGAGTGTGTAGTTAGATGGAGGATTATTTATTTTAGAGAGGCTTGGAAAGTATCTACCTCCAATTTCTAGGTGATAAAGATTGTAAAGTAAAGCTATCGGATAGAATGTATCTCTGCTTTTCCTTTCACTGGACCATAACTATGCCCTATGCCAGGAAAAAGCCAAGATAACATAAATTCAGAGGCTGTTATAAAAGAGGTCCATAGCACTAGTTCCCTTGCTGGAGTATACAAGTCTACTCGATTATTTTCCTTGTCCCAAAGATGTCAGGGAATTACATGATGATAATAGGCCTTCAACATCTATACAAATGAATAAAGAAGATCCTCTTCAAAATGGAGACTCTCGAAAGGGTCATTGCCATTACTCAGGACAACTCTTTCCCCAGAATGGTAGATCTAATGGATGCTTATCTTTATATACTTTTATGGAAGAAACACTAGAAATATCTGAGTTTTACTATACATAGCAAGCATTTCCAATTCCCTCCATTTGGAACAAAATTTGCAGTCTTTACCAAGCAAAAATGCCTCTCTCACTCTTTTCTCTTTGCACCATGGAGTGTCTTGCTCTTGCAAAACTTTGACTTTCAGTCTGGAAGTTCAGAGGAGAGGTCTGAAAAATAAAGGAATCCCTGAATAAATAACCCATATCTTGCATGGCTCCAGATGTCCTTCAACTCTCAAGGCCTCTTCCAACCACTGGGGTGTCTTTCAAATGTGGTGTTAACCCCTTTCTTATTTGCCTATCTATTGTGGTATCACTTTTGTGCTTCAGTTCCAATTAGATGGCACATTATAGGTAGCTCAGTATATAAATTATGTTTTTTAGAGATGATTTTCTTGTTTTAAAACGATTGTTTTTATATTATTACAAGGCCTAACTATAATGTCACTTTAATCTTTGTTATTTTCAACACATTTCTGAGATTCTGAGGTTTGTGGTCATATTCACCCAACTACCTCAGTGAGCATACCTTTTGACAGTGCACATTGAAGGGTCGAACACTGGGCTTTTTTTTTAGACCAGGACATGGGGACCAAGTCCCAAGGTCCTTAAAAATGGCAGTTGCAACATTTCTTTTGATGTTGCGACCAGCCAAACAGATTGCTCAGTCATGTGGGATCAGAGCAGCTGACAAGAAAAAAAACCCTTAGTCAATCAGAATTTTTCATTTTTGAGTTCATATTACTGTGGGAGCAACTGTCAAAGTATCACGAACGTTTACACCTTAGTTTCTCACAAAGCATTGGACAGAATTACACAAAATCACTAAAATCACATTTACTGAGAGAAAATCTAGCTTTCTAAATTGGTGTAGGGCCTTTTATTTTTTCTCTGAAACACTGTCTAAAATTCCTAAGGGAAATTCTACCGACAAAATATGGTTTGGGCACCCCCTTTTTCTTGGCCCCTACTAGATGGATCACCTGGAAATATTTCAGAAAGGAGCTGAACTTGTTTGTTGGAGAGTTTGTGGAAATACATAGAGGTAGAGGTAAAAACTATACATATACTTAGGCTTACCTGATCAATATTTTGTTTGGTCTTCCATATTCTGACCATGATGTTCTAGAGCCAATATTAAGCTAGAATACCTTCACAGACTTTCAGCAGACAATAAGGGTTGAATCTGCCTTCTCAAAGGACTGTGACAATCCAATTTGAAAAATAATAAGCAGTATCTCCATAACACACTGAATTACATTACTTTTCACCACCCTACACCACCACATTGCGAGAACTAACAAGACAACCCAGTCTAACACAGGTCACTGTTGCGGCTACAGCAAGTTGGTAAATAGCTGCATTCAAAGAGGAAGAGATACATCATCTGCATGAGACACAAATCAAGTGAGAGTGCCATCATACACTGCAAATACTTTGGGCCTGGTTATGAGTTTGGCGGTCCGGGGACTGCTATGGCGGTGGCGGCGGTCTGACCGCCACCCTATTGGTGGTCTGACAACCCGATTACAATGTGTGCAGTAGGAGCGCCACCGGATCACCACCACAGCCAACATTTGAGCTACTGCAGCAGTAGGGACCACAGCAGTCAATGGTGGTGGTGCCAACATTGGCACCTCTGAGTGTATTATGATCTGCATTTCCGCAGAGCTTTTCATGGCAGGGACACCACCATAAAAAGGTCTGTGGGAAGGCTGGTATAGGGCCACAAAAAAGTGCCCCAGGGCCAATAAGCCCAGGTGGATTGTGGTTGCGGCCCATGTTGTCCCCCCCATGCCTGCAATGTTGGTGCGCACACTTTTTGCCATGCACGACATAGTGCATGGAAACAGTGTTCCCAACTTGCTGGAGGTGCAGCATTGTAGCCAGCAATGGCTTCAGGCTTGCTCCTAGAGCTAAAGCATGCCACCACTGTGACTGCTCAGCCGACATAACACCAGCCCCGTGGGAATGTCGTAATGCAGCGGTAGGCATGCTGCCAGCTTGGAGTTGTTTTCCCGGCTGCTGCAGCGGCTGACTGGCCGTTCGACTGCCAAAGTCGTAATCAGACCCTTTGTAGTTTACTTACCTGATTACTATGTAGATTTTACAACAGAGTACCAATTTACTTTTTGCCTCTACGGCGTAAGAAGACAGTAATTTAGTAGAGTACAATTTAGCATCATGAGTATAGCTTAATACTGTGTGCATTATATATGTGGGGATTCTATACAACAGTGATAGTTCCCCTGACAGTTGATCTGCTCATGTGCACATATACACCAATGACAATCTATTGGCACAACATTCATACAGCCTCTCTAGACACCCTTGCAGGTTGTCACAGAGTCAGAGGATAAAGACCCACACGCAGAGTTCTGTGATGATATCCTACACCTAAAAGCTAGTACTCAGTGAGTCAAGGAGTACATAGAGAAACAGAATGGGAACACACAACCACCTACAAGGCATTAAACCAAAGAAGCAAGAAACCACTTTATTAATAGGTACATACACTCTCAGTATACAACAACATATCCAACTAGTGGTACAATCACACAGACCAGATTTAGGGCTGTGAGGGTACAGGAAATCCTGAGTACATGCAACTGTCTCTGATACACCAAACTACAGCAATAAACACTATTCTAATCAGAACATGTATTCTTAGGATCAGTCAGAACATCTAATAAGTCGTGCTAACATTGGTTATGATTGGGGATCTCATGCCCTAATAACAATCTTTTGCTATGCTCCTAAAGAAAACTTAAAGTTAACTTAAAATTGTACAAAATCTCATCATTATACCATGGAATACTTTTAATTGTAAAATGATGAAGCTCTTTCTCATGGCTTTTGATTTTCGGAAGAGGTTTTCACAAGTTAAATATGCTGATTTGCTCCAGAATTCAATTACATTGCACATGCAAAAAAATTCGAAACTTTGTGCACTAAGGGCCATACTTACACGAAAGTGGCGCATCGGTCCCCAACCGCCACTTTTTTTTGCATCGCCCCTGACCCACCTAACAACACCATGGCTGCTCCATATTTACAATATGGCACACCATGGCCGTCGTTAGGACAATAACTTCAAAATTGTTGATGCTACTGTGGCGTTTTGCTGCACTTGTGTCAAAAATGTTGATGTTGCAGCAAAGCACAGGGAGGCCCATTGATTAAAATGGGTGCGTAATTTTAATGCCTGCTTTGAATGGGCATTAAAAATGATGGAAAAAATGGAGCAATTAAATAAATTTAATTGTGTCATTTTTTTCAGGCCGCCCTCTGTCAGAATGTACCCTTTGCATACATTATGCCTGGTGCAGGCATAATGTGGCGCAAGTGTTCACAAAGTGGCACAATGTAGGCATTGCACCACTCTGTAAATATGCGCAGGAGAAAGGCCTCCTTAACGCTGCCTATGCATAAACAAATTATGCTAGGGGGGCGCAAGGGGCTTGTACATTTGCCCCTAAATGTGTAGTAAGTAAGGGTGTGTTGGTCTGGTGAATTGAGGGGGAACTGTTGTGGCACGTATGGATGCACTGAGGCCCAAACCGTGAGGCTGGTAAGCTGGAGGAAGACAGGTTTTATGCCCAGCATGGACACCTGAACTTATCAAGGAGAGCTCCAATGCCATGCTCACCGTCTGATGCTTGAACAGACCTTTCAGGGCCTAGGAGTCTGGACCACTAATATTATTAAGACAATTTAAATATAAATAGGGTCTACCTGGATCAGTCATCTTTCTTCAGGTGATGGTAACTTTTAAATCCTCTTACCAATAACCTATGGCAATCCAGATATAAATCATCAAATTCCACAACATCAAAAAAACAGCAAAAAAAATGCATTTGATATACCCTAAAATCCTACAAATTGTGTTAAGTTCCAAAAATAACACAGCAATGAAAAAATCTTTAAAAAAATGAAAATTGTGAGCAATGGCACCTTTATGGTTGAAAACGTGTCAGCCAATAACTTTTTAATTAAAAACAGGAACATAAGATCCAAAAACAAATGCCCCAGAAGGACACAGGTTACTGGGACCTGTATAAGGTTCAAGTCTTCAAAAACATGCAAACAGCGAAGGAATTAAAATGAAACTATCCTTGCATACCTTCCTTAGACTCTTGGTATAATAAATGTGTCCTTAAAGCTTTATACAGTTAAAAAGTTCTTACCTGACTGAGGCAGCTGTAGACCTCTGTCACTGATTGTAAACATACGACGACAGAAAGAAATGTAGAAGCTTGGAATAAGAAAAAAATGGCCAAAGTAAAAATTCAAAAAGGATAATTTATAGCATAGCAATGAATGTAAAACCTTGGGAAATGAAGTTGTAAATATGTTTAAAATATGCTCAAGTGTTCATTTATTTTAAAATATGGAAATGTAATTTATTATTTTAAACATGTATTAAATATTATTTGTTTTAAAAATCATCTGTCTGTAATACATTTTTATTTTTACTGGTTTTAAAAGTGAATTCTTTGTTAATTTTAATTAAAAAAAATAACACAACTTTAATCTTTAAAAAGAAATTACTAATAGTGTATTGAAACAACTTAAATACCGATGCCCCAAAAATAAATAAATCCACCAGAAAAATAAATAATAAGTTAAAAAAATTACATTCTAATGACCAGGAGACTATAAAAAAGATTGAAAGTTCTATTTCTGACTTCCTCAGAGAAAACTCCTCCTCTGACATATATATATACATATACGAACTCCTTGGGACGCTTTTAAAGCGACCTTAAGAGGCATATTAATAGAAATGGAAACAAGGATTAACAAGACAAAAAGTCTCTCCTGGATTTTGAGAAAGAGATCAGCCATTTAGAATCCACTCATATTAAAAACTTGGACAAAAAGATCCTCACCAATTGTACCACAAAGAAATACATATATAATAGAATACTCAGTGAAAGAGCTGCCGTATCAATCAATAAATTCAAAGACCTTAAACTTTGTGAAGCAAACAAGGCAGGAAAGATGCTGGCATCATACCTTAAACACAAACAAAATCAAAAGAATATAATCTCTATTAAAGATAAGATGAATATCACCCATACCAACCCTCAATTTTATTTTTACATTTTCAGACAATTTTATGAAGAACTATATTCTGAAGATAACCAAGTTAAAACTGAACAATGCATGGAGTATTAAACTACAAATCCTCCGACTATTGGAAGAAGATAACATGTTCTTAGCCAAACCAATCACCATGATCGAAATTACAGAGGCTATCAACACAGGAAAAGACAACAAAGCTCCTGGCCCGATGGCTTTAATGCCAAATTTTATAAAACATTTGCACACTCCCTCTAGCCCACTCTAATAAATTTATACAACACCTATGCCTCTTCTGGGAAAATCAATGGTATGACCGCTGAAGCAATCATAGTTGTCATTCATAAAGAAGGAAAAGATTTATTATTACCAAAAAACTACAGATCAATTTTGCGAATGAATCTGGATTGTAAAATCTATGCAAACATCCTAGCCAGACAACTCAACCTATTCCTCCTGAAAGTAATTGGTAACTCTCAGTTAGGGTTTCTAAAAAACAGGATGTCCAATGATAACACTCACCTTCTGTGCCACAGCATTGAGAGAGCTAAAAACTAATTATCTGCTTCCATAGCAATAGCTTTGGACGCTGAAAAACCATTTGACAAAGTCCCTTGGACATTCCTAGGACAGTCTCTCAGAACTTTTAATCTTGGCGTAGGCTTTATATAAATGGCCTTGGCCATGTATAATAGCCCTAAAGCATGTATCTCCGTGAATGGTCTTTTATCCCTCCCTTTCGACCTTGGAAAACGTACTAGACAAGGATGCTCACTTTCTCCTTCACTTTTTTTACTGGCTCTCGAACCCCTACTTCTAGACATTAACAGTAACCCTCAAATATCAGGAATTGACTTCCATGGGAAAACAATTAAACTATTGTCCTATGCAGATAACATCTTAATTCTCTCTGACAACCCCCACTCATCCATACAGGCCCTCATGGGTACAATCAATCAATACTCTAGCGTTTGAAGGCTACAAATATACAAAGTCAATCTGAAGTGAAATCTCTGAACCTGATAGGATTAAATACTCTCCGAGGTGACTCAGGCCTTATTAATACATAAAATATTTGGGTATTGAGTTTGGTTCAGACTTGATTGACACTCTAATTCTTAATTAACACCTAACGCTTCAAAAAATTAAACAGGCACTAGGTGGCTGGTCACCAAAATTCCTTACCTGGTGGGGCCGAATTGAAACGATAAAGATGATGATATCCCCCATTGTTAATTACTTAATTAGCATGCTACCCCTGACACTTACCATTGACTTCCACCGTAAACTGAATAAAATGATTAACAATTTTTTCTGGCAAGGTAAAAGAGCTAGAATAGCCTTTCACAAACTAAGATTACCTAAGAACGTAGGAGGCCTCAACCTGCCTAACTTTAGACACTACCAAACAGCTCTTCTACATAAACAAGGGACCTACTGGCTCTCATCCCCCGAAAGCTATACTCCGCTGTGGCTGGAACTGGAAAAAGCTATATTGGAAACCCTTGATCCACCCACCCTCCTTACCTCTGCTGACAAACATCTACCATACTCTAAATATATATTTAAGAACAGCAAAAATGCCTTACTCCAAATTGACAAAAAACTACAATCTAAAATGAAAGCCTCAAATTTTGCATCTCTTTGGCACAATCCAAACATCGTATATAAAGGTCAGACTATTCAATAGCGATCCTGGATAAATAAGGGCATATACTACCCCAAACAACTAGGCACCTCCTCCAACCCCTTAACCTTCGCAAATCTTCAAGAATTATACCATATTGAGGATCAGGAATTCCAAAATTTTCTTAAAATCAAAGTAGCACTATCCAAATCTAACTCTCACCATGATGACCATCCTATCCACTCTCTGTCCTCAAAATTCACCAAACTAGGCCACCAAGTATCTAAAAGCTACCACTTCCTCCAACCACAC
Organism: Pleurodeles waltl; assembly: GCF_031143425.1. Taxonomy (NCBI): domain Eukaryota; kingdom Metazoa; phylum Chordata; class Amphibia; order Caudata; family Salamandridae; genus Pleurodeles; species Pleurodeles waltl. The sequence continues at coordinate 296,451,910 of NC_090449.1, read as the reverse complement.
ACCTTTAAAAAACTTGGGAACATTCTGGAATTTTGGAATAGTCACTCTCATTCAGAAATTTCTGAACCTGAATGGATAGAAATTTGAAGATCAGTTACTTCATATAAAGTAACTCCTATACTTTCACAAACCAAATTTTGGTTGCTACACAATGTCTACTGGACTCCATCCCGCCTACACAAGATGATATTAGTAGACACACCTACATAATGGATATGCCGAGAAGAAAAAGGCGACCTACCTCACTTGATTTTTCACTGCAAACAGGTTAGAAAATTCTGGAATGAAGTTTTCGCTTTGATCTCTTCCACATTAAACCCGAAGAGAGCTTCTCATATTTAATCATAGGCTTTCTAGACCCCAACATCAAAAATCAATCAGACTGCCTACTACTTGACCTCTTACTAGTACCAGCAATCAAATCAATTACCATTAATTGGAAATTTACACATAATAACACTTTTGCACCCTGGTTAAACTGGATAACTCAAATCCGGGGAGCAGACAAGACTGCTCTCCAAAACTGCCCATGGAAACTGCACTCGCATAATATATGGGGCTCCTTGGACAAATACTTTGCTCCCAACAAACCACCACGAACAAACATCTTGTGTCCACCCTACAGGAAATTCACAAATAACTTACTCTCAACCCATAAGTACCCCAAAGATATAAATACAACAGCCCATATTTTCCAGCAGTTTCCTGATTAAACCTACTCCATTTACCCATAGGAAAACCATGTTTTCCTTTCTTTCTCCCTCTACTCTATCAGCTTTTCTTTTTATTTCCTTTCTGTACTACTCAGATGAATGTAACCCAGGCTTCATATATGCAATCACACTGGAATGTTCTTAATGCCTATGTACACTGCTTTCTTCTGTTTAAAAAAAATTATAAATGAATAAAAAAACTTTGGACTAGAAAAAACCTACACCCTACACAAAAATCTACTAAAACCCTTATATTCCAGTCCTAAAACGTAAACAAAAAATGACACAATTAAAAATAAATAAATGAATGCACAAAATAACAGATAAATCACCTAATACCCATGAATCTCTCCTTCCAAACCCATATAAAACAATTACAAAATAAAACATGATTATATAATTATAAAAATATTAACAGATAAGAAAATAAATACCAACTCTAAATACCCACATTTCCCCCAAAAATAACTCCAAAATAAAAACACTCCCAATCCTAATCCTCTAAAACTACTACAGCTGCTCCAAAACATAAACAAAAACGTGATTAAATAAAAACATAAATGAATGCTAAAAATGAACGGTAATAAACAATATAACCATACCTACACATACCTGCACACCTCCCAAAAAGAACCCCGAAATTAAAACACAATCCTCCCCCAATGCTCAAAAACTCTAAAAACATAAAACAATTATGTACATATATATATAATAAATGAATGCAAAATATAACAGTAAAAATTAAATACCCACACTGTGAGAAAATAATTTCAGACTAATCACCAGGGAATGTATCATCCCTAGAGATAACGAGCAGGGGGGACCCAGATTGGGCAGCCTTGTTGAAGTTCAGACCCCAATTGAGGTTTTCTTGGGCCCCTTACAAACTATACTGTTAACCCAGAAGGACATACGAACCCCAGTAATTAGAGGGAATATGACAGGTTCCGAATTCACTGGGGCGAACGATATTATTGGAGACATAGAAGTTGTCGGACCCAAGGAGAGTAGTTTAGTGGTGGATCACCTGCGCAACACGAACCTTCTGAGTAACTTATCTACTTTATCACAAATCCCGACTGATGTGTGTAGGAAAGTACCATCTTGCCCGGCATGGTACCCCCATATTTCACTGTATATATGTTGTTTTAGTGTATGTGTCACTGGGACCCTGCCAGCAAGGGCACCAGTGCTCATAAGTGTGCCCTGTATGTGTTCCCTGTGTGATGACTAACTGTCTCACTGAGGCTCTGCTAACCAGAACCTCAGTGGTTATGCTCCCTCTGCTTTCTAAATTGTCACTAACAGGCTAGTGACCAATTTCACCAATTTACATTGGCATACTGTAACACCCTTATAATTCCCTAGTATATGGTACTGAGGTACCCAGGGTATTGGGGTTCCAGGAGATCCCTATGGGCTGCAGCATTTCTTTTGCCACCCAAAGGGAGCTCTGACAATTCTTACACAGGCCTGCCACTGCAGCCTGAGTGAAATAACGTCCACGTTATTTCACAGCCATTTACCACTGCACTTAAGTAACCTATAAGTCACCTATATGTCTAACCTTCACCTGGTGAAGGTTGGGTGCTAAGTTACTTAGTGTGTGGGCACCCTGGCACTAGCCAAGGTGCCCCCACATCGTTCAGGGCAAATTCCCCGGACTTTGTGAGTGCGGGGACACCATTTCACGCGTGCACTATACATAGGTAACTACCTATGTATAGCGTCACAATGGTAACTCCGAACATGGCCATGTAACATGTCTAAGATCATGGAATTGTCACCCCAATGCCATTCTGGCATTGGGGAGACAATTCCATGATCCCTGAGTCTCTAGCACAGACCCGGGTACTGCCAAACTGCCTTTCCCGGGGTTTCACTGCAGCTGCTGCTGCCAACCCCTCAGACAGGTTTCTGCCCTCCTGGGGTCCAGCCAGGCTTGGCCCAGGAAGGCAGAACAAAGGACTTCCTCAGAGAGAGGGTGTTACACCCTCTCCCTTTGGAAAAAGGTGTCAGGGATGGGAGGAGTAGCCTCCCCCAGCCTCTGGAAATGCTTTGATGGGCACAGATGGTGCCCATCTCTGCATAAGCCAGTCTACAGCGGTTCAGGGATCCCCCAGCCCTGCTCTGGCGCAAAACTGGACAAAGGAAAGGGGAGTGGCCACTCCCCTGACTTGCACCTCCCCTGGGAGGTGCCCAGAGCTCCTCCAGTGTGCTCCAGACCTCTGCCATCTTGGAAACAGAGATGCTGCTGGCACACTGGACTGCTCTGAGTAGCCAGTGCTAGCAGGTGACGTCAGAGACTCCTTCTGGTAGGCTCTTACCTGTGTTGCTAGCCTATCCTCCTTCCTAGGTAGCCAAACCTCCTTTTCTGGCAATTTAGGGTCTCTGCTTTGGGGAATTCTTTAGATACCGAATGCAAGAGCTCACCAGAGTTCCTCTGCATCTCCCTCTTCACCTTCTGCCAAAGGATCGACCGCTGACTGCTCAGGACGCCTGCAAAACCGCAAAAAAGTAGCGAAGACAACGACTGCAACCTTGTATCGCTTCTCCTGCCGCCTTCTCGACTGTTTCCTGGTGGTGCATGCTCTCGGGTAGCCTGCCTCCTTCTTGCACCAGGAGCTCTGAAGAAAGCTCCTGTGGGTCAACGGAATCTTCCCCCTGCAACCGCAGGCAACAAAAGACAGCATCACCGGTCCTCTGGGTCCCCTCTCAGCACGACGAGCGTGGTCCCTGGAACTTAGCAACTCTGTCCAAGTGACTCCCACAGTCCAGTGACTCTTCAGTCCAAGTTTGGTGGAGGTAAGTCCTTGCCTCCCCACGCTAGACTGCATTGCTGGGTACCGCGTGATTTGCAGCTGCTCCGGCTCCTGTGCACTCTTCCAGGATTTCCTTCATGCACAGCCAAGCCTGGGTCCCCGACACTCTAACCTGGAGTGCACAACCTTCTGAGTTGTCCTCCGGCGTTGTGGGACTCCCTTTTGTGTCTTCGGGTGGACTCCGGTTCACTCCTCTTCCAAGTGCCTGATCCGGTACTTCTGTGGGTGCTGCCTGCTTCTGTGAGGGCTCCCTGACTTGCTGGGCGCCCCCTCTGTCTCCTCATCCAAGTGGTGACATCCTGATCCCTCCTGGGCCACAGCAGCATCCAAAAGTCCTAACCGCAACCCTTGCAGCTAGCAAGGCTTGTTTGTGGTCTTTCTGCGTGGGAGCACCTCTGCAAGCTTCTTCACGACGTGGGACATCCATCCTCCAAAGGGGAAGTTTCTAGCCCTCTTCGTTCTTGCAGAATCCACAGCTTCTACCATCCGGTGGCAGCTTCTTTGCACCCTCAGCTGGCATTTCCTGGGCATCTGCCCACTCTCGACATTGTCCCGACTCTTGGACTTGGTCCCCTTGTTTCACAGGTACTCAGGTCCGGAAATCCACTGTTGTTGCTTTGCTGGTGTTGGTCTTCTTTGCAGAAACCCCCTATCACGACTTCTGTGCTCTCTGGGGGTTATAGGTGCACTTTACACATACTTTTCAGGGTCTTGGGGTGGGCTATTTTTCTAACCCCCACTGTTTTCTTACAGTCCCAGCGACCCTCTACAAGCTCACATAGGTTTGGGGTCCATTCGTGGTTCGCATTCCACTTTTGGAGTATATGGTTTGTGTTACCCCTATACCTATGTGCTCCTATTGCAATCTACTGTAACTTTACAATGCTTGCATTACTTCCTTTTGCTATTACTGCATATTTTTGGTATTGTGTACATATATCTTGTGTATATTTGGCATCCTCATACTGAGGGTACTCACTGAGATACTTTTGGCATATTGTCACAAAAATTAAGTACCTTTATTTTTAGTATATCTGTGTATTGTGTTTTCTTATGATATTGTGCATATGACACCAGTGGTATAGTAGGAGCTTTGCATGTCTCCTAGTTCAGCCTAAGCTGCTCTGCTGTAGCTACCTTCTATCAGCCTAAGCTGCTAGAAACACCTCTTCTACACTGATAAGGGATAACTGGATCTGGTACAGAGTGTAAGTACACCTTGGTACCCACTACAAGCCAGGCCAGCCTCCTACAATGTATCACAAGTTTGAGATGATGAGTTAGCGACAATCCTCTGCTGGAACATTGCTGGGATTGAGCACAAAATGCGAATCCCAGATTGAGGCCACTTCATAGATGAACACAAGATATGTATAGTCCAAGAGACATGGGCTTTGGATCCCATGCACAGATGTGGCTTCCAAAGCTATTGGGTCCCAGCCCGTAAGGCGACTTCTGGGAGACCTTCAGGTGGTCTGCTTATAGGGGTTAGTTGTTCTCTTAAGTGCCGGGTCGAAGAAATGGACATGGACTGAGCTGATTTGCAAGGTTTAATATTATCGACCCACAAGGAAAAACCATTACTTTTAGTAAATGTATACAGTAGGAGTGTGGGTAGTAACTGTGAGTCTGATGCTTTGATTGCTCTAGATAACATTTTATCCAGTAAATTTTGCATCTATCATATTATAATTGCAGGGGATTTTAATGCTACCTTTGAGCCTTATCTAGTGGCCCAAGAGCTCTATGAAGAAGAGGACATCTTCTGGGGTATCCCACACTTAGTATCGAATAAAAGTCTTAGAATGAGTAGAACAGCCTACCAAATTGCTGACATTACACTTGCGTAAGGTCTCTGTGCCTGCAATGGGCGCTCCTGCTCAGATGTCAAACCCCGTCCCACCTTTAAGCGTGGAGCTTGTAAGAGCCACATCGATTACTTCCTACTGGACATTCGTTTGTGGAGACATACGGTGGTAACAGAACATGAAGAAAGCGACCACGAACCGCTGATTTTATCTATCAGGGGTCTGCTGTCCACTCTAGAGGCACCTTGATTCTAGGGATCATGTACAGCAGCTTGTCGTGACAAACAATAAACGCAATGTTAAGTGGGATGCGGTTAACTCCTCCATAGGCTCTCTTACATCTATATACAACCTATTAGGTGACCAAATGGAGCATATGCTCCTTTTATCGGAGGATGGTGAGAGGCTCTTGGCAGCCCATTTGGAATTTTCTTATTCCTTAAAAAAATACTTTATTAAAGAGACGGTTGCCAAAACAAGAAATAGGCGTAGTGAGAGGTGGTTTAACCACTCGTGCAGGGAAGCTAAGCACAAGTTACTGACGGACTTGAGAAGGGGGATCAGAGAGCCTATAAGACAATCTAGAGAGGGCTATAGACAGGAACTCCTCAAGGCACCCAGGAGCTGGGAGGATACACAGTGGGCTGCCCTCTTGGAATCAGCAAGAGTTAATGCTACCTCCAAATTTTGGAAATTGATTTCAAATGATAGTGGTAATCTTCAGCCTTTGCCCGGTACTTCGATTCTCCCTGTAACATGGGTAAAACATTTTAAGTCACTTTATACGGGGATAGATGGAAACAATTTCAGGGAAATGGCCAGAAATTGGAAATCCGATGTACCCCCAATTAAATTTACCACAGCCGAAACTAAGGCAGCAATAACTTCTCTGAAGTGGGGGAAGGCTCGATAAAATCCCGGGTGATCTTTATAAATCGAACCCCGATATTTAGGCCCCTTACCTGAATAGAATCTGTAATGCAGTCGCTGCAGGAGCACCTATTCCCCGGACTTGGAGGGGTGCTGAGATAGTCCCCCTTTTCAAAAAAAGGTAGTCCTTGTGACCCCTCTAATTATCGCCCAATATGCCTACTTGACAACCTCCAAAAACTTTTCGCAAAGCAAATCCTGTCACATTTAGATGAGTGGATCACAGAGAAAGGGGCCATCTCTGACGTACAGGCAGGGTTCAGACCTGCGGTCAGTACAATAGACCAGGTCCTGAGGTTTTTAGCAATCAAATGGAAGACTGTGGATGTTGGAGGTGGGAATTTATATGTGGCCTTTGTCGATCTTAGAGCGGCTTTTGATCTGGTACCTAGAAATAAACTCTGGCTGACACTAAGTAATATGGGCATCCCTAAAGATCTTTTGAACCTTATTGTCCGACTCCATAAAAACACCTTTTCTCAAATCAGGAGCGGCAAGGATGGAGAGCTAACTGATCCACTTGCTATTGAAAGAGGAGTAAGGCAAGGCTATGTTTTAGCCCCTACCCTCTTCCTTTTATATATAAACAACTGTATCAAATACCTAACTAACTATATTAACGATTCACCAAGGTTGGCAAGCAAGAAAATTCCAGGACTGCTTTATGCGGATGATACCATCTTAATAGCCAAAACATCCATGGGATTGCAAAACCTGGTTGACCAATTCTGCTTGTTCTGCAGAGATTATGGTCTAGAGGTTAATGTTAAAAAAAACTAAGTCTATGATATGCAGCTCACAGAAAAAGAAAGTAAAAGTGAATATATCAATGAATTCTACTCCCTTGGAAAGGTTCTCCAAGTACGATTACCTGGGGATTAGGCTAATGGACTCAGGCAGCTGGAACGCAGCTATCAGAAAAGGGGCATTCATTATATGTCTTAGGGTGTAAAGCTAGACTTATAGCTAGCCCTCCTTTGAATCCCATCTCTGAAATCTATAAAGTTCAAATTCGAGGCGCTGCACTGTACGGAGCAGAGTTATGGGGTTCTCTGAGACAGTTGGATGTCCTTCAAATTAAAGAAAACCACTTAATTAGACACATAACAAGGTTGGGGAATGGCACCCCGATGATCCCTCTTAGACTCAACCTCGGAATAAACAGCATCAAAGATGTAGTGGGTCTGAAGCCTCTCTTATACTGGGTTTGCCTTTGGAAAATGAAAGAACTGGAACCCTCTCGAGAGGCAATTACAGATCTCATAAAGACACAGTGCAGCTGGAAAAAAGTTGGTTGGTTGACGGAGATGAAATTTGTCTGGGGCAAACTGGGTTTCCCCCATTTTTGGGAGAGACCCGGGTCGATCCCCGACAATGTCACCTCACTAGTCAAACAGAGTTACTGGGAGAAGGCCAACGAGGAGATTCTCCACAGTAATGGGGTGGGACGCCTGACATCAGAGTTTCTGCTCATTAAACAAGAACCATGGCCTGAGCAATTCTTTGATCTCCTAATACCTGCACATGCCCGTGTTTTACTTCTCCAGTTCAGATATGGAACCCTACCAGTAAACAGTTTTGCTGCCCGATGGTCGAAGAACTGTTCTGAGGCCAACAAGTGCACAAACTTCACCTTATGTGAGGAATCAACTGAGCATGTACTGTTCTTCTGCCCCCTATACAGGAGTCCGAGGGAGAAATTGATTATTCCATTGTGCAAAGTTTTGCTATTACATGACCGAGCCAATGCTCAAAGAATCTGTAAATATGACTTGTCTACACTGGTAGTAAGTGTGGTTACCAAATATCTGACAGCAGCTTGGTCTATTCGTTGCAGGGCTAATACAGTGTCAGGTCTTAGTGTCAGGCCTGGGGAAAGAATTTCGTGGATATGACCTAAAAAATTACTATTTTTCCACCTCTGACATTAAGTGCACAATTACTCTTGTTCCCGCTCCCCTACCTTCAGTGCCAGTTGCCAAGTTGCAAAAAAAATGATGCCTTTCTTTGCACTTGCCTGGCCCTTGCGCCATATTTAGCTTGAACTTGCTATCTATCTTAAACTATAATGTTGGCCATTTGCTAGATCGTGCAAGCACTTCTAAAGTTGTGGCAATTTTAACTGCTGAGTTACGCATTAGGAATATTGGAGAATTACAGCTGGCTACGATGTTTGAAAGGCTCTCTTCTCCTTTGTTTTATTGTTTTTAATCTGACGGTTTTAGAGATGATATTTTTACCCTAAATCTAATTATATTCTACCGTGACAATATAATGATAACAAATGTATTTGTTCCTTTTTGAAACCTAGCTTATTATTTTATCATTCCATGCTTAACTCTTATGCTTTATGGCTGAGATAAAGTAATTATCTATTAACTTATTCTCAATATAATAGCACAATGCACTTTAGATTGTTAACACCAGAATTATTATTATAATAGAGGATCTGGCCACAGATTGTGCCTTTCTTTAGAATAACGGGATAATGAAATCTAGACTGTCAGTATTAGAATTATTTTTACAAGTAATGGTTTTGGTTTTATTTTGTATTTATATAAGTATTATCGTTCAAAAACATTTTTGCACTTTAAACAGATGTGATTGATACTTTACGTTATAGGTGCTTGCCAAGATGTGCTGATGAATGTTTTTTAAATAGGCAGGATGGTCTTTTGTTATTCTCCCTAAATTATAAGGAAGATAATGGCTGTATCTGTTTTTAGTAGTTGTACTGAGTTTAATTTCTTTTGTACAGACATTTTATTGTACTCTAATGGTCTAAATTTAGACCGAATAAAGAGATTTTGATGATGATAAACTTCAAAATTAAAACACTCACCACCTGTATCCCTAAAAACCTTACATCCTGGTAATAAAACACAAACAGAAATTATAAAATAAAAAATAAAAAAGATAAAAATAAATACTACACAACAAAAATAAATATCCTCATCCCCTTTAAAAAACAGTGGAACTAAAACACCGCCACCGAAATCCACTAAACCACTTACATGCCACTCCTAAAACGGAAACAAAAAATATGATAAAATAATTACATAAATAAATGGGTAAAAATTAACAGTAAAATATATATCTGCCCCTCAAAGTATATAACCACCCCAAAATAAACACCTACATTTCCTAAAGCCCTTATACACAATAAAAAAAAAAAAAAGAATATAAAAATAATAAATGAATGCAATACAATTAACAGTAAAAAATATAGCAAAACAAATACCCTCAAAATAAATACCTACACCTCAAAAATAAACACCAACTCAAAATTAAAAGCCTCCCTCGCTAATCCCCTGAAACACTTTCAGCCTGCATTTACTACCTTTTCGTAATTGGAATAGCAAAATAAATTAAATATCCAAATCCCAAAAATAAATACCGACATCCCGTCCCAACCAACTCCCCTTAAGCCCTTCCATTCAACTCCCCCCTGTAAATACAAACCTTCCTAAACCCGTTTTATTTAACTTTAACACCTATATACCGCATTTTATCATGTGTTTTCTCGTTTTTGTGAGGTAATCGCATAATCTCCCTTTAACCACTAACCCCTCCTAAACCCCTACTAAACTAACTAACCACTACTTATACTTACATATGTGTGTTGTAAAGCTGTACGTGATAAAGACATTCATGGTAGCGGTAATAGTGTGGTAAAATCTACCTGGTAAAGGTACTCCGTGGTAAGGACCATGTAGTAAAGGTTATTTACAACTCCTTCTTCCCGCCGTCAATGTCCTGCCTTTGTCATGCAGCCTCCGTATTCTTCCTTGCATGTGAGCTGACTGCCCCCTGGTGGATAAATTGTTCATGGCAGGGTCCCGCAGGCATCAGGCAACTTAACGCCTGGTGGATAAAAATAATACTTTTCCACCTTCCATAAGGAGGAAACTGAGGCATACTTTAAGTCTTCGACTTGCAAAATATGAATTGCCTTTAAGGCAGTAGTGAGAAAGCAATGTTCTTTCTCTGTAATATGGCTCAAGAGAAGGAATTTACCAATTTGAATCTACAAACTAAGGGGCTGATTTATGACATTTTGGCGCGGGGCAGTGCAGCAAGTTACCCTTGCTGTGCTGCTCTGCCTAAGAAAGGGCAGGAATGCACCATATTTAGGCAATACAGCCCATTCCTGTCCTTCCCCCGCTCTACCGCCCTTTTGGCAGCCTAGCACCAACGCAGGCACCTTTGCACCATGGTGCAAAGCTGCCTGCGTTGCATGCAGGATTGGTTTGTGCAAGAAGGGATCTCTTCCTGCACAAAAAACAATCCTGAAAGGCTTTTTCCTCTTTCTATGTGCTGTAGAAGGCAGCACACATAGAAAGTGGAAAAAAACAAGGAAAAATGTTGATATTTCTCCTCGTTGCGCCTCTCCTTGTGAGGTGTAAGGTTTTGGCGCATCCCCAAGTTTACAAGGTCCTGTAAATCTGGGGGTACCTCAAAATCCCTGGGTGTTGCATGGGAACACCCACTGCAACGTCCATAGAATGCCTTCCTAGCGCAGAGTGAGGCAATGCAGAGATTTGCACTGCCTTGCGTTACTCCATATTTATGAGGCCATTCAAAACTACGCAAAGTGGCTGAGCGTGGCTTCATAGTTATGACTTAGCGATTTGAGCTGCCATTGCATCACAAAAAGTGACACAAGGGCATTGTAAAAAATGGCCCTAAATCTTTATTCTGGAGCGTGATTTCACTGCCACCAAGGAGCCCACGCTGCTCCGGCAGGTGGACTTTGCTAAGTCGCAATCGAAAGAGATGGTTACGGATGAGTCCCAAATAGTCTGGCTGGCTTTGCAAAAATGTAGATCTAAGCTTGAGAACTAAAGGGACAAGTTGCTGTACTGGCTGACCAGTCGTGGAGTGACCGTTAAGACAGTAGCAGCATTCAAAACCTCATCTGGCTTGATGGTCTTGAGTGCCGTTGACATGGCCTCTATGTTTAAGAAATACAGTGATTGTCTTTAGCCTGCCTTTCCCTGTAGGAAGATGAGTTCTCAACCCTTCCATCCAGATGACTATCATTGCAGTCTCTCTCTATTCTAAACACAAGATGCGAGACCTCCTACTCACAACTGAAGAAATCACTCAAGCAATAATGGCAGTCTTTCTAGACGACATTAGGCCCAAATGGCTCCTCTCTTCAAGAAGCATGTCTATATCCTCACCCACAATCTTCTGCACCTTTTCAATGATAGGGTGTGGACCGGAGCTTTGCCGGATTATCTTTGTGCACCCACAATTACAGTTTAGGTGATAACTGCCAGTGAGGCTGGGTGCCCTCTGACTGAAGTGCCTCCCACTGCCACATTCCTCTTATGAACATTGTGGCCAAGATCTTGGCCCAGGTCCTGGCGAAAAGATTGGTCGAGATCGTTAGATATCTGCCCCCCCCAAAAAAAATAAAAACAGCTTTATGCCAAATAGCTTGTGAGCCATTGTCTCTGACGAGTGCATATATCCCTTTCTGTATCCACACATTCACTGGTCCCAGTGGGTTGATCCTAGTGGATTTTGAGAAAGCTTTTGATTTTCTACAAAGGGGGTTTGTCTTCCAGGTTCTGTACAACGTGAACTTTGGCATGGATTCTCAACGTGGGCAAAGAGTCTCGATTGATCTCTGTGGGCTCACATGCGGATAAACAGCTCACTTTTCGACTCATTCTTATTAATACTGGGCATTCAAAAGTGATGCCCAATTTTTCTCCTAATGTTTTCATTTGTGATAGAACGGCTGGTAGCCTGTATATGAGACTGCCCGGTCCAGGGCTTAGGATCTGGTATTGTGCCATCGTTAATGCTGTTATTCCTTCGCTATTTGCATTGCACTGGCTAAGATTAATGATGAAGATGCTAGATCTCTATGGAGGAGGAAGGCCTCTGGAATTTCATTAATTACAACCAGTTTCTTCTTATTGCAGTACAAGGAGGAGATTCCAAACCCAGGTGCAGATTTATTAAGACTTTTCGCCACTGCAAGGCAAACAAAGTTGTGCAAAGTCTAAATAAAGTATTTGCTTTCGGGTGCAACACTTTTATTTGTGCTGGAAATTTACCTTTAAAGTAGTACAAATAGAGTTTTGTGCTATGTTGTGTTAAAGGGGCATTCTATGGGTGGCACTTAGGCAATCCAGTGCTACTACCCATGTTTTTGACACAAAGTCAGACTACAGAGATTGTCAGAACTGGCTTTGCATCACAAAATGGCACCTTCTTGAGGCAAGCGCAAAGTCTAAGAAATGCTTTCATTTCTTCAAACATTTTACTCATTACTTGGGTGCTGCACTGTATAGTACACAGCCGAGGTGTGAAATGATAACTGTTAGAAATCGGGTCTCTAGTTGACAGAGGTATGCACCCTGCCCAAGTGGGGACCATAATCCTAGTCAGGGTAAGTCACAACACAATCTAAATTATCCTGTGCTCACCCTCCGGAAGCATGACACAGAGCATGCAGGCTGAACTTAGAAGGCAATGTGTAAGGTATTTGTGCAATAACTCATAGAGCAACACAGTGAAAACACCACAAATAACTCTGAACCAGGTTAGAAAAATAGGTTATGTTTTTATAAATCAAACAAGACCAAAATGACAAAAATCCAATAGGCAAATCCTGAGATATGCAATTTTAAAGATTTAGGTGAAAATAGCGAATAGAAGTGCAAAGTGCCAACTGTGGTTATCTGGTCATGCTCAACCGGCACAGACACAAGTTCAGGCTGACCACGATGGAGGGTGGGCTGGCTACTGGGATACTCTTGGGCCCACTGAACACAGTACTTTAAATCCTGGTGTGCCGTGTGTGCGACCTTGATTTGCGAGACTTCGCATCGTCTGGCGTCAGCTCCAAGAAGCTGCACAGTGAGGTTTTGCAGTGCTTGGCATCGCTTTGCATTGATCCTGCAGAGCTGTGCGACGAGGCTTTGCGGGGCTTGGTGTCATTTTGCATTGATTTTGGGTAGCTGTGCTGAGAAGACCCTTAGGGATGATGATAAAAGAAAGGTCGTGTATAAGCTGCTGATAAAAATGAGCAAGCCAAAGACCCAGTGGTGATACCTTGCTGTTGCTGCGCACATGTGAATTCTGGGCTGCTAACACCTTAGCATGGTTCATATTTATGCTCATATAAGAATAACATACTCCAAAAAGGAAACAAGTGGGACTTCAAAGATACACTTATCAAATCTGGTGTACATGGAGTTGTTTAATATATTGCCTCTTTTGTTCACAAAGTAAAGAGGTGCATACGCCTGGGCTTTCCTAAAGATGCAACAAAAGTACTGCCCCTTTGTCAAAAGTAGATAATATGCTTAATGTTGCTATCTGTGCCTTTTAAGGTCACAACTTACAACAAAAACGTCATCTTCTGACTCTGAAGTTGCCTGGGTCTTATCTAGAGTAGCAGAATAAAGCGAGTCTGTTAGTTACCCACCTTTAAAATACACAGTACATTCTTAGAATAATAGTTATCCTTCTTAGATGTCCGCTGGTGCGCATGCTGATATATGGATCCTGAAATGGCTCGCTACAAAATGGCAAGAGCCGCATCAGCGAAAGAATGTGCTATGGCCGCAGGTCTGCCATGCCACGCTGGCCTGGTGGACCTGAGTTCACTAATGTTATTTCTGAAAATCTATCCCAAAGTCTTGTTTTTTCCATATTAAGGAATAACATAACTCAGTGGTTCCCAACCTGTGGTCCGGGTGCCCCTGGGGTCCATGAAGCCTCCTCAGGGGGTCCACAACTGCTTAGAATACTAAACAATTCTAAAACATTGATAAAGTGTATATAAATACTGTGGCTAAATGTACAATTGCAAATTTTAAAATGTACTTTAAATGTCAAGGAATTTGAAATTGGAGGCTAAAAATTGAGGCCCATTTTTATGGAAGGTTAGCTTCGCCTTAGCGTCATTAATTTTGACGCTAAAGCGGCACTAACAACCCTATATTTATATTTTGAGGCTAGACCAGTATAGCGTCAAAATATTGGAGTTAGTGCCATTTTTAGGAAGTGGCAAACCATCTTGCATCAATGAGATGCAAGGTAGGCGTTCCCTTCCTAAAAAAAGACGCTAGTCCCCCAGCACCTTTAACTCCTGATGCTCAAAACAACGTGCAAGTAGGAGACGGGCCTAAATAATGGCGCTAAGCCCGCTTAGCGCCATTATTTAACGCCTGGTAAAACCAGGCGTTAATGTGCAAGTAAGCCCATTTCCATGGGGAAACACCATGGAATGGGCACAAAGATGCCCACCCCAACCACCAGCATCACCACCACCACCGACACCACAGGGACACTACAGGAGGAGGGAGCCCATCGCAGGTTAGTTGCAGGTAAGTGTATGTGTATGTGGGTGGTGTGCCACTGGGGGCCCCTTACATGGTGCCCATGGCTGGCACTGGGTATGTTGGGCTTTCCCTGGTGGGCATTGGGGTAGTGGTAACGACTGCTATCTATACTTAGACAGGAGTCATTTTTTGGCTCCTTGCTCATCAAAAAATGATGCTAGGCTGACTAGTGTCAGATATTTTGCCACTAATCAGCCACGCTGGCCTGGTGGACCTGAGTTCACTAATGTTATTTCCGAAAATCTATCCCAAAGTCTTGTTTTTTCCATATTAAGGAATAACATAACTCAGTGGGTCCCAACCTGTGGTCCGGGTACCCCTGGGGTCCATGAAGCCTCCTCAGGGGGTCCACAACTGCTTAGAATACTAAACAATTCTAAAAGATTGATAAAGTGTATATAAATACAGTGGCTAAATGTACAATTGCACATTTTAAAATGTGCTGAAAATGTCAAGGAATTTGAAATTGGAGGCTAAAAATTGAGGCCCATTTTTATGGCTAAAAATTGAGGCCCATTTTTATGAAAGGTTAGCTTCGCCTTAGCGTCATTAATTTTGACGCTAAAGCGGCCCTAACAACCCTATATTTATATTTTGAGGCTAGACCAGTATAGCGTCAAAATATTGGAGTTAGTGCCATTTCTAGGAAGTGGCAAACCATCTTGCATCAATGAGATGCAAGGTAGGCGTTCCCTTCCTAAAAAAAGACGCTAGTCCCCCAGCACCTTTAACTCCTGACGCTGAAACGACGTGCAAGTAGGAGACGGGCCTAAATAATGGCACTAAGCCCGCTTAGCGCCATTATTTAACGCCTGGTCAAACCAGGCGTTAATGTGCAGGTAAGCCCATTTCCATGGGGAAACACCATGGAATGGGCACAAAGATGCCCACCCCAACCACCAGCATCACCACCACCGACACCACAGGGACACTACAGGAGGAGGGAGCCCATCCCAGGTTAGTTGCAGGTAAGTGTATGTGTATGTGGGTGGCGTGCCACTGGGGGCCCCTTACATGGTGCCCATGGCTGGCACTGGGTATGTTGGGCTTGCCCTGGTGACACTGGTCCCCTGTGGTGGGCATTGGGGTAGTGGTAATGACTGCTATCTATACTTAGGAGTCATTTTTTGGCTCATTGCTCATCAAAAAATGATGCTAGGCTGACTAGTGTCAGATATATTGCCGCTAATCAGCCTAAGGTCATTCCTGACCCACTAGTACCATTTCCCCTTATGCCATCCTTCACCGTCTTTTTTTGAGGCGCTAGCTATTCTTTAGCGCCTTTTTGCGTCATTTTATAAATATGGCATTAGGGAATGGCATTAGCTCACGTTAAAAAAAATGACACACAGCTGCACTAGCGCAGTTGTGCACCATTTTTCATAAATATGGGCCCAAAAATGTATCCTCAGGTTGATTTGTGGGAACAGTGCAGGTGCATCAAAGAGAGCAAGGTGTGGATGATGTGTGGCTTCAATTGAATTTAGAAAAGCTCCAACCTTCCTATTAAATTTTTATTTTTTTCATTTATATTTGTTTGCAAATTAAATAAAATGTGTTATCATTTGTGTTTGATGAATGCTTGTTTCTGTATTTTTTGTGTATTGCTTTGCGGTTCAAATCTTCGCCAATGTTTAGGCCGGGACCCCGGCTTCCAGTAATGGCTCAGTAGCGGGTCCCCAGATTCCAATAATGATAAAGTGGGGGTCCACAGAAGTGAAAAGGTTAAGAACCACTGACATAACTGATGCCCACCTGCACGGGAAGTTTTCTCCTACCATGCAGGAGGACATGTCGAGAGGTTTTCTGTCCAGGATGAAAAAAGTGACAAGGGGCCAGGATTTATTGGCTGATTCCACCAAAGACAACCCCCCCAGTAACAGCTCACCCGAAGGGTGCTTATGATGGCTTATCCGGCGGCTTCCCGGCCTTTGGAAACTTTGCTTTGCCCTGTTCTATATGATGAGTTGCAAGAAAGAGGAAAGCAGACGGGACGACCGTTTTTTTTTTGGCCACATGTCACGTGACTGTCCTCCTCTAAAATGAGCCCCATCATTTTACAGAAGAATTTCCTGACTTAACGTACAGCCGTTTGACCTGTCCGCAGTGGCGTAGTCCTCGAGAGACCTTTACCCTCTCTAGTCCGCTTCTCTCCCTGTGGTGCTCAGGCGTGACTGGCTCTGCTTGAAGCCCCGCAGGACTTACGCCCCCGTTTGAGTGCTTCCAGCTCGTCTCTAAAGTACATTACATTGCATGCAAAATAAAGTATGTTTAATGCCCTCAACTCTAACTTGCCTCGAGCCTTCCTCTGACGAGTCGGCTTAGTCTGCCAGTTTTCAAAACAGACATGAAGACGAGTCTCTTGAAGGAAGCCTTCATATCTCCAAAGTGGGCCCACTCCATGAAGGGACCAGGCCCTCCCCGAACCCCTCAAAATCCAGCCTTGTGGGCCAACTCAAGACCCTGTTCACGTAACTTGATGCAGCTCCGCTTCACATAGCTGTCTCTAGACAGTCACACAACTAGCACACTCCATGGAGTCTAAAGAGGCTGTAAGAGGACAAAACAATTAAATGCATAATGATGAACTGCAAAAGCAGCAAAGGTTTGGTTTATCTTTATTAGGCCTGTCATACCCTACACTCGTGACTCGTACACTCGTGACTTGTTGTTGCAATATATTAATAAAACATTCTTAATATTTCCTCTGGTGATCTGCCGTGTTGCCATTGATGTAATGGAACATGAAACTGATCTCATGGAAACGAAAGAAATACCTTTTTCCCCCACAGGACATATGTTGATAGCCAATAAAGAGAACCGGGGACTCAGTTCAATAAAAGAATGCAGAGTGGACCAAAGTGCTCCCTAGCAGTCCACAGTGTAGTCTCTGGGGCTCTGCAAACAGAGGGTCTCTGACCCCTCATGAGGATGCAGAGTACAGAGGTTTTAAACATTCACAAGCAGGGCAAGAGCATACTCAGCTTATCTGCAGAGATAACTCGGCTACCAGGGATATGCCACCTTCCCGCCCCAACCCTTTCAGGAACATGACAAATGTACTATTGACAAGCTGCGTGGGTGACGTGGGATTGCCTCTTTGGTGAACGATTTTTAGAAAAGAGCAGGCTTTTCATAAGTTGTAAATATCTTTGTATCATGGTAGTCCGCTGATGTTTTATTACACGGGTGAGGCGGATCGTAGCAAATTTCATAAAGTCCAGGATTGTTTTGCCAAATGGAGAGAAGACTAGGACCAAAGGGACAGATACGATTCGCCGAGGGTGAAGCCAGGATTTACTTAGTTAAGATGTCTTGCGCCTTCATCACAAACAATTCAGACCAGGAACATTGTCTTTTGAGATGCAGTTGCTTCAGATTCCATGTCAATTTCATGATGAATCATGCTTTACACTACTTTATCTTTCCTCTTTCTGTTCATTGTACACTTATTTTACTTTCACGGCGAGGCGTTCTGCTACCATCCGCATTATTATGCGTCACAATCAGCCCACTTCAAAATGGAGGCTTGGATAGGACAGTACTTGAAGAGTAACGCACCACTGAAATGGCTTCCTGTCGTCACGCTCACCTGTGTGCAACCGCACTTCGCCCTCTTTTTCCTGCCTTGCCATTATGTCATCCATCGTGCAGCATCTTAATTGATAGCTAGCTCATGGTCAAACAGACCATCTGCTGATTCAGTAGATGGTGTCTCAGTCGTTTCGCATTCCTTGAGGAAGACACAGGCTGTCACTCAGGGTGGCCAGGGCAGTGCTGACGTTCTTGGTGCCCTCCTCTGAATGACATGGAGAATCAGATCTCGAGTCCTGGGAGCTACTGTTCCTCTTTTTACGGTAATTTACTCGGTAATCCATTTCTTGATGCACCCTTCTGTCTTTACCACCTTGTGCCACCTAGATTGTACCATTTTCTTTTATTAATAAACTCTCAGGCTGCTATTTCTTTTTGTGCTAACTCAACATTCAATAACATATAAAAACTCTCACTTTTCAGGCTCAGTTTGTCACAGAGAATCAGGCCAACTGTTCACACACAGCACCAGTTTATTCACTTAGTAGGAAAATGCAGTTTGGTTGGTTACTTGAGTGGTCAGATTCTTACCAGTCACATAAGTCACCCATTGTTCCGGTCTCCTACCCTTTTAGATACATTGTATCCTGCCCTATGGCTCACATAGGGACTACCATAGGGATGACTTACATGAAATAAAAGGGGAGTTCTTGGCAAAGGGTTTTAAATGCCGAGATGGCAGTAAAACTGCACACACAGGCCTTACAATGGAAGGTCTGAGACATGGTTAAGGGCTACGTATGTGGGTGGCACAATGGTGCTGCAGGTCCACTAGTAGCATTTCATTTACAGGCCCTGGGCACATATAGTGCACTATACTAGTAGGAAAATGCAGTTTGGTTGGTTACTTGAGTGCTCAGAGTCTTACCAGTCAAATAAGTCACCCATTGTTCCAGTCTCCTACACTCTCTTCTGGTAACTATTTTTGATACTGGTTAGTAGAAGTCATCTCAGCTTTGAAGCACCAGGCGCGCTAAAGACACTCGCAATCGCAAATATCAGATAATCCCCTGAATGTCTACCCTAATTTTCGTCTACAAACTCTGTAGATCTTTCTCCCTAGGAACATCTGTGCCTCTACTTCCGAGTTGCACACTCAAGCACACCTAGAAACTGCAAAGGCCGGGCTGGCCATACGGCGCATCAGCTGTTTCCCCAGGGAGGGGAAGATTGGTGTGCCAGTTTTATTACTAGTAAGGGGTGAGGGATGCGGTTTTGCAGCAATGCTACAATATCCCCCCCCCCCCCAACGAAATCAGTAGGCCAACAATCAACACAGCACTTCTTTTGGTTTCCAGACTCCCAGTATTTTGAAATATGTTATGGTTTTAAAGGCACCCACTGCACCGATCCTTGTATATCCAGCAGTTTTCAGGCCACAGTGAAAGTGTCGAGATATCTCTGGTGATTAATGTTCCTGCTGGGCAGAGATCATAGTTTTTTCTAGTGAAAGTTTTGAGTCACCCAAGTAACACAGACCAACTGCACAGACGTGTACCGGTCACGCAGATCACCAAACTGTATTTTATGTGCATTGCTCAGTGGGTTACTGCTTTTGTCACAGAGACCCTTTTGTTACTGTGCATTTCACGAGTTACAATCATTTTTATTCTTCAGTTTTTTACTTTATTTTTAATTAGATTTCTGTCGATATGCATGCAAGCAAGAAAGTGCATCAATACAATTATAAGCCTGGCATATCTATACCCATGACCCTGCAGAGGTGTGTTACGTAGGTTTTCACTCCCTTAGTTAGCAATGTCACTTATCTCCCGTGGTTTGGGGTGTAAATATACCAAATTTTATGGACGTCTACTCTCTGCTTCAGGGCTGTCATCGTGGTCTACCAAACCCACCTGTTTTGTCCCCACTAAGGTATATACAATGCGTTTCTCCCCTCTAGAACGTCAACGCAGGAGTGAGAAAATTAAGGGTCCCCTCCTTCCCACCAATAGCCACAGTCTTTTCTGAGAGTTTTAACCTAAGGAATCAAAGGTCCAGATTTTCTTCTTGTGTAAATGCCCTTAAAAAGTTGAAAAAGTCTAGTGGTGGGAACTCAAACAGGGGGGTATGGACCAGAATCCCCCTCAGAGAGAACAATCCGTACTAAAGGAGAGTGAGAACCCACTGTTCAATTGTTCAATAATTTCAAATTTTTTAAATTAAACTTGCAGATTGAGCATAGTCTTTAATCATTTATTCGAGGATATTAGAAGAAAGTTGAAACATAAACATCAGACACAGCCGACACGTGTTTCGCCCTCTATGGTGAGTCCACCTATGGCTTCCTCAAGGCATTACAATATTCATATATGACAGTACATCTAATGATGTGTAATCATTGCAAAGTTCATATACAGAAAGGCATCATGTAGTATATGGTTCCAATACCATGGTTTAAATCAAGTAAAGAAAAACGGCAGTCATATGCCGTAGTCACGTCAGAGTGGCGCCATCTTGAAAAGAGGGGGGGGGGGAGCGTAAGCAAATATCCCTGACCAATTGATCCATAGAGCATTGCCCTTGGATAGGGGATGTGGGTGTCTGGTTGCGAAGATTTGGCATTTTGCGTTTTCGCTTGTTGCGAATAGGTCTATTTCTGGTGTTCCCCACTTTTGAAAGTACTTTTGAAGGACTTGGGAGTGAATCACCCATTTGTGTGTTTGTTGGTGATTTCTGCTTAGGAGATCTGCTGATTCTCTATTCCTGGAATGTATTCTGCTAATAGAGGAATGCGATTGTGAATTGCCCATTTCCATATTGTCTGGGCTAGCAGAGACATGTTGTCCGTTTTTAACAGAAAAGTCTTCTGTTTGAGAAGGGGTTGGAACGCTTTTAGGGCAAGAAACACAGCCAGTAATTCTAGGTGGGTTATGTTAAATTGTTTCTGTTTGGGATCCCATTCCCCTTGAACGGTATGATTGTTGAGATGAGCTCCCCAACCGGTCATTGATGCGTCTGTTGTTATTATGGTCTGAGGCACAGGGTCTTGAAATGACCGCCCCTTCATTAGAATGCTGAGACTCCACCATTGAAGGGACATGTGCGTTTGTCGGTCCATCAACACTAGATCTTGAAGTTGACCGTGTGCTTGAGACCATTGTTGTGAGAGGCATTGTTGTAAAGGCCTCATGTTTAGTCTTGCATTTGGAACTATGGCTATGCAAGATGCCATCATCCCTAGAATTTTCATGATAAATCTTACAGTGTATTGTTGATTTGGGTGTATATGTGGGATGAGATTCTGGAAAGCCTGTATCCTTTGTGTATTTGGATATGCTAGGGCTTGTTGAGTATTTAGAATAGCACTTAGGTATGGTTGTACCTGTGCTGGTTGAAGGTGTGATTTCTGATAATTTAGAGTGAACCCTAGTGTATGCAGGGTTTCTATCACATACTGAGTGTGTTGTTGGCATTGTGTAAAATTACTTGATTTTATTAGCAAATCGTCTAGATATGGAAAGACGTGAATGTGTTGTCTTCTTAAGTAGGCTGCTACTACTGCTAGACATTTTGTGAACACTCTTGCAGCTGTTGTTATGCCGAATGCCAACATTTTGAACTGGTAATGTTTTCCTGCTATGACGAACCTGAGGTATTTTCTGTGAGCTGGATGGATGGTGTTAGAAATGGGGTTTCTGGTTGGCTAGGGCATGCACCTCAGCCAGGCAGAACTTACCCACTCTAGTCAGGGCAAGGGAGTTACACGTCCAAGATAACCCCTGCTCACCCCCTTGGTAGCTTGGCACGAGCAGTCAGGCTTAACCCGGAGGCAATGTGTAAAGCGCTTGCACAACACACACATACATGTGACGCAATATCCCCACCACAAAGGAAACACAACACCAGATTATATGAAAATATATTGTATTGTACACAACGTAATTATCAGACCAACATCACATAACAGTACTATCCTGCTACCTTAGCAGTTGTCAGAACGTTACACATTAGTTACTCTGCAAACTAGCAGTAGTCACACATAACACACAGGTTACTTAGTATTCTGCAACATAAGCAGTAGTCAGGAAACACGTTATCACATTAGCACACTTGTCATTAGAATATCATAAAACGCCCATAGTAGGAACATTAGAAAATCTATGGCAAGTTTAAGCAAACATATTAGCAAGTCATGCCCATAAAAGGAACATGTGCACACATATGTAAAAGCCTCATAGTACAGGCAGGTAATATAACACAATTAAGAAAGTCTGTAGAAAGAACTTTAAATCATGATTATATTTGTCCATTTAAAAGTACCTGTTCTGATGCAGAGGCACTTCTAGTGCCTAAAACGAATAAATGGGGCCCCCGGCGCTCTTCTGCGCAAAACGGGGGCCTCCCTGATTTCTTGTGGTCAGGGGAGGGCGGCACGCACCTCCTTGATACCAAAAATGGGCCCCTCTGGGGACCATAAATATTGGGGGCGCCCCTAGGGTTCCACCGGCCCTCTCGAGGGGGGCCCAGGTCAGAGAAATCTCTGGCGGGGGAGGGGGGGCGCCACGCACCCCCTCCGGGTTGCAAAACGGGTCCCTCGGGGGGCCCGCTAACTCCTGGGGTCTCCCTGGGCCTCCGTGGCCCGTCCTCGAAGGGAGACCCCTTCCCAATTGCTTCGGGCCCACGAGGGGGCCCACCAGAGTGCCTGCGGCACGGGCGAGCCTCCGATGAGGCTGCTGCCCCGCCCGCGCGCACAGGGAGAGCCCTCCGGGGCTGGAGCAGGTGAGGGAGAGCGTCCTCCTCTCCCTCCTGCTTGAAAACAACGCCGGCACCAGGTCGGGCCGGTCGGTGCCCCGGGGGCGCTCCTTGGAGCGATCCCTACCCCGGGGGCACCGCTAGGAGCAGGCTTGCTCCTCGGTACTTTGAAAGGGGTTTCCTTGCGCCCCAGGGCACGGAGCTGAGCGCGATCCTCACGCTGGGCAGAATTTACATCCCCGGGCTGCGGCGGTGATTTTTGTCAAGAAGCGCTTTTCACAGCGCTTAGGGAAATTATGCAGCCTGGGCTGCGGTGGTGATTTCTTTTTGGTAGAGACGCGCTCCAGGAAGCGCGAGGGCATAATTAAAACCCGGGCTGCGGCGGTGATTTCCTTGGCAAAAGAAAATCGCTTTCAAAGCGCTAGGACCTCAGCAGCAGCTTCCACCATTAAAAGAATGCCTTTTTTTTCTCTTCAAGCATCCTGGGCAAAGATGTCAAAGATCGTTGCAGGGGTCAGGGGCCACAGCACCCTGCCCCTGGGAACAACTACACAAGAAGGAGCATAGGGCTGGTGGGCCCAGCTACAGGCCAGCACAAGGGGTGCAGATGGTGGCAGTTCCTCCTAGTGACCAGGCAGGTCACAGGTCAGCACAGCAGCAGCAGTCCATGGCGGTTTCCTGGTGAGTCCATTCATCAGCGTCCTGTGTCCAGTTTCAAGTTCCAAGAATGTTCAAATTGTGGGGAAAATTCCCCTGTACTTATAGTCCTTTTTTACAGTGTTTTACAATGATAGGGAGAGGAGGTTCCAGCAAGTTACAACTGGTTCTGGGAGTGCCCCCTCTCTCCTTTCAGCACAGGCTCCAAACATCAGTGGGGGGTTAACGACCCTATTGTGTGAGGCCAGGGCACAGCCTTTACAAATGTAGGTGTGCCCGCCTCTCCCTTCTCTCAGCCCAGGAAGACTATTCAGTATGCAGATGCACCTTGGTGACACCTCCACCCTCCCTGTGCACAGGCTGTCTGAAAAGTATGCACAAAGCCCCAACTGTCATTCTGCCCAGACGTGGATTGGAGTCAAGCTGCAAAACACCAGAATTATAAGCACAGATAAATGCACACTTTCTAGAAGTGGCATTTCTGTGATAGTAATAAAAAATACACCCACACCAGTAAGCAGTATTTATTATCACCATCACAACCATACCAAACACGCCTACGCTACCCCTCATAAATCAGACAATACCCTTTACACATAAAGCAGGGCATTTCTAATGCAATCCTATGAGAAGGCAGCACTCACAGCAGTGAGACACCAAGTTAGGCTGTTTGTCACTACCAGGACAGGCCATGCAACATGGCACATGTCCTTCCTTTCTACATACATGGCACCCTGCCCATAGGGCTAGCTAGGGCGTACTTTAGGGGTGACTTACATGTAGTAAAAGGGGAGTTCTGGGCCTGGCAAGTAAATTTAGATGCCAGGTCCCTGTGGCAGAAAACTGCGCACACAGGCCCTGCGCTAGCAGGCCTGAGACAGGTTTGAAAGTCTACTTCAGTGGGTGGCGCAAGCAGCGCTGCAGGCCCACTAGTAGTATTTAATTTACAGGCCCTGGGTATAGATATACCACTGTACAAGGGACTTATAGGGAAATTAAATATGCCAATTAGGTATAAGCCAATCATACCAACTTTAGATGGGAGAGCACCTGCACTTTAGCACTGGTCAGCAGTGATAAAGTGCTCAGAGTCCTAGAGCCAACAGCGAGAGGTCAGAAAAAACAGGAGGAAGGAGGCAAAAAGACTAGGGATGACCATGCGTATGGCCAAAAGTCCAACACAACCCCCTACCAGCCAAAAGCCAGGGGAGAACAATCAATACCTTGATGTACTTCCCTGATTGGGGCGATAGATCAAGGACCCAGGCCCACAACAGCAGGGGCATGCTCCAGTTCTATGCCTTCCTGACTCCACTGGGATCTCTCTGTCAATGCGTCCCAGGCAGCCTAGACCAACCCACGGGGATTCTCTAGCTGCCAATGGCCAGAACCAGGCCCCAGGCCATCTAGGAGCCTCTGGTCTCTGAAACCATAATGAGTGTGGGGCGGTAGCCCCAGGTGCAAAGCAACCTGTCTCCACTCCATTTCCGATCAGTTCAGGGGCTCTACCCTGCCACTGATCCACCAACCTAGGGTCCGCACCCATAGGTTCTACAGGGGCTAGAGGCGAGGCTCTCCTCCCTCTACCCCTCCTTCTAGGATCCCGCCCTCCTCTCCTAGGAGGGGTATCACCAGAATCCACACTTGCCAGGGTGCTGGGTACAGCAGCCCTGCACAACTTTCTCGCCAGCCCAGGATCACTACCTGGCGACTGACCACCCAATCTAGGGACGACACCCTTGGGTTGCACCGGGGTCCGGGGCGGGCTTCCCCCTCCCTGAAGCCCACTTCCAGAGTCCTGCGTCTCCCCACCTCGGGAGAAGCCACCAGAAGTTTCACACGGGGAGGTGAGCACACTAACCGCCCCCCCCAACCAGATCAGAGTTTACCCCCTGAACCTGTCTATCTAGTCCAGGGACGACACCCTTAGACTGGACCATTGCCCAGCGAACCAGGACTTCCTTGGGAGCACACCTACCCCCTACCAGATCAGAGCTTACCCCCTGAATCTGGCAATCCAACCCAGAGTCACTACCCTGCGGTTGAACCACTGCCTGGCGCACCAGGACTTCCTTGGGAGCACACCTACTCCCCATCAGGTCAGAGTTTACCCCCTGAACCTGATCATCCAACCCAGAGTCACCACCCTGCGGTTGAATCATTGCCTGGCGCACCAGGACTTCCTGGGGGGCACACCTACCCCCCACCAGGGAAACACCTTCCCCAAGGGCCACACAAGAGTCTGGCTGGAGCAGGTCTCCTGACCTCTGCCCATCTGACGAAGTCTGGATTCCCCCCAGCCCAGAAATGGTCTCACCAAGGTCATTCCTGGGGGGCTCTGCTCTCAGAGCTGACCCCTGACCCTCCAGGTTCTCCACTGGGGCCCGCAGCCCCCTCTCAACCCTAAGCCTGGATTTCCACCTCCTCTGCTGTAGAGCGAGACTACCAGACACCAGGACTGGCGGAACGCTATCACCAGCCACCCGCCTAAGTCCTAAGGACAAAATGGGATCCTTCTGAACAGCTGGCCCTACGGCACAGGTTAGGCTCACCTCCTGGCGTTCACTCATGGAACCTTCAGGGGCCTGGGACGGGATCTCGGGCACCTTGGGCCTCAGCCCAGCCCCATTCCCTCTCATCTGAGACGGGACATGGGGTCCCTCACCCACCCCAGTCCACTGGGACCTACCTGGGACACTCCATTCCTTTCCCACCATACCTTGTTGGGAAACACCTAGACCACTCTCATTAGGAACACCCCCTAATGCCACACCAGACCCTCTGGTACGCTACCAGAAGTCTGCCTCCTTTGCGAGCTCCCTGGGGTCAGAGAGCTCACACACTGACAAGTGTTGGCGTAACTCTGAAAAACAACAACGAAACAGGTGCTCTCTGAGAATCAGATTAAACAGCCCTTCAAAATTGTTTACTGTGCTACCCTTCACCCATCCATCTAGTGCAATGCAGCAATCCTCCACAAACTCCTCCCAAGACTGGTGGGACAGTTTCTTACCACCCCTAAACCTTTTTCTGTATTCCTCAGGGGAAAAACCATACTTCACAATAAGTGCGTTCTTCACAGCGGAGTACCCCTCCCTGTCACTCTCTTCTAGAGTCAGTAGGGCATCCCTCCCCTCCTCAGGAAAAAAATTCCCTAGGCCAGTTCCCCAATCCTTCTCAGGGATCCTGCGCTCTACCAGAGCCCTCTCATATTCCTTTAACCACTGACGTATGTCACCCCCCTCTTGGAACCTAGGTACCAGATCTATGGGTATGTGAGGAACATCTTTGCTACAGCACTGTACATTGCTGCCACCACTGGACTCCACCTGCAGCGCTGGTGAGTCCAGAACCTTCAGACTGCGCTCTAGAGCAAGTCTTTCTCTGGCAAAGGCCCTCTCTGCCATTCTCTCCTGTACTAAGGCCTTCTCTACCTCAGCCCTTCTCTCCTCAACAGCTAGGCGCGCTAACTGCAACTTCAGGTCCCTCTCTTCCCACCTATCTCTTAGCTCATCAGGCGTCAAGGAATGAGAGGTAGCCCTGCTTCTTACACTGGACCCAGCAAGGGACACCCTATCACTGGGGCCTTCCCCGTCAACTGGCATCCCCAACCGGTCATTCTCACCCTCCTGATCAGTCTCTCTACCACTCTCTAGGGATGAGGTCTGGGAGCCCTCCCATTGGGAACCCTCGCTACACTCAGGATCCTCTGGGTACCCCCTAAGCACACTCCCTTCCCTGGGTAAATGTCACAAACCTTTCAAAGAAATTCAGAGATCTCCTGAGGTCCCCTTCTACAGGCAGCCCTCTCTCTCTACAGAACCCCTCTAATTCCCCCTGCGTGTAAAACGGCAGGTCCTCTAAATCAAAGGTAAGCCCCATCTTGAAAAGGTACAAATAACTCAACTGTGACAACCACAATACCCAAGCGTGAGAACTGAAAACAGGAAAAATGACCAAAGAGAGAAAGTTAAGAGAAGCCAAACATGTGATGGTGTAAACGCAATCCTTGTAGTGAAATAATGAGTCACAATGGTATTGTGCAAGCGCAAGTCCTATCCTCACCGCTGACTTCCAATGTTAGAAATTGGGTTTCTGGTTGGCTAGGGTATGCACCTCAGCCAGGCAGAACTTACCCACTCTAGTCAGGGCAAGGGAGTTACACGCCCAAGATAACCCCTGCTCACCCCCTTGGTAGCTTGGCACGAGCAGTCAGGCTTAACCCGGAGGCAATGTGTAAAGCGCTTGCACAACACACACATACATGTGACGCAATATCCCCACCACAAAGGAAACACAACACCAGATTATATGAAAATATATTGTATTGTACACAACGTAATTATCAGACCAACATCACATAACAGTACTATCCTGCTACCTTAGCAGTTGTCAGAACGTTACACATTAGTTACTCTGCAAACTAGCAGTAGTCACACATAACACACAGGTTACTTAGTATTCTGCAACATAAGCAGTAGTCAGGAAACACGTTATCACATTAGCACACTTGTCATTAGAATATCATAAAACGCCCATAGTAGGAACATTAGAAAATCTATGGCAAGTTTAAGCAAACATATTAGCAAGTCATGCCCATAAAAGGAACATGTGCACACATATGTAAAAGCCTCATAGTACAGGCAGGTAATATAACACAATTAAGAAAGTCTGTAGAAAGAACTTTAAATCATGATTATATTTGTCCATTTAAAAGTACCTGTTCTGATGCAGAGGCACTTCTAGTGCCTAAAACGAATAAATGGGGCCCCCGGCGCTCTTCTGCGCAAAACGGGGGCCTCCCTGATTTCTTGTGGTCAGGGGAGGGCGGCACGCACCTCCTTGATACCAAAAATGGGCCCCTCCGGGGACCGTAAATATTGGGGGCGCCCCTAGGGCTCCACCGGCCCTCTCGAGGGGGGCCCAGGTCAGATAAATCTCTGGCGAGGGAGGGGGGGCGCCACGCACCCCCTCCGGGTTGCAAAACGGGCCCCTCCGGAGGCCCGCTAACCCCTGGGGTCTCCCTGGGCCTCCGTGGCCCGTCCTCGAAGGGAGACCCCTTCCCAATTGCTTCGGGCCCACGAGGGGGCCCACCAGAGTGCCTGCGGCACGGGCGAGCCTCCGATGAGGCTGCTGCCCCGCCCGCGCGCACAGGGAGAGCCCTCCGGGGCTGGAGCAGGTGAGGGAGAGGCGTCCTCCTCTCCCTCCTGCTTGAAAACAACGCCGGCACCAGGTCGGGCCGGCCGGTGCCCTGGGGGCGCTCCTTGGAGCGATCCCTACCCCGGGGGCACCGCTAGGAGCAGGCTTGCTCCTCGGTACTTTGAAAGGGGTTTCCTTGCGCCCCAGGGCACGGAGCTGAGCGCGATCCTCGCGCTGAACAGAATTTACATCCCCGGGCTGCGGCGGTGATTTTCGTCAAGAAGCGCTTTTCACAGCGCTTAGGGAAATTATGCAGCCTGGGCTGCGGCGGTGATTTCTTTTTGGTAGAGACGCGCTCCAGGAAGCGCGAGGGCATAATTAAAACCCGGGCTGCGGCGGTGATTTCTTTGGCAAAAGAAAAGCGCTTTCAAATCGCTAGGACCTCAGTAGCAGCTTCCACCATTAAAAGAATGCCTTTTTTTTCTCTTCAAGCATCCTGGGCAAAGATGTCAAAGATCGTTGCAGGGGTCAGGGGCCACAGCACCCTGCCCCTGGGAACAACTACACAAGAAGGAGCATAGGGCTGGTGGGCCCAGCTACAGGCCAGCACAAGGGGTGCAGATGGTGGCAGTTCCTCCTAGTGACCAGGCAGGTCACAGGTCAGCACAGCAGCAGCAGTCCATGGCGGTTTCCTGGTGAGTCCATTCATCAGCGTCCTGTGTCCAGTTTCAAGTTCCAAGAATGTTCAAATTGTGGGGAAAATTCCCCTGTACTTATAGTCCTTTTTTACAGTGTTTTACAATGATAGGGAGAGGAGGTTCCAGCCAGTTACAACTGGTTCTGGGAGTGCCCCCTCTCTCCTTTCAGCACAGGCTCCAAACATCAGTGGGGGGTTAACGACCCTATTGTGTGAGGCCAGGGCACAGCCTTTCAAATGTAGGTGTGCCCCGCCTCTCCCTTCTCTCAGCCCAGGAAGACTATTCAGTATGCAGATGCACCTTGGTGACACCTCCACCCTCCCTGTGTACAGGCTGTCTGAAAAGTATGCACAAAGCCCCAACTGTCACTCTGCCCAGACGTGGATTGGAGTCAAGCTGCAAAACACCAGAATTATAAGCACAGATAAATGCGCACTTTCTAGAAGTGGCATTTCTGTGATACTAACAAAAAATACACCCACACCAGTAAGCAGTATTTATTATCACCATCACAACCATACCAAACACGCCTACACTACCCCTCATAAATCAGACAATACCCTTTACACATAAAGCAGGGCATTTCTAATGCAATCCTATGAGAAGGCAGCACTCACAGCAGTGAGACACCAAGTTAGGCTGTTTGTCACTACCAGGACAGGCCATGCAATATGGCACATGTCCTTCCTTTCTACATACATGGCACCCTGCCCATAGGGCTAGCTAGGGCGTACTTTAGGGGTGACTTACATGTAGTAAAAGGGGAGTTCTGGGCCTGGCAAGTAAATTTAGATGCCAGGTCCCTGTGGCAGAAAACTGCGCACACAGGCCCTGCGCTAGCAGGCCTGAGACAGGTTTGAAAGTCTACTTCAGTGGGTGGCGCAAGCAGCGCTGCAGGCCCACTAGTAGTATTTAATTTACAGGCCCTGGGTATAGAGATACCACTGTACAAGGGACTTATAGGTAAATTAAATATGCCAATTAGGTATAAGCCAATCATACCAACTGTAGATGGGAGAGCACCTGCACTTTAGCACTGGTCAGCAGTGATAAAGTGCTCAGAGTTCTAGAGCCAACAGCGAGAGGTCAGAAAAAACAGGAGGAAGGAGGCAAAAAGACTAGGGATGACCATGCGTATGGCCAAAAGTCCAACAGATGGGTATATGGAAATACGCATCTTTGAGGTCTAAAGCAGTCATGTAATCTTGTTTTTGTAGTAGTGGAATTACATCCTGCAGAGTTACCATGTGAAAATGTTCTGACAGGATGTATAGATTGAGAGGCCTGAGGTCTCGGATAGGCCTTAGAGTGACATATTTTTTGGGAATGAGGAAGTATAGTGAGTATACTCCTGTTCCCTGTTGAGAATGTTGAACCAATTCTATTGCTTGTTTTAATAGTAGGGATTGTACCTCCTGTTGTAACAGAACGTTGTGTTCTGGGGACAATTTGTGGTAACGTGGTGGAGTGTTTGGAGGGGTGGAGATTAATTCTAGGCATTAGCCATTGCAGATAATTGATAACACTCAATTGTCTGTGGTGATGTTTTACCAATGAGAGTGGAATTGTTGTAGTCTTCCTCCCACAGGAGATGTGTGTGGTAAAGGGGTGGGGAAATAAGTCCCTGGATAGTGTACTGGCTAGCTTTGAGGCTTGGAATTTGCCTCTGTTTCTGAAATATTGTCCTCTAAAGCCCCCTCCTTGATATTGTGTCTGTCCCTGCTTTTACTGGGAGGTAGAAGGTTCATAAGATTGTGGCTTAAATCCTTCTTTGAATTGAGGCCTGTGAAAGGAGCCTCTATATGGTGTGGTATATAATGCTCCCATTGCCTTTGCAGTATTTGAGTCCTTTCTCAGTTTCTCTATGGTGGTATCCATCTCAGGCCTAAATAAATGTTTTTTTATTGAAAGGCATGTTAAGTACTGTCTGCTGAATTTCTGGTTTAAAACCAGAAAAGCTTAACCATGCATGACTTTGTATTGTAATGGCTGTATTTATACTCCTTGTGGCTGTATCCACAGCATCAAGGGCAGACCTTATCTGATTATTACCTATAGCCTGTCCTTCCTCTATAACCTGTTGTGCTCTCTTTTGATGCACTTTTGGGAGGTGCTGTATGAATTCTTGCATCTCATCCCAGTGGGCTCTATTGTATTTTGCAAGGAGTGCTTGCGAATTTGCAATTCGTCATTGAATAGCCACCCCTGTGGCTACTCTCTAGCCAGCAGCATACTCTCCCTATCAGGTGGAGGAGCATCTCCTGATGATTGGCTGTTAGCTCTTTTCCTAGCTGCACTCACCACTACAGAGTCTGGAGGAACTTGATGTGTGATGTAGTCTGGGTCTGTTGGAGCAGGTTTATATTTTTTG